>NC_090380.1:104906878-106111566 GCF_036365525.1 Heterodontus francisci | reverse complement strand
CCACTCTACCATTACTATCAAGCCAGGGATTATCCCTGTTCAATGAAGAGTGCAGGAGGGCATGCCAGAAGCAACACCAAGCATACCCGGTGAAGCTACAACACAGGACGACATGCATGCCAAACAGCGGAAGTAGCATGCGATAGGCAGGACTAAGCAATCTCACAATCAACTGATCAGATCTAAGCTCTGTAATCCTGCCACATCCAATCATGAATGGAGGTAGACAATTAAACAACTAACAAGAGGAGGCGGGTCCACAGATATCCCCATCCTCAGTGATGGGGGAGCCTAGCACATCAGTGCAAAAGACAGGGCTAAAGTCTTTGCAACCATCTTCGGCCATAAGTGCCAAGTGGATGATCCGTCTCAGCCTGCTCCTGAGGTCCCCATCATCACAGATGCCAGTCTTCAGCCAATCTGATTCACTCCATATGATATCAAGAAAAGGCTGAAGGCAGTGGATACTGCAAAGGCTATGGGCCCTGACAATATTCCGGCAATAGTACTGAAGCCTTGTGCTCCAGAACTGGCCGGGCCCCTAATCAAGCTGTTCCAGTACAGCTACGACACTGGCATCTACCTAACAATGTGGAAAATTGTCCAGGTATGTCCTGTACGCAAAAATCAGGACAAATTCAACCTTGCCAATTAATGTCCCATCAGTTTACTCTCGATCATCAGCAAAGTGATGGAAGGTATCATTGACATTGTTATCAAGTGGCACTTACTCAGCAATAACCTGCTCACTGGTGCTCAACTTGAGTTCCACCAGGGCTACTCAGCTCCTAACCACATTACAGCCTTGGCCTAAACAAGGACAAAAGAGCTGAACTCCAGAGGTGAGGTGAGAGTGACTGCCCTTGACATCAAGGTAGCATTTGACTGAATATGGCATCAAGGAACCCTAGCAAAACTGGAGTCAATGGGAATCAGGGGAAAAACTTTCCACTGGTTGGAGTCATCCCTAGCACAAAGGAAGATGGTTGTAGTTGGAGGTCAATCAACTCAGTCCCCAGACATCACTGCAGGAGTTCCTCAGAGTAGTGTACTGGGCCCAACCATTTTCAGTTGCTTCATCAATGACCTTCCCTCCATCATAAGATCAGAAGTGGGGATGTTCACTGATGATTGCACAATATTCAGCACCTTTCGCGACTCCTCAGATACTGAAGCAGTCCATGTCCATATGCAGCAAGACCTGGAAAACATTCAGGCTTGGACTGATAAGTGGGAAGTTACATTCATGTCACACAAGTGCCAGGCAATGACCATCTCCAACAAGAGAGAATCTAACCATCTCCCCATGACAATCAGTGGCATACCGTCACTGAAACCCCCATTATCAACATCTTTGGGGGTTACCATTGACCAAAAGCTGAACTGGAGCAGCCACATATGTGATGGAATATAGGTGTAATAGGCTTAATTAGGTAGAATTTAGATATAGTTAATATATTATACCTTTTAGAATTAAATATTGAATAAATGGTCAGTTTTCAAGACTCACTGAAATTCCCCTTTAAGAAGGTACAGATAAAAATTTCAAGGTCTTTCAAGGTCTCTGTTACAATCGAATGTCACCCAGAAGCACCTTTGAAGTTGGGAAATCCATTTCAGTGTCTCTGTTGCCAGGTACTTGAAGAATAAACGCACATTGAAATATCCTGTGTGACAGTAAAAGGTAGCAATAAAATTAATTGATAGTGTTGGTTGGTGATGAAGATAGATCAGCTCAAAAGGTTGTTACAAACTACCATAAAAACACAATTATAGATAATAAAACAATAAATGGAATAGTACTTACAGGAACAAGAGGTCAAGTAAACACAATTATAAACATTTTGACCAGACAAATGCTCACAACTTCAAGAGCAGGGGAATTCCAGCAAAACATTAAGTGGCAATGTTATTTAATGATACTACTAAATATGAATTTTAAAAGCAGGAAAAACACACACAGAAAGGTAACACCTATATGCTAAAAGTTCAGATGATACCTTAGAAGCAGTATAAACATAAGAGTTTCTGAAGCAAAAGTTAAAAGTGTTGAATTCCTCAACAATACTTCTCACCCTATGGTTTATTCGGGGAATTTAAGGTAAAAGTTTGCTTTAAATTTTGATGGCTATTCTAAGATATTTTGCTATAACATTAGCAGGGTTAAACATTTGGATTATATGTTAGAAATAAGATTATGTGTTACATCTCTTAGTAATATTTGATATTGTGATATACTTATCCACTTAAAAGTGTATTGCATGTTAACTTATTTAATAAATATATAAAAGTTAATAAATCATTTCATGTAGCATTCTGTATACAACTACAAGAACTCTCCTCTGTGTTTCTTTAAGTGGAAAAATACATATTGAAGAGAGGTTCCCAGACCCTTATAATATCTGGGATATTTATGACTTAGCCATAATTATTTTAAAAATAGGCTATCCGAAAGATGGTAATATTCTCTGTTAGTTTTCTTTCTTTAAGGGAAAACTAGTTCAATTCATTGGACACAAATAAGTGTATATAGGAATTTGTTGAGTTGGAACTTAATTAAAGGAGATTCATAGGGATGTACGCCTGATTTGGTTTAGTCCCTACAAGGGGTCAAAGTTATAAATCACTTCAGTTGGCGCCCAAAAATGTGTCATCTTGTCAAACAGTCTTGCAGATGGACAGGCAAAACATTCCATCGGCATGACACCCCCTCGAGAGGGGCTTGCCATAGTTAATGTAATCACTAGGGCAGAACAGGCAGCTAATCAGGATGAGGAACTGATTCAGCTATTAGACCCAACTAAAGAGAATCCAAAAGAATATCCATCAAAGTACTTCTATTCAGAGACCCCCAACTAGTATTTTACAGGTTAAGTTGCCCAAGAGTGTCCAGGTCACGAGAACAGCTTGTAAAAGAAGCTCGCGAGGGTATAGGTCAAGCACATAGTGGAGCCCGAACAACATTCTGCAAATTGACTCCTTTATATTGGCCAGGCATGTTTAAAGCCTGTAAAACATAGGTGGCAAATTGGGAGTCATGTAATTTGATCAACAAATCATCACTTATTAAACCGCCACCATTGGCTCCAGTGAAGCCAAATAAATCAATGGAGAAATTTTTTGTTGATTTCATAGGACCACAACCCCCATTAATGGGGTAGAAAAATGTTCTCGCTTGTGTTGATGGCTGCACTTCTTTTTGCTGGCTGGTCCCCACAAAAACTCTTTCGGAAACTGTACTTGTTAATGCTATTACTGACATTATTACTGTAGCTGGTGCACCCAAAATCCAACACTCTGATCAAGGCCTTTGTTTCCAAGATTTTCAAAGACTATTGTGTGCAAAGGGGGATTAGGTTAGAGCACAGCACACCACGTCATCCGCAGTCAGTCAAAAAGTAAAAAAGCTATTGACCAAACTGTTGAGAATCAGAGGGAATAAGTGGGCTGCCATCATTCCGAAGGTACAGCTATCACTAAATAATGTGCCCATCTGTGCATCAGGGACAGTGTTCCCTAGAACACTGTATTACTTAATGTATGGTGTTGAAATGCATACACCACTTACTTGCAGTTCTTTTATTGCCTCTTTGACCCAACAGCAACAATTAGAATTGAAACAAGAAATAACAAATCAAATTCATGAAATTGATCAGTGGATCGGAGCGAAGAATAGACAAAAACAGGTAACTAACAAATCTTGGCAACGTGTAACTGAGGAGTGGGTTCAGGAGAGAAAGTTTGACCAGAAATCTGGTTTGCGAACTAAGTGGAAGAAACCCATTCAAATACATTCTGTTATTAATGAAAGGACTAGCAAAATATTTGCTAACCAGCCAAATGGCAAGCAATCTCTTAAAATTGTCTCTGTAGACAACTGAAGAGATGTCCTGAAGGATACAGGAGTGGAAGAACAGTACAAGGTGCAGTCGTACACTATCTTTCAGGGGTACAGCCTGGAGGATAGCATCGGAAACAGTGCTAATCGAACCACAACCAACTGTGTCAATAACTGCTCCTCCCCCCATGCAGGATAATGCAGCGTCTCAAAGGTTGGTTTCACAAGGAACCACACTCAGCACAATGAGCGAGTCAAGTCACAGCAACAGAAGAAGGAAACACTGTGGGAAAGGATCGAAGCACTGAAGACTCTCAGTGATGGGACTTGCTCTTGTGCACAGCAAGTATAAAGGTACTGGTAGATTCTTTGTTAAAAGTCTTCCAGATGCATGTGACATGCCAGAGCTGTCTTACTGCTTGAATACCTCACACTGTGATTTCTTGCAGAGAAGCAGAAAAAAACATTTTACTGCATTTGCCCTGAGTGACATTTGGAGGGGAGGTAATGCATGTGATGTTCACATTCATTATAACATTGGAAGTGTGTGATGGTACTAAGGAAAACATGGTGGAAAGCTCTTCTTTGTATTGCCACGTCAGCTTCTGATTGGGTTTTCTAGAGCAGTATGTAAGTAGTCCAACTCGGGAAGGGGCCATACTGGATCTGGTGTTGGGGAATGAGCCCGGCCAGGTGGTTGAAGTTTCAGTAGGGGACTACTTTGGGAATAGTGATCACAATTCCGTAAGTTTTAGAATACTCATGGACAAAGACGAGAGTGGTCCTAAAGGAAGAGTGCTAAATTGGGGGAAGGCCAACTATACCAAAATTCGGCAGGAGCTGGGGAATGTAGATTGGGAGCAGCTTTTTGAAGGTAAATCCACATTTGATATGTGGGAGGCTTTTAAAGACAGGTTGATTAGCGTGCAGGAGAGACATGTTCCTGTGAAAATGAGGGATAGAAATGGCAAGATTAGGGAACCATGGATGACAGGTGAAATTGTGAGACTAGCTGAGAGGAAAAAGGAAGCATACATAAGGTCTAGGTGGCTGAAGAAAGACAAAGCTTTGAAAGAATATCGGGAATGTAGGACCAATCTGAAACGAGGAATTAAGAGGGCTAAAAGGGGTCATGAAATATCTTTAGCAAACAGGGTTAAGGAAAATCCCAAAGCCTTTTATTCATATATAAGGAGCAAGAGGGTAACTAGAGAAAGGATTGGCCCACTCAAGGACAAAGGAGGAAAATTATGCATGGAGTCAGAGAAAATGGGTGAGATTCTAAATGAGTACTTTGCATCGGTATTCACCGAGGAGAGGGACATGACGGATGTTGAGGTTAGGGACAGATGTTTGATTACTCTAGGTCAAGTCGGCATAAGGAGGGAGGAAGTGTTGGGTATTCTAAAAGGTATTAAGGTGGACAAGTCCCCAGGTCCGGATGGGATCTATCCCAGGTTTCTGAGGGAAGCGAGAGAGGAAATAGCTGGGGCCTTAACAGATATCTTTGCAGCATCCTTAAACACGGGTGAGGTCCCGGAGGACTGGAGAATTGCTAATGTTGTCCCCTTGTTTAAGAAGGGTAGCAGGGATAATCCAGGTAATTATAGACCGGTGAGCCTGACGTCAGTGGTAGGGAAGTTACTGGAGAAGATACTGAGGGATAGGATCTATTCCCATTTGGAAGAAAATGGGCTTATCAGTGATAGGCAACATGGTTTTGTGCAGGGAAGGTCATGTCTTACCAACTTAATAGAATTCTTTGAGGAAGTGACAAAGTTGATTGATGAGGGAAGGGCTGTAGATGTCATATACATGGACTTCAGTAAGGCGTTTGATAAGGTTCTCCATGGTAGGCTGATGGAGAAAATGAAGTTGCATGGGGTCCAGGGTGTGCTAGCTAGATGGATAAAGAACTGGCTGGGCAACAGGAGACAGAGAGTAGCAGTGGAAGGGAGTTTCTCAAAATGGAGATGTGTGACCAGTGGTGTTCCACAGGGATCCGTGCTGGGACCACTGTTGTTTGTGATATACATAAATGATTTGGAGGAAAGTATAGGTGGTCTGATTAGCAAGTTTGCAGACGACACTAAGATTGGTGGAGTAGCAGATAGTGAAGGGGACTGTCAGAGAATACAGCAGAATATAGATACATTGGAGAGTTGGGCAGAGAAATGGCAGATGGAGTTCAATCAGGGCAAATGCGAGGTGATGCATTTTGGAAGATCCAATTCAAGAGTGAACTATACAGTAAATGGAAAAGTCCTGGGGAAAATTGATGTACAGAGAGATTTGTGTGTTCAGGTCCATTGCTCCCTGAAGGTGGCAACGCAGGTCAATAGAGTGGTCAAGAAGGCATACGGCATGCTTTCCTTCATCGGATGGGGTATTGAGTACAAGAGTTGGCAGGTCATGTTATAGTTGTATGGGACTTTGGTTCGGCCACATTTGGAATACAGCGTGCAGTTCTGGTCGCCACATTACCAAAAGGATGTAGATGCTTTGGAGAGGGTGCAGAGGAGGTTCACCAGGATGTTGCCTGGTATGGAGGGCGCTAGCTATGAAGAGAGGTTGAGTAGATTAGGATTATTTTCATTAGAAAGACGGAGGTTGAGGGGGGACCTGATTGAGGTGTACAAAATCATGAGAGGTGGGTGGATAGCAAGAAGCTTTTTCCCAGAGTGGGGGATTCAATTACTAGGGGTCACGAGTTCAAAGTGAGAGGGGAAAAGTTCAGGGGGGATATGCGTGGAAAGTTCTTTACGCAGAGGGTGGTGGGTGCCTGGAACGCATTGCCAGCGGAGGTGGTAGACGCGGGCACGATAGCGTCTTTTAAGATGTATCTAGACAGATACATGAATGGGCAGGAAGTAAAGAGATACAGACCCTTAGAAAATAGGCGACATGTTTAGATAGAGGATCTGGATCGGCGCAGGCTTGGAGGGCTGAAGGGCCTGTTCCTGTGCTGTAATTTTCTTTGTTCTTTGTTCTTTGGAGTGTACACCTGTTATAAAGATAATCGATTTCTGCACAACACTTCTGTCTCGGACACATCAGAATTCCCTGATGTTCAGTTCTATTCATTTTATTCCTGGTGTGAGGACGTTGGCTGGAATGTGACTGAAAATAGACTAAAACACGTTTTAGTTTATCTCAACAGGACTTTATCAGTTCAAGATCAAGCGGCAGCTCTGGAACCTTACTTCTCTACTTCATCACATGGTTTCATCAATTGATCATTGATGTTCGACATGTTGAGATACAGTCATCTCACTTCACATAAATACTGTGGCTATATGAACAGGTCACAGGCTGGGAATTCTGCAGCGAGTAACTCACCTCTTGACTCCACAAAGCCTGTCCACCATCTACAAAGCACAATTCAGGAGTGTGATGGAATACTCTCCACTTGCTTGAATGAGTGCAGATCCAACAACCCTCAGGAAGCTCAACACCATCCAGGACAAAGCAGCCCACTTGATTGGCACCCCATCCACAACCTTCAATATTCACTCCCTCCACCACCAATGCATAGTGGCAGCAGTGTGTACTACCTACAAGATGCACTGCAGCAACTCACCAAGGCTACTTCGACAGCACCTTCCAAACCCGCGACCTCTACTACCTTGGACAAGGGCATCAGATGTATGGGAACACCACCACCTCCAAGTTCCCCTCTGAGCCACACACCATCCTGACTTGGAACTATATCACCTTTCCTTTACTGTTGCTGGGTCAAAATCCGGAACTCCCTTCCTAACTGGTACCTATACCACACGGACTACAGCGATTCAAGAAGGCAGTTCACCACCACCTTCTCGAGGGCAATTAGGGATGGGCAATAAATGCTGGCCTAGCCAGCGATGCCCACATCCCATGAAAGAATAAAAAAAAGAAAAAAAGATCCTTTCCCAATTTGATTCGCACTAAGGGCTTTCGTCTGAAATGCTAACCGTCGTTCCTGTTTATAGATGGTGACAGACCCGCTGTGTATTTTCAACAAGTTATATTTGAGATGTCCACCACTTGCATATTTTTCGTTTTACTGCCAATTTCTTTCTCACATTTAGAGTTTGGTAAATATTACAAAAAGCTCTTCACATAATCTTAGTCCCCAAAGCAGTCTGTGCGCCTTCAGGCTTCCAAACAATGTGGCTCTTCATTATCTCAAAGATAAACAGCAAGCAGTTGTGATGCCAGAGCACAAAAGATTGGCATCAGCCCAGGCAACAACGGCCCAACCAGTTAAGGGATAAAAGGCCTCGATTACAAAGATCTGAGACAGTATTATCACTTTATCTTCCATGATCTCACTTACAACTAACGATACTTGAGTGAGACTTCAAGAGAAAACTCATCCGGCAAAGGTAAATAAGATTTTGATTATATCACTAGAAGTGATTAACTAATTGATACGGGCTGAAGTTTTGGATTAAATCTTGCAATATAACTGCATTCACAATTCAGTGACTGATATTACAGTCACTGCACATCAAACGCAATTAATTGCGTGAATCTGCTTTGAGAAGCTTCAACATGATAAGGCTTTATAAAGTGCAAGTGCTTTCAGCACAAGCTGCATCGGTGTTCTACTTTTTAAATGTTATAACCTATCCAGAAACCCAACCTTTAAGAGCAGCAGGCCAATATTTAGCGTTATGGGCTCCTAACCTAACTTAGAGTTGCCAACTCTGGTTGGACGTATTCTTGGAGGTTTAATCACATGATCGCTAGTCCCAAAACGCCTTGGCCAATATGTCCATGCTTGCGTTGCACTGCCTTTCCAATCCAAGTGTAAAGTGAGCAGACTCTTTATTACTCGATTGGATGATTTTTAATCGTTGGTCGACTAGCCAAATTTCCCATCGCCAACATTTTTACAGCCAATAGTGGAAAGTGCTCAAAGAAAATTAAAACAACATACAATCCTTTTTTAAAATTCTACTGTGACTTTTCTTCTGGGTTGCCCACAGCAGTGTCCTGAGTGAATCCAGCATTTCTTGTTTTTGTTTCAGATTTCCAGCATCCGCAGTATTTTGCTTTTATTTTAGTGTCCTGGAGATGAATATTTAATTCCTGGAGACTCCGTGCCAGTCCTGGAAGGTTGGTAAATCCTCATCTAACTGCAAATTCAGACTTTAGGAATGGGGCATGGACTCTTAACCCAACAGGAAACCCAGCCTTTAGGAATAGGGTATTGGAATCCAATCCCAATAAGCAACCCAATTCAGGAATAAAGTACAGTACTCCCAATGCAACAGGCAGCCTGGACATAGGACATTGAATTTGCAACACACCAGAAAACCTAGTGTTCAGAAATAAGTATTGGACTCCCACGCACCCATTAGGTCAAGTTTCAAGACAATGGAATACCTCTCCCAGCCCAGCTAGAATTGTGACAGTGGTGTCCTAAGTCATAGGGTCACAAACTCTACCTTAAATGAACCTTTCCTCATCTGAATAGGCCACTGTGTGTTCGTGTATGAGCCTAAGCAGTGAGTGTTGCTCATCAACTGGGCACGGCATCATAACAAATGCAAATCCTGCCCTGTACACACAAGCAAGAATCAGTGACCATGAAATGGAATCACAATCATAGAATCATTGAAGTTGCATTTTAACTTTATAACCCGCCAGGTGCAGGCTTTGCCTGGTAGTGTGTGGGGAACCTGGAATTATCTGCAGCACATCTGTCAATGGATTTTTAACCCAGCCACCTGACTTCCGGGTTTTCCAACCAATTAGCATGAGTGGGCGTGATGACAACCCACTATTTCAGCCTAATTATTTAAAGAGAACCTGCGACGATGACCAATGAAAGATTGTGGAGGCGGGGGAAACAGAGGAAGCAACTGTACTAATGGATTCCCAACGTAGCAAGACTATGCTTCAGTTCACAGATCCTACCCTAGACCTGATGCTGCATGCTGTAAGGTTCCTCAGGGAGATACTCTTCCCTCTTGTGGGAGGAAGAAACCTGCCTCAGAGAGCAGGAAGGTTTTGCTGGAGATCACTGAGGAGGTTAACAGCAGGAGTGTGGTGTCACACTCCTGCATACAATACCGGAAGTGGATTAATGACCTAATCAGGCCAGAAAAGGTGAGTACAATGGAGCATTCAACTAATCCTCGCATTCGTATCACCCCAACCCCCCCTTAACATTGCCTTCCCAAGCCTTCTCTTGCACATCACTCCTCGCACCAACTTAACATGCAGCCCACCCATCCCTCTCTGTCTAGATACTTCTTCACACCCCCACCTGGCCATCGACCACTGACACTCACCATCTCTATGTAATGTTACACTTCTCCCAAAGTCACCCTCAACAAATATTGCTCGTCCATCCATTATTCTCAGTCATAGGTCTCTTCTTTCCCTTCTTGCATGGGAAGAGAGCACACAACACCAGGGAGAGGCAGAGAACTGGATGTGGCCCTCCAACCATCTCCATCCTGTCAGCTGCAGAGGAGGAGGCACTGGAGTTACGCCAAGTCTTGAGGTCACTCACTTTGAGGATGCACTGTTACCCGACTCATGCACCAGCTAGGATTTTCACACTTCGGTGGGACCGATTAGGCAGAGAGTTGGATTTTCACTCGGTGTCTCTCACACCACAAGTGAGATTATGGAGACAGGTACAGCAGTGGAAAGGACACTGGATGCTCCAAGCTCTGCCCAACTGGATGATGTTGAACCTCGGGGCTGTTGATGAACAGGATGCTTCTGGAGCAGGAGCAAATTCTGTGCAATATACTAGTGGGTGTTCCAGCTGCACTGTGCACACTTGCAGAGATTTTGGAGGAGTCTGTTTCAAGTATGAGTCACAGGCCTTTAGGATTGCTGAGGTGCCACCCCAGGAGAGTGGCGGTAGCTCCGTGGAACAGGAATCTGCTGTCCTTTCTCAGGATGACAGCTTTTCTGCACTGACTCCTGCTATTCTGCTGCTGCCCTTGGTGTTGCCTGTCAGCCAGCCAACCAGCCCAAACTGGTGCAGCCTAGGCCAACATGATGCAGTCTGAGGCCTTAGGCCCAGAGCTGCTCAAAGTCCTCTTCCAAGGCCACCTGCAGTCTCCTTAATTGAAAGTTTGCAACCTTCCACCACCAACCTGCAGCCACTGGGGAAGCACCTTTTAGGAATACTGGGAGGCAGAGGTACACAGAAGACACTAAGGGAATGCGCAAGGGTGATTAATTTAATTTTGTATGCATTATTTAATAAGTGAATTTATGAAATTAGATTTGAATGTGGATTTTCTGGCTTTTATTTTTGTGTTATCAAGAAGATGTCAATGTGATACTGAGGGATAGGATCTATTCCCATTTGGAAGAAAATGGGCTTATCAGTGATAGGCAACATGGTTTTGTGCAGGGAAGGTCATGTCTTACCAACTTAATAGAATTCTTTGAGGAAGTGACAAAGTTGATTGATGAGGGAAGGGCTGTAGATGTCATATACATGGACTTCAGTAAGGCGTTTGATAAGGTTCCCCATGGTAGGATGATGGAGAAAGTGAAGTCGCATGGGGTCCAGGGTGTACTAGCTAGATGGATAAAGAACTGGCTGGGCAACAGGAGACAGAGAGTAGCAGTGGAAGGGAGTTTCTTAAAATGGAGATGTGTGACCAGTGGTGTTCCACAGGGATCTGTGCTGGGACCACTGTTGTTTGTGATATACATAAATGATTTGGAGGAAAGTATAGGTGGTCTGATTAGCAAGTTTGCAGACGACACTAAGATTGGTGGAGTAGCAGATAGTGAAGGGGACTGTCAGAGAATACAGCAGAATATAGATACATTGGAGAGTTGGGCAGAGAAATGGCAGATGGAGTTCAATCAGGGCAAATGCGAGGTGATGCATTTTGGAAGATCCAATTCAAGAGTGAACTATACAGTAAATGGAAAAGTCCTGGGGAAAATTGATGTACAGAGAGATTTGTGTGTTCAGGTCCATTGTTCCCTGAAGGTGGCAACGCAGGTCAATAGAGTGGTCAAGAAGGCATACGGCATGCTTTCCTTCATCGGACAGGGTATTGAGTACAAGGGTTGGCAGGTCATGTTACAGTTGTATAAGACTTTGGTTCGGCCACATTTGGAATACTGCGTGCAGTTCTGGTCGCCACATTACCAAAAGGATGTAGATGCTTTGGAGAGGGCGCAGAGGAGGTTCACCAGGATGTTGCCTGGTATGGAGGGCGCTAGCTATGAAGAGAGGTTGAATAGATTAGGATTATTTTCATTAGAAAGACGGAGGTTGAGGGGGGACCTGATTGAGGTGTACAAAATCATGAGAGGTATAGACAGGGTGGATAGCAAGAAGCTTTTTCCCAGAGTGGGGGATTCAATTACTAGGGGTCACGAGTTCAAAGTGAGAGGGGAAAAGTTCAGGGGGGATATGCGTGGAAAGTTCTTTACGCAGAGGGTGGTGGGTGCCTGGAACGCGTTGCCAGCGGAGGTGGTAGACGCGGGCACGATAGCGTCTTTTAAGATGTATCTAGACAGATACATGAATGGGCAGGAAGCAAAGAGATACAGACCCTTAGAAAATAGGCGACATGTTTAGATAGAGGATCTGGATTGGCGCAGGCTTGGAGGGCCAAAGGGCCTGTTCCTGTGCTGTAATTTTCTTTGTTCTTTGTTCTTTTGTGATGGCGAGTGATAGAGGAAGAGTGGAATGTGTGGGACTGCTCACGAATGGGGAGGTGTAGTTAGGTTACTGATATTGCTCATGAACAATCTGATCACGTAATTCTCTGGCAAAAAGGGGCTGTTCCTCCACTTCCAGTTGCATTTTCTCCTCTTCCTTGTACTCCTGCTTCTCAGCTTCTCACCCGATAGGTGGTGGAGAAGGCTGTTCCTTCGTCATGGCCGGGTTGTGCAGCATGCAGTATAACACCACAAGTCTTGAGACCCATTCAGCTGAGTACTCCGGGGCTCCTCCAGAGTGCTTGGGCTGGGGAAATGTTGCTTAAAGATGTCAATGGTGTGCTCTAAAATGTTCCTTGTGGCATTATGGCCTTTATGCTAGGCCTGCTGTCATATGTGAGGGGAGTCATGAGCCCTTGACTTGCCGTGGTTGTTCAAATACATGTGGAACCACAGACTGCCGCAAAATGAGAGAATCGTGACTGCTGCCAGGATAACAGGCATTCACCTGCAGGATGTACTGGCTGTGGTCACCCACCAGCGGCACATTAAAGAAGTATCTTTCGGTTAATGAGAATGACTGAGTCCACATGAAGAGCACACAAGCCAATGTATATGCAGTCAATGGGACCCTGCACCACAGGGAATTCTGCAATCTGTGAAGAACCTCGTGCTCGTTCTTCCTGCTTGTCTCTGGCAAAGGGGAATGAGATGAATGTGTTTCTCTTTGTATAGAGAACCTCAGTGACCTCCCTTTTGCAACAGTGCACTGCAAAGCGTGAGATGTTGTTTATATCTCCAGCAGCAGCTGGAAAGGAGCTAGATGCATAAAAATAAGAACCATGGTCACCTTGACAGCCATAAGCAATGCTGTCCTTTCCCTACTTTGAGGCTGCAGTTGTGGCTGTAGTTGAAAGATTTTACTCACAACCTCTTTTGTAAAGCAAAAACATCTTATGCATTGGCCCACACTGAAGATGAGGCAAAGGGATTGCTTCCGAAAGATCCTCAGCTTGCTCTGCTCTGCATGGCCACTCTTCATTCTCCAAGTCATGTTCAATTACCAGTTCACCCATGTCTGGAAACTACTTTCAGCACAATATTTTACATGACAAAAAAAGTACTGCAAGACCAACCAGACTACTCCCTGAAGAGTATTCAAAGTTTAGCCAAGAATAGGAAAGCTCCATATATATGTACAATTGCACCAGCAACCAGAAAAAGTAATCCAGCATCTCGCCTGTGAGTACCTCATGATCTTTTTAAATAGTACTGGTGGGGGCCCTGAAGAGAAAATATTTGCAGGGCTACAGGGAAAGGGCGGGGGAGTGGGCCTAGCTGAGTTGCTCTTGCAGAGAGCCAGCAGGACATAATAGGCCGAATGGCCTTCTTCTGTGCTGTAACCATTCTATGATGACGTCTTCATCCATGGAAAGAGTGCCCATCTGCAGGGAGCATCAAATGCAGCAGTCCAATGAGTGCATGCTGGTCCTCAGAAATGGCTTGCACACTCTGAATGTCACCTTAAATAGGATTGGTGAAACCCTAGCCTTGTCCCTTCAGTGTCCACTGATGTGCAGCAAAGTGCTCTCCAGCTCTTGGCTAACAGGGAATTGTGGGTAGGCCATGAGATGGAAGATGTAGAACGGGAACATGGAAGTCGAGACAAAGTGCTTCCACTTCTCACCCATTGCTCTCCCCTCAGTCAATACCCCACAAGTTGTCTTGTGTCTGATGGCTGAGTGTGCCTCTGCACAGGTACAGGTGGGGCGATGTTTAATGGGGCCCTCACGGGCTCCAAAACCCAGAGGACATCGGCCAAGAACATCTGAGCAGTCAGAGCAGGGATATGAGCAGCCTGCCTCTAGCTCTGCTAAAGCCACAGGGCAGCAGCACATAAGAGTAGTCAAAAAAGAATAAGCAAAGATTTGCTGTTGGGCCAGGATATGCACATGGGTGTGTTGTACTGTGTTAGGTAATTATGTTTCTGTTTAATTTTTGAGTCAGATAAAACGTATTTGTTTGCATTACGTTCCCGTCTTGCATATTTTTGCCTGCTGCCTGGTAAGTGGTCCTCTCACTTGTGATGAATGGCAAGACAGGGCTTGAAGTCAAGCAATGTGTGTCTGTGAAAGGCATGTTTTGTTGCTTGCAGGACTGTTTTATGTTGGGGAAACTGGGGGGTGCCAAGTGGGCTCAGCATGTGGCTGCCAGATGAGTACACTGGTGCAGCCTAACTGAATCGTGCCATTATGTGGCCATTCTGGGCAGTAATGAGTGCTTCTGTTAATGCCATTCCTCCTCCTCCTGTTACTCATTCTCCAATTCATCCTTTTCCTCTGAAGAGGCACTGAGCTCTGCACCTTGCTGCAGCTCCCTCACTGCTGCACTGTGTTTTACAGAGTGCAGCACACCATGATCATTATCAAGACCCTGGTTGGTATGTATTGAAGGACCTGTCCCAGGACCTGTAGTGCATCTTCCACATCCCAGTTGTTTGCTCAATGACACTTATCATCATCACATGACTTTGATTGTAGTGCTCTTGGGCCTCGTTGCTTGGGCTTCTCACAGGTGTCATCAGCTTCACTTTAAGTCAATAGCCCTCATCTCCGAGCAGCCAGTGGGTAAGCTGGTAAGAGAGGGTCGACTGACGCAGGATGAATGTATCATGACAGCTCCCTGGGAATCTTGCACATACCTACATAGTGATCTTTTTGTGGTTGCAGACATGTTGCACGTTAATGGAATGGAAGTCCTTACAGCTCATGAACACTCCTGGGTGATCTGGGATGCCTTGATTGACACATGTGTGCAGTCAATGACTCCCTGCACCTGTGGGAAGCCAACCAGAGCCAAGTGTCTACTCATTTTGACTGGCATCACCAGTGGTAAAGCGTACATAATTGCCTGCCCTGGCAAACATGGCATTGGTCACCTGTGTGATGCATTTGTGGGCAGCCAACTGGAAAATCTTGCAACTATCTGCTACAGATCCCTCCTGAGCCATTGACATTTCAACATGTCCAGGAAGATGATCCTCTACCCATATACCCTGCTTTGCAGGTATTGCCTCCTGTGAACTGCACCTCTGCGCTCGTCTCCTCTCCCCTGTGGAGCAGTGGCTCTGTTGGAAGGTTGCTCCTGCTGGGAGTGCTCTTGCTGCTGGCGTTGTTGCTGCTGCTACTCATCTTGGTCCTCTTCTGAGGCTCAAGGTAAAGCAGCACAAGGAGCCCCGTGCTGATCTGACATGTGGCAGCCGGAAAGTGAAGATCAGATGCACAACTTCCAAAGTAATGAAAGTGGCCTCTAAAGTAGTGAAAGCACATTCTCAGCACAAGTACTGTGTGCAAAAGTCTTTCACTTCAGCAAGGAAGCAGGTGTGAGGTCTCAGTACATAAGGAATTCTTTTGCCAGTCATTTATTCAGCTCTCTCAATTACCGCTCTCGGCTTGCTTCCACTGGTGAGTTCCAGGAAACCCATGTACCCACAGTTAAAGTTGAAAACCCCTGTTAAAATAACTGTCAATTACCTCTTTGTGTATTTAAATTGTCAAGTCCCGAGGGGGTTTCTCCCATACAGCTGAACACGCTGCAGTCAAATGCAATAGTTGGCGAGTTGGACACGCTGTCAATTACAGCTCTTTTAAAAACCTACCCTTTCCCAAACCCACTCACTTTTTGAGGTTAAAACTCCCCAGATAGAATCATAATAAGATACAGCTCAGAAGGAGGCCATTTGGCCCATCTTGCCTGTGCCAGCTCTTTGAAATTGCTATCCAATTTGTCGCACTCTCCTGCTCTTTTCCCATAACTCTGCAAATATTTGCCCTTCAAGTATTTATCAATCCCTCTTTTGAAAGTTACTATTGAATCTGCCTCCATTGCCCTTTCAGGCAGTGCATTCCAGATCATAACAACTCACTGTTGTCACGACCAAGTGAGGAAGGGGTCTCGGCGCACCTCTGATCCCTTTCCTGGTTTGGCCATAACAGAGTTTAACTTTTTAAAAACACATCACCTCAGTGAGTCCTTGCTCACTGCTTTCTAATTGTAATTGTAACTGGCTTTCTCAGGTTTTAACAATAAAGGTGTAAGTTTATTAACCCTAACACCTTAACTCAGTTGAAACTACTGAAAATACATGATGCAACCACGCTAGCATGCATACACGATAAACACACACACAAATAGATAAAGAGGAGGAGAAAGAATTAAAGGCGGAAGGTTTGAAGTGGTAGATGGAATTCAGTTACTGTTTTTGGTTTTGCTATGAAGTCTTTGATTGTAGTTAAGTCTTGCAGTGCTTGTTAGGGCCCAGTGCACACTTTCAAACTTGTTTCGCTGGTACCAGAAGGCTGCAGGGGTCTTCTGTTTTGAGGCTTAAGCTACTTCTGTGTGTCCCTGGAACTTTGCATTAGAGAGAGAGAGAGAGACCTTGCTTCACTTTGGTCTTCAAAATTGCAGTCTGTCTCAAAACTTTTCTGTGATGCACAATTCAATCAATTCCCAGGTTAGTCATGTGACTAGCTCTTTGTTTGAGACAGCATCACCTGCGAGGGTTGTTGATTCTACACAGCTTGCTAGACACACTCATGGGGGTTGGGGAGTGGTGTTTCTTACATAGACAATGTATCTCAATGTCTTTTGATCATCACTATTGATAAAACCCATCTGGATAATTAAATCATGGAGCACTCCCATTGTCTCTCTAGGCAATTGTCTTTTAGAATGCAAATGTGCAGCCATGTTTTCAGCCACTGCTCTGTGGTCCTTTTAAATAAGTCATGTTCAATGTCCAGTAAACATTCAAATAGTGTTCCATATGCCAAAATTAATATGTTTCTATTTGGCAGGTGTGGTTTCCATCACACTGTGTAAACATTTCTTTTTCCTGATGTCACCTCTGATTCATTTGCTAATCACCTTAAATCTGTGTCCTCCAGTTGTCAACCCTCCTGCCACTGGAAATAGTTTCTCCTTACTTACTTGAGCAAAACCATTCATGATTCTATTAACTCTTGGTTTCATGTATGGGATGTTGAGGCTAGTTATGCCACCTCTACTGCCCTTCCGACTAACATTAGCTAAATAAACACAGACCAGGGATCAAACACAAGGCATTCCTGGTCCATATGGCCTAGTTGCATACTAAGTGATACTCTTACCTATTGACTAAGTGGGGAACTACACGTGCATTATTATCTATCAATGTGACAACAAGCCTTAATCCCAACCGAAGAAACCTTTTCTACTTCCAGCACTATTTGGGGTTGATCCTACATTGAGGTGCCCACTTGGGGCTGGACTGAAAATATCAAACTCATTCCACTTGGGACCATTACAGCCAAATCTGTGACTGAACTCTGTCTGGAGACTAACATTAGGGCCCCAGAGGTGAAGAATAATAACAAATTCAAATGTGGAATTGATTTTCCTTTATTTCTGGAGCCTGCCATTTTGGAAACAAAAGTCCAAATCTATGGTCAACCAGGTCGATGAGTAGTAGGATGCTGTTCTAGGATTCCACTTGCCCTGCTGGGTGCTCTCTCTGTTGTGCCACTTGTTGCGCAGATATCCACCTCCAATATGTCACAATTACTGCAAATTAGCAAGCTAATGCTCTAGGTCTTTCTATTCATTCCTGCAACAATATGATTGTGCAATAGAAGTTTATTGTGATCCTTTTTTTAAATTGCATTTGTTATAGAATCAGAGTGGGTAATTTTGACTTTGGCTACAGAGTAAAACAGGCAATACCAGATCAATTGCCTATTGTACATCTCTTCTTATTTTCATTTCCATTTGAAGTCAGATTTCACCCAAAGTCAAAATTAACCCATGGAGCATTACAGCACAGAATGAAGCCATTCGGCCAACAGGGTTAAGCCACTGAACATTGGAGATGTTATCACACTTCCTCTTCTCCCAAGAGGACCTTTAAAAAAGTGAAATAATTAAACTTACCGGAGCCTGAGCTGACACTGAGCACCACAGCTGAGTTCCCAGGTTAAAATTGCATCAAGGTCCAAATGATGCCATCCTACCCTGGCGTACTGAGGACCCCACCCTGCTTGCAACAGGAAGTCTTGACCCATGAGTTAAAATGGATGTGGCCGCTAATGCATCAGCGGTAATGCCCAGCTGCCATTTTCACTATCCGCTTACATTGTTTTGGGTTGGCGGGGGTTGGGGGGGTTGGTGGTGGTTAATAACAGGGTTAATATCGGGGATTTATAAAGTTGATTTGAAATTACCTTGCTATTTTGACAGAGGCACTCACCTGTTTATTCAAGCAGCATCACACATACATCAGACTGTTGACTGAAAGCAACAAGGAGAACAGCCACTAAAAAAATGCTGCCATTGCAAGAGGGGAGAAATGGCCAATGGAAGAAAAGTCAATGTACAAGCACATGGAATTCATGTAGGTGAGGAATTGCTGTCTGTCCTGATACCACTTGGTCCAGTACCTAGACTTGTTGGCAGTGGTGCAGATATTTGGCTCCAATCTCCAGCTCTACTCAATAGTTCATGTGTTATTAATGCAGTGGCAGCCAATAAACTGTATTACTTCCAGTAAATTTAGGGGTGAGTGCCAGTGGAGTTAAAATGGGAGCAAATGCCCACTTTATGCTATATTTTAATGTCCCAGTATCTGCAGAATATTTTTCCCCTTCTACTGTCTTTTTGTAATCTGTACAATGAGTGCTTTTACGTATTGGCATTCATATTTATATGACTGCGTGATCAGCAACACTGACCCCTGAAAATGTTCAGACGTTCTGGCAGATTCCTATCATAACCATAAACTTGGCGTTGATCAAGCCTTCTGCTAATAATTCTGGTGGCCTTGGAGGGCAGAGTGTTCACCTACTCCTGCAAGGCAATTGATGGCAGGGCCAAGGGAAGACCAGAAGAAGGAACTCCTTAAATTTGAAGATTCCACTGACAGGGCTTCAGTTTGAACCTGGAGCATGATTGCTACATGTGGGAGGCATTTCAATATGTGAAAAACTTCAATAAGAAAGAATTTTCCGTGTGTGAGGAACTCCCATGCATGCAAAGTCTCTGTATGTGATATGTTTCGATGTGCAAGGAGTTAGTGAGGATTTGGGGTATGTGAAGAGTTTACATTGTGAGACGTTTCTGAAGAGTTTCAGTGTGTGAAGAACTTGGGCTTGTGAGGAGTTTGCGTTTGTGATGAATTCCAATATGTGAAGAGCTTGGGTTTGTGACTAGTCTGGATTTTTGAGGAATTTGTGAGGAGTTTCCCCCAGCTCTGCATTCAGGCTGCTCTGGCACATTGCTGTCACTTTGGCATGAGGATGGTCATGGATTTTCAGGGCCCATGTTTCTCCAGGGAGAAAGGCAGAGAGTTACAGTGCAATGTTAAACATGTAATGCATGTGCTGCTATCAGTGCACACTGCACTCAACTGGGCATCATGCAGGGCATCAGTCACCCTTTAGCACCTCACCCAGATAGTCAATCTGCATCCGTGAGTCAAAATAATAAATGCTATCAGGTTATTCAACTTGAGAGAAGGGAACATGGGACAAGGGGGGACAGCCCCTCAGGCCTGTTCTGCCAGTCAGTGAGAGCATGGCTGATTGGTATCTTAACTCCATCCACCTGCCTTGGATCCATATCCTTTTACATCCTTGTTGAGCAAAAAAGCTATCGGTGTAAGACTTAAAATTATTAATTGAGCTAGCAGCTATTGCTTTTTGCATGAAGAATGTTTCATAACTGCTCTCCTGAATTGCCCGGCACTGATTTTAAGGTAATATCCCCTTGTCCTTGTAATGAGAAGCTTTTTTTATGTTCTCTGATGCAACATAAATGAGATGCGTGGAGTTCAGTTGATTGAAGATCTCAAACATGTTTATTAACAGCTAACAAGTATATACAGTGCAGAGCTATCTATTTACAGGATTTGCCTCTAGGTGTTACAGTTACAGAGTGAGATGGTCATGTAGTCACATGACTGCATCCTGGTACTCAGCTCATTAGCATACTAAGACCTTAAAGGGACAGCACTCTTAAAGGTAATCGCACAACAGTCCTAGACTCCCACATCAGCAGACAATTTCTTTCTCTATCTACCTTATGAATTCCTCTCAAAATGCTATAAACCTCAATCAAGTCATCTCATAACCTTCTGTATTCCAGGGAAATCAAGCATAATTTATGTAATCTTTCCTCACAACCTGACCCTTGGAGCCCTGGTAACATTCTACCTTTTACAAATCCATGTTGATTCTCCCAAATCAGCTGAGATAAAGGGATAAAAGCTAAGGTGCTGACTAACTGCTGAGTGTTTCCAGCACTTTTTGTTTATGTTACAGCTCAGCCCAATCTTCATCCAACATCCGCCTACGTAGCTGGTTTCTTTACTTACAAGGATAACACAAGGAGTGGGGCACAATCTTTCCAGTTTTGTCTCCTGCTTAGTGACTCGAAAAGAGGTTATGCAGATAACTGAAATTCACTGATGCTTCACCCAAAGTGTAATGAGTATTAGCAACAATTTCTGCAAGGAACAATAAGGCTTATCCTTCAAATGAGGCATTAAACTGAGTAGAACTGCTGGTAATTCAGATGAATTTTATAGATACCAACACACTATATGAAGACTCTATGTGAAGATGTGGAGAGATTCCTGTCCAACATTTTTCTCCTCCCCTCTTCCTCCACCCCTTCTCCCCCTACGCCCCCCCTTCCTTCTATACCTCGGCCCCTCCACCTCCTGTACCTCACCACATTCCCCCTTCTTCCTTCTCCCCTCTTTCTCCTCCTCTCTTCCTCCACCCCTTCTCCCCCTACGCCCCCCCCTTCCTTCTATATCTCGGCCCGTCTACCTCCTGTACCTCACCACATTCCCCCTTCTTTCTTCTCCCCTCTTTCTTCTCCCCTCTACCTCCCTCTCCTCCTCCCCTCCCCCCACCCCCCCACCACCCCACCTCCGACAATTGGCTCACTGACACTTTCAGAGGGGCCTATAGCTAGGTGGCTGAAGGTCCCCTTTATATGCAAATCGTTTGTCCTCTGACATACAAAGGACCCCGGATGCCATTTTAGGGTAGAACTGTTCGGAACTTGCGCCGTGCACACACCATCCAGTTTCACTGGTGATGGAGCCAACGAGGTCCTGAGAAGGTAAATTTTAAATTACCAGGAAAAGCAGCTGTGTTGTCCTGGGTGATACAGAAATAACTGGGCCAACTGCTGCGCTGGGCTACCCTCCCCCTCGGCGATTGTGACCTCCCACTCCCCGAACCTATCTTGCTGCTGGCATGGCAATCACCAGGCTGTGGGCTATCGATCTGGTCTAAATCCGAAAAGCTGTGTTGGTGCACCCGCAGCTCGCCGGTACCATTTGAATGAGGCCAGGGCCTCAAAATGGCTCCGGGAACTTTGTCCCTGAAACAGGCGACTCCTGGCATACTCTACCGGTTGGCCAACACAGAGTTAAAATCAACCCCATCAATCATCCTGAGGTTGTGAAAGGTGCTCTATAAATGCAATTTCTTTCTTTTCCCGTTCTAACTGGAAATTTTGAGGCCAGTTATATTATTCCCAATCCTGCCTTTAACATATCAGCTAACTTAGCACAGGTAACAAATTGAACTCGAGACCTTCCTGGTCTGTATAGCTCAATACCACAGTATTCAATTTGATTATCCATTGAGCCATTGGAAATGCTCAACCTAAGACTGATTCATATGTGAATACTACTTGCATCCTATTCCCCTTTCTGCATCATTTACATCCATGGTTGATAAGACAGGTTGACAGGTACCTGAGGTTATACTCCTTCCAATTTCTCCTCCCATGCTCAAAGTGCCTGACTTTCACTTGCTCCTTTCCAACAGACTTGTTGTACCTTATATTGGAGGAAATCATGAGAAAGGGAATTGTGGGTTTGAACAGTACTCCTCGGCTTGACACACTGGTGCTCTGAAACTCTGCCCATTGTGTCAACCGGCTGTCTTGTAATGGGTTTCCGAGGCTCCCTTTCACTTTAAGCTAGGTTGCAAAATCTAGTTTACTCACAGCTCTCGTTCCACTCTCAGCTAATACTGTGGCAGTGTGCTGTTTATAGAGATCTGTGATGGAGCAATACTGCCACCTCGTGTCACAATCACATGTGAATTCTATGTACCTCACACATCATTGGGAACTCTATTGGTTTTCCTTCAGTTAACCCCTTCTCCATCTTATCACATTCACAAGAATTACAGTATGACAAAGAGCTTTATTAGTGTGTAACCATTATGTTATAACCAGCATGTATAATTAAACTGATGTATAAATATGACTGTGATTAGTTATAATGGTATATAAATACGTGTGTGGAATACTAGTGTACTTGTTAGAGTACCTAATTATATTGGTGCATTACTATATGAGTATGTTTAGTTATACTAGTCGATGTAATGTGTCAGTCTGAATCTCTTTAATCAGATGTCAGATCCTGTCAAAACACGGAAATGGGCTAAACTAAAGACCCCCACAGCTCTCTTTGTGACTGCGACCTTGATACATTATCATTCTCCTCAACCTCTCTGCATGGTCAACCACACCATCTTTCTATCTATTGGTGGGACTACCTTCCCTTAGTTTCACCTTAACCATTTGATCCTCACCAAAGCATCTGCAACAATGGCTTTGCTTCCTGAATTCAGTTTGGAATGTCAAACCTCAGGAAAGATGTATTGGTCTTGGAAGGAGGGCAGTGCCGATTCACCAGAATGACACCGGGAACAAATAAATATTATAAAGTATTTACAGCACAGAAACAGGCCATGCGGCCCATAGGTCCATGCTGTTATTTATGCTCCACATAAGTCTCCTCCCCTTTTCGGCTAACCCTATCAACATACCCTTCTATTCCCTTCGCTGTCATGCACTTATCCAGCTTTCCTTTAAATGCTATTCACCTGAATGCCTCCATGTGGGAGCAAGTTCCACATTCTAACCACTCTTTGGGTAAAGAAGTTTCTCCTGAATTTCCTATTGGATTTATTAGTGATTGTCTTATGGTTATGTCCCTAGTTCTGGTCTCACCCACAAGTGGAAACATCTTCTCCATGTTTACGCTATCAAGCCCTTTCATAATCTTGAAAACCTGATAGAGGTCACCCTTCAGTCTTCTCTTTCTAGAGAAAAGAACCCCAGCCTGTTCAATCTTTCCTGATCGGTATAATCTCTCAGTTCTGGTGTCTGGATGATTTAAAGGGTTACATTTTGGGGACAGATTGCATAAACTTGGTTTATGTTCCTTTGAGTTTAGCAGGTTGAAAGGCGATCTGATTGAGGCATTTAAAAGGATTAAGGAATGTGATCAGATAGATAGTGAGAAACTATTTCCTCTGGTGGCGAGTCCAGAACAAGGGTTAAGTAAAAACATCAAAGGAACAAAGGCAGGTAAATGGAATTGAAGTGCAGATCAACCATGATACAGTTGAATGGGAGAACAGGTTCGAATGGTCCCTCCTGTTCTTATGTTCCTATAAAATAGATTTCTTGGAGCAGATCCCTCTTCAATGCTCATCTCCCTTAACTTTAACAACTCCTAAATCTTTCTCTGTGATTTGACTATCCCCTGTCCAATCTTCGGAGCTTTGAAGATGAAAGTGCAGGTTGATATCAATACATAGTAGATACCATGTCAAGACAAATCCCATTACAATTGTTTTCTGTAGGTAATTTCCTTTTGTTAAATCCCCTTTATGCTTAGAAATCTCCCAGGGTTCAATCAGTGTGATTTTTCTGATCTGTGGTTTGCAGAGGTTTAATGAATTTTATGAAAACAAAAACAGTTACTGCAGCAGAACTCTCTCTGCTCCCCTTCCCCTCCCCCTGCACCGCTCCCCCCAACCCCCCCACACCATTCCAGAATGTGCTGTTGCAAGGTAGTAAAACTGTTAGTGTTACAACGTGGTGATTGATGGGACCATGTGCTTGATGCATTTTCAGAATATTTCGCCAAGTCTTTGACGCAGGCTTTCAGGCCCCCTAGTCAAAATAAAGCAAACCCATCAAGTAGCAGGCAGTAAGTCTCTTGAATTATCTGGACACCATGGAGTCAGGAGGGATGAGCCAGGCTGTGATGTGTTCTTAATGGGAGGCCTGTATTTTCCTCTGGGATGCTGCCTACTTTCAGGCTGTGCTGAAGTAGAAAACAAAAGAAAATGTGATGGGGAGGCTTCAGGCTTAATCACTGCTTCTATACATGGTCACATAGATGTTTCTTCACCCTGCGCCCACTCCCCCACCTCCCCCTACCCCTCACCTTAACAGACAAGACCAGCATTGGCCTTGTGGTGGGAGCCCCCTGCATAGATTCATTTGGGACCTCCTACATTTTATTAGACAATGATATTAAATATTATTTACTTAATATGGTGTCAATATAAGATTGGCAGGCAATATAAGAAAGGCAGGTTGGCAATAGGTGAGATAAAAATAGTTGGAAAAGTGATCAGGGACGAGCTATTGCTATCACGAGGTCCTATATCAGGAGCCAGTGCAATTAAATGGGTCCTAATGCTGCCCCTGTTGGCAGGGGGCGGACCTGTGCCCCCCTCAGTGTGCCCTTCCAAATGTAATGACAGGAAGGTGGAGCACCATCCAACATTTTGCTTAGTCGATCCCAGGCTCCACCTCCATGATTATAGGATTATGTCACATTTTACAATTCAGAAACAGGCCATTCGGGCCGACTGGTATATGCTAGTGTTGCTATGCTGCTTCCCACCCTTTCCCTAGCTCACCAGGTCAAATATCCCCTAAAAAATCCCCTGTCCTAGCCCTGAACACGTATCCTTTTCTACCTTCTCTCCTATCTCCCCTCATTCCTTCTCCGAGCTCATCTTGTCCATGAGACCCACCTCCTGCTCCCTCAACCTTATTCCCATTAAATTGCTGACCAACCACTTTCCCTACCAGTGCCCATATTAGCTAATATTCTGGACAGTTCCCTCGCCTCAGATTATGGCTCCCTCTCCTTCAAATCTGCCATAATTACCTCTTCAAAAGAACCCAGCCTTACCCCTCTGTCATTGCAAACTACTGTCCCATCTCCAACCTCCGTTTCCTCTCCAAAGACCTTAAACGTTGTCGCCTCCAAAATCTGTGCCCATCTTTCCCTCTACTCCATATTTGAACCCCCTCCAATCTGATTTCCTCCTCGCCACAGCCCTAAAATGGCCCTAATCAAAGTCACAAACAACATCCTATGTGACTCTTGCCATGGTAAACTATCCTTCCTCATCCCTCTCAACCTATCTGCAACCTTTGACATGGTTGACTACACCATCCTCCTGCATTGTTCAGCTGGGGGGATTGCACTCACCTTGTTCTATACCCAGTCATAACCAGAGATTCACCTGCAATGGCTTCTCTTCCAATTCCCACACCGTTACCTTTGGTGGCGCCAAGGATCTATCCTTGGGCCCTCCTATTTCTCATCAAAATGTTGTACCTTGGTAACATCTTCCAAGTGGCTCAGTAACCAGAGGACTCAGATTTAAGGTAATTGGCAAAAAATCCAAGGGGGAAAGATGAGGAGACTTTTTTTATACAACAAGTTTTTATGGTCAAAAGTGCACTGCCTGAAAGTGTGATGGAAGCAGATGCAATAGTAACTTGCAAAAGGGAATTGGATATCCACTCGAAAGGGAGAAAATTGCAGGGATATGGGGAACGTGAGCCAGCACAGGCACATTGGGCTGAAGGGCCTCTTTCTGTGCCATATGATTTTAAGATTCCATGATTTTAGAAATAATGAACCGAGAACATATTTCCATTAGGCTTACAATGCTGCAAACAGAGAGCAACCAGAGGAAGGCTGAGGGCAGCTGAAACACATCTCAACACCCCACCCAGCTGAGATCAGATTATTAACTCAACACAGAACGGGAATTTAACCTTGTGGTCAACATGGGTCAATGATACAAATGGACAGCAGCAATGGATTTCGCACATATTTATTCCCTACAAAGACCAACATACTGTGGAAGGGCATTTCTTGAAGACGTCGATGTTTTAAACTGAAATGCTGAGTCATAAACGCCAAGTTTAATCAAATAACCTTTGTGATGCTGTGCAATAAAATTGTGGACCCAATTAAATCTGTGTCCTGTGAAGTCAGCAGAGGTCACATTACAGCATGGAGCATCCTGCCCATCCAGTGGCATTGCAAGAGGAACTTTCCACTTCCTCTTTGTATCTGAGCAAGGACAAAAGTTTCCTCTGTCTGGAGGAGGAGAAGGATTACTCAGGATTTCCCCCTGTGTGGGAGCCCTGCTGAATTAATTCTACCTTGTAATGAAGATAAAAGACATTTTTTAAAAATCATGGTCAGCACACACTCAACCAAAGTGTAAAGTTTGGAAATGCCATTAGAAATGGAAATGGTGGGGCGTATTTCCTCCAGAGAGAATTTATTTGGCAGAGAAACAAATAGAAGGACTCTTCTTGTTCAAAAAAGACCTTTAAATGCCATCTAAATGAATCAAAATCTGTATTTTCCGATCTGCTCATGTTTTGGTCAGGATTTATCATCGATCAGAAAGATTTGAAAAGTTTGTTTAGGCCCAGGTTAAAACATCAATCGGGATCCTCTAGGTGCAACAGGACCCCAACTTACCTGCTTTAGGCAACCTCCACATTCGCCTGTAGAATCTTGCAGGTTAAAATGGGAAATGGCACGAAAGAGTTGGATTTCGAGCAGGTAGGGAGCCTGCTCATTATTAACTGTCCACTTACTGGGTTTCCACCATTTGAGTAGGGTTAAAATCAACCTCCCATGCCCCAACCTCAGTGGTTTGATCCATTGACCTGTGCTAGCTGATTTGAATGACCTTTCCAAGATTCAATGAAGATGCTGGAACAAAAGGCATTAACAAATTGCAGCTCAGATAATTACATTAGATCAACAGCCTTTCAGACAATACATAGGCTAACAATCCTTAGGGAGTGAACTGGCAACCCCCCCCCCCCCCCCTCCCCGCCAGATGATTTCTGCTGTATTAATTGTCAGCATTTTGGAAGACGATGAACCCATCAGGAGTGTAATGGAACACTCACCATCTCCAGGATGGGTACAACTGCAACAACACACAAGAAGCTTAGCACCGTCCAGGACACAGCAGTTTGCTTGATTGGTTCCCCTGCTACTGAACCCAGTATCTACTCCCTCCACCACCAGCAAGGTGGCTTTGGCAGCATCTCCTTCCCCAGTGATCTCTACTAAGAAGGACAATGTTATGGGAGCACCATCAGCTCCATGATCTCCTCCAAGGCATACACCATTTTGATTTGGATTTGTTGGGTCAAAATGCTGAGAATGTCGACCTAACTATCGTGGAAGGACCATCACCACACGGACCGCAGCAATCCAAGAAGAAGGGCCACCACAACCTTTTAGTTTAGTTTAGCGATACAGCACTGAAACAGGCCCTTCGGCCCACCGAGTCTGTGCCGACCATCAACCACCCATTTACACTAAACCTACACTAATTCCATATTCCTACCACATCCCCACCTGTCCCTATATTTCCCTACCACCTACCTATACTAGGGGCAATTTATAATGGCCAATTAACCTATCAACCAGCAAGTCCTTGGCATGTGGGAGGAAACCGGAGCACCCGGAGGAAACCCACGCAGACACAGGGAGAACTTGCAAACTCCACACAGGCAGTACCCAGAATTGAACCCGGGTCGCTGGAGCTGTGAGGCTGCAGTGCTAACCACTGCGCCACTGTGCCACCCTGACTCTTAGAACAATTACGGATGGCCAGTCATTGTGCCCTGACCCACACTGCAAACAAATTTTTAATAATGGACATGGCCACCTTCATCAGAATGACTGATTATGCATACACATTGTTTTTATTTTTTCATGGGAAGTGGGCATCACTGGCAGACCAGCATTTTTTGTCTACCCCTAATTGCCCTTGAACTGACTTGCGAGGCCATTTTAGAGTCAATCACATTGCTGTGGGTCTGGAGTCACATGTAGGCCAGACCAGGTAAGCACATCAGATTTCCTTCCCTGAAGGGCATTAGTGAACCAGATGGGTTTTTGTGGCAATTAATAGAAGTTTTATGGCACCACTACTGAGCCTAGCTTTCAATTCCAGATTTTTATTAATCAATTGTGGTTATTAATTAATGGAATTTAAATTCCACCAGCTGCCGTGGTGGGATTTGAACCCATGCCCTGAGAGCATTAGTTTTGGCCTCTGGATTACTAGCTCAGTGATATTACAACTACTCCATTGACCCCCGTCATTGCATCGATCTCTCGGATCCCTTGCCTTCTCAATTACTTTGCTGGGGACCAGCTTGAGTCCCCAGTGCTCTCGGCCTCCAGCCCGATTCCCCACTCCCACCAGCTGGCTCTTATGTCATTCCTGTCGGCTTCTGTCTAGAGAAATGCAAATGAGGCCCGAGAGTTAAAATGGCCTGAGTCTAAAGCTCAGCAATCTAGCCTTCCTGAGCAAATGCTGAATCCACCCCAAGTTAAAATCAGGTCTCCAGACTTAGCTTGAAACAGCAGCTGGGGAAGTCTAACATAATTGTGTTAATATTTGTTTGTAAAAGCTGCGAAGAACTTTAGCACAAGCATTATAAACATTTGTCTGCCCAAAGTGTCTGTACAGAAAATTACATTTCTTCCAAAGGTCAATTCCATTAACATTTAGACTCAACCAAGAAACCTACTTCATAAGTCATAAACCAACAAAGGCTCATCTTGCCCAAGAAAACATTGTATTTTATGCCAGTTCGAATTCTTCCCCTTCAAACTTGTTCATACTTATCCTCAAAGCATCAATTTGGTAATAAGATTAGACTCACAACAGTATTCAAATACTACTGAAAGCAGTTACCAAGGAAAAGACTAATGGATTTGAATTTGTGCTGTGCGCTTTTACTGTACGAACCTGTTACATGAAGTTCTAACCCATTTAATATTGGTGAATCCTGTCTTTATTAAAATAATGGGCCATGAAATGCCATACAAATACATTAACAGGTCTGCTATGAATATATAGCAATGCAATTTCCAACCAGAAACATCTTTATATTAAATAGTCTCTCATTTTTTTTTTGGTCTGTTTTTTATGTGCGTTGAGTTCCAGTGATAGTTCAGTGAATGCTTATTATTCAAAGGTCATGCTGAATGTCTGAGGGTGTTCCAGCATGGAATTAGAAATACAATTAAAGCAGAAATAATTTGTTAAAAAAGGAAAATAATCCTTAATTCTCTGAAACAGTTTTGATATCCAGAAGGATCTGGAGCCACTGAGGAAATGGAAGATCTGAACTGTTGTCGTTGCTAGGTAGCACCAGGCAGCGCTGAGATGAAATTATACAAACTTATTGCACAGCAGGACACACTCCTCCACTTTCAATTTAAAAACAGAAGTATATCAGAGACAGGAGGTTGAACCTGACCCACAGAAAAACCCACAGATCAATTCTCACAGGAGCTAGTCCTAGTTTGCTTTGCCAGTTCTGTTGGAATGATTTCCTCACAATTACTTTCCCTGATGTCCGAGGAAGACCACCTCAGCTAATCCATGATCTGCGGTTGTTCCTCTTCTATCCCAACGATCCACTTCCCATCCCAGTGTTTTCACTTCCTGACTCTTTGACCACCAATGTGAGTCACTGGATCAGAAACTGTTAAATGGCACAGGGCGAGTACACAGGAAAGCAAAGTAATAAATTGATTAAAAGCAATATACTACAGATGTTGGAAATCTGAATTAAAAACAGAAAGCTCTGTAAAAACTTAGCAATTCAGGCAGCATCTGCGAAGAGAATCAGACTTAACAGGATGAATTTTAAATTTTATCAGCCCTCCTGGGAAGGGCAGGCACAGTCAAATCAGGCGGACTCCCTTTGGTCTGGGGGTGGGGGGGCGGGGGGGTGGCCCTCCTGTGGTGCAGCAAAAGCCACTTCTGTGCCAAAATCCACCCCCCCCTGCCCTCAACAACCACCCCGCCACAACCCTTCACTGGCTTCTGCCTGACTGGCCCCCAGCAAGTATGCCCCATTTACCTCCAGGCCAGGCTGCACGGCTGCTCCCGGTCCCGGGTCTCATGCAGTGACAGCAGTGACCAAGATAAAATCCAGCCCAATGTTTCAGGTCAGGGATCTTACATCAGAAATTAAATAACTTGTGGAAGAAACTCCAACAACTACTCCCATCTCCAGAGTCAGTAACTTTGGTCAAGGAAACCCTGTATACAGACCTGGTGATATACAAGTTAGCAAGTTATTGCCAAGACGGGCAAACCACACAGGATGTGGAGTTGTTCCCCGATTCTCTTGGTAGAAAGAATAAAAGAAGGACTTGCATTTATATAGTGCCTCTCAGGACATCCCAAAGCGTTTTACAGTCGATGAGGTACTTTTGAAGCCTAGTCACTGTTGTAATGTACACAAAACTGGCAACCAATTTGTGCAGAGCAAAATCCCACCAGCAGCAATGTGGTAATGATCAGTTACTCTGTTTTAGGTGCTGGTTGAGGGATAGGTATTGGCCAGTAAATCAGGGAGAACTCCCCTGATAGGAAACTTACTACTGCTTATTCCTCACATCCACTGCTCCATCATTACTGGTTACTCCTTTCTCTCCTTCCCTTTAAAAGCCTCTTCAGAACCTTATATTTTGGTCCATCCAACCACTCTTGATGCTTCATGTCTCCTGCTTGGTACCCTCCTCAAGCGCAACACCCTGAGATATTCTTCTACATGAGCAGTTCTATAAAATAATCAGGAAAACAACACATTTTCAAGTTTGCATCATGGGTGGGGAGGTTGATTTTCCAAAGATTTCTCCTGATCTTCCCACAGATAAGGATCGGCAGAAATCAAAGAAATTGGTTGTTTTTACCACTTCAGTCATTGTTGTTACAGGGCAAACACAAGCAACCAATTTGCTTATTGCAATGTTCTATATCACTGGGGGTCTTCTGCTGATCTTCTGACAAAGTCACAGTGGGAGATCAGGAGAAGCAAAAGTACATGAGGAGGAATTCACTGATCCCCCATTTCACACTAATGCAGCACAGATCTGAGCATCAGAGGTACAGTGTCATAACCTTTTCTTTAACCTGTGCTCTATTTCAATGCATATTTCCTGAAAATGCAGGACCAGTGAAACAACCCTTATATTTCATGTGTCGCGCCCACACAATCCGAACTTATGAACTATAAAATGAACTTATGAAGTGAAACCAGAAACAGACACTTTTTTTGTAAAACAAAATGGAATTAAGAAGTCAGGTGACTACAAGAATCCTGTGCCAATTTTCATGTCTGAACAAGTCTTGGAGAAGTAATTAAAATACAAACAACCTTTCTGGACACATTCCTGAGGAATCATTAAAATACAAATTACCCTTTCTGTGATAATGGCTGCTTCTGTCCAACTGATTGGGTTAACAATACTGTCGCAGATTTTTTTGATTCCGAACTCAAATTCAAAAGAATGGGCGTGAAAAGCTCTACTTCATCAAGGTGAGATGAGGATGAATGACACCCAGACTCCATTGTCTAACAATGGCCTCATCATCAAAAACCATTTATGAGGGCCATGGAAAGAGAAACTATGGTCACATGACAGAAATTAGTTTTCTGATAAGTAGCTTTAATAAAGGTTATATTCTGGGCAGACAAAGGAGATCTATCTTTGCCATTGAAGAGAAAGGACCCTGCCTAAGATTACCAGTTTTGAACTACATGTAGGCGGCTGGAGTTGGTCTTGAATTCCCTACCTGAACTATAAAGTGAACTTATGAAGTGAAACCAGAAACAGACACTTTCCTTGTAAAACAAAATGGAATTAAGAGGTCAGCTGACTATAAGAATCTTGAGCCACTTTTTATGTCTGGACAAGTCTTAGAGAAGTACTTAAAATACAAACAACCTTTCTGGACACATCCCTGAGAAATCATTGACCTTTGGCTGGAATATAACAAGAGCAGTCTGCAACAGTGCATCTGGCTTTCTGAACCTCCCAAGTCTTTCTTCAGTGAACAAGAAAAAAGATTACAGGCCTGTGCCATATCAAGTCTTTACCCCGTTGGGTGGGGGGCAGGGGGAAAGCAAGTTTAACAGTAAACTCTTTACAAATATCAGACCTAACACATGCTATCTTTATAATCTCGATCTTTTCTTGAGTGGCTCAGTTGGTAACACTCTTACCTCTAAATTAGCAAGTCATGTGTTCAAATTCTCCTCTGGAGGCTTGAGCACAAAAATCTGTATTGATGCTCCAGTGTTGTACTGTCAGAGGTGCCTTCCTTTGGATGAGATGTTATACTGAAATACTGCCTGCTCTCTCAGGTAAACATCAAATAGCTCAGGGCACTATTTTGAAGAACAGGGAAGTTATCCCCAGTACCCTGGCCTATATTTATTCCTCAATCAACATCTCAAAAGCAGATTGCCTGGTCATTATCACTTTGCTGTTAGTGGGAGCTTGCTGTGTGCAAGTTGGCAGTCGTGTTTCCCATATTACAACAGTAACTACACTTCAAAAGTACTTCATTGGCTATAAAATGCTTTCGAACATCCTGAGGTCATGAAAAGTGCTATATAAATGCACGTCTTTTTCTTTCGTAGAAAGGGAATTCCAGAGCTATGTATCCAGATACTTGAAGGTTTGTAAGGCTAACATAAGAACATAAGAATTTTTACTTTTTATTCATTCATGGGATGTGGCCGTCGCTGCCTAAGCCAGCAATTATTACCCATGCCTAATTGCCTATGAGAAGGTAGTGGTGAGCTGCCTTCTCGAACCTATGAAGTCCATGTGAGGTAGGTACACCCACAGTGCTGTTAAGAAGGGGGTTCCAGGACTTTGACCCAGCAACAGTGCAGGAATGGCAACATAGTTCCAAGTCAGGATGGTGTGTGGCTTGGAGAGGAACTTGCAGGTGGTGGTGTTCCCATGCATTTGCTGCCCTTGTCCTTCTAAGTGGTAGAGGTCACGAGTTTGGAAGGTGCTGTCGAAGGAGCCTTGGTGCACTGCTGCAGTGCATCTTGTAGATGGTACACACTGCTGCCACTGTGCGTCGGTGGTGGAGGGAGTGAATGTTTGTGCATGGGGTGCCAATCAAGCGGGCTGCTTTGTCCTGGATTGTGTCCAGCTTCTTGAGTGTTGTTGGAGTTGCACCCATCCAGACAAGTGGAGAGTATTCCATCACACTCCTGACTTGTGCTTTGTAGATGGTGGATACTTTGGGGAGTCAGAAAGTGAGTTACAAACCACAGGATTCCTAGCCTCTGACCTGCTCTTGTAGCCACAGTATTTATATGGCTACTCCAGTTCAGTTTCTGGTCAATGGTAACCCCAGAATGTTGACAGTGGGTGACTCAGTAAGGGTGGTGATGGTGTCGTGGTGTTGTCAGTGGACTAATGACCAGAAACCCAGGGTATTGCTCTGGGGGCATGAGTTTAAATCCCACCACAGCAGAAGGTGGAATTTGAGTTCAATTAATAAATCTGGAATTAAAAGCTAGTCTAATGATGGCTATGAAACCATTATTGATCATTGTTAAAAACCCACCTGGTTCACTAATATACTTTAGGGAAGGAAATCTGCTGTCGTTACCTGGTCTGGTCTGCATGTAACTCCAGACCCACAGCAATGTGGTTGACTCTGAAATGAGCAAGCCACTCAGTTGTATCTAGTCGCTACAAAGTCAATATAGAAATAGAAGCAGGAGTAGACAACACTGCCTGTTGAATGTGCCCATGGTTTCAATTCCATTTTCCCACCCACTCCCCATATCCCTTTATTCCCTGAGAGAACAAAATCTGTCTATCCCAGTCTTAAATATATTCAACAATGGAGCATCCACAACCCTCTGGGGCAGAGAATTCCCAAGATTCGCAACCCTTTGAGTGAAGTAATTTCTCCTCAGTTCAGTCCTAAATGATCAGCCCCTTATCCTAAGACTGTGCCCCATGCTTTAAATTCCCTCGCCAGGGAATTTGTGGGATGTGGGCGTCGCTGACTAGGCCAGCATTTATTGTCCATCTCTAATTGCTCTTGAACTGAGTGGCTTGCTAGGCTATTTCAGAGGGCAGTTAAGAGTCAACCACATTGCTGTGGGTCTAGAGTCACATGTAGGCCAGACCAGGTAAGGACAGGAGGTTTTCTTCCCTCAAGGTAACTGCATAGGTTTTTACAACAATCAACAATTGTTTCATGGTCATCATTAGACTTTAATTCCAGATTTATTAATTGAATTCAAATTACACCATCTGCCATGGTGGGATTCAAACCCATGCCCCCAGAGCATTAGTCTGGGCTCTGGATTACTAATCTAGTGACATTACCACTACATCCCTGCCTCTCCTATCTAGTAGAATCTTGTAAGTTTCAATGAGATCACCTCTCATTCGTTAAAAACTTCAAAGAATTCAGGCCCAAGTTACTTAGCCTTTCATGATAGGTTAACCCTTGCATCGCAGGGACCAATCTAGTGAACCTTTTCTATGCTGTCTTCAATCCATGTATATCCTTTCTTAAATATGGAGACCAAAACTGCACACATTATTCCTGGTCTGGTCTCACCAAAGCCCTGCATAATTGTAACAAGGCTTCTTTGTTCTTGTACTCCAGTCCCCTTGCAATAAAAGCCAACATGCCATTTGCCATCCTAATTGCTTGCTGTATCTGCATGCTAATTTTCTGTGTTCCTTGTATGCGTATCCCCAAGTCTCCCTGAACATCAACATTTACAGGTTTTAGGCCTTTCAAAAATATTCTTCTATTCTTACAACCAAAGTGAATAACCTCACATTTCCCCACATTATACTCCATCTTGTTGCCCACTCACTTAACCCGTCTATATCTCTTTGCAGCATCTTTGTGTCCCTCTCACAGCCTGCAGTTCTACCTACCTTTGTATCATTAGCTAACGTAGATACATTACTCTCTGTCTCTTCATCTAAATCATTAATATAGATTGTAAACGCTGGAGGAGATTATACAGATAAGGAGACGTGAGGCCATAAAAGGATTTGAAAACAAGGGTGAGAATTTTAAAATTGAGGCATTGCTTAACCAGGAGCCAATGTAGGTCTGTGAGCACAGGGGTGATGGGTGAATGGGACTTGGTGTGAGTTAGGGTACGGGAAGCAGAAATTTGGATAGCCTCAAGTTTACGGAGGGTAGGAAGTGTGGGGTCAACCAGTGGATTAGTCAGGTCTAGATGCAGGGCAAGAGTCAAGGCATGGGTGAGGGTCTCAGCAGCAGTTGAACTGAGTCAGAGGCAGAGTTGGGTAATGTTATGGAGGTGACAATAAGTGTACTTAGTGGTGGCACTGGTATGTTGTAGGAAGCTGATCTCAGGGTCAAGTAGGACACCAAGGCTGAGAATAGCATGGTTTAGCCTCAGACAGCTGCAAAAGAGAGGGGTGGAGTCCGTAGCTAAGGTATGGAGTTTGTGGCAGCGACCAAAGTGGTGATGAGGTGCGCTGGGTGCCATCAGTGTACATGTGGAAACTGATGCTGTATTTCCAGATGAAGTCACTGAGGGGCAGTAGGTCAGAGGCTGGGAATTCTGTGGTGAGAATCTCACCTCCTGACTCCCCAAAGCCTGTGCACAAGTCAGGAGTGTGATGGAGTACTCTCCACTTACCTGATGAGTGCAGCTCAAAAAATACTTAAGAAGCTCAACACCATTTAGGACAAAACAACCCGTTTGATTGGCACCCATCCACTACCTTCAACATTCTGTCCCTCCACCACTGATGCACAGTGGCAACAGTGTGTACCATCTACAAGATACACTGCAACAACTCACCAAGATTGCTTCGACAGCACCTTCCAAACCCACAAACTCTACCACCTAAAAGGACAAGGGAAGCAGACGCATGGGAACACCACCATCTGCAAGTTCCCCTCCAAGTCACACATCATCCTGACTTAGAACTATATCGTCGTTCCTTCACTGACGCTGGGTCAAAAACCTGGAACTCCTTTCCAGCACTGTGGGTGTACCTACCCCACATGGACTGCATCAGTTCACCACCACCTTCTCAAGGGAAATTAGGGATAGGCTTTGCCAGTGATGCTCACATCCCATGAAAGAATAACAAAATGAGAAATAGGAGGGGGATAAGGACAGATCCTTAGGGGACGCGAGAGGTGTAGGTGCAGGAGCAGGAACAGAAGCCATTGCAAGTGATTCTCTGACTATGACTGGATAGACAAGAATGGATCCAGGTAAGTGCAGTCCCGCCCACATGGCCAACAGTGGAGAGGCGTTGAAGGAGGCCGACATGGTCAACACAAGTCCAATTCTGCAGACAGGTTGAGAAGGCTGAGGAGGAATAGATAACCTTTGTGACAGTCACTTACGATATTACATGGAAACCCTGATCTTTATAACCATAAGCCTGTTTGCTGAGCTTCCCGGGCCTCCCAGACTGAGTGCTGCCCACTGAGCCTCTGGGGAACCCCTGACCCTCCCACAGTGAGCATTGCCCTCTGAGCTACCCACTGGAAATCTTTATTAGAACGCAGATAGCCAGGTGGGGAAGGATAGAACTCAGGAGCCTAGTCTTTAGACAAACTTTTATTTACACACACATTGCACCTTCAATCCAACAACCCCTCTTTCAGCTTGCTCTTACATAAATGAGCAGAAGCGAGTCCCCAATTAATAACCAACACCTGAATACAATTAAACACCCAAATGACATACAAGTAACACTCCTGACCCTTCCTGATCAAGCATTTCAACTGAGCTCCCCCATAAACCCTGACCCTCTCAGACCGAGCATTGCCCACAGAATCTTGCATTCTCACTGATCATGAGCATGTCACTACAGCACACAGGGCTGCCATCAGCCAACCTAAAACAAGACCAAGGCTAATCACTAAAATAATTTCAGAAGATTGGGGAAGTGTTGGACCCTCAAAATGAACCCTGGGAGGGCAGTTGCTCTCCTGACTCCCTTAAGTCAGTGTCTATGTGTTAGAATGATGTCCTAAAGCCTTTACTTTTGGAAATAAAATGCAGAGTGCCTTCTCAGAAATATTAGCTTTGATTACTTTCCTTTCTGAAGAGACTGAATAAATTGGGGAATGTTCTTGCTGGAGCACACTGCACATGCCCAATAAAAGGAGCAGACATGGCCATCTCTCATAATCAGATGGGTAAAGGTCTGGTCCAATCATAATGGGCTGTAGGGCAGAAAGTCAGAGATTTGATTCCCTCTCTGCACTGAATTTGCTGATTGAGGAGCGACGATTTATGTCAATGTGCCTGAGCTTGGCTGGGGAAATATTAGCCTGGGTCTCCTCTCCAGATCATCATCTACTGACCCCCCTGCTGGAAAGCATAGAAGTGTGGAATTAGGACAAGAGTGGAGCCCAACTCAGAAGAAATGATTTTCATGGTAGAATAGGCTGTCGCGTGAGGAGAAGCCCTTTGGCAGAGGTAGCAGAGGTCTGCTGTTTCTCAAAGTGCAGAGGTCTGCTGTTCCTCAAAGCACAGAGCTTCAGCATGAGTTGGTGCCTACCGGGATGGAGGGAGTGAGCGGGTGGGGGAACAGAAGAGGTCCTGGTGGGAACCATGGCTTTTTTGGGGCCATTTTTTCCCATTTTGTTAATCAGTGAATGAGTGGCTCATCTTTACATCAAATATGGAGCAATTTAAATAGAGTCTTCCTTTACTCTCACACACGGATTATGTCATTGTGTTTTCATTATGGCCTTATTATCCTCAGTGCTCTGAGTTAGAAGACTATTGTTACAAGTCCCACATGAGAGACTGAAGCAAAAAATCCAGGCTGACACTCCAGTGCAGTGTTGAGGGGGTGTTTCACTATCAGAGGTTTTGGATGAGGTGTTAAATTGAGGCCCCGTATACCCTTCCAAGTGGTTGTAAAAAATCTCAGGGCTCTTATTTCAAAGAAGAGCAGGAAGTTTTTGGTGTGCTGACCAACATTTATCCCTCAACCAACATCACTGTAACATATTATCTGGTCATTATTGTTTGTGGGATCATGCTGTACACAAATTGGCATAGTGCAGCAGTGACTACACTTCAAAAGTAATTCATCAGCTGTAAATCACTTTGGGATGACCTACTGTCATGAAGTTAAAGTTGTAAAAGGCACCAGATAAATCCAAACCTTTCATTCTTTCTCATGCAGCACAGTAGTGGATTATTTGGTAACAGAGATTTCCTACCTCCTTCTATGCGGCGATCCCTCAAAGGGCTAGCGAGCACAGGAGGTTTTGTTACACTTCTTCAAACAGAGTGAAGGAATGGAAGTTTTCAGTTAGAAACAATCTGGAATTAATCGATGCACCATGGTTTAATATACCCGCTGGTCATATCAAAGGGCTGGGGGTCACCGAGTTGGGCAGTGCAAGCACAGCTGTTTTCTCCAGAGAAGCTACTTATAACCATTAGAAAGACTGAACAAACTGGGCCTTTTTTCTCCTGAAAAGGAAACACTGAAATCGGAGCGAGGTCTTTAACATTTGGAAAAGAAGTCTATAGGGTGGACATAGAGAATTAGTTTTCACTTACGCGGGAGTCCAAAATTGAACTAATACTCCAGAGGTCTGGACTAATAATCCAGTAGAACATGAGTTCAAATCCTACCATGGCAGTTTGAGATTTGGAATTTGGTTTAAAAAGATCTGGTAAAAATCTGCAAAATTGAAAATGAAATAGTTGGATTGTCATAAAAACCCAATTGGTTCACTAATGTAATTTAGCGAAGGAAACCTGTTGTCCTTACCTGGTCTGAATTATAAGTGACTCCATAGCCTAAATGACTAAAAACTAAATGCTATAAATAATAACAGATGTTGGCCAGTGAACTATAGCTGCCGTGAAATGTTCTGACTAGTGATGGGAACTCAACTCCATCTGCTACAAATTACATCATTGTGACTTCTCTAACTTCTGCTTAAATACATTTATGCTATTTGCCTCAACTACTCCGTGTGGTAGCCAGTTCTATATTCTAACTACTTTCTCTGTAGGAAGTTTCTCCTGAATTCCTTATTGGATTTATTAGTGACTATCTTCAATTTATGATAGGTTACAAATTAAAACTTGGGACTGAAATTACTCAACTAATATAAAATAAAAACAAGGAATGCTGGAACCACTCAGCAGGTCTGGCAGCATCTGTGAAAAGAGAAGCAGAGTTAACGTTTCGGGTCAGTGACCCTTCTTCGGAACTGACAAATATTAGAAAAGTCACCCGAAACGTTAACTCTGCTTCTCTTTTCACAGATGCTGCCAGACCTGCTGAGTGGTTCCAGCATTCCTTGTTTTTATTTCAGATTTCCAGCATCCGCAGTATTTTGCTTTTACTCAACTAATATTCTACTGGATTAATGCTGCAGACTCTGGATTATTAGTCCAGTAAAATAACCACTAGCAAAGTCATAAGGGAACAAGGAATAGAAGGATGTGCTGATAAGGTGCGATGAAGTAAGGTAGGAGGAGGCTCATGGGGAACATAAAGACTGGCACAGACCTGTTGGGCCAGGTTGCCTATGTCTATACTGTAAATTCTATGAAAGTCTAAGGGTGGTAACATTATTGTGATTGCAGCAATAAAAAAAAAGTTTCAGGTTTTCATACATAATAAACTAAAATAACCCATACTGAACTGTAGGATATCACCCTTGACCTTTATTAGTCAGAAGCTTGGTTCTACTTGTTCTAAAAGACCAAATATTATTGCAACATGGCTTTCATTGTGCAAGGAGTAAAACTGTTAAAAAGCCATTTATCTTGATGATTTTATAACTATTGTTACGATCAAGTCAGGAGCAGTTGAACAGCTTCCCTCTTTTCCCTCTCCTTATTATTAAAGGAGCTATTAGGTCAGATGACCAAAAGCTTGGTCAAAGAGGTAGGTTTTAAGGAGCGTCTTAAAGGAGGAAAGTGAGGTGGAGAATTAGAGAGGTGTAGGGAGGGTACTCCAGAGCTTGGGGCCTAGGCAACTGAAGGCATGGCCACCAATGGTGGAGCAATTAAAATCAGGGATGCACAAGAGGCCAGAATTGGATGAGTGCAGATATCTAGGAGGGCTGTGGAACTGGAGGAGATTACAGAGATAGGGAGGGGCAAGGCCATGGAGGGATTTGAAAACAAGGATGAGAATTTTAAAGTCAAGATGCTGCTTGATCGGAAGCCAGTGTAGGCCAGTGAGCCCAGGGGCGATAGGGGAACGAGACTTGGTGCAAGTTAAGACATGGGCAGCAGAATTTTGGATGATCTCAAGTTTACATAGAGTAGAATGTGGGAGAACACACGTTGAATATTCAAGTCTAGAGGTGACAAGGGCATGAATGAAGGTTTCAGCAGCAGATGAGCTGAGATGGGACAAAGTTAGACGATATTACAGAGGTGGCACGAATATGAGCTCAGAAGCTCATCTCGGGGTCAAATGTGACACCAAGGTTATAAGCAGACTACCATGGAGTACTGTCTTTGTAGAAAGTCACTGGCAATCTTCAGAGTTAATTCGAGTTACCTAGGCCATAGTACCTTATCACAACCTCAGCACATCCCAAAGTACTTCTTCGCAATGATTTAGTTCTTAAATTCAGACACTGATGTTATTTAGACAAGTGCAGCAGAATAGTTTGCAGAAAGTTCCATAAACAGCAAATAAACAAATAGCCAAGTATTCCATTTTTGGTGGTATAGCTTGAGGGACAAATAGGAACATAGGAACAAGAGGAGGCCATTCAGCCCCTTGAGCATGTTCTGCATGTTCCATCTTTCAGTTGGATCAGGGCTTATCTGTACCTCAACTACTCGCACCTGTATTTTCTCCATATCCCTTGATGCCCTTCCCCTACAAAAATCTATTGACGTCTTGAAAAATTCAATTGATGCAGCATCCACAATTATTTGGCAGGAGAGATCAAGATTTGTGTAAAAAAAAAGGCCTCCCGATTTAAACCCCTAACTGGTGTAGCTGTAATTTTCAGATGATGCCCCCTTGCAATGGATTCCCACACAAGAGGGAATAGTTTCACTGTATCTACCCTATTAAGACCCTTCATCATTTTAAAGGCCTTGATTAGACGCTATCGACATTCTAAACTAAGCAGAATGTATACCAAGCTTCTGCAACCTGTACTCATAATTTAATCCTTTAAGTCTGGGTATCATTCTGGAGATGTTGGCCAGCACACTGGAAACACTCTGTACTATTCCTGAAATTGTGCCATGCAATGTTTTGCGTGCGGCTGAGGTCTCAGCTTAATGGTTAAGCTGAGAAGAGCTTGAGTCCATTCTATTACAGCCGTTACTGTTTTAAACCCTAGTCCCATTTAAAAGTTTAGCTCAACAGCATTTATTACTTCTGAAGGGATCACTTGTAAATCTCCAGCCAACAAACTGACGTAAGATAGCCTTATTTGATTTTGTAATGCAAGTAGCAAAATACTAACACTTCTGATTTTTTAAAATTTTATTAATACATATAATTATGTAGTCACAGTTTACGACAAAGAGCTGACAGGGAATGCATTAGCATTTTGGCTTAAACTGTAAAGTTGCACACACAGGGGTAAAAAATCATCTTGAACCACAGCACAAAATGGATGTTATTGCATCTGTTATATGCTCCACTTGATATTTAGTTTTATTGAGGTTAATGGACGTGTAAAGGGTGGTGGTAAATGGATTTGGGTGTCACTGGCACGGCCAGCATTTATTGCCCATCCCTAATTGCCCCTGACAACTGAGTGGCTTGTTAGGCTATTTCAGAGGTCAGTTAAGAGCCAATCACATTGTTGTGGGTCTGGAGGTGCATGTAGACCAGACCAGGTAAAGACAGCAGATTTTCTTCCCTAAAGGATATTCGTGAACCAGATGTGTTTTTACGACAATTGGTGATAGTTTCACCATTACTGAAACTAACTTTCAATTCCAGATTTTTATTAATAATTGAATTTAAATTCCACCAGCTGCCATGGTGGGATTTGAACCTGTGTCCTCAGGTATTAGCCTGGGCTCTGGATTACCAGCTCAGTGACATTACCACTACACCACCCTCTCCCCAGTATAATGGGCGGAGAGTATAACGGGTGGGGAGAGTAACGTAGAGGGAATATAATGGGTGGAGCCTGTAATGGGTGGAGAGTATAACAGAAGTGGAACATAACGGACGGGGAGTATAATGGACAGGTAGTACAACGGGCGGGGAGTGTAATGGGTGGAAAGTGTAACAGAAGTGGACTATAATGGGCGGGGAGTATAATGGGTGGGAAGTATAATGGGTGGAGAGAGTAATGAGTGGAGAATATAACAGGCGTGGAGTGGAACGGTTGGGGTGTATAATGGGCGGAGAGTGTAACAGTCAGGGGAGGTAATGGCTGAGGTGTATAATGGCAGAAAGTGAAACAGGAGGGGAGTGTAATGGGTTGGGAGTGTAACAGACAGGGAAGATAATGAGTGGTCTGTATAATGGGGAAAAAGGTAATGGACAAGGAGTGTCAAAGGCAGTGAGTGTAATAGGCGGAGAGTGTAACGAATGAAGCATATAATGGGCAGGAAGTGTAACAGGCAGAGATTGTAATGGGCAGAGACGATAATGGGTGGAAAGGGGAATGGGTGGGGTGTATAACTGGTGGGGAGTGTGAAAGGCAGAAAATGTAATGGGCAGAGAGTGTCATAGAGGTGTGTAATGGTCAGGGAGTAAATGGGAGGGGAATGTAATGGGCAGGGAATGTAATGGATGGGGATTGTCAATGGCAGGGAAAGTAACAGGTGGGATGTATAATGCATGGGGAGGGTAATGGGCAGGGAGTATAACAGGTGGGTAGTGTAATGGGCAGAAGGTGAATGGAAGGCAAGTATAATGGCAAGGAGTGTAATGGGTGGGGAGTGTAATGGGTGGGGAGTGTGATGGGCAAGGTGTATAATGGGCGGGGAGTGTAATGGGCAGGGAGTGTAATGGGCAGGGGTATAATGGGCAGGGACTGTAACAAGTGGGAAATGTAATCAGTTTACAGTGTAATGAGCAAGGAGTGTAATGGGTGGGTGTAACGGGTGGGGAGTGTAATGAGCGGGAAATGTAATGTGTGTAGAGCATACTGAGCAGGGAGTATAACGAGTGGGTAGTGTAATGGGCAGGGAGTGTAACAGATGGGAGTGTTATGGGCAGGAAAGTAATGGGCAGAGAGTGTAACAGGCAGGGAATGTAACAGGCATGAATGAAATGGGTAGGGAGTGTAATGAGCGGGGATTGTAATGGGCGGGGATTTTAATGGGCAGGAATGTAAGAGGTGGGAATGTAGTGGGTGGGGAATGTAATGGGCAAGGAGTGTAATGGGCATGAATGTAATGGACAGGGAATGTAACAGGCAAGGAGTGTAATGGATGGGAGTGTTTTGAGTGGGAATGTAATCGGCAGGAAGTGTAACGGGCATGAATGTAATGGGTAGGGAGTGTAACAGGCGGGGAGTGTAACGGGCATGAACGTAACGGACAGGGAGAGTAATGGACAGGGGGTGTAATGGGCGGGGATTGTAACAGGCAGGGAATGTAATGGGTAGGGAATGTAAAGGGTGGGAATGTAATGGGCAGGGAGTGTAAAATGGGTGACAGTGTAACGGCGGGAGTGTAACAGGCGAGGAGTTTAACCGGTGGGAGTGTAACGGGTGTAGAGTGTAATCAGCGGGAAATGTAATGGTGTCGAGTGTAATGAGTGGGTAATGTAACTGTGTGGAGTGTAGCGGGTGGGGAGTTAATGGGTGTAGTGTGTAATGAACAGGGAGTGTAATCGGCAAGGAGTGTAACGAGCAGGAAGTGTAATAGGTGGGGATTGTAATGAGTAGGGATTATAATGAACGGGGAGTGCAATGTATGAGTGTGTAATGGAGAGAGTGTATAATGCATGGAGAGGTTAATGGGAGAAGAGTGTAATGGGAGCAGAGTGCAATAGTCAGGCAGTGTCACGGCTGTGGTGTATAATGGGCAACAGTTGCAATATTGTCCGTTTTGCAGAACCGATCTCTACCCAATGTGTGTTCACAGACCTATTAAAAATCCTGTTTCCATCAATGTTCCTTTGATTGCTGCCTGCATTCCCAATCTGTCCACCCCCCACCCTCCCTCCCTCCAGCCTCTGCCTCTGAACGCCTTTGGGCTCCTTTCAGTGTTTACCTCTTCCTTTTGGAAAATGCACAGGGCCATTATCTTGTGCGACAAGCAGAGTATAAATATCAGCTCCAGTCTCTCCAGAATTGTCCCTGTACCAAATGCTGTTCTGGAGGTGGGACAGCACCAGTCCAGTGTCAGGCTGTCTACTTAAACCCGTCTCCATGGAGGCAGTTTGACAACAAATCCTCGCCAATTCTGGTTGGAGTTGTAACCAGTGCCTGAGAAGGGTCTCTTACAGTAAATCACTTCGACACAAACAGGTCTGCATCGGTATTTTACATCAGAGGATGGGAAAAAGGCATGGAGCAGACAAAAATAAAATTCTTTCAAAAAAAAGGAAGACAGAGCAGAAACACAAACACGGATTCTTGGTTCTAAGTTATTGCTCTTCTGGGTCTGAATCTCTGGACAAGGAGTACTTTCTCCAAGGAGGAAATCCAATATTGCAAAAAAAACGCAGTTAATAAAAATCGGTCAACAGGAGATTTCTCCGAATACGGAATACAGACTGGAATTTGTGTCTAGGATTTCTGAGTAAGCAATGATGTTCCCTTTTTGTAAAATCGACCCCTAAGCTCAGCCACTCAACACTGAACTGGTAAATTCTTGAGCAAGTTGTGAAGCAGCAGGTGCTGAGGTCTCTCTCTGCCCCTGCCGTCTTACCGCGGTGTGTTCACCATTTTGCCCACCTTGTCCTGTGCTGGAAAAAGGGGAAAATAATAGCTGGAGTTCTCTTCCTTGCACTTGAATGCGACCTCGGATATTCCAGGAGGTTACATCAATGACATCCCATCTCGAACTGGCCCACCTCAACCATTGGTTTCCCAACACATCCATCCTGGTGACTCACCGCCTGCCCAAGACAGATGAGAAGCAAACAGATTCTTCACTACCTGATAGCACAATTCTCAATTTCAGTCAAAAAGTGAGAGTGTTCAAAGAAATTGAAATAAATCCCACAATATTTTTTATGTCGCAATGATTCTTTCTGCAGATGCTGGAAATCTGCGGTAAGAGCAGAAAGTGGTGAAAATACACAGCAGGTCTGGCAGCATCTGTAGAGAGAGAAACAGAGTTAACGTTTCGGGTCTGTGACCTTTCATCAGAACCCTGATGCAGGGAGTTAAATCCCCTAAAAGTAACATCAGGTTGGGACCACGACATCAACCCGCCCACTTCTGGGTTCCACCCAGGCGGGTTTGCAGGTGAGCAGGGAACGCCCATGCAGTTTTCAGGAAAGTCATTTGAATATTCAAATAAGTCACTATGATCTTTTTAAATCAAGAATTCTGGCTTTAACAGCCAGCACACCTATTTCCTGGCCTGTCACCTACTTGCCAGGGTCACTGAGGAGATTGCACAGTAGGAAGAGCTTCTTCAGTGAAACTGACAGGCTGGGAAAGCTTTGATCAGTGAAAATGAAGAGCTCCAGTCATGGCCAGGTGAGAGAGAGGCTGTGGTTCACAGCACGTCATCTCAGGGTGAGCTATCACTGCTCGGCAGATGATTGTCAACTTCTTGGAAGCTACTTCACCTGTCCTGCACTTCACTACACTTCTCTGCTGCCAGCCTTCAACACGCCAGGGAGCAGCTTATGCAGCTCCACCTTGCACCTCTGATGAGGAAAAAGAGTAACAGCAACACTAATACCAACAGCACCTCAGCAGCAGGAGCAACACTAGCAGCAGCACTAGTTGCCTTCTCCTCAGCCACATGCTACTCCACAGGGCAGATGGAGCTCAGAGATCCAACTGGAAGGAGGCAAGAACCCCCCCCCCCACCCTCCGCCACCCCCGCACAGGGTCTAGAGGCAGAATATCATCTCTTTCGACATGTCTGAACACCAGTGCCTCAGAAGGTTCAGGCTCTCATGGCTGGTCATTAATTACATCTGCAACCTCCCGGAACAAGACCTCCTTCCCAGAGGACCAGGTGGGCACACATTGTCAGTGGCTGATAAGGGTTATTGGAGGGCCACTACTAACCACCCCCCTTCCCCCCCCACCCGGGGTCTCAGCCTCTACGCGAGGCTGTGCACTCTCTTCTCCTGCAAGGAGAGGTGTTAGAAATGTTTAATGTGAATGGGAGGGAATAACAACCTTTGTGGAGGCTGACTGTGAGGCATGGGTGTGAGAGGGCAATAGGATGAGGGCGAGTGTGAGTGTTGGCTGTTCAGATGAGGATCTGAGATGCCTGCAGAGAGAGGAATGAGTCGAGCTGCAAGGTGTGTTGTTCTGAGTGCTGTGCAGGGAAATGCTGGGCAAGAGTGTGGGGCTTGGCACTGATAGTGTTATGCCACTCACACCTTCCCCACCCTCCTGAAGTCCTGCATTGTCTTGGTGCACTGTCTCCAGGTTGGAGGGAGCACACTCCTGCTGCTCACTTCCTCGGCCTCTTCCATCCACGTCTGCTTTGTTGGAGAGGCTGTTCTCATCCTCCTGACATTGGGAGAGCTCACCTCACCTGCAGACCCTCAGATCCTGCAACAGGTCCACTAGATACAAGTGAGGGACCCGGGGTGGGGTGGAGGCAGCGGTACCAGGTTGGGAGGCAGTAGCGCAGTGGTAATGTCACTGGACTAGTAATCCAGAGCCCAGGCTAATGCTCTGGGGACATGGGTTTGATTTCCACCATGACAGATGGTGAAATTTGCATTCAATTAATAAAAAGAAAGTCTGCAATGGAAAAAAAAAAGCTAGTCCAATGGTGACTAGTAACCATTATCCATTGTTGTAAAAATCCACCTGGTTCACTAATGTCCTCTAGGGAAGGAAATCTGCCATCCTTACCTGGTCTGGCCTACATGTGACTGCAAACCCACAGCAATGTGGTTGACTCTTAAATGCCCTCTGAAATGGCCTGGTAAGCCACTCAGTTCAAGGGTGATTAGGGATGGGCAATAAATGCTGGCCTAGCCAGTGATGCCCACATCCCACAAACAATTTTCAAGAAAAAGTTCAGGAATCCACATCCAGTTCAGCCATTCTGACCCGTACCGGTGTCCCTTTAATTAGAAATCGTTCCTTTGACAGATTCGGCATATCATCCCGCCTGCCCTTTCTGATTGGCCGGGAAACCTGGAAGCCAGATGCTAATGCTGTAGCTCAGTCAAAGAGCCACGGCACAGGCGGCTGAAGCTGTCAATGGGTTCCCAACCCACTACAGGTCCTGTTGATTCAGTAGGGACCATCAGTTGAAAACACCACTCATTCTCCCTGTGTCTAATCCATCAAAACCTTTCATACTCTTGAAGACTAATACAAAAGCAAAATACAGAGGATGCTGGAAATCTGAAATAAAAACAGAAAGTTCTGGAAATACTCAGCAGGTCAGGCAATATCTGTGGCAGGAGAAGCAGAGTTAACATTTCAGGTCGATGACTGTTGACCTGAAATATTAACTTTGTTTCTCTCTCCACAGATGCTGCCAGACATGCTGAGTATTTCCAGTACTTTCTGTTTTTATTTCATAATTTTAAAGACCTTTATTAGGTCACCCCTAAGTCTTCACTTTTCAAGATAAAAGGGAACCAGCCTGTTCACCCTCTCCTGATAGGTATACCTCCCCCATTGCCCCCATGTTTATCATAACTTCTTTACTTTTCAATTCTATCCCTCTAGAAGTAGACACTAGTGTACGGTTTGCTTTTTGTTATGACCTTATTGAACCATATCACTAATTTTAGTGACTTGTGTATTTGTATTCCCAGATCATCTTGCTGCTCTACACCATTTAGATCCTTATTTTCTAAGTAATGTGCAACCTCCTCATTGTTAAGTGGGGAGGCGGTGGCATACTGGTAGTGGTATTGTCACTGGACTAGTAACCCAGAGACCAAGGGTATTGCTCTGGGGACATGGGTTCGAGTCCCACCATGGCAGAAGGTGGAATTTGAATTCAATTGATAAAAAAAATCTGGAATTAGAAAGCTAGTCTAATGATGGCCATGAAACCATGATCGATTGTTGTAAAAATGCATTTGGTTCCTTAATGTCCTTTAGGGAAGGAAATCTTCCCTCCTTACCTGGTCTGGCCTACATGTGAATCCAGACCCACTAGCAATGTGGTTACTCTTAAATGCCCTCTGAAATGGCCTAGCAAGCCACTCAGTTGTATCAAACCATTACAAAGTCAATAAGGAATGAAACTGGACGGAACACCCGACATTCAACCTAGACACCGGAAACGACAACGGCAAACCCAGCCCTGTCGACCCTGCAAAGTCCTCCTTTCTAACATCTGGGGGCTTGTGCCAAATTTGGGAGAGCTGTCCCACAGACTAGTCAAGCAACAGCCTGACATAGTCATACTCACGGAATCATACCTTACAGACAACGTCCCAGACACTGCCATCACTATGTCCTGTCCCACTGGCAGGACTGACCCAGCAGAGGTGGTGGCACAGTGATATACAGTCGGGAGGGAGTTGCCCTAGGAGTCCTCAATATCGATTCCAGACCCCATGAGGTCTCATGGCATCAGGTCAAACATGGGCAAGGAAACCTATAGCTGATTACCACCCACTGCCCTCCCTCAACTGATGAATCAGTACTCCTCCATGTTGAACAGCACTTGGAGGAAGCACTGAGGGTGGCAAGGGCGCAGAATATACTCTGGGTGGGGGACTTCAATGTCCATCACCAAGAGCAGCTCGGGAGTACCACTACTGGCCGAGTCCTAAAGGAAATAATTGCTAGACCGGGTCTGCGGCAGCTGGTGAGGGAGCCAACAAGAGGGAAAAACATATGTCCTCACCAATCTGCCTGCCACAGATGCATCTGTCCATGACAGTATAGGTAGGAGTTACCACCACACAGTCCTTTTGGAGACAAAGTCCCATCTTCACATTGAGGATACCCTCCATCGTGTTGTGTGGCACTACCACCATGCTAAATGGGATAGATTTCAAACAGATCTAGCCAATGCAAAACTGGGCATCCATGAGGCGCTGTGAGCCATCAGCAGCAGCAGAATTGTACTCAACCACAATCCATAACCTCACGGCCTGGCATATTCCCCACTCTACCATTACCATCAAGCCGGGAGACCAACCCTGGTTCAATGAAGAGTACAGGAGGGCATGCCCGGAGCAGCACCAGGCATACCTCAAAATGAGGTGTCAATCTGGTGGAGTTACAACACAGAACTACTTGTGTGCCAAACTGCGTAAGCAGCATGCAATAGACAGAGCTAAGTGATCCCATAACCAACGGATCAGATCAAAGCTCTGCAGTCCTGCCACTAAAGGTCTGCTCGGGTCTGCAAAAAAAACCCCAACTTGAACCCGATAGAACCACATCTGACCTGAGCCTGACCTGATCGTCAGTTAACTGCAAAACAACCACCTTTCCAGTCCAAAAATTAAATGAACAGTGGAGCCACTTACCTGTGACAGAGTGTGTCTGACCCGGCCCGACCTGAGCCTGAAGGCCGGACCCGGAAGTGCAACCCAACCCGACCCGAACCTGTTACATCCAGCCGTGAATGGTACTGGACAATTAAACAACTAACTGGAGGAGGTGGCTCCACAAATATCCCCATCCTCAATGATAGGGGAGCCCAGCACATGAGTGCAAAAGATAAGGCTGAAGCATTTGCAACAAACTTCAGCCAGAAGCACCGAGTTGATGATCCATCTCGGCCTCCTCCCGAAGTCCCCAGCATCACAGATGCCAGTCTTCAGTCAATTCAATTCACTCCATGTAATATCAGGAAACGATTGAAGACGCTAGGTACTGCAAAGGCTATGGGCCGTGACAACATTCTGGCAATAGTACTCAAGTGTTGTGCTCCAGAACTTGCCGCGCCCCTAGCCAAGCTGTTCCAGTACAGCTACAACACTGGCATCTACCCGGCAATGTTGAAGATTTCCCAGGTATGTCCTGTACACAAAAAGCAGGACATGTCGAACCCGGCCAATTATCGCCCCATCAGTCTACTCTCAATCATCAGTAGTGTGATGGAAGGTATCATCAACAGTGCTTTCAAGTGGCACTTGCTTCACAATAACCTGCTCAATGATACTCATTTTGGGTTCCACCAGGGTCACTCAGCTCCAAACCTCATTACAACCTTGGTTCAAACTTGGGCAAACAAGCTGAACTCAAGAGGTGAGGTAAGTGTGACTGCCCTTGACATCAAGGCAGCATCTGACTGAGTATGGCATCAAGGAGCCCAAGCACAATTGGAGTCAATGGGAATCAGGGGAAAACCCTCCACTGGTTGAAGTCATACCTAGCACAAAGGAAGATGGTTGTAGTTGTTGGAGGTCAATCAATCATCTGAGCTCCAGGACATCACTGCAGAAGTTCCTCAGGGTAGAGTCCTAGGACCAGCCATCTTCAGCTGCTTCATCAATGACTTTCCTTCAATCATAAGGTAGAAATGGAGATGTTCGCTGATGATTGCACAATGTTCAGCACCATTTACTACTCCTTAGATACTGAAGCAGTCCATGTAAAAATGCAGCAAGACCTGGACAATATCCAGGCTTGGGCTGATAAGTGGCAAGTAACATTCGCACCACACAAGTGCCAGACAATGACCATCTCCAACAAGAGAGAATCTAACCGTCTCCCCTTGACATTCAATGGCATTACGATCACTGGATCCCCCACTATCAATATCCGGGGGATTACCATTGGCCAGAAACTGAACTGGAGTAGCCATATAAATACCGTGGCTACAAGAGCAGGTCAGAGGCTAGGAATCTTGTGACAGGTAACTCACCTCCTGACTCCCCAAAGCCTGTCCACCATCTACAAGGCACAAGTCAGGACTGTGATGGAATACTTTCCACTTGCCTGGATGGGTGCAGCTCCAACAACGCTCAAGAAGCTCGACACTATTCAGGACAAAGCAGCCTGCTTGATTGGCACCCCATTCACAAACATTCACTCCCTCTACCACTGGTGGCAGCAGTGTGTAGCATCTACAAGATGCACTGCAGCAGCACACCAAGGCTCCTTCCAAACCCATGACCTCTACCACCAAGAAGGACAAGGGCAGCAGATGCAATGGAACACCACCACCTGCAAGTTCCCCTCCAAGCCATACACCATCCTGACTTGGAACTATATCTGTCGCTGGGTCAAAGTCCTGGAACTCCCTTCCTAACAGCACTGTGGGTGTATGTACCCCACATGGACTGTAACAGTTTAAGGAGGCAACTCAACACCACCTTCTCAAAGGCAACTAGGGATGGGCAATAAATGCTGGCCTAGCCAGCGATGCTCGCATCCCATGAACAAATAAAAAAAAACATACCAAGCTTTGAATAAAATCAGTTAAAGTTAATATTTATTCTTTCCCATCTTTTGGAGATCGCCCCTGCGACACAGTAAACACAGATCCTCATTCCCAGGAGCAACAGGCTCTGCGTGCAGAGACGAGGGAAGTCAAGCTGTTGCTGCAGCTGAAAGATCCTCACTGTCTCCTGGAAGGAGTAGTCTGGGGAACATGTTAAATAACAGGGAGAACGTGCTGCTGTATGTGTTAGCACTCAGTCAGTGCAAACTTTGTGAAGACAAGCGCTTTCAACTTAACTGATGCGTCTTCAAGACATTCAGCCAGAAATCAGCAAAGGACATATCTGAGATCAAACGTTATAGAGGTCAAGCTGCCGCTTGGAGATAACAGCATTATTTAACATTCTTTGTATTTATTGTACTAATGGCACAATTTTTTCAAATACAGTAACACTGAATATCAACCAATGCACGTACAGAGTATTATCTACACTCCACTTGGTTGTCTCCCTAATTATTGACTAAAGTTTTTCACAAAACAAAAGCTCTTTAAGCCTGTTAACACCAATCTCCTCCTATCTGACATAAATCAACTTTGCAAACAAAAAAAGTCATCTTTGCAACTAAAAAGAAATGAATGCCCTAAATTTAAACTCATCTCCAACTTTTTAAAACATCAGCAGTACAGCACTCACTGGAGCCATGCTGCACACAAGCATCCCATTTTAACAGGCACTATTCAGGCAGCCTGCCTCGGACAAGGGCCTCATTTTGATTGCTGATGATTTCCCTGACCCCATTTTAACCGGCAGCAATCAGGTTGATGACTGGTGTCCGGCCTTGCCAGGGAAACCTGGCCCTCCAGATCAGCAGTGCCGGATGTTACTTTTATTTTTTTTTATTTTTCCTTGGGGACCAGCAGGTGCATGAGTGCTCTTCCAGGATCCACAAGGAATCATTGAGCCTTCTCTGCACCAGGATTCATGCCATTGCATCCGACTTCCACCGTGTGTTGCTAGGGACCGTTCCCATGGGGCCCAGGATGTGGCCTGTTGACATGCTTGCCCAGCAACTGATCTATTTGAATGAGACCAGGAGAGTTAAAATGGCAGTGCTCAGTGCTCACCCCGTGTGAAAATGGTGTCTTAAATTCAATTTATGGTATTTTTATTGTGCTTTTCTTCATTCCTGTGCCCCGTTTTGTGTACTTATGACCATTTTGTATATATAAAGGTAAGGAGATTCTTGACATTCTACACTGCAGGGTTGGGATCATTAATGGAGTTTCAACTGTATGTGTTCATTTATAGGGCAGGATTTTGTAATCCCGCTGCCAGGAATGGCGGTGAGTGTGGAATATGGTGGCTTTGCCCCACTGGTCCCATGTCGCCGCACCGCCGCGATAACGTGGCGAGCGGTCACTTTACATATTGATGGTGGCCGCCCTCCCCTGCCACCCAAATCACTTGGCGGGGGCGGCCTCGGCGATGTTGTGAACAGCGTCACCTGATTCGTGAGCAGGTGCTGGCGCCATTTTACGAAGGCTGCCAGCCCTGCAAACAAAATGCAGAGTTGCCGCCGTCCCCCCCCCCACCCACCGCCACACCATGTATACACTGAATGCAAAGTTGACCAGCTTTGCCCCCTGCCCCCACCCATCGATACTCAATATGCAGCGGTGACCCCCTTCCCCTCCTCCGTGGTGCCAGCTTCTCCTGGATGGGAGAGCGAAGGCGTATGAGTGCCACATGTCACTCTGAAGATTGGGAATGGATTGGAAGATTGCGACGGATAGCATGATAAAGTATGCAGAGAGGTATTTTAAATATTCTAACTAGGGCCCCGTCGCAGAGCGGCGGAGGGGCCGTCACGGAGCTTCCCCACCTCCGGGAAGATCGGGCCTGGCAATCCCGGCGTCGGGTTCTGTGGCGGCTGCTCCCGCTCCGATTCTCCATCCCCCCACCCCCACTAATGAAACCCTACGTCGGGTTGAGAACAAAATCCAGCCCATAGGTACAGAATTCCTTAAATTCCCAATGAGAGAGCACTTTCACTGTTCCTGCATACTGCTCCACAATTCTTTTTCATACCATTCCAGATTTATGTGTTTCAGTATTCTTTGCGAGCTGCAACATTTGTTGGCATCACAGACGAAGGGAAGAATAACAGAATTTATAGCACAGAGACAGGCCATTCAGCCCAAATGGTTTCTGTTGGTGTTTTTGCTCCACACGAGCTTCGTCTCACCTTATCCCATCAGCAATGCCTTCTATTCCTTTCTCCTTCATGTACTTATCTAGTTTCCCACTAAATGTATCTATGCTATTCACTTTAACCAGTCCATGTGGTCGTGATTTCAACATTTTAACCACTCTCTCGGTAAAGAAGTTCCTCATGAATGGTTTATTGGATTTATAATGTATAAAATCATTAATGTCATGAGTTTGTTGTGATGGAAGCCACAGCTGCCAAATGGAAACATATTAATTTTGTCATATGGAACACTGTTTGAATGCTTATTGAACATTGAAAATAACTTGTCTAAAAACACCACAGAGCAATCTCTGAAAACATGGCTGCACATTTGCATTCTGAGAGACAGTTGCACAGAGAGACAAAGTACTCCCTGATTCAATTAGCCAGATGGGTTTTGGTCAATAGTGATGATGAAAAGACATTGAGAGTCATTATCTGTGTAAGAGCCAGCATTCTACCCCCCTGAACCCCTCTCCCACTAAGTATGTCTGGTAAGTTTTGAAGAATCAACAACCCTCGCAGGTGATGCTTTCTCCAACAAAGTGTTAGTCACATGACTAACCTGCTGGCCAACCTGGGAATTGATTGAATTGTGCTCATAGTAATGTTTTGAGGCAGACTGCATTTTGAAGACCAAAGAGAAGCAAGGTCTCTATCTCTCTGTCTCTCTGTCTCTGTCACTCTTTCACGTAAAGTTCCAGGGATCCACAGAAGTAACTTAAACCTCAAGACAGAAGACCCTACAATCTTTTGGTACCAGCGAAACAGTATGCACAAAGTATGCACTGGGCCCCAACGAGAACTGCATGACTTATCTTCAATCAATGACTTTACATCCAACCCAAAAGCAGTAACTGAGTTCCATCTACTACTTCAAATCTTCCCCTTTAATTCTTTCTTCTCCTCTGTATCTATTTGTATATGTGTTTATCGCGTATGCATGCTAGTGTGGTCATGTCACATATTTTTAGTAGTTTTAACTGAGTTAGAGTTTTAGGGTTAATAAACTTACACCTTACTTGTTTAAACCTGAGAAAACCTGTCTGGCTGTTTCCTTTACTACTACAATTACAGAGCAGTGAGCAATGACTCACTGAGGGGAAGCTAAAAACACTGTTTTTAAAAGTTAATCTCTGTTACAGCCAAACCAGGAAAAGGCCGAGAGGGGAGCCCTAGACCCCTTCCTCACCGGGTCATAACAGTGTGTTTATATATAATGTGGATAAAAGGGCTGGAATTGCTTAGTCATTCTTGTTGACACCTGGCTTAACTCCAGAAAAGCAGCAAACTTAGGAGCTGTGTGGGAGTTTCCTGTGGCCTGCTTGAGGTGGCAGAATCAGGTGGAGTCCCTGCACTTCAAAGCAATTGGATGAAAGACTTCAGAAACAAATTCCACAAAACCATCTAGTGGCCAGAAACTGTAACTACATTGTGAGAGTTGACATAGCAAAAATGGCTGGGAATGTTGATATGATAAGAGTAATATTCATCTTCAGTTCAGGGTGGGAGAAGGTTTGGAAAAATGCTGGTAGCGGATTGGTCACCTATTCTGCACCCTGCCCAATTTGGTGAATGAAAAAGAAAGAAGACCAGGAGAATGCAGCTCTTCTTCAATAAATGGCATGGGATCCTCTGCATGCATGCGAGAGAGAAGGGCCATAGTTTACCAAGTTCATATCTAGAGTGGAAATCCCATTACCCATCCCAAGTCTGCAAAAAAAGAAAGATTGATTTATACAGCACCTTTCACAACCTCAGAATGTCCCAAAGCGCTTTATAGCCAATGATGTACTTTGAAGTGTAATCACCCTTGTAATATAGGAAATGCAGCATCCATTTTACACACCATAAGCTCACATAAACAGCAAAGTGATAATGAACAGATAATCCATTTTAGTGTTGTTGATTGATCATACTGAGTTTCTAAATTTGTCTTTTACACGATAATATCATGAATACTACTGGCACAGGAATGCAATACAAGTCCAACAGAAATACCATAAACTGACTTTTACCTCGGGTGAGCAGTGAGCATGGTGTCGGGGACCATTCTAAGACAACAGGCTGGATTTTAAGAGCCGCTGCAATCTACCGCACAGCTGCTCATTCAAATACTCGGGTCGGCCCGTGGCCTCCCCCCCCCAACAATCGCGTGAAGGGGGCGGGCTGTCCGATGCCAGCAATGGCGTCAGCTGCCTGGGCGCAGCCGCTGGCGCCCTTTCTAAATGGCAGCCAGCTTTGCCAGTGAATTAAAATTTTTAAAGTCATACCCCACCACCTGTTGCAATAAAAATTCTATCGCCCCTTTCCCATCCCCCGATACATTAAGTATTTGCCCTTCTCTCCCCCAAAACACTTACCTTTGAAATATGACCATCCCCCCCTACACTGTACAAAGTTTAAAGTTCACCATTTCCAACCATCCCCTAATCATGACGATTATTTGACCCTGTTCCCTCCCCCCCACACTAAAAATCTTAACACCACCCCCCCACCTCACCAGTATCACGCCTGCTTTCTCCAGATGGGGAAGTGAAGGTGCAGGAGTGCCGGCTGCTGCTCTGAACATCACAGCGAGCCCGTAAGATCCCAGGTAAGTGCATGTTAATGTAGTCATTTTAATCATTTACATATTTAGATGCAAGTCCTGTTGCCCAGCAGTAGGGGGGTGGGGGGGGCGGGGTCTCCAGAGAGCCTTGCCACTGCGGCCCACCTGGTGTCGGGCTCTGTAGTGGGCCTCTGCCAGAACGATCTTCCAGCCTCCCCTCCCCACCACAAAGTCTGACGTCGGGAACGTTGTAACATCTCCAACAGTAAAGCACTCCCTCCAGTACTGGTCTGAACTGTCAGCTAGATTATGTTCTAAATTCTCTGGAGTTGGACGTTCACGTTGGGCTGACCTTGAGATAACATTACGTCAAAATGGCAGACTCAAGGACTAGTGCATTAAGTATTTGCCCATTGGATTCTCTGTTCTTAATACTCAGGTGCAAATTGCAGGCAAAGGGACTATTTAAAAGTTTGCTCATATGACCTCTCAGGTTGCAGAACTGCCAGGTTAACAGTTCAAAGGTCCAAATTGAGTTAGTGTTTCACTGCCAAACTTACAGAATCCTGGCATCAGCAGTATTTCAAATTTATACTAGCTCAGCTTTTTCTTTTATTGCCCATTTAAACAAAGTATCTCTGTCTTTCGATATGATTTAGTTGCTCAGTCAATAACAGACTGTATGCTTACACTCCAACCACCAAGGATTCAAACTTTGGGGTGGTTGTTGTATTTCCTGCAATGGCTCAATTTTATCACAAGCTTCCCTGATATCAGCAAGTTTAGCAGATATGATAAACATACCAAGAAGATCCCAAGTTTAATCCAACTTGGTGCTGAGTTGGTTAGAGTCATAGAAAGTCATAGAGCCATAGAGTTTTACAGCACAGAAACAGGCCCTTTGGCCCAACGCGCCTGTGCCGACCATCAAGCACCCGTCCAATCTAATCCCTTTTTCCCGCACTTGGCCTGTAGCCTTGTATGCTGTGGCATTTCAAGTGCTCATCTAAATATTTCTTAAATGTTGTGAGGGTTCCTGCCTCTACCACCCTTTCAGGCAGTGTGTTCCAGATTCCAACCACCCTCTGGGTGAGAAGGTTTTTCCTCAAATCCCCTCTAAACCTCCTGCCCCTTACCTTAAATCTATGGCCCCTGGTTATCGACCCCTCCTCTAAGGGAAAAAGTTTCTTCCTATCTACCCTAACAATGCCCCTCATAATTTTGTATACCTCAATCAGGTCCCCCCTCAGCCTTCTCCACTCTAAGGAAAGCAACCCCAGCCTATCCAGTCTCTTTTCATAACTGAAATGTTCCAGCCCAGGCAACATCCTGGTGAATCTTCTCTGCACCCTCTCCAGTGCAATCACATCCTTCCTATAGTGTGGTGATCAGAACTGTACACAGTACTCCAGCTGTGGCCTAACCAGTGTTTTATACAGCTCTAACATAACCTCCCTGCTCTTATATTCTATGCCTCATCTAATAAAGGCAATTATCCCATATGCCTTCCTAACCACCTTATCTACCTGTGCTGCTGCCTTCAGTAATCTATGAACAAGCAGCCCAAGGTCCCTCTGACCTTCTGTACTCCCTCGGGTCCATCCATTGTATATTCTCTTGCCTTGTTAGTCCTCCCGAAGTGCATTACCTCACACTTCTCAGGATTAAACTCCATCTGCCACTGCTCCGCCCATCTTACCAGCCCATCTATATCATCCTGTAATCTAAGGCTTTCCTCCTCACTATTTATGACACCACCAATTTTCGTGTCATCTGTGAACTTACTGATCATACCTACTATATTCACATCTAAATCATTAATGTACACTACAAACAGTAAGGGTCCCAGCACCGATCCCTGTGGTACACCACTGGTCACAGGCCTCCATTCACACAAACAATCCTTGACCATCACCCTCTGCCTTCTTCCACTAAGCCAATTTTGGATCCAGTTTGCTAAATTACTCTGGATCCCATGGGCTCCTACCTTCTTAACCAATCTCCCATGCAGGACCTTATCAAAAGCCTTACTGAAGTCCGTGTAGATTACATCAACTGCTTTACCCTCATACACACATCTAATCACCTTCTTGAAAAATTCAATCAAATTTGTTAGACACGATCTCCCCCTGACAAAGCCATGCTGACCATTCCTGATTAATCCCTGCCTCTCCAAGTGGAGATTAATGCTGTCTCTCAGAATTATTTCCAATAATTTCCCTACCACTGACGTTAGACTCACAGGCCTATTATTATCTGGTTTATCCCTGCTACCCTTCTTGAATAATGGTACCACATTCGCTATCCTCCAGTTCTCTGGTACCTCTCCTGTGGCCATAGAGGATTTGAAAATTTGTGTCAGAGCCCCTGCTATCTCCTCCCTTGACTCACAGAGCAACCTCAGATACATCTCATCTGGGCCTGGAGATTTATCCACTTTTGAGCCCGCTAATACAGCTAATACTTCCTCCTTTTCGATGCTAATTTGATCAAGTAGATCACAATCCCCCTCCCTGATCACTACACCTACATCGTCCCTCTCCATAGTGAATGCAGATGCAGAGTAATCATTCAAAACGTCACCTATGTCCTCTGGCTCCACACATAGATTGCCTCTTTGATCCCTGGTTTTCCTCCTGCCCTTGACGTACTTACAAAATGCCTTGGGATTTTCCGTTATCTTGTCTGCCAGTGATTTTTCATGCCCCCTCTTGGCTCTCCTAATTACTTTTTTAAGTACTCCCCTACACTTTCTATACTCCTCTGATGGTGGTAGTGGATGCTATAATTAGCCTTGAGTGAAAGAGAGTGATGTTAGAAATGTGTGAAAGTGGACATCAGGGATGGCAGGATTGAGTTTGGACTGTAATTCCCCCATGACTGAGGATTCTGTTGTCAGTCACTTGGGCACAGGACTGAAGAGTGGCTGGTGACGATGCAACCACACAGGAGAGAAGGCAAGAAAAGAGAGAGGGAGAAAAAAACTCAATTGTTGTTGAGATGGGACTTTGAATTGTCTCCACTTCCAGCTCCAAGTCATGACCATCCTAACTTGGACATACCACAAAGAAGAAAATGCCAAGAAACAAAATAACTGGACAACCTTCCCCTGCAACCCCTCACACCCACCTCCCACTCCCAATCTCTGTCACAGAACTGAGGCCTTCATAAATTATATTGGGACTTATTATATTATAAACTTATATGTAAGAGTTCTTTGCAAAAGATTGAGGAGATTTATTTTTATGCAGTAAGTTGTTATGATCTGAATGCACTACCTGAAAGTTATTCAATAATAACTTCCAAAAAGGAATTGCATATATACTTGAAAGAGAAAAGTTTGTAGGGCTATGTGGAAAGAACAGGGGAGTGAGACGAATTAGATAGTTCTTTCAAAGAACAATGAGTCGAATGACCCCCTTCTGTTCTGTAAGATTCTATAATGTTATGATTCTATATAGCTCACAGAAAAAAAAAATATCCTAATATATTGGAAGTCATAACAAAATTAATTCCTAGAAACCTGAGCTGAGTAAATGAGTTTTGCAGAGTTAGGGATAAGGCTATCAATAACAACCATTGAAAATATGGCTGCTTTATTGGCACCTTAAATACAGCAAATGGCCATCTCAGATGTTCGGTAAAGAAGTTACACAGCAGCCGATCTAAAAAGCATTTCCTCTTCTCCCCACAGGATAACTGCTAAACTGATTATTCTGTAGAGTTTAAATAAACAATGTAACATTGTCGTGGCATGGGAAATGGGGGTTTTGGGTTTGGTGGCTCTAAATCCTTCCTTTACGACTCGCAGTCTTTATCATTCTACCTATAACAACACATTGTGCTGTTTGAATTGAAGGCTGCATTTTATTATGTGTGATGCACATCAGCAAACACCTTGCCAATGCTGGAAAGGTGCTTTATAGATTCATCCCATTCACAGGAAGCATAAATGTCAGAAGAGTATCAGTGGATTACTGTGAAATTTTACACAATTCTTCTTCCACTGCTTACTCCCAGTTACATTTCACTGAAGTTAAAGCTCAGGGAACAGTGTCCAATTCCAGATCTGCTCATCTGTAGCTATTCTAGAAAATTATTAGACATATTATAATCCAATGGAAAATGACAATCCCATAATCTATGGGGGCCAGGAGAGTAAAGGGAGATTTACCAGGGCACAAGTATATATGGCAGAGGGTGTATGGGTAGCAGGGTCATTTGAGACCTCAGGGTTGGTCGGCCCTGCCCTTTTGCAAAGCGCCCCAGGGCCAGGTCTCATGCTCAGGGTTTTGAGCCATGGCCGACGGTGGAACCAGCAAATTTACGGTGGTGATGGCGGAAGAGCTAGAACCTCAAGGGACAATGGCTGTTTAAGGCGGGGGATCCTTCAGGAAGAGGGCATGTGTTTCCTTTAAAGCACACATGAGAAACGCAACAGGAGCCCACCTCATGTACTTTTTCCCTAGTCATGTTGCTCATTTTTGATGAAAGTTAAAAAATGGGAAGCTCTTATGAGCAACTGAAGAGGAAAGCACAGGACCGTGAAGCTTGGAGAAACAAGCAGAGAACCTGCCCTGAGGCAGATCACTACTACCAGGTTGGGAGGAGATGAGGAGAAATTGTTTTCCACAATGAGTTACTCTGATTTGGAATGCACTGCCTGAAAGCGTTGTTGAAACAGATTCAATAGGAACTATCAAAAGGGAATTGGATAAATACTTTGAAAAGTAAATAGCTCAGGGCTACAGGGAAGGGACAGTGGAGTGGGACTAATAGGATTGCTCTTACAAAGAACCGGGGTAGGCATGATGTGCCAAATGACCTCCTTCTGTACAGTACATATCTATAATTCTATACAACACTCGACGCAATAGTGGCAATATTGGGTGGTTTGATCTTTGTTATAGTTATCAATTGGGCTTCAATGGAATCTGCAGCTCACTCCGGCCTAAAGGGCAGCTAGAAAGATGTAACTGCCTCCCCTCCATAGAAGCAAATCTGGCAGCAATAGTGGGGGAGAGTAATCATCATTGAGACCACAACAGCACGATACAGGCTGATGTTCCTCAACTTTTGGAGATCTGATGGCTATGTGGATAGAGTGGGAGATTGGGACTCCCACAGAGAGCCAGCATGGACTTGATGGGCCGAATGGCCTCCTTCTCTGCTGTATATGACTCTATGTTCTTGGTCCTGTCAGCCTGCTGATCAGTGGGAAGACCCAAGACCCTGTGGAATGGCAATGCCTAGATCATACATGGCCATTTCTCAGTGCCAGACCTTCGGCTACTGGGGTGTAAAGGAGGTAACTTTTTGCACCAGCAGCCATATTATAATAACTGCACACTCACAGCCATGGTTTAGTTGGCAGCACTCTTACCTTTGGATCAGAGTTTGTGGGTTAAAGTCTGTATGATCAGGTTAGGAGGGGTCAAAAAGCACCCCCCTCCTCCCGCCATCTCTCTCCTTGTTTGACTGCAACAGTGTTTATTTCTTTTCTTTGATAAGTGGATATGCTTATCAATTCAGTTAATGTTTAACCCTTTATGTGCTATGATCATAAAAGAACCAATCGGAGAGGTTTTCTTGAGTTTAAACAAGAGGTTAGTTTATTGTATTTAAAAATCAAAACCCAATCTAAGTAAAAACTATGCTCCAACTTTCACGCACACACGCACACGAGAATCTCTCACACGCACATAAATAGGTTACAGAGTGAAGAAGAATAGTTTGGTTGGATTAGAGTCCAGAAAAAAAAAAATATATATACAATCTGTGGTGTCTGGTAATGCAGTAGTCTTCCAGATGAACTCGTGGTCCTGAAGTTTCTGGTTGGTAGAGGCGGCCACCTTGTTCAGGGTTTTCTTGGAAACAGTGATGCAGATGATTTTCTCCCCGTAGTCTCTGTCTACAGCAATGATAGGCTTGGATATTTTGCAGCTCGCAGACGGGGTTTGAAGATTTGAAATTTATAGTGTTACCTGGAGACAGAGAGTGTGTGTGAGAGAGAGAGAGAGACCCACTTGGGTCCTGCATTGGTTAAAACTCAGATGCTTGTCTGATGTATCCAAAAGAAACTCCAAGTTTTCACACAGATGGAGAGACTATTACATGATTGTCCCAGTGTATTCTCTTTTGCACTTTAATGAGATCCTAAACTAAGAACTCCAATCTCTCTCAGGTCTCATTGTTTCAGTGTTTACTATTTGAGCTTCATCTCCACGAGTGTTAATGTTTCAAAATGGCTAAAAATGTCTTGCTAATGAAAGCAACACCAGGTAGCTCATTCAAACTGCTCAAGTCATTGTTCTGAATGATGGCTATTCAGACCTGCGTCTCCACCTCGATACCTTGGAATGTGAGATTTTTCAAAGCAAATTGAGTTGGCCATCTTAGCTGCTTTCTTTTTAAAAGTTGAATTTAGATTTCCAGATTTCTTTTTAGAAGTTTAATTTAGGTTTCCAACTGATGAATTAAAAATCATCATTCAGCATAGCACATTCATGATAAAGTCCCACTCAGAGATGTCAGTACAAATCCAGTCTGGCACTTCATTGCAATACTGAGGAAGTGCTGCACTGTCAGAGGTTCTGGTCTTCCTATGAGACGTTAAAACAAGGCTCCATCTGCCCTCTCAGGTAGATGTAAAAGATCCTTTGGCACTATTTAAAATAAGAGTAGGTAACTTATCCCTGGCTCCTGACTGATATTTATGGCTTAATCAACTTCATTATATATCAGATTATCTGGTCATTTATTTGATTGCTGTTAGTGGGAAGTTACTGTACACATATTGTCTGCTGCATTTCCTACAGTAACTACACTTCAAACTTATTACTTCATTGGCTGTAGTCAATTTGGGACATCCTCAGGCACTGAAAGGTACTGTATCAATGCGAGTTCTTTTTTTCCTTTTAGTTTTCACTCAAAAATTGCACTTGCCATTTTATGTTTCAGGTTGCTTCCCTTCCCTGCTGTTCGATTGAGACCAACAAAGTAAAAAGATGTTGATTACCATGTTGTAGTGCCAAGAACTCAATTCAAAACAAAATGGCTCTGTGAGCAAACAATGGCAATGGCTGGTTACCTTTGCCACCAGCAGAGCTTTGCCTCCTGAGGTAAGGAACATAGCCACTTTGGAGGTGGTGCTGTGAGACTTTAAGGGGAACTTCGCCCTCTCCTGTACCTGTTACAGGGATGAGTCTGGGTTGGGGTGTGCAGGGGAGTCATTGTGACCACTGCCGACCTGCATTTTTGGCACCAATTATTGAGTCGCATGAAACTGAATCTCTTTGGTCCCAAAAGAAGGTGAATCAGAGGGAGCTTTATAATGATACACAATAGAGTAAACAGTATAGAAAAAGAGTTAAAGATAAATGGTCAGTACCACTTCAAGGTAGGGCCATTCAGCCCCTCAAGCTGTTCTACCATTCATTAGATCATGGCTGATCTGTATCTTAACTCCATCTACACGTCTTGGTCCTACAACTTTGAATACCCTTGCCTAAGGTTCTTTAGAACTCAATACTAGGAATCAGCCACAATGGTTCCTCTCTTTATAGCAACCGGGGGGAAATTAAAGTTTTACTTGTGTCCTGGTGACCAAAACTGGAATCTGTACTCAGGTGGCCATCTCACCAGAATACCATACATTTTTAGTATGTCACTCTCTGCCTGACATTAACAGATTTAGCGATATAGTTCAGCATTGTATTCTGCTTTATTTATCTATCTATTACTGCTCCACAAAGACTAGGCAGGGTTGGATGTTGTCCGTGTGGATCTCTTTCTGCTTCACCTTCAGCTGTTTCAACACCATCCATCGTGTAAGTCCCATCTTTCCTCCCAATGTGCACTATTTATACTTGTCTGTGTTGAAATTTTGAACGCCACTTTATGGTCAGAATTATACCTGAAGGAAGAAAGTCCCCCCGCTGGGACCGAAAGTGCGTGCTGTTGGAGGGCGGAGCTGTGCACGCGATATTATCAGGGCCGGCCATTTAACGGGGATGGCAGGAGGGGAAGGTGTGCAGAGAGATGGTGTGGACAGGGAGGAGTTCCAGATCCTGAAATACTGGCACCATCTTTAAAAGTCAGGCAACAGCACATGATAATGCAGCAGGCCCAGAGGGAGCAGTGAGAGGGCCCTGACAGCAATACAAAGTGAAGACATGGTCGAAGGTAGATCAAGGGTCCCCCAAGATTCAATGATGCCTCCCTGGAGGTACTCCTCGGAACTGTAAGGGAACAGAGGGAAGTCCTGATCCCTTGGAATGGCAGGAGACCAGCGCAGAAAACCACGCAAGCGTGGATGGAGGTTGCTGAGGAGGTCAGCAGCCTTGGCGTTGTCCCTCATATCTGGCTGCAGTGCCAATAAAGGATCAATGACCTGATGTGTTCTGGCAAGGTGAGTGCAGCACATAACATTAAGCTTGCAGCTGTGACTGAAGGTGAAGAAGAGATTGGAGAAGGGGGTGCCCACTCTGTCAGTAGAGATGCCCAAACATCAGCAATGGCTGTCAGATGTATGTCAGTCTCTCTGTGCAGCACTCCGGTCAGGCAGAGGTGAGTCTTGCACAGCCAATACTGAATGGCAGCATGCAGGTGGTACCACTTAGTACAGTCAGGCTTCCAAAAACATAGGAGTTGTATCTCTCTTTGATGGGTGACTAGCAATGGGAATGTATACGCTTGAAGGAGAAAAGAGCTCATAATGTATGGGAAATGTCAAGAACGTGCCCTGCATAGCCATCCTCACTCCCGTGGAGGAAGAGCTGCTGGAGCTGGGTGGAATGGAGGCAGGCAAGGCAATCACAGATGGTGAGACGGGTATGGAGCCCAGAAGAGTGAGAGGCCTAATGGATGGGCACAAGAAATCCTCTGGAGAGCAGAAAGCATTGTGCCCAAGTCTGCACCACTGCTCAAGAAGAGCTCCAGATGATTAGTTGGAAGAAGGTGTTGTATAGCGCATAACCCCCTCATCCATCTTATCCCTCTTGCAGGTCATAAACAAAAGCAGCCTGCCATTGAGCTCGAGTGACAGCCTCCCACCTCTGAGGGGGAGGAGACCTCAAAAGCTGCACCATCAAATCATTCTCCTATCATGGCACACAGCTCAGTACCGCCCCCACATCCCCCCCCCCCCCACCCCACCGAATGGACAGGCGACACTGTTGCTCCACATTTGCAGGAAGTTAAGCCTCCAATGGTGCACCCACTCTGGTAGCTATTGTCTTCTTTTCACAAGAGGCTGGTTGCATGCTCCTCTGCACCCTCGTCCTCCCTGCCCTCTTCCAGGTTCATGATCCTGGTGCCCTCTGGTCGTTTCTGCCCCACTGCCCGTGGCTGCAGCTCTCTCCCACTCTAATGCTCCTCCTCACTGAAGGCCTCAAAGCCTGACTGAATAAGGCCCAAGGCAAATAATCGCATTCATTTCTCTGGGCCTCCCACCCACCTGGCTCCATAGATACTGGTGCTAAGTCCAAGAGGTCACTCAAGCAGAGTGCACCTGCTGGTCTAGACAAGTTTGTCTCCACTCTCATTTGCTGTCCACCCAGCTCCACCCTCCCTGCCAAGCCACACTACTGTTCACAATGGCTGCTGACTGCAGCCAACACTAAAATCTCACTAAACCTGCACCTCGTTATAACTGCCGAGGCTCTGAAGCACCTTTGTTCCCATGTACCCATTGAAAAATGAGAAAGACCTGGTAAAATCACTGTTAATTTCATGTTTAACAGGCTTAATTACCTTCCTGCCGTGTTCCAGCATGACTTGCACCCTCTAGCCAGGCCGCCTTTGGTAATATCTGGTAGCAATGTAAAGACATCGGGCTTCCGTTCCAATGCCTTTCGTCGCCATTTTACCACCCCTCCTGCCTACCAGCACATCGCCAATGGGCTGGGAAAATTCAGACCTACAACTTCAGTTGACTTTTGTTGCTTCCTTATTCAACTGTCGCTGTCTAGTTGTGCCCTCCAATAGTTAATTAAAGAAGTGGAAGGTATGGTACAGTTGTATAAAGTTCTGGTAAGACCCCACCTGGAGTATTGTGCTGAGTTCTGAGCCCTGCATCTCAGGAAGGATTTTATTTATTTGTTTCATGGGATGTGGGCGTCACTGGCATGGCCAGCAATTTTTGCCCATCCCTCATTGCCCTCAAGAAGGTGCTGCAACTATACAGGGTCTTGGTGAGGCCAGACCTGGAATATTGTACGCAGTTTTGGTCTCCTTATCTGAGGAAGGATGTTCTTGCTACAGAGGGAGTGCAGTGAAGGTTTACCAGACTGATTCCTGGGATGGCGGGACTGATGTATGAGGAGAGATTGAGTCAATTAGGATTATATTCTCTGGAGTTCAGAAGAGTGAGGGGGGATCTCATAGAAACCTATAAAATTCTAACAAGACTTGACAGGGTGGATGCAGGAAGGATGTTCCCGATGGTGGGGGAGTCCAGAACCAGGGATCAGAGTCTAAGGATAAGAAATGCTGGAACCACTCAGCAGGTCTGGCAGCATCTGTGGAAAGAGAAGCAGAGTTAACGTTTCGGGTCAATGACCCTTCTTCGGAACTAGCAAATATAAGAAATGTCAAAGGTTATAAGCAAGTGAGCCGGGGGTGGGGCAAGAGATAACAAAGGAGAAGGTTTAGATTGGACAAGGCCACATAGCTGACCAAGAGGTCATGGAGCAAAGGCAAACAATATGTTAATGGTGTGTTGAAAGACAAAGCATTAGTACAGATAGGGTGTTAATGAACTGAAGATTGAGCAGCAGCAAATACAAATATGAAAAAAAATCAGCAGGTAAGCAAACTGAACAAACTACAATGAAATAAATGAACAAAAGAAAAAAAATTGTAAAAAATGTAAAAAGAAAAAATAACTAAAAATAAAAGTAAAATTGGTGGCCCGTCATGCTCTGAAATTATTGAACTCAATGTTCAGTCCGGCAGTGTGCCTAATCGGAAAATGAGATGCTGTTCCTCGAGCTTGCGTTGATGTTCAGTGGAACACTACAGCAAGCCCAGGATAGAGATGTAGCATGAGAGCAGATGCCAAACGCAGACTGGGTGACCGCTTTGCGGAAAACCTCCGCTCAGTTCGCAAGCAGGACCCTGAGCTTCCGGTTGCTTGCCATTTCAACACTACCCCCTGCTCTCATGCTCACATTTTACTTTTATTTTTAGTTATTTTTTCTTTTTTACATTTTTTACAATTTTTTTTCCTTTGCTCATTTCATTGTAGTTTGTTCATTTTCCTTACCCACTGATTTTTTTTCATGTTTGTACTTGCTGCTGCTCAATCTTCAGTTCATTAACACCCTATCTGTACTAATGCTTTGTCTTTCAACACACCATTAACATATTGTTTGCCTTTGCTCCATGACCTCTTGGTCAGCTATGTGGCCTTGTCCAATCTACACCTTCTCCTTTGTTATCTCTTGCCCCACCCCCGGCTCACTTGCTTATAACCTTTGACATTTCTTATATTTGCTAGTTCCGAAGAAGGGTCACTGACCCGAAACGTTAACTCTGCTTCTCTTTCCACAGATGCTGCCAGACCTGCTGAGTGGTTCCAGCATTTCTTGTTTTTATTTCAGATTTCCAGTGTCCGCAGTATTTTGCTTTTATTATATCAGAGTCTAAGGATATGGGGTAAACCATTTGGGTCTGAGATGAGGAGAAATTTCTTCACCCAGAGAGTGGTGAGCCTGTGGAATTCACTACCACAGAAAGCAGTTGAGGCCAAAACATTGTGCGTTTTCAAGAAGGAGTTAGATCTAGCTCTTGGGGCAAAAGGGACCAAAGGATATGGGGGGAAAGCGGGAATAGGTTACTGAGTTGGATGATCGGCCATGATCATAATGAATGGCGGAGCAGGCTCAAAGGGCCGAATGGCCTACTCCTGCTCCTATTTTCTATGTTTCTAATTTGGCTGGGGCTTCTTGATGCCACACTTGGTCAAATACTGCCTTGGAGGAGATGCAGCATAGATTCACCAGAATGATACCGGCACTAAAAAGATTAAGTTGTGAGGACAGTTTGCATAGAATAGGTTTGTATGCCCTTGAGTATAGAAGATTAAGGGGTGATCTAAATGAAGTGCTTAAGATGATTATTTGTTAGGGTCAATAGACATTTTTTCGGGTAAATACTGGGGGAGTACAGAATCAAAGCACATAACCTTGAAATTAGAGCAAGACTGCTCAAGGGTGATGTCAAGAAGCACTTCTTCACCCACAGTAAAAAAGCTGTTGAGGCTGGAGGTCAATTGAACGTTTCAAAACTGAGATTGATAGAATTTTGTTCGACAAAGGGTATTAAAAGTCAGTTAACCAAGGTGGATAAATGGAGTTAAGATCAACAATGAACTCATCTGGCAGAATAGGCTCGAGGGGTTGAATGTTCTACTCTTGTTCCTAAGTTCCAATCAGCCTCAAATTGCATTGAAATTCTGAACCCAAGTCATTGATGTAGATTGAAATCAGTGGGAGGTCCCAGTTGGTACAGTTAGTCTCATTAAAGGTTACTTTGTACAGAGGCTTTAATTATTTCATAGCTTTGTATATATTTCCTTTTATGTTTTTTTCGAAACAAATGTTAAAGATGAATCCAATTAAAAGCCACATTAAAATGTGCCTGTTTCCTAATTGCTGTAATTAAGAGTATAATGTTGACAGGATCCCAGCACAAGAGGGGTTGGAGTTGAATGGTGTTAAAGCATGAATGCCAAATGCCAAGATAGTTATTTAAATAGGATATGTGATCAAAGGGCCTGTAATTCTATGTTATCTCTGCTGTTTATGTCCCCCAGTGCAGTAACGTGACTGCACTGGGAAATATCTGCACAGATTTCAGTATTTTAGAGAAAAAAACTTTTATAGCTAACAGGGAAGATTGAACAGGCTGGGCTATTTTCTCCAGAAAAGAGAAGGCTGAGGGGTGACCAGATAGAGGCCTTTAAGTTTATGAAAGGGTTTGGTGGGGTAGATGTAGAGAAGCTGTTTCCACTTATGGGTGAGTCCAAAATAAGTATCATAAATATAACATAGTCAATAATAAATCCAACAATGAATTCAGGAGAAACTTCTTTACACAGAGGGTGGTTCAAACTTGGAATATTTCAAGTATATAGCACAAATGCATTTAGATAAGTACAAGGAGAAGAAAGAGATAGAGGTTATGCTGATAGGATGAAATAGGGTGGGAAAATCATAAATATCATCACAGGTCAGTTGGGCTGAATGGCCTGTTTCTGTGCTGTAATTTCTATTTCATTCTATATATAACAGTTCATTTGCATAAAGGAAGGAAAATGGACAAATACTGTCAATGCAGAGAGTTTCCGTATTCTTGTTTACTGCTTGATTCACAAAATGGGTTTCCTGTGTTGGCAGAATGAAAGTTGGAAGTATGAGTTATATATACTGCTTAGATGATGTTGCAAATGTAAGCCACGTATTTAACATGCTCCCACACCCACCGAGCTAAATAAGAATGGGACATCTTGAGTAGGACAGCATGTCACTTAATGTCTCCTCGCTGACCTTGCGCCATTTTAAAAAGCGCAATTAGAGCAGAGTGTTAGGTCTTTGCCCCAGGCACCGTTGAGATTGTCGGGGGTCTTTTGACACAAATCAGATCTCCAATGCTATTACAAGATTACATCATGAGGGACCTCGCTTGGGAACACGGACGGGAAGGCGCAGCAGCCACAGAAGAGGGTTCAAGAAGGAAGCGCTTTGCATCTCTTAAAGGTTTCCTTATGGGCCAGCAGGAGCAGGACTGCTTTTCCAGACCCCACAAGGAAACTCAGATCATCCTATTCCCCAGGCTTCCCTCTCCCCTTCACTGACTGTGATCACCTGCTGTCCAACCTGGATATCCTTCCTTCCAACATAGCATCTTGTCCTTCAGTAAGGATGGTCACTTCCTTTGCATAAAGTAAAGTCACATGATGACAGAAGCGTCAACTTGGCTCAGCTGGCAGCATTCTGATATTTGACCCAGGAGGCTGTGAGTTCAAGTACTCCTCTAGAACTTAATCTGGCCTAACACTGTAATCCACCACATGGGCTGCAGTTGTTCAAGAAACGGTTAGCTTACCATCCTCCTCTCAAGGGCAATTAGAGATGGGCATAAATGATGGCCTTGCCAGCAATGTCCATATCCCATGAATGAATAAAGAAAACAACGCTGAGGCATTGCTGCATTGTCAGATGTGACTTCAAATTGAAATCCCATCTTCCTGTGCTTCCAGGTAACACTGGAGATCCCAAGGCACTATTTGGCTGCAATGGTGGGCGGCACAGTGGCGCAGTGGTTAGCACCGCAGCCTCACAGCTCCAGGGACCCGGGTTCGATTCCGGGTACTGCCTGTGTGGAGTTTGCAAGTTCTCCCTGTGTCTGCGTGGGTTTTCTCCGGGTGCTCCGGTTTCCTCCCACAAGCCAAAAGACTTGCAGGTTGATAGGTAAATTGGCCATTATAAATTGTCACTAGGATAGGTAGGTGGTAGGGAAATATAGGGACAGGTGGCGATGTTTGGTAGGAATATGGGATTAGTGTAGGATTAGTATAAATGGGTGGTTGATGTTCGGCACAGACTCGGTGGGCCGAAGGGACTGTTTCAGTGCTGTATCTCTAATCTAATGACTTCATCAAGCAATAATGCCAATCACAGATTTGTTTTATTGATGTTTGTGACATCTTGCTGTGTGCAAATATGTACTGCTTTTGCCTACAATACAACAGTCACTACATTTTAAAGTTATTCATGATTTGTCAATTACTGAGAGTCGATTCTTCAAGACGTGTTAAGGTTACATATAAATGCAAATTTTTCTCTAGGGCTGCAACTCAATGTTTTCCATTATAACTACATAAACTGTATAAACCATATCAAAGAGGGGGGGGACAGGTTCAAATACATGGGTGTAGGGGATGGTGGGAAGGGTTAAACATTAAACTTTGTGCAGTTTGGTAGGGGGAAAGGGAAAATAGTTATTGTAATTGTTATTGGGGGGAGAGGAGAAAGGGACATAAGAAAATATTTATTTCATTTTGTGGTGATATTTCTTTAAGAATGTAAATATGCCGACAGGGCTTTAAAAATGACGTCAGTGCCTGCGCCATTGCTGGGGACAGACAGCCTGCCCCCTCCACCAGATTGGGAGGGTGCAAGCCGCCCTGTCTATTTAAATGAGCCGCAGCGTTTGAGATTGCAGCAGCTCTTTGATGTGTGGCCCACACAGCAGGCCGCTGTCAGGTGACCTCCCAGTCTTCTCTTTTCTGGAGAAAGGAGCCCCACTTTCGAGACAAGCACAAAATCTAGGCTGACAATTCAGTGCAGTTCTAAGGGAGTGCAGCAATGTCAGAGGCGCCTGCTTTTGGATGAGATGTTAAACCAAGGCCCCGACTTGCCCTCTCAGGTGGACACCAAAGTTCCCATGGCACAATTTTAAAGAAGAACAGGGAGTTCTTCATGGTGCACTGACCAATATTTATCCCGTTAACCTTCATCAATAAAACAGCTATTATCTCTTTGCTGATTTGTGAGATCTTGCTGTGTGCAATTTGGCTTCCGCGTTTCCTGCATTATAGCAGAGACTACACTTCAAAAATGTTTAATTAGCTGTAAAGCACTTTAGGACATCCTGAGGTTGTGGAAGGTACTATATAAATGTTAGTTAGTCAGGCTTTCATTCAAAAAGGCTTTAGTGAAGGAATCCTTCACTTGTGGCTCATCTCTATTTTGTCATCTTTTTATTGTAGACAATCAATTTTGGTCCAACTCAGCAGCTTGAGCAGCCTTGTGCAGAGTGAATTACAACTTCAATTATTGGTACCTGCACACAATTACAAATTACAGAAAAAAGGTAGAAATTTTAAGATGAACAAGTCCATCTCTTCTTGTTGGAACAATGCTACTGACATACTGACCTACCTTCTCGTCGTATCCCTAATTCTGCCTCCAGAAAGAACTAATTGATTCTGTCAACTTCATTAGCATTTCCTCGTAACTTATTATTGTGTATGTAAAAGTAGGCGGTCATGTGTCACCTTTGGCATGTTTCCGGCAGTTCCTGCAGCCATACTGGTGCCAAACGTCGTGTCCTGCACTCCTTTGGACCCCACCAGAAAGGCCGAGAGGGGGGTTTTGACGACTGGGCAACTCTCAACCTCCATAAATTTGCCCAGGCATGCGCCATGGAGAGGTCACTCCACTGACCACCTCCAGGCGTGTATCCATTGTCTCTCGAGATAAGGAGGCCCAAAAGAAAGAAAAGAAAAGAAAAATGCCTAATTTATCTCCTTATGTCTAATTGCCTGATTTTTAACTTGTATTGCTGAGTACTTGAAACCTTTGCCATTGTGAGCAATTATCTTGAATCAACTGGAGAAATTTCCTTCACAATTATAAACATCTCTCTTTTTAAAAAAAAATGGATTCGCTATGGCTTCCTTTACCTCATTCATGGTTACTGCATTCATAGTAACCTGACAATTTAACGTCGCTACTGTGTGTTAACTTGACAAATTTGTTCTATTTTGACTAGATGCCTATTAACCACAAAAACAATTTTGCTGGATCCATTTTGTTAACTCTGACACAATCTTGATGATGTACAGACTTAGAATAGTCAATGAAACAATCTACATCTTGAGAAGGGCAGCCTTCAGTGACCTGTTGATCCCCGTCATGACACCAGATGCAGCATCTCCGTTTAAACTGCCAACTACAAACAGCTTAGTTGCAACCGGAAACAAAGGCAACATTTTAAGGAAATGGCACTTTGGAAAAAGGTTCTGCCAGAATATTATTTGTACTCCCTACAGTCACTGCAGTCACAGATGTTTAACATCCCACGTGTCCTATTTGTCCCTCAACCATCATTAAAACAGATTAGCGGGTCATTATCATATTGCCATTTGTGGGAGCTTGCTGTGCGCAAATTGGCTGCCATGTTTCCTACATTACCACAGCGACTACACTTCAAACAGTATTTCATTGGCTGTGAAGTGCTTTGAGACATCCTGAGGTCATAAACGACACTATATAAATGCAGGTTCTTCCCCTTACTTTCACTCTCTGAATTCCACTCGACTTTCCTGCCCCTGTATTTTCCACTTTGGATCACTCTATTGTTGTGAACCATTTCTCCATTGTCAGGGTTCGTTGATGACCTACTCCCAGGCCCCCGCTGTTGCTGCTCCTCAACTTCCAGTTTTCTTCTTTACCCTTGGGCAGCTGATTTTCTTTCTGTCTGGTCCTACCTAAAGCATAGAGAGGATGAGGAAGACTGTTTTGAGGCCAGTGGGTGTGCAGTTGTGTCCTGTACGTCTTGGTTACACAGCATGTTATACCAACAACATATATAGAAGAAAGAAAATATATATATTGTTAGAGACAAGTGAGCAGAGCTCAAAGGGCTTCCCACTTTTCCCGCTCCTTGTTTGACCACAACAGGTTTATTCTTTCTGATGAAAGGTCACTGACCTGAAACGTTAACTTTGCTTCGCTCTCCACAGATGGTGCCAGACCTGCTGAGTTCTTCTAGAATTTCTTATTTTTATTTCAGATTGGGGTGGCGCAGTGGTTAGCACCGTAGCCTCACAGCTCTAGTGACCTGGGTTCAATTCTGGGTACTGCCTTGGCGGAGTTTGCAAGTTCTCCCTGTGACTGTGTGGGTTTTCGCCGGGTGCTCTGGTTTCCTCCCACAGCCAAAGACTTGCAGGTTGATAGGTAAATTGGCCATTGTAAATTGCCCCTAGTGTAGGTAGGTGGTAGGAGAATTGTGGGGATGTGATTGAGTTTTTTGAGGAAGTGACGAAGATGATTGATGAAGGAAGGGCAGTGGATGTTATCTATATGGACTTTAGTAAAGCCTTTGACAAGGTCCCGCATGGCAGACTGGTACAAAAGGTGAAGTCACACCGGATCAGAGGTGAGCTGGCAGGATGGATACAGGACTGGCTCGGTCATAGAAGACAGAGGGTATCAGTGGATGGGTGTTTTTCTGAATGGAGGGATGTGACTAGTGGTGTTCCGCAGGGATCAGTGCTAGGACCTTTGCTGTTTGTCGTATATATAAATGGTTTGGAGGAAAATGTAGCTGGTCTGATTAGTAAGTTTGCGGACGACACAAAGGTTGGTGGAGTTGCGGATAATGATGAGGATTGTCAGAGGATACAGCAGGATATAGATCGGTTGGAGACTTGGGCGGAGAAATGGCAGATGGAGTTTAATCTGGACAAATGTGAGGTAATGCATTTTGGAAGGTCTAATGCAGGTGGGAGGTATACAGTAAATGGCAGAACCCTTAGGAGTATTGACAGGCAGAGAGATCTGGGCGTACAGGTCCACAGTCACTGAAAGTGGCAACGCAGGTGGATAAGGTAGTCAAGAAGGCATACGGCATGCTTGCCTTCATCGGTCGGGGCATAGAGTATAAAAATTGGCAAGTCATGTTGCAGCTGTACTGAACCTTAGTTAGGTCACACTTAGAATATTGCGTACAATTCTGGTCGTCACACTACCAGAAGGACGTGGAGGCTTTGGAGAGGGTACAGAGGAGCTTTACCAGGATGTTGCCTGGTCTGGAGGGCATTAGCTATGAGGAGAGGTTGGAAAAACTCAGATTGTTTTCACTGGAACGACGGAGATGGAGTGGCGACATGATAGAGGTTTACAAAGTTATGAGTGGCATGGACAGAGTGGATAGTCAGAAGCTTTTTCCCAGGGTGGAAGAGTCAGTTACTAGGGGACATAGGTTTAAGATGCGAAGGGCAAAGTTTAGAGGGGATGTGCGAGGCAAGCTTTTTACACAGAGGGTGGTGAGTGCCTGGAACGTGCTGCCAGGGGAGGTGGTGGAAGCAGATACGATAGCGACGTTTAAGAGACATCTTGACAAATACATGAATAGGAAGGGAATAGAGGGATATGGGTCCCAGAAGTGCAGAAGGTGTTAGTTTAGGCAGGCATCAAGATTGGCGCAGGCTTGGAGGGCCGAATGGCCTGTTCCTGTCCTGTACTGTTCTTTGTTCTTTGTTCTTTGTGGTAGGGAATAAGGGATTAATGTAGGATTAGTATAAATGGGTAGTTGATGGTTGGCACAGACATCAGTAGGCCAAAGGCCCTGTTTCAGTACTGTATCTCTCTATGAGTCTATTCCCAGCATCTGCAGTATTTTGCTTTTATTATTCTTTCTTAACGTGGATGTACTGGCCAATTCAGTAGATGTTTGAGTACTTACTTGCTATGATCATCACAAGAACCAATCAGGCAGGTTTTCTTCAGTTTAATAAAGAAAGTGTTTAACTTTATTGTACCTAAACCGAACTAACAAAAAATAATAAACTATGCGCCTACTTTCACACACAAATAGTTTACAGAGCGGGGAAAGGTAGATTGGTTGAGTTAGAGTCCATGGAAAAAGGGGTGCACAGTCTGTGGAGTTTGGTGATTCGGCTAGCTTTGAACTCAGTGGTTCTAAGGCTTTTAGTTTGAAGAGGTAGATGACTGGTTTGGTGGGTCTCCTGGAGATAGTGATGCAGATGATTTCCTCCAACAGGGTTTCTGATTGTAACTGGAGTACACAACAGTGGTCAGTCAACAGGCAGAGTTCAAAGCTTGTAAGCTGAAATGGAGAGAGAGAGAGAGAGAGACCCCTACATAGGGTCTTAATATTTCAGAGTCCAGAAGATTCTCCTGCAGAGAAACACCAGCTTGAAACCACAGATGGGGAGGAGCTTGTCACATGACAGTCACTCAGTGATTCAAACATAGCGTTACAACCAGGTGAGAAGGGGTCTCGGGGTTCCCTCTTAGCCTTTGCCTGGTTTAACCGTAACAGGGTTTAATTTTAAGAACACTGTGTTTTAGTTCCCCCTCAGTGAATCCTTGTTCACTGCTTTCAGACTGCAAGGCAAAGAATTCAAATCAGACAGGTTTTCTTAGATTTAAACAATCAAGGTGGAAGTTTATTAATCTTAAAATCTAATTTGGTTAACGACTATGAATACGCAACGTGATGACGCAAGCATGCATACGCAATAAATACACATGCAGATAGAGACAGAAACAGTAGAAGGAATAAAGGGGAAAAGTTTGAGGCAATATCTGGATTGTAGTTACAGTCCTTTGAGTTTGATGTTGAGTCTTTGGTTGCCTGTATGTCTTGCTGTTTGTTGCGGCCCAGTGCTTGCTTTAACTTGTGTCGATGCAAGAGTCTTTTCTCTTTTGAGGTTTACATGTCTTCAGTGGGTCCGGAGGCTTGTGAGAAAGAGAGAGAGAGCCAGCCTGGAGAGAGGCTGTCTAGTTCCAGGTTCAGTTGCACTCTGCAGTCTGTCTTCAAACTGTCCTGTATGTAGTTCAAAAAGCCTGGACCAGCAGATTAGTCATATGTTCAGCTGGCTTAACCACTCCTGTATTTGTGGATTCTATCATCTTAGCAGACCCTGGAATGTGAGCCTTCTTCAATGTCTGGTGATCAAAATCCATTTGGGTTAATTAGACCAGGGAGTAGTTCAAACCAGCCAAATGTCAGGTGATCTCTTTAAATAAGTCATCTCTTCACTCCAGCCACAGTTTAAAAATTAATGTTCATATGATGAAATTAATATGCCTCATTCTTAGCAGGTGGGGGTCTTCATGGCAATAGCAGTTAGCAATATTTCTCTCTTGATAAAAAGAACAGGTAGTTCCCTTAAACTTGCTGAGTCTTGGTTCTTGCTGGGAAATAAGTAGACATTCCTTCTCCCTCCTCACAGGCCTTGAAATGTAGGATATAGTGTTGCAAATTTGGTGGCCACCTTAAGCTTTTCGCAAAGTCATCTTTTTTTCTGTTCTTTTTCAAGTTTCTTCAAAAAATATAAATTCGAATCTCCAGTCAGTGGATTAAGAAAATTATCATTCAACAAATCAAGTTGGCGTGACAATATTTTTTGTATATATTATAATAACATTGTTATCTCTCCACATCACCTTGCAGCTGACCAGAGCAATTTCACCAAATTAGGCATGTTTTCAACATAAGAAAATCTATATTCTCAGTCTCCAACAGAATCCTACTGGGGCAAAGTCTTTTAAGAGGCATCATGCCTCATTGTACAGCCCCACTAACTCCAGCCTTCTACCATCTGACAGCATAAAATAGATACAATTTGCGTAATCTGTATCAAACCTGTCTTCAATCCTATGGTTTGTGTAAGACCAAAATTTGGCAACTTTTGATTACAGTAATTCCAAATTCCATTATCCATTGAAGGAGATGTGTCACCTCCAGTGTGACATGTGATGGAGTTTCTACTGTGTGTAACAATGTCATAGTCCCAAAGGGTTATCTCAACAGATTCAATCTTCATCCTTCTTTTCTGCTTTGGAAATATCTGCAGCTTTTAATCACTTTTTCACCAACCAGATTTAGTTATCTGTGTTTTGTGAAAGTTTACTATCTGGTTTTATCATTTATATTTTTTGGCTGAAATCTTTACATGCTTGTCAAGGTGTGGTACACCAATATTTTTGTCTTCAGTGTTGCTACTGAGTACTCCAGGTCAGGTATAACATTCACTAAATTCAGATAAACGCTTCCCCTAATCTGACCCAGTTAAGTGCTCTATCATCACCTCCTGCTCTTGTAATTCACCCACTAGCTATATGGTCTCTAAATGAGATTACCAAATTAGCGCTACATTGGTGGTCCTGTTGTTCTGTGGGCATCACCCCATTAGGACTTGGATTTTGATAGGACCTTTACTACTGTCAGACTGAAGACTTCCATCTCATCATTCTGGAATGAATAAGAATGCAGATTCCTTAAGTGAATGGATAATACGTTACCACATGATGCCACCCAGTCGACTGGCACTCAGCTGTCTTTGGTTGATATTTCACCACAATAGGCAATGGATGTGGTTTGATATTGATTCGATGACAAATATAATTCCAAAACAACACAAGGTGCAACTATGAACTGTCAATGCATTCATATCAAATTCCTCTCTGTGTTATATGAAATAGTCTTTGTTAAAATATGGAGAGTTAATTGATGTGAATACATTAAACATTCATTTAATAACTTACAAGATTTAAGCATCAAAATTGTGATAGTTTGAATTAATTTACATATGTAATTTATATTATGCAATTTTTTCCTTTCTTTCAACGTACATATTGTCCTCATTCACTCCTCTACTGATCCCCTTCAGTATCCCACCAATGGCCATTATTCATGTATCATCCTGATAGTGAAAGTACAAATAAAAGCAATGATGATGTGGTCATGGAGGTGTCAAATAGCTGCCAAGAAGCTGAAAGTCACCTTAACAAACTAGCCGGTGCTGGCAGCTTCAAACTTTAACAAACCATTTAAAGTGGCAATTGATGCTGGTGACCTAGGGGTAGGTGCCGTCCTGCTCCATGATGATGAGTCAGGCATTGAGAGACCAGTTGGGTATTTCTCCAAAAGGTTAAACATACATCAAAGGAAATACCCTACTGTGGAGAAGGAAACTCTGGGACTGTTGCTCTCAAGCACTTTGAGGTATATGTCCAAAATGGATATAGGGAGACCATAGTTTAAACTGACCACAATCCTTTGACGATTGTGAAGAAATTCAAAACCCAGAATGCAAGGCTATTTCAATGGAGCCTGCTTTTGCAACCCTACCACCTAAATATTACCCACATTGCAGGGAAAAACAATGTGATTGCTGATGCTTTATCCAGAATTTAACTCAGCACCGAATTATCCTGGGTGAAAGCTGAACCAGAGCATAGCTATAGCTATGTGAGTGTTTAAGGATGAATGTATGTGTACAGTTTCTTTTTAATTATTTACAATCTTATAATGAAATGCTCCTGTAGTCACATTTTATTCCGTGTGATGTGGAGGTGCCACGAAAGCGTGCTGTGTCGAATGGTTAATTTTTAATCCACTGGCTGGAAACCTGAATTAAATTTAAAACAAAAAGAAAAAGAAACAGATAAAAGGTGACTTTGCTAGCAGCTAAGATGGCTACCACAATTTGCATCACTATACCCTACATTCCATTGCATCAAGGTGGAAATGAGTTGTCTGCCCAATCCCCTCAAGAACAATAACCTGGGGAATTTGAGTGAACTACCTACCCTGCTCCCATTAGCAAGACATTAAGGCAATCACTTGGGACATTAAATTGGTGGAGACGAACCACTCAAACCTAATCACTTGAACAATGTGACCCTGGATGAGAGAAGGGAATTCTCGACATAAACTGATTAAGTTGCAAGAGGGAAGCCATTCAACCCCTCCTCACCTGATCATAGCACACAGCAAGAAATTTAGTAAAAGAGGAAGCACAACAGAGACACAGATATGGACTAGAAAAACAAAAGAAATGAACGAAAGATAAGTAAAACAGAGAAAGAAAGATAGAAAGCAAAATAAAAATAAAATGGGAGAACATGAATTTCATGGTCAAAGATGAGGATGGGCACTTTTAGATAATTAAATAAGTAACCTAGTTGGAGAATATTGAGCAAAGTAAAGTGTATGGATTAAAACATATATGCTTTTCAAACATAGACTTTTGATCACAGGATGGGGAGTGTGAGGAAGGAGATTGCTGCTATATAAAAAGGCAATGTTGCTATATAGCATACATCAAAGATTTTGTACAATAGAGCTATTGCTTAGGAAAAGCATTGACAGAAAGTAACAGTATGGTATGAAAAGACACGAGGCCCCTCATCCCTATTTTGCAGTCTGTTCAAAGAACTTCAAAAGGAACTTCTTTACCCAGAGAGTGGTGAGAATGTGGAATTCACTACCACAGGGAGTAGTTGAGGCAAATATTATAGATGCCTTTGAGGTGAAACTAGATAAGTATACGAGGGAGAAGCTAATAGAAGGTTATGAGAAATGAGGTAGAATGGGAGGAGGCTCATAGAGCATTAAAGTTGGCATGGACTGGTTGGCCAAGTGGTCTGTTTCTGTACTGCATATTCTATGTAATATGTAATGTAAAAAAAACTTGCATTTATTCAGCGCCTTTCATGACCTCAGATTGTCCCAAAGCATGAAAGTAAAGGTGAAAGAGTCAAACACTTATGAAGAATTACCCACTAAATCGTGACAGATTATTTCAACTGGTCAGTGAGAGGCTAACTGAAGGGCATAAGTTTACAGTAATAACAGAAGGAATTAAAGGGGAAGTTAGAAATTTTATTTGGCATAGAGAATGATTAAAATTTAGAGCTCTCTGTCACCAATCATTGTTGAAGCAAAGTATATAAACACATATTAAAAGGGATTAAATAGCTGCTTGAGAAAGCAGAATAGTGAAGGGAATGGTTTGTAAGGAAGCAAGAGGTTACGATTAGACTAGATGGTTCATGTCAAGGAAAGTACCAACACAGGGCCAAATTGCCTATTTCCCTGATGTAATATTTAATGAATGAATGAGATGCAGCAACAGAGTAACAGGGGAACATATAGAAAAGAGTAGAGAGTAACATAGACACAACTGGGAACATAAAAGGCTTCTCTAGATTGGACACAATGGGCTGTAGTGTTGGTAAATGTTTCCCCTACCTCTAACTAACCCACCTTCCAGAGAACACAATGTGCTCCATGCGATAAGCAATGGAATCAGTTCAACCTCAGCCCTCATAGGCCCAAAGCCTGTCTCTGACTCCTTCTGTGACCTTCCTATGAGATAAACAAAGGCTCAAGCTACAGATGTAAGGCCTTGATGGTGAAAAGAGCAGTACAGGTAAACAAAACAAACCATTGCATGACATATGGAAAACTACCCTTAAAAATATCAATGAGACCTACTTTGAATCTTAAAATGCATAGATGACAATTTTCTAAAAGAATTTTCTCATCTGTTTCTGTAATACTGCCTTCTGATCTCTCAATTAGCCTTTCTCAATCTTACTTTCTGGCACCAGACATCTCTCCCCCACAGTCTCTTGTGCTCGTACTCTTTCCATATGTTCTTTATCTCTCTCTTTTTCATACACTCTTTTAGACACACATACACTGTTTCATATATAAAGCTATAGGCACTGTGCACTCTCTTTCACACACACTTGTATTAATTACAGGCACTATGCACGCTATATTGGACATGTCACCACTATTTTATGGCAATGTGCACGTTATCTCATCATTTTCAGGTCATATGAGGTAACATATGCCTCTTTACCAATCCATTTGTGCTCATTGCTGCTTTGGGAGCTTGCTGTGTGTAAATTGGCTGCTGCATTTCCTACATTACAACAGTGAATACTCTTCGAAGGTAGTTCATTGGCTGTAAAGCACTTTGGAAGATCCTGAGGTTGTGAAATGCATTATATAAATGCAAGTCTTTCTTTTTTTTCATGGGCTGATAAGGGGCAGAAAATAAAATAGTTGCTCTATCCACTTAACACTACTTTCACAGCTAGGTCTGATTTTATCATAGTTATAGAGTTATGACAGCCCATCAAGTCCATGACAGCTGTCTTAGAGCAATCCAGTCAGTCCCACTCCCCACTCTATCTCTGTAGACCTGCAAGTTTACTTGCCTGCAGTGCCCATCCAATTTCCTTTGGGAATTATTGATCATCTCTGCTTCCACCACCATTAAAGGTAGGAAGTTCCAGGTCATTGCGACTCTGCTAAGGCATTATTCCTGGGTAGCCACAGCTTCCAACTGAAACAGGCAGGAACCTCATGAATAGCTTCAAAATAGGAGCTTCTTAGGCAGTCCCTTGGGAATGAGGATGACTTTCTTCCACTCCAGGGTTCCAGGGTTGTGGGTCTTTCGGTGACAAAATTCTAGATCTGCACACTCTGCCACAGGTGGGACAGGTGGTGTTTGGTGAGGATAGTGAATGGGATGCTTGAATTTCCAAACGCTCCTTCTTCTGCTTGCGCTTGTCCGCTGCCTGGACATGTTGACGTTGTTCGAATTGGCTGGCACCTTCATGGATGCTGCTCCACTTTGGATAGTCTCGGGCAAGAGATTCCCATGAATCAGTGGCGATGTAACATTTTTTCAGGGAGGTTTCAAGGACATTCTTGTAGCGTTTCCTCTGCCCTCCTGGTAGCCTCTTGCCGTGACTGAGCTCGGAATAGAAAGCTTGTTTTGGGAGTCTGGTGTCAGGCATGTGGATGATATGGCCCGCCCAATGTATCTGACTATCCATGACCAGTCTAGTGACACCATCACGATGCAAATGCTATTTTCCAACCCCACTTTCACTTCCTGCTCCTGTCCACCAAGCAAATACTATTTCACAAGATCCTCAGCTGCTCTCAAAGTAAAGCTGCTTGGAGCTTTTGGAGATACAATTTTTCCAATCCATTTCCCAATGCAGGATTGTATCTGCTACCAGGCTGAGTCCCAGCACACATACTGATCTTCTGCAGAGCAGATCCGTCATCCAATTGATGCTCTGATCCATTTGGTCACCTGACCCTGTCCAAGGTGGAGGTGATGGTTGAGTCCAAAGCTTTCCTGGCCCCAGTATGAGCAGCCCTGGGGATACTCTTGTTGGGGATTAACCTTCAGCAGCAATTAAGGTCCATGCTTGGCTGCAAAGCATTAATTTCCAGCCGGGGAACCTCGCAAGGGTTGCTAGTGCTCCACCATACTATCAATCACATTCCAGAAGCTTCCTGAAAGGCAGTCTAATGCAATCATCTTTCTGCTTAAGAGAGGCAGATTTTAAGGAGCATCTTAAAGGAGGGAAGAGAGACAGAGAGGTTTAAGGAGGGAATTCCAGAGATTAGGGTCGAGGCAGCTGAAGGCACGGCTGCCAATGGTGGAAGGATTAAAATCAGATGCTGTTCAAGAAGCCAGAATTGGAGGAATGCAGGTATCTTGGAGGGTTATAGAGCTGTAAGAGATTACAGAGATAGGGATGGGTGAGGGCATAGAGGGATTTGAGAGAGAATCTTACCTGGTGACACTATTACATTCCTCAAAGCACTACAAGCAATTGATGGTATTTTGATGAGGTCCCTGCCTGTCTGGAGCAGGAGTCTCAGCCTACTGGAAATTCAGCAAAGGTAAAATGGCACCAGGTGGGAATGGAGTGACACTGGGCTGGTAGGTCCACTAACTCGATGGGACCGGTACAAGCGGGACGGGTTACACCCAGGCATAACTGGAACCAATGTCCTCGCAGAGTTATTTGCTAGTGCTGTTGGGAAGGATTTCAACTAGAATGGCAGAGGGATGGGAACCTGAGTGAGGACACTGAGGAGGAGGAAACAAGGATATAAATGAAAGACAGGAAACAAAAAGACAAAAGTGGAAGGCATAGAAATCAAGGGTAAGAAACAAATAGGGCCATAGTGCGAAATAATGCTAAGATGACTAAGAATGTTAAAAAAACAAGCCTAAAGACATTGTGCCTCAATGCGCTGAGTATTCGCAATAAGGTAGGTGAATTAACAGCGCAAATAGATGTAAATGGATACGATATAGTTGCGATTACGGAGACATGGCTGTAGGGTGACCAAGGATGGGAACTGAACATCCAAGGGTATTCAATTTTTAGGAAGGATAGGCAAAAAGGGAAAGGAGGTGGAGTAGCATTGTTAGTAAAAGAGGAAATCAAAACAATAGTGAGGAAGGATATTAGCTCAGAGAATCCTGATGTGGAATCTGTATGGGTGGAGCTAAGAAACACCAAGGGGTGGAAAACGTTGGAGGGGGTTGTATATAGACCCCCAAACAGCAGTGGTGATGTAGAGGATGGCATTAAACAGGAAATTAGAGATGCATGCAATAAGGGTGCAACTGTAATTATGGGTGAATTTAATCTACACATAGGTTGGGCAAACCAAATTATCAATAATACTGTAGAGGAGGAATTCCTGGAGTGCATACGTGATGGTTTTTTGGACCAATACGTTGAGGAACCAACTAGAGAACAGGCCATCCTAGACTGGATATTGCGTAACGAGAAAGGATTAGTTAACAATCTTGTTGTGCAGGGTCCCTTGGGGAAGAGCGACCATAACATGATAGAATTCTTCATGAAGATGGGGAATAAGAGAGTTGATTCCGAGACTAGGGTCCTGAAGCTAAATAAAGGAAACTATGAAGGTATGAGGTATGAGTCGGCTATGATAGATTGAGGAACATTCATGAAAGGGTTGACAGTGGATAGGCAATGGCTAGCATTTAAAAAGCACATGGATAAATTACAACAATTGTTCATTCCTGTCTGGCACAAAAATAAAACAGGAAGGGTGGCTCAACCGTGGCTTACAAAATAAATTAGGGATAGTATTAGGTCCAAGGAGGAGAAATATAAAATGGCCAGAACAAGCAGCAAACCTGAGGAATGGGAACAGTTTAAAATTCAGCAAAGGAGGACAAAGGGATTGATTAAGAAGGGGAAAATAGAGTACGAGAGTAAGCTTGCAGAGAACATAAAAACTGACTGTAAAAGCTTCTATAGATATGTGAAGAGAAAAAGATTAGTGAAGACAAATGTGGGTCCCTTACAGTCAGAAACAGGGGAATTTATAATGGGGAACAAAGAAACGGCAGATCAATTAAATACATACTTTGGTCCTTTCTTCACAAAGGAGGACACAAACTATCTCCCAGAAATGTTGGAGAACATAGGGTCTAGTGAGAAGGAGGAACTGGATGAAATCAGTATTAGTAGGGAAATGGTGTTAGAGAAATTAATGGGATTGAAGGCCGATAAATCCCTAGGGCCTGATAATCTACATCCCAGAGTACTTAAGGAAGTGGCCCGAGAAATAGTAGATGCATTGCTGGTCATTTTTCAAAATTCTATAGACTCTGGAACAGTTCCAATGGATTGGAGGGTAGCTAATGTAACCCCACTATTTAAAACAGGAGGTAGAGAGAAAGCAGGGAATTATAGCCTGACATCAGTGGTGGGGAAAATGCTAGAGTCCATTATAAAAGATGTAATTGCAGAGCACTTGGAAAACAATGACAGGATCAGACAAAGCCAACATGGATTTACCAAAAGGAAATCATGCTTGACAAATCGACTGGAATTTTTTGAGGATATAACTAGCAGAATAGATAAGGGAGAACCAGTGGATGTGGTGTATCTGGACTTTCAGAAGGCTTTCAATAAGGTCCCACATAAGAAATTAGTGTGCAAAATTAAAGCACATGGAATTGGGGGTAAGGTACTGACATGGATAGAGAACTGGTTGGCACACAGGAAACGAAAAGTAGGAATAAACGGTTCTTTGTCCAAGTGGCAGGCAGTGACTAGTGGGGTACCACAGGGATCAGTGCTAGGACCCCAGCTATTCACAATATACATTAATGATTTAGATGAGGGAATTAAATGTAATATCTCCAAATTTGCAGATGACACAAAGCTGGGTAGGAGGGTGAGTTGTGAGGAGGATGCAGAGAGGCTTCAGGGTGATTTGGACAAGTTGAATGAGTGGGCAAATGCATGGCAGATGCAGTATAATGTAGATAAGTGTGAGGTTATCCACTTTGGTAGCAAAAACAGAAAGGCAGATTTTTATCTGAATGGCTATAAACTGAGAGAGGGGAATATGCAGCAAGACCTGGGTGTTCTCGTACACCAGTCGCTGAAGGTAAGCATGCAGGTGCAGCAGGCGGTAAAAAGGCAAATGGTATGTTGACCTTCATAGCGAGAGGATTCGAGTACAGGAGCGGGGATGTCTTGCTGCAACTACACAGGGCCTTGGTGAGGCCACACTTGGAATATTGTGTGCAGTTTTGCTCTCCTTATCTGCGGAAGGATGTTCTTGCTACAGAGGTAGTGCAGTGAAGGTTTACCAGACTGATTCCTGGGATGGTGGGACTGACGTATGAGGAAAGATTGAGTCGGTTAGGATTATGTTCGCTGGAGTTCAGAAGAGTGAGGGGGGATCTCATAGAAACCTATAAAATTCTAACAGGACTTGACAGGGTAGATGCAGGAAGGATGTTCCCGATGGTGGGGGAGTTCAGAACCAGGGGTCATAGTCTAAGGATACGGGATAAACCTTTCAGGACTGAGATGAGGAGAAATTTCTTCACCCAGAGAATGGTGAGCCTGTGGAATTCACTACCACAGAAAGCAGTTGAGACCAAAACGTTGTATGTTTTCAAGAAGGAGTTAGATATAGCTCTTGGGTCTGAAAGGATCAAAGGGTATGGGGCGAAAGAGGGAGCAGGCTACTGAGTTGGATGATCAGCCATGATCATAATGAATGGTGGAGCAGGCTCGAAGGGCTGAATGGCCTACTCCTCCTCCTATTTTCTATGTTTCTATGTTTATTCACAATATATGTTAATGACGTAGATGAGGGAATTAAATGTAATATATCCAAGTTTGCAGATGAAACAAAGCTAGGTGGGAGTGTGAGCTGTGAGGAGGATGCAGAGAAGCTCCAGTGTGATTTGGACAGGTTGAGTGAGTGGGCAAATACGTGGCAGAAGCAGTATAATGTGGATAAATGTGAGGTTATCCACTTTGGTGGCAAAAACAGAAAGACAGATTATTATCCGAATGGCGATAGATTGCGAAAGGTGGAGGTGCAGCAAGACCTGGGTGTCCTTGTGCAACAGTCGCTGAAAGTAAGCATGTAGGTGCAGCAGGCAGTTAAGAAGGCAAATCGTTTGTTTGCCTTCATAGCGAGAGGATTCGAGTACAGGAGCAAGGATGTCTTGCTGCAGTTATACAGGGCCTTGGTTAGACCACATCTGGAGTATTGCGTACCGAATGGCCTTCTCCTGCTCCTATTTTCCTATGTTTCAATGTTCCCACCCAGCAAGGAGTTAAAATAAACCCCTCAATTCCTCACATAATCTCATTATAGAACCACAATATGCACTATCTCTTACACAGAATCAATATCATGGGCACTGTGCACACTCTGAGGGTGATATTTATCGTAGGCCATTGCAGAGATCGTGTGTCAGCTTGCTTTATGCCATGTCCGATTTTTTTACCCATTAATGTCAATTAGGTAAATGGTACAGCAGGCTGCTGAAGCACTATCTGACATTTTCAGCCCCTCTATCACCCACACACACAGTCACTATCACAGGCACTATGTAGTCTGTATCTCTCATACTCTATTGGGTAAATTCACCAATTCCCTGCTTCCCATCAGCGAGCCAAGTTCAAAGGTCAGAGATAGGGTTATAGTACTATTGCATCCCGATTCTCCAACCTGTATCCTGATTAAGCACAGCTCCCCATTGGGAGCATGAGATCAGTGGATTTACTCTTCCCTTCCGTCTCACCATATAAAATTAGAATTCAATCATTGGGAGTGGCTGTCACTCTATCCTGTCAGAATGATAATGATTTTATTAGAGACCTTGCCCAGGTTAAGTTGAAGGAAAAGTTGGCAAATACAGTCACAGCAGCAGGGAAACATTTAAACAAGTGATGGAAAGGATGCTAATCTAACACCTTCCTGTAAGGAAAGAAAGTGTATCAAAGGCTGTGATTCTATTGATAAATAGGGAGAGCAGATCAAATACAAAGCTAAAAAAAAGAAGCCTTTAGCATTTAGAGCACAGATAATAAAAATTAAACCTTAGAAGGCTACAAAAGGAGAGTTTTGAAATTCAATGGGAATATGAGAGAAGCCTATTTCCCAACTGCTGGTCTAGAGTCAGGGGTTCTGGTTTGTGCCTGAGCGTGTGCTATAGCTCGCTTGGTGTCCTGTCACCAGTGGGCATTGCACAGGCCTGAATTTTATTCAGGCGCCGTGCTCCGCAGCGTCGCCCTTTGAACTCGGCAGCGTGCCCAGATTCAGCAGCTGCTGCAGAGCCCCCACAATATTGCGCGCGGAGGCTCATTAGCATCACTGTGACGAGCTGCACCCCCCTCCCCCACACTATGTGCGGAGAAGCGGGACATCCGGCGCAGTGAGGAACCTTTTAACAGCTGTATGGCAGCTGCTAATGCCCTATTTAAAACGCCCTAGCACCTGCTTCCTGACAGCTGCCAAAGAAATACTTCCCTCACTGTTGAAGAGTGGGGCTGCTGTCAATCTGGCAGCAAAGCAGAAAGTGCTGGGGAAACTCAGCAGGTCAGGCAGCATCTGTGGAGAAAGAAGCAGAGTTAACTTTCAGGTCTGTGAACTTGGTCACTGACCAGAAAGTTAACTCTGCTTCTCTCTCCATAGATGCTGCCTGACCTTTTGAGTTTCCCCAGCACTTTCTGCTTGCTGCCAGATACATACCCCGCTGTGTCCCAGTGTCCTGTGAAGTTGCGATCCTCTTTTCCACTCAAGTGTTACATTGCTTCTTGTAGGCATGCAGCACCTGCATGAATAATCTGAATTTTGCACATTCTGGGATGTGAGACTTAAATGTACCATAAAAGGCAAATTACAACAGAAATAAAACCATAATTGAAGAATATTTACATACTATGAGCTTCTAATCATCTGACTGAAAAGCCACAGATTAATATGCATTTGGAATCTGTATTCATTTCTTTGCTAACTGTTATGTAAAGACATTGAACGATCTTTGTAAGAAAACAGGAAAATATGTTCATATTCTAGCTGCATTGCCAACTAGAAATATTACACCAATAACTGTGATCAACTGCTGCAGAAGCAAAGTGTTCGTGAACACGTGTCGATGTGTAATAATTGAAAAACCATGACAACAGCACAGATTTCCTCACTCGTCCCAAATTGGTTTTCAAACATATGCAAGACAAACCTTGCAGCCAGAAGTTAGAGCAGTTACACGGTGGAGTCACCTTTGCGTTTAAAGGACCACACCAAAAGCCGAGGATGGCAGAGGGGTGCTCTAGGGTGTCCTCACATCAGCGATGCCTCCCTGCTCAGTCTCCTCCAGGCTGTGCAGGCAAGGTGGGAGGTCCATTTCACCAGCAATGGTAAGAAGAGATCCTCCCGACTGAACAGGCAGTCTGGCTGGAGATGGCAGAGGAGGTGAGTAGCTGAGGTGGTATCCGGCGTCAAAGGATCCAATGCCAGAAGGGGATGAACTCTCCCAGCCAACCGGGGCCCTCTAGGCCTCATGCACACATGGTACAGCCGCAAAAGTCATCCACTGCCAAAGGGCCATCATATCAGCAGCCTTCCTACAGTCAGGCTGCTAGCACAGAAGTGGCACTACGTCGGAGCATCTGCAAGCATTTCCAAAAAGCATCATGACACAAATGGGTCTGCATGGGTGACACAATAATGTAAAAAGGCCAAAAACAAAATCATCTTCTCTAACGTGTGCGTTGCTTTTACTGTGTGACTGAAGTGTGGCGGCATGTACCGATCGTGGCTCCTCCCATTACATCACTGGCCTTTCAAAAGTGCCAATGTATGGAATGACCTTGCCAGTATCACTCATGTACGTCTCCACGGATGCAGTAATATGGACAATGGCTCAGTATTCTGCTGCCGGTAATGGTGGATGCAAAGATGTTACAGATGCAGACTGCTGCACAACAGGTGAACGAGGGTGCTGTGTGGCGTGCAGAGCCCACGGTGGTTCCTATGACGTGGAGAACCTTTGATCAATGTGGTGCTGTCGTGCATCCCTAGCTCGCTCGTCGCCCTGCATGCGGTGCTGGAATGCTCTTTGTCCTCCCATGTGACTTTCCTGCTGTAAGTCCTCAGTGTCCTCATCGTCTGAGGATGAGTCCTGCTCACGTCTCTCCTCATCCTGCAAGGCCTCCCCCCTATTGAGTGTCTAGTTGTGCAGAGCACAGCAGACTGCAACGATGCGAACTACCCTTTCCAGCTCGTACTGCGGGGCACCACCCAATCTATCCAGGCAGCGGAATCACATTTTCAGCATGCCAATTGCCTTCTCAATGGTGGCTCTTGTAGCTCCGTGGCTGGTGTTGTATCGTTCTTCTGCAGCAGTGCTAGGGTGTCTCACTGGTGTCAGGAGCCATGTCTGCAAGGGGTAACCCTTGTCTCCAAGAAGCCACCCCTCCATGTGAGCCATTTCAGTGAACAGCAACGGCAGCTGCGACTGGCGCAGGATGAAGGCATCATGGCAGCTGCCTGGAAAGCGGGCACAGATTTGCATGAATAATTTCCGATGATCACATATGAGCTGCACATTGATTGAGTGGAAGCCCTTACAGTTCATGTATTCAGCTCGTCGCCCGGCAGGGGCCTTGATGGCCACATGGGTGCAATCTATGACCCCTTGCACCTGTGGGAATCCCATGATGGAGCTGAAATCGGTGGCCCTCTGGGCCTGGCTTTCAGGGTCCATCGTGAAGCAAATATAGTCACCAGCCCTCTGGTACAGGGCATTGGTAACCTCCCTGATGCAGTGGTGCAGTGCTGACTGTGTGACCCCACAAAGTCTCCAGTGGGTCTCTGAAATGATGCAGAGGCATAAAAATTGAGAGCTGCTGTCACTTTGAGGGCCACAGGCATAGGATGTCCCCTGAAGCCCCCGGCCTGCAGGTCATCATTCAACAGGGCACAGAAATGTGTCACTGCCTCACTCGCCATCCGCAGTCATCTCAGAAACTGGCGCTCTGACATCTGCAGATATGTCATGCGGGACCTGTAGATGTGTGGCGATCTGTAGTGGCGAGCCCTCCTTGGATGCTGCTCCTCATGACCAGGGGCCTCTATGTGGACTTCAACTGCCTGTTTGTTTTGCCTGTGGCGCATTTGGATCCTCTCAAGAAGCGCATCAATGAATATAGAATGAACCATCCCCATCTTCAAGTTGCAATTCAACTCAGTTCCTTCAATTCTTCGAAGGTACGTGACAAGGCAGAGATTGATGTTGACTGGTACATCAGGTACTATCATACAGCAGCTATGTGGCATGGCATGGCATTGCCCGTCTTAGCTCCCACTAAGAGTGGCACCGTATGACCACAAACTGCATCGATTGGTCCACAAGACATATCAGCTTCACACGCCTACTGTCTCTGGCACTCTCCCCACATACAGGGTGACTCGATTCCCATTGCTCCTTCAATGACAGAGGCAGTCAATGACAGAGGCTGCCAACCATTATGGAGGGTGGAATAGCAGTGGCTCCCTACACGTCTGCAGAGTGAGACCCCTGAATATCACCCCCCCCCCCCCCTCCATCCTCCCTTCCAGTATGCAGAGTGAGACCCCTGAAAACGGAACTTACCTTCGGTAGCGAAAACTTCTCTGTGACTTTTCTGTTCAAGGACGACACGTGTCAGCCACCCATTCAGAAGTGTGCATTGAGAGGCAGTGGGCTGCATAATCTGCAGAGGTAAGTAACATTTTGAATATGGTAATTGGGGTGCCGCTGCCGAGTGGCAGCAGGGCTGCACTGAGAACCACCAGCCACCCGCCCCCCCCCCCCCGCCCCGCCGCCGGTAATTTGCAGCGGGCCCTTCTCAACGTCGGGGGTCAAGGCGGGCCCCCCCCAGCAGAATTTTACCAGTACCTGTGCCACGACCCATGGCGTTGAGGGGCTGGTAAAATTCAGCCCATAGAATGCTCTGTGCTCTTGCTGGTGTCGGTTTGGCTTGGTTAGTAGCTCTTGTGGTATTAGACCAGAAAGTTATAGGTTTAAGAGCCACCTGCACCCTGCTGTTCTCCAGGACTCACAAAGATAATATAGGCTGATACAATACTGAGGGAGGGATGTATTGTCAGAGGTGTTATCTTTTGGTTGAGACATTAAAACAAAGTCCCAACCCCCTGTTCAGGTGGATGCAATGCAGTACACCCCAGAGCACAATTTGCAAAAGTGCAGGGAGCTCTTTTGGTCAACATTCATCTATCAACCACACACTGGGAAAAAAAACAGGTTGACAAGTCATTTGCTGTTTGTGGGATCTGGCATTTCAAAATTAGTTAATTAGCTAGGCCTCAGACAGAAATACAATAAGGATCAAACCTGGAAATAGGAGCAATGTCAGTGGACTGAAGGTCAAATAGATATTCTACTGGAACTAGCAAACTGCCCACTGAGCAGGCACTTGAATCTAAGCCAATAGTATTCTTTCCATTATGATCCCATATCAATAATTCATCTTCCACATGCTCCATTTAAAAAATAATTTACTGCCATTCTTTAAGAATGTTTCTGTCCACCATGCCAATAGTTTTTGCTCAAGTAGATACAGCCCAGCTGGTTTCAAAAGTTCAAGCTGCTGTGTGTTGTTAAGGGTCGAATGCATCAGCTGAATGCCGTCCAGTTGGACAGATGTAAAAGTCTTTTGGCTGAGTCCCAGCTGTCAGTAGTTTCCCACAACCTCCAGCACTCTTCTCCTCATCCTCATGCCTAACCATAACCCTGGTGCTGGAGAAGTGGTGAAGAAGAGCGACAATTTCACAGTGCCAGAACTCAGAGCCCAGGTTCTAGTTCCAGGATGCAAAACCATTCTTGCGTCATGTTGAAGTTAAGCGTGCGTCAAGCATGTTCAGAGCGAAATGTACTGGCTGTCACAGAGATCTCATTAAACATATGCTGCAGACTCCAGACACCAACAATAAGCTTCACTTTCCTCAATATTTATTCCAAACTTCTATCAAATTGCAAAGTATTCTACTCAAAGCAAAACACAAGGATGACTTGGCTGCATTCCAGATTCCATACAAGTCTACTGTATCAAATAAAACTACTGGATTTTGAATATCTGTCAAGTGATGCATAATAAATTTAAGGATATCAGTCACACTCCAAAAATCATTCCTTAATCCAGTGGTCAATCGGTACGCAGAGCCAGTTGTGCTTGTAACTAGGAACAATTGGCGTCACACTCTACACATCTGAGAAAAACAACAAGACTTGGACAATATCCAGGCTTGGGTTGATAAGTGGCAAGTAACACTCGCGCTACACAAATGCCAGGCAATGAACATCTTCAACAAGAGAAAATCTAACCATCTCGCCTTGATATTCAATGACATTACGATTGCTGAATCCCCCATTATCAACACCCTGGGGATTACCATTGACCAGAAACTGAACTGGAGTAGCCATATTAATACTGTGGCTACAAGAGCAAGTCAGAGTCTAGACATCCTGCAGCGAGTAACTCACCTCCTGACTCCCCAAAGCCTGTCCACCATCAACAAGGCACAAGTCAGGAATGTGATGGAATACTCTCCACTTGCCTGCATGGATGCAGCTCCAACAACACTCGAGAAGCTTGACACCATCCAGGACAAAGCAGCCCACTTGATTGGCACCCGATCCACAAACATTCACTCCCTCCACCGTCGATGCACAGTGGCAGCAGTGTGTACCATCTACAAGTGGCACAGTGGCGCAGTGGTTAGCACTGCAGCCTCACAGTTCCAGGGACCCAGGTTTGATTCTGGGTACTGTCTGTGCGGAGTTTGCAAGTTCTCCCTGTGACTGCGTGGGTTTTCACCAGGTGTTCTGTTTTCCTCCCACAGCCAAAGACTTGCAGGCTGATAGATAAATTGGCCATTGTAAATTGCCCCTAGTGTAGGTAGGTGATATGGGATTACTGCAGGGTTAGTATAAATGGGTGGTTGTTGGTCGGCACAGACTCGGTGGGCCGAAGGGCCTGTTTCAGTGCTGTATCACTTTAAAAAAAAAAGCTGCACTGCAGCAACGCACCAAGGCTCCTTAGACAGCACCTTCCAAACCCGCAACCACTACCACCTAGAAGGACAAGGGCAGCAGAGGCATGGGAACACAAACACCTGTAAGGTCCCCTCCAAGCCACACACCATCCTGACTTGGAACTATATCATCATTCCCTCACGCAGGGTCAAAATCCTGGAACCCCCTTCCTAACAGCACTCTGGGTGTACCTACCCAACATGGACTGCAGCAGTTCAAGAAGGCAGCTCACCACCACCTTCTCAAGGGCAATTAGGGATGGGCAAAAAAATGCTGGCCTGGCCGGTGGCGCCCACATCCCATAAACAAATAAAAAAAAAGTCGAAGCACCATCACTGCAGGAATCACACATTACACATCACACTCCAAACACCGCCACTGCAGGAATTGGATGTCCATGGTGAAAAGGAGATGGTTAGGGCCAGGAAACTGGAATCTGTTAAAGTGATGGAGGACATTGGAAAAGTCGCAGATGTAGGTGGGAAGAGACTAGATAAGGGAGCAAAAATAGAGAAATCAATTCAGTGGGCAGGAACAGGCTGAAATGATGGGTCTACCAGTCCTGTTTGTGGATTTTGAGAAGGAGGTAGAAGCAGGCTGTTCGGGTTTGGGGAATTATGATATTGGAGGCCACGGAGGAAAGATCTCCAGAGGGAATGAGGTCAGTAACTGTCCTAAAGACGATGGCTTGATGTTTTTGGTGGGGTCAATGTCAAGGGGGGTAGGAGGAAGTGTCGGAGATTGGCACTCAGCCTCTGTTTGGTAGAGCTCTATTTGCCAAGACAACAGCAGAAACACCCTTGTTAGCAAGCTTGATGCCTAAGTTAGGGTCGGACCTGAGAGAACTGAGTGCTGCTAGTTCAGAGGATAATAGGTTAGAGTAAGTGAGGGAAGCAGAGAAATTGAAACGGCTGATGTCACGCCGGCAGTTCTCAATGAAAAGATCTCGAGTAGTAAGAGGCTAGAGGGAGGGGGCCAGGTGGAGGGAATATACTGGAGATGGTAAAAGGGTCCACTGTGAGGGGGGAAGACTCCTGGACAAAGAAATGTGTGCAGCAGTGAAGGTGGTGGAAGAAAAGCTCAGCGTCGTGCCGAGCTCGAAATTTATTGAGTCCAAAACTATGGTCCATGTATACGAGAACTCACTTTCACACCCATATCTTATTCCTTTGCAACTGCCTCTGGCTCCGACTGATTCCATCTGGATTCCAACTGAAATTTCACCCTTCATGTTTTGGATCCTAAAACCACTGCTCTCACCATATCCTGAGATTTACACACAATGCCATGCGCTGCCACATGCACACCCTTGATCTCTCTCTTCAGTAGCACCAACTCATTCTATCTCAAAGTTATCCTGGTCCGCAGTTTCACTGCATCCTTCACTTTGACAAAAACCTTTTTAACTTCCTTTCTAGTGTAAAGGATCGTAAGCTTCACAAACTCATGGGTACAAACACCTCTCTGTATCCTTCTTCCTCTTCACTTCTCTCTGGCCACCATCCCTTCTTCCAATCTCATCCCTGGCTGTGTATTCACGATACCCTCCAACCTTCCCTTCTCTGATCCTGATCAATCTGTCCTGAGTTTCATGGTACTTCTTCAGATTGTGCCATGGATTCTTTCACACCCACCTAAGAGAGCAGATAGAGCCACAAATTAACATTTCATCCGAAAGACGACATTCCTGACAGTACAGCACTCCCTCAGTACGCTCACTCAAGATCTGAAACAGACGCCTTGAAAGTCTGGACCGGGGTCAAGCAAGGCTATGTTATAGCCCCCATACAATTTACAATCTACCTGATGGTGGTTATTCACCTCATCAAAGATCAACTGCCCTCTGGTGTGAGTATTAAATACCGTCTAGATGGAAAACTCTTTAACCTCAGTTGCCTCAATGCCAAAACTAAACTGACTACCATTGACATACATGATCTACAATTTGCAGATAACAGCAGTGTTGTTGCCCACTCTGCACCAGATTTTCAAGACACTCTTGATCTCTTCAATTCTGCACACAAGAAACTCAGCCTGTCCTTGAATGTTGCCAAAACAAAATTCATATATCAACTCACACCTGGTCAGCCAAATATTCCACCTCCCATATAGCTTGACAAAGAGACTTTGGAATATGTTGAGCACTTCCCATACCTTGGCAGCCACCTCTCTCAAAAGGCCACCATTGAGGAGGAGATCCAACACAAGATCAGCTGCACCAGCTCAGCCTTATACAAACTACAGCAGCGAGTGTTTGACAACCACACATCAACAAAAGTCCTAGTGTACAGAGCAGTTGTTGTCACCACACTCCTGTACTGCAGTGAGACTGGACTGTGTATCAGTGACACGTAAGAGCACTAGAGAAATTCCATCAGCAATGCCTCCGCTGCATCCTCTGGATTCAATGGGAGGACTGTTGAACAAACACCAGTGTCCTTCTTGAAGCCAGCTTCACAAGCATTCAGGCAAAACTCCTACAAAACCAACTTCAATGAACTGGACACTGTCCGGATGGCTGAAAACCGTCTCCCCCACCAGGTTCTGTTTTCTCAACCCTCAATTGGCCAGCATTCCAGGGGAGGAGAAAGAAAATGCTTCAAAGACATTCTGAAGCTCTCTTTGAAGTTCGGCAGTATTGACTTTGATAACTGGGAGGAGCTTGCTGCCAATCGTTCATAATGGTAACAACTTGTTCATTAAGCTGCATCATGCTCTGAGTTCAAATGCCTTAATGATGAGGCAGAGCAGCGGCAGAGAAGGAAAGAAAGAGAAGTAAATCCTGCACTCCAGATCCCATTACCTCATGGGATGTCCTGCCCCATGTGCCCAAAGATTCACCGGTCGAGAATCTGCCTGTTCAGTCACCTGAAGACCCATGGCAGAAATTCACAACGTTGAGTAGACGTCTTCCTCGAATTGAGGGACAGCCAACGACAACCCTCAGTACTGCACTGCAATGTTAGCCTGGACTATATGCTCACATCTCTGGACTGGGTTTTGAACCCACAACACTCTGACCTAGAGGCTACAACTGAGCCATGGCTAACACACTAGCTCACGCAACTTAGTGTTCAAAATAAAAATGCCACACAGATGCGGCACAGTGCTCCTCTGGGGCAAAGCATAGACAGTTTTACCCAACATCTAATCCATCCTGTGCCTCACCTGGAAGCACTTGATGCTGACACAGGGAGCTTGAAGTGGAAAAGTTGTTGCTTTCTCAGCATGTCAACGAACTTGTAAAATTTGCCTCCTTTGAAAAAGAACTATTGTGCAAATTTATGCTCAGCCTGAACTCTTGTGTATTTAGATTGGATTAAGTATAAAAGCATTAATTAAAATCATTGCTCCCTTCAGTGAGTTGTGGACATTTGCGTTTAGATAGGTATTTAATAATTTGCTAAGGAAGTACACTTTCATTAATAAATTGCTGCACTATTACCTCCGTGGCAGCATAGACGTCATCAAGTGGCCAATGGAATGTAATAATTTCAAGTCTTCAAACTCATTCCATCTGTTTTTACTTGTGTGAGGTGCACTTACACTTAAACATACGTGTTCATGGTCAGCCATCGAAACGATGCACAGAGTGAGGCAACATTCCCATTGTCAGTCGGTGCCAATTGTTTTACAGTAAATTCAGCATTTTGAGTTTCATGTAGGAAGGAGGCTGTATCTGCATCCAGACTCTTGTCATGTTTTTGTATGGATAAGTCATGCACATGCCGACTGTGGAACAGCCTGATTGCTTTATGTTTAAGTGTTGCCAGCTTATGCATCATTAAGCACTGGACTCCATTACAGACAGCCATGAGTGCATCCAAACCCACCAGCCATTTATCTCTGCAATCAATGAATTAATATCTTGATTGCCACATAATTGACGTCTCAGTATCTGGGATCAGCAATTTACCGCAAACATTGGGACCTTCAAGTTGCAGTTTCAGTTACAGTAAAGTTAACAGAGCTCAAACCTGAATCAGATGTTCCTGTAATCAAAATTAATGTTTACAGGTTTTTTTTGTGGGGGAGGGAGTTGGAGTTGGGGCGGAGGGGGCAGAAGTATTTCAACATATTATTGTTAGCATTCCCTCTCTCGCCACAGAAAGCAGTGAGTTCTTTAGCATTCCCTCTCTCTCCGCTAAAAGCAATGAGTTCTTTAGCATTCCCTCTCTCTCCACTAAAAGCAATGAGTTCTTTAGCATTCCCTCTCTCTCCACTGAAAGCAGTGAGTTCTTTAGCATTCCCTCTCTCTCCGCTAAAAGCAATGAGTTCTTTAGCATTCCCTCTCTCTCCGCTAAAAGCAATGAGTTCTTTAGCATTCCCTCTCTCTCCGCTGAAAGCAATGAGTTCTTTAGTATTCCCTCTCTCTCCACAGAAAGCAGTGAGTTCTTTAGCATTCCCTCTCTCTCCGCTGAAAGCAATGAGTTCTTTAGCATTCCCTCTCTCTCCACTGAAAGCAGTGAGTTCTTTAGCATTCCCTCTCTCTCCACTGAAAGCAGTGAGTTCTTTAGCATTCCCTCTCTCTCCACTGAAAGCAATGAGTTCTTTCGCATTCCCTCTCTCTCCACTGAAAGCAATGAGTTCTTTCGCATTCCCTCTCTCTCCACTGAAAGCAATGAGTTCTTTCGCATTCCCTCTCTCTCCACTGAAAGCAATGAATTCTTATCAGGTTGCTGGTCATTATACTGTAAAATGATTTATTGCTTAATTACTATTTATTTTCAAGGAAAGGTATTTACTTAACCTGATGCCATGTCATGTTGAAAAAGCTGAAAGCATTTCACGTAATTGATTATTTTGAAGTGCAGTGGCTGCCTTACCTACAACACAATCCATCGATGTTCCAACTCTACACCTCTCTAATGCAAACTCTCCATCTAGGACAAAGCCTTCAGCAATTAAGCACACACATACCATTAATTCTCTGCTTCAGACACTCAGCCTTGCTACATCTCACCTAATGATGAAGCTGAAAGAGACTTAGGAACCTTAGCAGACTCAAAGCTCTACATCGTCCAACGGATTCAGAACAACAAAGGATATAGAATGATAGATAGCAAAACAATTACATCCTAACAGGTCTATGTCAGAGTTTATACTCTGTATGATCCTTCTCCAACACTACTTCATCTAACCCTATTCCTTTCATAGAATCATAGAATCATGGAATGGTTACAACACAGAAGGAGGCCATTTGGCCCATGGTGTCCATGCTAGCTCTCTGCAAGAGCAATTCAGTTAGTCCCACTCCCCTGCCTTTTCCCCATAGTCCTGCAATTTTTTCTCTTTAGGTGCTTATTCAATTCTGTTTTGAAAGCCTCGATTGAACCTGTCCCCACCATACTCTCAGGCTGTGTATTCCAGATCCTAAACACTCACTGTCATGTCACCTTTTGCTCTTTCGCCTTATGTCAGTGTCCTCTGGTTCTCAACCCTTCTGCCAACGGGAACGGTTTCTCTCTATCTACTCTTTCTAGTCCCCTCATGATTTTAAATACCTCTATCAAATCTCCTCTCAACCTTCTCTTTTCTGAGAACAACCCAGCTTCTCCAATCTATCCACGTAACTGAAGTCCCTCATCCCTAGAACCAGTCTCGTAAATCTTTTTTACACCCCCTCTAAAGTTTTCACATCCTTCCTAAAGAGCAGTGCTCAAAATTAAACAAAATACTCCAGTTGAAGCCAAACCAGAATTTTATAAAGGTTTCTCATAACTATTTGGCTTTTGTGCTCTATGCGTCTTCTTATAAAGTCCAAGATTCCATATACCTTTCTCAGCCTACCCTGCCACCTTCAACGATTTGTGCACATATAGCCCTAAGTATCTCTTTTCTTCCACCCTCTTTAGAATTGTGCCCTTTATTTTATATTGTCTCTCCTTATTCTTCCTAACAAATGAACCATTTCACACTTTGCTGCATTAAATTTCATCTGATATATGTCCGCCTATTCCACCAGCCTATTTATATCCTCTTGAAGTCATTACCCTCCTCACAGTTCACAGTACTTCCAAGTTTTGTGTCATCTGCAAATTTTGAAATTGTGCCCTGCACACCCAAGTCTAGGTTATTAATATCTATCAAGGAAAGCAACACAGTGGTGCAGTGGTTAGCACCGCAGCTTCACAGCTCCGGCGACCCAGGTTCAGTTCTGGGTACTGCCTGTGCAGAGTTTGTAAGTTCTCCCTGTGACTGTGCGGGTTTCCGCCAGGTGCTCCGGTTTCCTCCCACAGCCAAAGACTTGCAGGTTGATAGGTAAATTGCCCCTAGTGTAGGTAGGTGGTAGGAGAATTGTGGGGATGTGGCAGGGAATGTAGGAATTAATGTAGGATTAGTATAAATGGGTGGTTGTTGGTCAGCACAGACTCGGTGGGCTGAAGGGCCTGTTTCAGTGCTGTATCTCTAAAAAAAAACAGTGGTCTTAGTACTAACCTCTGTGGAGCCCTATTGTATACCTTTCTCCCATTTGAAAAACAACCATTAGCCATGATGCTCTGTTTCTTGCCACTCAGTCAATTTAATATTCATGCTGCCACTGTCCTTTTTTATTTCATGGGCTTCAATTTTGCTGGCAAGTCTGTTATGTGGCATTTTATCAAATGCCTTTTGGAAGTCCATGTACACCACATCAACCACATTGCCCTCATCAACCATCTCTGTTACCTCATCAAAAATCTCAATCAAGTTAGTTAAACAAAATTTGCCTTTAAGAAATATAGTGCTGGCTTTCCCTAATTAATCCACACTTGTTCAAGTGACTGTTAATGTTGCTCTGGATTATCATTCTTACAAACTTTCTCACTACTGAGGTTAAACTGACTGGCCTGTAGTTGCTGGGTTTATCCTTACATTTTTTTTGAGCAAGGGTGTAATATTTTCAATTCTCCAGTCCTCTAGCACCATGCCTGTATCTAAGGGGTATTGGAAGATTATGGCCAGTGCCTTTGCAATTTCTTCCCTTATTTCTCTCAGCATCCTGGGATGCATCCCATCTGGTTCTGGTTACTTATCAAGTTTAAGTACAGATAGCCTTTCTAATACATCCTGTTTATCAATTTTTATTCCATCCAGTATCTTAACTATCTCCTCTTTCACTATTACTGAGGCAGCATCTTCTCCCTTGGTAAAAACAGATGCAAAGTACTCATTTTCTACCTCAGCCTGCTGCCTCCATGTGTAGATCCTCCAATTGGTCTCTAATTAGCCCTACCCCTCTTCTTACAATCCTTTTACTATGTATATGCCTGTATATGCATATACTATGTATATACCTTTTACGTTAGCTTCCAGTCTCTTCTCATACTCTCCTTTTGCCTCTTTGATTTTTTTTTTACTTCCCCTGTGAACTCTCTATATTCTCCCCTCATATGCTTATGTAGCTTTCCCTTAAATGCATCTATGCTATTTGCTTCAGCCTCTCCATGTGGTAGCAAGTTTTGCATTCAAACCACTCTCTGGGTAAAGAGGTTTTTCCTGAATTCTTTATTGGATTTATTAGTAACTTTTGTTTTTATGGCCCTTACTTTTGGACTCCCGCACAATTGGAGGCATACAAGTATATATTGGAGGAAGTAATTATCAAATTGTAGACTGCTCTGGTCATACCACACCTTTAATACAGTGTCTAGTTCTGGTCACTGCAGAGCACAACAGAAACTTTCAAGCATTGGATGCAGTGCTGAAAAGAATCACAAGGCTGATCCCTTGTGCCAAAGGTCTAATTTATAGGATAATGCTAAGAAACTTGTGCAAATCATTCAGTGAAGGAGTTGGCCCTTATGCGAATTAATAATTTGGTATGGAAAAAGTAAATCCAGTATATTACTTTAAATTAGATGGCAAGAGCAATGGCAAAAGAGCCAGATGCAAAATGAGGAGAAATATTTTTAAGTTGTGAGTTATTATGATCTGAAATTCAGTACCTGAAAGGGTGATGGAAACAAATTCAATGTAAACTTTCAAAAAGGAATTGAATAAATGCTTGAAGGGAATAAAATTGCAGGCTTGTGGGGAAAGACCACAGGAGTAGGACTAATTAGATAGCTCTTTCAAAAAGCCAGCACAGGCATGATAGGCCGAATGGCCTCCTTCTGTGCTATAAGATTCGATCAGTCTAGTAAACAAGGGAAACAAGCTAAAGCTACATTTCAGATTAATATCAGGAAGTTCATCCTCACACAAAAAAGTGATCGACACATGGTGGAACAGACTTGCAGATAGAGAATTAAAGGCAAAGACACTGGGAATCGTTTCAGATATTAGTAGGTGATGTGATTGGGGAATGTAAGATTTTGCTGGATGCTTGGACAAAATGGCCTTCCTCATTATCTTGTGAAAGACAAAGAAAGGTTAACTTTTCAAGTATCGATCTAAAATGGTTACAACATGCAATGGTTCTGTTTGTATCTGTCATTAAGATCTATGAGAACTTTCTGGGAAGAGGGAGTGTTGCTTAAGGAACAAATAAATGAGGTCAGTCATTTTGTACTTCATAACATATGCAATGAAATCACACTGTGCAGTAAGGTAATACATTTATATGAAATTCCTCTGGTATTTTAAATGAAGCAAAGCTTGATTAAAATAAATAATAAATAAATCTTTCTCTACGCTATTATACCCAATGTGACTTCAGTCTGTGTGGTTTCGCTCCATTTGCCAGGTTGAAGAATGAGCTTTATTTCGAAGAGACTTTTATCTCATTTTCATTAGAAGAGCTCATATTGCCTAGAGTTATTTACTTTCTCATGCAGCCTACAAAGGCAATCTGTTAAACATGTCACTGTTGTTATTCCTGTCTCAACATTCCTGCCTCAACCAAAATCACAAGAAACAGATTATCTGGTGATTCACTCTTTGACTGTTTGAGGGGCCTTGCTGTGCATAAATTGGCTACTGCTTTTACTGACATAAGAAAAGTAACTGGACTTCAAAACTGATCCATTGGGTGTGAAGTGCTTTGCAATATCCTGAAGATGAGAAGGATAGCAATTAAATAGCACTTTTTTGCCACCTTTCTTTTTTGACACAGGATAGTGTCACTGAGATTCTTGCAATTAATTCGTAAAATGGACTTTGTATCACATCTCAAAGTGATTACACAATGAATTACTCAGAAGTGCAATGAATGTTGGAAAACCCAATGAAACAGCAAGAACCCAGCAACAAGATCTTTTCTGGTGCTGGTTGAGGCAGAAATGTTGATCAGGGCACCAGGAGAACTCTGCTCTTCTTGAAATATGCCAATGACTTTTAGTACCCCAAAGAAGGGCGGCGCAGTGGTTAGCACTGCAGCCTCACAGCTCCAAGGACCTGCGTTCGATTCTGGGTACTGCCTGTGCGGAGTTTGCAAGTTCTTCCTGTAACCGTGTGGGTTTTTGCCGGGTGCTCCGGTTTCCTCCCACCGCCAAAGACTTGCAGGTGATAGGTAAATTGGCTGTTGTAAATTGCCCCTAGTGTAGGTAGGTGGTAGGGAATATGGGATTATTGTAGGGTGTGTACAAACGGGTGGCTGTTGGTCGGCACAGACTCGGTGGGCTGAAGGGCCTGTTTCAGTGCTGTATCAATAAATAAAATTCACAAAGCAGTTAAAACAAGGGTTGCTCCAGTTACAATTCAGCGCTTCCTCAGTGTTGCAATGGAATGGCAGCCTAGGTTAAGGCTCTGAAATTTCACAGGGTAGGGAGCTTTCTTGGTCTTCCTCTGTAGCTCCAAGTGAAATGGGCATAAATTGTTGTTTCCAGCTGCTTATGCCCTCTCTGTAGTTCCACTAGGCTCCCACTGTATCACTGAAGAGGATTTCACAGGTAAGCCTGTGTTTACTTGCGTGGAGCAACCCACTGGGGGCTCAGGCTCATTCTCATCAACCTTGCCTCCTCCCCTCTTCCTCCTCCTCATACCCTCCTCCCAGTCCCATTAGCCTTAGATCCTCCTCTCTTAATCCTCCAGGGACCTGTCCGCAGTTGCCCCTGGTGTCCCGTCTGTCTGACATTTTGTAGCCCAAAGCCAAAGGCAATTGTTTGGAGACCACAACTTTACAGGTGGAATGAAGTCTGGGCCTCAAAATCGCTGGTGAAATCTTTGCCTCTGAAAGTAAAAAGCTACCCCCTAGTTTCAGGTCCCATGATCCATTGGACCTGAAACAAGAGTAGAGTGCGATCTACCTGTAGGGCTAGCTGTGGCTCAGTGGGTAGCACTCTTGCTTTTGAGTTGTAAAGTTATGGGTCCCAGCATCCAAAGACTGGAGCATATAATCTAGGTTGACAGTCCAATGTCATACTGAGGTTGCGGTGCACTGTCGGATATGCCATATTTCGGATGAGACATGAAAACGAGGCCCTGTCTCACCTCACAGTAAAAGATCCAAGTGGAGCTATGGGATTTTTCCTGGTGTCTTGGCCAATATTTATCCCTTAAACAACACCACTAAATTAGAATATTTGCTCATTATCACATTGCTGTTTGTGGGAGCTTGCTGTGGACAAATTGGCTGCTGTGTTTCCTACATTACAACAGCAACTACACTTCAAAAGTGGACCCTAATAGAAACCGGCACTTGGTTTTGATTAACGTGGGGACCTTGGGGCGCCATCGTTGTCCACACGATCTTGACGGATTGGTGGTCAGATTTCGGTGACATATTAAACCACGATGACCAGGACCACCTTGCCACATACAAGAAACTCAGCCTGTCCTTGAATGTTGCCAAAACAAGACTCATATATCAACCCACACCTGGTCAGCCAAATATTCCACCTGCCATATATGTTGAAGGAGAGACTTTGGACTACGTTGAGCACTTCCCATACCTTGGCAGACACCTCTCGCAAAAGGCCACCATTGACGAGAAGAACCAGCACCAGATCAACTGCGCCACTTCAGCCTTCTACAAACTACGGTAGTGAGTGTTTGACAACAAAGGCCTCTGCAAGTCAACAAATGTCCAGGTGTAAAGAGCAGTTGTTGTCACCATACTACTGCACTGCAGTGAGACCTGGACTGTGTATCAGCGACACATAAGAGTGCTCGAGAAATTCCATCAGCAATGCCTCCACCACATCCTCCAGATTCAATGGGAGGACCATTGAACAAACACTAGTGTCCTTCTTGAAGCCAGCTCCACAAGCATTCAGGCAAAATTCCTGCAAATCCAACTTTGATGGACTGGGCAGTGTCCAAATGGCTGAAAACTGTCTCTCGTGCCAGGTCCTGTTTTCTCAACTCTCAAATGGTCAGCATTCCAGGGGAGGACAAAGAAAAGGTTTCAAAGACACTCTGAAGCTTTCCTTGAAGTGTGGCAGCATTGACATTGTTGATTGGGAGGATCACAATGGTGACAAATCATCCATCAAGCGGCATCATGCTTTGAGTCCAAACGCCTTAATGATGAGGCAGAGCGGCAGCAGAGAAGGAAAGAAAAAGAAGCAAATCTTGCACGCCGGATCCCACTACCTCACAGGATACCCTGCCTCTTGTGCCCACAGATCTGCGGGTTGAGAATCAGCCTGTTCACTCACCTGAAGACACATGGCAGAAACTCGCTACCTTGAGTAAACGTCATCCTCAAATCGAGGGACAGCCAACAACAATGACGACACTTCAACAGTGAACTGCTTCACTGTGAAATGCTTTGGGACCTATGAGGTTGTGAAAGGCGCTAAATAAATGCAAGTCTAGTCTTTTTGTAACCTTTTGACTGAGGCAAGAGTGCTACCAACTGACAGTAATCGAACCAATACTTCACTGCATCCTCCCCTGTTGCAATATTATACCTTGTAACTTGCTTTTTATATTTATTTCTACATAACTACCAAGAAAACTGTTCTAAAATTTAAAACATGCAGACAAAAATTAGCATACTTTGTGCTGGAACACAGCATGTTGAATTTCTCTCTTGTTTTTATGTTACCTATAAGTTATGCAATTATAAATGAATAATCAAGCTTTCAGAGTCGGAACAATTATACTGGAAACGGGATGTGCGCATAAGTTTTATTATTAAATCTCTGGGGCCACAGACAGTGAGAAAGATGGTAATAGAGAGAAATCTAACCATTTTGTGTGCTTGCTATTCATTCATCATTTCCTCTGAGCCACTGCCACAGTGACATAGACTTTTCCCAAGACAGTGTCATTGTTCTTCGGGTTGCAGGTGAGACCTGAAACTCATGGCATGTGACCGTTTAAGCCTGTTTCCCAGAGGAAACCATTTCCCATGGACCCAAAACACATATCTTTCCAAGCATTTCCCACGAGAAATCCACTAAATTGAAAAGCAGCCCATATTATGAAACCCAAGTGCTGTAAAGATAAAATGAAGCCAGTTTGCAATATTTTTGAACCCTTATCCAAATGTATTTTTTTAAATTTATCTTGCAAGGGAAATACAATGAAGTCATCAGGAGGTTTGACCTTTTTTTTTCTTTATCCTTTGATGCCAACTTGATCCTGCCCTCACCTCATCTGAAGCCTTATTAAAAGGACAATTTTGCTCTCACCTCTTTAAATCAGCCATAGCATTAGCATCATGCTTCTGGGTTTTCTGACCAATCACAGTGGGCATGATGATGACCCATATCTGTCGAAGGCAGGGACAAGGAACCGGGCGTGACCCTCCAGTGATAGCCACCTTGTCAGTCATTGGCAATGTGTGCCTATCTAGTCTAGAGTGAAGAAGTCTTGTTCCTGGAGGCTGCAGGTGTCAGCAAAGACCAGCCATGAAAGCCTAAGCCTCCTGAGGCACTGGTGCTCAGACAGGTTGAGAGAGCTGATCCTCTGCCTGTAGACCCTGCGTTGGGGGCATCGCCTCCTTTGAGCTGGATCACTGTGTCCATCTTCTCTGTCCTGTGCAGTGGCTTGTGGCTGAGGAAAAGGCAGCTTGTGCTGCTACTTCTCCTCATGTTCCTCATCAGAGGACCAAGGTAGAGCTGCGTAAGCAGCTCCCATGCTGCAGTGAAGGATGACAGCAGGGAATATCAGATCAAGCTGTGTGAAGTACAAGCAGGTGAAATGATTTCCCAAAAGTTGGAAATCACCTGTGAAGCAGTGAAATCTGGCTCTCGGGACAAATCCTGTGAGCACAAGCCTTTCATATAGGCAGGCCAACATGTATGCATGTTCACTGTTTAAAGGCTTTCAAGCCTGTCAGATTCATTGATTAATGACTCTCCACTGTGCTCTCACCTTGTTGACACTGGTGATTTTCACACAGCTCAGGAAACCCATTCACTGGCTGTAGAACCTAGAATTCAGGGTTAAAGACTGAATTAATTGATTATTTGAATATTTAAATGTCTAACCTATAGCCCCACACTCCCTCTAGATGTGCCTCGGTAAAACCCGAAAGTGGGCGGGATCATGTCGGGTTTCCCACAAGCCAGCATTTTTCAAGGATTTAACCCCCACCCACACCTCCCCCCTCCTTTGGCCGTTAAAATTCTGCCCAATGGATGTACATCTTGCATTTTTCACCATAACACCTGGGAATTGAGTGTTCCCCACTCAACATTGAAAATAATTGACCCGATTAATGCTTTGCTGAGGGTACAATTACATTGGTGCCAGTCCTATCTCTTTCCTCATTTCATGTATGAACTTTGACTGGGAATGTCACGGAGATTCCATACTCCAGTCTGAGACTGTCTTCACCCATAATCCATAGACATGCTCACCTTTCCATGATTAGATAGTGAGCTAATTTTCGCTCCTGAGTCCAAGAATGTTAAGGTTGCTGCAACATTGCCTCCTTCCTCCACCAACTCTAGCTAAAATTGGCTAAATCTTGATCTGCCTGGCTCAACAACTTAACATCCTTAACCAACTGAGCTTTCTTTGGTATAAAAGCAAAATACTGCAGATGCTGGAAATCTGAAATACAAACAACAAATGCTGGAAATACTCAGCAAGTCTGGCGGCATCTGTGGAGAGAGAAGCAGAGTTAATGTTTCAGGTCAGTGACCCTTCTTCAGAACTAGCAGATATTGGAAATGTGAAAGGTTTTAAGCAAGTAAAGCGGGGGTGGGGCAAGAGATAACAAAGGAGAAGGTGTAGATAGGACAAGGTCACAGAGAATAACCGACTAGCTGGTCATGGAGCAAAGGCAAACAATATGTTAATGTGCTTTCTTTGGAGCTGTTCATGTTAGTTTACTCTGTGAGGCAAGTACTGTATGAGGACCACAATAAGACAAGTTCCTGTAGAATTTTGTTTCAATTTGATTTTTTTGTGCTCATGAAAGGTGTCAGCTATTGTTCCTCCAGAATGGAACATTCGTTGATCAGCAGTAGAGCTTTTTCTGAACCATGTCCTAAACCTGCCCCCATCTCGAGATTCAGTGTGGATTCATTCCTGGTCCACACCAGCTGGCCTTATGGCCTTTCCTGAATGGCCCTTCCATGGCACATCGTTGGCACTTCCTGCAGTCATCACATGACCGCAAAGGACTGGGTTAAGAATGGCTAACTCTGTTTCTCATAAGACTTGAACAGCCATCAGAGAGGGAGTTGTTTTCATCAGTTGAAACTGGATTCATGCCCAGATCCCACGGCTGAGAGGTCAGTGTGCTAACCCACTACATTGCCCAGTCACCAAACAGAAAAACCTGCAGCTGAGTCATTTTTAAACTAACAAATATGGGGGCTTTATTTTTGCTTGACAACAACATATTGTTGCAATGAGGCTTGACAGGATCTAAATTTAACCCTTTGAGCTACCTATCCAAGTGCTGCCAGTGCCACAGCCTTATGTGCACTATGTACAGGTTTCTGCACATGAAGAAGGTGTTAAATTATTACTTTTGTAATCCATGGGGGTATTTTACATTGAAAATTCTTCATCCCATGAAGTGATGCTGCCTTTTAACCTCAAGACCTAGTAGTCATTGTCAAATATAATCACTGGGACCATATTGATTGGACACAAAGCCAAGGGAATTCGAATTCAGCAGCAGCGCCAAACGAGCGATAACAAATCAGAAACCCTGCAGGCTATGCCCCACCCGATTGTCTTTTCCATTTAAGTCCAATTGGGCGGCATGCAAAATGACTGCCAATTCGCCATCGTATGTTATGCATCACCATCCAAGATCACTTTCAGTCCCAATAAGTAGAAATTACTGTTGCAAATGTTATTCTACAAGTTTAGTTTAGTTATACAGTACTGAAACAGGCCCTTCGGCCCACCAAGTCTGTGCCGACCATCAACCACCCATTTATACTAATCCTACACTAATTTCATATTCCTACCACATCCCCACCTGTCCCTATATTTCCCTACCACCTACCTATACTAGGGGCAATTGCTAATGGCCAATTCACCTACCAACCTGCAAGTCTTTGGCATGTGGGAGGAAACCGGAGCACCCAGAGGAAACCCACGCAGACACAGGGAGAACTTGCAAACTCCACACAGGCAGTACCCAGAATTGAACCCGGGTCGCTGGAGCTGTGAGGCTGCAGTGCTAACCACTGCGCCACTGTGCCGCCCTGGAATATTATGTCTAATTCTAGGCATCGCACTTTAGGAAGGATGTGAAGCCATTAGAGAGGGTGCAGAAAAGATTTATGAGAATGGTTCCTGGGATGACAACCTTCAGTTGCATAGATAGATTGGAGAAGTTGGATCTGTTCTCCTTGGTGAAGAGAAGGTTGAGAGGAGATTTGATAGAGGTGTTCAAAATCATGAGGGGTCTGGACAAAGTAGATAGGGAGAAACTGTTCCCATTGGTGGAAGGGCTGAGAACCAGAGGACACCGATTTAAGGTGATTGGCAAAAGAATCAACGATGACATGGGGAAAAACCTTTCTACGCAGCGCTTGGTTAGGATCTGGAATGCACTGCCTGAGAGTGTGGGGCAGGCAGATTCAATTATGACTTTCAAAAGGGAATTTTATAAGAACCTGAAAATAAAAACATGCAGGGCTATGGGGATAGGTCAGGGGAGTGGTACCACCTGAGTTGTTCTTGCAGAGAGTGGCACAGATACGATGGGCTGAATGGCTCCTTCTGTGCTGGGACCATTCTATAATTCTATGATGTTAAGTTTGTTCTAAATTAATCTCACTGCTGATTAAGGGAGGTACTAACGTGAAGCACCTCATCAACAATTGTGGAGAGAGGAATTAGCTAGGGGTGCATTAAGCATAATTTCTACCCTAGTATACCATCAGTATATAGGGAGATCTGAATGACCATCTTACCCATACAAAGCCCACCCACTCTAGAGTGTGGCTCAATACATATTGGAAATACACTGGATAGAATGTGAAGAGCACAGGCACTTGCATGAGCAGGCATCCCAATTTAATTTTTAGGGTGCAGGAGATCCCCTGGGGAGTGTTGTTCCGACACCATTTTGCTTTATGATGCTGATCTAGTGTGGCACCTACAGCAATGTCTATACAGTTGGTGCAGTGTTGAAGTCCTGGCATTGGGATTGATTGCAGTAAGAAACTTTGCATTGCTAGTTACACGCCTGAACAGAAATGATTCGGTGTTCTAGTCAGATAGTCCACCCTAATGCAATGGTTCTGAAAATCAGTGCCATTCTGGTGAAATCACACCATTAGTTCAGCAGTGGCTACTGGGACAGGAAACTCGGCCAGGACAGGATTATCTTGGTTCAGTTTCTACGGGAACATCCGCATTATGCCTAACCCCAGTCCTTCCTTGTCGTTTCCTATTTGACCTGTTGAGGGTGGCAATTTTGATTCTTAGAGTTTCCATTCCTGCCCTTGCACCCCACCACTCGACATTCAGAAAGGTCCTCTGCTCTTCCAACCGAGCAGATGGGGCCTCAGTTTAATGTCTCATCGGGTGGCTCAGCTGCATAGGAGGGGAAGAAGAAGAGTGGAGGGACAATAGTGATTGGGGATTTGTTAGTTAGAGGAGCAGATAGGCGTTTCTGTGGCCAAAGACATGACACCGGGATGGTATGTTACCTCCCCAGTGCCAGGGTCAAGGATGTCACAGAGCAGCTGCAGGACATTCTTCAGCGGGAAGGTGAACAGCCAGAGGTCATGGTCCACATTGGTACTAATGACATAGGAAGAAGAGGGATGAGGTCCTGAAAGCAGAGTTTAAGGAGCTAGGGAAGAAATTAGAAAGCAGGACATCAAAAGCAGTAATCTCAGGATTACTCCCAGTGCAATGTACAAGTGAGCATAGGAATAGGAGGATGAAGTGATTTAACACGTGGCTGGAGAATTGATGCAGGAGGGAGAGCATCAGATTTCTGAGGCATTGGGATCTGTCCTGGGATAGGTGGGACCTTTACAAGATGGACGGGCTGCACCTTAGCAGGACTGGGATGAACATCCTCACAGGGAGATTTGCTAGTGCTATTGGGGAAGGTTTAAACTAAATTGTCAGGGGGTTGGCAACCAAGGAGGGAGCTCAGATTGGAGGGAAGCAAAACTAGTAACAGGAACTAGAGAAGTAGTAAGCGAAATTGGATAGGCAGATCAGACAAAGGCAAACATCAAATAGGAAGTACTAGAGGGTCTGACATTCTTGAAAGTGGATAAATCACCAGGGTCGGATGGATTGCATCCCAGGTTGTTAAAGGAAGCCAGGGAGGAAATCATGGATGCGCTAAGGATCATCTTCAAATCCTCACTGGATACGGGCGAGGTGCCAGAGGATTGGAGGTCTGCAAACGTTATACCATTGTTTATAAATGGTGCTAGGGATAGGCCAAATAATTATAGGCTGGTCAGTGTGACCTCAGTAGTGGGTAAATTATTAGAATCAATTCTGAGGGACAGGATAAACTGCCACTTAGAAAGGCATGGATTAATCAGGATAGTCAGCATGGATTTGATAAGGAAAGGTCATGTCTTACTAACTTGATTAGAATTTTTTGAGGAAGTAACAAGGAGGATTGATGAGGGTAGTGCAGTGGATGTGGTCTACATGGATTTTAGTAAGGCATTTGACAAGGTCCCACATGGCAGACTGGTCAGTAAAATGAAAGCCCATGGAATAAAGAGGAATGTGGCAGGTTGGATCCAAAATTAGCTCAGTGACAGTAAACAAAGGGCAGTAGTCGACAAATGTTTTTACAAATGGAAAGCGGTTTCCAGTGGCATTCCATAGGGCTCAGTGTTGGTTTAGTTTAGTTTAGAGATACAGCACTGAAACAGGCTCTTTGGCCCACCGAGTCTGTGCCGACCATCAACCGCCCATATATACTAATCCTACACTAATCCCATATTCCTACCACATCCCCACCTGTCCCTATATTTCCCTACCACCTACCTATACTAGGGGCAATTTATAATGGCCAATTTACCTACCAACCTGCAAGTCTTTTGGCTTGTGGGAGGAAACCAGAGCACCCAGAGAAAACCCACACAGACACAGGGAGAACTTGCAAACTCCACACAGGCAGTAGCCAGAATTGAACCCGGGTCGCTGGAGCTGTGAGGCTGCGGTGCTAACCACTGCGCCACTGTGCCGCCCTTGTGGTATATATTAACGATTTGGGACTTAAATGTGGGAGGCACCATTGGGAAATTTGCTGATGACACAAAGATTGGCCATGTGGTTGATAGTGAAGAGGATAGCGTAGTCTCCAGAAAGATATCAATGGTTTATTTGAGTTGGCGGAAATGTGCATGGAATTCAATCCGGAGAAGTGTGAGGTTGGGGAGGAAAAACAAAGCAAGGGAATACACAAAAAACGGGAGGTAGAAGAAGTGAGAGACCTTGGAGTGCATGTCCACAGGTCACTGAAGGTGGCAGGACAGGTAGATATAGTGGTGAAGAAGGCATATGGAATGCTTTCCTTTATTGGCTGAGTGAGAGAATACAAAAGCAGGGATTTTTTTTTTATTTGTTCATTGGATGTGGGCGTCACTGGCTAGGCCAGCATTTATTGCCCATCCCTAATTGCCCTTGAGAAGCTTGTGGTGAGCTGCATTCTTGAACCGATGCAGTCCATGTGGGGTAGGTACACCCACAGTGCTGTTAGGAAGGGAGTTCTACGATTTTGACCCTGCGACAGTAAAGGAACGTCGATATAGTTCCAAGTCAGGATGGTGTGTGGCTTGGAGGGGAACTTACAGGTGTTTGTGTTCCCATGCCTCTGCTGCCCTTGTCCTTCTAGGTGGTAGTGGTCATGGGTTTGGAAGGTGCTGTCTAAGGAGCCTTGGTGCGTTGCTGCAGTGCATCTTGTAGATGGTACACGCTGTTGCCACTGTGCGTCAGTGGTGGAGGGAGTGAATATTTGTGGATGGGGTGCCGATCAAGCGGGCTGCTTTGTCCTGGATGGTGGTGAACTTCTTGAGTGTTGTTGGAGCTGCACCCATCCAGGCAAGTGGAGAGTATTCCATCACACTCCTGACTTGTGCCTTATAGATGGTGGACAGACTTTGGGGAGTCAGGAGGTGAGTTACTCGCTGCAGGATTCCTAGCCTCTGACCTGCTCTTGTAGCCGCAGTATTTATGTGGCTACTCCAGTTCAGTTTCTGGTCAATGGTAACTCACAGGATGTTGATAGTGGGGGATACAGTAATGGCAATGCCATTTAATCTTGAGGGGAGATGGTTAGATTCTCTCTTGTTGGAGATGGTCATTGCCTGGCCCTTGTGTGGCGCGAATGTAATGCTGGAACTGTATAAAATGCTGGTTAGGACACAGCTGGAGTATTGCATGCACTTCTGGTCACATTACAGGAAGGATATAATTGCTCTGGAAAGAGTACAGAGGAGATTTACAAGAATGTTGCCCGGGATTGAAAGTTGCAGCTATGAGGAAAGATTGAATCAGCGAGGGTTGTTTTCCTTGGAACAGAGGAGGCTGAGGGGTGACTTAATTGAGGTGTACAAAATAATGAAGGGCCTAGATAGAGTAGACAGGATGGACCTGTTTCCCCTATCCCAAAGGTCAATTACCACGAGGCACAGATTTAAGGTGATTGGTAGAAAGATTAGAGGGGGCATGAGGAAAAACTTTTTCACCCAGAGGATGGTGGGTGTCTGGAATTCACTGCCCAGAATGATGGTGGGAGGCAGAAATCCTCAACTCATTTAAAAGGTACCTGGACATGCACCTAAAGTGCTGTAACCTGCAAGGCTACAGACCAGGTGCAGGAATATGGGATTAGATTGGGCGGCTAGTTATTACGGCTGATGCAGCCACAGTGGGCAGAATAGCCTCCTTCTGTGCCACAATTTTTCTATGGTTCTATGGTTCTAGGATCGGAATGAAGAATAATCTTAAAACAAAGTTAAGGGCACTATCTGAATGCACACAACATTCGCAACAAGGTAGATGATTTGAATGCTCAAATCGAGATAAATGGCTATGATTTAATTGCTATTCCGGAGACATGTTTACAGGGTGACCAGAATTGGGAACTGAATATTCAGGGATATTTGTCATTTAGGAAGGATAGGCAGCATGGAAAAGGAGGTGGGGTAGTACTGTTAATAAGGGACGAGATCAGTACATTAGTGACAGAAGATCTTAGATCGAATGAGCAAGATGTAGAATCAGTTTGGATGGAGCTACGAAACAGCAAGGGGCAGCAAACATTGGTGGGAGTTGTTTATAGGCCATCAAACTGTCGTGGTAATGTTAGGCATGGTATAAATCAGGAAATTAGAGCTGCATGTAGCATGGGCAATACAGTAATAATGGGTGGCTTCAATTTGCATGTAGATTGAGTGAACCTAATTAGCACTAATGCTGTGGAGGATGAATTCCTGGACTGTGCATGAGATGGGTTTCTGAAGCAGTATGTTGAAGAACCAACTAGGGATTGGGCTATCTTAGATTTAGTATTATGCAATAAGAAAGGGCTAATTAATAACCTTGCTGTCAAGGAGCCTTTGGGAAATAGTGACCATAATATAATAGAACTTTACATTAAGTTTGAAAGAGATATAGTTCCTTCTGAAACTAGGGTCTTACATCTGAACAAAGGAAACTATGAAGGTATGAAGGGCACATTGGCTGTGGTGGATTGGGAAAATACATTCAAAGATTTGACAGTAGACAGGGAATGGCTAGTAATGACTAACAAAAGAAGTTAAAGATTGCATTAGGTCAAAGGAAGTGGGTTATAAGGTCACCAGAAAAAATAGTAAGCCCAAAGATTGGAAGCAATTTAGAGTCCAACAAAGGAGGACCAAGAAACTAATAAAGAAAGGGAAAAGAGATTATGAATGCAAGCTAGCTCGAAACATAAAGGTAGACTGTAAAAGTTTCTTTCGGTATGTGAAAAGGAAACAATTAGCAAGGACGAATATGGGTCCATTGCAGGTGAAGACAGGAGAGTTTGTGGTGGAGAATTGAGGAAATGGCAGATAGACTAAACAATTACTTTGTGTCTGTCTTCACAGAGGAAGACACAGAAAATCTCCCAGAAGTACTAGGAAACCAAGGGGCTTGTAAAAATGAGGAACTGAAAATAATTAGTATCAATAATGAGGCAGTACTCAAAAAAATTAATTGGATTGAAAGTTGATAAATCCCCTGGACCAGATGAGCTACATCCCAGAGTATTGAAGGAAGGGTCTATTGAGATAATAGATGCATTGGTGGTTGGCTTTCAAAATTCTAGGTTCTGGAAGGGTTCCTGCAGTCTGGAAAGGAGCAAATGTAACCCCATTATTTGAGAAGGTAAGTGAGAGAGAAAACGGAGAACTACAGATCTGTTAGTCTGATGTCAGTAGTAGGGAAAATGTTAGAAACTTATAAAGGATGAGATAACTGGACACTTGGAAAATAATGCTATGATTGGGCAGAGTCAGCATGGATTTATGAAAGGGAAATCATGTGGGACAAACCTGTTGGAGTTTTTTAAAAATGTTGCTTGTAGCATAGATAAAGGTGGATGTGGTGTATTTGGATTTTCAGAAGGCTTTTGATAAGGTCCCACACTCAAGGTTAGTAAACAAAATTAGTGCACATGGGATTGGGGTAATATACTGCAATGGATTGAGAATTGGTTAACTGACAGAAAGCAGAGAGTAGGAATAAATGGGCCATTCTCATGATAGCAGGCTGTTACTAGTGGGGTAACACAAGGATCAGTGCTTGGACCACAGTTGTTCACAATCTATATAAATGATTTGGATATGGGGACCAATTGTAATATTTCCAAATTTGCTGATGGCGCAAAACTAGGAGGGAATGTAAGTTGTGAAGAGGATGCAAGGAGGCTTTAAAGGGATTTGAACAGGCTAAGTGAATGGGCAAGAAAATGGCAGATGGAATATAATGTGAATAAGTGTGAAGTGATCGACTTTGGTAGAAAAAATAGAAAGGCAGAGTATTTCTTAAATGGTGAGAGGTTGGGAAGTGTTGATGTCCAAAGAGACCTGTGTGTCCTTGTTCATGAGTAGCTGAAAGCTAGTACGAAGGTACAGCAAGAAATTAAGAAGGCAAAATGTTATGTTGCCTTCATTTCAAGGGGATCTAAGTACCAGAGTAAAGATGTATTGCTTCAATTGTATAAAGCCTTGGTGAGACTAAGCCTGGAGTATTGTGTACAGTTTTGGTCTTCTTATCCAAGGAAGGATATACTTGCCATAGAGGAAGTGCAACAGAGGTTCACCAGGCTAATACCTGGGATAACGGGATTGTCTTATGAGGAGAGATTGCAGAAACAGGGCCTATGTTCTCCAGAGTTTCGAAGATTGAGAGGTGATCTCATTAAAACTTACAAAATTCTTTTAGGGCGATACAGGATAGATGTGGATATGTTTCCTCTGGCTGGTGAGTCGAGCACAAGAGAACACAGTCTCAGAATAAGGGGCAGGCCATTTAAGACTGAGTTGAGGAGGAATATCTTTGCTCAGAGGATGGTCAATCTGTGGAATTCTCTACCCCAGAGGGCTGTGGAAGCTCAATCATTGAGCATGTTCAAAACAGAAACTGATAGATTTCTGGATACTAATTACACCAAGGAATATGGGGATAGTGGAGCAAAATGGCATAGAACAAAGAACAGTACAGCACAGGAACAGGCCATTCGGCCCTCCAAGTCTGCGCCAATCTTGATGCCTGTCTAAACTAAAACCTTCTGCACTTCCGGGGGTCGTGTCCCTCTATTCCCATCCTATTCAAGTATTTGTCAAGATGCCTCTTAAACATCTCTATTGTACCTGCTTCCACCACCTCCCCCGGCAGCAAGTTCCAGCCACTCACCACCCTCTGTGTAAAGCACTTGCCTCGCACATCCCCTCTAAACTTTGCCCCTCGCACCTTAAACCTATGTCCCCTAGTAACTGACTCTTCCACCCTGGGAAAAAGATTCTGACTATCCACTCTGTCCATGCCACTCATAACTTTGTAAACCTCTATCATGTCGTCCCTCCACCTCCGTCGTTCCAGTGAAAACAATCCGAGTTTATCCAATCTCTCCTCATAGCTAATGCCCTCCAGACCAGGCAACATCCTGGTAAACCTCTTCTGTACCCTCTCCAAAGCCTCCACGTCCTTCTGGTAGTGTGGCGACCAGAATTGCACACAATATTCTAAGTGTGGCCTGACTAAAGTTCTGTACAGCTGCAACATGACTTGCCAATTTATATACTCTATGCCCCGACTGATGAAGGCAAGCATGCCATATGCCTTCTTAACTACCTTATCCACCTGCGTTGCCACTTTCAGTGACTGTGGACCTGTACGCCCAGATCTCTCTGCCTGTCAATACTCCGAAGGGTTCTGCCATTTACTGTATACTTCCCACCTGTATTAGATCTTCCAAAATGCATTACCTCACATTTGTCTGGATTAAACTCCATCTGCCATTTCTCCGCCCAAGTCTCCAACCGATCTATATCCTGCTGTATCCTCTGACAATCAGACCAGCTGCATTTTCCTCCAAATCATTTATATATAATATAAACAGCAAAGGTCCCAGCACTGATCCCTGCGGAACACCACTAGTCACAGCCCTCCATTCAGAAAAGCACCCTTCCACTGCATAGAGGTAGATGATCAGCCATGATCTGTTTGAATGATGGAACAGGCTCAATGGGCCGAATGGTCTATTCCTACTCCTATTTCCTATGATCCTCAGTACTGCACTCAAGTACCAGCTATGTGCTTCAGTACTAGAGTGGGACGTGAACCCACAATCTTCGAATTCAAAGGAGTGAATGGTACCAGCAAGCCAAGAATACACTGTAGTGATGCTCTCCAAGGTCAAATAGCTTGCCTATGCATACACAAGAAGAATATACATGTAACTCAGCGAGAGTGAAGAGGTGGGGGAGGCAATTTAGAGTAAAACAAATTGAAGGAGCTGTCTGTGATCTGATGCTCACCAATGAGTGTTGCTACAGATAATGCCAAAATCAGAGACTCATCCTTTGAAATGTAAACTTGTGTCAGAAAACAGGCCATAGAAACATGGGCTTTAAACAGAAATGCTAGTATCACAATATTTCTCAGGGTGAAAACTATTTCAAAGAACCTCCTGTTTAAATATACAGTAGCCACATAGAGGCCACTGATCCCAGCAAAACTCACTAACCTGGAAGCTGAGGATTTGCTCTCGTGAACATTCTGTAACTTTGAGTAGACTGAACATCCAAAAGGCCTCAAGTTACAGTTAAAAAAGCACATTCTGCTTTTCCGTCCTGCGTCATTCAGATATTCACTTGCCAGAACATTCTTTCATCGGCAGTGACTCACTCTGTTTATAACTTGCAACAATCATCATCCTGGTAATTGAGTCAAATCCACACAGCTATGATCTGTTATTGCTTCAGGCTTTGACTACAGTGCTAATGTTTTTGCAAATCTATCGTGAATAATACAAGAATATTAGTCACTAGCAAATCATTAGGAAATAACAGAAGCCATCAGTTTTCATTGATGTAGGAATACAGAGCACTGGAATTGACCATCGCAATCCATCTGGCTGTTCCCAATGTTCAAAAAGTGCCCTATTTGGGTCAGGGGTCCTGCCTGATGAAGGGCAGAGCTTGGACTTCTGGCCACCCACCCTGGCCCTGCTGTGACTCTGTCAATTAAGTATGCAAGGGCGGGCTTCCAGTGGTACCCCTGCTCTGCAGTACTGGTCTACTACTGGGGTTGGAGGGGGGTGGGGGAAGGGACGGAGACTAAAAAGCTCTATGCATTCGAGTAAAGAATTTTAATCTCCTTTGATTTTTGCTAACCTTTCAGAAGCTGTGTGGTTAAGAATTTACAAGCTCTTGGGAACATTTTGCAACCTCAAACAGGCTGAATATGATAAAGGCCTCCAGTTACAGTCACAAAAACACATTCTGTTTTTCCACCCTACATCAGTCAGAGATTAACTTGCCAGAACATTAAGTGGCCATTAATAGGCCACTTAAGGGCCTTTTATTGGTTCAGATCTTCTCCTTTTGTTCTGTCAATGACTTTGAAAGATTAGTGGGCTTTGTATCAGATCACAGGCCTCCTCTAGCATCATACTGCTGTCAATACTCTTTCGGGAGTTTCTCAGTTGGTTTCACTCTTGTCTCAAAGTCAGAAGGTTGTGGGTTCAAGTTCCACTCCAGAGACTAGAGCACAATTTCTAGGCTGACCCTCCAGTGCCGTGTGAGCGAGTGCAGCGCAGTCTAAAAAAAAAGAAAAAAAAAAAGAAAAAAAAAAAGAGTGCTGCACAGTCTGAGTTGTTGTCTTGAGAAGTTAAACCAGGTCTCCATCAGCACTTAGGTGGATGTAAAGGATCCTATGGCACTAGAGTCCTGCCCAATATTTATTCTCTCAATCAAACAAATTACACAATACTACTACACAAAATAAGTGTCCATGGTGTAGGAAGTAACATATTAGCATGGATAGAGGATTGGTTAGCTAACAGGAAGCATAGAGTAGGGATAAATGGATCTTTTCGGGTTGGCAAGCTGTAATCAGTGGAGTACCACAGGGATCAGTGCTGAGGCCTCAACTATTTACAATCTATATCAATGACTTGGATGAAGGGACAGAATGTATGGTTGCTAAATTTGCTGATGACACAAAATAGGTTGTGAAGAGGGCATAAGGAGTCTGCAAAGGGATATAGATAGGATAGGTGAGTGGGCAAAAATTTGGCAGATGGAGTATAATGTGGGAAAGTTTGAATTTGTATACTTTGGCAGGAAGTTTCGAAAAGCAGAATATTATTTAAAATGGTGAGATACTGCAGAACTCTGTGATACAAAGGGATCTGGGATCGTGGTACATGAATCACAAAAAGTTAGTATGCAGGTACAGCAAGTAATTAAGAAGGCAAATGGAATATTGTAATTTATTGTAAGGGGAATTGAGGATAAAAGTAGGGAAGTTTTGCTACTGCTGCACAGGGCATTGGGAAGACCACATCTCAAGTATTGTGTTCAGTTTTGGTCTCCTTACTTAAGAAAGGATATAACTGCATTAGAAGCAGTTGAGAGAAGGTTCACTCTACTGATTCCTGGGATAGAGGGGTTATCTTATGAGAAAAGGTTGGACAGGTTGAGCCTATATCCAGTGGTTCCTGGCAGGGGTCCTCTGTAGGCCACAGATTTCCCACGAAGGAGGGAACCTCCCCCCAAGCCCGTAGGAATGTGCCTCGTGTTTCAAGGCGTCCTCCCCGCATGAGTGAGGTACGCTTTTTTTTGTTCATGGGATGTAGGCGTCGCTGGCTAGGCCAGCGTTTATTGCCCATCCCTAATTGCCCTTGAGAAGATGGCGGTGAGCTGCCTTCTTGAACCGCTGCAGTCCATGTAGGGTAGGTACACCCACAGTGCTGTTAGGAAGGGAGTTCCAGGATTCAGACCCAGCGATAGTGAAGGAACAGCAATATAGTTCCAAGTCAGAATAGTTTGTGGCATGGAAGGGAACTTGCAGGTGGTGGCATTCCCATGTATCTGCTGCCCTTGTCCTTCCAGGTAGTAGAGGTCTCGGGTTTGGAAGGTGCTGTCGAAAGAGCCTTGGTGCGGCAGAGAGAAGAGGCTCTTAATTGGCCATTAATAGGCCACTTAAGGGCCTACATTGGCCTCTGGGCAGCTTATCCCATCCCCAGAAAAATCGCTTGGCAATGGGACAGCGATGGGCCCTCCACGCACCACCTGTCGAGATTCTATTTGCCCTTCCACCTCTGACCCCGCCTTAGGGGGCCCATGAAATCCAGCCCCAGAACTGGTTTTGGGTCAGAAACCTGCCTCCATTGGAAAACTGATTCAAGTTCAGATCTTCAAATGGGTAAGTCCTTAATTGGTATGGTGATGGGTTTCTTGTCCCCTTAGAGCCAGTGGGGCTGAGAATGGATGTGGGTCAGACCAAGTGTGGGGCTCACATAGACTCCCACAACAGCCATCACTGAGGCTCCTGGTTGTCTTGAGGGAGAGATCTGCTGATTGTGTCAAAGCCTTGCTCTGCATCAGAGGGAAGCGAGATGCAACAGGGGAGCTGGAGGCCTGGCAATAGGGGCAGGGCAGACCCTCACCTCATCGATACCCACCTGGATCTAATGCTGGAGGCCCTGATGATGTGGAAGGAGGTCCTCTTCCTGGAGGGTGGCAGGAGAAGGCCACCTCATCATGCAGCACAGGCACCTCTCTGTTCAGTGTTATCCCCCTCTGCATTCACTTCCTCCTCTCTTCCTGCTCCTCCCCAATAAGCGGCACAGTGGCGCAGTGGTTAGCACTGCAGCCTCAAAGCTCCAGGGACCTGGGTTCAATTCTGGGTACTGCCTGTGCGGAGTTTGCAAGTTCTCCCTGTGACCGCGTGGGTTTTCGCTGGGTGCTCCGGTTTTCTCCCACCGCCAAAGACTTGCAGGTGATAGGCAGTAAATTGGTCATTGTAAATTGCCCCTAGTGTAGGTAGGTGGTAGGGAATATGGGATTACTGTAGGGTTAGTATAAATGGGTGGTTCTTGGTCGGCACAGACTCGGTGGGCCGAAGGGCCTGTTTCAGTGCTGTATTTCTAAATAAAAAAATAAATAAGCTGTCTCCTACCAGGGCCTCACTGTCCTCAACGTCCACACCTCTCTGGAGGGTCATGTTAAGGGGAGAGTAGCAGACCACCACAATGACCAAGACCCTTGCAGGAGGGTATTGGAGGGTGTCACTCAACTGACCCAGGCACAGGAATCAGAGTCCGTGGCTACTGAATGAGTAGGTGGTATTAGTTGTATGGCCTCTGTGCCTCTGTTTGGGCCCCCATGGAGGAATGAGTAGCCGTGTCTTCAAGGTCTTTCATTGTCCCCTTGGATCCATCCATGCACTTTGGGGGTTGGAGTGATGATCTGAGGCAGCCTGGACTGGTGGAGGATGAAGGAGTCATGGCAGCTGCCAGGAAAGCGAGCGCACAGATGGAGGAAGCTGTTGCTGTGGCCTCAGACCTGATGGATGTTGAGGGAGTGGAAGCTCTTCCTGGTGATGGATCTCACTGGTTGGTCACTGGGTGCCTTGATGGCCACATGGGCGCAATCGATGATGCCCTGCACCTGGTGGAATCTAGCGATGGAGGAGAAACCCAATGCAATCTGTGCTTGCGCAGGCCCATCTGTGTTGAAGTGGATGTAGCCCCTTCACCCTCCTGAGTATGGCAAGCATGACCTGCCTGATGGCGTGATGAACTGCCAACTGCGAGATGCCACCTAGGTCTACAGCTGATCCCTGGACTGGAAATTCAGGGCAACAATGACCTTAAAGGATGCAGATAAGGGTCTGTCATGGGGGCTCCAGGGCCTCAGGTCATTGTGAATCAGAGCACAACAGTCCGGGACCAGCTGCCTGGATAGACGCAGCCTCCTATGGCACTGGCACTTTGTCATTTGCAGGTAGCTGACTCTTGAGAGCTAGAGCTGATGTCTTGGGTAGTGCCTTCTTCCCTTGCAGCCCTCAACTGTGCTGTCTGGCCTCCTGCTGTCCAGAAGGTTGCACTGCTGAAGCTCATCCTGGCTGCTATGTCCTAAGGCAGAGTAGCCTGTTCCCATCTGAACTCCCTCAGCTGGGTTTTGTGCATTCCAGGTCTTCCCCTGCTAACTCCAGCTGCCCCAGTGATGCTAGCGGCCTCATGACCCCCTCGAGATTCCTACCACTCACCAATGAGAAAAGCAAGGCTTGCAGCTCCAGCAATGGCTATTCTGTGGCACTTTTGGAGCAGCTAGGCTTTATTTTGAGCTTCTGCCCTTCCAATAACCCTCACAGCGCTCTGCATTGTTCACATCCTCTACACCCTGTCGTGCTCCAGACATGGCATTTTCCAAGTGCCCTTCCTTCGAAAATCGCAAACTGCTCCTGAAAACCCTGTTAATGTGCTCAACAATCAGTTCAACAGGCAATTAATTGGAGGCATGTGAGCTAGTCATTCCCTCCTTCCTGGCATTCCTTTAAAAATAACTTTGCTTTCCGGAGGCAGCGGGACTTGGTGTCGACCTCCAAGAATGCGATCTTCAAATCACGCGCGCCCCACTTCTGCTGCCAATGGTCTTTCAAAATCCAGCCCCAGAGTCAAATTTTGACTGATAATGCTCTTGTGAACTGCCTTGGGATGTTTATGAAGCTATATAAATGCAACTTGTTGGTGGTGGTGTTGTTATTTTAGCAAAGGCTCAAACCGGTGTTTGCCAGTTTGTCTCATGATCATCTTGTGACTATTCTCCCTGAGAGGTTAGAAATTACTCCACAGTTAACTCACAGTGGCAAACTCAGTGCCTCAGCCAGACAGGTCTGTAATATGCCAATGCAATGTTCATGATGGACCAGCCAGCAGGGTTCACTAAAGGAGGGGTAGACATGCCAGTAGAGGTGGGATTCTTCCCACTCGGCTCCAGATAAGCATGAAAACCAGTGCCCTGATGGGTACATTGACCTGGGCAGAACAAGCAACAGGAAGCTTACACCAAGACTGAGCTGCATCTTCATGATACAAATGCAGTTACACAGGGGTGACCAAAGCATTACAATTGCCCTCAGCTGAAATGCAGCCTATGATCAAATAGCTTGCCAACACTCCTGGCCTAGGGTCACTCTTGAAGGACAGTAACTTGGGGAAGTGAATAGAAGATTACCAATGCCACTGGTGGGAGAGGTTCTTATCCTAGCACAGAAGCTCGAAGGTCAATTTCAGCTTCCCAGCTGGCTTACAGAAATCAGTGAATTGAACCTGATATGTTCCGGTCAAACTACACCAAGTACCACCCAATGAGACTAGTTTTAAAGGGAAAGGGAGATATTTAATACACTACACAGTTAATAGGATTGGTGACCCTCAAGCCCTGGTTACTTCACAGTCTGTGATTGCAGTCTGGGGTTCTTTCTTGACTACCAATCTGAAACTCATTGAGCTTTTTTGTTTGCTTTCCTCAGCCAAACCATTGGGATTGCAGAGATCAAGAAAAATACCCAACCCAGTGTGGGAAAAGTTCCCAGTTATACATTGAACGTCATCGTTCTGAAAGAAATGGGTAAACAGGCAGAGGCAATGCTGCTTCTTCCTGTATTTCATGTAATGTGGCCGGACTCAGGAGCAATCACAGGCTTTTTCTAATAGACACCATGTGCCAGTCCTAATTAAAACCACCTTAAACGATAGATATAAATTAAATCCAAATGGGAAACTACAAAGTTTTGACATTCTGTCAAAATGAACCTTGTTAAAACAAAACATTCAGAAGGAATCATCCTAACAAGATATTGCTTTAATCCTTTGGGGTTGAAAATTCCCTTTTCAGGTTGAAATATATATTGTGTGAACTTTCTTTTTGCTCTCTCGTTATAGCAAATGTTAGTATTTGGAGTGGAACTCTTTCTATTTCACCCAAACAGGATGTTAAAAAGTATGACCTTTCAGGTAGAAATCTCTGGATTACTCCCAGAGCCACATGCTAGCGCAAGTAGAAATAGAAAGATAGCGAGGATGAATGTGTGGCTTGAGATAGAGTGCAAGAGAGAAGGCTTCAGATTCCTGGGGCATTGAGACCAGTTCTGGGGCAGGAGGCACCTATTCAACAGGACTGGGACCAATGTGCTCGCGGGGAAGTTCACTATGTTGGTTGGGGAGGGTTTAAACTAAATTGGAAGGGGGAGTGGGCACCAGCATATAGAAGTAGAAAAGAGGAATATGGTACAATAAGGAATGAAAGCATTGTTTAGTACTAGAGAAGGATGTAGTACCATATTAGATAGGAGCAAACTAAGAAGGACAATGAGGAATACAAAGACAGGTTTACAATCCATGTATACAAACACACAAAGTATGGTGAATAAGGTTGGTGAACTACAAGCACAAATAGCCATGTGGGAATATGATGCAGTGGCTATAATGGAAACATGGCTTGAAAATGGTGAGGACTGCGTGCTTAATATTCAAGATACAAAGTGTTCAGAAAAAATAGGGAAGGAGAAAAGGGAGGTGGGGTGGCAGTTAGGGAAGACATTGTAGTGTTGGAAAGGGAGGATGTTCTTGAGGGGGCAAGGACAGAATCCATTTGGTTGGAGTTGAGGAGCAAAATGGGTATGATCACACTACGAGGGGTATTCTATAGGCCTCCAAATAGTGAGAGAGAGATAGAGGGTCAAATCTGCAAGGGAATCACAGAGATCTGCAAGAACTATAGAGTGGTGATATTGGGTGACTTTAATTACCCAAATATCAATTGGGATAATGTGAGAGTAATGGGTAAGGAGGAGGAGGAATTTCTGAAATGTGTTCAGGAGAAATTCCTTGACCAGTATGTTCTTGGTCCAACTAGGAAGGAGATATTGCTGGATCTGGTTCTGGGAAATGAGTTGAGCCAAGTGGACCAAGTGTCTGTGGGGGAACATTTGGGTAAGAGTGATCATCCTATCATAAAGTTTAGATTAGTAATGGAGAGGAGCAAGGAACAATCTAAAGTAGAACTTCTAAATTGGAATAAAATTGAACTTCAACTGGATGAGTGGGGATCTAGCCATGGTCAAATGGAACCGAAGAATGACAGGAATAATTGTAATGGAACAATGGCTGATCTTTAAGAAATTTTAGGTACAGGCTACGTACATTCCAACAAGAGGGAAAGGCAGGAGAACCAAATCCAGAACTCCTTGGATGATGGGGGAGATAGAGAATATGATGAAACAAAAAAAGCAGGTGTATGATGCATTTCAGGTGAATTCTTCAAGTGGGAACCAGACCAAATACAATAAATTGAGAGGGAAGTGAAGAGGAAAATAAGACTGGCAAAGAAAAAATATGAAAATAGAATGGCAGTTAACATAAAAGGTAACCCAAAAATCTTCCACCAGCATGTAAATAGTAAGCGGGTAGTTAAAGGTAGGTGGGGCTTATTAGGGAAAAAGAAGGTAAAATATATATAAAGGTGCAGTGCAAGGCTAGAACACTGAATGAGTTCTTTACATCTGTGTTTACTAAGGAAGAGGATGTTGTCAAAATATCGGTAGAAACGTAAATGTTAGAGGCAATGGATGCGTTGGAAGTTGGTAGGCAGGATGTCCTGGAAAGGCTGACTGTGCTTAGAGTGGATAAGTTGGCTGGTCCAACTTATATCCCAGGTTGCTAATGGAAGTGGGGGTGGCAATAGCAGAAAGGCTTGCCATAATCTTCCAATTTCCCTAAATACAGGGGATGTGCCAGAGGATTGGAGAGTGACAAATGTGACGTCCTTATTCAAGAAAGGGTGTAAGGACATTCTTAGTAACTACAGATTGAGCAGTTTAACATCAGTGGTGGGAGATGTCTTATAAACAATAATCAGGAAAAATTTTAACAGGTAGTTGGAGAGGTTTGAGTTAATTAGAGAACCAGGATGGATTTGTAAAAGGCAGATCATGTTTGATTAATCTAATTGAATTTTTTGATGAAGTAACAGAGAAGCTTGATGAAGAGAATGCAGTGGCTATTGTCCATAAGGATTTTAAGAAAGCGTGTGAGAAAGTATCACATAAAAGGCTGGTTAACAGAATTGAGGCTCATGTAATAGGAGGGTCAGTGTTAGCTTGGATAATAAATTAGCTTAAGGACAGAATACAGTGAATCATGGCAAATGCTTGTTTTTCAGACTGGAAGATGATAGTCAGTGGTGTTCCCCAAGGGATAGTGCTTTTTTGATATATATAAATGTTTTGGATATTGGAATATGGAGTAAACTTTAAAAATTTGCCAATGATACCAAACTGGGAGGTGTGACAGACAGTGAGGATGATATCACTTGACTGCAGCCTGATATAGATTGACTATCAGAATAGTAAGACAAGTGGCAAATGAAATTTGCTACAGAGAAGTGTGAGGTGATGCACTTTGGCAGAATGGATGGAGAGAGGCAGTACATATTTAATTGCACAGTTCTAAGGAGTATGTACGGACAGAGGGACCTGGAGATTCATGTGCATAGATCTTTGAAGGTGGCAGGATATATTGAGAGAGTAGTTAGCAGAGCAGATGCAATCTAGGGATTCATAAATAGAGGTATTGAGTACAAAAGTAGGGAAGTTATGCTAAACCTTTATAAAATTCTGATCCAGTTCTGGTTGCAACACTTTAGGAAGGATGCGAAAGTCTTTGAGAGGGTGTGGAGGAGATTTACCAGAATGGTTCCAGAGATAAGGGAATTTAGCTACAAGGTATGGTTGGAGAAGCTGGGGTTGTTCTCTTTGGAGAAAAGAAGATAGAGGAGGGATGTGAAGAAGAACTTTCTTAATACATAAAGTGACAATGATATAGAACTTGCTGCCCATGAGGGTGGTTGAAGTGGGAATGATGAATAATTTCAAAAAGAAATTGGACAGGTACTTGAGGGAAGTAAACCTTCAGGGCTACGGGGGTAGATTGGGGAATGGGACTGACTGGATTGCTCTTCAGAGAGCCAGCATGAACTTGATGGGCTGAATGCCCTCCTTCGGTGCCATAATGATTCACTCCGTTAACAGGATATATTCATGTCTATATTGCGTTAAAGTTAGCAAACTGGGACATATATAGTCCAGTATCCATATGAAACACTGTCATGAAAGGGCAGGTATAGAGTAAATAACTGCAAAGTAAAACCCCTGACAACTGGCCCACAATTTTTTCCAAAAGCTTCCTAAAGCCCAATTTCTTTGAATATACATTCCATCACCTCCCTAACTTCAATCTCTCTTTTATTTTTTTTATTTAGAGATACAGCACTGAAACAGGCCCTTCAGCCCACCATCAACCACCCATTTATACTAATCCCACACTAATCCCATATTCCTACCACATCCCCACCTGTCCCTATATTTCCCTACCACCTACCCATACTAGGGGCAATTTATAATGGCCAAATTACCTATCAACCTGCAAGTCTTTGGCATGTGGGAGGAAACCGGAGCACCCGGAGGAAACCCACGCAGACACAGGGAGAACTTGCAAACTCCACACAGGCAGTACCCAGAATTGAACCCGGGTCGCTGGAGCTGTGAGGCTGCAGTGCTAACCACTGCGCCACTGTGCCGCCTCTTCCTGCTTTTTATCCTCTAATCACTTCCATAAAGCACTTTGGGATGCACCATTATGTAAGAGGTATTACCTGAGTGAAAGTTGTTTTTGTTACAATTGCCTAAAGATAGAAAGATTGTGTGGGTTAGGAAGGAATAGCTTGAGGCATTAATAACAGTACATCTTTCGCTTGGGAAAGGAAGCAGAGATAAAGAAAAAAAAGGAAAACTTGCATTTATATAGTGCCTTTCTTGACCTCAGAGCATCCTAAAGCAACTTATTGTCAATTGAGTACTTTTAAAGTATAGTCACTGTTGTAAAATTGGAGATGTGAAAACCAATTTGCGCAGAGCCAGGTCCCACAAACAACAATGTGATAGCGATCAGATAATTTAATTTAGTGATGTTGGTTGAGGATAAATATTGTCCAGTATACTGAGGAGGATTCCTCAACTGATCTTTGAGTAGTGCAGTGGATATATCCCCCTGAGAGCACAGACAGGTCCTCAGTTTAACATCTCATGTGAAAGACAGTACAGCACCCCTTCAGTACTACCCTACTGACCCTACCCTAGTGTCAACCTACAATTTGTTCTCCAGTCACTGGAGTGGGATTTGAACCCTCAACCATGGATTCAGAAGCATTAAGATCCAAGAACTCACCACCTAACAGCGCTGTGCACCTTCATTCAACATGTGGGCTGCAGCTGCTCAAGAAGTATATCCACCACCACCTTCTCAAAGACAACTAGGGTTGGGCAATAACTGCAGGCCTTGCCAGCGACACCCATAATCCTGAGGCTGAATAAAAAGGAAGTGAGAGTCAGTGCTTTCAGAAGAGGAGATGGAAAATTGGGCAGAAAAGATTATAATGGAGCCAGACTGAGAATGCATTTGCGTGAGCGGATGATGGTGTTAGCAGTGGTGAATCAGTCAGCAATACAGAATGAGCAGCCTGGAAAATTTGTAACAAATTTAACAATTTGGAAAAAAAAATTGCTGCAAACTAGAAACAAGTTTTTTGGAACTTGCAATTCCAGTTCTTCAGGATTTCCTGTACCTTTACAAAAAAAAATCTATGGCCAGTCTGAATCCCAGTGAGATATTCAACTTTTACAATTAGTAATCCAGGAAAAAACTTGCCACCCTCTCCGAGCTCTCAGCTGTGACTTCCTACATCCCTACCCTTGAGCTGTGATCTTTTCCAACATATAACGTCCACTCACACACATTAACCATCTGTGATGTGAGGTTATGGCCATGCAACCATCCACCCGCTGCTATGGGGAAATGACTGATGAAACTCAGGAAAATTATGGAAATACCCTCACCACTGCGCAGGAAGGAAGCATGTATTAATCATTACTTCTAGTATTAGATCAGCCACAGTCTGACAGGATTTCCTCTTGGATTTAAAATTTACTTTTTTTGCTCATATTTCTCAGTTTAAAGGATTGCTGTACCAGGAAGAGCACAGATAATGCACAGCAAAGTGGCTTCCCCACCCTTCATGGACACACACCCACATGCAACAGTTACTGTATTTCACTGATTAAATAAGCAACTTTCCTACTTTTCCAATGATCCATCTCTTAGCATTTAGCCTTTCATTTAGTTTTGCTGATGAGCACGAAACTTCTGAAATACCCATATTTAACAGAAAAAGGCTGGCATTTATTTATATCATGCATTATCAAGTCTCTCTGAAACATCTCTTGCATGTAATATACAAAGAATTACTTTGAAGTTCAGCCAAGGTACTGAGGGTTATGGAACTAAGCTAGGTAGATGGAGTTATGATACACATCAACCATGATCTAACTGGTCTGGAGGGCATTAGCTATGAGGAGAGGTTGGATAAACTCGGATTGTTTTCACTGGAACGACGGAGGTGGAGGGGCGACATGATAGAGGTTTACAAAGTTATGAGCGGCATGGACAGAGTGGATGGTCAGAAGCTTTTTCCCAGGGTGGAAGAGTCAGTTACTAGGGGACATAGGTTTAAGGTGCGAGGGGCAAAGTTTAAAGGGGATGTGCGAGGCAAGTTCTTTACACAGAGGGTGGTGAGTGCCTGGAACTTGCTGCCGTGGGAGATGGTGGAAGCAGGTACGATAATGACGTTTAAGAGGCGTCTTGACAAATACATGAATAGGATGGGAATTGAGGGATACGGTCCCCGGAAGTGCAGAAGGTTTTAGTTTAGGCAGGCATCAAGATCGGCGCATGCTTGGAGGGCCGAATGGCCTGTTCCTGTGCTGTACTGTTCTTTGTTCTTTGAATAGGCAGAACAGGGTTGAGGGGCTGAATGGCCAACTCCTGTTCCTATGACTTATGCTAGGTAGAGAATGTATGCATGCACCAAGATTCCACCATTCAGCCGTGAGATGACCAGCCAGTTAATTTAGTTATGATGCTATAATAAAAGCAAAATACTACAGATGCTGGAAATCTGAAATAAAAACAAGAAATGCTGGAAATACTCAGCAGATCTGGCAGCATCTGTGGAGAGGGAAGCAGAGTTAACGTTTCGGGACAGTGACCTTTCATCAGATGAGTTCTGATGAAAGGTTACTGACCTGAAACATTAACTCTGCTTCTCTTTCCACAGATGCTGCCAGACCTGCTGAGTATTCCAGCATCTCTTGTTTATATTATATAGTATATTAGTTATGCTGCTGTTGTTTATAGGAGGAATGTTAACAAGGACAGCTTTATGTGCTTCTTCCAATATGGCCACGTGATTATAAATATCAGGCTGACCAGGAGATTTTTGTTGAACAACAAACCCTTTTGTTCTACACTGGAATATCAACCAATAAGTACTTAATAATTAGAGTGAGTGTTGTACCCACGGCCTAGAAATTGGATCGCACCTAAAGAGTCTGGCGGCAGGAACACAGGAAATTATTCTGCCAGCCACATTTGTATATCATCAGTGAGCTACAGGCACCAGTCATGGCTCTGGGGCAGCTCGCTCATTGCTGGGGAGAAGTAAAGTGATAGCTTGTATATATGCGGGTGGGGGCGGGGGGGGGGGAATGTGGGAGGCTATTGAGAAAGGGGTGGGTCAGATATACAGCTTTAATGTGGACCCAGGAAGAGCAGTCCTGATCCTCTTGGCTCCACATTCACATAAGTATGAAATATTTTACTTATCTTTTTTGGCAACAGGTGTGGGAATGTGGTGTGCGGTGTGCTTCAATGTCTTAACTGTTCTTGGGATCAGCACATGATGAGGTCAAAAAGCTTTCTGTTGAGCAGGGATGCATTGTGAAGCAGGCATAAAGCAAGAATGAGGAACTGAAGATATGTGTGAAGGTCTTTCATCCATTTCTTGATGGTCTGAGAGATGTTGGTCTGGTCAATGTGTTTATGTTAATAATGTGATTGGAAGAGCTTAAGTGGACCATATAATCATGGTAACAGAATGATTCAGAGAGATTGAGATGAGCTAAGTGCACCTCCATTCTGATGCCACTTTTGTGTGACTTTTAATGTGTTGTGATTTAGTGGTAGTGTGCGTAGAATGTAGATATCACAGGTAGAATTGGTATAAGAATTTTAAGCAAACTACTGTTATGTTGTGGTTATATTGGATTGTGGAGTGTGATGTTCTTGAATTCTCATAGCGAATCACGACTTCAGAAAAGACTCATAGACATGGATCATGTAGTGTCATCTCTCAGAAAAGACCTAATTCTGTACCTGTTACAACTGATTCTTGTGTGCTCTGATGTTTAAACAAAGAACAAAGAACAAAGAAAATTACAGCACAGGAACAGGCCCTTCGGCCCTCCAAGCCTGCGCCGATCCAGATCCTAAATCTAAACCTGTCGCCTATTTTCTAAGGGTCTGTATCTCTTTGCTTCCTGCCCATTCATGTATCTGTCTAGATACATCTTAAAAGACGCTATCGTGTTCGCATCTACCACCTCCGCTGGCAACGCGTTCCAGGCACCCACCACCCTCTGTGTAAAGAACTTTCCACGCATATCCCCCCTAAATTTTTCCCCTCTCACTCTGAACTCGTGACCCCTAGTAATTGAATCCCCCACTCTGGGAAAAAGCTTCTTGCTATCCACCCTGTCTAAACCTCTCATGATTTTATACACCTCAATCAGGTCCCCCCTCAACCTCCGTCTTTCTAATGAAAATAATCCTAATCTACTCAACCTCTCTTCATAGCTAGCGCCCTCCATACCAGGCAACATCCTGGTGAACCTCCTCTGCACCCTCTCCAAAGCATCTACATCCTTTTGGTAATGTGGCGACCAGAACTGCACGCTGTATTCCAAGTGTGGCCGAACCAAAGTCTTATACAACTGTAACATGACCTGCCAACTCTTGTACTCAATACCCCGTCTGATGAAGGAAAGCATGCCGTATGCCTTCTTGACCACTCTATTGACCTGCGTTGCCACCTTCAGGGAACAATGGACCTGAAAATTAATAATTAAAAATTAAAGTAATAAAATTAATTAGAACAAGCAAACAGTCTGAACAGCAGCCTCCAGCGGTCCCTTTAAGGGCTGTTGGTTAGGCACACTGAGCTCAGTCGAGACCCAATAACACAAAGGGGTCCTGAAGCCTAGACAATGCCTAATGCTTGATTCAGGTGGTGCACTCGATGATTAACCAACATAGCAGCAATGCCACTCTGGTGCAGACTGAGCACCCATATTGGATTCTTCATCGCCCAATTCACACCCAAAAAAACGTACACTGCTCAATTAAATTTCTAGGCTCAAATCTACTAACCCAGAGGTAAGAGTAAGGGGTTAAAATTCCTGTGATTTCCTCAACTGGGCCCCATTCAAAATGTCTTTTGTTTGCAGTGCGGCATCTCTTCCTCCCCAGCATTTCAACATGTGGTAACAGAACACACACACACACTTACACACAGCAGTAAGATCCATTGAGGGATTTCTGGGTATCTGTCACATCAGCAGGCTGACACTTCAAAAGGGAAGCTCGGCAGCTTTGTGCTGTAAATCTGATTTCCTGAACACAGGCTCCAGAGCATTGAGAGCTTCCAGTGTTACACCTCCACAGATCCACACAAATCATCAGGCTAATAAAAATGACCACAGCATCCTTGCATTGAAGGAGCAATGTCACGGTAATTATAAAATTCATTGGGGATGGAAGAAAGGAAATGAACTACCAAGAAGCCGTTGTTTTCTTGTGCATCTTATTTTTTACAAAGGGGAGCTTAAAATAGCCTTTTCTGGTATAATATTGACTTTGCCCTTTGTCATGAGCAACATTAAGAAGCTTATTTTTCTAGACTGATTTTATCTTCTGTTTGCCTTCATGGCATCACATACGAGGATTCATGTGGGGTCTGTGGGTTTATTTTCTTTTGGTCTCCTCTGTCAGCTGTGACTCAATTGGTAGCACTCTCACCTTTGGGTTTAAAGATTGTGGGTTCATGTCCCACTCCAGAGACTTGAGCTGTCTGGTTTACCAGCTTCCAGATAAGTTCTGTCATTTTGTTTTTGGCCTTACCATTTATTGTAATCTTTCTGTCCTTGTTATAATTACATTTAGTGCTGCTTTATTTTGGATGGAGGAATAATTGGTAAAGGTATAAGAAGACGAAACTTAGCAACCTTGAGCATCTAGACTGCTGAGCAGGAATGGGCAGTACTGCACTCAGAAGGCCATAACCAGCACATAAGGTGAACAAGCCAAGGGTCACCTTCTAGGGCCTATAGAGGAGCAATGAAAGTGCAGGCCGTGCTTCTCCAGGCAAGCTATTATAGATTTCCGCAGCCTCCTGCAATGGGACCGGTGACCTGTGTGGAAGGGGCGAGCGGGCATGCTTTTCCAGTGGCTCTCAAGGTCACATTGCTGGATTCTACAGGTGACAGGGAAGTAGAGGGTGCCAATCCTCAAGGATTAAGAACATAAGAAATAGGAGCAGGAGTAGGCCATTTGGCCCCTCGAGCCTGCTCTGCCATTCAATAAGACCATAGCTAATCTGATCATGGCCTCAACTCCACTTTCCTGCCTGTCCCCCATAACCCTTGACTCTCCTTGTAGATCAAAAATCTGCCTAACTCAGTCTTGAATATATTCAATGACCCAGCCTCCACTGCTTTCTGAGGAAGAGAATTCCAAAGACTAATGACCCGCTGAGAGAAGAAATTCCTCCTCATCTTCATCTTAAAAGGGAAACCCCTTATTCTGAAGTTAAGCCCTCCAAGTTTTAGATTCCTCCATGAGGAGAAACACCTTCTCAGCATCTACTCTGTCAAGCTCTCTCATAATCTGATATGCTTCAATAAGATCCCCTCCAAACACGAATGAGTGTAGGTCAAACCATTCCTTATGAGATAACCCATTCATTCGAAAAACCAACCATGTGAAACTTCTCTGAGCTGCTTCCAATGCAAGTATGGCCCTGCTTAAATAAGGAGACCAAAACTGTACGCAGTACTCAAGGTGTGGTCTCACCAATGCCCTGTACAGTTGTAGCAAGACTTCCCTACTTTTATAATCCATCCTTCTTGCAATAAATGGCACCATTCCATTTGCCGTCCTAATTAATTGCTGTACCTCCAGTTGTGATTCATGTATGAGGACATCCAGATCTCTGTGGATGGCAGAATTCTATAGTCTCTCTCCATTTAAGTTAAATTTTGCTTTTCTATTCTTCCTACTAAAGGAAACAACCTCACATTTTCCCACATTAGACTCCATCTGCCAAACGTTTGCCCATTCACTTTACCTATCTATATCGGTTTGCAGGCTCTCTCTGTCCTCCTCACAACTTGCTTTCACTTAACCTATCTATACCCCTATGCACACTCTCTGCATTCTCCTCACAACTTACTTTCCCACCTATCTTTGTATTGTCTGCAAATTTGGCTACAATACACTCTGTCCCTTCATCCAAGTCATTAATATAGATTGTAAATAGTTGAGGCCCCAGCACTGGTCCCTATGGCACTCCACTAGTTCTAGTTTGCCAACCTGAAAATGACCATTTATCCTGACTCCCTGTTTCCTGTTAGTTAGCCAATCCTCTATCTATGCTAATATATTACCCACAAAGCCATGAGCTTTTATCTTGTCGAGTAACCTTTTATGTGGCACCTTATCAAATGCGTTTTGGAAATCCAAATACACCACATCTACTGCTTCCCCTTTATCCACAGTGCTCATTACATCCTCAAAGCTCTCTAATAAATTTGTCAAACACAATTTCCCTTTCATAAAACCTTGTTGACTGCCTGATTGCATTATGATTTTTTTTTTATGTCCTGCTACTACTTCTTTAATAATGGATTCCAGCATTTTCCCAATTAAGTTAGGTTAACTGGCCTATAGTTTCCTGCTTTCTGTCTCCCTCCTTTCTTGAATAGGGGTTTTATATTTGCAGTTTTCCAATCCGCAGGGACCTTTCCAGAATATAGGGTATTAGGGAATCTAGAGGATTGTCCTGGAATATCCAAGAATTAAAGATACATCTCCACAACATTGCTGCAAGTATCCCAGAAGAAAAACTGTATGTTAATTAGTTATAAAATATTGAAGAAGGGTGGAAAGGCTGTTTGACTGTGTCAAGAATCAACTAATCAGGCAATGAAGACTTTGCTCACCTTTCAGTTGGTGAGGAATGATGGCATGCCGGGATGATTGACATGTCAGGCAACCAATGGCAGAAACATGGGGACAGGCAGTTGGAGGGAAAAGGTCATGTGATGGTAACCTCCAGGAATATGTTCAGCTAGAGTTGGCAACCCTGCAGAGAGGGCATTCCACCAATCGTATTAAAATCAGGCCTGGTTGTTAAAATGGCCCTGGCTTCATGCCAAAATCATCATGAGTCTTTGTTGCTCACTGTGCTCTCCACAGGCCTGATTGACACCCTGAGTTAAATTCGAGTTAAAGTTTGCATTGAAGGTCTCAAACTGAACCAAGATTTTCAACAGGTGAAGTTTCTTCTGAAGGGAACTTTTGGAGTGAAAAGGGGGGCACTAATAGACTCTTTCATTCAAAGCAATGAAGTGGGAGGCTTGCTGCTGCTAACTACCGCTACTTTCCTGCAGGTCCTACGTTCTGGCAGTAGCAGCAGTGGCTATAGAGATAAATCAGGTGACTTGCCTATGTTGTTGAGGTTTCTTTGAGAATGCAGTGCGTTGACTAATGTGGCACAGTTATAAAACTGAAGAGTAGGTGGCTGCAGGATGCAGTAGGAGAGTTCACAGTCCTTTCATCTCTGAGAACTAGGTTTGAGCCCAATCCTGTGGCAGCCAAGTGTTCCTTTAATAGGCATGACATCCAGAAAAAATCACAAAAAAATATCATATTAGTGAAGAAAAGAAACTGCCAAAATAAAGGCTTTGAACTGTTTTTACTTTAAAATTTACTTAAGTGCTGGACCAGATTCTGGCCACCAATATGCCTTGCTTTCATTTGCCTCTTCAGTATCATATTGCAGTGGCTGTGCAGTAAATTGAATGGGTATCTCAGATGTTGAAATATACCTTGAGGGACTATCAGACACAGTTTTAGCTCAGCTTGAGGGATTCATAAGCTATAAAAGCTACAATAATGATCAGAAAACTGAAATTCAAGATACAGTCTTCGATGGTATAAAGTACAAGGAACCAATGGTGAATAAAGGTCTGAAATTGGGGCATACTAATGATTGGGCTAAACTCCAAATGGCACAGCTAATGGTTGTGTGTATTTATACAAAGGCTATAAACTATGTTGTAAAATCCAGCTGCTTAGCAGAGACAGCCTCTTTTAACGACTGTTTAGTGTCACTGTTGACAGGAAATGAAAGATTTAGGTGAGCCTGTGTTATAACGGTCACTTATTTAAGCTTCAGCATATTCTTTTTACCTTCCTTCCCTCAGTCCCTGAAGATGCTGACTTTTGCTGGGTACAGTTCCATAGGCACTGACAATCCTTCCTGTATCTTGCCCAAGTTAACGTAGACAGTGAGCCGCTATTGATAAAGTATTAAGGTGTCAGCCTTGGCTCAGTGGTCAACCTCTCACCTCTGAGTCAGATACTTGTGGAATTTAAGCTCCACCCCAGAGGCATGACCAGATAATCAAGGCTGATGCTCCAATGCAGCATTGGGGGACTGCCACAGTCTGAGGTGCCTTCTTAAGACGTTAAACCAGATCTCCATCTGTTCTCTCAGGTGGACGTAAAAGATCGCATGACTCTATTTTGAAGAGTGGGAGAGCTCTCCCCAGTGTCCTGGTCAATATTTATCCCTCAATCAACATCACTAAAACTGATCAATGTTGTTTGTGGGAAATTGGCTGTGGTGTTTCCTACACTACAACAGCAATTACAGCTTCAAAGTACTCGATTGACTTTACAGATACTCCGGACTTTGTGAAGGGTGCTATATGAAAGCAAGTTTTTTCTTTTGAATTGACTGTGGAACACACCAATGCTGAATCTGAAGCTGTCCTTACCTGACCTACACATGTCTGCACTTTCCAGAAGGGAGTCACTCGATAGCAATCGAGAGCAGCAACACTGGATGATTTTTTTTTTCACCTCCTTCTCCAAGTAGCACTTGGGGCAATTGTAACACTCAACTCAGCCAACTCAATACAGACAGTGGACTGGTCATTCTGCTCTATATGACTTCGTTCCACCCCATGAGGTACATTTACCCAACAAGTCACTGGGAGAAAGAAGAATCTCTTCAATTTAGAATGCTAGTTTTGAGAAACGTACGCACTTTCTCATGGTTCGCTTCTCCAGCTGCAATGATTAGTTGTTCAAAGTTGCACTCATTCAGTATTTAGTACACGTTTAAAGAGCATTGCACGCCATTTGCTTTCATTTTCAGCAATAATTGTCAGGAGCATTCAAGCATGTGAGCATTTCAAATAATCATTTGATAAAATAAAATCAATCATGATGGCCATTTAAATTAGTTTCAATAAATAATAAGGGCTTCCATTTCAAGAAACTGATAATTGAGTAGAATGGGAGGATATTGAGAGGGGTAGCAGAAATGAGAGACCTTGGAGTGCATGTCCACAGGTCCCTGAAGGTGGCAGGACAGGTAGATAGAGCGGTAAGGAATGCATATGGAATGCTTTCCTATACTGGCTGAGGTATAGAATACAAAAGCAGGGATGTAATGCTGGAACTGCATGAAATGCTGGTTAGGCCACAGCTGGAGTATTGTGTACAGTTCTGGTCACCACATTACAGGAAGGATATAATTGCTCTGGAGAGAGTACAGAGGTGATTTACAAGAATTTTGCCAGGGCTTGAAAGTTGCAGCTGTGAGGAAAGGTTGGATTGGCTAGGGTTGCTTTCCTTAGAACAGAGGAGACTGAGGGGTGACTTAATTGAGGTGTACAAAATTATGAGGGGCTTTGATAGAGTAGACAGGAAGGACCTGTTTCCCCCAGCATAGAGGTCAATTACTGGGGGCGCAGATTTAAGGTGATTGGTAGAAGGATTAGAGTACCTTGCTCTATGGCAGCGAGGCCTGGACAACATATGTCAGCCAAGAGCAACGTCTCAATTCATTCCATCTTCGCTGCCTCCAGAGAATACTTGGCATCAGGTGGAAGGACCGCATCTCCAACACAAAAGTCCTCGAGGTGGCCAACATCCCCAGCTTGTACACACTACTGAGTCAGCGGCGCTTGAGATGGCTTGGCCATGTGAGCCGCATGGAAGATGGCAGGATCCCCAAAGACACATTGTACAGCGAGCTCGCCACTGGTATCAGACCCACCGGCCGTCCATGTCTCCGCTTTAAAGACGTCTGCAAACGCGACATGAAATCCTGTGACATTGATCACAAGTCGTGGGAGTCAGTTGCCAGCGTTCGCCAGAGCTGGAGGGCAGCCATAAAGACAGGGCTAAAATGTGGCGAGTCGAAGAGACTTAGTAGTTGGCAGGAAAAAAGACAGAGGCGCAAGGGGAGAGCCAACTATGCAACAGCCCCGACAAACAAATTTTTCTGCAGCACCTGTGGAAGAGCCTGTCACTCTAGAATTGGCCTTTATAGCCACTCCAGGCGCTGCTTCACAAACCACTGACCACCTCCAGGCGCGTATCCATTGTCTCTCGAGATAAGGAGGCCCAAAGAAGAAGGTAGAAGGATTAGAGGGGACATGAGGAAAAACTTTTTCACCCAGAGGGTGGTGGGTGTCTGAAATTCACTGCCCGGTTCAGTGGTGGAGGCAAAAACCCTCAACTCATTTAAAAGGTACCTGGACCTGCACCTGAAGTGCTGTAACCTGCAAGGCTACGGACCAGAAGCTGGAAGGTAGGATTAGGTTGGGTGGCTAGTTTTTTCAGCCAGCGCAGATACGATGGGCTGAATGTCCTCCTTCTGTGCTGTAACTTTTCTACGGTTCTATGGTTCGAATTGGTTCAATTGGGGAAAATGAAGGGGACTGTTCCCCAGGGTTCCATGCCAAATTTTTTGGTCCCATTTGAATTCCCAACATTTTCAGGGCTTAGCTGATAGTTTTCCCATCTAAAAGTGGGCAGCCCTTCTGTGTTGCAACACAAACAAGGGAAAAACATGATAGAATGGTTCAGGAAGGCCCGAACTAGGCCTGCCCACTATGCTGTGTCTTATGATGCTCTCAGCAACACCTGTACAGTACTTGACAAATAATGACTCACATAGGCAAATGTAGCAACCATTTTGTATAAAGTAAGATCCACAGCAAAGAAATTAATGGCCAATGAATATATTTTTGTTAGTTACGTTGATTAAGATTGGAAAGTTGGTTCAGAGGCTAGAATTCCCTGCTCTTACCTGAAGAGTACTAAGTTGAACTTCTGTCTGGCCAATGAAACAGGCAGACTCATTCACAGGTTAGTACTTTCAAAAATGCTGCACTCCCTCAGTATTTCACTGGAGTGTTAATCTGGGATATGCTCGTGTCCCAGAATGGAACATGAATCTGCAATCAAGTAAAGAGGTGTCCTGTCTTAAAATATACTTCCATTTCCACATATTATTTGTGATGGGAGAGTATTAAACATGTGCATTAAGGCACAGTTGAAGTAAGGGTTTAATGCTTCCTTCATTGTTACACCAATACATAATCATAAATCTGCCATATATACTCTGCTAAATATGAAATTGCTGTGATTTATAGAACTATAGGGATTCATTCAGGGAGACCACAGGGCAATCACAGAAGATTCCTAGGCTTCAAATTCAATGTATGATATTGAGAATCTACCCACAATGATTACATTATATTTTGGCTTAAAGGAATAGTAAAAAAATAATACATCAATAAAAATCACATTCCATTCAACAATTTCACGAAGTTGCCTGGCACAGGTTAAGTCTGAATCTAAATGCAAAAATAAAAAAAAAACAAGGACCAAGTGATTGAAAAAGAAACACAAGTGCCAGGCTCTTCGAAAAAGTGCATGACATCAGGACATCCATTGCATTGTCTCCATCTCAGATTCATTCTTTCACAGAATCTCCAAAGAAAGTAGCTCCTTACTTCTCTCAGTTTGTCCCTTTATCTGTAGCTTTGAAGCCCCAAGTTTGGTCTCACCTTCAATAGCCCTTGATTCTTCACCCTGCTTGAACACAAAAGGGATGGAATTCTTGCAGACTACTCTCAATCTTCTATCATAACTTTGGCAGAAGACTAGTGGAAAACCCAAATTAACAGCATAAATAGTTGATTGTACTGTCTCTCTTGGGTTTCTGCTGATCTTCTGCCAAAGTTACATCAGGAGATTGGGAGAACCTCTCCAGGACATATTAGTAGGGGTGATTAAAAGCTTGGTCAAAAAGGTGAGTTTTAAGTAGGGCCTTTTAAAGGAGGTTCAGAGGTGGCAGGTTTAAGGAGGGAACTCCAAAGAATGAAACCTTGACGGGTGAAGGCATAGCATATAATGGTTGGGTGAAGGGAGTGGGAGGATGTACTAGAGGCCAGAGTTAGAGGAACGGAGAGTTCGGGGGTTCAGCAATAAGTCCAGAGGAGGTTACAGAGTTTGAGAGGAGCAAGGCTTCAAAGGGATTTAAACATTTCAGAAATTCTAGACGAGAGTACTTTGCAGCACTGATTCTTCCTTTAGATTACAATTTCAAATGACAAGCATCCATCCTCAGCTGAGCCAGTACAGGAAGGACCCAGGTGCCAATTCCAGAAGTTCCAGTTAAAATCACATCACTGTTTGAAGAGTAGGTAGCGTCCTGGCCAACATACCCCATTCCTCAACCAACACCACTAAAACATATGAACTGATCATTCATTGCAGTGCTGTTTGTTGGATCTTGTATACAATTCCAGATCCCCATTACCTTTGAGTGAAGAAGTACTTTCTGACATCATTCCAGAATAGCCTCGCTCTAATTTTAAGTTTATGGCCCCTTGTTCTGGATCTCCCCTAGCAGAGGAAATAGTTTCTCTCTATCTACCCTATCGACTCCTTTAATCATCCTAAACACCGGAACTGGATCACCTCTTGATCTTCTATACACAATACTTTCCACATCTTCATACTTGATATATTGCCTGTTAGACACAAATGATTAATAGTAGCCAGAAACAAAAGACAAATATAACTAGCTTTGATCTCTAGTTTCTGTTGCATTGGCTCAACTCAGATGGGCTGGCAGTAGGGGTTGAAAACAATTATCTGCAGCTAGAGAGAGCAAGAAAGGGATCCAGTGTTCTTGATCCTGATAGCAATCCAGTGTGTGTGTATTGGATGGCAAGTGAGGAGAGGACTGAACTGTGATGTTCTACACAAGAAAACAGATTGCCAGCATTTCCTATCCAGGTGCTCACATGAAGGAACAGTATTTCAGCAAGATGCTAGAAGGCTTGAGATACAAATGAAGCCCATTCAAAAAAGAAGCCAAGACTTGCATCAATGTAGGGCCTTTCACACCCTCAGGATAGAACCATAGAAAAATTACACCACAGAAGGAGGCCATTCAGCCCATCATGTCAACGCCAGGATGTCCCAAAGCACTGCAACAACAACAACTTATATTTATATAGTGCCTTTAAAGTGATAAAACATCACAGGGTGCTTCACAGAAACATTATTAAACAAATTATGATACCAATACACATAGGAAGATATTAGTTCAGATGACCAAAAGCTTGGTCAAAGAGGTAGGTTTTAGGGAGCATCTTAAAGGAGGAAAGCGAGGAGGAGAGGTGGAGAGGTATAGGAAAGGTATTCCCGAGCTTAGGACCTAGGCAACTGAACAGCTAATGAAGGATTTCTGACATGCAGACACTCTTGTAATGTAGGAAACTTGGCAACCAATTTGTGCACAACAAGTTCCCACGAACAGCAATTGATAATAACCAGATAATCTGTTTTTTGGTGATGTTGTTTGAAGAATGAATATTGGTCAGGACATCAGGGAAACTCCCCTACTCTTTTTCAAAATAGGGCCAGGGGATCTTTTACATCCACCTGAGAGAGTAAATAGGGCCTTGGTTTAAATCTCATCCTTCTTTGCTACTGCACCAGGGGTTTCTGCCTAGATTATGTACTCAACTTTCTGGAATGGAACTTAAGCCCACATCTGACTGAAAGGCTAGAGGGCTACCCACAGAGCCACAACTCACATATCGGGTGATCAAGTCCTATCAGAAGGGAGACTGCAATAGAGAAAAAAAGGTCTGATTTATTCATTTTGAGAGATTATGCTGAATGAATCTGGTTGGAAATGCCAGTGCTATTGGAAATGGTGTCATAAAAGTTAACGGAAGGGCAGCTCTGCTATTGACGTCATCAAATGATTGCTACATGATCAGCTCCAGATGCCCCCACTAAATAACCACATAAAAACTGTGTGAGTTTCTTTAATCCCAACACTTCCTGAAAGCCACAAATCAAAGCTCAGCTCATCCAGGATGCTCAGTGCTGTACTGTGATGTCCGGGTCACACTTGCCTGCTGTTTGTCATCAGGGGAAGCTCCCTCAGGAATCCCTGTGACTAACTTCACAATGTAATGATGCTCTTTTCCTTCATTTTCACGTTGGATGCTGTATCAATTTGCTGAATGTAACTGCCAATTTTTACCACGTCCTGTTAAAGGAAAATACAAACATCCTACCGATCTGGTCAGCTATCAGTCCTTCACATTACATCCTTTTTTGGTACATATCTAGTACATTGGTGATTCCTGAACCTGTGTCGGGAAATAGATGCACAAGCCATGCTTCTTTGGTGCATCCCTGCGAACAGTACACAGGGAAGTTTGCTATTTGATACTGTGTATGTGCTAGCATCAACTTCCACATGGTGTCACTTATGGAGAAACTTGACACTTCACCTTCAATGTAATTAGGGCTAGAGTCAAGCCGGCCTACATAAGGCAACCAGATGGATGTTTGATATGTCGTCCCAACAAAACAGTGAGCGCCTCACACTCATGCACAGCACAGTAACATAGGATAGAAATATTTCATTCATGGTATACAAAACACTGCTGTTGTATCATAAACAGTATCACTGCCAATATTATTGCAGAGGGAAATAAAGGAACAATGTCATATTGTTCAGGATCATGTTTCAATTCAATTTACATCTGTATTCTGTCTCCCCGCTCCCTTCTTTATGCCACACAAAGCTTCTCTCTTCATGCTTACCTTCCTAAAGTCACTGGATTAGCTAAGGGTAAATGAAATGGAACTGCCAATGTTCATGAAGGTCTGTCATGGGAACATTCATATTTGAGAGAGGAATTATGGAATGCAAGAATGTTCCAACCTAGAAAGAGATCATTTTGAATCTTAACTCTGTGTAGGTCTTTTTGTCCACATGAGCCACTAGTCTAATCCTGTTCTCCTGCTCACTCCCCATACCCTTTATTATTCCTTTTCTTCAAGCAGTCAGTTCCCCTTCATAAAAATTTACAGAATTTACTCCAGCAACAGTTTGTGGCAGAGAATTCCAAATTCTAGTTAAGGGAGGTGAGGTGTTCCATAGATTTGAGGCTGTTGGAGAGAATAGATTTGAGTGTCTAACTTCCATGATAAATCTTCTTGTGATTATCCTAAATGTGACCCACTTTAGACCATCTAGTCAAGCAGTGAAATAAAGAATTAAAAAGGAATTTTTTACAACCTCAGGATGCCCCACAGCATTTTCCAGCAAATGGCGTGCTTTTGAAGTGTAGCCACTGTTGTAATGTAGGAAAGGCGGTAGTTAATTTTAACACAGCATGTTTCCACAAACAGCCGTGTGATAATAACCAAATAATCTGTTTTCAGTGATGTTGGTTGAGGGATGAATATTGACCAGGACACCAGGGAGAACTCTCCATAACATCTTTGAAATAGCATCGTGAGATCTTTTACAGCCACTTGAGAGGTCAAACTGGACTGCAGTTTAATGTCTCATCTGAAAGAAACAATCTATCCCTATTTATCTATCAACATTCATGATTTTTTTCTAAAATTTGAGACAAAAGTCCATACATAGTGCAAGATATCACCTAGATTAAAAAGGGAAGACATGGTGAATCAATAAGTAATAATTATGTGATACCAATTTGAGTTGTTAATAGAGAGAAGAGACTGAGTTGGTGAGGACTTCTGCAGTTCTGAAATCCTAGGAATGAGTTAAAGTTGGAGATGGTGCATTGAGCTTTGATATCAACGCTGAGGAAAGAGGAAGAGTACACAACAAGCAACCAAATGTGGTAGAAAATGGTCAATGGGTATCCCAGCAATTTGTCAATGCTTTCAGTGTGTGGGGGTAGTTTGTGGGAAAATGTGGCAAGTATAAGGACGCTATGGTGGCCTGTGCTGAGGCCAATGTAGTGAAGTCTACTCCCCACCCAACTCCACTCTTGCCCTGTCCTGTCTCAAGAAGAATTCCCAGTTGTCATGGTGCAATATAATGGGTCCTTTACTGAAGAGAAATGCCAAAGGAATGTCAAGTCACAATTCATGTGAAGTTACTGCATATATTGATGAGGAGCAATACAAAAAAACCTCTTTCCTGTGCCCAGAAGAACAAAGGAACTCCGCGTCTCTCAAATTTAAGGAATTTAAATGCTGAGAAAGAAGGCTGCACAAAGAATAGGAACTAACTGTCCAGTTATACTTTTAGAAAACATCTTAACCTGTGACAAAATTGTTTGTAAATACTATTACGAAAGCAGTTTTCCTCAATGGTCAGAAGCATTTTTACTCATTGCTTTCCAAGAACATTGCATCTGTTAAAACTTTCTTTAATGGAACCCCAGATTTCCTTGTGATGACAGATCACCAAAACTAAGACCAACTTAGGAGCAAATCATGCAACTCTCACCATTGAGTCAGAAGGTCATAGATTCAAGAGCCACTCCAGAGAACTGAGCCTAAATCGAGGCAGAAATTTTAGTGCAAGACTGAGGGAGTGCCATCTTTCAGATGAGACATTAAACCAAAGGCCCCGTCTGCCCTCTCAGGTGGATATAAAAGATCCCACCACAATATTTCAAAGAAGAGCAAGGAATTTTCCCTGGTGTCCTGGCCAATAGGGGAGGCGGTGGCATACTGGTAATGTCACTGGACTAGTAACCCAGAGACCCAGGTATTGCTCTGGGGACATGAGTTCGAATCCCAACACAGCAGAAGGTGGAATTTGAATTCAATTAATAAATCTGGAATTTAAAAGCTAGTCTAATGATGGCCATGAAACATTGTCGATTGTTGTAAAAACCCATCTGGTTCACTAATATCCTTTAGGGAAAGAAATCTGCTGTCCGTACCTGGTCTGGCCTACATGTGACTCCAGATCCACAGCAATGTGGACCCTTACATGCCCTCGAAATGGCCTGGTAAGCCACTCAGTTCAAGGGCAATTAGGGATGGGCAATAAATGCTGGCCTGGCCTGCGACGCCCACATCCCATGAAAGAATAAAAAAATATATTTATCCCTCAACCAATGCTACAAAAGCAGATTATCAGGTCATTATCCCATTGCTGTTTGTGATACCGTGCTATATGTAAATTGGCTTCTGCATTTCCTACAATACAATAGCGACTACACTTTAAAGCACTTAATTGGCTGTGAACTACTTTGAGATCATACTATGTCATTACAAGTCCCAGCTAGAATGGAGATGATTAGGTAATTCCCCTATCAATCACACCTGGAGACTACACTGCTGCAAATGACTGGGATTGATTTTACCTACATCATTTTATTATGTAACTATCCTCCACTTACTGCATTTTGCTGCAGAAATAATCCTGCTTTTATCGGGAGATTTTGCTGTACTTTCTGTCATTAGTTCTGTTTGCCGTCGTTCCGAAAGACTCTTTTTCAGTAGACTGTACTGAGTAAATAGACTGCTGTAGTGCACGATTTAAATGGACTGCATGTAAATAGACTGCTGTCAGTCCTTCCCTACCTCCAATTCATTGAATAGTGTCAATCCTCACTTCGATGAAAGAAAAGAGGAACCAGAGTCAGAAAGAGAAATAAATGCTTCAAAAGAAGAGAAGGTTTTCAGACTATCAGCAGTACAAATATACATCAGCTACAAACCACAGGAAACAATCCTTTACATTAATCTGAGTACATAACATACCCCCAGTGTGTTACATCCCTTTAGTCCTAGAATGCAAAAATGTAACCGCAATGAATAGCAATGAAGGCAGCCTGCAACCCACAACAAAGACACAACACAACTTGATGTCCATAAGACGAGACCCCATGCCTTCAGGCTAAGACTAGGGAACTTATTAAAGTGCAAAATACAGTGATTAAGAAAACAGAGGGAGTCATAATCTGTTGAATTAATTGAGAGTACGTGAAGGTTTATTATCTCCATAGTGACCAAGAACTAATAATTTCACACAAACACAGAGGGCTGCAGGATATTCTTACCCACTGAGATCCTATCAAAGAATTAGTGGGGGGAGAAAGGAAGGCACTTAATTAAAATATACAATCAGTTTAATGCAAAAAAAAAATCAGAGCTGTATTATCCCTTGCACTCCTGTCTGCAAAAAAGCCCAGACCTATAAATCAGTCAGGCTCCAGTGCGGAACTCCACTACAGCTGGCCGAGAAGATCATTATTCTTTCACAGCAAATCAGAGATTTGGCAGAACATATACTTTGTAGGCCAATGAGCAAAGTGACTTCAGGTCCTAGCAACACATCCACAAATCTTTCTCCTTCCCCAATTGTGAGGAAAATGTGTGTACATTGTCATGCAAGGCCCCCACCTGCCAAGAATGAGGCACATCAATATTGACATGAACATTGATTTTAAACTGTTACTGGAGTGAGGGGAGGACTTGTTAGACAGATCAGCCGTGACTGGAAAAGACAGTTGCATATTAACAGATGGTGTTTCGAAGGACAAAGCAGCCATTCCCCGACATTCAACCCACAATGGACATTTGATCACCAGACATTGAAGGTGGGGGAGCTCGCATTCAAGGTTGACTGCTAAGATGGCCGAATACACAAATGGACATGGTCAAACCAGCTAGTCACATGACTATAATAAATAAAAACAAGAAATGTTGGAAATATTCAGCAGGTCTGGCCGCATCTGTGGAGAGAGAAGCAAAGTTAACGTTTCAGGTCAGTGACCTTTCTGATGAAGGCTCTGCAGTGAACTTCAGATATTGTCTCAAACCTTTCCACTTTATTTTTTCTTCTGTTCTTTTCTGTCTCTATTTGCATGTGTATATCGTGTATGCATGTTAGCATGGGACATGGTGTGTATCCATAGGCATTAACCTAATTAGAGTTTAAGTTTAATAAATTTTAACCTTTCTTCTTTAGACCTAAGAAAGCCTGTTTGTGCTGGTTTCTTTGCCTTATAATTGGAAAACGGTGAACAAGGATTCACCAAGGGGGAACTAAAAACACGGTGTGTTTAAAATTAAACCCTGTTACAGCAAGACAAGGTGAAGGTTGAAAGGAAACCCTAGACCCCTTTCTCACCTGGTCATAACAACTTTCTTAAATTCTATTTGAAGACAACTAGGGTCCAGGAGGCCAAAGGGAAATCCCTTTACACATAAGACGCATGTGACTCCATCAGACCCTTCTTTTTATGGTCTGTCCTATCCACACATCTCCTGCTGTTCTTCCACTGGAGCAATTTCATTTTTCTCGCCGTCTGACTAATGGGGCTGAATTTTCACCATAGAGGCGGGAAACAGGTGTTGGAGTGTTGACGGGTCACGATCCCCCCCTCCAGTGGGAAACTGACTAAAGTGTACATTTTCACAGGGGAGAGGGTGAGCCCTAATTGATATGGATATGGATTCCCTATCCAATTAAAGCTAGTGGGGTTGTGACTGCAGGGGGGTCAGATGAAGTGGGGGACTGATTTATACTCACCACAGCAGCCACCACTGAAACCGCTGGATGTCCTAAGGGAGAAATCTGCTGATTGTTCAAAGCCTTTCACTGCATCAGAGGGAAGTGAGATGTCACAGGAGAGCCAGAGGCCTGGCACCCATGGCAGGGCTGCCACTCGCTTCATCGATGCCAACCTGGATCTAAGAAGCTGTGCGGGAGAGAAGGAACGTCCTCTTCCCAGAGGGTGGCAGGAGGAAGCCACCAGCCAAAACCCAAGAGGCCTGGGTACAAATAGCTGCTGCTGTCAGCGGCAGAAGTAAGACTAGATGACCCTGGATTCAGTGCTGTTGAAAGGTTCCATGACCTCATACATTCTAGCAAGGTGAGTGTGACCCCACCCCCTACCCTCTGGACAGGTATCAGGGATTGCACCCTCCAGCAAACGCACCAGCTGAGGAGCCTCAGAGTGCATGCTGCTCTGAACATGGGAGGGGTGCGTGCCCAGGCCACTTACTCACCCCTCAGAATTGCTCACAGCCATAGTGCTGCTGAAGACCAGTCACCACTGAGACAAGCAGCTCCTAATGGAAAAGGGGCAGATGACACCGGACACAGAGGACAGCAGTGCCTTACCTCATTCTCTTTTGTCCTTGCAGGAGATATGGGCGCAATGTCTGGGAGAGTGCCCAGATGGAGGAGGGCTGTAGTTCCTCTACCACATCATGCCAATAGAGCAGACAGCGATAGAGATAAATAGGATAGAGCATGGCTACTCGACCTGAACCCAACAGGACCCGATGACATGTGTTGGGTTTGGGTCGGGTCGCACTTCCGAGTCCGGCATTTGGGCTCGGGTCGGGTCGGGTCGGGTAGGACACCCTCTATCACCACCTCAGGTACATGGCTCCAATGTTAATGCACTTTTTGGACTTGAAAGGCTGATTAGTTACAGTTTTTTTAAGCTTGTGCAGATAAGTAATAAAGTGAAAAACAGAAGGTAGGTTAACTGATGGTTGGGTCGGGTCAGGACAGGTGCAGGAAAAAATGAAAGGACTCGGGCTCGGGGTAGGATGTGGTTCTGTCGGGCTTGGGTTGTGTTTCATTTGCAGACCCGAGCCGGCCTTTAAAACAGGATAGTGGAAGAGGAGGCAGTCAGGCCTGGCAAGCTGGGAGTTAATGGTGGACCTGATGATTACAGAGGGAAAAATAATCTTTAAGGAGCTGCAGTGCATTCACCTTATCCAATAGCGTGTCGCACACTGAGTAACATTAGGTAGTCTCAGCACTGCTGCAGTTTCTACTCTCCTAGGCTAGCTCTCATTATCTCTTCTTGTGTCTCCCACAGGTGCAGATGTCCAACGCACAGCAACCTCGCCCCCTCCCTCCATGGGCCCAGAGCAGCAAGAAGGAGATGAAGAAGCACCATCACATCTTACAAGTGCATTGTCCACTAGTACAGGTACTCTCACCTCAGTGGGTCTTTCCGTGCATGTTGATCGGGTGGCACAGGGTGATGATCATGGCACTAGTGTGCAGGTGGACGTACCAGAAAGAGCAGGAACTGTGGTCAGTTTCCCTTGGAGGGTGGAGGACAGACATAGCCCTGCTTATCTGGGCACAGGTGCAGGGCCTCAGAAGTCACTGGAAAGGAGGCTCTACCTTGAACAGCAGCAGCAGAGGTGCTCCCGCATGTTGGAGTTCCCTGAGGCAGTGCAGGGTCTAGGGCAGAGGATGAAGGAGTCCAGCCACCTCATGTATGCTACAATGGCTCAGGGCTTTGAGCACACAAGCTCCTCCATAGAGGGAGTGGTCAACCTCTCAAGAACCATATGCAGCATTACAGGGAGTACATGCAGGATCTGTGCACTAACATACACAGAATGCATGAGATGCTGGGTAGCATGGAATGGTCAGTGGTGCTAGTGGCGCAAAGATCATTGAAGGTGATGCCAGCTGCGTCCCACCTGATGTGCACCATGCATCTGACACATCCGGCAAGGGCTGAGGATGTCATCGAGGAGGAGGGGAACGGTGTCACCCCTCATGGGGCGCCCTCATCGTCCTCCGTCTCCATGGCCCCTCTGACAGAGAAACCATCTGTGTGGCAAGGCCAAGACAGAAGCTGCCCCTGCAATGATGTGGGCGCAGCACCCACTGGCACCTCCACAACGAGGACAACCGCCACATGCATCTCAACTGCAAACTGAGGCAAGTGAGCAGGATGCCTGCATCTCCTCCAAGGCCACAAGGGGAGCACTGCATAGAAGTGGCCAAGCTTGGAAACCACTATGTCACACGGAGCACTGAGTGGATCAGTGGGAGGTGTTCTTAATGTCTCTGTCTACTGTTTTCCACTTTTTGTATTGTATAAATGATGACACTTTAAACCAGATGTCTGGGATCTTTTTATTGCTGGCATGACAGGAAAGGTGGTATGAGGTGCTGAAAGAGATACCAGGATCCTTTACTGTGAGGGCAAAGCCTCTGGGCAGATATGCTTCCTTCATTGGCGGTAAGTGATTCAGTGTTCCAGGCTGTATCTTTCATGCATGTGTTCACACAGGTATCTCAGACTCCCTTCCCCTCAACTTGCATCAGAGGGGCTCAGCTGAAACATTCCTAAATCAGGAGATCCCTGACATTCATTGAACCCTCACGAGTCCTTCGCGCCCTGAGCTGTGCCCAACCACCTCATGGTGCATCAGGGGCACCTTTCTGTTCAGCGTCATCTCCTTCCTCCTCCACTCCCTCCTCCTCTCTCACCCCCTGCTCCTGCTCCTGCTCCTCCCCAGTGAGCTGTCTCCTTCCAGGGCTTCAAAAGATATCCCTTGACCCCTAGAATCCATCCACGCACTTTTGGGGTTGGAGGAAAGCAGCCTGAACTGGCGGAGGATGACAGTGTCATGGCAGTTGCCAGGAAAGTGAGCGCATACATGGAGGAAGCTGTCGCCACAGACTAGGTGGATGCACAGGGAGAGGGAGCCCTTCCCGTTGATGAATCTGACTGGCCAGTCACTGGGTTGTCTTGATGGCCACCTTGGTGAACCCAGCGATGAAGGTGAAACCCACTGCCTTTATCCCTGTCAGACTGCAACTGTCGTAAAATGAATGTGCTGTCCAGCTCTGGCAAAGAGGGCATCAGTGACCAGAAAGATGCAGTGGTGTGCTGCTGCTTGCGAACGCCATTAAAGTCCGCAGCTGATCCTTGGAAGGAGCCAGAAGCAAAGAAGTTCAAAGCCACAGTAATTTTGATGACTACTAGCAGGACATGGCAACCAGTGCTGCGAGGTAAGAGGTCTTTGGCGGTGAGGTTTTGGATGTCTGTGACCAACTGCCTGGAGAGTCATAATCTCTGCAGCACTGGGTCTCAGTTCATCACCAGGTAGCTCAATCTTCGGCAGTAGATCCTGTGTTGTGGGTGTGGTTTCTGTGTCCTTCAGGACCATCTTTCCTCCTGCTGCTCAGGGTTCCAACCTTCTTGCGGTGGGTGTTATCCCTCATTGCCACTGGGCCCAAAATCTGGCAGGTGTGCCCCTTTGCAAGCTGCAGCATTCCTGTTGAACTGGTGGCCGTCCTACTGAGGTTGGCAGTCTTGCCTCCTGCTCTTCTGCCCCATGATGCCGGGGGGTGGGGGGTGATGACTCCGTTCAATGCCTGAGCGCTGAGTTCCCATTCTCCCTGCCACCTGCACAGCACCAAGTGCACCTCCTTTCCAAATGCCGAGTCCTCCTCTGCCCTGCTGACCCTCTTATGGGGCCAGGGTAATTCCTTGGCTGGCTCCCACTCTGTGCCTGCCTCCCTTCAGCTGGTCAGCCACAGACAGTGCATGTAACCCATGTGCCCCTATCAAAATTTCAACCTTCACCTCTAACATCCCAAACTCTTAACAAGCTGTTTAGGTACCTTAATTGGCCTGAACATTGCCAGCTCCGGGAATGGTGCCTCGAAACTGATGGTGGTGATATTTTCTGGCCCTCGCCACGACCTTCGTTCCCAACATCGGGCAGGGAGGGGAGGGGATGAAAATTCTACCCATGGCATCAGTAATTTTTTTTGGAATGTCCTTTGTTGGCATTCACTGACTGAAAATACAACACACTCATAAGGACCTGAACAATTGCGTGGAAATCACATCCTGTTCATACTACTGCCCTTCTTGCTCTTTGTAACACCAATAATCTTTATGTTGCTTCATCACCATCATTGGTTTTAGCTTGAAATTGGATGGTCTGTCCTGGAGATTTTGCGGCGCTTTCAGCTTTTTTGGGGTGTAGATAGTTGTAATGTATTAGCCGATCTTTTTGTAGGCTATGGCCTGACACTCGGTTTTTGATGTTCATCAGGGTCCTGCTGAAATCAAAATGTGACTGCAGTTTGTCCATTGAAGGAGGTTAATAAAATACAGGACTGTTTGCGAAGGTCATCTCAATGGACAAAAAGAATGTTAGACTCCCTACAGGGAGTTACTGCTCTCTGGAAGAGATGACCTGAACATGTGATGATTATGCATTACCTATCATCTTTTCAGAGGAACTTGACTGAGTTAGAAAGCCACGTCCAGCTATAGAGGATGAGTTACGAGTTAGTTGCTTTTTGATGTGAATGACACTAGCAAGCCAGCACTTATTGGCCACCTTTAGTAGTTCTGAGAGCATTAAGAGTCAACCAGATTGGGCTAGCATCAGATGTAGGCTTTCCTCCCTGTAGACCATTAATGAGACAATTGGGTTTCAGTGATTGTTTATTTATGGTTCTATCCCTCAAATCCCCAGATTTAATAAATTAAATTTTACAACCTGTCTTGCTGAGATTTGAACTCCTGACATTTGGGTTGCTAATCTAATACCCTCATCAGATCCATTGTGACTGGATGGTATTATGGGCTACTGCCACCTCACAGAGGTCTGATTCCATTAACTTAGTGAAGTTTCTTATATTACAATGGTAACTGCACTTTAGAAATACTCCATTGGCTGAAAAACACTTTGGGATGCCCTGAGTTCATGAAAGGCACTATGGAAATTCATGTCATTTTTTTTAGAAGGAACCCCCTCAATTATTTAAGATGGGTTAATACCTCGGTTAAAATAGCAAATAGATGATTTTCAGGTAAATGAGTTAAGCCATCTGTACATATTCTAATATCCCACGCTTTGTGTTCAACATAACCCCTACTCTCCTCCAAGTTCAGATTGAGTTCAGAGCAGTTGACTGGCCAAGCAGAAAGCACTTCATTGCCATTTCCCACTTCATGTGACAGGATATATGTATTCTACTGGTAGTCTACTGTTTAACTGATACTCACAGGCTTTAGATCACATTGATATTACAGAACTGCTTCAAGTGGTTATCTAATAACCTTGGCTGCTAGTGCTGTGGAATTAATTCCATTGACGGTCAAACTGCTGCCCACATGCAAGACAGGATACGGGCACTTGTTTAACAGTCAGTCAGTGCAGCCTGGAAAGTCCCTGTTGGCTCGCCCAGTGAATGAAGGTTTGAAGCACTCAAATGACATTTTTCTGTCTGGTGCTTTAGCCGAGGTGTGAATTCATTTAAAATAACTGAGTGAAAATTCATTGTTAAAATGATGAAACAGAATTGAAAACAAAAGTGTTTAGGTTTGTAACATTTACTTTGCTGTTACCCAACTGTAGGCTTCCCTGGCACTAATGAGAGGTTGCATGGCTGGTCTGTACTGGCATCAGCAGCCGTTCAAGTACATGGTGTGAAATCAAATTAACTGAAGAAGGCCATTCCCTGTGTGGAATATTCTGTGGAAATCTGCTCTAGTAATTTTGTGCAGCAAAATCTCAATCATGTTTCTTTTGGATGTACTTACTGTATCGTTACACACAGTGCCCAGACTTATTCCTCCCTCACATGCCTTATCTCTGCCTACTGCGTCATTCACCAATGTTCCCAAGCTCTTGCTCATGACAGACTGTTGGCTTGCGAATGTATATTATGTTCAGAATGCTTCGCTTGCAAAGTCAAGTGTTTGATTCTCATAACTTCATTTGATTGAGAGCGAAGTTGGAAACATAAAGTTGAAGTATGTACAGTGAATGCTTGTGAAGTCTTGTTACAGGAATGAGGTATACTGGAGTATCTCAGCGTGAATCAGCCTCTGGCTTTCTTCTTCCTCTGATTGACAGGAGGGGTGGGACTGACGAAGACCTGTCTATTTTCATCCCATTTCCACTTCAAATCTGTCCCCGCTGTCTGCATAGAGAAATGACGGTCTGTGTACTGGCAGACCCCCATCATACCACGGGAAAGTACACAGGTCCAACAATAAATCAGGCCAATATCATCAAAAGCCAGTTTCTGGCTCTTAAGTAGACATGACTCAAGATGATAGTTTAATGCACAGAAGGAGACATTAAACATGGCATTGGCAATTTTCCCCTTTGCTTTAGGATTTTTTGATTCATCGGGTGAGCACGCCAGCAACAATATCAAACTGCTCATGGTTAGAACAGAGCAAAGATCTCTGTACTCTGTCCCAATGATGTGGCGTAGAAGGGCAACCCGACTGCAGCAGTGTGACATTTTTATATTTTCCACTCCTAGCTACCCCACAGCCCCTCTGAGTGAGACAGTCAACTTTGTATTAATTCAGGACAGGTTACATGTTTATGGCCCAAGCAGAATCAGAATTTAACTGACACTGGTCAAATTCACTTCACCTAGGACATTGGGCATTCCATCCCGTCAATCCTATTAGACGAAACCTTCACCTAATCAGTCTGGTCCAGATTGCAAACCAAGCCCTCAAGGTGGAAAAGCCAATGCTTAACCTGTTAAAGCACCAGCATAACCAGGCTGACATGGATGCCACAAACTTTGCCATCATGTTCTTCCTTGCCCACAGCTATTTGCCCACGATCACCTGCTCCCCTTTGGCCCTTCTCATACAATGTTCCACCATGTCAATGTGTGGTCCTTATTGCAGTGTTACAACCAGGCGAGGAAGGGGTCTCTGGCCCCTTTCCTAGTTTGGCCGAAACAGGGTTTCAACTTTTAAAACCACAGTGTTTTAGCTTCACCTCGATAGTCCTTGCTCACTGCTCTCTAATTGTAATTGTAAACAAACCAATCAGACAGGCTTTCTTAGGTTTAAACAGGAAAAATGTAAGTTTATTAACCTTAACACTCTAACTCAGTTAAAATGACTGAAAATACGCAACGCAACCACGCTAGCATGCATACGAGATAAACACGCACACAAATAGATACAGAATTAAAGGGGGAGGGTTTGGAGTAGTAGATGGAATTCAGTTACTGTTTTGGCTTGGATGTAAGGACCTTGATTGGAGTTAAGTCTTGCAGTTCTCATTGGGGCCGAGTGCACACTTTGAAATTTATTTCGCTGGTACCAGAAGGCTGAAGAAGTCCTCTTAAGCTACTTCTGTGGGTCACTGGGACTTTGCTGGAGAGAGAGACACAGAAAGAGAGGTGCTTTCTTCTCGCAGTTCAATTGCAGTCTCTCCAAAACCTTTCTGTGAGGCTCAATTCAATCAATTCCCAGGTTGGCCAGCAGGTTAGTCATGTGACCAGCTCTTTGTTTGAAACAGCCTTTTCTGGGGAAGATTGTTGATTCTTCAAAGCTTACTAGACACATTGGGTGGGGGGAGGAGTGGAGGTGGAATGCTGGCTCTTACACAGACAATGACTTTCAATGTCTTTTGGTCATCACTATTGACAAAATCCATTTGGCTAATTGAATCAGGGAGCACTCCCATTGTCTCTCTATGTAACTGTCTTTCTGAATGCCAATGTGCAGCCATGTTTTCAGCCATTCAGCTCTGTGGTCTTTTTAAACAAGTTATGTTCAATATCCAATAAAAGTTCAAAGAGTGTTCCATATGACGAAATTAATATGTTTCCATTTGGCAGGTATGGTTTCCATCACAGCATCATTAATAAATGATTATCGAGCAAAACAGCAACAAAATGTACCTCACGCGTGGCTCCCAAAAACGTTTGCACTGAAAAGAGTTTAATACCACTCTGTGAAAATTGTGTACTTCACTCATTTCTCATTTGAAAGACTTGTCATTAAGAACATGAGGTGGAACTGGAAGCAGTTATTTCCTGGGAGCACATCCTCACAGAAACTATCTTTGATATTGAGATATTAGGGTGGAAGCTATCAATTATTTCATGCAGAAAACTTGGACACTTCTTTCCAACCAACTAAAGTTAGTTGTGCTTTCTGTAAAAGTCACAGAGCTCAGCTAGATTTCAGACTTCAGACCTGGGGTTCCCAGGATGCCAAAATAAAGCAATGCATTGTCCTAATAAACCCAGGGAATGAACTTAAAACCCTAATAAACACAAGGAGTGAGGGTAAAACCTCAAAAAACCCAGGATGTGAAGGTAAAACCCTGTAAACCCAAGGGGATGGATTTTGTTCTCAGCCTGACGTCGGGTTTCGTGGCGGGGTGGGGGGAGGGGTGGAGGGCAGAGAATCGGGGCAGTAGCGGCCGTCACGGAGCCCGACGCCAGGATTGCTGGGCCCGCTCTTCCCGGTAGCAGCGAGGCTCCATGGCGGTACATATGCTGCTCTGTGATGAGACCCTATTTAAATATTTAAAATAGCACTCTGCATAAATATAAATTTAATTCGTTGTGATCTTACCTTCAGTTCCCAATCCTGAGCACATCGTACAGCACTCAGGCGCCTTCACTTTCCCGTCCAGGAGAAGCTGATGCCACCAAGGTGGGGAAGGGGTCAACTCTGCATTATTTGTATGGGGAAGCAGGGGAAGGGGTCAACTCTGCATTATTTGTATGGGGAAGCAGGGGAAGGGGTCTACTCTGCATTATTTGTATGGGGAAGCAGGGGAAGGGGTCTACTCTGCATTATTTGCAAGGGGAAGCAGGGGAAGGGGTCTACTCTGCATTATATGTATGGGGAAGCGGAAGAAGGGGTCAACTCTGCATTATTTGTATGGGGAAGTGGGGGAAGGGGTCAACTCTGCATTATTTGTATGGGGAAGCAGGGGAAGGGGTCTACTCTGCATTATTTGTATGGGGAAGCAGGGGAAGGGGTCTACTCTGCATTATTTGTATGGGGAAGCAGGGGAAGGGGTCAACTCTGCATTATTTGTATGGGGAAGCTGGGGAAGGGGTCTACTCTGCATTATTTGTATGGGGAAGCAGGGGAAGGGGTCTACTCTGCATTATTTGCAAGGGGAAGCAGGGGAAGGGGTCTACTCTGCATTATATGTATGGGGAAGCGGAAGAAGGGGTCAACTCTGCATTATTTGTATGGGGAAGTGGGGGAAGGGGTCAACTCTGCATTATTTGTATGGGGAAGCAGGGGAAGGGGTCTACTCTGCATTATTTGTATGGGGAAGCAGGGGAAGGGGTCTACTCTGCATTATTTGTATGGGGAAGTGGGGGAAGAGGTCAACTCTGCATTATTTGTATGGGGAAGTAGGGGAAGGGGTCCACTCTGCATTACTTGCATGGGGAAGCAGGGGAAGGGGTCTACTCTGCATTATTTGTATGGGGAAGTGCGGGAAGGGGTCAACTCTGCATTATTTGTATGGGGAAGCAGGGGAAGGGGTCTACTCTGCATTATTTGTCTGGGGAAGCAGGGGAAGGGGTCTACTCTGCATTATTTGTATGGGGAAGCAGGGGAAGGGGTCTACTCTGCATTATTTGTATGGGGAAGCGGAAGAAGGGGTCAACTCTGCATTATTTGTATGGGGAAGTGGGGGAAGGGGTCAACTCTGCATTATTTGTATGGGGAAGTGGGGGAAGGTGTCAACTCTGCATTATTTGTATGGGGAAGTGGGGGAAGGGGTCAACTCTGCATTATTTGTATGGGGAAGCGGGGGAAGGGGTCAACTCTGCATTATTCGCATGGGGAAGAGGCAGAAGGGGTCAACTCTGCATTATTTGTATGGGGAAGCAGGGGAAGGGGTCAACTCTGCATTATTTGCATGGGGAAGCAGGGGAAGGGGTCAACTCTGCATTATTTGTATGGGGAAGCTGGGGAAGGGGTCAGCTCTGCATTATTTGTATGGGGAAGCGGGGGAAGGGGTCAACTGCATTATTTGTATGGGGAAGTGGGGAAAGGGGTCAACTCTGCATTATTTGCATGGGGAAGCGGAAGAAGGGGTCAACTCTGCATTATTTGTATGGGGAAGTGGGGGAAGGGGTCAACTCTGCATTATTTGTATGGGGAAGCAGGGGAAGGGGTCTACTCTGCATTATTTGTATGGGGAAGCAGGGGAAGGGGTCTACTCTGCATTATTTGTATGGGGAAGTGGGGGAAGGGGTCAACTCTGCATTATTTGTATGGGGAAGCAGGGGAAGGGGTCTACTTTGCATTACTTGCATGGGGAAGCAGGGGAAGGGGTCAACTCTGCATTATTTGTATGGGGAAGTGGGGGAAGGGGTCAACTCTGCATTATTTGTATGGGGAAGTGCGGGAAGGGGTCAACTCTGCATTATTTGTATGGGGAAGCAGGGGAAGGGGTCTACTCTGCATTATTTGTATGGGGAAGGAGGGGAAGGGGTCTACTCTGCATTATTTGTATGGGGAAGCAGGGGAAGCGGTCTACTCTGCATTATTTGTATGGGGAAGGAGGGGAAGGGGTCTACTCTGCATTATTTGTATGGGGAAGGAGGGGAAGGGGTCTACTCTGCATTATTTGTATGGGGAAGCAGGGGAAGGGGTCAACTCTGCATTATTTGTATGGGGAAGCAGGGGAAGGGGTCTACTCTGCATTATTTGTATGGGGAAGGAGGGGAAGGGGTCTACTCTGCATTATTTGTATGGGGAAGCAGGGGAAGGGGTCAACTCTGCATTATTTGTATGGGGAAGCAGGGGAAGGGGTCTACTTTGCATTACTTGCATGGGGAAGCAGGGGAAGGGGTCAACTCTGCATTATTTGTATGGGGAAGTGGGGGAAGGGGTCAACTCTGCATTATTTGTATGGGGAAGTGCGGGAAGGGGTCAACTCTGCATTATTTGTATGGGGAAGCAGGGGAAGGGGTCAACTCTGCATTATTCGCATGGGGAAGAGGCAGAAGGGGTCAACTCTGCATTATTTGTATGGGGAAGCAGGGGAAGGGGTCAACTCTGCATTATTTGCATGGGGAAGCAGGGGAAGGGGTCAACTCTGCATTATTTGTATGGGGAAGCTGGGGAAGGGGTCAGCTCTGCATTATTTGTATGGGGAAGCGGGGGAAGGGGTCAACTGCATTATTTGTATGGGGAAGTGGGGAAAGGGGTCAACTCTGCATTATTTGCATGGGGAAGCGGAAGAAGGGGTCAACTCTGCATTATTTGTATGGGGAAGTGGGGGAAGGGGTCAACTCTGCATTATTTGTATGGGGAAGCAGGGGAAGGGGTCTACTCTGCATTATTTGTATGGGGAAGCAGGGGAAGGGGTCTACTCTGCATTATTTGTATGGGGAAGTGGGGGAAGGGGTCAACTCTGCATTATTTGTATGGGGAAGCAGGGGAAGGGGTCTACTTTGCATTACTTGCATGGGGAAGCAGGGGAAGGGGTCAACTCTGCATTATTTGTATGGGGAAGTGGGGGAAGGGGTCAACTCTGCATTATTTGTATGGGGAAGTGCGGGAAGGGGTCAACTCTGCATTATTTGTATGGGGAAGCAGGGGAAGGGGTCTACTCTGCATTATTTGTATGGGGAAGGAGGGGAAGGGGTCTACTCTGCATTATTTGTATGGGGAAGCAGGGGAAGCGGTCTACTCTGCATTACTTGCATGGGGAAGCAGGGGAAGGAGTCTACTCTGCATTATTTGTATGGGGAAGTGCGGGAAGGGGTCAACTCTGCATTATTTGTATGGGGAAGCGGGGGAAGGGGTCGACTCTGCATTATTTGTATGGGGGAGCAGGGGAAGGGGTCTACTCTGCATTATTTGTATGGGGAAGTGGGGGAAGGGGTCAACTCTGCATTATTTGTATGGGGAAGCAGGGGAAGGGGTCTACTCTGCATTACTTGCATGGGGAAGCAGGGGAAGGGGTCTACTCTGCATTATTTGTATGGGGAAGTGCGGGAAGGGGTCAACTCTGCATTATTTGTATGGGGAAGCAGGGGAAGTGGTCTGCTCTGCATTATTTGTATGGGGAAGCAGGGGAAGGGGTCTACTCTGCATTATTTGTATGGGGAAGCATGGGAAGGGGTCTACTCTGCATTATTTGTATGGGGAAGCAGGGGAAAGGGTCTACTCTGCATTATTTGTACGGGGAAGCAGGGGAAGGGGTCTACACTGCATTATATGTATGGGGAAGCGGAAGAAGGGGTCAACTCTGCATTATTTGTATGGGGAAGTGGGGGAAGGGGTCAACTCTGCATTATTTGTATGGGGAAGTGGGGGAAGGTGTCAACTCTGCATTATTTGTATGGGGAAGTGGGGGAAGGGGTCAACTCTGCATTATTTGTATGGGGAAGCGGGGGAAGGGGTCAACTCTGCATTATTCGCATGGGGAAGTGGCAGAAGGGGTCAACTCTGCATTATTTGTATGGGGAAGCAGGGGAAGGGGTCAACTCTGCATTATTTGCATGGGGAAGCAGGGGAAGGGGTCAACTCTGCATTATTTGTATGGGGAAGTGGGGGAAGGGGTCAACTCTGCATTATTTGTATGGGGAAGCTGGGGAAGGGGTCAACTCTGCATTATTTGTATGGGGAAGCGGGGGAAGGGGTCAACTGCATTATTTGTATGGGGAAGTGGGGAAACGGGTCAACTCTGCATTATTTGCATGGGGAAGTGGCAGAAGGGGTCAACTCTGCATTATTTGTATGGGGAAGCAGGGGAAGGGCTCAACTCTGCATTATTTGTATGGGGAAGCGGGGGAAGGGGTCAACTCTGCATTATTTGTATGGGGAAGCAGGGGAAGGGGTCAACTCTGCATTATTTGTATGGGGAAGCAGGGGAAGGGGTCAACTCTGCATTATTTGCATGGGGAAGCAGGGGAAGGGGTCAACTCTGCATTATTTGTATGGGGAAGTGGGGGAAGGGGTCAACTCTGCATTATTTGTACGGGGAAGCAGGGGAAGGGGTCAACTCTGCATTATTTGTATGGGGAAGCGGGGGAAGGGGTCAACTGCATTATTTGTATGGGAAAGTGGGGAAAGGGGTCAACTCTGCATTATTTGCATGGGGAAGTGGCAGAAGGGGTCAACTCTGCATTATTTGTATGGGGAAGCAGGGAAGGGGTCAACTCTGCATTATTTGTATGGGGAAGCGGGGGAAGGGGTCAACTCTGCATTATTTGCACGGAGAAGTGGCAGAAGGGGTCAACTCTGCATTATTTGTTGGGGGAAGCAGGGGAAGGGGTCGACTCTGCATTATTTGTATGGGGAAGCAGGGGAAGGTGTCGACTCTGCATTATTTGTATGGGGAAGCAGGGGAAGGGGTCGACTCTGCATTATTTGTCTGGGGAAGCGGCAGAAGGGGTCGACTCTGCATTATTTGTATGGGGAAGCAGGGGAAGGGGTCAACTCTGCATTATATGGATGGGGAAGCGGAAGAAGGGGTCAACTCTGCATTATTTGTATGGGGAAGTGGGGGAAGGGGTCAACTCTGCATTATTTGTATGGGGAAGTGGGGGAAGGTGTCAACTCTGCATTATTTGTATGGGGAAGTGGGGGAAGGGGTCAACTCTGCATTATTTGTATGGGGAAGCGGGGGAAGGGGTCAACTCTGCATTATTCGCATGGGGAAGTGGCAGAAGGGGTCAACTCTGCATTATTTGTATGGGGAAGCAGGGGAAGGGGTCAACTCTGCATTATTTGCATGGGGAAGCAGGGGAAGGGGTCAACTCTGCATTATTTGTATGGGGAAGTGGGGGAAGGGGTCAACTCTGCATTATTTGTATGGGGAAGCTGGGGAAGGGGTCAACTCTGCATTATTTGTATGGGGAAGCGGGGGAAGGGGTCAACTGCATTATTTGTATGGGGAAGTGGGGAAACGGGTCAACTCTGCATTATTTGCATGGGGAAGTGGCAGAAGGGGTCAACTCTGCATTATTTGTATGGGGAAGCAGGGGAAGGGCTCAACTCTGCATTATTTGTATGGGGAAGCGGGGGAAGGGGTCAACTCTGCATTATTTGTATGGGGAAGCAGGGGAAATGGTCAACTCTGCATTATTTGTATGGGGAAGCAGGGGAAGGGGTCAACTCTGCATTATTTGCATGGGGAAGCAGGGGAAGGGGTCAACTCTGCATTATTTGTATGGGGAAGTGGGGGAAGGGGTCAACTCTGCATTATTTGTACGGGGAAGCAGGGGAAGGGGTCAACTCTGCATTATTTGTATGGGGAAGCGGGGGAAGGGGTCAACTGCATTATTTGTATGGGGAAGTGGGGAAAGGGGTCAACTCTGCATTATTTGCATGGGGAAGTGGCAGAAGGGGTCAACTCTGCATTATTTGTATGGGGAAGCAGGGAAGGGGTCAACTCTGCATTATTTGTATGGGGAAGCGGGGGAAGGGGTCAACTCTGCATTATTTGCACGGAGAAGTGGCAGAAGGGGTCAACTCTGCATTATTTGTTGGGGGAAGCAGGGGAAGGGGTCGAATCTGCATTATTTGTATGGGGAAGCAGGGGAAGGTGTCGACTCTGCATTATTTGTATGGGGAAGCAGGGGAAGGGGTCGACTCTGCATTATTTGTCTGGGGAAGCGGCAGAAGGGGTCGACTCTGCATTATTTGTATGGGGAAGCAGGGGAAGGGGTCAACTCTGCATTATTTGCATGGGGAAGTGGCAGAAGGGGTCACCTCTGCATTATTTGTATGGGGAAGCAGGGGAAGGGGTCAACTCTGCATTATTTTTATGGGCAAGCAGGGGAAGGGGTCAACTCTGCATTATTTCTATGGGGAAGCAGGGGAAGGGGTCGACTCTGCATTATTTGTATGGGGAAGCGGGGGAAGGGGTCAACTCTGCATTATTTGTGTGGGGAAGCAGGGGAAGGGGTCAACTCTGCATTATTTGTATGGGGAAGCAGGGGAAGCGGTCAACTCTGCATTATTTGCATGGGGAAGCAGGGGAAGGGGTCAACTCTGCATTATTTGTATGGGGAAGCAGGGGAAGGGGTCAACTCTGCATTATTTGTATGGGGAAGCGGGGGAAGGGGTCAACTGCATTATTTGTATGGGGAAGTGGGGTAAAGGGGTCAACTCTGCATTATTTGCATGGGGAAGTGGCAGAAGGGGTCAACTCTGCATTATTTGTATGGGGAAGCAGGGGAAGGGGTCAACTCTGCATTATTTGTATGGGGAATCGGGCGAAGGGGTCAACTCTGCATTATTTGCACGGGGAAGTGGCAGAATGGGTCAACTCTGCATTATTTGTAGGGGGAAGCAGGGGAGAGGGTCAACTCTGCATATTTGTATGGGGAAGCAGGGGAAGGGGTCGACTCTGCATTATTTGTATGGGGAAGCGGCAGAAGGGGTCGACTCTGCATTATTTGTATGGGGAAGCAGGGGAAGGGGTCAACTCTGCATTATTTGCATGGGGAAGTGGCAGAAGGGGTCAACTCTGCATTATTTGTATGGGGAAGCAGGGGAAGGGGTCGACTCTGCATTATTTTTATGGGCAAGCAGGGGAAGGTGTCAACTCTGCATTGTTTGTATGGGGAAGCAGGGAAAGGGGTCAACTCTGCATTATTTGTATGGGGAAGCAGGGGAAGGGGTCTACTCTGCATTATTTGTATGGGGAAGCAGGGGAAGGGGTCAACTCTGCATTATTTGTATGGGGAAGCAGGGGAAGGGGTCAACTCTGCATTATTTGTATGGGGAAGCAGGGGAAGGGGTCGACTCTGCATTATTTGTATGGGGAAGCGGCAGAAGGGATCAACTCTGCATTATTTGCATGGGGAAGCGGCAGAAGGGGTCAACTCTGCATTATTTGTATGGGGAAGCACGGGAAGGGGTCAACTCTGCATTATTTGTATGGGGAAGAGGCAGAAGGGGTCAACTCTGCATTATTTGTATGGGGAAGCACGGGAAGGGTTCAACTCTGCATTATTTGTATGGGGAAGCGGCAGAAGGGGTCAACTCTGCATTATTTGTATGGAGAAGCAGGGGAAGGGTTCAACTCTGCATTATTTGTATGGGGAAGCAGGGGAAGGGGTCAACTCTGCATTATTTGTATGGGGAAGCGGCAGAAGGGGTCAACTCTACATTATTTGTATGGGGAAGCAGGGAAAGGGGTCAACTCTGCATTATTTGTATGGGGAAGCAGGGGAAGGGGTCAACTCTGCATTATTTGTATGGGGAAGCAGGGGAAGGGGTCAACTCTGCATTATTTGTTTGGGGAAGCGGCAGAAGGGGTCAACTCTACATTATTTGTATGGGGAAGCAGGGAAAGGGGTCAACTCTGCATTATTTGTATGGGGAAGCAGGGGAAGGGGTCAACTCTGCATTATTTGTATGGGGAAGCAGGGGAAGGGGTCAACTCTGCATTATTTGTATGGGGAAGCAGGTGAAGGGGTCAACTCTGCATTAGTTGTATGGGGAAGCAGGGGAAGGGGTCAACCCTGCATTATGTTGAACTGTTTGCCGGGCTGGCAGCCTTTTAAAAATTGTGCCAGCACCTGATCCTGCATCAGATGACGCTGTGAACAGTGTTGCCAACGCCACCCCCGCCACGCGTTTGGGGGCATGGCCACCGTCAATATGTTAAGTGTCGCCCGCCACGTAATCGCGGTGGTACAGGAACCATGCGGGGGGTGGGGGGCTGACATTTCCTGCACCCACCACCACTCACGGTGACAGGATAACAAAATTCAGCCCAAGTAGTGAGGGTAAAACCCTAATAAAGCCAGAAAGTCGCATCCTCCAATGGTCCCACGCTCACTTTATCTCCTCTCTTTTTATATATCCGTGGAAGTTCTTGCTGTTTGTTTTCATATTTCTTGCCAATTTACTTTCATAATCAATTTTCTCCCTCTTTATTAGCTTTTTATTCATCCACTGCTGGTTCCTAAAAAATTCCCAGTCCTCCGGCCTACCACTAGTTTTCGCTGCTTTGTCTGCCTTAAGTTTTGATTGGATACTCTCCTTTACTGCCTTTGTTAACCTCGGGTGGCTCATCCTTCTCATCGAATCCTTCTTTTTGACCTAGATAAATTTTTGCTGAGCATTATGAAATATCTGCTTAAATGTCTGCCACTGCTCATCCACTGACCTTCCCCTCAGTCTATATTCCCAGCCCGCTTTAGACAACTCTTTCTAAAGGGAGTGAGGGTAAAACCCTAATAAACCCAGGAAGTGTGGTTAAAATCCTAATAAACCTGGGAGAGAGAGCAAAACACGAATAAATCCAGTGAGGGAGGGTAAAACCCAAATAAACATAGAGAGTGAGGGCAAAATGGGGGGCCAACAGGAAAGTGGAGTTAAGGCCACAAGCAGATCAGCTATGATCTTATTGAATGGCAGAGCAGGCTCGAGGGGCTGAATGATCTACTCCTTTCCTATTTCTTATGAAAACCTAATAAACCCAGGGAATGAAGGAAAAACTCGAATAAACCAGGGAGTGATGGCAGAACCCTAATAAATGGGGATATTTGCACAGTAGGAATGTTATTAGGCTAGTAATCCAGGGACCTGAACAAATGCTCCAGAGACAGGAGTTCAAATCTCACCACAGCAGCTAGGGGAATTTAAATTCAATTAATTAACAAATCTCAGATTAAAAAGCTACTCATTAATAATGCCCATGAAACTACCAGATTGTTGGAAAAGCCCATCTGGTTCACTAGTGCTCTTCAGGGAAGGAAATCCGCTGTCTTTACCTGGTCTGGCCTTCATGTGACTCCAGACCCACAGCAATTTGGTTGATTCTTAAGTGCTCTCTGAAATGGCCGAGCAAGTAACTCAGTTGTAACTAAGTGCTACAGAAAAGTCAAATAAGAATAAAACTGGACGGATTACCAGACATCGACCTAGGCTCCAGAAGCAACAAACGCATACCCAACCCAGTCGACCCTGAAATGTCCTCCTTAGTAGCATCTGGGGCCTTTCCCCAAAATTGGGAGAGCTGTCCCACAGACTGGTCAAGCAACAACCTGCCATAGTCATACTCACAGAATCATGCCTTACAGCCAATATTCTGGACACTACCATTAACTTTCCTGGGTATATCCTGTCCACTGGCAAGACAGACTCACCAGAGGTGGCGGTATAGTGGTATACAGTCAGGAGGGAGTTGCTCTGGATGACCTTAACATTGACTCTGGATCCCATGAAGTCTCATGGCATCAGGTCAAAGATGGGAAATGAAACCTCCAGCTGCTTACGACCGACTGGCCTACCTCGGCGATGAATCAGTACTCCTCCATGTTGAACACCATTAGAAGAAGCACAAAGAGTGGCAAGTGTACAGAATGTATTCTGGGTGGGACTTCAATGTCCATCACCAAGAGTGGCTCGGTAGCACCACGACTGACCAAGCTGGCCAAGAACTAGCTGCTAGACTGGGCCTGCAGCAGGTGATGAAGGAACCAACAAGAGGGAAAAACCTATTTGACCTCGTCCTCACCAATCTATCTGTTGAAGATGCATCTGTCCATGACAGTATTGGTAGGCATGACCACTGCAAAATCCTTGTAGAAACAAAGCTCTGTCTTCACACTGAGGACACCCTGCATTGTGTTGTGTGGCATCATCACCGCGCTATGTGGGATAGATTGAGAACAGATTTAGCAGGTCAAAACTGGGCATCCATGAGGTGCTGTGGGCCATCAGCAGCAGCAGAATTGTATTCAACCATAATATGTTAACTCATGGCCTGGCAAATCCCCCACTATACCATTACCTTCAAGCCAAGGGATCAATCCTGGTTCAATGCGGTTGCAGGAGGGCATGCCAGGAGCAGCACCAGGCGTAGCTAAAAATGAGGTGTCAACTTTGCGAAGCTACAACACAGGACTACTTACATGCTCAACAGTGGAAGCAGCATGTGATAGGCAGAGCTAAGTGATCCCACAACCAATGGATCAGATCAAAGCTCTGCAGTCTTGCCACATTCAGTCGTGAATGATGGTGGATAATTAAACAACTAACTGCAGGAGGAGGCTCCACAAATATCCCCATCCTCAATTGCCCAGGTATGGCCTGTCCACAAAAAGCAGGACAAATCCAATCTAGCCAATTACTGCCCTGTCAGTCTGCTCTCAATGATCAACAAAGTGATGGAAGGTGTCATCGGCAGAGCTATCAGTGGCACTTACTCAGCAATAAGCTGCTCACCGATGCTCAGTTTGGGTTCCGCCAGGGCCACTCGGCTCCAGACCGCATAACAGCTTTTAGTCCAAACAGGGACAAAAGAGCTGAATTCCAGAGATGAGGTGAGAGTGACTGCCTTCGACGTCAAGGCAGCAATTGAGTGTGGCATCACAAAACTTTAGCAAAATTGAAATCAATGGGAATCCACTGGTTGGAGTCATACCTAGCACAAAGGAAAATGGTTGTAGTTGTTGGAGGACATCAGGAGTGTGATGGAATACTCTCCACTTACTTGGATGAGTGCAGCTCCAACAACATTCAAGAAACTCAACACCATGCAGGGAATAACAGCCCATCCATCACATTAAACCGTCGCACAGTGGTAGCAGTGTGTACCATCTTCGAGATACACTGCAGCAACTCACCAATGCTCCTTCGACAGCACCTTCCAAACGCGCAACCTCTACCACCTAGAAGGACAAGGGTAGCAGATGCATGGTAACACCACCACCTGCACGTTCCTCTCCAAGCCACACACCATCCTGACTTGGAACTATATTGCTGTTCCTTCACTGTTGCTGGGTCAAAATCCTGGAACTCCATTCCGAACAGCACTGTGGGTGTACCAGCACCCCAAGGACTGCAGCGGTTCAAGAAAGCGGCTCACCACCACTTCTCAAGGGCAATTATTAGACTCATAGAGTCGTACAGCATAGAAACAGGCCCAAAAACAAGAAATGCTGGAATCACTCAGCAGGTCTGGCAGCATCTGTGGAAAGAGAAGCAGAGTTAACATTTCGGGTCAGTGACCCTTCTTCGGAACTGACAAATATTAGAAAAGTCACAGATTATAAACAAGTGAGGTGGGGGTGGGGCAAGAGGTAACAAAGGAGAAGGTGCAGATTGGACCAGGCCACATAGCTGACCAAAAGGTCACGGAGCAAAGGCAAACAATATGTTAATGGTGTGTTGAAAGACAAAGCATTAGTACAGATTAGGTGTGAATACACTGAATATTGAACAGTAGCAAGTGCAAACCAGAAGAAAAACAACCTGAAAAAAACAGTGGATAAGCAAACTGAACAAACTAAGATGAAATGAAATAAATGCAAAAAAAATCGTAAAAAATGTAAAAAGGAATGTAAAAAAAAGGAAGAAAAAATAACTAAAAATGAAAGTAAAATGGGGGGCTGTCATGCTCTGAAATTATTGAACTCAATGTTCAGTCCGGCAGGCTGTAGTGTGCCTAATCGGTAGATGAGATGCTGTTCCTCGAGCTTGCGTTGATGTTCACTGGAACACTGCAGCAATCCCAGGACAGAGATGTGAGCATGAGAGCAGGGGGGAGTGTTGAAATGGCAAGCAACCGGAAGCTCAGGGTCCTGCTTGCGGACTGAGCGGAGATGTTCCGCAAAGCGGTCACCCAGTCTGCGCTTGGTCTCCCCAATGTAGAGGAGACCACACTGTGAGCAGCGAATACAGTATACTACATTGAAAGAAGTACAAGTAAATCGCTGCTTCACCTGAAAGGAGTGTTTGGGGCCTGGGATAGTGAGGAGAGAGGAGGTAAATGGGCAGGTATTACACCTCCTGCGATTGCAGGGGAAGGTGCCCTGGGACGGTGGCGAGGTGGTGGGGGAAACAGGCCCTTTGGCCCACCGCGTCCATGCCGACCATAATGCCTATCTATACTAATCCCATCTGCCTGCATTAATTCCATATCCCTCTATGCCTTGCTCATTCAAGTACCTGTCCAGATGCCTCTTAAATGTCGCTACTGTTCCTGCCTCCACCACCTGCTCTGGCAGCTTAGTCACCCCTACCATGGGAAACCGACTCTGGCTATCTACCCTATCTATGCCTCTCATAATTTTATATACCTCTGTCGTGTCCCCTCTCAGCCTCCTTCTCTCAAGGAAAAATAGACCCAGCCTATCCAATCTCTCTTTATAACTCAAGCCCTCCAAACCAGGCAATGTCCTTGTGAATCTTTTCTGCACCCTCTCTAGCTTAATCACATCTTTCCTGTTGTGTGGCGACCAGAACTGCACACAGTACTCCAAATGCAGCCTAACCAACGTTATGTACAACTGTAACATGACGTCCCAACTCTTGTACTCAATGCCTCGGCCGATGAAGGCAAGCATGCCATACGCCTTCTTCATCACCCTGTCTACCTGTGTTGCCACTTTCAGGGAACTATGTACTTGCACTCCCAGGTGATGGGCATTATTGATGGGCAATAAATGCTGGCCTAGCCAGCGATGCTCATATCCCATGAACGAATACTTAAAGAACAGAGAGTGAGGGTCTGTATGTATGATATAATATTTTATGCCCTGACTCTAACTCTGAATTCTGTTGCTATACTAATTGATGTGTTTATTTTATTAACTGATATTTATTGAAGGATCCCTGAACCTGAAGGAAGAAGATTTCAATATCAGAACTGAAACGTGTATATTGTCGGCAATGAATGAGGCTCAGCTGGGACTTCAGATATGAGTTCCAATTATTGTTTGTGACATCTCAACCACAGCAACAAGACACACCAGAAACTAAGACTCGTGAGACTGGGGCAAGAGGAGGAGGTGAGGCAGCAGTTTTTAAAGGGCCGCTGGTATCTTGATTGATGGACAGATTGTGTTAAAGCTTGAATGAAGCCAAGCTGCAATGTGGGGAGAATTTGCCCTAGGCAGGAAGAGGAATTAGAGGTTCCCCCACAGGGGAAGCACAGCAAAGGAGCGTGAGGGTCCTGAAATGAATGTGGAATTGAGGACCTCCTGCATGGACAGATTAGTGAGGGTCACAGAGGATATGGGCAAAAATAAAGAGAACCTTTCGTGGTATCAGGACTGCTAAAGGACATGTAAACACTTTTGCGCACTTCAATGATAATTGGGGGCTGTCTGCATCTCACAAACCAATATAGTGCCTTGCAGTAGTCTCAGAACAGACAAAACATTTTTCTAGGTGATTGATGATAAGTCGTAGGGCACAGTTATTTTGATAACACACAAGCAGCTTTCACATTAATTGATCATTCTTGGGCCCCACTGATGAAAATGGTTTTGGACTGTGTTTATTGAGGGGTCCCTTTAAGAAATGTGGATTTGGCTGTTGAACGTTGTTACCACCGGGGGGTAGGGGATTGTGGGGGGGGGAGTTTGCTTGGCAGATGCAATTGTACCACGATCAATGTCACATGTACGTCTTAGGGGCCTGATTTCCATATTAAGAGCAGCCACCCATCTGAAAACAGCAGGCTCTCTGACTGTCCATTTAAAGAATGCTGACCAACATGGAGGGCCGGAGTGCACCAGATAAATGGACAGGCTAAAGTTCAGGCCACTACATCCAGCCCTCTCTCCACTCCCCCATTCATGCCCCTGGGCCACAGCTAAAGCGGCCCCCAGTAAGTGATGGGAACAAAATGGAACAATTCTATGTCCTAAATAATCACATTAATCAATTGACTTTGGGAACAATATCCTCACTTGACGAATTCAGCTTCAGTAGACTGGCCATGGGTTAGCCACGCACCATTTTATACAGGCGAAGGGTGGACCAAGGGACAGAGGGTGAGAAACCTCATTGCCATACCTCCGCCTCCATAGGGAGGCTGATGCTGATTAGTAACAGAGCCTCCCTCCAAGCCTGGGTTTTATGTGCCGTGTTTACCAGTGCTCGGTGACTCCGGTCGGTACAGAATTCCTGCTCGCACCGAGAGTCCCGGGATGTCTGGGCTTCAGTGTGACTGGGACCAGTCCTTGTTTGCTTACACCTTTGCGGCCTAAGTTTCTCACTGTCAGTTTTAGAAGAATTAATCCTTTGAATTACACGTTGAGTTCCCTTTGAAATGACGGCATTTGGCTAGCTTTCCTCCAGGATCGGTCATGGGTCTGCAGGAATTGAAGATTAATTTCCAGGATGCTGCTTTGAGCAAAACCCAGGAAAAAAACATTCTCTCTGCCATTACTCAAAATTGTGTCTTTTCTTTATCCTTTTTCTTCGAACACTTTCATTCTTTAATTCTTAGAAATATTGGAGATTGGGGGGGGGATAAAAAAGGCTGTTTGACTCACAGTCAACATTAACCCGGGTAAGTGACCGTACGCTTGACATCATTAACAGTGGGCAGTCTCAGCTGCCCTTGTATCAACTGTTATTGACAGCGATCCGTCACTCTCTTTCATAAATAATTCACGCTTTTTCAAATCACTGTTAGAAAATACTGGGAATATCTGCCACAATATTGTCTCTGATGAGGGAATCAAGAGCAAGGAGCTATCACCTCAAAATTAGGGCCGCATCATTCAGGAGAGAAATCAGGCAGCACCTCGACACACAAAGTGTAACTGAAATCTGGAATTCTCTTCCCAAAAAGGCTGTGGACTCTGAACGACAGTTGGAGTTCTCGAGACTGAGACTGATAGATTTTTGTTGGGAAAGGGAATTAAAGGAAATGGAGAAAAGGAGGGTAAATAGAGCTGAGATGCAAATCAGCGAAGGGACTGAATGGCCCACTCCTGTTCCTAATGTTCCTATCCGGCTGAGATTTAATTAGATTCTGATTGATTGTCAGTATGGCAGAGGCTAAAGGGAGGAACTACAGTCATTGCTGACGGGCTGTCAGCTTCATTTGTTTACGTGGTACTTTGCTGCCCTCCAGTATTAATGATTAAAATTGCATGTCAAGTGCCAATAAAATACACCCCAGGGAAGTGTCTTGTTTTACATGCTGAATGGCACAGTATTGGAAATCCTTGCACAAAACCTGTTAACGCAGGGGCCATGAGGCCTGAACCATCACAGGTATGGGCTTCATTAACATTTGATTGGTAAATAAATTGGTAAAATTAACCTGAGTATCTGCACCATTAATGGCCTGAGTATCTGTACCCTTGATGATCGGAGCATCTGCACCTTTAATAATCTGAGTATCTGCACCTTGATTGGTCAGAGTATCAGCACCTTAAATGACCTGAGTATGTGCACCGTCATAAGTACCTGCACCATTAATGATCTGCATATCTGCACCGTTAATGATCTGAGTATCTGTACCTTTAATATTCTGAGTATCTGCACCATTAATGACTTGAGTATCTGCACCTTGAATGATTTGTGTACCTGTACTCTTAATGATCTGAGTATCTGCACCATTAATGATTTGAGTGTCTGCACTATTAATAATCTTAATATCTGAATGGATAATGATCTGAGTATCTGACCGTTAATAAACTGAGTATCTGCACTTTGAATGATCTGAGCATTTGCACTTTGAATGACCTGACTATCTGCATCATTAATTACCTGCGTATCTGCACCTTAAATGGTTAGAGTAACAGCACCTTTAATGACATGAGTATGTGCATCATTAATGACCTCAGTATCTCCACCTTTAATATTCTGAGTATTTGCACTGTTATGACCGGGTGAGAAAGAGGTCTCAGGCTGCCCTCTTGGCCCTGTTCTGGTTTAGCCATAATAGGGTTTAACTTTTAAAACACAGTGTTTTTAACTTAACAATTCAGTGAGTCCTTGCTCACTGCTGTCTAATCGTAATTGCAAAATGAACCAACCAGACAGGTTTTCTTAGGTTTAAACAAGAAAGGAGTAAGTTTATTAGCTTTAACACTCTAACTTGGTTAAAATTACTAAAATGTTCAACACAATCACACTAGCATGCATACAAGATAAACACACACACAAATAGATACAGAGGGGGGAAAAGAGTTAAGGCGGGGGGGGGGGCGGGTGGTGGTTGGAGTAGTAAATGGAATTCAGTTACTGTGTTTAGCTTTACTGTAAAGTCCTTGGTTGGAATTGCAGTCTTGTTGTTCCTATTGGGGCCCAGTGCACACTTTCAAACTTGCTTCTCTGGTACCAGAACGCTGAAGAGGTCCTCTGTCTTGAGGCTTAAGTTGCTTCCATGGGACCCTGGGACTTTTCTTGAGAGAGAGAGACAGGGAGAGAGCTTCCTTCTCTTTTGTCTTAAAATTTCAGTCTGTCCAAACCTTTGAGACACAATTCAAACAGTTTCCAGTCTAGCCAGCAGGTAAGTCATATGACCAGCTCTTTGTTTGAAACAGCATAGTCTATGAGGGTTGTTGATTCTTAAAGTTCTCCAGTCACACTTGGTGGGGTGTGGAACTCTGGTTCTTACACAGACAAAGAAGGTTGATTATTATGATTGTCCAGACCAATCTTGTTAACTGAATCAGTGAGCACTTCCATTGTCTCTCTATTCAACTGTCTCTCAGAATGCACATGTGCAGCCATGTTTCATCTGTCCAACTCTGTGGTCTTTTTTTTAAACAAGTTCTGTGCAATGTCCAGGAAAAAGGGTTCACGTAGTGTTCAATCTGACAAAATTAATATATTTCCATTTGGCAGATGTGGTTTCCTTCACAGCATCATTGATGTTTTGCTGATCTGCACCTTTACTGATCTGAGTATCTGCACCTTTACTGATCTGAGTAACTGCACCTTGAATGACAGTTTTTCCCTATCTACTCTGTCCAGACCCCTCATGATTTTGAATATCTCTATCAAATCTCCTCTCAACCTTCTCTTCTCCGAGGAAAACAATCCCAACTTCTCCAACCTATTTTCATAACTGAAGTTCCTCATCCCTGAAATCATTCTTGTGAATCTTTTCTGCACCCTTTCTAACACCTTTACATCCTTCCTAAAGCGCGGCGCCCAGAACAGGATGCAATACACCACCTGAGGCCGAACTTGTGTCATATACAAGTTCAACATAACCTCCTTGCTCTTGTAATCTAAACCTCTATTAATAAAGGTCAGGATACTTCTGATATGTCTTCTTTTTTCTTCAACCGAGGATTCCCTCCCACTGTGGTTAACAGGGCCCTCAACCGTGTCTGGCCCATTTCCTGCACCTCTATCCTCACCCTTTCCCCTCCCTCCCACGACTGCAACCGGGTTCCCCTTGTCCTCACTTTCTACCCCACCAGCCTCCACATCCAAAGAATTATCCTCCACCATTTCTGCCACCTCCAGCATGATGCCACTACCAAACGCATCTTCCCCTCCCTTCGCCTGTCAGTATTCTGAAGGGATTATTCCTTCCGTGACACCCTGGTCCACTCCTCCATTACCCCCAGCACCTCATCGCCTTCCCATGGCACCTTCCCATGCAATCGCAGGAGGTGTAATACCTGCACTTTTACCTCCTCTCTCCTCACTATCCAAGGCCCCAAACACTCCTTTCAGGTGAAGCAGCAATTTACTTGTACTTCTTTCAATTTAGTATACTGTATTCGCTGCTCACAATGTGGTCTCTACATAGGGGAGACCAAACGCAGATTGGGTGACCGCATTGCGGAACACCTCCGCTCATTCCGAAAGCAGGACCCTGAGCTTCCGGTTGCTTGCCATTTCAACACTCTCCCCTGCTCTCATGCTCACATCTCTGTCCTGGGATTGCTGCAGTGTTCCAGTGAACATCAATGCAAACGCGAGGAGCAGCATCTCATTTACCGATTGGGTACACTACAGCCTGCCGGACTGAACATTGAGTTCAATAATATCAGAGCAATGACAGGCACCACCCCCCCACCCGCCCCACCTTTTTATTTTGTTATTTTTTTCTTTTTTCTTTTTATTTTACTTTGTTTCATCATTCATTTTTCTTAACATGTGCCTGCCTACTGTTTTTTTCATGTTTGTGCTTTGGGCCAGGGCTGTTCATTTTTCTGTCCATTAACACTCTCTCTGCACTAACGCTTTGTCTTTCAACACACCATTAACATACCGTTTGCCTTTGTTCCATGACCTTCTGGTCAGTTATTCTCTGTAGCCTTGTCCTATCAACACCTTCTCTTTTGTTATCTCTTTCCCCACCCCTGCTATATTTGCTTAAAACCTTTTACATTTCTAACCTTTGCCAGTTCTGATGAAGGGTCACTGACCTGAAACGTTAACTCTGCTTCTCTCTCCACAGATGCTGCCAGACCTGCTGAGTATCTCCAACATTTCTTGTTTTTATTCCAGGATACATAGAACATAGAACAGTACAGCACAGTACAGGCCCTTCGGCCCACGATGTTGTGCCGAACCTTTAACCTACTCTAAGATCTAAGTAACTACCTACCCTTCATTCTACTATCATCCATGTACCTATCCAAGAGTCGCTTAAATGCCCCTAATGTATCTGCTTCTACTACCACCGCTGGCAGCGCATTCCACGCACCCACCACTCTCTGTGTTAAGAACCTACCTCTGACATCTCCCCGAAACCTTCCTCCAATCACCTTAAAATTATGCCCCCTGGTAATAGCCCTTTCCACCCTGGGAAAAAGTCTCTGACTATCCACTCTATCTATGCCTCTCATCATCTTGTACCCCTCTATCAAGTCACCTCTCATCCTTCTTCGCTCCAATGAGTAAAGCCCTAGCTCCCTCAATCTTTCTTCTTAGGACATGCCCTCCAGTCCAGGCAGCATCCTGGTAAATCTCCTCTGCACCCTCTCTAAAGTTTCCCACATCCTTCCTATAATGAGGCGACCAGAACTGAACACAATATTCCAAGTGTGGTCGAACCAGGGCCTTATAGAGCTGCAGCATAACCTCGCGGCTCTTAAACTCAATACACCTAGGACCCTCTGCTCCTGCACCCCCTTTAGAATTAATGACTTGAGTATCTGCACCTTTATTAGCCTGACAATCTGCACCTTTAATGATTTGAGCATCTGTACACCAAGGTCCATTTGCTCTTCTCCCCAATTTAAAATCTGATCATTGAGGAGGTATTTCTTGTTCTGCGCTTATTTCTAAAATATATTCTTCATGCACTGTATTGCACCTGCTACCTTTCTGTCCACCCTCCTGGCCTATATTCTTCTGCAGATTTTAACCATTAGTCACACCCCACCACCCCTCTGTGAATTTCAATATCGTCCCTTCAATTTCTAACTCAAGACATCAGCAGTGTCCTGACACAGATGCCGTGCAACATCATTTGACATATTAAGGCCCAGAAATGGACACTTATTAACTCAGCCTCAGTGCTGAAGATGATCCACCAATTTCCTGATTGAAAGAGGTAAAAGGATTATGTCCGCACCCAGCGCGTCACTCAGTCTCCAATGTCTCTCTGTTATTAATAAAACCCCACACATTAAAGAAAAAAACACCAGACTCACAAAATGTGTTTCTGATATTTTGTGCATTATTCACACATCTCGGGTACTGCTCTGCATAAATATAGACTTGGTATTAACATGGATAAATAACAACAGCTTGGCTTCAACACGCTGGGAGTCGCAGCTGGCTCATTAGTGTAACCAAGATCATACTCGATCATCACTACACTGGGCTCCCTTTCCTCCTATTCCTTATTGCCAACATAGTTAAATACAAACAGGGTCCAAAGATCAGGGTAACACAGAATAGGACCTGTGTTTGTTTGTACTCTGGGGCAACAGGCACTTGTCAACAGGCATTGATCAATTTAGGGGCCATTGGTTTTTTGACCTATATATTCATTCTTAGGATATGGGCATCACTGGCAAAGCCCAGCAATTATTGCTCATCCCTAGTTGTCCTTGAGGGGTGGTGGTCAGCTGCCTTCATGAGCTGCTGCTGTCTGTGCGGTGAAGCTAATAAGATATAAGAACTGTTTGAGGCTGAACCTGACTGTTTGAGACCTTGGTGTCATATTTCACCCTGAGATGAGCTTCCAACCACATATTCGTGCCCTCACGAAGACGGCCTATTTCCACCTCTGTAATATCGCACGACTTCGCCCCTGTCTTAGCTCAGCTGCTGCTGAAACCCTCAGTCATTGCTTTCATTCCCTCTGGGCTTCACTATTCCAAAGCGCTCTTGGCTGGTCTCCCACATTCTACCCTCTGAAGGTTGAGTCATTCAAAACCCTGCTGCCCATCTCTTAACTCGCACCAAGTCCTGTTCCCTGATCACCCCTGTACTCACTGACCTACATTGGCTCTGGGTCAAGCAACATCTTGACTTAAACATTCTCATCCTTGTTTTCAAATCTCTCTATGGCCTCACCCCTCCCTATCTCCGTAATCTCCTCCAGCCCCACACGCCACCAGGATATCTGTGCTCCTCTAATTCTGGCTTCTTGAGCATCCCCGATTTTAATCGGTCCACCATTGATGGCTGTGCTTTAATCTGTCTGGGCCCTAAGCTCTGGAATTCCCTCCCTACATCTCTCTGCCTCTCTTTACTCCAATTAAGATACTCCTTAAAACCTAGCTTTGACCAAGCTTTTGGTCATCAGATCTAATATCTCCTTATGTGGCTTGATGTCATATTTTGTCTGATAACGCACCTGGAAAGCACCTCGGGATGTTCCATTACATTTAAGGTTCTATATAAATGCATGTTGTTATTGTTATGAGATCTGGGAGCACTAAAATAACCCAATGACCAAGCTGACTCTGCATGTTTCTACATGGTTGCGCCTGTCACGTCAGAAGGAATAAATAAAGCTAACATGAAGTTGTGTTTTATGGCTGTAAATTGGAAGGTCCAGGCCCTGCTGATGTGAGTGCTGGGCTGAGCATTAGTAAGAAATGTACAGCCCTTTGTGAAGCGTTGGGACACTGGGCTCAATTTTGAAGCACCAACTGATGGAGTGCCCTGGTTGGCCACTGGTTCCCACAAGCAAACAGTTCTTCCCCTCCACTGTAGCCTCTCCCCCCACTACCCTTGCCCTTTTGAGACCCTGGCCTCATATAAAATTGGCCCTCCTTCTGTGCTGTAACATTCTATGGTTCGATCAAGCCGCTAATGTGTTTGTTATTAATAATCCTGATTTTAATCCAGTAGTTATTAAATCAAATCCTCCCCACTGCTGAGAGAGAACAAACATGTTTGCTGTTCACTGTCCATGAACATTCTCTTCATTAGGGATAATAGGGATAAAGTCAGTTCACAGCAATTATGTTACAAGTACCGCCTCTGCCACCTTGTGGCCTAATGTGATCACTACAAGCCACAAATTAGTGTCAAAATTCTTTGGCATTACAGGAAAATTTATGCTTTATTTTGTTAACACTAAATCAAAACAGTTGCACCCTGACAAAAGAACACAGTTATTAATCAACATTTGAAAGGTTCCTATGTGTTGCCTTTTACACAGTGTGGGAATCCTGCTCAGTGAGGCGAACAGAGACAGTTTTTTTGAAAGAGGATTTCACTTCGGTGAGAAGTTGAGTTTGCCTGAGTCAGGCCTCGTTTTCTGTCTCACACGATGGATCTGTTCAGTTAGACTTGGACCCTGACCCTAACTGGGGAAACCATGCTCCCCACCTCCTCTTCTTTAAGACCCTCCTTAAAACCCACCCATTTGACCAAGCATTTGGTTATCCTCCCGATTATCCCCTTTTATTGACCCAGTGTTGACTCTTGTCTGAGTACCACTCAGTCTGTGAAGTGCCTTGGGATGTTTGTTCTCCATTAGCTGTGCTTTATGTTCTCAATATTTGCAAGTGATCCCTGGGCATGTATAAATTCTTGCAGGATGTACCAGGTATGTGTTAATGGTTGCAGCGTCTCAACGGAAATGTACCAGACAGAAAAGTTTGGAAACCGCCACCATATAATCATATCAGACATGTGTTGGACCCACAGCTTGATGTACTATGGATTAGGAACATAGGGGTAGGAGTAGGCCATTCAGCCCATCGAGCCTGCACCACCATTCAATACGATTATCCACTTCAATTCCTTTTTCCCACACTATCCACACATCCCTTTATGTCATTGGTATTTAGAAATATGGCAATCTCTACGTTAAACATACTCAATGACAGTTTCCACAGCCCTCTGGGGTAGAGAATTCCAAAGATTTACAACCCTCTGAGTAAAGAAATTTCTCCTCATCTCTGTCCTAAGTGGCTTCCCCCCTATTTTGAAATTGTGTCCCCTGGTTCTAGACTCCCCAACCAGGGGAAACATCTTACCTGCATCTACCCTGTCTATCCCTTTAAGTATTTTGTAGGTTTCAATGAGATCACCTCTCATTCTGCGAAACTCTAGACGATATAGATTAGAAGATTGTTCAGTTTGAATCAATCATGATTTTCCCACATGTGGCTCCTTTAATTGACAATTAATAACAGTGTTAATTAAGATAGTGTCTAACCCTCATTGTTAACCATTTAAGATCCAAATGATTTACTGCTAAATCATTTGATCTGATAGGAAATATACACATGTGAGTTTAATCCAATCTCAGGAAAAATAGACTCCATCACTTGAATCTTCATTGGCAATCCTGACCTGGTGTTACAATCAGGTGAGGAGGGGGTGAAAGGCTCCCCTCTTGTCTCTCTCCTTGTTTGAGCAAAACAGGGTTTATTTCTTTTAATCAATGGATATGCTTACCAATTTAGTGAGCGTTTAACCCTTTATGTGTTATGAGCATAAAAGAACTAATTGGACAGGTTTCTTGAGTTTAAACAAGAAAGTAGTTAGTTTATTGCACTTAAAACCAAAACCCGATCTAAGCAAAATAATAAACTATGCTCCAACTTTCACACACACACACGTACACAAGAATCACACACACACAAATAGGTCACAGAATGGAAAAGAATAGATTGGTTGGCTTACAGTCCAGAACAATAAAAAATATACAGTCTGTGGAGTCTGGTAATTCTGTTGTCTTCCAGATTAACTCAGTGGTCCTGAAGTTTCTGGCTGGAAGTGGTTGCCAACAGGTTCAGGGTTTTCTTGGAGACAGTGATGCAGATGGTTTTCTTCTTGGGGTCTCTATCTGCAGCAATGATAGGCTTGGATTTTTTGCAGGCAGAGTTTGAACTTGCCAGGTCACCTGGAGAGAAAGATAGAGAAAGGGAGAGCCCACTTGGGTTCTTCACTGGTCAAACCCAGGTGCTTGCCTGCTATAGAGAGAAAGAACTGGAAGTTTTCACGCCGATGGAGGGTCTGTCACATGATGGCTTTTTTACAACATCAGGTCTAAGAATTCCCAATCTCTCTGTCATGCTGGGCCCCCACCTGCCAAGAATGAGGCACATTAATTTTGTCATGAACATTGATTTTAAACTGTTACTGGAGTGAAGAAAGGACTTGTTAAACAGATCAGCCGTGGCTGGAAAAGTCATTTGCATATTAATAGATGGTGCTTGGAAGGACAAAGGACCATTCCCTGACACATTCAATCCACAATGGACCTTGATCACCAGGTATTGTGTGTAAGAGGACCATTCCAGAGACTGCTAATATGATACAATCCAAGATGTGGTCAGACCAGTTAGTCACATGACTAACCTGCTTGGCAACCTGGGTTTTTCTGAACTGTACAAACAATTTGAACTGAGAGTGTCGGCTTGCTCCTGGACTGAGAAGATCTCTCCTGTCTGCTCCCATCTCTTTCCCCAAGAGAGAAAAGTCTCCTACAGCAAACAAGGTTTAAGTATACTGGACCGCAACGAAAAGCAAGATCTACCTTCAAACAAGGACTCTACAGTGAGCTTGAAGAACCGAAACAAAAACTCTTCAGATATTGCCTCAAACTTTTCCACTTTATTTTTCTTCTGCTCTTTGCTGTCTCTATTTGCATGTATGTATCGCATATGCATGTTAGCATGGGCATGTCGTGTATCTGTAGGCATCAACCCGATTAGAGTTTAAGTTTAAGTTGAACAAATTTCAACCTTTCTTCTTTAAACCTAATAAAGCCTGTTTGTGCTGGTTTCTTTGTCTCATAATTGGAAAGCGGTGAACAAGGATTAAGCAAGGGGGAGCTAAAAACACGGTGTGTTTAAAATTAAACCCTGTTACGGTAAGACCAGGTGAAGGCTGAGAGGGATCACTCGGCACCTTTCTCACCTGGACGTAACACTCTCTCAAGTTCCATTGTCTCAGTAATTACCCTTTGAATGGTTCGTCTCCACCAGTATAATATTCCAAGATTGCCTTTAATGTCTTGTTCATGAAGGCAGGACAGGTACCTCATTCAGAATTCTCAGGCCACTGTTCTGGTTGGGGATTTACCATACCTATATCTCCACCTCAATACATTTGAATGTAGGGCATTTAGATGCAAATTGCAGTGCTAGTATTTGTCTTTTATCAGTCTTTTTCTCTCCTGTTTCTTTTTAAAGTTGATTTCAAGTTTCCAACCGATGGATTAAAAACATTCATCATTCGGCATAGCTCATTCATGACACATTGGAAGTGAAAAAAGACTTTAATTTTCTATCCAGCCTTCCGATTTACAAAGGCAGACTAGCTTAATTGATCTTTTTTATTCATTCCTGGGATGTGGGCGTCTCTGGCTGGGCCAGCATTTAATGCCCATCCCTAATTGCCCTTGAGAAGGTGATTATTTCCATTTGAGGCCGCCAGATTGAGCAGATAAATCTACAGCCACCTATAAAGTGTAATTGTGCAGAGCAGGAATCACCAAGGTTTGATCCTCAGTCTGTTTCGAGATAGCTGATCTGAGCTGGGGAAATAGTGAGGGTACACAACTGGACCTCAACGCCATCAGATCTCATAGAAGCTCTCTGTGAGGCCATTCCACCCATCATGCCTGTACCAGGTCTTTGAACGAGTTAGTTTTCAGGTGAGGGACAGCTTGGGGTAGAGAGCAGGGATGGGGAATAAAATCAGCCAGAGTTCTAGCCCCATCTAAAAGCAAAATACTGCAGATTCCGGATATCTGGGATTAAAAGCAGAAAATCTGGTAACGCTGGGCAGGTCAGGCAGCATCTGTGGAAAGAGCGACAGAGTTAACTGGCCGGCATGCTGGTTTCCCAACACTGGCTGGATTTACCAGGGTGGGGGAGGCCGACCCGTGATCCTTCCTGATCCATTACGAAGGCCAATTAACATTGTTAAAGAGCTCACTGACAGCTCGTTAAGGGGCATGTTGTGATTTTCAGGGAGGTGCACAGGCTGCATGTGCCACTCTGGGGCAGACCAGGTGAATGGAAGCGGACACACAGTGGGGAGCCAGTTATGGCCGCCTCAGGGAATTAGCTGGACTCCATGATAGGGTGAACAGTGCAGAAAGGAACTCAGCATTGGGAGACAGGTGCCATCGGATCAACGGAGGTTGGGAGAAGAGTAGGCAGTAAGCTCTCAGGCTTGGGGGGTGGGGGGGTGGTCATAGCCTTCCTGGCATCGCAGGACCATTAGAGGAGGGGGCAACACTGCCAAATGCAATTGGAAGGGGCCACATGAACCCAAGGAAGGCCACAGCTGGCAATGGGGTCATGACTTTCAGATTTTGGGCCTGCTGTTGAGAAGCAACACACTCCACAGGAAGGGCAGGGCCTCGGGCATCAGTCGGGCAGGAGAGATGGAAGAGGGGCAAGAAGAACACGAAGGCCATACCCTTAGCATAGGATCTACTGTCAAAGATGGAGCTACCTGGAGATGACTGAGACCCCGTGCTACAGGAGACTGCGTCTCCTCAGGCAGATGCTCACAGAGGTCTGTGCCCTCATCGTGGAAGACCTCACACCTCACAGCAATGCTCACCATGGCCTGCCAGTAGCTGTCAAAGTCACTGTGGTCTTGAAGTTCTTCGATTCTGTCTCCTTCTGAGGATTAGCTGCGGACCTTAGTGGAATCTCGCTAGTTGCTGCAGGCCACTGCATCTCACAGGATGATGCCCTCTTTGCCAGAGCTGGACGATACATTCAGTTCATGAGAGATACTACTTTGCAGTCTCAGAAGGCAGTAGGTTTCACCTCCATCGCTGGATTCCCCCAGTTGCACGCATGTGGCTATCAAGGCATTCAGTGGCTGGCCACACAGATCCATTAACAGGAAGGGCTCCCACTCCCTCAACATTCAGCTGGTCTGTGACCACAAAAAAAGCTTCCTCCATGTGTGCTCTCGCTTTCCTGGCAGCTGCCATGACTCCTTCATCCTCCACCAGTCCAGCAGCCTCAGTTCTTCACTCCAACTCCCAAACTCCATGGATGGATTCTGGGGGACAAGGGATATTTCTTGAAGAGATGGTTACTCACCCCACTACGAGAACCCAAGACACAGGCTCATTCAGACAACCATTGAGTGTGCCATCGGGCTTCTGAAGATGTGGTTCCGTTGCCTGGACCGGTTGGGTGGCACCCTGTAGTACACTCCTGCAAGGGTCTCACTCATTCTGGTGGTCTCCATAACACGTCCCTCCAAAGAGGTGTGGATCTTGAAGAAGGCGAGGCTGTGGAAGGACACAGCTCATTGGAGGAAGAAGAGGAGCAGGGCATGAGAAGAGGAGGTAGAAAAGGAGGGAGGTGCAGAACAGCGAGGTGCCCCGGCTGCACAGGATGGTGGCCGGGCCCAGATCTTGTCAGGATGCCATCTCCTTCAGGGATCATCTGATTCAGGCACATTTCACCTGAGCCCCTCTGACACGGGATGATCGGCATGTCTGGAACTCACTCTGAGCTGCCTGTGCTAACACTTCCATTGAAGACGCAGTCTGGAACATGTAAATCCTTACCACAAATGAAGGATGCACATCTGGCCAGAAATATCACCATCACCATAGATAGACTCTTGCTCGCCTTCACCACTTCAGACCTTTTTTCTTACCCTGCCATTAATAAAAGGAGTCTCACACATCTGGCTTCATGTGTCAATATTTATATTGTCTTATAAAGGCAAACAGTGCATAGTTACAGATGAAGACACCCTGGTGACCCATACAGTGCTCTGCCCAAAGTGGTGGCCTCCACACTTGATCACTTCTACGTGATGCTCCCCTTGTGGCCTTGGATGAAGTGTAAGTGCCTAATCACTTGTCTAGGCTTCCAGCTGAGATGCACGTGGCAGTTGTCCCTGTCGTGGAGCATCTTCAAAAGCTTTTGCACCTGAATCATTACAGTAGCAGCCTCCATCACTGGGCCCTCAGTCAGAGGGGCCAAGGAGGCTGATGATGGTGATGGCACCCTGTGAGCGTGGGGAGTGCCAGCCTCATCCTCCTCGGTGACTACCTCAACCCTTGGATGGCCTCTGGATGGCTGGAGGGGAGCACCAGCTGGGACACAACTGGCATCCTCTACAGATACCCCTGTGCCATCAGTGTTACTGACCGGACCAGGCTACATAGTATAGCATGCATCCTGTGAAAGTCAATGTGTGGTTCATGCATGCACTCCGAGTGCCGCCACATATGGCTCTCCATGAGGTTGGCCACTCTCTCAATGGAGCAGCTCATGCGTTCAAAGCCCTGAGCCGTGGTGGTGCACATGAGCTAAATGGATTCCTCCCTTCTCAGCCCCTGACCCCTCACTGCCTCAGGGAACTTCGACATGAGGGAGCACATCTGCTGCTGCTGGTCTAAGTACAGCCTCCTTTCCAGTGACTCCTGAGGCTCCAAATGTGCCCAGCTGAGCTGAACTGTGTCTGTCTTCCCTCCTCTGCGGGAACTGCCCACAGCTACCTCTGCCTCTGGAACCTCCTGTTGCACACTAGTGCCATTGTCATCACCCAGTGCCACCTTATCTAACTGCATGTGAGGAGCTGTGCTGCTGCTGCTGCTGCTCTAGGCCCAGTGATGGTGAGGGTGTTGGTCTCCTTGGCTCAGTTTCTTCACCTGTGTGCCCATCCAATTTCCTTTTGAAATCATTCATCATCTCTGCTTCCACCACTTTCATAGGCAACGAGTTACAGGTCATTACCACTCGCTGCGTAAAAAATTTCTTTCTCACATCACCCCGGATTTTTTGCCAAAAACCTTAAACCTGTGTCCTCTAGTCCTTATACAATCAGCTAATGGCATCAGCGTTTCTTTGTCTACCTTATCTAGACCTGTCATAAGCTTGTACACCTCTATCAGGTCTCCCCTCAATCTCCTTTGCTCCAAGGAGAACAACCACAGCTTCTCCAACATAACATTGTAGCCAAAATCCCTCATCCCTGGTAAATCTTCTCTGCATCCTCTCAAGGATCCTCATATCCTTCCTAAAGTGTGGTGACCAGGACTGGATGCAATACTCTAGTTGGGGCCTAACCAGAGCTTTATACAGGTTCAGTATAACTTCCCTGCTTTTGTACTCAATACCTCTATTTATGAAGCCCAAGATCCTATTTGCTTTGCTAACTACTCTCTCAATATGTCCTGCCACCTTTAAAGAACGATGTACATGAATCCCCAGGTCCCTCTGTTCCTGCACACTCTTTAGAACTGTACTATTCAGTCTCTTGCCTCTCTCTATCCCTTCTGCCAAAATGCGTCACCTCACACTTCCCTGTATTAAATTTCATCTGCCACTTGCCTCATCCTCAAAGTCTGCCGCACCTCTAAGTTTTGTATCATTGGCAAATTTTGAAATTTTACTCTGTATTCCAATATCAGAATCAGTGTCCAAAGTCCCGATTCAAAGATGCTGTCAAAGGAAACATGAAAGCCCACAACATCAATCACGACAAGTGGGAAACTCTAGCTGACGATCAATGTAAATGGTGACACTAGCTGTGGGCAGGAATTCGCTACCACAACGACATGTGGTTTCAGAAGCTCCAAAGCAGATGCCAGCCCTGCAAACAATGCATCAGTAGAGATCATACCGCACCACCGGCAAGGGACAACTTCCTGTGTGGCACTTGTGGCAGACTTTGCCTTTCCAGAATCGGCTTGATCTGGCATCAAAAGAAGTGCAGCAGATGATCTCATCTGACCTGACCAAAGTTCTGATGCTGCATTCCCATCACCTCTCACAGATGGAAGGATATCAATCATTCCAATACCAAGTCAAGAAAAGCAGTGGTCCTAGCACTGACCTCTGGGGAACACCACTGTCCACCATTCTCCATTCTGAAAAATGACCATTTACCATGACTCGCTGTTTTCTATCCTCAAGTCAATTTTCTTTATCCAATTGGACACTGACCCTCCTATTCCATGAAGCTCAATTTTGTCAACCTGCCTTTTGTCAAACGCTTTCTTAAAATCCATATAGACAACATCCATTGCTTTTCCTTCATCAACCTTCTCTGCTATTTCATCAAAAAATTCAATTAAATTAGTCAATCATGATCTGCCTTTTATAAATCCATGTTGACTATCCTGAATTAACTCAAACTTCTCCAAGTGCCTATTGTTTTTTCTCCCCCTGAGTATTGTTTCTAAAACCTTACGGACAGGCCTGTAGTTACTAGGAATGTCCTCATACCCTTTCTTGAATAAGGGTGTAGATCTGATTTATCAACTGCTATCGCTGCTGCCTTCAAGTATTTATTAATTGACATTATTGTTTGTGATTGACACAAAAGCAAGTGACAATGTAGAGTAAAAGTGAAAAAGGAAATGTACTGATGACTCAAAAATAGCTTCCATCTCTGAGCCATACTGACTGATAAGTTTGCAGCTTTGATCTCTAGTTTGTATTGAGTTAGCAGTGTTTGGGGCATTATAATGAGCTGCCATAATTATGGGTTAGCGATGGGGATATCAGGGCAGAGATTCATTGCAGTGTTGACTGATATCAATTGGTCTCTGCTGAAAGTTGGTTGAGGACAGGATCGAGCTCGGCTACGATGTCAGAAAGCCTTGCTGGTGTTCTGCTATCAAGCGTCTCAAACGAGTAATGGTCACATAGGAACATAGGAGCAGGAGTAGGCCATTCAGCCCATCGAGCCTGCCCCGCCATTCAATACGATCATGGCTGATCATCCACTTTTTCACCTGAGTGAGACCCTGAAATGCTGAGCGGCATCCATGGAACCATCTGTCAGTGAGGGAGTCGACACCTTCTAGAGAGGTGGGGACTAGACAAAATTGGAAAGAAATCAAAGGGGAAGGAAAAAAAACACATTCCGCTGATTTAACAGCACAGATATGAGCTGGCCCAGACATTATTTAAGTGATTTATTTGAGATTAATTAGTGTATTCTTTTTGCAAATAAAAGATCTTCAGGGGGGTTCTTCATTACTCTGCAAGGGTTTTTATTGTAAGGAAAGCTTTCTAGTGCTTGCATGTTGGTGTTAATTTCTTATTACTGTTATGTTTGTATTGCAATTTCTTTTGTCAGTCAGCAACTGAAAGAGAAAGCTCACTTGATATTTGGGGCAGAATTTTGGGTTTTGGGTCAGGATCCCGATGTCAGAGTCAAATAGGGGTCACAACCCTGCACTGTATGGGGAGCAGCCCCCAACAGTGACTTTCCCTGAATTAGCCAGTCAATGGGCAGAGGGCATGCTCGCCATCCAGTTAAGGAAAGTGGACAGGCTCTCGAAGCTAGTGGGTCAATAAGAAGCCCTCCAAAACGCAGCCTGCTGTTGCAGGTAAAGGAGAGAGGGCACCTCCGTCTCCATTTACCTGTCTGCCCCCCATAATCCCTAACTCCCCTGTACATCAAAAATCTGTCTAACTCAGCCTTGAATATAAAAACAAGAAATGCTGGAAATACGCAGCAGGTCTGGCAGCATCTGTGGAGAGAGAAGCAGAGTTAACGTTTCAGGTCAGTGACCCTTCTTCAGAACACTGACCTGAAACGTTAACTCTGCTTCTCTCTCCACAGATGCTGTCAGACCTGCTGAGTATTTCCAGCATTTCTTGTTTTTATTTCAAATTTCCAGCATCTGCAGTATTTTGATTTTATTTCAGCCTTGAATATATTCAATGACCCAGCCTCCACTGCTCAGCTGGGAAGATAATTCCAAAGATTAATATCTCTCCGAGAAGAAATTCCTTCTCATCTCTGTCTTAAATGGGAGACCTCTTAATTTAAATGTCCCCCCAGTTCTAGATTCCCCCACAAGGGGAAAAAGCCTCTCAGCATCGACCCGATCAAGCCCCCTCAGAATCTTATATGTTTCAATAAGATCACCCCTCATTCTTCTAAACTCCAATGAGTATAAGCCCAACCTGCTCAATCTTTCCTCATAAGACAACCCCTTCATCCCAGGAATCAGCCTATTGAACTTTTTTGGAATTGCTTCCAGTGCAAGTATATATAAGGTGGCCAAAATTGTATGCAGTACTCTAGGTGTGATCTCACCAATGACTTCCCTACTTTCATACTCCATCCCCCTTGCATATAATGCCAACATTCCATTTGTCTTCCTAATTACTTGCTGTAACTGCAGCTGACCTTTTGTGAATCATGTACAAGGATACCCATCCCCCCCCCTCTACTGCAACATTTTGCAGTCTCGCTAGTAAATAATATTCTGTTTTTCTGTTTCCTGCCAAAATGGACAACTTCATATTTTATACGCCATCTGCCACATTTTTGCCCACTCACTTAATCTATCTATATCTCTTTGCAGACACTCTGTGTCCTCCTCATAACTTGCTTTCCCACCTATCTTTGTATCGTCAGCAAATTTGGCTACAAAACACTTGGTCCCTTTGTCCATTGAAGCTGCCAAAAAAAGCAGATTTTGGTGCTCAGATTTAGGAATTAGCAACCGATCAGGAGAATGAACTCTAAAGTCTCTCCAACTGTCCAGACCCACAAGCCAGCAAGTGAGAAATATCAAAGCAAATAGAGTCAGAGCCTGAAGCTTTTGGTCGGATTGTCAGTGCTCAGGGCTGGCTCATTGCCCTTAGTTTGGACACGCCTGTGTTATCTTCATCTTTTAGATGACGGCAAATGGTGCTTGAAACTAATTATGACAACATTTGAAACTAAAATTGCTCTCTTTGAGATCAAAAACTCCTGAAGTGGGTAATCATGGGGAGAGCCTCATATTCAAGGCACAACACATTAATGAATTAATCCACTCCCTTGATCTATCTCCATAGCTCTGCACGTTTTTTCATTTCAAGTATTTATCCAATTCGCTTTTGAAATGTATTATTAACTCTGCTTCGGCAACCCTTTAGAGAGTGGTTCAGAAATCCTATCAACTCGCTGCGTAAAAACATTCTCTTCATCTCCTCCTGCTTCTTTTGCCAATGATGTCACATGCAAAATAGTCATTCTTCATGTTTCAATCGTGACAGTAAGGGATATTATTATATTATTATATATTATTGTCATTCTTCATGTTTGAATCGCGACAGCAAGGGATATTATTATATTATTATATATTATTGTCATTCTTCATGTTTGAATCGCGACAGCAAGGGATATTATTATATTATTATATATTATTGTCATTCTTCATGTTTGAATCGTGACAGCAAGGGATATTATTATATTATTATATATTATATTCATTCTTCATGTTTCAATCGCGACAGCAAGGGATATTATTATATTATTATATATTATTGTCATTCTTCATGTTTGAATCGCGACAGCAAGGGATATTATTATATTATTATATATTATTGTCATTCTTCATGTTTGAATCGCGACAGCAAGGGTTATTATTATATTATTATATATTATTGTCATTCTTCATGTTTGAATCGCGACAGTAAGGGATATTATTATATTATTATATATTATTGTCATTCTTCATGTTTGAATCGCGACAGCAAGGGATATTATTATATTATTATATATTATTGTCATTCTTCATGTTTGAATCGCGACAGCAAGGGATATTATTATATTATTATATATTATTGTCATTCTTCATGTTTGAATCGTGACAGCAAGGGATATTATTATATTATTATATATTATATTCATTCTTCATGTTTCAATCGCGACAGCAAGGGATATTATTATATTATTATATATTATTGTCATTCTTCATGTTTGAATCGCGACAGCAAGGGATATTATTATATTATTATATATTATTGTCATTCTTCATGTTTGAATCGCGACAGCAAGGGTTATTATTATATTATTATATATTATTGTCATTCTTCATGTTTGAATCGCGACAGCAAGGGATATTATTATATTATTATATATTATTGTCATTCTTCATGTTTCAATCGCGACAGCAAGGGATATTATTATATTATTATATATTATAGTCATTCTTCATATTTCAATCGTGACAGCAAGGGATATTATTATATTATTATACATCATTGTCATTCTTCGTGTCTCAATCACGACAGCAAGGGATATTATTATATTATTATATATTACAGTCATTCTTCATATTTCAATCGTGACAGCAAGGGATATTATTATATTATTATATATTATTGTCATTCTTCATGTTTCAATCGCGACAGCAAGGGATATTATTATATTATTATATATTATAGTCATTCTTCATATTTCAATCGTGACAGCAAGAGATATTATTATATTATTATACATCATTGTCATTCTTCGTGTCTCAATCACGACAGCAAGGGATATTATTATATTATTATACATCATTGTCATTCTTCGTGTCTCAATCACGACAGCAAGGGATATTATTATATTATTATACATTATAGTCATTCTTCATATTTCAATCGCGACAGCAAGGGATATTATTATATTATTATATATTACAGTCATTCTTCATATTTCAATCGTGACAGCAAGGGATATTATTATATTATTATATATTATTGTCATTCTTCATATTTCAATCGCGACAGCAAGGGATATTATTATATTATTATATATTACAGTCATTCTTCATATTTCAATCGCGACAGCAAGGGATATTATTATATTATTATATATTACAGTCATTCTTCATATTTCAATCGTGACAGCAAGAGATATTATTATATTATTATACATCATTGTCATTCTTCGTGTCTCAATCTCGACAGCAAGGGATATTATTATATTATTATACATCATTGTCATTCTTCGTGTCTCAATCACGACAGCAAGAGATATTATTATATAATTATACATCATTGTCATTCTTCGTGTCTCAATCACGACAGCAAGAGATATTATTATATAATTATACATCATTGTCATTCTTCGAGTCTCAATCGCGACAGCAAGAGATATTATTATATAATTATACATTATAGTCATTCTTCGTGTCTCAATCACGACAGCAAGGGATATTATTATATTATTATACATTATAGTCATTCTTCGTGTCTCAATCACGAAAGCAAGGGATATTATTATATTATTATACATCATTGTCATTCTTCGTGTCTCAATCACGACAGCAAGAGATATTATTATATAATTATACATTATAGTCATTCTTCGTGTCTCAATCTCGACAGCAAGAGATATTATTATATTATTATACATCATTGTCATTCTTCGTGTCTCAATCGCGACAGCAAGGGATATTATTATATTATTATACATCATTGTCATTCTTCGTGTCTCAATCACGACAGCAAGGGATATTATTATATAATTATACATCATTGTCATTCTTCGTGTCTCAATCACGACAGCAAGAGATATTATTATATAATTATACATTATAGTCATTCTTCGTGTCTCAATCTCGACAGCAAGGGATATTATTATATTATTATACATCATTGTCATTCTTCGTGTCTCAATCACGACAGCAAGGGATATTATTATATTATTATACATTATAGTCATTCTTCGTGTCTCAATCTCGACAGCAAGAGATATTATTATATAATTATACATCATTGTCATTCTTCGTGTCTCAATCACGACAGCAAGAGAAATTATTATATAATTATACATCATTGTCATTCTTCGAAGCTCAATCACGACAGCAAGAGATATTATTATATAATTATACATTATAGTCATTCTTCGTGTCTCAATCACGACAGCAAGGGATATTATTATATTATTATACATTATAGTCATTCTTCGTGTCTCAATCACGAAAGCAAGGGATATTATTATATTATTATACATCATTGTCATTCTTCGTGTCTCAATCTCGACAGCAAGGGATATTATTATATTATTATACATCATTGTCATTCTTCGTGTCTCAATCACGACAGCAAGTGATATTATTATATAATTATACATCATTGTCATTCTTCGTGTCTCAATCACGACAGCAAGAGATATTATTATATAATTATACATCATTGTCATTCTTCGAGTCTCAATCGCGACAGCAAGAGATATTATTATATAATTATACATTATAGTCATTCTTCGTGTCTCAATCACGACAGCAAGGGATATTATTATATTATTATACATTATAGTCATTCTTCGTGTCTCAATCACGAAAGCAAGGGATATTATTATATTATTATACATCATTGTCATTCTTCGTGTCTCAATCACGACAGCAAGAGATATTATTATATAATTATACATTATAGTCATTCTTCGTGTCTCAATCTCGACAGCAAGAGATATTATTATATTATTATACATCATTGTCATTCTTCGTGTCTCAATCGCGACAGCAAGGGATATTATTATATTATTATACATCATTGTCATTCTTCGTGTCTCAATCACGACAGCAAGGGATATTATTATATAATTATACATCATTGTCATTCTTCGTGTCTCAATCACGACAGCAAGAGATATTATTATATAATTATACATTATAGTCATTCTTCGTGTCTCAATCTCGACAGCAAGGGATATTATTATATTATTATACATCATTGTCATTCTTCGTGTCTCAATCACGACAGCAAGGGATATTATTATATTATTATACATTATAGTCATTCTTCGTGTCTCAATCTCGACAGCAAGAGATATTATTATATAATTATACATCATTGTCATTCTTCGTGTCTCAATCACGACAGCAAGAGAAATTATTATATAATTATACATCATTGTCATTCTTCGAAGCTCAATCACGACAGCAAGAGATATTATTATATAATTATACATTATAGTCATTCTTCGTGTCTCAATCACGACAGCAAGGGATATTATTATATTATTATACATTATAGTCATTCTTCGTGTCTCAATCACGAAAGCAAGGGATATTATTATATTATTATACATCATTGTCATTCTTCGTGTCTCAATCACGACAGCAAGAGATATTATTATATAATTATACATTATAGTCATTCCTCGTGTCTCAATCACGAAAGCAAGGGATATTATTATATTATTATACATCATTGTCATTCTTCGTGTCTCAATCACGACAGCAAGAGATATTATTACATTATTATACATTATAGTCATTCTTCGTGTCTCAATCTCGACAGCAAGAGATATTATTATATAATTATACATTATAGTCATTCTTCGTGTCTCAATCGCGACAGCAAGGGATATTATTATATTATTATACATCATTGTCATTCTTCGTGTCTCAATCGCGACAGCAAGGGATATTATTATATTATTATACATCATTGTCATTCTTCGTGTCTCAATCTCGACAGCAAGGGATATTATTATATTATTATACATTATAGTCATTCTTCGTGTCTCAATCTCGACAGCAAGAGATATTATTATATTATTATACATCATTGTCATTCTTCGTGTCTCAATCTCGACAGCAAGGGATATTATTATATTATTATACATTATAGTCATTCTTCGTGTCTCAATCGCGACAGCAAGGGATATTATTATATTATACATCATTGTCATTCTTCGTGTCTCAATCTCGACAGCAAGGGATATTATTATATTATTATACATCATTGTCATTCTTCGTGTCTCAATCTCGACAGCAAGAGATATTATTATATTATTATGTATTATAGTCATTCTTCGTGTCTCAATCTCGACAGCAAGGGATATTATTATATTATTATACATTATAGTCATTCTTCGTGCCTCAATCTCGACAGCAAGAGATATTATTATATTATTATACATCATTGTCATTCTTCGTGTCTCAATCGCGACAGCAAGAGATATTATTATATTATTATACATCATTGTCATTCTTCGTGTCTCAATCACGACAGCAAGAGATATTATTATATAATTATACATTATAGTCATTCTTCGTGTCTCAATCACGACAGCAAGGGATATTATTATATTATTATACATTATAGTCATTCTTCGTGTCTCAATCACGAAAGCAAGGGATATTATTATATTATTATACATCATTGTCATTCTTCGTGTCTCAATCACGACAGCAAGAGATATTATTATATTATTATACATCATTGTCATTCTTCGTGTCTCAATCACGACAGCAAGGGATATTATTATATTATTATACATCATTGTCATTCTTCGTGTCTCAATCACGACAGCAAGAGATATTATTATATAATTATACATCATTGTCATTCTTCGTGTCTCAATCACGACAGCAAGAGATATTATTATATAATTATACATCATTGTCATTCTTCGAGTCTCAATCACGACAGCAAGAGATATTATTATACATCATTGTCATTCTTCGTGTCTCAATCACGACAGCAAGAGATATTATTATATAATTATACATCATTGTCATTCTTCGTGTCTCAATCATGACAGCAAGAGATATTATTATATAATTATACATTATAGTCATTCTTCGTGTCTCAATCACGACAGCAAGGGATATTATTATATTATTATACATTATAGTCATTCTTCGTGTCTCAATCACGACAGCAAGGGATATTATTATATTATTATACATTATAGTCATTCTTCGTGTCTCAATCACGAAAGCAAGGGATATTATTATATTATTATACATTATAGTCATTCTTCGTGTCTCAATCTCGACAGCAAGAGATATTATTATATAATTATACATCATTGTCATTCTTCGTGTCTCAATCACGACAGCAAGGGATATTATTATATTATTATACATCATTGTCATTCTTCGTGCCTCAATCTCGACAGCAAGAGATATTATTATATTATTATGTATTATAGTCATTCTTCGTGTCTCAATCGCGACAGCAAGGGATATTATTATATTATTATACATTATAGTCATTCTTCGTGTCTCAATCTCGACAGCAAGAGATATTATTATATTATTATCTTTTCTTTCTTTTTTTTCTTTTGGGCCTCCTTATCACGAGAGACAATGGATACGCGCCTGGAGGTGGTCAGTGGTTTGTGAAGCAGCGCCTGGAGTGGCTATAAAGGCCAATTCTGGAGTGACAGGCTCTTCCACAGGTGCTGCAGAGAAATTTGTTTGTTGGGGCTGTTGCACAGTTGGCTCTCCCCTTGCGCCTCTGTCTTTTTTCCTGCCAACTACTAAGTCTCTTCGACTCGCCACAATTTAGCCCTGTCTTTATGGCTGCCCGCCAGCTCTGGCGAATGCTGGCAACTGACTCCCATGACTTGTGATCAATGTCACACGATTTCATGTCGCGTTTGCAGACGTCTTTATAACGGAGACATGGACGGCCGGTGGGTCTGATACCAGTGGCGAGCTCGCTGTACAATGTGTCTTTGGGGATCCTGCCATCTTCCATGCGGCTCACATGGCCAAGCCATCTCAAGCGCCGCTGACTCAGTAGTGTGTATAAGCTGGGGATGTTGGCCGCTTCAAGGACTTCTGTGTTGGAGATATAGTCCTGCCACCTGATGCCAAGTATTCTCCGAAGGCAGCGAAGATGGAATGAATTGAGACGTCGCTCTTGGCTGGCATACGTTGTCCAGGCCTCGCTGCCGTAGAGCAAGGTACTGAGGACACAGGCCTGATACACTCGGACTTTTGTGTTCCGTGTCAGTGCGCCATTTTCCCACACTCTCTTGGCCAGTCTGAACATAGCAGTCGAAGCCTTACCCATGCGCTTGTTGATTTCTGCATCTAGAGACAGGTTACTGGTGATAGTTGAGCCTAGGTAGGTGAACTCTTGAACCACTTCCAGAGCGTGGTCGCCAATATTGATGGATGGAGCATTTCTGACATCCTGCCCCATGATGTTCGTTTTCTTGAGGCTGATGGTTAGGCCAAATTCATTGCAGGCAGACGCAAACCTGTCGATGAGACTCTGCAGGCATTCTTCAGTGTGAGATGTTAAAGCAGCATCGTCAGCAAAGAGGAGTTCTCTGATGAGGACTTTCCGTACTTTGGACTTCGCTCTTAGACGGGCAAGGTTGAACAACCTGCCCCCTGATCTTGTGTGGAGGAAAATTCCTTCTTCAGAGGATTTGAATGCATGTGAAAGCAGCAGGGAGAAGAAAATCCCAAAAAGTGTGGGTGCGAGAACACAGCCCTGTTTCACACCACTCAGGATAGGAAAGGGCTCTGATGAGGAGCCACCATGTTGAATTGTGCCTTTCATATTGTCATGGAATGAGGTGATGATACTTAGTAGCTTTGGTGGACATCCGATCTTTTCTAGTAGTCTGAAGAGACCACGTCTGCTGACGAGGTCAAAGGCTTTGGTGAGATCAATGAAAGCAATGTAGAGGGGCATCTGTTGTTCACGGCATTTCTCCTGTATCTGACGAAGGGAGAACAGCATGTCAATAGTCGATCATTATTATACATCATTGTCATTCTTCGTGTCTCAATCTCGACAGCAAGGGATATTATTATATTATTATACATCATTGTCATTCTTCGTGTCTCAATCTCGACAGCAAGAGATATTATTATATTATTATGTATTATAGTCATTCTTCGTGTCTCAATCTCGACAGCAAGGGATATTATTATATTATTATACATTATAGTCATTCTTCGTGTCTCAATCTCGACAGCAAGAGATATTATTATATTATTATACATCATTGTCATTCTTCGTGTCTCAATCGCGACAGCAAGGGATATTATTATATTATTATACATCATTGTCATTCTTCGTGTCTCAATCGCGACAGCAAGAGATATTATTATATTATTATACATTATAGTCATTCTTCGTGTCTCAATCTCGACAGCAAGAGATATTATTATATTATTATGTATTATAGTCATTCTTCGTGTCTCAATCTCGACAGCAAGGGATATTATTATATTATTATATATTATTGTCATTCTTCGTGTCTCAATCTCGACAGCAAGAGATATTATTATATTATTATATATTATAGTCATTCTTCGTGTCTCAATCTCGACAGCAAGAGATATTATTATATTATTATATATTATAGTCATTCTTCGTGTCTCAATCTCGACAGCAAGAGATATTATCATATTATTATATATTATAGTCATTCTTCGTGTTTCAATCGCGACAGCAAGGGATGCTATTATATTATTATATATTATTGTCATTCTTCGTGTCTCAATCTCGACAGCAAGGGATATTATTGCTACAAAAGAAAAATACTGTGGATGCTGGGAATCTGAAATAAAAACAGAAAATGCTGGAAATACTGAGCAGGTCAGGTGGCAATATTAGAGAGAGAAACAAGAGCTAATGGGCTGGAATTTGTAGTGCTGGCAGGGCTCCCGGTGCTGGGCCGAAAAGGCGGGGAGGTCCCCGCCTCTGGCTTTTCGAGCCCCCTGCCTACGTTGTTCTGGAACCTGAATGCCCGGAGCTGGGATCCCTGTCCCTTTAAGGATGAGGATCCCACCTCCAAGAGCTGCTGTCCAATCACAGGGCTAGCAGCTCAGCAGTATTGGCAGCACCACCGGGACCGGTGACTACTGCCGGTACTTCAGAGGCCTTGGGACCAAGCTCAGTGCTGGAACCCGAACCTCAGGTAAATGAGGTGGGGTCACCAGTGCCAGTCCAGAAGGCCCCAACGAGGGCGGATGGGAGGGTGGTCGTAGTGCAGGGGAGGGGGGTCCAGGTAGTTGCAGATTTTGCTGGCGGGGGTCCTCCGTGGGCCACGTATTTAGAGACAACCTCCCCACATGGCGGTGGCACCCCCGTCACTGGTTAAATCCCAGTGTGGGGAGAAGAGTCCCTTAAGTGGACATTAATAAGCCAATTAAGGGCCTTAATTGGCCTCTAGGCAGGAAGGCCGTCGTTGCCCTATCCCCGCCCCCGACAAAATCGATTGAAGACCACCCGCCTCCAGATGCGATTCTATGGGCCCCCCCGCCCCATCTTAGACCCTGTATAATGTGGGGGCCCATAAGATCCAGCCCAGCATTTCAGGTCTGACCCAAAACCAGTTCTGATGAAACATCACATACCAGAAAGGTCATCTCTGTTTCTCTCTCCATAGATCCTGTCTGACCTGTTGAGTATTTCCATTTTCTGTTACATGTCCTCTGTATACAAAGCACTGACCACTCAAAACAAAATCAGTAACACAGTACCATAGCTTCTATACCATGCCATGCCATTGTTTGGCAAACATTCCATTTTTCCCAAGCAGAACCATAGCCCCCTCAAATAGGTAAAAGTTAACTATATACAATTCAACAATAATAGGACATAAAGATTTTTGTTTTATTCTTTCATGGGATGTGTGTCGCTTGCTGGGCCAGCATTTATTGCCCATCCCTAATTGCCATTGAGAAGGTGGTGGTGAGCTGCCTTCTTGAACCGCTGCAGTCCTTGGGGTGTAGGTACACCCACAGTGTTGTTAGGAAGGGAATTCTAGGATTTTGACCCAGCGATAGTGAAGGAACAGCGATATAGTTCCAAGTCAGAATGGTGTGTGGCTTGGAGAGGAACTCACAGGTGCTGGTGTTCCCGTGCATCTGCTGCCCTTGTTCTTCTAGGTGGCAGAGGTCGCGGGTTTGGAAGCTGCTGCCGAAGGAGCCTTGACTAGTTACTGGCTGAAGATGCTTCAGCCTTGTCCTTTGAACTGATGTGCTGGGCTCCCCCATCATTGAGGATGGGGCTGTTTGTGAAGCCTCCTCCTCCTGTTAGTTGTTTAATTGTCCACCACCATTCAAGACTGGATGTGACAGGACTGCAGACCTTAGATCTGATCCGTTGGTTGTGGGATCACTTAGCCCTGTGTATCACATGCTGCTTCCGCTTTTGGCAAACATTTTCCATTTTTATTTTATTGTTACAGTTCCTGAGGCTGTGCTCACTAGACAATAGGCAGTAAAAGTAATCTGAAGATCATAAAAGATCACAATGGTTTAGATTTTGGTCTGGGCCCATTTCCAGGTTCAGACGCAATGCTGCAGTGGCAGGGTGACCAAAACCGTTTTAAAAGGGATTCCTGATCGTGATCCTTACTCTTTAAATATTGTATTTCAACCTTCCCCTTGAAACATGTAATCTACAATCAAAAAAGATCCAAGGATGTCGTCAATTGTATCATTTCTGTTCTGCAACAGCAGTACCTGTTTAATTGAGTAAACACATTCATATTAAAAATGGAATTGGCCTTTAATTTTCTCAATTTGCACAGAACACTTTCATACCTTTCTCCTAAACACTGCATTCTGCTTAAAATTGCAATGAATTAATTTGGTACAGATTCAAACATGATTGTACATGTTTGAAAGCACACAGTTAATTATCTCGAAGGCACTCAAAGGTTGAGACATGTATCCTCAATAAGGAAAACACTTTGGAATAAACATTAATTCTGTAAAGATTACATTGAACAAAATGCCTTCATTAGAGAAGCAATTGATGATTAGAATTGATGAAAGATATGATTATCTGTCTTGTCATTTTATCTGCTGACTAGTTTGAAAAATGCCTTTCTAGTCTACCCAAAATATTTCCACAAATAAAGCAACCTCTCTGCATTGGGGGGAGGGGTGGGGGTACAGTTTACTTAAGAGCCGTTTCCAAATGTATTAGTTGTCTTCACAAAATCACATGGTAGACAGGGATGAGAAAGCCTATTTTTGACATCTTATTGAAGTGACAGAACTACATGGGCTGCATTTTACAACCCCCCCCCCCCCCCACCCGACGTCGAGGGATGTGGCTGGAGGAAATGTGGCCGGAAAATGCCACCAGGAGAGGCCCGCCACAGACCTCGACAACAGGAAAGCCCAGCCCTATATTGCCGGCGGCAGCAAGGCCTCGTGGATGCCCCCCATCCCTGCCGCTCAGTGACGGGAGCCCAATTTAAATATGGAAATTAATTTAAATAAATGAATTAAATACTGTCGCGGAGCGATATTGATGCCGGTGGCCAGTTCTCCCATGTCTTCGGATCCCCGTCCGGGGGTTGAGGCAGAACACTGGTGGGAGGGGGGAACAGGTAAGTTTTTCAGTGCTGGGGGGTGGGGGAACGGGGATTGGGGTCAAACTCATCGCATTGGTGTAGGGGATGGTGGGAAGGATTACAGTGCACAGTTTATGAACTTTGCTGGGGGAAAGGTCTCCACACCATTGTTTACATTCACCGCCAATTACGGCGGCAGAAGTATAAATTTCAGCCCCATGAAGGCTCCATTGATGGGGCCTAAATTAAATTCTACACCTGAAGCTTGACTTAATTGAGGCCTACATTAATAGGCTTCCCCCTGGTTAGACAAGCTGAGAGTTTCTTGAAGGTCATAATGGAAATTAGAAAAGAGCATGGGGAAGTCTGATGCAGTAGCGAGCAAGTAGTTATTTAGTCAGGTGAACTTTTTGGCAAACAATGGGGATGTACTTGAAGTCTAGACTATGGAATAATTAGAGGGTGGAGTTTTAATTTTAGTTTGAAAGATGGTGCAGTCAAACAGTCAGTTTATTGGTAGAGCCTGGGTATTAATCCAAACAAAGCAGGTAAAACAATAAAAACCTGTATTTATTTAGTGCTTTTAAAGTAATAAAACATCCCAAGGCACTTCACAGGAGTGTTAACAGACAAACATTGACACCGAGACACATAAAGAGATATTATTTATTTTGAGATACAGCACTGAAACAGGCCCTTCGAGTCTGTGCCGACCATCAACCACCCATTTTATACTAATCCTACACTAATCTCATATTCCTACCACATCCCCACCTGTCCCTATATTTCTCTACCATCTACCTATACTAGGGGCAATTTATAATGACCAATTTACCTACCAACCTGCAAGTCTTTTGGCTGTGGGAGGAAACCGGAGCACCTGGAAAAAACCCACGCAGGCACAGGGAGAACTTGCAAACTCCACACACGCAGTACCCAGAATTGAACCCGGGTCGCTGGAGCTGTGAGGCTGCGGTGCTAACCACTGCGCCATTGTGCCATTAGGACAGATAACAAAGAGTTTGGTCAAGAATTAGATTGTAAGGAGCAACTTAAAAGGAGGAAAGCGAGGTAGTCAGGCAGAGAGGTTGAGGGAATGAACTCCAGAGCTTAGGGCTTCAGCAGCTGAAGGCACAGCCACCAATGGTAGAGCGATGAAAATCAGAGATGAGTAAGAACCCAGAATTAAAAGCGCGCAAGGATCTCAGAAGGTCGTAGGACTGGTGGTGGTTACAAAAATAGGGAGGGGCAAAGGCAAGGAGGGATGTGAACAGAAGGATAATTTTACAATTGAGGCATTGTCACATTGGGCGTCAGTGTTGGTCAGCAAGCATACGGGTGATGAGTAAATGGGACGAAGTGTGAGGTAGGATATGGGCAGCAGAGTTTTGGAGGATGTAAAATTTAGTTCTGCCAGCCGTAAAACCACCAAGTCAAATAAACATAGTTAGTGTTAACCAGGAGTGTCAGCTGGGTTCGATATGTACAAAGCTTCCCAAAATTCACAACTAGACGGGGAACAAAATTCAAGTAAGCGATCAGGAAAGAAGATTTCCTCTGATGTTAAATTATTAACATGCTCTTTATACTTACACTGACCATATTGCTAGGGAAAAAGATCAGGGGAAACATCCTCAAGGTTAGCAGGTGTGAAAAGTGAGTATCTCACTCTGGTGCAATGTGAAGCTATTGCCCAGGTAAGGGGTGATTTTTGTAAAAGTTTATTTTTGGTGGGGAAAGGGGAGGGGAAGAGATTCTTGCAATATTTTCTCTTTTTTCTCCCCTCTGGCCTAAATGCTGGGCTGTGGTTCAATGGTACTGGTCCAAATGGTCGAGATCAGTAAGCATTGATCGGGGAGGAATACGAGAGCCAAGCCTGACCCGAACCTTACTCAACCTCTGTAAGTGCATTTTTCAGCACGCATCACTGGGCAGCAATCAGGAACCCTGGCTGATTTATACTTTCCTTAAGGGGGTAATCTAATTGAGGTGTTTATGATTAAAGGATTTGATAAGTGTGATGGAAGCCACACCGGCCCAAATTGAAACATATTAATTTCGTCATGTGGAACACTATTTGAACTTTTACTGGACATTGAACATGTTTAAAAATACCACAGAGCTGAATAGCTGAAAACATGGCTGCACATTTGCATTCTAAGAGACAGGTGAATAGAGAGACAATGGAAGTGCTCCCTGATTCAATTAGCAAGATTAGGCTGGCAACAGTGATCATCCACATCTTGTCTGTGTAAGAGCAAGCACTGCAACTCCACCCCACCCCCCCAACCCCCCCTCCGAGTGTGTCTAGTAAGCTTTGTAGAATCAAAATCCTCCCCAGAAGAGGCTGTTTCAAACAAAGAGCTGGCCACATGACTTACCTGCTGGCCAGACTGGGAACTGTTGAATTGTGCCTCATAGAAAGGTTTGGGGCAGACTGCAATGGAACTTCAAGAAGAAAGCCTTGCTTTCTCCTTGTCTCTCTCTCTCACACAAAGATCCAGGGACCCACAGAAGCAACTTAAGCCTCAAGATAGAGGATCCCCCTGCAGCCTTCTGGTACCAGTGAAACAAGTTTGAAAGTGTGCACTGGGCCCCAGCGAGAACTGCAAGGCTTAACTACAATCAAGGTCTTTACATCTAAACTGAAAACAGTAACTGAATTTCATCTACTACTCTAAACCCTCCCCCTTTAATTCTTTCTCCTCCTCTGTATCTATTTGTGTGAGTGTTTATCTCGTATGCATGCTAGCCTGGTTGCGTCACATATTTTTAGTAATTTTATTTTTGAGTTAGAGTGTTAAGGTTAATAAACTTATCTCTTTCTTGTTTAAACCTAAGAAAGCCTTTCTGATTGGTTCACTAATAATTATAATTAGAGAGAAGTGAGCAAGGATTCACTGAGGTGAAGCTGAGACCCCTTCTTCACCTGGTTGAAACAAAAATTTGGGGGCTAGCGTCAGATTTGACCCACAGACAAATGAGAAATTGGACGTGGGAAATCAAATGGATCCCAATCAAAAAGAGAAAAGATTTCAATACAGGTTTTCTTGTGGTTGTGTGTGCTAGAATACTAACATGTCTGTGACCGAAGCCAGTAACTATCCAAGCCAGGGTGAAGTAATGTGGGATGTTAAAAGCACTGTCTAAGGAGGAGTTGAGGAAAATGGCTGAGCAGTGTGGGATCACTGACCGTGCCAAGGCTAGGAAGTCTGAACTCCTAAGACTAGTGGCCAATCATTTTTCCCTCGAATCTGAAGAATCAGAGGAAGGGGTTAGAATTCAAGTCTGACAGGTAATGCTAGCAAAGATACAATTGGAACAGAGGAAACTTAAATTAGCAGACAGGGGAAAAGTGAGAGAAGAGAGAGAGAAAGAAATTTCCAGAAGGAACAGGAGGAAAGAGAGCTGAGGGGGCTTGAGTTAACTAGGGGCAATAAATTAACCCCAGTGAAAGCATGGAAAATACAAGTAGTGCGGGGCTGTGTGCTGAGTTTTAAAAATTTTCCCAATTGATTCCAAAATTCAACGCGGGAGACATGGAAGCATTTTTGTATCTTTTGAGAAACTTGCAAGGCAGTTAAAATGGCCAGATGAGAGTTGGACTCTTCTGCTGCAAAGCAAGCTCACAGGAAAAGCCCATGAGGTTTATTCCCTGTTGCCAGATGAGAGTTCATCAAATTATGAACTGACAAAAGATGCTATCCTCAGGGCATATGAGCTAGTACTGGAAGCCTACGGCCAGAAGTTCAGAACCCTCAGGAAACAAGCTGATCAAACTTACTTGGAGAAGGAAGCAGCTGGCTTTTGACCAGTGGTTGAGGGCTCTTAAAGTGCAGCCTAACTATGAAAAACTCGAAGAGGTGATTTTGCGAGAGGAATTTAAAAACTCTATCCCACTCTCCAAAAAGACGCACGTGGAGGAACAAAAAGTACATAGAGTGAGGCAAGCCGCTGTTCTGGCTGATGAGTTTGCTCCAATATACATGTCGGTTCCCTAGTCATCCCCACAAATCCGAAAAGGACAAAGGATGGGAAGGTGCTAGGAGCCCAAGCAGTCCTGGGAGAGAAGGAAAATTTAGACACTCAGGGGGCCCCAATCCAAAAAGGAGAGCGCTGAAAGTAGGAGTGAGACCCAGAGACCTGTGTGCTTCCATTGCAATAAGGCAGGTCATCTGACTGCTGGAAACCACAGGGAAAGCCTGTAGTATTAATCAAGGCACACCCGCTCAGTGAAGGAGAAGGGACCCTGATGGAAAACACAGCTGAGCAGGCTGTGACTTTAACTGCAGCAGCAGTAAGACACAGAAAAAATACTAATGTGGATGCAGGTAAATTAATGGGATCCCTGAAGGTTATCAGGATTTTGTGTCTAAAGGGAGAGTAACCCCATACCCCTCAAGTGGGGCAAGCAAGCCCATAGTAATCCTCAAACACAGGGGCCACCAGATCCCTTTTGCTGGGAAAAGGCCTGACCTTTCCCCCAGAGATTACAGTAAATGTGAGGATGATAGTAAATGGTCATAGAGTCATACAGCATAGAAACAGGCCATTCGGCCCACCGTGTCCATGTCGACCATAATGCCTATCTATACTAATCCCACCTGCCTGCATTAATTCCATATCCCTCTATGCCTTTCTCATTCAAGTACCTGTCCAGATGCCTCTTAAATGTTGCTACTGTTCCTGCCTCCACCACCTCCTCAGGCAGCTCATTCCAGATACCCACTATTCTGTGTGAAAAATTTACTCCTTTGATCCCCTTTAAACCTCCTCCCTCTCACCTTAAATCTATGCCCTCTAGTTTTAGTCACCCCTACCATGGGAAACAGACTCTGGCTATCTACCCTATCTATGCCTCTCATAATTTTATATATCTCTATCATGTTCCCTCTCAGCCTCCTTCGCTCCAGGGAAAACAGACCCAGCCTATCCAATCTCTCTTTATAACTCAAGCCCTCCAAACTAGGCAACATCCTTGTGAATCTTTTCTGCACCCTCTCTAGCTTAATCACATCTTTTCTGTAGTGCGGCGACCAGAACTGCACACAGTACTCCAAATGCAGCCTAACCAATGTTATGTACAACTGTAACATGACGTCCCAACTCATGTACTCAATGCCTCGGCCAATGAAGGCAAGCATGCCATATGCCTTCTTCACCACCCTATCTACCTGTTTTGCCTTTTTCAGGGAACTATGTACTTGCACCCCAAGGTCTCTCTGCTCAACAACGCTCCCCAGGGCCCTGCCATTCACTGTATATGTCCTGCCCTGGTTTAACTTCCCAAAATGCATCACTTCACACTTATCTGCGTTAAATTCCATTTGCCACTCCCTTGCCCACTTTCCCAGATGATCTATATCCTGTTGTAACCTTAGACAACCTTCTTCACTGTCCACTGTACCACCAATTCTGGTGTCATCTGCAAACTTACTAATCATGCCCCTTACATTCATATCCAAGTCATTAATATATATGACAAACAACAGAGGGCCCAGCACTGATCCCTGCGGCACACCACTGGTCACCGGCCTCCAATCTGAAAAACAACCCTCCACTACCACCCTCTGCCTCCTATCACCAAGCCAATTTTGTATCCAATTTGCTAGCTCACCCTGGATCCCATGTGTTCGAACCTTCTGGACCAGCCTACCATGCGGGACCTTGTCAAAGGCCTTGCTAAAGTCCATGTAGACAACGTCCATCGCCCTGCCTTCGTCAATCCTCTTGGTCACCTCCTCGAAAAACTCAAATTCGTGAGACATGATTTCCCACGCACAAAGCCATGCTGACTATCCCTAAACAGACCATGCCTTTCCAGATGCATATAAATCCTGTCTCTCAGAATGCCTTCCAATAACTTTCCCACCACTGATGTAAGGCTCACCGGCCTGTAGTTCCCTGGTTTATCCCTGCTGCCCTTAAATAAAGGCACAACATTAGCTATCCTCCAGTCTTCCGGTACCTCACCCGTGGCTAACGATGATACAAAAATCTCTGCCAGGGCCCCAGCAATCTCCTCCCTTGCTTCCTAAAGCATCCTAGGATACACCTGCTCAGGCCCTGGGGATTTATCCACCTTAATGCGCTTGAAAACCTCCAACACCTCCTCCTTTGTAATGCTGACATGCTCCAGGATATCAGTGTTCCCTCCCTTGAACTCATTAGCTTCCATGACCTTCTCCACGGTAAATACGGATGAGAAATATTCATTTAAGACCTCGTCCATTTCCCGTGGCTCCCCACATAGATTACCACACTGATCCTTAACGGGACCTACTCTCTCCCTAGCTACCCTTTTACTCTTAATATACTTATAGAATATTTTAGGATTCTCCTTTATCTTATCTGCCAGGGAAATCTCATGGCCCCTTTTCGCCCTCCTAATTTCCTTCTTAAGTTTAGTCCTACATCCCCTATACTCCTCGAGGGACTCGCTCGATCCCAGCTGCCTATACCTGACATATGCCTCCTTCTTTGTCCTGACCACCAGACCCTCAATATCTCTCGTCAACCAAGGTTCCCTCAACTTGCCAGCCTTGCCCTTCCATCTAACAGGAACATGCCGGCCCTGAACTCTTCCTATCTCACTTTTAAAAGCCTCCCACTTGCCAGACATCCCTTTACCTGTAAACAGCCTTTCCCATTCAAATTTTGAGAGTTCCTGTCTGATGCCATCGAAATTAGCCTTCCCCCAATTTAGGACTTCAACCTGAGGACAAGTCCTATCCTTTTCCATAACTATCTTGAAGCTAATAGAGTTATGGCCACTGGTCCCAAAGTGCTCCCCCACTGACACATCAACCACCTGCCCATCCTCATTTCCTAACAAGAGGTCGAGTGTAGCCCCTTCTCTAGTAGGGCCATCCACATACTGCTTCAGAAAACTATCCTGGACACATTTAACAAATTCTTCCTCATCTGATCCCTTAGCACAAAGGCAGTCCCAGTCAATATTAGGGTAGTTAAAATCACCTACTATTACAACCCTATAATTCCTACACCTATCTGTGATTTCCCGACATATATGCTCCTCCACTTCCCTCTGACTATTGGGGGGCCTACAGTATAATCCCATCAAAGTGATCACCCCTTTCTTATTTCTAAGTTCTACCCATATGGCCTCGCTGGACATTCCCGCCGGGATATCCTCTCTAAGTACTGCCGTGATGTCCTCCCTAATCAATAGTGCAACTCCCCCTCCTCTCTTACCTCCACCTCTGTCACGCCGGAAAGATCGGTACCCTGGAACATTGAGCTTCCAGCCCTGCCCATCCCTCAACCATGTTTCTGTAATAGCTATAATATCACAATCCCATGTACCGATCCATGCTCTGAGTTCATCTGCCTTACCTGTAAGGCTTCTTGCATGAAAGTAAATGCAGTTTAGCCTACCAGACCTTCCAGGCTCCCTGTCCTGCCCCTGCCCGGCCTGCCTACTGGACTTGCTTGCTTTAACCTCTACATTTGCCTCAACTATCTCATCGGAGAAACTACTACTTTGGGTCTCACCCCCCTGCAAGACTAGTTTAAACCCTCCCGAGTAGTACTAGCAAACCTCCCCGCAAGGATATTGGTCCCCCTCCAGTTTAGATGCAATCCGTCTTTCTTGTACAGGTCACCTCTGCACCAGAAGAGATCCCAATGATCTAAGTAGCTGAAGTCCGCCTGCCTACACCAGCTCTTCAGCCACGCATTCATTTGTCTAATCCTCCTATTCCTACCCTCACTAGCACGAGGCACAGGGAGTAATCCTGAGATTACAACCCTAGAGGTCTTGCTTTTTAACCTTCTGCCTTACTCCCTATATTCACTTTGCAGGACCTCATCTCTTTTCCTGCCTATGTCATTAGTACCAATATGGACCACGACCTCTGGCTACTCACTCTCCCCTTTCAGAATGTCCTGCAGCCGCTCCGAGACATCCTTGACCCTAGCACCAGGGAGGCAACATACCATCCTAGAGTCTCATTTGTGGCCACATGGTATTGAAGGGCGGTGCACAACCGTATCTTTACACCAGGTGCACTTGGAGTGCGACCTAGTTTTGGGACCGGTGACCATAGGGATTGTCCTTAGTTTGCCTGTGGACGGGGTTGACCTGCTCCGAGGTAATGATCTGGAGTGGAGTTCTCCTCACAGACCTGAGGACAAAGAGTGGACAGTGACTTACCAGGTAGTGGTGCCACAGAGGTACCAGAGGGAATTATTAAGAATGGCCCATGAATGTACAATGGCTGTACAGGTCAGTATACCAAAAACCAAAGCCTGCATAAGACAGTAGTCTTACTGGCCAAAACTCCACAAAGATGTGGTGGAGTACTGTAAGAGTTGCCACATGTGCCAAGTTGAGGGGAAACCCCAACCTGCAGTGAAATCTGCACCCTTAATTCCTGGATGGGCTTTTGGGAAACCCTCCAGCAGAGGGCTGGTGAATTGTAAGGGACCCCTGCCGAGAACAAAAGGGGACAGACAAGCACAGGGCTGGCAAAAGGTTAGGGAGGAAAGGGGAAAAAGGCACAAAGAGGACAGGTTAAAGAAGGTCCGGGATGATTCCCAAATGAAAACCCCTACTCTCCGGTCAGCCAACCCTGGAATGTTTGAAAAATTAGACCCCACATCCTGCTATGTAAATGCAAGCACCAGAAGCACCCCACCAGCGTTGCTAAAGCATTTACAAAAACCTGCAGGGACAAAGAAAGTCCTCAAGAGGGCAGAGAAACTGTGAGGGTGATGCCTCACCTAATCGAAGTGACGTAAGGGAGAGTAGACGACTCTGGACAAATACCTGCAAGCAGGAATGTCTCAGAGGACAAAGGGAAGATTAGTAAAGAATTATCCCCCACAGTCAGGAGAAAAGGGAACCAACAATGCCCTGAAGTGAACTGCATTTGCATGACTCACCAGAGCACTGAAAGTGAGATCAGAGTGGATCCGCCCACTGCCACCTCCCATGATCAGAGCTCCAAACCAGGGCGAATTAAATCTAACAAACCCTGCAAACCCCAACAGGAACAAAGGCACCCTAGACAATCATGGAAATGTACAAACCTCAAATCTCCCCAAAAAGCACATGTTTATTGGGATTCCTGTTCCCAACTTATTGCAGGCTGATAGTGAAGAAACTTTAAACCCTTTGGGCAACATATAACTATCTCAGATCCACCTCAAGGGAAAAGGGCAGTTTAAAGCAGCACTGCTACAAAGGAAAGACAGGCTGTAACAATCTTAAAATTACTGAATGAATGAGAATGAATGAGAGAAATGCATGTGTGCTTTCCTTTATTGTCTTTTCCGTCTAATTTATAATAAAAGCTCTCCTAATGTCGCATTTCATTCACTGAGAGGTAGAGGTGTGGCGGAAACCACACCTACCAAATGAAAACATATTAATTTTGTCATATGGAACACTACTTGAACTTTTTACTGGCCATTGAATATAACTTGTTTAAAGGGACCACATAACTGAACAGCTAAAACATGGCTGCACATTTGCATTCTGAGAGACAGCTGCATAGAGAGACAATGGGACTGCTCCCTGATTCAATTAACAAGATTGGGCTGGGCAACAATGATGATGCACATCTTGTCTGTGTAAGAGCCAGCACTCATCCCCCACCCACGCCCCCATCCCTCAATGAATGTGTCTAGTAAGCTTTGAAGAATCAACAATCCTCCCCAGAAGATGCTGTTTCAAACAAAGAGCTGGTCATGTGACTTACCTGCTGGCCAGACTGGGAACTGTTTGAATTATGCATCACAGAAAGGTTAAGGGGCAGACTGCAACTGAACTTCAAGAAGAAAGCACCTCTCTCTCTGTCTCTATCTCAAGCAAAGACCCTGGGACCCATAGAAGCAGCTTAAGCCTCAAGACAGAGGACCTGTTCAGCCTCTTGTGCCAGAGAAACAAGTTTGAAAGTGTACACTGGGCCCCAGCGAGAACTGCAAGACTTCAACTCCAATCAAGGACTTTACAAAACTAAAGACAGTAACTGAATTCCATTTACTATTCCAACTGCACCCCCCACCCACCCCCCACCCAGCTTTATCCTTTCTCTCTCTCTGTATCTATTTGTGTGTGTGTTTATCTCGTACGAATGCTAGCGTGGTCGTGTCACATATTTTTAGTAATTTTAACTCTTAGAGTGTTAAGGTTAATAAACTAATCTCTTTTTTGTTTAAACCTAAGAAAGCCTGTCTGATTGGTTCATTTACAATTACAATTACAGAGCAGTGAGCTCTAAAGGAGCTCACTAAGGGATTAAGCTAAAAACACTGTATTTTAAAAGTTAAACCCTGTTATGGCCAAACCAGGAAAGGGGCAAGAGGAGTACCTGAGACCCTTTTCTCACCCGGTTGTAAGAGAATTGATTAATAAACAATTGACTTTCTTTTTTTTTAAACCTACAAGAAAACCTATCGCTGTCTGGTTATTTGAAAAGTAAAACACTAATGTAAATACACTTGCTGTGGTCAGGTGGGAAGTTGAACAATGGGAACCACCCACGTCACACCATGTAGCCATAACCGTGGGTAGATGGAGTTATAATAGGAATCAGTCATGATCTAAATGAATGGCAAAAGAGGCCAGAGAGCTAAATGGCCGCCTGCTCCTGTTTCTATGTTCCAGTCACAGTTTGAGGTTCTTGGGCCATTTTCCAAGGAAAGAACCAAAACAGAAGATATTTTAAGAAGTGCTTTGAAGAGAAGCTTATCTAGAAGTGTTCTGTGCATCTGACGTCAGACCAGAGTTCGTTGATAGATGAAGTGGGAAATTGTTTTGGACAGAAATGGATCAATAAGTGACTCTCAAAAAGGAAGATTTCTCTCCCAGAGTCTGATCAGAACACAGTTTGTGAAAAGTGAGGTTGTTTTTCTCAGAACACATTTAGCACATAATTCATCAACATGTATGGATATTCAAAAATACACACACACACATAGGCGTTGGAGAACCCTTTGATCTCTGTCAGTCTGTGAGAGAGGCTTTAAACTTGTTGCCAAGAGAGTATCAAGCCTCTGAAATTCATATAATAAAAGCAAAATACTGCGGATGCTGGAAATCTGAAATAAAAACTAAAAATGCTAGAGATACTCAGCAGGTCAGGCAGCATCTGTGGAGACAGAAGCAGAGTTAATGCTTCAGGGCTGTGACTTTTCATCAGAACTCTGGAATTCATTGTTGGCTGCTGTGTGGGTGCTGACTCTCTGTATTACCTTCAAGAGGGAACCGAACCAGTTCTCGGCTGGGGAAGAGCTTGCATCACATACAAGGTATGTGGATTAACAGTTAAGCCGGATTTTTATGCCCCCCACCCCCACCGCAGGAGCAAGCTGGACGTGGGGTGAGGGAGGCTGTAGATTTGAGTGGGAGTTGGCGATTGCCTTCCTGCCCCCACTGTAATTTTATGAGCTGCGGCGGAGGCAGCAACGGGAAGCAGCCCGCCTACCCCTGGCCAATCAAGGCCTTTAAGTGTCCAATTAACTGCCACTTAAGGGTGTCCTCCCGCCACCACTGGTAAAACCTGGCGGCCTCCTTGTGGGCTGTGGCCCTCCTGATTGGGCACCCTGTGCCCCATGGAGAGCCCACCCACAGCACACGCCAACCCCCCCTGCACTACATTTCCCCGCCCACCCCCCCAACCAACCCCACTTGCCTTGCCAAGGTCTGGCCAATTGTCCCCGGCGAGGCGTCACAGACATACCTTCATCCCAGGGCCGGCGTCCCTCTTGCTCCTCTCCCTAGCTGCAGTCCTAGATGTGGCCACTGCTCCCAGTGGCGCTGCCGAGGCTGAGAGCTGCCGGCAGCTCCTGGAGGCTGGACTTCCTGCCTCAGCGGAGCGGAAGTCCAACCCGAGGCCAATTAAGGGCCTGGGCCACATAAAATCATAGCATGGTTTCCAGGCGCTCCCGATTTTTTGGCCGGTGGGCGGGGCCTCCAGCCAAACGTAAAATTCTGGCCTTAATATGCACATGGTCAATGTGATCTCCTGCACTAGCTTTGATTACCTGAGGGGGTCAGAGAGGAAATTTCCAATGTGTTTTTCTCTTATTGGGTCAGGGCTATTTTGTAGGTTTTTTGCCTCTCCTGGCTGCAAGGCAGATCCACAGAAAAGGCAGTTTAAAGGTGTCAGCTGTGGCTCAGAGTTAGCACTCGCGTCTCTGAGGCAGGCATCTGAAGCTTCAAATTCCACTCCAGAGATTTGAGCACAAAAGCTAAGCTGATACTCCAGGCTGTACTGAGGGAGTGCTGCACTGTCAGAAGTGCCATCTTTCAGATGGGAAGTTAAACCGAGACTCCTTCTGCCATGTTAGGTGATGTAAAAGATCCCATAGAACTATTTTGAAGAATCAGGAGAGTTTCTCCCCGGTATCTTGGCCAATATTTATCTCTTAGCCAGCACCACTAAATTAGATTATTTTGTAAGTATCACGTATCTGTTTGTGGGAGCTTGCTGGGACGAATCTTCCCAGTCCCATGGTGGCAGGTTTGAAGGTAGGACCAGAAGGATATTTAGAAATGAGGGCATCGAGTCAGTGGCCCAATGCATTCCCATTTCCAGGCAATCTTGCCGCAGTGAGGTCATCACTGGCAATGGCTTCTCGCCCACCAGCAGCAAGTAACTGATTTGTATAATTAAATGCCGGATTGTGGGCTGACTGAGAGGTGCTGACAGGATCTTTCCGACAGTGGACGAACCCCCACTATCGTGATTCCTGGAATGAGGAGTTTGTCTTATGAGAAAAGGTTATTCAAGTTGGGTCTACACTCATTGGAGTTTAGAATGAGAGGTGATCTTATTGAAACTTAAAGATTCTGAGGGGGCTTGGCTGGGTAGATGCTGAGAGAATGTTTCTCCTCATTGGGGGAATCTAGAACTTGGGAGCACAGTTTCAAAATAAGGGGCCTCCAATTTAAGACAGAGTTGAGGAAGAATTGTTTTTCTCAGAGGGTCATTAATCTTTGACATTCTCTTTCCCAGAGAACAGTGGAGGCTGGGTTATTGAATATAGTCAAGGCTGAGTTAGACAGATTTTTAATCTACAAGGGAGTCAAGGGTTATGGGGACAGGCAGGAAACTGGAGTTAAGGCCACAGTCAAATCAGCCATGATCTTATTGAATGGCGGAGTAGGCTCGAGGGGCCGAATGACCTAATCCTACTCCTAGCTCTTAAGTTCTTATGTTCCCATTGAGGCCAAAGCCCGGCAGGTGCCTGGAGGTGGCCTTCCTGGGGTAGGGGGTTTGGGGGCGGATACCTGCTAGGCCTCCTGTACTTATCCACCCCCAACAAAGCAGTATGGATCAGCAAGCCACAGCTGCGGCCGCCTGCCATCATTTGGAGGGGTTTCCTCGCCACCGGTTGACCTGGCAGCTGTGGCCACAAGTAAATTTTTTTAAAACCTCTTCCGAGGGCGCCTCAAGATGGAGGCATCCTCAAAGTCCCTGTCCTGCAGCAGCAGCGCCCACCTCTGCCCATGGAACTTCCATCCTACCAAGTTTCAAGCCCTCTGATTGGGCCTACATCCTCAGGAACCTGTCTGCCATCCTTAAGTGGATGGTGGATCCAGAGGCAGTCTCCTCTGGGAAGGTTTCCCAGGTGGACACGCTGATAACAAGTGTGGGGTCGGGACCCGGAAATAGTCCAGACCCGTGATTATTGTCTAAAGGGCCTGAGATTCTGCCCACTGTGTGAAAATTGACTGCAGTGATTCCCGCAACAGTCTCTACCCTTTCATTTGCTGTAAAGCACTTTAGGAAATTCTAAGGTCAGGAAAGGAGATAAAGAAATCCCAGTTCTTCCTTTAGAACAATGTATGGATGCATATCAGGTGGCTGTGTACAAGACATTGGTGCCCCTTTGCAAATTGGACCTCAGTTAACAATTAAATAGCCAGAAATAATAACGAAAGCTACTTACAGGAAATAAATGCAACCATTGTCATCAGACTTAGTGTGCAGTTGAGGATAAGTTTTCAGTATTTTATGAACTGTTACAATTCCGCATGATTTTTTACAAAGAAAAAGACAAAAGAACCCAATTTTAATGCAGGAATATAAGAACATAAGGAACAGGAACCGGAGTAGTCCATTCGGTCCTTCAAGCCTCTTCTGCCATCCTGCACAATCCCCATATCCATTAATTCCCTTGGTATCCAAAAATCAATCAACCCCTATCTTGAATATACTCAATGACTGAGCATCCACAGCTCTCTGGGGCAGAGAATTTCACAATCATTTTATTGAAGAAATTTCTCCTCATCTCAGTCCTAAATAACCGACCCCTTGTTCTGAGACTGTGACATGGTGTCACAGAATTCCCTAGTCAGGGGAACATTTTCTCAGCATCTACCCTGTCAAACCCCGAAAGAATTTCATTTGTTCCAATTAAATCACCTCTCATTCTTCTGAACTCCAGGCCAGGGGTCTCCATCCTTTTTGTTTAGTGAGAGCTACTTCTGATAAACAAAAAATATCACAAGCTACTGAAACATATATTGGAAAATATGGAAACTAAATATGTAGCTATTACAATTCCATTATATTACATTAATATGAAGGAAAACTGATCTTAACTTTATTTTAATGTGATACTTGACACTGCCTGCTGTCCACCAGTCCTGTGAATTTTGGCTTGCATCTGGAGAGAGCAACCCCTGATGGAATTGTTCTGATGCCCGTCGGTCAGTCAGGTTCGAAATTTCAATTTGATAAATTTCATGTCAGAAAAGACAGACTCACCGAGATATGTGGAACTAAACAATGAAGCCACTTTCATTGGTGAGCTAAAATATAACGCCTGACTACTTTCGGAATAGGAAATATCCTACCATACTCAAATGAAAAATACACTGATCCCAATTAAATCTTAAAAATCATTTAAAAGGAGAGTTTAGTAACTGTTTAGGCTGGAAATTACTGTTGGTGATGTTAGCAGAGAGATATTAGCCTTTGAATGCTTTAACATTCCAGTTTTAGCAAATATATTTAAACCCATTAGAGATAAGCGTGTTAACACTCCATTATTGTGTCAGCAGAAAGTGAAACATGTCAAACATTTGCGTGCTAGAATCATTGACAGTAATTTTCAGGTCCATGTGCTTTAGAGGTGGTTTGCACATCCTCAGAACTCTCAGAAATTTCTAGTCCGATAGTCCCACCTAGTGTCCTGACAGTGTAGTGCTCTGCTTGGTTCACCAATACTTCAGTGGAACTGTAAAGCACTTTGGATTGGTAATATTCAGCAAGTGAGTTATGTAGGCAGAGACTGATATGTAGAACTGTTAGGGTCAGAAATCCAAAAACTCCCTTTTTTAAGTGTGTGTGCAAATAGTTAATTTCTCTCAGTTGACGTTTCAGGTCCTAAAATCAAGTTATGACAGAAAAAGGAACAGAACCAAGAGGAAAGGAGGAAGGGAGAAAACACACACAGCCACACACACAGACCAAACACATGACACTATTTTGAAGATGAGCAGTGCTTCTCCCTGCTGTCCTGGGCCAATATTTATCACTCAACCGACATCATTAAAACAAGATTATCTGGTCATTATCACATTGCTGTTTGTGGGTCCTTGCTTTGTTCAAATTGGCTGCCACGTTTTCTACATTTACATCAGTGACTACACCGCAAAAACACTTCATTGGCTATAAAGCGCACTAGGACATCCTGAGGTCATAACAAATACTACATAAATCATAGAATCAAAGAATGGTTACATGACAGAAGGAGGCCATTTGGCCCATCATGTTCTTGTTGGGAATTTTGAGGGGGCATCCAGAGAAATGCAAGTTCTTTCTTTCTGTTAAGTCGAACAAAGATAAGAAGGAAGGAGCAGAATTTGCATTTATATAGGATCTTATTAATTTCCCAAAGCATTTATTTTTCAGCTTGGGTTACTGGTGCTCTCTGGATAAGTGCAACAGACAACAATGAGGTGACTCACCAGTTAATCTATTTTTCCTTGCTGGTATAGTGAAGGAAGGAATATTCTTATAGGACGCTGAAAGAGAGAGTGTGAGAGAAGGATAGTAAACAACAATCTCATGCGGAATAAATAGAAACAAAAGAAGGACCAGAAAAAAAGGTCGAATGCAAGCAAATGGATAAAAAAGTCAGCTGAAATTTCTGTGGGTGTTCCCTGATAGCAGGTCTGCAGGGTAACAGTATAAATAGCTGAGAATAACTATTTACACCATTTCTCCAGGGTCCCCACTGACCTTACAACAAAATTATGCCAAAAAAATCATTAAGAACTTGACAGAAACTCAGCAACTAATGTCTACAGCCATGGATTAAAATTTTTCTGTCTGAGGGAATATTGAGGGAAAGCAGAATCAAAGTGACAGGGAAAATAGAGCGGAAGAGTCTGTGATCATCATGTGAGAGCAGCCAAGTATCCTACTGTGCACTTTTGACCTTAAGTCACAGGACATCAGCCTGACTGAAACGAGTCCTGACTATATCATCATCATCCATTTACCAAAAGAATCACCACCAACATTTCATGGCAAATATCCCATCCAATATTAATTGAGGTAAATTTGCACAGACAATTTATGATACATTTATATTGTGTTCTTTGTGTAAAATGATGTGCTCCTTCCAAGGCAAAAAGGCAGGGAACTTAAGGGGGGTGATAAGGAAGGTACAGCCAAGCAGTTTGATTTATCGAAAACCTTGGAAGACACAGAGAGAGATAAGAAGTCAAAATTACTGAGACATACAGTCATTGCCCATAGTGTTGAATCATTAACCACTGAAATATTTTTAATAATCTCAGCTTGGCTGCTCTACCGATGATCTTGTTGCCTATGTTATGTACTACTGGAACTCTGCTTTTTGAACATTTTGGGGAATCATTTGTCTTTGCCTCGTACACCTCAAAAACTTTTGCTGGGGTCTGCCATTCAGCATTTAGAGTTGTTGATAAGGTGACTTACCCATTATCTATGTGACCATTGTCCTTGGTTGTTTCCTTTGTACCTCTGAGTCTTTCACTCACTCACTGGAGTTGCCAACTCTCCAGGATTGGCCTGGCCTTCAATTTTCCAGGAATTGAAGTTTAGCTGCCAGCAGCCCAGGAGAGAAACCATAAGAGCTTCAAAAAAATGAAGGGTTTTTCTTCATTTTCTTGAAACATTTTCACTTATTAGTTATAAAAAAAGTAATAATGAGTGAAAAGGGCTGTTTAACTGAGAATCAAGAATCATCCAATCAGGTCACAATTTCCCAATTGGCATGAGAAGGCAGGATGCCATGATGATGGACATGTCAAGCGACCAATGGTGGCAGCATGGGGTGCGGGGCAGATGGAGACAGGAAGCCAGGTGATGAAATCTCCAGGAATATGTCCAACCAATGTTGGTAACCATATCACATACACAAATTCAAAATTCCACGACTCTTCCAGGGCACTCCCACTACAGCTTCAGCAGAAATGCTTGCATTCCTCATTCCGATTCACAGCTTAAATTCAACTTCACCAGGAGTGCAATGAACCAGATCTGAGTAGAAAAGAATTGCAGTCTGTTGACAGGTAGTTTCTACACCTGCGTCCCTTGATCACTTTTGCATCCCGTGAAGGATCGATGGAGGGGGAACATAGATGGAATTCATTTCAATAAAGTAGAGCCAGAGTCTCATTCTTAAGAGCTGAAGAGCCATAAGGACCTCTTGCGGCCTACTTTAACTATGCAAGTATGAGTTAATTCTAAATAAGTTATTATCGGGTGGCCTCCAAGCAAGAAAATGTTCGTGGCCATTTCAGTTCATGCATTCTTCAGCATCAGTTTCTTATCAAGCGTTCGGGTGGCAGTTTCCATAAGTGGGACATGGCTTTCATGACCTGAAAGCAGCATCCTTTACTCCATTGTATTACCAAAGCATTACCCAAAATATGTTTTGCCTGCAATGTTCTGAATATGGGCAAGATGCACCTGGAAATGGAGGAGGTAAGCTCACCGCTGCTATAAGACTCAGAGACCTTGAGCACCAGAAATAGTCACCCATGCTGGTGTCGGCCTTCTGCTTTCTGTCCAGAAACAATAGCCAGATGGTCTCCAGCCACGCCGCTGCCTTCCCCTCTCTAATGCGCCAATCGGACAGGGCTGGGTGCAAGGCCTGAAGGACTATTTCTACTGAGCACCCTCCAAATGGGTGCCTGGTTGGCAAAGGGGCAGAAAAATGGGATTGCTGAGGTGGGAATGTTTTTGAGACTTTGCGGAATGTAACACCAATATACTTCAAATGATTAAATCATTTACCTCAGAATTTCATTTTCCACATCATCTGTTGTGAAATGAGTGAAGCCTAGTGTGCGTGTTGTTACAACCGAGGTGGGTGGAGTGCACTGTTTTGTCTAGTTCCACTTCTCCACAGGTCACAACATATATTTAGATGTTTACCCAGTTACCAATGCGGTCAATCATAGGCTCTACTCTTTATCCCAGAATGAAATACACCAACCAGTCTTCTTTAATAAACAACAAAATTATCAGTTTATTGTAAAACAAGACTTATCCAGTAATGAAGCAAAGCATTAACACACAGATTGAAATATGAAAGTTCCCTTTTAAAATCCCGTACTAACAAACTCACATACACACTGATAACAATATAGAAATTATCTCTGCAGAGGTCTGTTACAAGAAAAAGACAACAAAAAAAACTTTGGCCAAATACTTGCTAGTTCTTGAAGAAAACAAAAGATTTGGAAGGATGTCAGTTGTCCCTTTCGGTCTGGTGTCTGGGTATATAGTGACATGTCATTGGGATCTTTTCTGGAGCAGTTCTTTTCAGGCAGCGTCGAGAATTAATCTGGCAGGTTTTTCCAGGAGAAATGTGGCATCAGGGGTTTCAGCCAGCACACACTTGAATCGTAGGGATTTTCCAAAGACAGGAGGAAAAAGGAGCTGACACACAGGACTTCCCAGGGTCTCTTAGAGAGGCAAAATGAGCTGGGGGGCTTTCTTTTTTTCTTGGCAGACAAAACACCAACTGTCTTCAAAACAGTTCATACCCCAACTGAACTGAAAACAATCCAAACCCCAAACAGAAAGTCAACCTCTTGACCTCCATAAACCTTGGCATGTGGCTTATCTATAAACATCTCCTCTTAGTCCAAGGTTCCTGTTGTTTATTTATCTTAAGGCAGGTGATCTCCAGTAGAGGTTGTTTTTCACACTCCTTGATTCTTCCAGTAAGTGTTTTCAGTCAAGTGTCCTTTCATGACCCCAGTGAAAAAGCAAAGCCCAGCATTTCTTCATGAAATTAATCCATTGCCACAATTTAAATAAGTCCTTAAAAACATATTTTTTTAAAAATAGAAGCCTCTCATAACTGAGTGTGTGTATGCTAGGAGTTGTCACAGTTCACAGACTTAAATTTGGAGAGTTAAGTTTCTCAGTTTTTGAACTACTGAGAGTAGAACAAGGTTCACGACATTCATCGACCAATCCAAACATCTTGAAATGGCCCAAAAATTGCAGCGCCAGACCAACAAACTGTCTATTAGATGTGCCCTTGCCTGTTTAATGTTGATGATGTTTTACACTGTAAGTTGCAGGAAGTGGGAGATGAAAACAGCACAGTGTCTTTTATAAGGCATCTGGAATCTGAGTAACTGCGTATCGCCTTAACCAATCAGATTGAAGGATTGAGAAATGAACAGCACAAGGTCTGAACCAGGAAGTGTAAGTTGGGTGAATTTAATGTGAAATCAGGAACAGAAACAGAAATAAAGAGATGGAAAGAAAGACTGGATTAAAAGCGAGAAAAGAATCTCCAACAACAATTAAAACCTGAAAGAATGAGATTCCAAACTTGTAATTGTTAATTTTCAGCACCAGAGAGGTTGACTGGAAGACACCTATCATGCTGTTAAAAGAGTATTTATAATTGAAATGATTTGACTTAACTTTCAGTGACAAGTTTAGTCTGTTTATACCATGCAAGTATAGGAACTTCACATCGCTCAATTAATTGAATGGCAAGCCAGACAGAAAGATCCCTTTTTTATGAACAAAATAAAATGGTGAAGTAGATCATCTCCAACAACTTCTTCATTTCTGTGTTTAATCGCACAGCTGCCTTGCCTGAAGTTGCTGTATTGTTTGCACTTAAATATCGACCAGCACTATTAGCCTCAACATTACTTTGACTCAATTTTTTAGGCCAATGTAAATTTCTTTTTTTTTTTAGTATGCCGCTTTTAAAAATGATATAATACGGGAGGATCAAGTTGATGCATGCTCAGTTGACTTACTTCATTTATTTAGTGTCAAGATGTCTTTTAAGTAACAACAATTATTAATTTCAAAGCTTTGTAAAGTAAATATTTTCAGCAACATTAGAAGAACTAAATTACGACAGGGTGTGAACAGTTATGTGCAACATGGGCACTTGAAGTGTAGCTTTTCACGGGCATTCTGGAGCGCACATCGTGTTAAATTTATGTGTCAACTATAAAGCAGTGTTGGCTTACCGTTTTATTCTTATCATAATGAGAAGCGATGCAGTTCTACCTGGTATCCATAGACACCTGCTCAGTAGAGAAGCAACCTGATATTCACTATCTAAGCTGTTTCCTGGCTCTCGATTTTCATTGTTCCTCACACAGGGATTATCAAACAACCGGCTTTGGCAACAGTACCTTTCATTGCGATTTCTTCAAGACCTGTGGGTCCTGCTGGATTAAGTCATATACTTGCTCTGAGTTTCTTTTATAATCTGTGTGAGAAATGTCTTCCACAGAGGTAAGTTAAAGAGAAAATAACTAGGGTCTTAAAAGTCTGGCCTGAGGTTCAATCATTTGCAGATCTGTTATTTTGGCAAAACTTTACGAGACATTTAAGAAATAGCGGTTGTCCAGTTGTCTTCAAGCTCTCCTAGTTTAGATAGAACTGTTGAAGAAGAGAATGGGCACTACAGTGTAGTTACCCAGACTTTAATTCAAACTGCTTTAGTGTGCAGTTGTTCTGGGCCATGGCAGGCACTATTATAAATGCAAGTCTTTTCAGCACATCCCAAAATGCTTCACAGCCAATGAAGTACTTTTGAAGTGTAGTCACTGTTTTAATACAGGAAACGTATCAGCCAATTTGTGCACAGCAAGTTCTGACAAACAGCGATGTGATAACGACCAAATAACCTGTTTTGGTGATGTTTCTTTTGAGGGATAAATATTGACCAGGAGAATTCTTCTGCTTGTCTTTGGAATAGTGCAATGGGATATTTTATGTCCTTTTTGAGGGCTGACCTGGCCTCGGTTTGACGTCTCATGTGAAAGGCAGCACCTCTGACAGTGCAGCACTCCCTTGGTACTGCACTGGAGGTAGCTTTTCAACTGGCAGCAGGCATAAAATCCTTAAGAAACTTAGAGGAAAAGCCAAGACCCATGTTTTAGGTCATTACCAAAGATCTAAAGGTGAAGTGATTTAAGAAGTGTTGCTTAGATGTCTTCAAGACTTGGGTTTAGACTGCAGGAAGGAAGGGGAAGCTCGGGAAGATAAACAATTCAATTTTTGAAGTCCTGGGAAAGAACGAGTAGAAGAGAACAGAATGGCTCTTGACATGAAGACACTGGGAAGGGAAGAGTATATAGAAATTTGCATTTGTAGCTTAGGAAGAATTAAAGTGCTTCAGAAAAGAAAGCTGTCGACCCTACATAGACTCATCAAATCTCCGTCTGTATCCCACGCACTGCCTAAATCCTATTGCCTGCAGTCCTTCCCCCAACAGTTTTGTCCCTGCTGACAAACAATGGCTCCCCAAAGCACTGGATTCAAAGTCCTTGTCCACATTTACAAATCCTTCCATATTTTACCCCTGCCCTACTCCTGAACCTCCTGTAACTGAATTGCTCAAATGAATTATAGGTTAAATCATCATACATTAGAGAATCAGCACTACAGTGTAGTTACCCAGGCTTCTATTCAAACTCCCTTAGTATGCGGCTCCCCACTGGTGATTATGAGATATATTTTTAAAACAATCAAACTTTGATATAGTGTACCTCTGTTCTACTGTTGAGCAGTAGCATGTGACTATCTTAATGAATTTTTTTACTTAATGGACAGGTACAAGCTGAGGCAGCAGAAAAACCAGATAACGCAATGATAGAAATAGTGTCAGTCACTGAAGATGAGCTTCCTACCATTGAACTTCCAAACACTACACAAAGGATCCCCAACATTCTTGAAGCAAAAGTATTGCCAGTCGAAGCAGGTAATGTGCTTGCTTTTCTGTCTCTGTTCTTCTGACATTTAACCTGAGGTCCTGATTTTAAGTGTTTATTCAAGAGGGTTACGTTCCAGAAACAAAGCGCAAAGCAAGAGTAAATGTCCACTGCTATGATATGGCTGTATGTTTATGTTGATTTTTGCTCCCATTTATTTACAGAAGAAATGAGGGGATGATTGTCTTCCCCATTTCTGGGCTGGAATGGGGGTCGTAGTTTGGCCGTAATTACATTTCTGAACTTACTGCCCTGAGTTTTCTCCTGATTCATCCAAATAGGGTCCGACGTCAGCTGTAGGACCGCGATGCAATGTTGATGTGCCAATGGGCGTACTATGCACGACATAGATTCCACCCATTGATACTAGGCATTGAACCTCCTAATCCATGATTATTAAATGGACTATTGCAGGCTCATCCCAACCCAGGTAAAGTTTTAGGATATTTTTTCAGATTTTTATGTGACCAAAGGGAGCACAAATGCTCCTCCTGGCCGCACAAAACTCTTCACCCCTTCTGCAATTGCCATGCCCTTTCCAAATGTTGAATGCCAGACTTGTTGCATTTTTCATTCTCCATCTCAACACCCTCCCCGCATCTCCAAGGGACAAGAGTTGCCTCTGCATGTTGGCCACATGCTGAAAGGTCATTGGAATTATGCAGAGGAGGCCCAGATATCAAAATGGCTTAGGCCTGCTGTTGAGGTCATGGTGCGATCACGTTGCCTGCCATCTACTCAATGTCCACCCAATGTGAAAATTAACTCGAGTTACAACTAACATTCACTCCTGTTCAGCATTGTATTTTTAAAATTTATTCATGGGATGTGTGTCACTGGCTAATGCCAGCATTTATTGCCTACTCCTAATTGCACTTGAAAAGGTGATGGTGAGCCACTTCTTGAATCGCTGCAGTCCTTGGGGTGTAGGTACTCCCACAGTGCTGCTTATTTAAATTTACATCAGATTTCTCTCAGCAAATTGTTTGTCTCACGTCAACGTTTTGAAAGACATGAATCTTCCATGTTTCGAACAGTGCACTAATCATGACAGAGGTTCCTTGCATACCATCAGTAACTACCCATCTAAAGTCGATTGGCTCATCCTTAACCACGAAATGGAAATGAGAGACCTTTCATGTAGAGGTGTCAGATAGGCAGATGGAAGCAAATGTCTCCCAGTTAAAGCTGGCTCTGAATAGGAGCTATTAAAATCCAATATCATCAATGATAGTATTGGTCATCCTGGATCCCTCAACAGAGAGGGCCAGGTGAAGATTGCCATCTTCCTCTCCATCATTCTGATTGAGTCTACTGACTTAATGCCAACTAATGCTGAATTAGAGGCAGCTTTGTGTTGTGTGTCCATATGCACCAGACATTGCCTTTAAACCAAATACATTCCACATATCACACTGAGTCGGGGGGGGTGGTGTGCAGGTGGGGGGGTAAGGAGGTCAGGAAGCTGAAGAGGCCCTTTCAGATATGTTCAGGTACATTTTTTACTTTCCTTTATGGAGACAGAAGACCAGGTTTAATCAAAACGGCCTGTTTCTATGTTGTAATTTCTCGATTTAGCACTGCTCCAGTATAAAGACCAAAAACCTACTCACTCCCAGATCCTTTTCCTCCTCAACTATTTGTATGCAATTAGCTGGTAAGGGTAAATAATGCAGAGATGCATCTCATTCCAGAGTTTAAGGTGGTGACAGCCTGAACAAAATTCAATATTCTGATTGCTTAAGAGTCTTTTTCTGATCTTGTTTAGGAAACCAAGACATAAACTCTTCAAAGTGCCATATTCTTACATCCAAGAAGCTTCTGATTTTAGTTGCAGTGGGTGTAGTGATTGGTGCAGTATTAATTATAATAGCCATCGCTGTGGGTGGTGAGTACAATGTCTACACTCCTCACTATTTGGGCTGCATGTGTCTGAATTGAAAATATCATTTTTATATATGTTTTGAGGGTCACAATTCTCTTTTTAGCCTCCCCAGGTTGAGGATGGAGATGGAGCGGGTTGGGGGAGATCTGTTAGTGAAGTCATGAGATAAAATTTTTATGTTCCCTAGTTTGAATGAGATTTTAGGGGCATTTTTTGCAGGTCAGTTGGTAGTTTTCTCGCCTGAGTCAGAGACTTGAGCCCATAATCTAGGCTGACACTTCCAGTGCAGTGAGAGTGCTACATTGTCAGAGGTGCCATTTTTCTAATAAAACATTAAACCGAGGTCCAGTCTGCCCTCTCAAGTGAATGTAAAAGATCATTTGACACGAATGGAAGAAGAGCAGTGAGCTTCTCCAGAGTGCTCTGGATAATATTTATCCCTCATCTAACATCACTTAAAACAGATTATCTGGTCATTATCACAATGTTGTTTGGGAGAGCTTGCTATGTACAAACTGGTTGCCACATTTCCTGTATAACAATAGTGACTACACTTCAAAGAGTGCTTCATTGGGCTGGATTTTAATAGCGCGGCGCGCTTTGAAGTCGACAGTCCACCCGTCTGGAGCGGCTGCCACTGAGCCCCATAATATTTCATTGGGGAGAGCTCATTTAAATGGAGGGGGCCGAACAGCCGCCCCCAATGATTTAGAGGGGCAGCGCTGCGTACCCAGAAATGGCATCCGGCGCCACCGCGCAAGGCTGGCACCGTTTTTAAAGGGCTGGCAAGCCTTTACCAGCAGTTTTAATTTTTAAAGGGACATGGAGGGCAAACTATAAGTTAAAACTTTATGAACCGATCGAAGCCCCTCTCCCACCACCCCATTTTACACACATAGGGCTGAATTTTACCAGCACCTTGACACCGCGGGTCACGGCGCGGGGGCCGGTAAAATTCTGCAGGGAGAGGCCTGCCTTGACCCGCGATGGCGAGAAGGGCCCGCCACATATTACCAGCGACGGGGGGGACCTCAGTGCGACCCCCTCGCCACCTGGTGGCAGGCCCTTCATCTGCATATTTAAATTAACATTAATAATATGTAAATGTACTTACCTGCAGGCGGCAGTTGTCCCACGCCGATTTTACGGCTGCCATTCATGCTTCATGTGCCTTTGGAACGCCATACAGAGTTCCAAGGCGAGAAGCTGGTAGGTAGGGGGGAGGAATAAAATTTTCAGTGGGGGAGGGATGGGGGAACAGGGAAAACAAATTTAATTGGTTGTGTGAGTGGTGGGAAGGGGTTAGAGGCCAAAAGTTAGAAGTTTGGGGGGAGATGTTCGGGAAAGGAATGAAGTATTTTTTGACAATAAGTGCCAATTAAATGACCATTGGGGGCATTGGGGAAGGGCCTCCACATCTTTATTAATTGTTAATAAAAAATTTCAATGTACGTACCTGTAAAAATTAAAATTAAATCTAAGGGCTTGAAGGCCTTATTTAAATGAGCCCCTGCGCGTAATATCACGTCGGAAGGCTGCTGAGTTGAAAGCCGTGCTAGTAAAATTTAGGCCATAAAAAACTTTCCTTCCCATCACCAACTTTGTCCCTCGAAGTTTCTTACCTTTGTCCTTCAACCCCTTCCCACCATCCCTTCAGCCAATACAAACTGTTTTCCCCACTGCCACCACCCCCCCCACCCCGACCTGATAATTCCGCTCCTCACCCCTCCCCACCAGTGTCACGCCTCGGAACTCCGAACAGAGTTCCAAAGGCACAGGAGTTCCGGCCGGTGGCCAGAATATCAGTGTGGGATGGCTGTCAGGTCAAGGTAAGTTTATTTGCGTGCATTTCAATTAATTTTAAAATTAAAATGAAGGCCCCGCCACTCGGCGGCGTGGGGGAGTCCGCACCGAGGCCGCTCCGCCACCGGTAAAATGCGGCAGGGCCTTGTCGGTGTCAAGGGTCATGGCGGGCCTCTCCCAGAAGAGATTTCCAGGCCCCCCACCACCCCCTGCCAGGACCCCTGACGTTGGAGGGCTTGTAAAATTCAGTCCATTGTCTGTGAAGTACTTTGGGATGTTTTGAGGTCATGAAAGTTGTGATATGAATGCCACTTCTTTCTTTCCTTTGAAAGACAGACGGGGTTGAATCTCTGCCAGGGTTCTCCCAATCATCCACTGTAACTTCGGCAGGAGATCTGTCGGAACGCTGGTGAAATGTCTTCGCGGTTTCTCCAGGGTTTGTACCAATCTTCGGCTGAAGTCACAGCCAGCAATCTGGAAAACAACAGTGGAAATTCAGCCCCAAGTTTCCTCAATGAGGAAAAGTATTGTTGCTCCGTTTACAACACTGCCAGACCCCAAGGCAGACAGATTTCCTGTTCCTAGGTCTCTGTCATCGCAGCTCTGAGTAGGTTGCTAGGAGCTGCATGACAATAGCTGGGTTAGGATGACAGCCTAATTTCCTTACTCCTGGACTCCATTTGGTGTCTTCCCTGCAGATGTGCAACTAAGATTTTAAAAAAATCTTCACACAAAGAAGCTTCTCTCTGAAACCATTTGGAAGTTTTAACTGTCAGTAATAACTCAGAAGCCCACCCAGTGCGCGAAAGCTTGGGGGAAAAAAATTCTCCAGGCCAACTTAGTTTTGAGCACTCAAAATATGTACATTTCCCTGACTTCATATTCAATTACTATGAAGAGATTTAAAAAGGCGTTTTCTTATCGATGTACAGTTCTACAACGTCCAAATATCGATATATAAAAATTGTTTGGGGCGGCACAGTGGTTAGCACCGCAGCCTCACAGCTCCAGGGACCCGGGTTCGATTCTGGGTACTGCCTGTGCGGAGTTTGCAAGTTCTTCCTGTGACCGCGTGGGTTTTCCCCGGGTGCTCCAGTTTCCTCCCACAGCCAAAGACTTGCAGGTGATAGGTAAATTGGCCGTTGTAAATTGCCCCTAGTGTAGGTAGGTGATAGGGAATATGGGATTCCTGCAGGGTTAGTATAAATGGATGGTTGTTGGTCGGCACAGACTCGGTGGGCCGAAGGGCCTGTTTCAGTGCTGTATCTCTAAATAAAATAATAAAATAAAATAAAATTTTCTTCTACATTAAAGGTGTTATTTGGCTGCAAGCTGTTGTTATTTCTGTCTGCCTTAGAGCAACAGGTTGTATTGACATAGAAAGTTGTGTTGTTACATTGACTGTTACCGCAGAGAAACAGGCCATTCGGCCCACCATGGAGGGGGAGGGAGAGAATGGAGGTTAGAAAGTGGGAGGGGTAAGGGGGAGAAACAATAATCTAAGAAGAGATATAAATGAGATTTTAAAAAAATAAAGGGAACAGATTATGCTCATTTAGATGGGATACTTAAGCAAAAAAGATCTCTAAGAGAGCAAGACTACACCTTCTACTGACAGGGTAGGGATATTAAAGAACCGAGACAGCATGGAGTGGGCTTCGCCATCAGAAACTCTTTGCTCAGCATGATAGAGCCACCTTCAAATGGCTCGGAACACATACTGTCCATCTGACTGCTCACCGCCTCTGGTCCAGTACACTTACTCAACATCTATGCTCCAACACTCTGCTACCCACCTGAAGTTAAAGGCCAGTTCTACGAGGAACTCCATAATATCATTAGTAGCATTCCTAATACCAAACATTTGTTCCTACTGGGGGACTTTAACACCAGGGTTGGGGCTAAGCATGACTCATGGCCCTCCTGCCTTGGGCGCTATGGCATTGGAAGGATGAATGAGAATGGACAGAAACTGCTGGAGTTGTGTACCTATCGAAGGACAAGAGGAGCAGATGCATGGGAACACCACCACCTGCAAGTTCCCCTCCAAGTCACACATCATCCTGACTTGGAACTATATTGCCGTTCCTTCACTGTTGTTGGGTCAAAATCCTGGAACTCCCTTCCTAACAGCACTGTGGGTGTACCTACCCCACATGGACTGCAGCAGTTCAAGAAGGCAGCTCACCACCACCTTTTCAAGGGCAATTAGGAGATGGGCAATAAATGCTGGCCCAGCCAGCGATGCTCACATCCCATGAATGAATTTTAAAAAAATCACCAACTCATTCTTTCATACTAAACCCTGCCACCATGTTTCATGGAGGCACCCAAGATCACGTCATTGGCACCAGCTGGACCTCATCATCACAAGGCAAGCCTCTATAAAACACTGTCCAAATCACATGCAGCTTCCACAGTGCAGACTGCGACACCGACCATTCCCTGGTGTGCAGCAAAGTTAGACTCAAACCAAAGAAGCTGCATCACTCCAAGCAGAAGGACCACCCGCGCATCAACACTAACAGAATTTCTTATCCTCAGCTGTTACATAAGTTTCTAAATTCACTTGAAAAAGTCCTTCAAAACACAAAAACATCCTGCAGGGGATGCAGAGACCAAGTAGGCCCACGTCAGAGACGCCATCTATGACTCAGCAATGACCATCTTTGGCAAACATGAGAAGCAGAATGCAGGGAACTCAATCTCACTTTGAAGAGCTGAAACCAGTCATAGCCGCTAAGCGCATTGCACTGTTGAACTACAAGAAAGCCCCCAGCGAGTTAACATCTGTAGCACTTAAAGTAGCCAGAAGTGCTGCACAAAGTACAGCCAAGCGCTGTGCAAATGACTACTGGCAACACCTATGCAGTCGTATTCAGCTGGCCTCCAACACCAGAAACATCAGAGGACTGTATGATGGCATTAAGGGAGCCTTTGGGCAAACCATCAAGAAGATCGCCCCCCCCCCCCCGCCTCAAGTCTAAATCAGGGGAAACGATCACCAACAAACGCAAGTAAATGCACCGCTGGGTGGAGCACTACCTAGAATTACTCCAGGGAAAATGTTGTCACTGATACCGCCCTCAGAGCAGCCCAGTCTCTGCCAGTCATGGATGAGCTGGGCAAACAGCCAACAAAATCAGAACTCAGTGATGTCATTGATTCTCTAGCCAGTGGAAAAGCCCCTGGCAAGGACAGCATTACCCTTGAAATAATCAAGAGTGCCAAGCCTGCTATACTCTCAGCACTACATGAACTGCTTTGCCTGTGCTGGGACGAGAGAGCAGTACCACAGGACCTGCGCGATGCCAATATCAACACCCTCTATAAGAACAAGGGTGACCACGGTGACTGCAACAACTACCGTGGAATCTCCCTGCTCAGCATAGTGGGGAAAGTCTTCGCTCGAGTCGTTTTAAACAGACTCCAGAAGCTGGCTGAGCGTGTCTACCTGAGGCACAGTGCAGCATTCGAGCAGAGAGGTCCACCATTGACATGCTATTCTCCCTTCGCTAGCTGCAGGAGAAGTGCCGTGAACAACAGATGCCCCTCTACGTTGCTTTCATAAATCTCACCAAAGCCTTTGGCCTCATCAGCAGACGTGGTCTCTTCAGACTACTCGCAAAGATCGGATGTCCACCAAAGCTACTAAGTATCATCACTTCATTCCATGACAATATGAAAGGCACAATTCAGCAAAGCGGTGCCTCATCAGACCCCTTTCCTATCCTGAGTGGCATGAAACAGGGCTGTGTTCTTGCACCTACACTATTTGGGATCTTCTCACTGCTGCTCTCACATGCGTTCAAGTCTTCAGAAGAAGGAGTTTTCCTCCACACAAGATCAGATGACAGGTTGTTCAACCTTGCCCGTCTCAGAGCGAAGACCAAAGTACGGAAAGTCCTCATCAGGGAACTCCTCTTTGCTAACGATGCTGCATTAACATCCCACACTGAAGAGTGTCTGCAGAGGCTCATCAACAGGCTTGTGGCTGCCTGCAACGAATTTAGCCTAACCATCAGCCTCAAGAAAACAAGCATCATGGGACAGGACATCAGAAATGCTCCATCCATCAATATCGGTGACCACGCTCTGGAAGTGGTTCAAGAATTCACCTACCTAGGTTCAATTATGACCAGTAACCAGTCTCTCGATACAGAAATCAACAAGCGCATGGGAAAGACGCCCGCTGCTATGTCAAGACTGGCCAAGAGGGTGTGGGAAAATGGCACACTGACACGGAACACAAAAGTCAGAGTGTATCAAGCCTGTGTCCTCAGTACCTTGCTCTATGGCAGCGAGGCCTGGTCATCGTATGTTAGCCAAGAGCGACATCTCAACTCATTCCATCTTCGCTGCCTCTGGAGAATCCTTGGCATCAGGTGGCAGGACCGTATCTCCAACGCAGAAGTCCTCGAGGCAGCCAACATCCCCAGCATATACATCCGACTGAGCCAGCGGCACTTAAGATAGCTTGACCATGTGAGCTGCATGGAGGATGGCAGGATCCCCAAGGACGCATTGTACAGCGAGCTCGTCACTGGTATCAAACCCACCGGCGGTCCATGTCTCTGCTTTAAAGACGTTTGCAAACGCGACATGAAGTCCTGTGACGTTGACTACAAGTCGTGGGAGTCAGTTGCCAGTGTTCTCCAGAGCTGGCGGATTGCCATCAAGGCAGGGCTAAAGAGTGGCGAGTCAAAGAGACTTAGCAGTTGGCAGGAAAAAAGACAGAAGTGCAAGGAATGAGCCAACTGTGTAACAGCCCCAACTACCAATTTTATCTGCAGCGCCTGTGGAAGAGTCTGTCACTCTAGAATTGGCCTTTATAGCCACTCCAGGCACTGCTCCACAAACCACCGACCACCTCTAGGCACTTACCCATTGTCTCTAGAGACAAGGAGGCCAAAGAAGAAGAAGATAGGATACTTCAGCAAAAAAGTTCTGTTAGATGTCAGGCAGTATTTCTTTTCACAGAGTCAAACACTCTGGATTCGATTATTAAAACATGCAGAGAGTAAAGATTTCCTCAAATCCTTCAAAAGAGAACCAGACAAATTTGGAGTCAGCTAATCCAAAAATGTAGCTTCTTCCTTCAAAATCAGCAGTTGAAGCTCACCTTGACGGCAGAGGCAGAGGCTGAGTCCATATGAATGAGTAATGTCCTCCCTTATATTGTACAGAGTCTTGCTCAGACACCGTCTGGAGACTGCCTTCAGTTCTGGGCACTGCACCACAGGGAGGACATATCAGATTTGGAGGGAGTACAGCACAGATTTGCCAGAATTATACCAGGGCTTAAAGGGTTAAATTATTAAGGGCAGGTTGCATAGACTAGGCTAGTATCAAAGTATCTGGGGAAAGAAGAAGAGGAGTGGGATTATCCAAATAGGTCTTTCAAAGAGCTGATACAGGCACAATGGGACGAATGGCCCCCTTCAGTGCTGTTTGATGACATGATTAATTCCTCAATGCAGCACCAAGGTGATCTAACTGTTCACTCAGGTGCACAGATTTTCCCAGCTTTCTTGATAAGTCAATTAGTTTTAAAGTTTCTTGTGCCTTTGGGAGAGTGACAAATGACTTGCAGGGAGAAAGTTGGGATGGTTTAGATGTCACATATCAATAAACAAATTTCCACTTTACATTCAGAAAGTTACTTTCCTTGGGGAAGAAAGGAAATATTTGCACATTGAAAAGTGTAGATACTGAATGAAAATTGGCCTAAATACACATATAACTGGTGTAAAGTCAAAAAAAGGCGACACACATAATACTAATTATATCACATGAGGCCGGTAGGGAAAGATTGTTTGAATGCATGATGTGAGGAGGCAAGCTAACCACAATAATGAGTCCTGGAATTTAAAAAGAATTTAACCTCCTGCCTCCTACATATTTTTCAGAGTTCACAGAACTCAAGCGAAATCCCAGAGGATTGGAACATAGCAAATGCAACTTCCATCTTTTAAAAAAAAGGGAACTGGATGAAAAATTAAATTATACAATCATAGATTAATACTGTGCAGAAAAAGTCCAATCAGTCTATTGCATCTGTGCTGGTTGTTTGAAAGAGCTATCCAATTAGTTCCACTCCCCTGCTCTTTCCTTATAGCCCTTTATTTTTTTCTTTTTCAATTATTGATCCAATTCCCGTTTGAAAGTTACTATTGAATCTGCTTCCACCGCCCTTTCAGGTAGTGAATTCCAGATCACAACAACTCACTGTGTAAGGAAAAAAACATGCTCATGTTCCTCCAGTTCTTTTGCCTATCACCTTAAATTTGTGGCTGATTACTGACCTTTATGAATGAATAAAAAAAAGGTTAAGACACAATTCTAATAAAAACAATGTCTGGTCAGTTAAGAGACTAAAAGGAATACCATCCTTATCATTTCCCATCTGTCCGTAACAACTCTCTCTAAGACTGTGACATCCTCCCTAAAGTGTGGCATCCAGAATTGATTACAATACCAACTGAGGCCTAACCAGTGTTTTATAAAGTTTAGCATAACTTTTAGCTTTTGTACTCTATTTTTCTATTTGCAAAGACAATGATCCCATATGCCTTTTTAATAGTCTTCTCAACTTGTCCAGCCACATACAAAGATTTGTGTATGTACAGCCCCAAGATTCTCTGTTCCTGCATTCTCTTTAAAATTGTAACATTTATTTTATATTGCCTCTCCTCATCCTTCCTACCAAAATGTATAACTTCACACATTTCTGCTTTAAATTTCATCTGCCACTTGTCTGTGCATTTCACCAGTCTGGCTATGTTCTCTGTTACTATCCTCCTCACTGTTCAGTACATTTTTGAGTTTTGTGTCATTTGCAAACTTTGAAATTATGACCTCGGCACACTAGTCCAGGTCATTAATATATATTAGAAAGAGCAGTAATTGTAACACCAACCCCTGGGGAACACCAATGTACACCTCTCTCCAGCCTGGACAACAATCGTTTACATTACTCTCTGTTCCTTAGTCAATTTTGTACCCATGTGACCACTGTTCCTTTAATCCCACGAGCTTTAATTCTGCTAACAAGTCTATTATGTGGTATTTTGTCAATCTTCTTTTGAATGCCCACTACCTATCCATTACTTCATCAGAAAACTCAATTAAGTTAGCCAAACATGATTTGCCTTTAATAAATCTGTGCTGACTTTCATTTATGAGCCCATAATTTTCCAAGTGGCAATTAATTTTTTTCTGGATTATTGGCCTGGCCTGTAATTGCAGGTTTTATCCCCTCTCCCCCTTTTTTTGGACAGGAGTGTAAAATTATAGACATTACTTCCACTGTTAGGGAAATGTTTAAAGTATTCTGAAGGATAATATAAGGGAGCATCTTAAGGGGCCTGAGCTAATCCCAAGACAATCAGCATGGTTTTAGGAACGAGAGATCTCACTTGACTAATTTATTGGATTTCATTGAGAAAATGCTAGACCTCGTAGCTAGGAAAGAGACAGTGGATGTTATCTCCCTGGATTTCTGGAAGGCATCTGACACTGTTCCACGTACCAGGAGGTCTAAATCCATTAAATAGATGGGATTATATTGAAATGAACTGACATGATTGATAGACAACAATAAGCATTAGCGCATGGCCTAGCACATAGTAGGCAGCCTCCACTCAGTGGAGTGCCACAAGGTTCAGTATTGGGGCCATTGTTGTTTACTAGTTTTATAAGTGATTTAAGGGAAAGAATTATGTCAAAATGGCCAAAAAGGTGGGAAAGCAATGTTACAATTTCAGATTATAACCTATGCTCCCTTTTTTTGTTTGTTTGTTTTTGGATGGCAGCTGTCAGTAATGATTCTGCATTTTCCCATTAACGCTTCCTCGATACATCTGTTATTTCTTTACTTGTCAAAGCAGCCATCACCACCCCCCACCCTTTTTGCCTTGCATCATCATCACTTTTGTTATTAAATATCTTCTGTCTTCCACCCTATCACAGACCTGCCCTTTTGTTCTTTTCCTCCCTTCCCCCTTTCCTTGTCTCTGTGCTTGTTCTAGACCTGTTACATCTCTTAACTTTTTCCAGTTCTGATGAAAGGTCACAGACTTGAATCGTTAATTCTGTTGCTCTCTCCACAGATACTGCCAGACTTGCTGGGTATTTACAGCATTTTCTGTTTTACGTTCAGATTTCAAGCATTTGTGGCATTTTGCTTTTGTGTGAAAAAACAAAGAATGCAGAGATGCAGAAATGCAGAGCAAGAGGTAGAACTTATAAATCCAGAGGCGTCATTTTAACTTTTGGCCCAATAAATTAGTCGAGTATGATCTCTCGTTCCTAAAGCCATGCTGATTGTCTTGGATTAGCCCAGGCCCCTTAAGATGCTCCCTTATATTATCCTTCAGAATACTTTAAAACATTTTCCTAGAAGTGGAAGTAATGAGACTGCATCTGGGTGTAGTCCTGGCCTCCCTATTTCAAAAGGAATAACTAGTTATTAGAGGGGATACTTCAGGGAATTACATAGAAGCAAATATTTCTTACCCTACGACTTTTGTCTCTTGAAGAAAGACTGAGAGGGGATATGACGAGCTGAATTTTATAGGGGGGGGATGAAGATTGCCTTGGATGAAGCCCACCACGGACCTCGACGTTGTCAGGGCCCATCCCGATCTTGACGGTGGCGGCAAGGCCTCGCGGCCGCCCCCCACCACCGCTCAGCGACGGAACTTCAATTTAAATAGTAAAATAAATTAACTTGCCTGCATTAATGAAGTTCCCATCGCCTCCTGATGATCCGGCCGGCACTGCCACGCTTTCAAATCCCCATCTGGGGAAACAAGGCGTGACTCCTGTGGGCAGGGGCGAGGAGGTAATTTTCTCAGTGCGGGAGGGGTGAGCGGGGTCAAAGTCTTTGCATTGGTTGGGGGATGGTGGGAAGCAGCTGAGGGCTAGAGTTTATGAACTTTGGGGGGGGGGGGTGTGTGCAGGTCACGTAGTCAAAGTAAGCATTTTGGGTAGGCAAGGAATTAAATGTAAGGCTATTGGGGGGGGGTTTGGGAGAGGGGATGGAAAGATTTATTTAATGATTTGTTACATTTTTAAATGCAATTTGCCTTTAAGACTTCAAACTGTCATTCAGTGCTCGAAGCCCTTTAAAAATGGCACCAGCGCCTGCGCAGTAGTGCCAGACACCGTTGCCGGGGACGGCTCACCCGCTCCCTCTACGTCATCAGTGGGGCGGTCCGCCCCAAGCATGTTAATTAACCGTCACTTTGAAGATCGCAGCGGCTCCACGGAGTGGAAACTGCGCGTGCGCGTCGCCATCTTTTACAGTCGCTGCCGCATTGGGCGGCGGCCGCATGAAGTCCAGCCTGACGGAAGTGCTTAAAATGATGAAAGGTTTTGACAAATTGGATCCAAGTAAACTTTTAGGCCAAATACAGAATTTAAACACAAAGAGTCTTGTTTACAAATGATAGACAACAAGAAATAATAGGAAATAGAGAGGAGCATTTTTACAAAAGGGATGATGAGTATTTGGAATAGCTTATGGACACGAGTGGTGAAACAAGAAATTTAAAGAAGGAACTAGGCAGGTTCTTGTCAACAAATAGTTTTTGTGGTTATTAGAAATGCACCATGGAAATACTGTAGATAGGTAAACTAGATGGAGCAAATTCCTCCTTGCTGAAACTGTTAGGATGTTATATAACTCTACAAATCTGTTAGAAAGAAAGCACTTGCATTCCGATAGCCCCTTTCATGACCTCAGGTCACTCTAGAGTGTTTCACAGCTAATGAAGTACTTTTGAAGTGCAGTTATTGTTATAATGTAGGAAATACGGCAGCTAATTTTTTTTTATTCATTCATGGGATGTGGGCATCACTGGCTATGCCAACATTTATTGCCCATTCCTAATTGCCCTTGAAAAGGTGGTGGTGAGCTGCCTTCTTAAACCGCTGCAGTCCATGTGGAGTAGATACACCCACAGTGCTGTTAGGAAGGGAGTTCCAGGATTTTGACTCAGCGACAGTGATGGAACGGCGATATAGTTCCAAGTCAGGATGGTGTGTGACTTGGAGGGGAACTTGCAGGTGATGATGTTCCCATGCTTCTGCTGCTCAGGTTTTTAAATGGTTTCATGACCATCATTAGACTAGCTTTTAATTCTAGATTTATTAAATTCAAATTCCACCTTCTGCGTTGGTGGGATTCGAACCCATGTCCCCAGATCCATACCTGGGTCTCTGGGTTACTAATCCAGTGATAATACCATGATGCCACTGCCTCCCCCTTGGCAACACATCAAGCTCTCACAAATCAAGATGAATGGATAGCTTGCCCTGATGACTCATCTAGTAAAGTTGGCATATTTCTGAGCCCTTTAGGCCAGAGATCCTAGGCTCAATTCTTAATCTTTGCTGAATTAGGTAGCCCATAGTTTACACAAAGGTGATTCTCGGTGATATTTGCATCAGGGAGGTGAAAATATTTCTGCATCGCAATTTTCTAGTGAGCTCTGCTGGAAGCAGTCATGTGATAGCTCACATGGTAAAATGCCATGTCATTAATGTACACACAGCTACAATGGAGGCAGTTGGGACTGTTTCAAAGTAAAAACAAGTATATGTGAATCAAATTTCAAAATAATTACTTGTTAGATATTAGGTTGCTTTAAAAAAGAAAAGCTAAACTTGATCTCTGTTCATCTGCCCTTGGTAAGTCATCGATCAGTCATTCTCTAGCATTGTCCCTCGTACTGTCACTCGATCTCTCTCACTCACATTTCTAGAGAGAATCCATCACCTTATTTTCATGATGAGCATTTCCTAAGATATTCTTTAATGCCTTCCATCTAATCACCTTTCAGTGTTCCAGTGAACGTCAATGCTATTATTTTATAATCCTGGGTAACACAGGATTAGTTATTGGATTTTGTAGGTCTGTATATCAAGAAAGTCAATGAGGCAAGGTGTGTGCACATTCATATATAGAGGAATATATGTGGCTTAAGAGCCTTAGGCTTTCCCATAACTCTATTAACCTGTGTACACAGCAAAAAGGTCATTTCCATATGTAGAGGAAATGTCCTTTCAATGAAACTTGAAGCTTTATGTGTGACTTAATTTGGTGTGCAGGCCAGAGAATCACCAGTTACACCTTTAATATGACATATTGCACCAGGAATCTTGTGATATATTGTCCTATCCACTCTGGAAGGCAGTAAATATCACACTGTCAAGTCGTTAAGCTTTGGTCAATATTTATTTACAAGTTACACGATTATACAGAAGCAAGAAAGGGCACCAAAATACTTATATTTACCTTACCTTTCTTATTTTCTCACTATTTGTACCTATCAGGAAGATAAAAATATCTTCTTTAGAATGTGCTTCTTGCACAGTACATTAATCATAAATACTTTAGGGTGCAGCCTTCAATTTTAATAGGGACATCAATTGTCAGTACGGGATCAGTTGCCCATTACACACACAGCACTCAATTTTGCTGTCTACCACAACAGGATGAATGTAAATAGCTGCCTGTTGAATTCAAAAAGATGTAATCAGGCGCACATCTGAACAAATCATGCAACATGTTTGGAGTTGATTTGAGTGACTTGATCCTCCCTCAAGCAAACTAGTTAGTAATCAGCTGAACATCAGTGCATTTACTCAACCTGGGGATGACTTTTATGAGTGAACTTGATTTTTCACCCCTTTATATCATGAAAGTATTAAAGAAGCTCGTGCTCATACAAATTTCCCCCTTAACTCTTGTCACAGCTGCATTTACAGTTTAGCTTGACATCAGTACAAAATGTTTCCACTTCACAGCAATGCTAAAATATAAGGAATAATTTTATGAGTCTGTGCTGCTAGTGCATTTAGTTAGTCTACGCACCATCAGAGTTATTGCTAACGTCTAAATCCAGTGTCAGGGCCCAACCTGACTGCATAGTGAAATGGAGACACAGTGGAGAATATTTATTTTTATTCGGTTCATGGGATTTGGGCATCGGTGGCAAGGCCAGCATTTGTTGCCCATATCTAATTGCCCTTGTTAAGATGAGGTACCTTTTTGAACCATTGCAGTCCATTTGATGTGGGTACACCAACAGTGTTGTTCGGGAGGGAGTTCCAGGATTTTGATCCAGTGACAGTAAAGGAACAGGGATATAGTTCCAAGTCAGGATGGTTAGTGGCTTGGAGAAGAACTTGCAGGTGGTGGCGTTCCCCACGTCTGCTGCCCTTGTCCTTCTAGGTGGAAGAGGTTGCAGGTTTGGAAGGCACTGTTGAAGGAGGCCTGGTGAGTTGCTGCAGTTGTACATGGTAGACACTGCTGTCACTGTGCATCAGTGGTGGAGGCAGTGAACGTTGAAGGTGGTGGATGGGGTGCCAATCAATTGGGCTGTTTTGTCCTGGATGGTGTTGAGCTTCCTAAGTGTTGTTGGAGCTGCACCCATTCGGGCAAGTGGACAGTATTACACCACACTCCTGACTTGTGCCTTTGTACATGGTGGACAGGCTTTGGGGAGACAGGAGGTGAGTTACTCACTGCAGAATTCCCAGCCTCTGATCTGCTCTTGTCGCGGCAGTATTTATATGGCTGGTTCAGTTCAGTTTCTTGTCAATGGATGTTGTTATTGGGGGATTCAGCAGTGGTAATACTGTTGAATGTCAAGGGGAGATGGTTAGATTCTCTCTTGTTGGATATAATCATTGCCTGGCACTTGTGTGGTGTGAATATTACTTGGATGGAATCTTTTAACACTCATTGTAGTGTCAATGTGGCTTAAGTCATTGCTTTCGGAGCAGAGAAAATTAGATTAAAACACAGTTTAACCAAAACACAGGTATGGAAAACCAGTCCTGTTTTAAAAAATTTATTCTTGAACTAAACATTCTGTAAGACAACAAACGTTAGAAGCCAGTAATGGTTACATCAGCACTTCAAACTCTTTCAGTCACACACAGCTGCATTGGCAAGTTCCAGTGTCATGCATCCTCATCATGTATATGGCACACAACTCGGTGTGATGGCACTAAAGATTGCCCTTCAGGAGAAGATGAGCTGGGATGTGGTAAGTAGAAATTTAATTTCTCTATATGTTCATTTTCTTAATGGGCCAAAATTTGTTGGGGAAAAAACAGTATGTGAATGGCGCACACCAATATTAGCACTCAAATTAGGCCAGCAGATTTGGGGAATTGGGGAATGCTGGGAGGTGCCAATCTCCAGAGCTTGCTGGTTGATTTAGGTTGCTCCTCTGTTTGCTTTGCACAAATGACACCTAGTTCTTAGCCTCCCTGTTGTTTTTAAAACCTGCTGTATTTACACATTAATTGTCCATTATTGATGCAGGAAGTTGGAGCTGCTAATTTATAGCATTTTATTTTATTCATTCATGGGAAGTGGGCGTCACTGGTTATGCCAGCATTTATTGCCCGTCCCTAATTGCCCTTGAGAAGGTGGTGGTGAGCTGCCTTCTTGAACCGCTGCAGTCCATGTGGGGTAGGTACATCCACAGTGCTGTTAGGAAGGGAGTTCCAGGATTTCGACCCAGTGACAGTGAAGGAACGGCGATATAGTTCCAAGTCAGGATGGTGTGTAACTTGGACGGGAACTTGCAGGTGGTGATGTTCCCATGCATCTGCTGCTCTTGTCCGTCGAGGCGGTAGAGGTCGTGGGTTTGGAAAGTGCTGTCTAAGGAGCCTTGGTGAGTTGCTGAAGTGCATCTTGTAGATGGTACACACTGCTGCCACTGTGCGTCGGTGGTGGAGGGAGTGAATGTTTGTGGATGGTGTGCCAATCAAGCAGGCTGCTTTGTCCTGGATGGTGTTGAGCTTCTTGAGTGTTGTTGGAGTTGCACCCATCCAGGCAAGTGGAGAGTATTCCATCACACTCCTGACTTGTGCCTTGTAGATGGTGGACAAGCTTTGGGGAGTCAGGAGGTGAGTTACTCACTGCAGGATTCCTAGCCTCTGACCTGCTCTTGTAGCCATGGTATTTATATGGCTACTCCAGTTCAGTTTCTGGTCAATGGTAGCCCCTAGGATGTTGATAGTGGGGGATTCAGCGATGGTAATGCCATTGAATGTCAAGGAGAGATGGTTAGATACTCTCTTGTTGGAGATGGTCATTGCCTGGCACTTGTGTGGTGCAAATGTTACTTGCCACTTATCAGCCCAAGCCTGGATGTTGTCCAGGTCTTGCTGCATTTCTACATGGACTGCTTCAGTATTTGAAGAGTCGCGAATGGTACTGAACATTGTGCAATCATCAGCGACCATCCCCACTTCTGACCTTATGATTGAAGGAAGGTCATTGACAAAGCAGCTGAAGATGGTTGGGCCTAGCACACCACCCTGAGGAACTTCTGCAGTGATGTCCTGGAGTTCAGATGATTGCCCTCCAACAACCACAGCCATCTTCCTTTGCGCTAGGTATGACTCTAACCAGCAGAGAGTTTTCCCCCTGATTCCCATTGACTCCAGTTTTGCTCAGGCTCCTTGATGCCATACTCGGTCAAATGCTGCCTTGATGTCAAGGGCAGTCACTCTCACCTCACCTCTTGAGTTCAGCTCTTTTGTCCATTTTTGAACTAATGAGGTCAGGTGCTGAGTGGCCCTGTCGGAACCCAAACTGGGTATCACTGAGCAGGGTATTATTAAGCAAGTGCTACTTGATGGCACTGTTGATGATACCTTCCATTACTTTGCTGATGATTGAGAGTAGACTGATGGGGCGCTAATTGGCCGGGTTGGACTTGTCCTGCTTTTTTTTGTGTACAGAATGTACCTGGGCAATTTTCCACATTGCCGGGTTGATGCCAGTTTTGTAGCTATACTGGAACAGCTTGGCTAGCGGCGCGGCAAGGTCTGGAGCACAGTCTTCAGTACTATTGCCGGAATATTGTCAGGACCCATAGCCTTTGTAGTATCCAATGCCTTCAGTCGTTTCTTGATATCACGCGGAGTGAATCGAATTGGCTGAAGTCTGGCATCTATAATGCTGGGGACTTCAGGAGGGGGCCGAGATGGATCATCAACTCGGCACTTCTGGCTGAAGATTGTTGCAAATGCTTCTGCCTTATCTTTTGCACTGATGTGTTGGGTTCCCCCATCATTCAGGATGGGGATATTTGTGGAGCCACCTCCTTCAGTTAGTTGTTTAATTGTCCACCACCATTCATGGCTGGATGTGGCATAAGTATCCTTTTAACAAGAGGAAAATTCTTAATACAATGCCAATCCATCTCCCTTGCCCAGAAAGGGAGCAGTTTATCCTGTTCGATCTCATTCCTGCTAGAAGTAAATTCTTCTCAGAGATTTCAAAAATTTCAAACCTTAAAGTTTAACACTGTTTTCATGTTTTTCCTTTCTGTCTCTTTTCCCTCTCTTAATCCATTCTTCACCTCTGTTTATTTCTCTTCTGTACCTGATTTGACTGTGGTTCATCTTATTTCCTTCTCCATTGTTCCTCTGTTGCTTTATCGATCCTTAAACCTCAGGGGTTAAGGAATTAGGCTGTTGGTTCCATTGTTCACTAAGTTTCCAGATGCCCCGTTGCCCTCTCTGCACCATTATCAGCTCAAACTACCAGCAAGTCACTGTCCAGGGAAATTTTGAGCTGATGGGACAAGGAAAACATCTACCTAATGGTCCATGACACTTCAGAAAGACTTAGCCAATGAATCTTTGTGTTTTTCATAGCACGGGCTTTTATTGCTGTAGATTGAAACCTATTTCCAATTCAAACAATGAGTGGACCCACTCACATGACAAACAAGCAACAGACCTTCAAGATGGTGTTACACCTGTTTGGTTTGAAGAACTCTGCAAGAGATTGGCTATTGTTGATGCCTTACACTGTTGGTTATGGTTTGGGGGGTTTTCTGGTCCAGTTGTAACCTTACCCTGTTCTTTTTGTGCTTATCTTTGTCAGTGCGAGTCAGTGGGAAGAGTTCTGTGGTGCAGATTTACACTGGTGGCACTTGGAGGACGGTGTGTTGGGAGGGGTGGAACACAGTACACGGGACAGCTGCGTGTAAACAACTTGGATACAGCAGGTAAATTCAATCAGAATGTTATTTTTTTTTTCATTTATATTCTTCCCTGAGTGCTGCACTGTTAGAGATGCCATCTTTCAGATAAGACATTAAATCAAGACCTGGGTCAGAATTTTACTCTCGTCGGACAACAGCCATCTACTGACAGAAAAGTCAGTGGTGATCCTGCCATCACCTGGCCTGGGGATCCAGACCATATTTTACAGTACCCAGGCTTTTAATTGGTCTGAGGCAGAACTTCCACCTCATTGATGCAGGAAATCCCGCCTAATAGAGCTGCAGGCCAGCAGCTCTTAGTCCCAGCAGTGTCACCGGGAGGGTGGCCACTGCTGGGACTGCAACACAACTTCAAGAAGAGCAAGGACGCCCCTGGGAAGAGGTTTGGGGCCTCACTGGGGGTGATCGGTCTGGCCCCGACAAGGCAAATATGGTTGATTGGGGGGAGTCGTGGAGGATTTGGGCATTGGGGGTTGTTAGGGCATCGGGGCGGCTCTCCATTGGGCACAGGGTGCCTGATCATGAATTCCCCAGCCCACCCCACCCCAGGCCGTCAGAAAGCCAGCTATATTTAACAGGTGACTTTTCTCAGTCCTGGGCCGCCTGCCTACCAATGGGAAAATCCCCTTGGCGGCAGGCGAAGGCCCTTAAGTGGGCGTTAACTGGCCACTTAAGGGCTTTAATTGGCTTGGGGCGGGCGGGCCAGTTTTCACTGCCATCGCCCTAAGTAAAATGGTGGCAGAGGCAGGAGTGGGTTGGGAAGGGCCCCCCGAGCCTCCCACTCCTTTTTACACCCACCCAACCCCCCACCCACCCCCGCCACAATCCCATTCTTTGGAGGGTAAAATTCTGGCCCTGGTCTTCCCCTTCAGGTGGATGTAAAAGATCCCATGGCAACCAGGGGAAAGGTAGGGCAAACAAATCCAGAGCTCCCTGGATGACAAAACATAGAAACATAGAAAATAGGAGCAGGAGTAGGCCATTCGGCCCTTCAAGCCTGCTCCGCCATTCATTATGATCATGGCTGATCATCCTACTCAGTAATCTGTTCCCACTTTCTCCCATACCCTTTGATCCCTTTAGTCTCAAGAGCTAAATGTAATACCTCCTTGAAAACATACAATGTTTTGGCCTCAACTGCTTTCTGTGGTAGCGAATTCCACAGGCTCACCACTCTCTGGGTGAAGACATTTCTCCTCATCTCAGTCCTGAAAGGTTTACCCCGTATCCTTAAACTATGACCCCTGGTTCTGGACTCCCCCACCATCGGGAACATCCTTCCTGCATCCACCCTGTCAAGACCTGTTAGAATGTTGTAGGTTTCTATGAGATTCCCCTCTCACTCTTCTGGACTCCAGCGAATATAATCCTAACCAACTCAATCACTCCTCATACGTCAGTCCCGCCATCCCAGGAATCAGTCTGGTAAACCTTCAGTGCACTCCCTCTATAGCAAGAACATCCTTCCTCAGATAAGGAGACCAAAACTGCACACAATATTCCAGGTGTGGCCTCACCAAGGCACTGTACAATTGCAGCAAGACATCCCTGCTCCTGTACTCGAATCCTCTCGCTATGAATGCCAACATACCATTTGCCTTTTTTACCGCCTGTTGCACCTGTATGCTTACCTTCAGCGACTGGTGTACGAGAACACCCAGGTATCGCTGCATATTCCCCTCTCTCAGTTTATAGCCATTCAGATAATAATCTGCCTTCCTGTTTTTGCTACCAAAGTGGATAACCTCACATTTATCCACATTATACTGCATCTGCCATGCATTAGCCCACTCACTCAACTTGTCCAAATCACCCTGAAGCCTTTCTGCATCCTTCTCACAACTTACCGTTCCACCCAGTTTTGTGTCTTCTGCAAATTTGGAGATATTACATTGAGTTCCCTCATCTAAATCATTAATATATATTGTGAATAGCTGGGGTCCTAGCACCAATCCCTGCGGTACCCCACTAGTCACTGCCTGCCATTTGGAAAACGACCCATTTATCCCTACTCTTTGTTTCCTGTCTGCCAACCAATTTTCTATCCATTGCAATACACTACCCTCAATCCCATGCGCTTTAATTTTACACGCTAATCTCTTATGTGGGACTTTGTTGAAAGCCTTTTGAAAGTCCAAATAAACCACATCCACTGGCTCCCCCTCATCAACTCTACTAGTTACATCCTCGAACAATTCTAGTAGATTTGTCAAGCATGATTTCCCTTTCGTAAATCCATGCTACTCTGCTCGATTCTACCACTGTTCTCTAAGTGCTCTGCTATGAAATCTTTGAGAATGGACTCTAGAATTTTCCCCACTACCGACGTCAGGCTGACTGATCTATAATTCCCTGTTTTCTCTCTACCTCCCTTTTTAAATAATGGGGTTATATTAGCTACCCTCCAATCTGTAGGAACTGTTCCAGAGTCTATAGAATCTTGGAAGATGACCACCAATGCATCCACCATTTCTAGGGCCACTTCCTTAAGTATTCTGGGATGCATACCATCAGGTCCTGGGATTTATCGGCCATCAATCCCATCAATTTCCCCAACTAATACTGATTTCCTTCAGTTCCTCTCTCTCACTAAGCCCTGTGTTCCCCAACATTTAGTTCAGTTCAGAGATACAGCACTTAAACAGGCCCTTCGGCCCACCGAGTCTGTGCCGACCATCAACCACCCATTTATACTAATCCTACACTAATCCCGTATTCCTATCACATCCCCACCTGTCCCTATATATTTCCCTACCACCTACCTATACTATGGGCAATTTATGATGGCCAATTAACCTATCAACCTGCAAGTCTTTGGCATGTGGGAGGAAACCGGAGCACCCGGAGGAAACCCATGCAGACACAGGGAGAACTTGCAAACTCCGCACAGGCAGTACCCAGAATCGAACCCGGGTCCCTGGAGCTGTGAGGCTGCAGTGCTAACCACTGCGCCACTGTGCCGCCCAGGATCTGGTTATGATATTTGTGTCCTCCTTTGTGAATACAGAACCAAAGTATTCATTTAGTTGGTCAGCCATTTCTTTGTTCCCCATAATAACTTCCCCTGTTTCTGACTGTAAGGGACTGTAAGTCTTCACCAATCTTTTTCTCTTCACATACCTATAGAAACTTTTACAGTCAGTCTTTATGTTCCCCGCAAGCTTGCTCTTGTACTCTATTTTCCCTTCTTATTCAATCCCTTGGTCTCCTTTGCTGAATTCTAAACTGCTTCCAATCCTCAGGTCTGTTGTTTTTCTCTGGTAGACGGAGAGTATCGTGGATAGCACATACAGAGAGGTGGTCACACCGCAGGGTCAGACTCCACAGGCAGGAAGGGAATGGGTGACCATCAGGCAGAGCAAGAGGACTAATGCTATCTCTAATTTCCCTTGTAAGCCATGGTTTGGCTACCTTCCCCATTTTACTTTTATGCCCAACAGGGATAAACAATTGTTGCAGTTCATCCATGCACTCTTTAAATGTTAGCCATTGCCTATTCACCGTCATCCCTTTAAGTAACGTTTCCCAATCTGTCATAGCCAACTCACACCTCATACCTTCGTAGTTTCCTTTACTAAGATTCAGGACCCTTGTCTCAGAATCAACTACGTCACTCTCCATCTTGATGAAGAATTCTATCATATTGTGGTCGCTCATCCCCAAGGGGTTTCGCACCACTAGATTGTCAATTATTCCTCTCTCATTACACAATACCCAGTCTAGAATGGCCTGTTCTCTAGTTGGTTCCTCAACATATTGGTTCAAAAAACCATCCTGTATACATTCCAAGAGTTCCTCCTCTACGGTATTGTGACTAATTTGAATTGCCCAATCTATATGCAGATTAAATTCACCCATAATTACAGATGTTCCTTTATCGCATGCGTCTCTAATTTCCTGTTTAATGCCATTCCTAACATCACCACTACAGTTTGGTGGTCGAGATACAACCCCAACTAACGATTTTTGTCCCTTAGTGTTTCTCAGCTCTACCCATACAGATTCCACATCGTCAGAGCTAATATCTTTCCTCACTATTGCGTTAATTTCCTCTTTAACCAGCAATGCAACTCCACCGCCTTTTGTTTTTTGTCTGTCCTTCCTAAATACTGAATATCCCTGGATGTTCATTTCCCATCCCTGGTCACCTTGCAGCCATGTCTCCGTAATCCCTACTATATCATACCCATTTACATCTATTTGCACGATTAATTCATCCAATTTATAGCGAATGGTCTGCACGTTAAGGCACAAAGCCTTAAGGCTTGTCTTTTTAACATTACTTGTCCCCTTCCCACTATTTTTCACTGTGGCCCTGTTTGATTCTGGCCCTTGATTTCTCTGCCTTTCACTTTTCTTATTCCCCTTACTGTCTTTTGTTCTTGTCTTTGATCCCCTCCTCCTCTGACTCCTTGCAAAGGTTCCCATCCCCCTGACATTTTAGATTAAACCCTCCCCAACCACTCTAGCAAATACTCCCCCGAGGACATCAGTCCTGGTCCTGCCCAGGTGTAACCCGTCCAGTTTGTACTGGTCACATCTCCCCCAGAACCGGTCTCAATGTCCCAGGAATCTAAAACCCTCCCCCTCACACCATCTCTTCAGCCACGTACTCATCCGATATATCCTGCTATTTCTACTCTGACTAGCACGTGGCACTGGTAGTAATCCTGAGATCACTACCTTTGAAGTCCTGCTTTTCAACTTACTTCCTAACTCCCTATATTCTGCTTTTAGGACCTCATCCTTTTTTTTAACCTATTTCGTTTGTACCACGACCACTGGCTGTTCACCCTCCTCCTTCAGAATGTCCTGTAACTGCTCTGAGACATCCTTGACCCTAGCACCAGGGAGGCAACATATCTTCCTGGAGTCTCTTTTGCGGCCATAGAAACGCCTTTCTATTCCCCTTACAATTGAATCCCCTATAACTATTGCATTCCCACACTTTTTGCTCCTCCCCTGTGCAGCAGAGCCAACCGTGGTGCAACGAATTGGGCTGTTGCTGTTTTCCCCTGAGAGTCCGTTCCCCCCAACAGTATCCAAAGCAGTATATCTGTTTTGCAGGGGAAAAGCCACAGGAGATTCCTGCACTGCCTGCCTAGTCCTCTTGCTCTGCCTGATGGTCAACCATTCCCTTCCTGCCTGTGGAGTCTGACCCTGCGGTGTGACCACCTCTCTGTACGTGCTATCCACGATACTCTCCGTCTCGTGGATGCTCTACAGTGTCCCCAGCTGCCGCTCCAGCTCTGAAACCTGGGCTTCCAGGAGCTGCAGCTGGAGACACTTCCTGACACATGCAGGTCCCGGGCACTGGAAATGTCCCCAGCTTCTGACATGGAGCACGAGGAGCACACTACAGCTTTGAGCTCTCCTGCCATGACTTAACCCTTTAAATTAAAACTTTTGGAAGATCTGAGTATCTAATTAATATCAATTACTCTAGGGCCCTTCTTCCCTGGTCTTTGTTACTATCGAACTCCCTAAAAAAACACTACTTACTATATATGAAAAAAGAACTGTAAACCTTTCTTACCTTAGATACTTATCCAGCTATTTAGAGCTATTCCCTAACAGCAGTGACTCACCAACCAATCACCTTGCAGCTTTCCTGTGATGTCACTGTTAAAATAAAGAGATTAAGATAAAGAAGAAAAAGTGTTCTTATGACAGATGCCAGGTAGAAAATAATATTAAGAATCAGGCTGAATATAGAAGGCCCAGAGTGGAAGTGAAAAAGCAAATAAGAGAAAGAAAGAGAGAGCATGAAAAGAGACTGGCAGCTAGCATTAAAGGAAATCCAAAGTTTTCTATAGACATATAAATAGTAAAAGGGTGGTAAAAGGAGGAGTGGTGCCGATTAGGGACCATAAAGTGGATTTGCACATGGAGGCAGAGGGCATAGCTGAGGTATTAAATGAATACTTTGCATCTGTCTTTACCAAGGCAATGGTGAAAGAGGAGGTAAGTCAGACACTAGAAGGGTTTAAAATTGATAAAGAGGATGTATTAGATAGGCTGTCTATACTTAAAGTGGATAAAACACCAGGACCGGATGAGATACATCCAAGGATACTGTGGGAAGTGAGAGTGGAAATCACAGAGGTTCTGGTCATAATTTTCAGTCTTCTTTAGACTTGGGGGTGGTGCCAGAGGACACCCTTGTTCAGAAAAGTGTGTAAAGACAAGCCCAGCAACTACAGGCCAGTCAGTTTAACTTCGGTGGTGGGAAAACTTCTAGAAAAAATAAATTGGGACAAAATCAATAGCCACATGGACAAATGCGGGTTAATTAAGGAAAGCATGGATTTCTTTAGGGAAAATTATGTTTAGCTAACTTGCTGGAGTTTTTTGAGGAGGTAACAGAGAGGGTTGATGAGGGCAATGCTATTGATGTAGTGCACATGGACTTTCAAAAGTCGTTTGATACAGTTCCACATTACAGACTTGTGAGCAAACGTATAGCTCATGGAATAAATGGCACAGTAACAACATGGATACAAAATTGGCTGAGTGACAGGAAACAAAGTGTAATGTTTACTGGATGTTTTTTGGGCTGGAGGAAGGTTTGTAGTGGAGTTCCCCAAGGGCCAGTGTTGGGACCCTTGTTTTTCCTGATATATAACAATGACCGAGACCTTGGTGTACAGGGCACAGTTTCAAAGTTTGCAGATGATATGAAACTTGGAAGCATTGTGAACTGTGAGGAGGATAATTTAGAACTTCAAAAGGACATAGACAAGTTGGTGGACTGGGCAGACAGGTGGCAGATGAAGTTCAATGCAGAGAAATGTGAGGTGATTTATTTTGGTAGGAAGAACATGGAGAGACAATATAAAATAAAGGGAACAATTATAAAGGTGGGTGCAGAAGCAGAGGGACCTGGGTGTATATGTGCATAAGTCATTAAAGGTGGCAGGACAGGTTGATAAAGCATACAGTATCCTGGGCTTTATAAATAGGGGCATAGAGTACAAGAGCAAGGAAGTTATGTTGAACCTGTATAAGACACTAGTTCGCCTTCAGCTGGAGTATTGCATCCAGTTCTGGGTGCCGCACTTTAGGAAAGACGTGAGAGCATTGGCGAGAGTACAGAAAAGATTCACGAGAATGGTTCCAGGGAAGAGGAACTTCAGTTATGAAGATAGATTGGAGATGTTAGGACTGTTTTCCTTGGAGAAGAGAAGGCCGAGAGGTGATTTGATAGAGGTGTTCAAAATCATGAGGGGTCTGGACAGAGTAGATAGGGAGAAACTGTTCCCACTCATGAAAGGATCGAGAACGAGAGGGCCCAGATTAAAAGTATTTGGCAAAAGAAGCAAAAGTGACATGAGGAAAAACTTTTTCACGCAGAGAGTGGTTAAGATCAGGAATGTACTGCCTGAGAGTATGGTGGAGGCAGGTTCAATTGAAGCATTCAAAAGGGAATTAGACAGTTATATGAAAAGAAAGAATGTGCGGGGTTACAGGAAGAAGGCAGGGGAACGGAACTGAATGAATTGCTCTTTCAGAGAGTCGGTGTGGACACGATGGGCTGAATGGCCTCCTTCTGCATTGTAACAATTCTGTGATTCTGTGACACTATTTCAAAGAAAAACAGGGGAGTTCTCCCCGGTGTCCTGGCTGATAGTTATCCCTCAATCAAAATCAGCAAAGCAGATGATCTGATCATTTACCTTATTGCCGTTAGTGGAATTTGACTGTGTGCAAGTTGGCTGCCGTGTTTCCTACATTACAACAGTGACTACACTTCAAAAAGTACTTCATTGGCTGTAAAGCTTTTTGGGACATGTCGGGGTCATGAAAGTCGCTACAGAAATACACATCTTTTTTTCTTTTCATATTTTCACTGCCAAAACAGCACATTCTCTGGGACTTTGTCCTTAATAGTTGTGAGAGTTTTGACAGTGAGCATCAGCTGCCATTCGATCAGCAAGCTCATGACAGATGCAAACAATCTCACACTTGCCCAATTTCCACACCCAGTGGGGTTAATACTGACTTTGGACGGTTGTGTATAATGAGCTATATTGGATCAATCTCCCATTAGACATATCTGCCGATATTCATTTCAAATGGCCAGCTGATCTGATATCGTCTGTACACACCATTGCCTAAAGTCATAATGAACCCCAAACACTTCAAACAGGGACCAATGGATAGCAGTCAGGAAGAGGGTTTAACTTCCCCCCAGCCTCCCTATACCAGGGATACTGAGACCACATCTTCTGTTTCTAACACCATCCCTTATCAACTTAGATAACTCAACACAGAGGAGGGATTCAAGACCTTTTGGTCTAGGTCTCTCAATACAGCATCCTAAAAGTGGAAACAATGCTCATTGAGTTTGTTTTCTTCATTCATTCATGTGATGTGAGTATTGCTGGCATTGCCCATCCCTAATTACCCTTGCGTTATGAACATTCAAGAGGATCTGGAAGAGCTGAGTATGTGACACAGGCACCCTCAAAAGAGAGAGTCAATAGAGGAAGTAACATAAAGAAAAGAAACACAAACAGAGCCTGTACATCTGAGGAAATTGTCAACATGTTGCCTATGTAAGTGAAATCTGGAAATCTCTCCTCAAGAGGTTGTGGACACTGCATCAGTTGAAATTCTGAAGACTGAGGTCAATTGATTATTGTTGGCTAAGGGATATCAAGAGATATGGAGATAAAGAGTTAAAGGAGGTTAAATGGAGTTGAAATAGGAATCAATCACAATCTAATTGGATGGTGGAACAGATTCAACAGCTGAATGGCCGACCCCATACCATGTAGTGCAGCATTCTGACATACTACTGCAGCTAAGGCAAGTGCTTGATTGATGGTCAGATTCACTCAGAAACTCGAACTTTCACTGCCTCTGAAGTGTGATAGATGGACAGCAGACGTGACACCTCATACAAAAGGAAGGCTCTGCATAGAATTATCAGTACCAAAGTGGTCAACCGGACTTGGAGGAGAGGGACAGTCAAAGAGGAATTTTGCAGATTTACTTTTCCCTAAATTGTCCTGGGTTGTTTATCTGTTTATTCTCCTCTCCCAGGAGATCACATGGTTTTGGTGGGGTGGAGAGGGTGCACATTGTGATACACAAGGTATTACACAAGGTATCACAGCTGTGTGAGATAGCCTGGATGGACCACAGTGTCTTTTCTTGTCCATCATTGTTCCTATGCTCAGCAATGCAATGAAAAATGGAAATTCCTGGATTTTCCCCGGGATGTCATGTGGTCTGAGTCACTTACCCAAGATATGGCTTCCCAAGTGGCATATACACATAACATATCTTTGAATCTTATTTGAATATTTATTTAGACGGTTGTAAATTTGCAGTTGGTTTTGTCTTTGCGGGCAGCAAGACCTTTTCCTTATGTTACCGCTTTGCATTCCCAGCTATATAAACTCGACAGAGCTTCCCATCGCATCCATCGAGGAGAAGCTGAAGCATAACTTTGTGGAAGTAAATTTTAGCCAGCACAGAATCCACAGCCCCAGGATACAAATGTTGATCTCACTGAGGTACCTAAACTATGAAAGCTTTGTCTGCTATGTTTTATAAGCTTAACACAGTCATATAAATTATTTTGTCTTCCTATGGCAATTCAACTCATTTTAAATGTAGCAATATTCCCAGACAATAACCATTGAAAATTTTACTAGCATAGAAAGCATGCAGTTCAGTAATCGACTGAACGTATGATGGTATTAATGTTAGTCAGACATACCCATAATGATTTATTATAATCACTGCTTTTTCCTTTACCATTGATTTTCTTCCCAATACTCGACAGCCTAGTGGTGAGTTTATGGCAAGTTGAGAGATTTCACTGTGTTTGAAGTTACAGTACTAATAATGCAATCTAAAGGTCACAGGAGCTGTTTGGCTGAAGCAAGCTCGACAGCCCATTAGATGTTACTTTGGCAGGAGATCAACGCATTACAGTATCAAGTTTGTTTTTAGATGAGTTGGAAGGGATGGTGGGGTGTATAATTTGAGGTCAGCTATTAACCTAAAGACTTGTAATAGGAGCAGGTTATTTTAACAGCATATGGAGGATGTGTACAGTAAACAGATACTCAGGAATGATTACAAAAGTTTTCAAACTTCATTTCCATTGGAATAAAACTAAGAATTAATCTTTATTCAATTACTTTTCTTCACAGAGTTAGTCATCATTTTAATATAAATGTATTTATTTGTCTTCTGTTTTTTTCTTTTCTTTGCAGCACCAAGTGTAATTCAGGCAAGGTGACATCACTGAAATGTTTAGGTGAGTTTCATTGGGAGAAGGTTATGTTCAAGTGACCTGGATTATTATTAAAAATAGTTTACATAGTGCCTTTAAGATAGAAAAGCATCTCAATAGGTCAAAAATGGACACCAAGCCACATAAGGAGATATTAGATGACCAAAAGCTTGATCAAAGACACAAGTTTTAATGAGGGTCTTAAAAGAGGAGAGAGAGATGGAGAGGTTCAGAGATGAAATTCCAGAGCTCAGGGCTTAGCTAGCAGTAGACGCAGCAACCAATGGTGTGGTCAAGGAAGGGAGTGAAGGGGTCAGAGTTGAAGGAATGGAGAGTTCTAGGGGGAGTTTTAGTGTTGTAGAAGGTGACAGCAATAGAGAGAGGAAGGGATCTAACCACATGGATGGGAATTTTAAATTGGAGGCATTACCAGACCTGGAATCAAGGTAGGTCAGCAAGGAAAGGGGTGATGGGTGAGTGGGACTTGGGGTAAATCGGAAATGGACAGCAGAATTTTGCATGAACTGAAGATTAATAATCTACTCCTTTCTCATTCAGTGCTGCATTTCAATGACCACCCCCTGAAAACAGTGAAATTAATACAGAGGGAGGCAAGACTGGTCTGGCGGGAGGGTCCACAGGGGAATGTGGTGCTGTGATACAGCTCAATGATGCACCAAGAATGCATAGGAATTAGGAAAGTGTAACTGAACCAATCTCAGGAAAATTCCTGAGCTCTGAACTCTGCCATTATAGGAATGTCTGGAGTCATTCCACAAAAGATAAGGAAGATGGGAGACCAGTAGAAGAAGAGGCAAATATATCAAAATAGATGAGATAAACTCACCAGGTACAGCATTGGCTTAAAACAGTCCTGGGAGATTCTTTTTGTTGTTTTATTATTTTCTGTTAAAATAGCACCCAGTGGAATTTAATGCAAATACTTTAACAGCAAATATCACAAAGCACAATTTTACCCTCCACCCAATACAGAAATTCCTTTTAAAAATGGTAAGAAGGAAAAACTTATATTTCCATAGCACCTTCAACAGAGGAAAAGATACCTTGCTGTTGAGGACCATGTAGGATGTCTACGGCAATTAAACAAAACGTTACGAGAAAATGATTGACAAACAGAAATGTAATATGCTGTAAATCCCATAAAACAAACACTCCAGTACTTGGTAAATTAAATAAGGGTGCAGTACCTCTCATTGCCTACAAGTGGCAATGCTGAGACCATTGCCATTTCGTGGTACAATGGTACCACCTGCTGGAAGATAAATTGAACTGTCTTTTTTGTGGACTTGGAGTTAAAAATGTTGATTATAAATGTGCAGTCCATGGAGGCAGTTTTCATCCACATTTTCCTGCATAAAGGGGTGGGTAACAGGCCAGAAAATGCCGAGAGTGGGTGAGAGAAGTATTAAAGATTAGAGGAGAAGGAAGTGAGGGAGGAAGGAGTAGGGAGAGGGAACAGGAGCGAAAATAAGTAGTGAGAATGTGGATGTGAGAGTGAGGGAGGGAAGGAGAGTATGCAAGAGTGAATGAGGAACAATGACTGAGTTAGGGAGAAGGAGTGAGTGACAGGTAGGGAAAGTGGGCGTGAGGGAAGTAAAGAGCTCAAGTGAGTGTAGGAGAAGGTGAGAGAGGGAGAAGAATTCAGGGAAGTAGCTTGATTATAAGAGGAGTGAGTGAAGGAGGGAGAAGGGGTGAGGGAGAGAAATGGTCATTACCAAAGGAATGAGGTAGGGAGAGTGAGGGAAGGAGAGGAACTGAGACAAGTACAAGAGGTGCATGGTTTTATGAAAGGGAAATTTTGTTTGACAAATTTATTGAGTTCTTCGAAGATGTAACAAGCAGGGTGGCTAAAGGGGCACCAGTAGATGTAGTGTATTTGGATTTCCAAAAAGCATTTGATAAGGTGCCATATTAAAGGTTATCATACAAGATTAGAGCTCATAGTGTTGTGGGTAATATATTAGCATAGATAGAGGATTGGCTAACCAACAGGAAACAGGGAGTCGGTATAAATGGAGCATTTTCAGGTTAGCAAACTGAAACTCATGAAATGCCACCAGGGATACTGCTGTAGCCTCAACTAGTTGCAATCTATGTTAATGTCTTGGACGAAGGGATTGAGTGCATTGTAGCCAAATTTGCAGACAATACAAAGATAGGTAGGAAAGCAAGTTTTGAGAAGGAGACAAAGTGTCTGCGAAGAGATATATATAGGTTAAGTGAGTGGGCAAAATATTGGCAGATGGAGAATAATGTGGAAAATATGACGTCCACTTGGGCTGGAAGAATAAAAAAGCAGAATATTATTTGCATGGAGAGAGACTGCAGAATGCTGCAGGACAGAGGGATCTGAGTGTCCTTGCACATGAATCACAAAAAGTTAGCATGCAGGTATAGCAATTAATTAGAAAGGCAAATAGAATGTTGAATTTATTGCAAGGGTGATGGAGTATAAAAGTAGGGACGTCTTGCTACAACTGTTCACACGTAGAGTAGTGTGTATAGTTTCGGTCTCCTTACTTAAGGAGGAATTACTTGCATTGGATGCAGTTCAGAGAAGGTTCATTAGGCTGATTTCTGAGACGAGGAAAAGTTGAGCAGGTTGAGCCTATACTCAGTGACGTTTAGAAGAATGAGAGGTGATCTTATTGAAACATATAAGATTCTGAAAGGGCTTGACAGGGGAATCTAGAACTAGGGGACACAGTTTCAAAATCAGGGTTCTCTCATTTAAGATGGAGATGAGGAGGAATTTCTTCTCTCAGAGGGACGTTAATCTTTGGAATTCTCTTCCTCAGAGAGCAGTGGAGGCTGGCTCATTGAATATATTCAAAGCTGAGTTAGACAGATATTTGACCTACAAGGGAGTCAAGGGTTATGGGGGCCAGGCAGGGAAGTGGAGTTAAGGCCACAATCAGGTCAGCTATGATCTTATTAAATGGTGGAGTAGGTTTGAGGGGCTGAATGGCCTACTCCTGCTCCTGTTTCTTATGTTCCAATGTGAAGAAGGGGGAGAGCAAAGAAGTGATGGAGAAAGATAGAGGAAAGGGCAGGCAGTGAGGAGAGAACGAAGAAAAACATCTAAAGTGTGTAATTTGCCCTGAAATTCACGTGACTTCCCTTGTGCAGAGTGTGGCTCCAGGCCCAGATACTCACCTCGAATTGTTGGTGGGAATCTCTCAGTGGTTGGTCAATGGCCGTGGCAGGCTAGTCTTCACTTCGATGGACACCATCTGTGTGGAGGATCCATCATCGCCTCGCAATGGATAGCAACGGCTGCACACTGTGTTGTTGAGTAAGTCACCTCCTCATGACTTGAACCAAAGGTCAAGATGACGACAACCAAATTTAACAATTAATTGTTGCATCAATGGGATTGATGGCTTTTAGTTACAATAGGAAGACATTGTTCTTTCAGCAAATCATAGTGGTCAGTGAGCATTGGTCATCCCTGATTCTACAGTTTGACTGTCCATTTCCCCTAGAATTGTACCCCCCCCCCTCCCCAACCTCAACAGCCAACTCAACTGAAATAAATCACACCCCGCATTAGCAAAAATATGCTGAATTCCTCCCCCCACTTTCCTGTATGCCCAATTTTCCACCCACTAAATGTACCTTTTTCAGGCAGAAGAGTAGAGGGTGGTTATGGACGGGGAAAGACCATTCAACTTCTTCCCTACTTATTCATCCCAGGAAAGCCCAGCATTCCCCCAGTTACCATGTCTGCTTCTTAAATTATTCCCGGTTTCTTTCTGCAAAGAAAGTTGCGTGTTCATCACTTTTTTCACCATCTGCCGCCGCACCCTTTTCAAACCTGAGGAACAACATCCCAATTTTCTAACACTCATCTCACGGCGAGTGCTGTGAATTGGATTTTTTTCCCTCACCCGCAGATCATATTTTTGTGCCTCTGATTGCTGGACGTGTGAGCTGGCATTGGTCAACAGGGCATCTGAGACCTGCTGAGCATCTGGTCCAATGGCCTTTCTCCTTAACTAAAGAGAATTCAGAGTAGAGAAAGAAACAGAGCAAATGATGGAGACGGAAATAGGGTGAATTAATCTCAAAGTAGCTACAGCTCTTTGGATTGGCTTCTCACTCAATTCTCTGTAACCTCGGTAGCATGGCCAAGATTAGGAACTCTCCATGTTGGGAGTGAAATCTGTGCCCTGGCCTATCATGAGAACATAAGAGCATAGGATCTGGACCAGGCCATTTATCCCTTTGATAAGCGGCACAGTGGCGCAGTGGTTAGCACCGCAGCCTCACAGCTCCAGGGACCCGGGTTCGATTCCGGGTACTGCCTGTGTGGAGTTTGCAAGTTCTCCCTGTGTCTGCGTGGGTTTTCTCCGGGTGCTCCGGTTTCCTCCCACAAGCCAAAAGACTTGCAGGTTGATAGGTAAATTGGCCATTATAAATTGTCACCAGTATAGGTAGGTGGTAGGGAAATATAGGGACAGGTGGGGATGTTTGTTGGGAATATGGGATTAGTGTAGGATTAGTAAAAATGGGTGGTTGATGTTCGGCACAGACTCGGTGGGCCGAAGGGCCTGTTTCAGTGCTGTATCTCTAATCTAATCTAATCTAATCTAATCTAATCATGGCTGATCTTCTACCTCAGGGCCACCTTCCTGCACTATCCCTATCTACCTTTATTCCCTTAGTGCCCAAAAATCTGTCCTGAATATACTCAGTGACTCAGCATCCACAGCTCTCTGGGGTAGAAAATTCCAAAGATTCACAGCCCATTGCGTGAAGAAATTTCTCCTCATCTCAGTCCTGAATGGCCGATCCCTTATTCTGAGACTGTGACTCTGTGTTCCAGATTCTCCAGCCAGGGGAAACAACCTCTCAGTGTCTATCCTGTCAATCCTCTTAAGAATTTTATATGTTTCAATTACATCACCTCTCATTCTTCTAAATTCGATGGAATATAGTCCTGGTCTACTCAGTCTTTCCCCATTAGGACAATCCCCTATCAAAGCCCAGGGTGGACTCAGAAGAGTAAATTAAACAATGTAGTATTCTGGGCTCAGAACTGCATGTGAGAGGAGCTCGCATTATATATCCTGTCGCTAACTTTTTTACTCAGAAGGTGGTGAGGATATGGAACTCACAACCTCACGGAACTGTTGAGGCGAATAGCACAGATGTATATAAGGGGAAGCTAAATAAATACATGAGGGAGAAATAGGAGGATATAGCCACTCCATCCACAACCTCCACCACTGACACATAGTGGTGTGTACCATCTACAAGATGCACTGAAGCAACTCACCAAAGCTCCTTCGACAGCACCTTCCAAACCTGCAACTCTACCACCTAGAAGGACAAGGGCAGCAAATGCATGGGAACAGCACCACCTGCAAGTTCCCCTCCAAGTCACACACCATCCTGACTTGGAACTATATCACCGTTCCTTCGTTGTCACTGGGTCAAAATCCTGGAACTCCCTTCCTAACAGCACTGTGGGTGTACCTACCTCGCATGGACTGCAGCAGTTTCAGAAGGCAGCTCACCACCACCTTCTCAAGGGCAATTACCAATAGACAATAAATGCTGGCCTTGCCAGTGACACCCACATCTCTTGTGAATGAATAGAAAAAAATATGCTGATAAGGTTAGATGAAGTAAAGTGGGAGGAGAGAAAAATAGCCTCTCACTGGAACTTTCTTGCAGTGACTCATCCACAGTCCTTACGAGAAGTGGGGCAGCATTCCACAAACTGAGGGGTAGGAATTTAAAACAAGACATTTGAGGTGGCTTGGAGGAACATAAACACAGGCATAGACCTGTGGTAGAATTTTGGAACCCTCTTCCACAAGCAATTTGACTCTAGGTCAATTGTTAATTTTAAATCTGGATTGTTTATGGGCTATGGGGAAAGGGCTGGTATATGGAGTTAGGTCACAGATCAGTCATGATCTCATAAATAATGGAACAGGATTGAGGGGCTAAATAGCCTACTCCTGTTCCTTTGTTCCTATATCCAGCTGACTGGCCTCTTTCTGTGCTTTAACACTCTATGCAATTCAAATTAACGGATGAGAAATGATCCAGGTTGCACATTGCCGAGTGGATCCGCTCACCTGTATTCCAAGCTTGCCCCTGTCAGATGAAGTTCAGCATCTGGAGCTCTCCCTTGTAAACTTTACTCGAGAGGCCCTTACGTGAAGAGAAGCTGCAGAAAATGGCAAAATTACAAAGAGAATGATTTGTAACATCCCCTATTTTGCCCAGTAGTGCTGCCTGCTGTGGTACTGAGCAAAACCAGAACAAGAGGGGCAGGTGCAATCAGCAGCCTCTGCCACATGATTGATCCCAGTCAGATTGGTGGTGGAGAAAGTAGAACGGGCCTTACATTCCCCTTCCTGATCTCAACCTGGGGTGACCTTTCCTGGAAAGTGGATCTTCATCAGGTGAATTCCGGATCAGTCTAAGTGGCAAAACCTGCAGTCATTTTCAACAGCTTGTATTTACACAGTGATTTTAATGTAGTAATGTTGCAGGATAATGTAGCATAACGTATCAGACAAAAATAGACTCCGAGCTACAGGGTTTTAACAAGTGTCTTAAAGGCAGAGAGAGACAGAGAAGTTTAGGGAAAGAATTTCAGAGCTTAGGCAGCTGAAGACAGGGCAAACAAATGGTGGAGCGATGGAAATCGGGAATGCTCAAGAGCACAAATTGAGGAGCATTGAGATCTCGGGGGATTGTAGGGCTGGAGGAGATAGGGAGGAATGAGGCCATGGAAGGATTTGATCACAACGATGAGAATTTTAAAATTGTGGTGTTGCCAGCCTGGGAGCCAATGTAGATCAGCAAGCACAGGGGTGATGGGTGAACAGGACTTGTGCGAGATAGGATATGGCAGCAATGTTTTGGAATGAGCGCTTGTTTCCTGAGGGTGGAAAGTGAGAGGCCAGTCAGGAGAGCATTGCAATAGTTGAATCTGGTTTCATAAACGGCGATTGGCAACTTGGTCATAGTAATGGAGAGGGGCAGATAGCACCTGCGAAAGATGAGTTAGTATCTGAAGGCAGAGGACAGGAATTAGGGAATTATTAAAACCCATCTCTTACATCAAGATTCTGACTCTAAGGGACTATTTCTTCAATCTTAAACTTGCAGTAAGTATGACTTCTCACTTGGGAGGGGAAGGATAGGTAGGACCACAGAATGGCCATTTCTGAAATGTATAGTCTAATTCAGTACTGTCCATTCTGGTCTCAGGTTTATCTTCCTTTCTTCGTGGAAAGTATATGTTGGAATTGTGGAGCAGCCTCTGACTGAAAGTTCATCCTACATTGTGGAGAAGATTATACACCACAAGAAATATAAAGGACGGACCTACGATTATGATATTGCACTCATAAAACTGGAGAGGCCATTGATGTTCAATGGTAACTTTATCTCCCATTTTGAAAGCTTGTGGAAAGAACTTAAACTTTGTTTTTTAGACCCATTCTGAAAATTAAATACAATGGCAATTTTTAATGTGGTGGGTTTATTTAAATGCAGGGAGTATAGTAAATAAAGCTGATGAGCTGAGGGCACAGATAGACACATGGCAACACGAATTGTTGCTACAATGGAAACTTGGCTTAAAGAGGGGCAAGAATGGCAGCTCAACATCCTGGATATAGAATTTTCAGTCGGGACAGAAAGGGGGATTAAAAAGAAGGGGATGTAGCATTATTAGTTAAGGAATCAATAACAGCTTTGAGGAGGGATGATATGCTAAATGAATCATCAAATGAGGCTATATGGGTGGAGATCAGAAATAGAAAAGGGGCAGTCACACTACTAGGAGTGCACTATAGACCCCCAAATAGTGAGTGGGAGATAGAGGAACAAATATGTAGGCAAATTTCTGAATATAAAAACTATAGGGCAATAATAGTTGGGGATTTCAACTACCCAAATATCAACTGGGATACAGTGTGAAGGGCACAGAGAGCACGAAATTCTTGAACTGCATTCAAGAGAACTTTTTTAGCCCATACATAACAAGCCCAACGAGAGGGAGCGCAATTCTAAATTTAGTCTTCGGTAATGAAGCTGGGCAAGTAGATGAAGTAGCAGGGGGTGACCATTTTGGAGATAGCAATCAGAATACAGTAAGTTTAGCATAATCATGGAAATAATCAAAGATAAGACAGGAGTTAGAGTTCTAAATTGGGGGAAAGCAAATTTTATGAAACTGAGAGGCAATCTGGTGATCTGACTGGATGCAGCTACTCGAAGGAAAATCAGGGGCACACCAGTGGGAGACATTCAAAAGCAAGATTCTACAGGCACAGTGTAGGCATATCCCCACAAAGATAAAGGGTGGTACTGCCAAATCTAGAGCCCCCTGGTTATCTAGAAGCTTACAGGGTATGTTGAAGCAGAAAAAGAAAGATGACAATCACAAAAAACTTAATACTTTAGAAAACCTAGAGGAGTCTATAAAGTGAAGTGAAAAAGGAAATTAGAAAAGCAAAGAGAGGATATGAAAAACTATTTGCAGGTAAAATCAAGGAAAACCCAACGATGTTTTATCAGTACATTAAGAACAAGAGGATAACTAAGGGAAGGGTAGGGCTCATCAGAGATGTACAAGGTAACTTACACTTGAATGCAGAAGATGTGGGCAGGGTTCTTAATGAGTCTTTTGCCTCTGTCTTCACAAAGGAGATGGATGATGTCGACATTGTAATAAAAGTGGAGGAGTGTGAAATATTAGATACAATTAGCACTATGACAGAGGAAGTACGAGAGGGTCAGACATCCTTGAAAGTGGATAAATCGCCAGGGCCGGATGGATTGCATCCGAGGATGTTAAAGGAAGCCAGGGAGGAAATAGCGGATGCGCTGAGGATCATCTTCAAATCCTTACTAGAAACAGGCAAGGTACCAGAGGATTGGAGGTCTGCGAATGTTGTACTGTTGTTTAAAAAGGGTGCGAGGGATTGGCCAAATAATTATAGGCCGGTCAGTCTGACCTCGGTGGTGGGTAAATTATTAGAATCAATTCTGAGGGACAGAATAAACTGCCACTTGGAAAGGCACGGACTGATCAGGGATAGTCAGCATGGATTTGTTAAGGGAAGGTCATATCTTACTAACTTAATTGAATTATTTGAGGAAGTAACAAGGAGGATTAATAAAGTGCAGTGAATGTGGTCTATATGGATTTTAGAAAGGCATTTGACAAGCTCCTGCATGGCAGACTGGTCAGTAAAATGAAAGCCCATGGGGAATGTGGCAGGTTGGATCCAGAATTGTCTCAGTGACAGTAAACAAAGGGTAGTAGTCGATGGATGTTTTTGTGAATGGAAAGTTGTTTCCAGTGGCATTCCACAGGGCTCAGTGTTGGGTCCCTTGCTGCTTGTGGTATTAATTAATGATTTGGAATTAAATGTGGGAGACATGATTGGAAAATTTGCTGATGCCACAAAAATTGGTCATGTAGTTGATAGGAAGAGGATAGCTGTAGACTCCAGAATGATATCAATGGTTTGGTTGAATGGGTGGAAAAATGGCAAATGGAATTCAATCTAGAGAAGTATGAGGTAATGCACTTGGGGAGGTCAAATAAAGTGAGGGAATACACAATAAACAGGAGGATATTGAGAGGGGTAGAAGAAGTGAGAGACCTTGGAGTGCATGTCCACAGGTCCTTGATGGTGGCAGGACAGGTAGACAGAGTGGTGAAGAAGGCATATGGAATGCTTTCCTTTATTGGCAGAGGTATAGAATACAAAAGCAGGGATGTAATGCTGGAACTGTGTAAAATGCTGGTTAGGCCACAGCTGGAGTATTGCGTACAGTTCTGGTCACCACATTTTAGGAAGGACTTAGTTGCTTTGGAGAAAGTACAGAGGAGATTTACAAGAATGTTCCCAGGGCTTGAAAGTTGCAGCTATGAAGAAAGATTGGATAGGCTAGGGTTGTTTTCCTTAGAACAGAGGAAGCTGAGGGGTGACTTAATTGAGGTGTACAAAATTATGAGGGGCCTAGTTTGAGTAGACAGGAAGGACCTATTTCCCCTAGCGGAGAGGTCAATTGCCAGGGGGCACAGATTTAAGTGATTGGGAGAAGGATTAGAGGGGACATGAGGAAAAACATTTCCACCCAGAGGGTGGTAGGTTCTGGAATTCACTGCCAGGAATGGTGATGAAAGCAGAAAGCCTCAATTCTTTTAAAAGGTACCCGGACCTGCACCTGAAATGCTGTCGTCTGCAGGACCAGGGATTGGGTGGCTAGTTTTTTGGCCGGCACAGATACGAAGGGCTGAATGGCCTCCTTCTGTGCTGTAACTTTTCTGTGGTTCTAAGGGTTAGCAAGCTGCCCTTTCATTCCTGACCTAGATCAAGATTTAGTCCATATAAATGGGGTGAAAGTCTCTTCTCGCTGCTAAACTATAATATTGCTATCTGAAAATGAATCTGGGCACACTTTCAATACAGTTCCTACTGAGCCTGGGCCCACAGTACAAAAGCTATACATAGTTGCACACTAACTGGTGTGATACTGTCACTATCATTCAGAGTGACTACACAAATACTAAGGTTACAAATAGGCGTTTCACAATTGTTCTCTTTGGAGATTAAAACTTTATTAAAATTGATGACCTCAACTCTGCCAAATCTAGGCTTGGTCAAGGATTAAGAGGATTGCTGGTGTGGAATATACAAGTATCACTCAAGTGCAATAGTCTGGACTTTTTTCCAAGAATGGTGTTGAGATGCATGCAGTGTAAAGGGAGCTTTACCTAGAATCAGGCCCTGATCTGACTGACTAGCGCATTAGGGGTGAAAACATGGCTCCATTCCCTGTGACTAGCATCACTCAGCAGGCCAAGGACTCCCAGAGCATCTCAGAAAGGATTCAAAACTCCTGTTACCTCCTAGTGCCCAGCTATACTGCTGGATCAGAAGAAAACTGGGTGCAGATCATATGATATCTCAGCAAGGCATAACACAGGGAGTTAGAGAATTGGTTCCTGGTCTGGAAATGCCTCAGTTTTAAAATATTCATTCTTGATTTCAAAACCCATTATGGCCTCACTCCTCCCTATCTCTGTAACCTCCTCCAGACCTACAGCCATCCGAGACTTCTGTGCTCCTCCAATTCTGTCTTCTTGCACATTCCTGATTTTCATTGATCCACCATTGGCAGCCAAGCCTTCATTTGCCTGGTCCCAAAGCTCAGGAATGGAGGAAGAGAAAGTAATTCCGTCTCACACTAGACCCCTGCCCCCCTCCAAAAAAAAACTTCAACACAAGGGAATCAAAGTCTTGTTTTTTTTTAAGCTGTTCTAGTTTTGAAATTTTGTTTTGAGTACTTCCAGAGAATGACTTGCAGATTTTTTTAAAACACAGATTGGATTCAACCCATCTGCCTTCCCAATTCAGGACAGGACTTTGTGGAAGGTAAAATCTGCTGGATTTCAGGATGGGGTCTGACCGATGAAGGAGGTAAGTACAGTTTCAGAAAATTATTATGTCATCTCAACAAACTGGGGCCATACAACTGGGCTCAATGTTGCTGGGCCAAGGAGGTGAAAGGTCAGCCAGGGTCCCTGCTCCTGAAGATGAAATGACTCTCCTTGAAAAATGCACATGATGGGGTCTTTAGGTGAAGTTAAAATCCACCTCCATGGTCAAGTGGCCTACTGACATTTACACTCGAGTGAGGTACTGGCGGGTTGCTATACCCATTGAGTTTCCCCGCAGACAGAGACAAAACCTTCGAAAGAGGAAGGTGGAAGTTTGAGAGGAGAAAATAGCTAACATCCTACTGGGGCTCAATACAGTGGCACAGTGTATTAATGCACAAGCATGTGTCACCACAAGGCAGTAAGCTATGGGAGTGCCTTGTGATTGCTCCATATGTAATAAATCAGTCTTAATAATAGACAGGAGAAAATCAGTCAGGGTTGCCGCTCCTGATCCCTATCCATGGTGTAAAAATGAAGCTTGGCTATGATGCTATTCATTGTGTAACAGTGTATCCGCCAATACCTGCCACCCAAGCTCACATATAAACAGTGCCGACTCGAGTGAGTTATCAGCAGATGACTGTCACCTATGAAACTATAGCACAGCAAGGAGTCAATGAGGATAATTTTAACTTTATAGTGTGAAACGGATTATATTAGTTTCATAATGTCATTTTAATGAACAGAGACGTATAACAGGCCATTTTACACTATCACTCAAAGTTGAATTACATCCCCCCCCCCACCACACCCCCTCCCCCATGACTCCATGACAGGAGGCGAGGGGAAGCAGAGAAATTAGGAAGGATGAAAAAGTAGTCAGTTTTCAACTGGTGTCGATAAACTAAGTGCTAAGAAATTACTTAACATTATCATAAAGTCTGTAACGAGGGGCATGGACTCAAGCCCAGGAGAGGAAAGGTCAGTGAACAGTTTATAATACTTGACAGCTTCACAAAGATGATGGTGAATGTATAGGCATAGAAAATAGGAGCAGAACAATCGGCCCTTCGAGCCTGCTCCGCCATTCATTATGATCATGGCTGATCATCCAACTCAGTAACCTGTTCCCGCTTTCGCCCCATACCCTTTTATCCCTTTAGAACTAAGAGCTGTATCTAACTCCTTCTTGAAAACATACAATGTTTTGGCCTCAACTGCTTTCTGTGGTAGTGAATTCCACAGGCTCATCACTCTCTGGGTGAAGAAATTTCTCCTCATCTCAGTCCTAAAAGGTTTACCCCATATCCTTAGACTATGACCCTTGGTTCTGGATTCCCCCACCATCGGGAACATCCTTCCTGCATCTACCCTGTCAAGTCCTGTTAGAATTTTATAGGTTTCTATGAGATCCCCCCTCACTCTTCTGAACTCCAGCGAATATAATCCTACCCGACTCAATCTCTCCTCATACCTCAGTCCCGCCATCTCAGGAATCAGTCTGGTAAACCTTCACTGCACTCCCTCTATAGCAAGAACATCCTTTCTCAGAAAAGGAGACCAAAACTGGACACAATATTGGTCTCCTTATCTGCAGTTTTGTGTACATTTAAGACGGAACTGGATAGATTATTTTTGGGGACAAGAGGCAGAGTGTGTGATATCTTTTGAACTTTAGGACCAGCCCGGTTGACTATAATGACCTTTTCCAATCCTGTGCATCCCTTTGTAAATTAAAAGTAACAGCCCAGGTTTTACTGGAGCAGAGCATCTTGTGGTGGTCCTGTTACTTAGACATCTTCCCTCACATTCAGCTCAAAAATGATTTGCCCTGTAAGTTGCTAGAAGTTTGAGCTGATAGTGAGGGCAATGGGCATCTGGAATTTGGTGAAAGACAGTCCTTAAGCAGTGGGATTTAAGGATTGAGAAAGAAACAGAGGAATAATGGAGAAGGAAATAGAGTGAATTAAAGTGAAATCAGACAGAAATAAAGAGAAGGAAAGATTACATTAAGAGAGGGAGAAAAAAAGAGACAGAAAGGGAAGAAAAAATGTTACATTGTAAATTTGAAAAATGTGCAACATTTTACAACCCGTAGGAACAAGACTTCATGGTTTAAATTGTTCCCTCTCTGGGCTGGAGAGCTGAAGTGGAAGCTACTTACGCGATTAAGTCCCAGCCCTAACTTTCCACAAAGAGTTTAATGGGCATTAATGTTCAAATGCAGTAACTTCATAAAACTCATAGGGAGGGTGAGGGCGAGTTGCCATTTTCATGAGGTTGGAGCTGAATTGATACAAATAGTTCCGCAACTTGATGGTGATTTGCAGCTCACAGGGTATCTCTTCCTCGTGACAGGCTGCTGGATGTTTTACACATTAATAACGTCGAACGCCAGTAAACCCACCTTTACTTTGCCAGCTGAATCTGGGCCAATGCTTTTTTGAATGTATTGTTCCATTGAGTGAAATGTACTAAATGAGTTGCATTTGTAATCCAGCAGATGAAATTTCTCTCAGTCTGAGAGAGGCCCAGGTTCCTCTAATATCCAATTACATGTGCAGCCGGCCTGAAGTTTATTATAAGAGGATAAGCTCCAGAATGATTTGTGCTGGATACCTTCAGGGAGGGATTGATTCCTGCCAGGTATAGTTCCAAGATTATTACAATTCTTGGCAATTGGTCACACAGGAGAACTTATCACCATGAGGGTTCATCCCAATCATGATCAACTTTAGTATTTTGTGTTGTTTGTAAAAGTTAGGCATTCATAGGTACTGCAATCTCTTTCAGTGCAATGTCTGCATCACAAAATATTTATTTCCATGCCTTTCAAACATTGGCTCCAAATTTTCTCAGGGCCATGGGCATACCTGAAGTGGTAAGTGATAAAAGACAGCAGGTCGGGTGGCGGGTTTGGGGGGGCGGTGGAATCCAAGAAATGGATGGAACTCACTGACGCTGGCTCGTGTGCCCTGATGGTGACCCATCAGGGATTTCCATAGATCTACCAACCCTATTGATTTCCTGCTGTGTTTCTCACTGTTCCTGCCTCCTCTGTCCCAGTACAGTGCATGCCACCAAGTTACTGGTGTCCAGTCTGGGTGAGCCGTGGCTCAGTATTCCGTCTGAGTCGGCAGGTTATGGATTCAAGTTTCGCTCCAATAATTAGAATATATAATCTAGACTGACACTCCAGTGCAGGACTGGGGTGACCTCAGGGCACCCCAAAATGCTTCAAAGCTAATGAAGTATTTTGAATTGTAATCGTTGCTGTAATGACACAGGGCAGCATTGTCTGCTGATAGAATATTTTCAGGTGTCGGACATTTCCGGGCCCTGACCCCAGCTCGGGTCTTCAGTGCGCCTTCCAGCGCCATCTTCCAGAAGGCAGCCTCCTAATTGGCCACTTCCGCGTCCACCGCCCCATTAAGGATGATGGCCAGCTTCCTGAGGCTGCAGGCCCAATCAGAGAGCCTGCAGCTGGGGACAGCTGGCAGCTCCGTCAAGAGAGGTGGGCACTGCTCAGGCAGAAAGCAGAGTGCAGGAGGGTGCTTCAAAATGGAGACTCCTTGCACCTTCAAAATGGAGGTGCCCTCAGAAGCGTGAACAAAATGCCAAAAAATAAAGTGGCTCAAAGCCAGTAGGGCCACTGGAGTGGAGGGGAAACCCCTTCCGGAGGATTCATTTCGGCCGGGTGTGCAACCTTTCATCCAGGCAGCCCCATCATTAGGACATGGAGTCTTCACCTCTGATGTCACCCCCTGGCCTCCCAGGACGCCACCTCAACGGAGCTGCCGGGCTCCTTACTCGGAGTCTGTTTCGATGCCAGCAAGGTCCTGGCAGAATCCTCACCATCTCCCCCATTAGGCACTTAATTGATCATTAATTAGTACCCACTGTTGCTGGGCGAGTTATGGATTCAAGTTTCAAGCTCCTGATATTTACCCGTCTCTGGCAAGATTGCTGTAGGCGGGAACACGTCTGTGTGCTGACGTGACGCCTTATCTCCGATCTTACCTCTGGTCCCGCCTTCAAACCCACCTCCATGAGATCAGGAACATTCCACACATAGTATTTACGACACAAAAGCAGGCCATTTGGCCTGACATGTCCATTCTGGTGCTTGTGCTCCACATGAGCCTCCTCTCACCCTTCTTCATCATGTCAGAACTGAAGTCAATTGAAGCACAGCAAAGTCCTAGCAACAGCACTGACATAATGAGCAGATAATCTCTTTTAGTGATGTTGGTTGTGTGTGTTGGCCAGGAGGAATGGTATCTTTGATAATGCAGGACTGGGGTGTAAGAGTACGGTCAAATGAGCAACACTGATGGTAAGCAATTTCAGAGGAGTCCAAAGATAAATGGTTTTATAGAATCATAGAGCTGAATTTTTCCACTGCAGCTAAGATCCCACCAGTGGGACCAAAAGTGGGAGGCAACCCTGCTTCAGCAGGTGGTGGGACCCAGGGAGGCATATTCCCGGCACTGGCCAATTAAGTGGCCATCACCAGGTCTCAATTAAGGAAGGGTGCCCGCCCCCAAAAGCTGCTGGCCCAACTCGAGGGCCGGCAGCTCGCAGTCTCAGCAATGGCCAACGCTGTGAGGAGAGGACACCTCAATGACTGAAGCACCCTCGAAGAGGGGGAAGTGAGGCCGGGGGACACCAGGCCCAGGCAGGCAGGCCCTGGCGACTGGGGGAGAGTCATTGAGGGCAGGCAATGCCGTTGACATGGGTGTGACCATTGCTGATGGGGGGACCCGTCTGTGGAACATGGGCTTCCTAAAAGGGATGGACCCCAACCCGTCAGCCTGCTGGGAGGCTGCCAGGTTTCACTGGACAGTCTCCCTACACGACTGCAGCCCACCAACCCCCCCCACCCCCAACTGCGGGAAAAATGTAGCTCAGTTGGGCTTTGGGTGGGCGGCTGTTCTGCCACCTTTCCCGCCGCTGGCAAAAAGGCATTACGACAGGAAGACATCGGGCATCCCTGCCTATGCCTTTCCATGCCATTTTTCCAGCCTTCCTGCCTTCCAGGCCATCCCCAAAGGCCTGGTAAAATTCTGACCAGCACAGAAGGAAGCCATTCAGCCCATTGTGCCTATGCTGGCTCTTTGAAAGAGTTATCCAATAGGTCTCACTCCTGTGAGCTTCCCCATAGCCCTGGACTTTTCTTTTTAATTTTTCAAGCATATATCCAATTTACTTTTGAAATTATTATTGAATCTGCTTCCACCATCCTTTCAGGCCGCAGGTTCCAGATCATAACAACTGACTGTAAAATAATTTCTGCTCATCTGATTTGTTCTCCAATTATCTTAAATCTGTGTCCTCTGGTTACTAACCCTGCCATGGTATACAGTTTCTCCTTATCTACTCTAGAAATACTTTTGAACACCTCTGTTAAATCTCACCTTAACCTTCTCCAGTGTAAAGAGAACAATCCCCCCCCTACTCTACACTCGCCACATAATGGAAATATTTTTTTGATTGTCTGCATTTCAATGTTGGCAGGTCTATAAGAGAGTTCCAATTTCCCTTGCTCTAGGGATCCACCCCCTTTGTCAACGTGGCCCTTGTACTGCAGAAGATTGGTTGTGTGTCAGTTCTGTTTCCCGAAGCTTTGCATAGTTAACCATTTATATGTATTGCGTACATGTATCTGTGTATGTCTGTCCTTGTATTTCCGTTTGTTACGACCAGGTGAGGAAGGGGTCTCAGGCTCCCCTTTCACCCCTTCGCTGGTTTGGCCATAACAGGGCTTGTCTTTTCTTTAAACACAGTGATTTTAGCTTACCACCTCAGTGAGCCTTGCTTACTGCACTCTCATTACAATTGCAAATTAATCAATCAGACAGGTTTTCTTGGGTTTAAACAAGAAAGATGTAACTTCATTCACCTTATCACTCCAAACTGGTTAAAATTACTAAAATACACAACGCATCCATGCTCACATGCATACGAGAGACATGCACACACAAATAGAGAGGAAGAAATAATTGGGTGGTTGAAGTAGAGTTGATAATAAATGGAATACAAATATTGTCCTTAATGTACTTAATATAATGTCCTTAATTGAAGTTAAAGTTTTGGAGTCCTCACTGGGGCCACGTGCACAATTTCATGCTTGCTTCTCTGGTACCAGAAGGCCAAAGATAAGTTTTGTCTATCTTTTTAGTGGTCATCTGTAAAGGTCTGTAGTCTTGAGGTGTAAAAGCTGCCAGAATGGTTTCCCTGGGACTTTGCTGGAGAGAGAGACAGAAAGAGAGATCCTTTCTCTTCAAGTTCAGTTGCAGTCTCTTTACTTTTCTCTGAGGTACAATTCAAAAACCCCAGTGTTACACCAGCAGGTATCATGTGACCATCTCTTTGAAACAGCAGTTTTTGGAGGGGTGTTTGAATTTCAGAGTCCATTGGACATACTCGGGGGGTGTTTTAGCTCTTACAAAGTCAAAGGGTGTCGATGTCTTTTGATTACCCCTATTGACAAAACCAATCTTGCTATTTGAATCAAGGAGCACCCCCATTGTTCCAGCTATACTGGTACTTTACTTCTATCTCTCAGCCAGCCTTTGTCTTCTCAAAATGCAAATGTACTTGGCCATTTTTTTAACTGTTCAGTTCTGTTTTTTAAAAGTTATTTGCAATGTCCAGTAAAAGTTTCAAGCAGTGTTCCATATGACAAAATTAATGGTTCCATTTGGCACGTGTGATTTCCATCACACCTCCGTACCACGCCAAATGAAATACAATACTCGGGAGCATTTCATTACTAGTTGAAAAGAAGAGAAAATACAGGAAAGCACACATTCTCTTATTCATTCTCATCCACTCAGAAATCTTAAAAATTGTTTCAGCCTGCCTTTTCTCTGTCGCAGTGGTGCGGATTTAAACTTCCTTGAGGTGGGTCTGGGATGGTTAGGTGTTGCCAGTGGATTTTAGTAACCGCCTGTAATAAATTGGGATTGGGCATCCCAATAAACATGTGATTTTTGGGGAGGTTCGATGTTTGCATATTTCCATAATTGTCTAGGGTGCCTTTGTTCCTGTTGGGGTTTGCAGGGAGATTGTTGGATTTAATTAGCTCTGAGTTTGAGCTCTGGTCATGGGTGTCTGCTGTGGGTAGATCCACTTTGACCTTACTTTCAGTGCTCTGGTGAGTCATCCAAGTGCTGCTCACTTTAGGGCATTGTTGGTTCCCTTGTCTCCTGACTTTGGGGGATAATTCTTTGCTAATCTCCCCTTTGTCCTCTGGGACATTCCTGCTTACAGGTATTTGTCCAGACTCCACTGCACTCCCCTGCGGCACTTCAACAAGGTGAGGTATCACTCTCATGGTTTCTGTGCCCTCTTGGCGACTTTCTTTGTCCCTGCAGGGTTCTGCAAATGTGGTCAGCAGCCCTGGTAGGGTGATCCTTTTGTCTGCATTTACATAGGAGGGTGTGGGGTCTAATTTTTCCAACATTTTGGGGTTGGCTGACCGGATAGTCGGAGTTTACATTTGGGCATCCACCCAGATCTCCTTTAACCTGTCCTCTTTGTCCCTTTTTACCCCTTTCTATGTAACTCTCTGCCAGACCTGTGCCTGTCTGTCAGCTTTTATTCTCGGCATGGGTCCATCATAATTCACCAGCCCTCTACTGCAGGGTTTCCCAAAAGACGGTACAGGAATTAGGGATGCATATTTCACTAAAGGTTGGGGTTTCTCCACAACCAGGCACACGTGGCAAGTTCTACAGTACTCCACTACATCCTTGTGGAGTTTTGGCCAGTCAAAACTGCTATGTTATGCAGGCTTTGGTTTTTCATATACTGGCATGTACAGCCATTGTCAACTCATGGACCATTCTTAATGAACCACCATAGAACCATAGAAAAATTATGACACTGAAGGAGGCCATTCAGCCCATCATGTCTGCGCCAGCCGAAAAAATCTAACCGCCAATCTAATCCCACCTTCCAGCACCTGGTCTGTAGCCTTGCACGTTATAGCACTTCAGGTGTATGTCCAGGTACCTTTCACTAACTGGTGAATCACTGTCCACTCTTTGTCCTCGGGTCTGTGAGGAGAACTCCAATTGTTCATCAGCACCTCATTCTTTACAAAGTAGCAATCAGGGACTCCCTCTGCTTCAATTTCAGTTTAGGCAGCCTGTGCTAACTTTCTTAATACTGGGTCGGCTTGCTGAGCCTCGACTAGGGAAGATTCATCTAATCCATTCCCTGGGCGCTCTAACTTTTCAAAGAAAGTTTCAGACAACCAGACCTCATGGTCATCTGTCTGCAGTGCCAATTCAGTCTCCTCTGGGGGAACTGGTTTGGTCATGGCCTGAGTCACTACACATGTAGAGGAACTTCAGGGGACCGTCTACTGCCACTGCCCTGTCTCTCTGACCTTCTTTGGTCTCTCTTTCACTACTGGGGAAGCTACCACATTCGCCCCTGCCAGATCATTGCCTAGGAGCAGGTCAACCCCATCCACAGGCAAACTAGGGACAATCCCTACGGTCACTGATCCCGAAACGAGGTCACACTCCAAGAGCACCCAATGTAAAGGTACAGGTGTACACTGCCCTCCAATACCATTTACTATCATTTTGGTATTTACTGCAGTCTCTAGGGGAAAGGTCAGGCCTATATCCCTGAGTATGACTATGGGCTTGCTTGCCCCACTCGAGGGGTATGGGGTTACTCTCCCTTTGGATACAAAATTCTGATAACCTTCAGGGATCTCATTAAATTATCCTGCACCCACAGCAGTATTTTTTCTGGGTCTTACTGCAGCTGCAGTTAAAGCCATAGCTTGTTCTGCTGTGCTTTCCATCAGTGTCCCTTCTCCTGCACTGAGTGGGTGTGCCCTGATTAACCCTACAGGCTTTCCCCGTAGATTCCAGCAAACAGCCTTATTACAATGGAAGCACACAGGTCTCTGGGTCTCAATCCTACTTACAGCACTATCCTTTTTGGCTGGAGGAGGGCCCCCTGTGTGTCCTGCTTTTTTTTCTCTCCAGGACTGTTTGGGCTCCACCCTTTGTCCCACCCTTTGATCTTTTCAGGTTTTTGGGGGTGACTAGGAAAGGTTTGCCCTTGGGGAACCAACTTGTGTATCATAGCAAACTCATCAGCCAGAACTGCAGCTTGCCTCGCTCTGAGCACTTTTTGCTCCTCCGCATGGGTCTTTATAGAGAGAGAGAGAGAGTTTTAAATTCCTCAAGAAGAATCATCTCTTTGAGGTTTTTATATGTGAGCTGTACATAAAGAGGCCCTCAACCATTGGTCAAAAGTCAGCTGCTTTCTTCTCTCAAACTCCAAGTAAGTTTGATCAACTTGTTTTCGGAGGGTTCGGAATTTCTGGTGGTAGGCTTTCGGTATTAGCTCATATGCACTGAGGATAGCATTTTTAGTCAGTTCATAATTTGACGAACTTTCATCTGGCACCAGGGAATAAACCTCATGGACTTTTCCTGTTTGCTTGCTTTGCAGCAGGAGGGTACAGCTCACAGCCAGCCATTTTAACTGCCTCTTGAGCTTTTCAAAAGTTACAAAAATGCTTCCACATCTCCCTCATTGAACTTTGGGATCAATTGGGAGAATTTTAAAAGCTCAGCACACGGCCCTGAGTTAATTGTAGCCTCCATATTGGCCATGCTTTCACTGGGGTTACTTTGTCGCCCCCTGGCTAACTCAAGCCGCCTCAGCTTCCTTTCCTCCTGTTCCTTCTGGAAAGTTCTTTCTCTCTCTTTCCTGTCTCTCTTTCTTTCTCTTTCTGTAATTCCAATTCAAGTTTGTTCTGTTCGAATTATATTTTTGCTACCATGTCCCCGTCTAAATCTAATTCCAAATCTGACTCTTCAGGTTCAAGGGAAAAATGGTTGGCCACAAGTCTGAGGAGTTTGGCTTTCCTAGCTTTGGTATGGAAAGTGATCCCACACTGCTCAACCATATTTTGCAACTCCTCCATAGATAGTTCCTTTAACCTTTCCCAAGTTATTTCACCCTGGCTTGGGGAGGTACTGGCTTTGGTCATAGACATTTTAGTATTTTAGCAACACAAACCATAAGAAAACCTATATTGATGTTTTTTCTTCTCTTTTTGATTGGGATCAATTTGATTTCCCACTTCCAATTTCTTGTTTGTCTGTGGGTCCAATCCCAGACTAGAGCCCCCAAATTTCTGTTACAACCAAGTGAGGAAGGGGTCTCAGGCTCCCTTCTCGCCTCTTCGCTAGTTTGGTCATAACAGGGTTTATCTTTTTTTTAAAACAGTGATTGTAGCTTATCACCTCAGTGAGCACTTGCTCACTGCACTCTAATTCCAAGTGCAAATGAACCACTCAGACAGGTTTTCTTGGGTTTAAACAATTAAGATGTAAGTTTATTAACCTTATCACTCCAAACTGGTTAAAATTATTAAAATATGCGCGCATCCATGCTCACATGCATACGAGAGCACACACACAAATAGATACAGAGGAGAAGAAAGAATTGGGAGGTTGAAGTAGAGTTGGTAATAAATGGAATATAAATACTGTCCTCAATGTCATGTCCTTAATTGAAGTTAAAGTTTTGGAGTCCTCGCTGGGGTCACGTGCATCATTTCAGGCTCGCTTCTCTGGTACCAGAAAGCCAAAGAGAGGTTTTGTCAGTCTTTTTAGCGGTCACCTGTAAGGGTCTGTAGTCTTGGGGCGTAAAAGCTTCCGGCATGGTTTCCCTGGGACTTTGCTGGAGAGAAAGACAGAGAAAGAGATCCTCTCTCTTCAAGTTTAGTTGCAGTCTCTTTACTTTTCTCTGAGGTACAATTCAAAAACCCCAGTGTTACAGCAGCAGTTATCTTGTGACCATCTCTTTGAAACAGCAGTTTTTGGAGGGTTGTTTGAATTTCAGAGTCCATTGGACATACTCGGTAGTGGGGTGGGGGGGGGGGTGGGTGAGGTGGTTTGGCTCTTACAAAGTCAAAGGGTGTTGATGTCTTTTGATTACCCCTATTGACAAAACCAATCTCACTAATTGAATCAGGGAGCACCCCTATTTTTACAGCTAGACTGGTACTTTATTTCTATCAGTCAGCCAGCCTTTGTCTTCTCAAAATGCAAATGTGCTTGGCCATTTTTTTAACTGTTCAGGTCTTTTGTTTAAACGTTATTTGCAATGTCCAGTAAAAGTTTCAAATGACAAAATTAATAGTTCCATTTGGCATGTGTGATTTCTGTCACAAGTTCCTGTGCCTCCCCATGTACTTTTGCATTTACGCGATGTATACATATGTACCCAGACTCCCTTTGGAGGTAAATTTATTCATGGCTTTCTGTTCACTTTTGAATTTTCTCTTTTGGTGTAAAACAGGGAGACAGCGGAGGCCCCCTCGCATGCAGTGAGGACAATGCTTGGAAATTAGTTGGAATTACAAGCTGGGGAGCAGGCTGTGCAAACCAGAACAAACCTGGAGTGTACGCTAGGGTCACCGAGTACCTAGACTGGATCCACGAGCAAATGGAGGTACACGCGGACTCCTTGCTCAGAAGTTTTTTTTGCTTTGCATTGCCCCGTTCTGTAACAGTGTTATTTCTCTTCTCCCTATGTCACTCTCCATTCCCTGACCTAATGAGCAAAGGTGGTCTGACACATGACCTTGACCAATTCCAATCTGTAATCAATCTGTTAGTAGGACATGGGTACAATAGAGTTGCCAGCAAGCTGGTTTTGATCCAGACAGTTTATCAGTGCTCCATATGAAGATTTTTAAAGTATGTATTTTTCCCCACTTACCTTTGTGTCTCATGAAAAAAACCCCATTGTAGATATGCCATTAATGGGAGTGGTTTTCAGCTATGCCTGCTAATTTCAATGGAAGGTAGATCAGGTGGGTTCTACAACATGTAGTTCTACAATGGGCATGCAGAATAAAAAATTCCCCCCAGTAATTACACAGATATACAAATGGGCATGGGGGAGTTCTGTCTGTCCTGGTCTGAAAATAGACAAGAACCTTGTCTGTTTAAAGCTAGTCTAATGATGGCCATGAAACCATTGTCGATTGTTGTAAAAACCTATCTGGTTCACTAATGTCCTTTAGGGAAGGAAATCTGCTGTCCTTCCCTGGTCTGGCCTACATGTGACTCCAGATCCACAGCAATGTGGTTGACTCTTACATGCCCTCGAAATGGCCTAGCAAGCCACTCAGTTCAAGGGCAATTAGGGATGGGCAATAAATGCTGGCCTGGCTTGCGACGCCCACATCCCATGAAAGAATTTTTTTAAAACGCGACATTTAGCATCACAAGAGAGAGTCCAAGTCCTCCGCATACGGTCCTCCGCATACGCTCTAAGCTTCTCCAATACAAGGCTGCACCTTCCACTTCATTACTAGTGACCACTCAGTCTGCCATAATGCCCTGTTCTGTGGACTTCCCCACCTTCATCCCTTTTCCTTACTGGGCCACTTCTGGCAATTCAAAATGCTTCCTGAAATTCCTTCCCTTCCTCCTTGCCTTGACTCCCTCCAAACCCATCAATCTTCCCGTTCTAGCCCTTACTTGGTATTCACTATCATTTCTCCATCTAGTAATGGTCTAGATCTCTCTCTCTCTCTCTTTCTCCTCTCTCTCTGTAAGGAGCATTGTCAAAAAGGCAAGTTGTTGTAGTTAATCAATTTATTTTTATTTCACAGAAAGAAGAGTCAAATGGCTGAAGACAACAAAAATAAAATATTTTAACAAATGGATGCCTAAGCTTTGTCCTAATTATAAACTTAATCGCATCTTTTGATGTTCCATATAAATATTTTAAGTATTTTCTGAGTTTTCTTTTCGCATTTCTTTAAGTTCTTCCTTTGGAGAATAGTGTTGAAGTAGTGGAAGGATTCGTAATCTTAGTAACAAGCTGACAGGCCACGACATGAACACTCTTTCCAGGCTCTAACCATCTATATATGAGGTCATAGGGTGTTTAGTCCTCTACAACATGAGGGTTTCATGGGCTTCCACAACCTGAGTGTCCCACTGGATGTCGATCCAGAGCTAGATAGGATTTGTTTGTATTTAAAAACGCACAATCTATTGGGAATTTAAGGGAATTATTGACCTCTTGCTAGTCAGCTACTACGTGCATTGATTGAGTTAAGTTATGACAAAACATAAGACAATTGAGCCTGGTTACTTTGGGGAAGAAAGAAACTTTGAGGTGAGTCTTAAAGTCTTAAAGATTATAATCTCTATCAATTTGAACTATAGAACCTTAGAAGAGTTACAGCAGAGAAAGAGGCCATTCAGCCCATCATGTCTGCGCCAGCTGAAAAAACTAGCCGCCTAATCTAATCCCACCTTCCAGCACCTGGCCGTAGCCTTGCAGGTTACAGCACTTCAGGTGCAGGTCCAGGTACCTTTTAAATGAGTTGAGGGTTTTTGCCTCCACCACCGATCCGGGCAGTGAATTCCAGACACCCACCACCCTCTGGGTGAAAAAGTTTTTCCTCATGTCCCCTCTAATCCTTCTACCAATCATCTTAAGTCTGTGACCCCCGGCAATTGACCTCTCCACTAGGGGAAACAGGTCCTTCCTGTCTACTCTATCTAGGCCCCTCATAATTTTGTACACCTCAATTTAGTCATCCCTCAGCCTCCTCTGTTCTAAGGAAAACAACCCTAGCCTATCAAATATTTTCTCATAGCTGCAATTTTCAAGCCCAGGCAACATTCTTGTAAATCTCCTCTGTACTCTCACCAGAGTAATTATGCCCTTCCTGGAATGTGGTGACCAGAACTGTGCACAATACGCCAACTGTGGCCTAACCAGTGATTTACACAGTTCCAGCATTACATCCCTGCTTTTGTGTTCTATACCTCTGCCAATAAAGGAAAGCGTTCCATATGCCTTCTTCACCACTCTATCTACCTGTCCTGCCACCTTCAGGGACCTGTGGACATGCACTCCAAGGTCTCTCACTTCTTCTACCCCTCTCAATATCCTCCCGTTTATTGTGTATTCCCTTGCTTTGTTTGCCTTCCCTAAATGCATTACCTCACACTTCTCCGGATTGAATTCCATTTGCCACTTTTCTGCCCATTCAACCAAACCATTGATATCATTCTGGAGTCTACAGCTATCCTCTTCACTATCAACTTCACGGCCAATTTTTGTGGCACCTGAAAATTTACCAATCATGCCTCCCACATTTAAGTCCAAATCAATAATATATACCACAAACAGCAAGGGACCCAACACTGAGCCCTGAGACTCAACAGACCCCGAAATGAGATGAGGAAAACTCCCAGCGTTCTTGGGGAACCAGAGGTTGAAAGTCACCTGTTCCTCCCAAGCATGCTACACTTGCCACATTTCATGTCTCAAGTGACTCATATTTTGAATCCTAACATGTTATTTTCTAAAAGAAATCCAATTTGAATTTGAATGAATCAATATTGGCTGCTTCCATCGTCTCCCTGGGGAGTCTGTACCATAGATTTACCACTTGTTCAATGAAATATTGGCTCTGATTCAAAGATGCATTTCTGGAAGGATATACTGAGAAGATAATAGGAGAAATTGATCAAAGAAAATGAGGCAGCTAGTGGACTATTCACCCTCTGAAAGCAGCTCAAGTTCCTACCACATTTTACAGCAATGTAACTTTTACAATCTCAGTGCTCGTTCAGTAACATTCCATTGCCGCTATTGCTGCACATAAATGAAGGGAGAATTTGCACAAAAGTTGCTGTTTCCAAGGTGATGTCTGACCAGCAGTTTTGATATATAAGAGAGGGGGCCTATATAGATGTTTCTCTCTTTGCGGTATTTGAGATGACTGCAGTTCCTCTCTAACACATTATCATGATGGTCATTAAAATATCCACGAATAAACATAGAGCTAGAGAACAGAATAATTTCTGCACAATAACTAGATCAGAAATGGAATCAACAAATTCAAGGTCAATTGATACTTCTGAAACTGAAGTTCCATTATGACTGAGTACCAGAATAACATCGCAGCTGTAATATTTCCTTTCGAAATTAACAAATGTGCATGATTTTCCATCACTTAAAATCAAAGTGAAATAAAGCTGGTATTTATTTTGTATGTCTGTGCTTTTTTGTTGTTGTAAGGCCCGTGTAAATATAAACAAGGACTTTTGCTTATTTTCACCATTTATTTAGTGGTGCATTCCACTGGCAATGATGACATAACTGATTGTCATTGTCTGAGTCAATCCACGCACTTTCATCAGAGACAATGGACTTTGTGTGAAAAGCTTCACTTTTGCACTGTATTTCTGTTTAAATTATTTTTCTCAGAAATGTGCTTTAAAAGCTCTCTGAAGTCATTCAATTGTCTTCCAACTGGATGTTCGAGTTGGCATGGTAACAGAACACTCTGGTTAACAGATGCATATTTACGATAGCTCTACTGTATTTTTGTTTGCTTTCATTTCAAGGTATTTTATTATTTTCTCTGTTGCCTCTCTGTTGATCTTCCAGCTGCTTCTGACAGATAGAAAGCAAGCAAGCAAACTATCCCCAGCCTCCAGGCAGCAACTCTGTGAAATTGGCCTGTAGGTATTCAACTATGACCCAGAGTGCATCCCCTCTCTCCATCTTTCTGTTATTATTTTCTCTACAAATGTCTTCTTTCCTTTCCTCTCCTGAGAATTGCTCTGTTGGCATCCTGTGTTGGGCACACAGCAAACAATCCATTTAGGTGGGGTGCCTTTTCTTGGTGCACCTTGGTTGATGGCTGTGAAGGCCAATCCTTGAGAGGCAGGTTCTGCCACAAGTGTCGCATGTGAAGCTGTCAAGTGACTCTGTGAGTTGTTGTTTTCAGCGTTGGTGGCTGTTGCCAAGCTGCTGCAGCCACAGATCGTCGTGGTAGTGCACATCAGTCCACAGGATGTGTCATCATTTCCCTCTTTCACTAGTTAGTGACTCCCAGGGTGCAATAGTCGATGTTTAGAGCCTTCATGTCACGCTTGCAAGCATCCATGAAGTGGATTTTCAGGCATCCCACTGGTGGTCTGGCCCCGGCTACCTCACCATAAAAAGGTCCTTGGGTATGGGACTGTCTTCCATCCTGCAGACGTGTCCAATCCACCAAAGCCACCTCTGTTTGATTAGAGCTCTGCCTTTGAGAGGACTGCCACGTTTGAGATTTTGTCCTGCCAGGATATACCCATAATGTGCTGCAGACAGTGAAGATGGAAGTTATCGAACTTCTTTTCTTGGCAGCTGTAAGTCACCCATGTTTCACTGCCATACAAGTAGTTGCTGGGAACACAGGCCTTATAAACCATCAGCTTGGTGTTACCCCGTGTGCATTTCATGAGTTGCCCGAAGATGGTAGCTGCTTTCCCTATGTGTGTATCGAGCTCTGCATCAAGCACCCTTGGTAGAATTTGCTAACCACTTCTAGAAGGTGTTATTTAGTGCGATCAGAGGTGGAGATGCAACACCTTGTCCCATAAGCACAGTTTTCTTGACGCTTATAGTCATGGAGAACAAGCTACAGGCATGGGAGAGACAGTTCATGTGTCTTTGTAGCTGAGTTCCCGTGTGAGTGACTAGTGCAGCATCATCAGCATAGAGTAGTTCCCTGATCAGGATGCAATGTGTTTTTGTCTTCACCTTCAGTCTTGATAGATCGTACAGCTTACCATCTGACCTAGTGTGCAAGTAAACTCTTTCCATATCTGAAGGGAAGGCGAAGGTCGGGAGCATGGAGAAGAAGATGCCAAACAGAGTAGGGTCTAGGAAACAACCCTGTTTCACTCCATTCTTCACTCCGAAACTGTCGCAAGTGGAGCATCAAACCATACAGTGCAGTGCATCTTTCATGGAAGGGGCAGATGAGACTGTGGAACATCACCAAAGTTGCTCCCCTGAAGTCGTGAGATGGTGAAGTACTCACCAACAGAAGTAACGGATGTCCCACTGGGCTGAATACTACTGTGAGCTGTACTCCCATGAGTCGGACATCTCCCAGTCTGTGCTTGACGCTTTCCCACAACTTCCTGTCATGGGTGAGTTAGATGAAGAACCCTCATTACTGGAGCTTGAGAAGGCCATAGACTATCTAGCAACAGAAGGGCAGCAGGCAAGGACAGAATCCCAGCCGAACTGTTGAAGCACAGAAAGTCCCATCTATTGCCATACCTTTATAACCTTCTCCTTCTCTGCTGGAAAGTAGGTTCTATTCCATAGGAGATGCGTGACACCAAAATCACACTATTCCAAAACAAAGGCGACAGAGGAGATTGCAACAATTACAGGGGGCATCTCACTCCTGAGCATCATGGGGAAGGCCTTTGCTAGGGTCATACTTAAAAAGATTCCATTTACTTGTAGACTGAGTGTACCTGGAAGCACAGTGCGGTTTCTGTGGCGGTAGATCTACAGTGGACATGATCTTCTCCATACACCAGCTACAAGAGAAGTGTAGGTAACAGAGTACAGCCCTTTATCTTACTTTCATAGACCTCACTAAGGTATTCGACACTGTTAGCAGAGCAGGGCTCTACAAGATTTTGGGAAAAATTGTCTGTCCCTTGAGAATCTTAACTGAATTATGGTTTCACAGTTGGTAATTTCCCCATGCCCTCAATGAGCCCTGACGATGAATCTTAGTTATGGTAAGTCAGAAAATGTGCTATTTCATTTGGACAGACAAGTTTATCCTACTCTGAGGAATACCACAGTGTTGCTGTATCCTCACCCAGTGTTGGCATATGTACATGCCTGCCAAGGGTCCAGATCATAATCAAGGAGGAAACCTTTTTCTAACCCTCATGCATCCAATCAATATACAAAAGCAGTCAGAAAAACAAATAGGATGCTGATCTATCTCATCAAAAAAATGCAGTACCACTCACTCTTGGGTGTAGATATCATCCTTGGCTCAGTGCTAGCACTTGTGCCTCTGGAGCAGAAGGTTATAGATTTAAATCCCACTATTTAGACTTCAGTACTTCAGACTGGCACTTCAATGCATTACTGTGGGAGTGCTACACTGTCAGAGGTCCTGTCTTTCAGATGAGCCATTAAACAGAGACTCTGTTTGCCCTCTCACATGAATGCCCTGAGGTTGTGAAAGTGCTATATCAATGCAAGTTCTTTGATAAACTGTATAGGGCTCAGGTTGAATGCTGTGTTCAGCTTTGGCACTTCAATGCCAAAAGACTTGAAGATAGAGTAGAGCTACAAGACTGATCATGAGCCTAAGTTGACTCAGTTATGAAGAGAGACTGAAGAAAATTTAGCTTTACAACCTTGAAAGCCAATGAATAAAAAGAAATCTCATACAGGTAATGAACAACAACTTGCATTTATCTCGTGGAATCTGGCTGCACCGATTTGGATGAGCTGAAGTCTTAGGAGGATGGAGTATGGAAAGTTGTTTAGGAAAGCACTGGAATAATTGAGTCTCTAAGTGACAACAGGATGGATGAGAGTTTCAGCAGCATATAGGCTGAAGCAGGCGTGGAGGAAACAATGTCACAGTTGTGCCACAATGTCATGTAGAGTTAAGCTATCAATGTGACAGAAGGGACATGGGTCAGAGTAGCAAGCATCTGCAGCTCTAGTTTAAATTAGGCCTGAAGCCAGGCTGCTGGTCCTGCACTCAGACTGTTCTGGCATGATCAAATTTCTGCCTGTCCCTTTAAGGACTGCTGATTTGGCTGCTGCACGTCTGACAAAATCATATGGCACATGCTGCAGTCCTCACATACCCATTTAAGAAAGGGGCCTCTAACAGGCATTAGGCCTGAGATTTGTTTAGGCCACAGTTCTAAGCCAGGACTTAGGAGAACAGCTACAGGACTCCCTAACCAACATGGCATGTGTCACACATGTGGCGCGGACTGAGCTTGGGCACAATGTATGCCATGTTGGATCATTCAGCATCTGTTTCTTGCCTGGAGAACAGGCCTGCATAAATGAATTTCAAAGCTAATGTATATTACATGGAATAACACTCGACCCATTTGAGCTAGCACATTCGCTGACTTACTATAACTAATGCTATTGCTTATGCAAAGCTCCTGCATTTTTTGCCTCATTAAAAAAACTTTATTGCTGAAATGTTACTGCTTTTCCATAGATGCAAATTTAGACTTACAGGTCTAATTTGCTGTGCACCTTTCATATCTTCCTAAAACTAAATGGAGTCATGTTGCTTGCTTGCTCTTTCAAGTGTTCCTCATGAATTACAATTAAATCTCACCCTGTGTACAGCTAGTAATCTTCACAATTCTACTGACTCTGATGTGATGTTAGTTTATTACTATTCATACTTAGCATGAATATTCTGTATTCCCTGTATCATTTATCACTATCCTTACTTTGTATGAAGCTCTGCTATTAATGTAGGTGCAAAGTATTATGCATGGGAAGAAAAAACAAATTAAGATGAGGAAAGATACACTGTCTTCCTCTCAGCTTAATATGTCCAAAAAACAAAAACTACAACAGTTGTGTAATCACACACACACACACACATCTATATATAGAATCATGCAGCACAGAAGGAGGTCATTCAGCTCATCGTACCTGTGCTGACTCTTGGAAAGAGCTGCCAATTAATCCCGCTCCCCTGGTCTTTTATCATAACCCTGTAAATTTTTACTTTTAATTTTGTACCCACTTCCCTTTTCAACGTTATTACAGAATTTGCTTCCACCACCCATTCAAGTAATGCATTCCAGATCATCACAGAGTAAAAATACTTGCTCGCCTGGATTATTTGCTAATTATTTTTGATCTGTGTCTTCTGTTTACTTAACCTCCTGCCAGTAAAAATAGTTTCATCTTATTTACTCTATCAAAACCCTTCACATTGAACACCTCTATTAAAACTCTTAAACCTCTCAAAGGAGAACAAATCCAGCTTCTCTAGTCTCTCCACAGAACTGAATTTCCTCTTCCCAGGTACAATAGCCTCTGAAAAAAAAACACTCAATATAAACTTTTACTTGAATAAAGTTGCCCTTCAAAGCAACTGAACAGAAAATGCTAGGTGAAAAATATTTCAGTATTTCTCTGACTAAATAGTACAATACATGCTGGGAGCGTGGGTATATTGCACATGTTCAGACTACTCAAAGATAGTCAGAGAGCCAGTGGCGATAGAGAGAAAAAAAAAGTGAAAAATGCTCAAAATCTGAAATACACATAACATTCTGGGCATACACAGATCTGGGAGCATCTGGAAAAAGAGAAAATTTGGGTTGGTATTTCGGTTGTTAAAACTTCATATCTAATGGTCTTGATTCTTGGCAGAGCAGACTATATAACAAGTGAGCAGGAAGCCAGTGCTGAAGAGTATCATAAAAGATGAGAAATTTTTTCAAAGGAAAATAAAAGATAACTTTCTTAAAAATATTGACTTTTATTTAATCATTCCCATTTTAAGCAAACAAAGATGATCAACTGGCCAACATCAGCATATATATCCATTCCCCAGACCTTGATCAGAACATATAAATTGAGTACTGAGATACACTTGACATCTCAAAAAGCATTTCGTACTAAAATTGTTCACACGGGTGTCTAAAAGTAGGGACAGTTTTATCGCCATGTCTGTTCTAGCTGTTCAGCAAAACAATATAAATTTTAAAGTTAACAGATGGGGGATCTAAATGGCTGAAGCTTTCTGAAGAGCCTGGGTAAGTAAGAATTGAATTACTTCGAAAGAAGCAAGCACATGGCTCGCAATACTGCCCAAGCGGCCCTCCCCCATTTCCCAACAAATATTGTGAGTGACTTCAATGTAGGTCCCGTGAGTGAGGGCTGTTGTTCATCTGGCCAATATAAGTGAAGACCTAGAGAAGGAATACTGCCTTTCATTGGGTTATGCTGCTGCCGTGACAATATTTGTAGCCTGAATTGACCAAACAGCACTGGGCCCAAAATGCCTTTGAACATTCATGTACAATCTAAGGTTACCAATTCTCCAAGAGTTTCCAGGAAGATTGATCTTCAGAACACTGCTATGAGGAGAAAAAAATTATCAGGGCCTTTAAAAATGTTTTCTTTTCATGCTTTTCTTTATTAGTTATAAAAATATTCACAATTGGAAAAAGAAAGGCTGTTTAACAGGCAACCAATAATTATCCAATCAGGTAATGAAGAGTTTGTTTGCCTTTCAATTGGTGCAGAAACTGCGAGGATGGGCATTTTAGGCAATCGATGGGAGGATTTGGGGGGGGGGGCAATTGGAGGCAGGAGGTCAAATGATGAAACCTCCAGGAATACATTCAGCCAGAGTTGGCAACACTAACTCTCTCTAGTTTTCTTATGTGGAGAACTCTTTGTATTTTTAACTAGTAAAATAATACATTTATTTCTTCATGACAATATGCCACATGCATCGATAACATAAACCCGAATAAACAAAGTGCTGAAGGACAGAACTAGACCCTGGTTTCATGTGCAAGTTGTACCTTCAGCTGATTAAAGGCAGCACTATTTACATGAGAAAAAATGATGGCAAACCTTTTTTTTTTGTTTTCCAGCACAATAATGTGAAGCAAATCACTGCGTCACTCACACTTCACACCTTCGTGACAAAAAGAGCACAAGGTTCTTCTAAAGTTTAAGTATATTCAGAGTCTACGGAAAGGTTTGGCAAACACTTTTTATGTTTTTTTTTAAACAAAGACAGTAACCATTTAACCGTTGTCCAAGAGAGCACATTTTATAAATAATAGTATCTTAAACTGTGAGGTAATCCCCTGAGGATGCGGGTCCAGGAGCCATTCGTGGCATGTTCTTAGTTCCAAGAGCATTGCCCTGTTGAAGATGGTGCTCGCTACTTGCCTGACTTCGACTCTATCTGGCCACCAATTGATGTCGATTAGATAGTGGTCCAACGATGTCACTGATCAGTGGACAGACTAATACAATCAAACCCTGATCAATCAAACACTGCAGTGACTGAGCATTGTGGCACCCAAGAGGAGGGGATGGAGGTTGTTACATGGCAAGTGATCATTGTGTAGCATAAAAATCTGACTTAGCAAACTCTAGTTGGTTAAATCCTTTGCTCCTGGAAGGCCTATGTGAAGACACCACATCTCCGCATAGATACGGCAGTAATATTCACGAAGGCTTTATCCTGTAGCCTATCTGGGGGTAACTAGTGACATGACTACACTCATCACCCTCTTCCCCTCCAACTTAGTCTCACAATACATTCAACCTGAGCAGGTGGGACATCATCTTGAGACAAGACAGCAAGCTTCTGACAAGAGACTGCATTGTAACGTGCAATGAGATTCAAGTAACATATGTTGCATTCTAAGTACCTAAACTACTTACAATAATGTAATAGTGCCCCTCCTTCTCAAAGGGGAGGGGCATGACAAAGAATATTTCTGTAATATCACTCTAGTCATGAAAAATACAAAGTACATTTCACTTTAAATAAATGTTTTCCTTGCATTGATTTTGCTTGTGTCTCACCGTTAGCCATTCTTAGACAAGGTTTCACATGAGCACTGATGACAGACTGGCCGAAAGCAGATGGAGTATGGCTGCTCTGTATTATGGGTATGCACTATAGCTATTCCCCAGTCCCACTATAACTTGATCTTTTAAGTGTAACTGATGCTTTCTCAGCACTCTGTGCAAGGGATTTTTTTTTTCCAAACCAGGCTTATCCATTTGGTTCCATTTCTGCAGCTTAGCTGTTAAGATAGGGTAGGCTGGGAGGAGGCTCACGTGGAGCATAAATACTGGCATAGACCAGTTGGGCCTGTTTCTGTGCTGTGAATTCTATGTAATATTTTTGAAGAACCACAGAAGTTTCCAGCGCAATAGGATGCCATCCAGCTCGGTGTGTCCACGCTGGTTCTTTGCTATGGCAATCCAGAAATTAATCTCGCCTCTCCATTGCCCTGCCTTAAAGGTGAGGGAGGCCAGGGTCAGCTTCAATCACTCCTAGGGCTGAGATAAGTGTGGAGTGCATTGGCCCAGGAATCATCCTCAATGCTAAACAGACAGCAGTGCCCTCAATGCACTGTGATCTCCCACTTCATACACAAGCTGATCCCATGGCATTTCTGAGCAAAAAAGTAAAAAAAAAAAGCACAGGAGATGCGGGAAATTCACATATCCCCTTCCTCAAAGATCCAAAGAAAGAACTTACATTTATATCGCAACTTTTGTATTCTCAAGAGGTCCACTGTCAATTAAATATTTTGTATCATTTTGTAGGCAGCCATTTTGCCAACAAGAACACCAACGAGCAAATGAGCAGTTTTTGAAATTGGTTAAGGGAGGAATCTTTGGTCAGGACACTGGGAGAATGTTCCTTGCTCTTCACGTAATGCCAGGGGACCTTCAACATCCACTCAAACAGACTTCAGCTTAATATTTCATTCAACGAGCAGCATCTCCAGCAGTGCAGCATTCCCTGAGTACTGCACTGAAATACCAGCCTAGATTATGTGATCACATCCTGGAGCAGGGCTTGAGACTATAATCTTCTAAGACAGAAGCATGAGGTATTATCACTGAAGCCAAACTGACACGATACCCAAAACATTCATGGTTCTCTTTTTCTTTTTAGATGCCAATATGTATTTCCAACATTTTCTGTTTTTAATTCAGAAATATTGGGCTTGATTTATTCGTGCTGGTAAGGTGGGGCAGGGGGTGGTCCCAGCACTGGGCCGACAAAGTGAGGGGAACCCTGCCTCGGCCCTTCGGAGCCCCCGACCTTGGCACAATTCAATAGCACTCGGGCTCTCGCCTCTTTAGATCCCACCTCCAAGGGCTGCCAGCCAATCAGAAAGCCGGCAGCTCAGTAGTACTGGCAGTGCCACTAGGAACGGTAGCCATTGCTGGTACTGCAAAAGGCGCTGCAACCCTAGACCCCCAGGTAAGTGAGGCAGGGTAGCAGGGGCCAGTCCGGCAGGCCCTGTGGGGGGGAGGGTGGGCTTTATGGGACGGGAGTCGGGGGTGTTAACAGAGGGGCAGCCTTTGCCGCCAGGAGCCCTCCGTGGGCCACAGATTGCCCACAGAGGAGGGCCCCTCCCCCACCAATCCCACAGGGAGGTCACCTAGTTTTACTGGGTGGCCTGGCTGCGTGGCGGAGTACCGTCCCTCACTCCCCTCCCACCGCTGTTTTAATTCCAGCGGTGGCAGGAAGATTGGCCACTTACGGACCTCAATTGGCAGGCCTCTGAGCAGAAGGCCATCTCTGGCCTTTCCCACCCCTGACTTTATTAAGATGCAATGGGAAAGTGACGGGCCCTCCACCCCAGCACCTTCTGTCGCATTTCTATGCACCCCCCCGCCCCAACTGCCTCCCAGACTGTCTCCTGGGGGCCCATTAAATTCCACCCACTGTTCTTATTTTTTATTACTGACATCCTGGGTGGAACGGACAATTTAGTTCCTCAGTGTGGTCATTCTTGTGCTGCAGGTTTACTCTGGCTCAGACTCATTTGGCTAAGGGCCCTAAGAGAATGAGGTGATTTTAATTCAATCTAATTGGGGCTGGAATAGAATTAAGGGTCCCAGCTACCCCTCGCTACTTAACAAGAGGTAACAATTTACTGACTCTTTCCTCCCGCACTGGTGATCCATGGACATTGAACCTGGCCCATAACAGTGACCTGCTTTAGCACAGACAGACTTCCAGGTTCCCATTTGAAGCACCACATCGAATATATAGCAGCCGCTGTTAATATTGTGACAGACACCCTGAGTTACTCCATCTGGTGGATTTGGGGACACCTCGGTGTGCACATTATTTTTTTTGGTCAGCAAACTCATCACCATCTTTCAGAGTCTCTGAACTAAGCTCGGTAAACTCACAAAAATATGGTTTCCATTTACCTGACCTAAGGCTAGCGAAAATAACAGCCACTTTATTGTATAAATTTGCTTGTCCAAAATTCCTCTCACCGCTATATTAACAATGGCGTTAACCCATTGTGCAGTAATACTGCCTGTAGATACTTCCATGTTTTCTCTCAAAGCTACCTAAGGCTGGGGAACTTGGCAAGAGCAAAGGTTTAGGAACCCTCACCTCCCCCCTAAGTTCGATTTATTCTCATGTATGGAACATAGGAAGAGGAGTAGGTCGTTCAGCCCCTCAAGCCTGTTCTGTCATTCAATGAGATCTTAAATCCATCTTGCTGCCTTGGTTTCATAACCCACAATACCCTTGTCTAACACAAATAAGCACAGAGTGGAACCTACGGGTGGGGGTGAGGTGGGGGTGGGATGAGGGTTTTGAGTGTGTCCCACAGACAGCCCCTCAGATATGGCCCATTTTACACCAGCGCCGAGTTAAAATGGCCGCTGCTCAGTTTGACCAAATGCTTTTGAAAGCAAAACGTCAATTCTCTCAAGTGCAGGTCTGCAAAATTCGAAATAAACCAAACAGCTTAGCTCAGTGGAAATGGAGATTGTGCCTATTATCGGAATGTTAAGAACAAGCAGGGTCTGGTGAGGTCAGTACTGCGAAGAGAGCCTTTCAAATTTCAATTGAAAAATCTATTCCGGACTATCACCCCATTTGCACCCCAACCCCCATGCTCCCCACCTCTTACTGGTCAAGAATTGACCTCCTCAGGAGGTGCTCATTTACTCAAGTCTAGAGAGTCTCAGTACAGGTTGGCATAAGGGCATCCAAATATGGAGAGTAGTTACCCCTCGAGTTTGACCAGGTAAAAACCACATCATTTACCAACACAAAACCCTTCTAAGGTTCCCACTGCTTGTCCAAGTAGGTCAACCCTACCCATTAGGGGATTACCTTGTAGGCTTAACAATGTTTTGATTGAATTTGAGTCCATTTGAGGAACTATATATCTACCCCTGTCCCGTAGCCCATTACTTGCTGAATCCCTTTTGGGCCAAGGTTGAGGTTGGCTGTCTCATCAAATTAGCAAAAAAAACTATTGAGAACAGAAAACACAGAACCCTGCCTTCCCATCACATCAAGATTTTGTTGGACTGAAAAATTAGTGTGTGCTGCAGGGAAAGAAGTGGGGGAGGATGGTGGGGTGTAATTTTAATCTAACCCGCCCAGCAGGAAACTAAAATGTTCAGCTCCAAGTCAAGTGGAAAGAGTAAAGGTCATTCAGCCTACGCCTTCCAGAGACCATGAAGAATCTACAGCATTTCCCAATGTGCAGCCTGATGAAACCCTTTTGAATACAGAAGGTATCAAGCTGAGGTTTAAACAGATACAGAAATTGATAGACACTTCACCACACACCTCCTTTGGGAGCTGTGGAATCCAGCGGGTAATTTTAACAAAGTGGGAAACCAGAGTGATCGGATCAGCTGCCCGGTATTACTCTCCTACTCTCCACAGACTTCATATCCTGCAGTTACACAATGGGAAATGCAGGTGGAGAATTCTCGACTTGGGATAATCCAATCCTCTCATGGGCTGAGTTCAATCTCTGTGCTTGCTCCGAACAAATTCTAAGTAGGCTCACTAGTGATTGCCAAGTCCAAAATGGTGGAGACCTTAGCACACTCGTAGAAAGCTGCAGAGAGAGCCAACTCACAGCCGAGGGTTGTGTGCAGTTACATTCATAATGTAAGCTGCCATTATTATAAAGCAAGAGGATGACTTCTGAATGGACCCACCCACTTCCCATGAAGTAAAGCTGGCCAGCAGCTTTTCTCCTGACCTCTGCTTTTTCCCTGACAGGTCAACAAAAGAAAGACAATTTTGCTCTCGATATCCAGAAACATGTATCGATATTGTTGGATGCTCTCGTGCAGCTGCAGTTGTACCGATGTGACCAAGGGGCCAACTGCTGGACCATATAATGTGCAGAGAACATCTGGCACATCATCAAAAATCAGACATTTGATAACAGGACTTTGGTCACCTGCATGTTTTTCTTTTGTTTTTTGACTGTGGAAATGATCAGGTAACCAGACCCAAAACTGGGATCTGTCGAGAGTTCAGTACCAGAGGGGTTTTAGCCATTTAATTCTATGGCGGAGTTTCCCTGAGCTGCAAATTTACTGCAGTGAGACAACCTGAACTGCCCGACACTGGCGTCCAGTTGCATCGCCCTAGTTTACCTCTCGGCCCGGATCTTATACCTTAATACAAAATAGGCTATGAGGCGCAAGGAGACAAAGAAGATCCCAAGGACAATGAAGTCCAGGTAGAGTTTGCCGTGCTCTACATCGAGCTCTTTCAAAATGGCCTGCGACTTCTGGAAGTGGCACGTTTCATCTTTCTCGCAGTAGAGATCTTCACGGTCAAGACCGTAGATGGACAGGATGACCCCTTCAAAGCCGTATCTGTGGGGAGACAATGGTTTCTGTCAGTGTCTAGGTGAATGGAGGCAATGCAAGAACTTAGCAAAAGTAATGGGATGGGAAATGGCCATTCGGCCCATCAAGTCTACTCCTTCAACACATCATGTGGAATCTAGCCTAAATATCACTTTTTATAACCTCAGGATGTCTCAACGCACTGTACCACCAATGAAGTACTTTTCAAAGAGTAGTCATTGCTATAATGTAGGAAATGAGGCAGCAAGGTCCCACAAACAGCAATGTGATAACGACCAGATAATTTGTCTCAGTGTTGTTGAGTGAAAGATAGATAGTTACCAGAACACCGGGAAGAACTCACCTGCTCTTCTTTGAAGTAGTTTCATCGGATCTTTTACATCCAGCTGAGAGGGCAGATGGGGCCTCAATTTAACATCTCATCCAAAAGATAGCAGCTGACACTGCAGCACTCCCTCAGTAGTCTGCTGGGAGTGCCAGTTTAGATTATGTGCTCATGTCCCTGATATGGGAGTTGAACCCACAACCTTATGACTCAGAAGGCAAGTACACAATCACTGAGCCATGGCTGATACACTACCATGACACCACTATAATAAATCCTATCCCACCAAATTGAGTTCTTGAGTAACCAAGTCAAACTCTCCTGATCACAAGGGTAATCGAGTGAAATTGCAGAATATTTGTCTATCTTTACATCTCCAATGTTCAACTTTAGCCTGTTGTCCTCCTCAAGCAGCAGAGGAAACATTGCATCCTGTGACGTATTTGATCATCTCAAACTCTACCTGGCCCTATAAGCACCAGTCCCTTTCCTAACCAGATATTTACAGATAACATCTCACTATTAGCATCCTATTTATAGAGCACTCTCATCATTCAAGCCCCCTTATAGTGACAATCGTACAATAGGGCTCCTCTAATAGATGGTCTCAGCACTAGGGCCCATCTTAGCTCATCATTAGGACTCATGTTTTAACTGTCAAGACCCCTTCTACAGAGGGAATCTTCCCATCGCACATAACCAAACTCAACTACCCAAAGTTTTACACAGGACTCTTAAATAAGTCTACTATGCCTTCAGCTGTTTGGTTTTTAAAAGCAGTGCTGCTGATGATATTCATCCTTTTCTATGGAAAGCCCCACTCTGCATTAAAATGTTTGGGTTACCTGACGTAAGATATATATGACATCCACTGGAGGTACTTGGGAATAGTGTCAAAACTGACAAAGAATCCGGAAAACAGCAGCACTGGAATGGCAGTAACTGGACCTACAAATGTCGCCACCTGTAGACAGAAAGAAAAAGGTCAATTTACATTGATGCAGTGGGGCAATATTCACCACCTACAGGGAATACCAACAGAGATCTGATTGCGTGGCAAATGCAAACATGATGGAGCCAATAAAAAATGAAAGCAACCTATTATAGAATTTCTAGCACAGAATGAGGCTACTTGGCCCATTGTGCCTACGAACATTCAAATTAGGAGCAGGAGTAGGCCATTCGGCCCTTCAAGCCTGCTCCACCATTTGATAAGATCATGGCTGATCTGATTCTGGCCTCAATTCTACTTTCCTGTCTACCCCCTATACCCTTTGACCCCCTTGTCAATCAAGAATCTATCTAACTCAGCCTTAAAAATATTCAATGATCCTGCCTACACTGCTCACTGGGGAAGAGAATTTCACAGACTAACAACCCTCTGAGACAAAAAGTTTCTCTTCATCTCCATATTAAATGGGAGACTCTCAAATAAGTCTACTGTGATAGAATTCTGGTAAGCCTCTTATATTTAAACTGTGTCCCCTAGTTCTAGTCTCTCCCACAAGGGGAAACATCCTCTCAGCATCCACCCTGTCAAGTCCCCTCAGAATCTTATACGTTTCAGGCCCAACCTGTATAACCTTTCCTCATAAGATAATGCCTTCATCTCAGGAATCAGTAGAGTGAACCTTCTCTGAACTGCTTCCAATGCAATTATATCCTTTCTTAAGTAAGGAGACCAGAACTGTAGACAGTACTCCAGATGTGGTCTCACCTGCACCCTGTACAACTGTAGCAAAATTTCCTTACTTTTATATTCCATTCCCCTTGCAATAAACAACAACATTCCATTTGCCTTCCTAATCACTTGCTGTATCTGCATACTAACTATTTGTGATTCATATACCAGGACACCCAGATCCCTCTGTACCGCAGAGTTCTGCAATCTCTCCATTTAAATAATAGACTGCTTTTTTATTCTTCCTACCAAAGTGGACAAGTTCACATTTTCTCACACTATACTCCATCTGCCAAATTTTTGCCCACTCACTTAACCTATCTATATCCCTTTGCAGTCTCTTTATGTCCTCTTCAAACTTACTCTTCTACCGATCTTTGTGTCGTCAGCAAAATCATTGATATAAATTGTAAATAGCTGAGGCCCCAGCACTGATCCCTGTGGCACTCCACTAGTCACAGCTTGCCAACCCGAAAATTATCAATTTATCCCCACTCTCGGTTTCCTGTTAGCTAACCAATCCTCTGTGCCTGTGCTGGCACTTTGTAAAATCTATCCAATTAGTCCCACTGCCTCACTCTCACCACATAGCCCAGCAAATTTTCAAGTACATATCCAATTCCCCTTTGAAAATTACTATTGCATCTGCTTCCACCACCCTTTCAGGCCGTGTATTCCAGATCACAACAATTCGCTGTGTAAAAAAAAAATCCTCATTTCCCATTTGGATTTTTTTGTCAAATATCTTAAGTATGTCTATGTCCACTGGTTATTGACTCCCCCTATTCAATCTCTTCCACATAGTTTTGAACACCTCTATCATAACATAAGAACATAAGAAATAGGAGCAGGAGTAGGCCATTCGGCCCCTCAAGCCTGCCCCTGCCATTCAATAAGATCGTGACTGATCTGCCCAGACCTCAACTCCTCTTTCATGCCAGCTCCTCATAGCCCTCAACTCCCCGATATTTCAAAAATCTATCTACCTCTTCTTTAAATACTTTCAGTGATCTAGCCTCCACAACTCTCTGGGGTAGAGAATTCCAGACAATCACTACCCTCTGAGAGAAGAAATTCCTAGCATCTCAGTTTTAAATGAGTGCCCCCTTATTCTGTAACTATGTGCCCTGGTTTGAAATTCCCCCACTACTGGAAACATCTTCTCAACATCTACCCTGTCAAGCCCCCTCAGAATTTTGTACATTTCAATAAGATCAACCTTATTTCGTCTAAACTCTAATGAATAAAGGCCTAACCTGTTAGCCGTTCTTGATAAGTCAACCCCTTCATCCCAGGAATCAGCCTAGTAAATCTCTTTTGAACTGCCTCCAATGCTAGTATATCCTTTCTGAAATACGGGGACCAAAACTGTACACATACTCCAGGTACGGCCTCACCAACACCCTGTTCAATTGTAACAAGACTTCCCTATTTTTAAACTCCAACCCCCTAGCCAATAAAGACCAAAATTCCATTTGCTTTCTTAATTACTTGCTGCACCTGCATGCTAACTTTTGGTGTTTCATGCACAAGAACACCCAGATCCCTCTGTGCTGCACTTTTTTGGAGTCTCTCTCCATTTAAATAATAGTCTGCCTTTTGATTCTTCCTCCATCTGCCAGGTTTTTGCCCACTCACTCAACCGACCTATATCCCCTTGCAGATTCCTTATGTTCGCATCACAAAATGCCCTCCCACCTGTTTTTGTATCATCAGCAAATTTGGATATATTACACTTTGCCCCCTCCTCCAAGTCATAAATATAGATTGTAAATAATTGAGGCCTTAGGACTGATCCTTGTGGCACTCCACTAGTTACGATTTTGCAACCTGAAAAAGACCCATTAATCCCGACTGTCTTCTGTGAGTTAACCAATCCTCAATCCATGCTAATAATATTACCCCCAATACCGTGAGCTCCTGTCTTGTGAAATAATCTTTTATATGGCACCTTTTCGAATGACTTCTGGAAATCCAAATACATCACATTTACCAGTTCCCCTTTATCAACTCTGCTTGTTTATTCCTCAAAGAACTCTAGCAAATTTGTCAAACATGATTTCCCTTTCGCAAAACCATGTTGACTCTGATTGCATTAAGCTTTTCTAAATGTCCTGCTATTTCTTCCTTAATAATGGACTCTAGCATTCTCCCAATGACTGATGTTAGGCTGATTGGCCTATAGTTTCCTACTTTTAGTCTCCCTCCCTTCTTGAACAGGGATGTCACATTAGCACTTTTCCAATCCGCTGGGACCCTCCCGGAATCCAATGAGTTCTGGAATATTTCGACTAATGCATCCACTATCTCTGCAGCCACATCCTTTAAAACCCTTGGATGCAGGCCATCAGGTCCTGGCGACTTGTCTGCCTTTAGTCCCATTAGTTTGTCAAATACTTTGTCCCTCATGACAGGGACTGTTACAAGATCTTTCCTCCCTTTTGCTCCTTGCTTATCTGATATCTGTCGGATGTTTATAGCGTCCTCCACCATGAAGACTGATGCAAAATATTGGTTTAAATTATCTGCCACTTTCCTGTTCCCCATTATCAATTCTCCAGTCACATCCTCCATGGGTCCCACATTCACTTTAGCTACTCTCTTTTTATATACCCGTAGAAGCTCTTGCTGTTTGTTTTTATATTTCTTGCCAATTTTCTTTCATAATCAATTTTCTCCGTCTTTATTAGCTTTTTAATCATCCGCTGCTGGTTCTTAAAAAACTCCCAATTCTCCGGCCTATCACTAGTTTTCGTCCCTTTGTATGCCTTAGTTTTTGATTGGATACTCTCCTTGACCACCTTTGTTAACCATGGGTGGTTCATCCTTCTCATCGAGTCCTTCTTTTTGACCGGGATAACTTTTTGCTGAGTGTTATGAAATATCTGCTTAAATGTCTGCCACTGCTCATCCACTGACTTCCCCATAGTCTATTTTCCCAGCCCGCTTTAGACAACTCTTTCTTCATAACTCTGTAATTGCCCTTGTTTAAGTTGAGGACACTGGTTTGAGACCCGAGTTGCTCACCCTCAAACTGAACTTGAAATTCTACCATGTTGTGATCGCTACCCCCTAGAGGACCCTTAACTACGATATCTCTTATTAATCCTACCTCACTACACTTTACTAAATCTAAAATAGCCTGTTCCCGGGTAGGTTCTGCAACGTATTGCTCTAAGTACTCTAAGGCACTCGACAAATTCGTCTTCCATGTTATCTCTGCCAATCTGATTTGTCCAGTCAATATGCAGATTAAAATCACCCATGATAATTGTCGCGCCCTTCTTACATGCCTCCATTATTTCCCAATTTATACTTTGTCCTACAATGAGGCAACTCTTCAGGGGCCCAAAGACGACTCCCACCTGTGACTTCTTCCCCTTGTTATTCCTTATTTCCACCCAAGCTGATTCCACATCACGATCTATTGCACCTATATCACTACTCACCACCACACTGACACCTTCCTTCATTAACAAAGGTACCCCTTTTCCTTTTTGCCTATTTTTCCAGAACGTCAAATACCCTTGAATATTGAGTTCCCAGTCTTGGTCACCCTGCAACTACATCTCTGTAATAGCTATCAAGTCATATTCATTTATTTCTATTTGTGCCATCAACTCAGCTTTCTTAGTACAAATGCTGCCTGCATTCAGATAAAGAGCCTTAAGCTTTGACTTTTTACCAATATTACTTATTCTGGTTCTAATTTCTGCTGCACTCTTCTGCTTATATTTTCTGCCCCTTCCTGTCTCACTTTGATTACTGTTCACCTCTTCACTACCCTGCACCTCTGCTCTCTCGTTTCTTTTTGATTTTTTATACTTCCCTTCAATTGAACCCTCCCCCCCAACTAATTAGTTTAAAGTCCTATCTGCAACCCTAGTTATACGCTTCGCCAGGACACTGATCGCAGCATCAAATCATCCCTTAACCTTCTATGCTCTAAAACTCTTGCTATTTTTTCGAATGTTTTAACAATTGGCTTGACCTTAGCCCTGGATTTAGTTGGACCAGGAGACCTGACTGAGTAATGCTTCATTGGTTGTGGTCCTTATCGTGTTCTTTTTCTGCCACTCCATCACTGTGCCAAACTACTTTTCTCTTACTGGGAGGACTTGGATGTTGGATGTATTCCTGGAGGCTTTACCACATGGCCTTCTGTCTCCATCCGCCTAGCTTGTCCGTTCTGGGTCACCTAACAAGGCCATTATCATAGTGCACTGCCTTCCCAGGACAATTCGGAAACAACCAGACACCGTTGCCTAACTGGATGATTGTTGACTCTCAGTCAAACAGCCATTTTTAAAAATTTGCTCGCTGGAGGTGGCCACGCTGGCTAGGCCAGCATTTATTGCCCATCCTAATTGCCCTTGAGAAAGTGTTGGTGAGCTGCCTTCCTGAACCGCTGCAGTCCATGTCGTGTAGATACACCCAGAGTGCTGTTAGGGAGGGAGTTCCAGGATTTTGACCCAGCAACAATGAAGAAGTGGCAATATAGCTCCAAGTCAGGATGGTGTGTGGCTTAGAGAGGAACTTGCAAGTGGTGGTGTTCACATGCATTTGCTGCCCTTGACCTTCTAGGTGGTAGAGGTCACGGGTTTGGAAGATGCTTTCTAAGGAACCTTGGTGTGTTGCTGCAGTGCATCTTGTAGATAGTCCACACTGCTGCACCTGTGGTAGATGGGGTGTCGATTAAGCGGGCTGATTTGTCCTGGATGGTGTCGAAAGTTTTGGGTGTTCTTGGAGCTGCACTCCAGGCAAGTGAAGAGTATTCCATCACACTCCTGAATTGTACCTTGTAGACAGGTTTTGAGTCAGGAGATGAGTTACTCACCACAGAATTTCTAGCCTTTGACCTACTCTTGTAAGCCAATAGAATTATATGGCTTTTCCAGTTAAGTTTCTAATCAATAGTAACCCCCAGTATATTGATGGTGGGGGACTGAATGTCAAAGGGAGATGGTAATTGCCTGGCACAAATGTTACCTGCCACTTATCTGCCCAAGTCTGAATGTTGTTCAGGTCTTGCTGCATACGGGCATGGACTGTTTCAATATCTGAGGAGTTGCAAATGGTACTGAACACTGTGAAATCTTCAGCAAGCATCCCCACTTCTGACTTTATGTTGGAGGGAAAGTCATTGCTGAAGAAGCTGAAGATGGTTGCGTCTAGGATATTGCCCTGATAAACTCTTGCACTGTACATCTCCAATACCTTTACAACTAATAAGAGAAAATGTTCAAAGAAAATAAAAAATAAAACACAGTTTTTTAAAGCTCTGATGATTTTTCTCCCGGATTGTTCGCAGCAGTGTCCTGGAGGTACACCTTAAATTCCTGGCAACTCCAAGCTAATCCTGGAGTGTTGGCAACCCTATGAGATCTTCTGTCAAAAGAACCTCCCAGCATAGGCCCAGAACAACTGTTGTTTCTCCAGTTCCAGACATGGCTCATTCCAACTAGGCCCATAAGTGCTTTAGCTACTATTTGTAATTTTAACAGGAAGGTTGCACGTGGCTTAGGTCCACTACATTAATCCAGGTAACAAAGCAGGTCAATTTTTAGTCAAGCTTACTACTACAGTCCTTACTACTACCTCAGGTGATGTTCTAATATATTAGCCACTAGCCACATAAGAACATAAGATATAGGACAGTAGTAGGCCATATGGCCCATGAGCCTGCTCTGCCATTCAATAAGATCATGGCTGATCTTCTACTTCAACGCTTTCTCACCCTATCCCCATAATCTCTTGATTCCTTTAGTGCCCAAAAATCTATAGATCTCAGTCTTGAATATACTCAGTGACTGAGCATCTACAGCTGTCTGGCATAGAGAATTCCAAAGATTCTGTGTGAATGTCTCCTTATCTCAGTTCTAAATGGCTGACCCCTTATCCTGAGACTATGATCCCTAGTTTTAGGCACTCTAGCCAGGGGAAACAAGGTCTCAGCATCTACCCTGAAAAGCCTTTAAGAATATTATATGTTTCAATGAAATTGCCTCTCATTCTTCTAAATACCAGAGAATATAGGCCCATTCTACTCAATCACTCCTCATAAGGCAGCCTCTCTCAAGCCTTGGAATCAATCTAGTGAACCTTCCTTAGGTAAGGAGACCAGAAGCATACACAGTTGTCCAGGTGAGGACTCAATAAAGCCCGACATATTTGTAGCATGACTTTCTTATTCTTAAGGCTGAATAAGACGATTTACGATTTACACCATGTGAATTGCTCAGAAAAGAGCAGCTGTTTTCTTGAAAGAAAAGTTCTTAGAAGAACTGTTAGAACTCAACATTTTGGGCAACATACTCTGTCTGTCTTCTGGAGAAAAGACTGGATCTGTGAAAGAGGTGGGTTTATATGTGGTGGATGATGGGGGAGGGGGGTGCTGTGGGCGGGATCTTGCAGCTGATTGGTCAGGCTTAGTGTATCTGCGATAGGTTGGCACATGTTATTGTTCTTGCTGCTGATTGGTTGACTATTGTGTTCCATGATTGGTCAGTATATGCTATTGTTCTTGTTCATGATTGGTTGGCTAATCTAACCTGTGATAGGTCAGTACATGCTAATGTTTCTGCTGTGTGGTGGATCTTGAGTGTGTTTGGTTGTAAGTTTGTTGCACTTCGGTACGTTGGCTGCAGAGTGGATGGTGGTATGATTCTTAAGTAGGGGTAGCCAGATGTCATTGATGAGTAGGCCACTGTCTTGGGGGACAGTGTGGTTTTGCTAGATCCCCATGGCCTCCCTCACGTGTCTAGTATGTCAGCATGTGATTTTGAAATGAGTTTGGAGTTGGACCATTCGATGCAGTGGTTGTGGAGCGTGCTTGATGATAGCTAACTTGTCCATTCTCTGTGTTTGAAGCAGGCTTGGTGTTCCTTGTGTCTGATATGTCGGCTGAGGCCTATTTCCCCGATGTAGATGAGTCCACAGTCGCATGGTATATTGTAAATTCCTTGTTTATTGCAAGATGATTTCTTGTCTTTGTGGGTGTGGAGGATAAAATGGAGCTTCTTGGATGACTTGTAAGAACGTAAGAACCAGGAGTAGGCAATTCAGCCCCTCGAGCCTGCTCCGCCATTCAATATGATCATGGCTGATCTCACCTTGGCCTCAACTCCACTTTCCTGCTCATTGTCCATAACCCTTCAACCCATTTCTAATTAAAAATCTGTCTATCTCCTCCTTAAATTTAAATGTCCCGGCATCCACCACATGCTGGGATAGTGAATTCCACAGATTCACGACCCTTTGAGAGAAGTGATTTCTCCTCATCACTGTTTTAAATCTGCTACCCCTTATCCTAAAACTATTACCTCTCGTTCTAGATTGCCTCACAAGAGGAAACAACCTCTCTATGTCTACTTTGTCAATCCCCTTAATCATCTTATATACCTTATTTTAGATCTCCTCTCATTCTTCTAAACTCCAGAGAGTAAAGGCCTAAACTGCTCAATCTCTCTTCATAAGATAAATCCCCCCACCATCTCTGGAATCAATCTAGTGTCAGACTTGTGTCAGACTTCTATGTCTGCTGACTTGAGTATACACTCTAGTCTGTGCGAGGCGGAGCCAATGTACTCTTGTCTTAGTTGAGGTAGTTGTACCAGTGTGAATAACAGGTGGTTGTGTGTTGATCTTGTGGGAAGGAAATCCATTCAGTTGAATTGTAGAATTGATATGGAAAAGTTCTTAGGAACATAGCAGCAGAAGTAGCCCATTCAATCCATCGAGCCTGATCTGCCATTCAATACAATCATGGCTGATCTTCCACTTCAATGCCTTTTTCCCCACACTATCCTCATATTCCCTTATGTCATTTGTATTTAGAAATCTGTCAGTCTCTGCTTTAAACATACTCAATGACTGAGCTTCCACAGCCCTCTCGGATAGAGAATTCCAAAGACTCACAACCCTTTGAGTAAAGAAATTTCTCCTCATCTCTGACCTAAGTGGCTTCCCCCTTATTTTGAAATTATGTCCCTTGGTTCTAGACTCCCCAACCAGGGGAAACATCTTACCTGTATCTACCCTGTCTATCCCTTTTAAGTACTTTGTAGGTTTCAATGAGATCACCTCTCACTCTTAAAAACTGTAGAGAATACAGGCCCAGTTTCTCCAATCTCTCTTTGTAGGACAGTCCCACCATCCCAGGAACAAGTCTGGTGAAACTTCGTTGCACTCCCTCTATGGCAATAATATCCTTCCTAAGGTAAGGGAACCAAAGCTGCACACAATACTCCAGGTGCGGTTTAACCAAGGTTCTACACAATTGAAGCAAAACTTCACTACTCCTGTATTCAAAACCTCTTGCGATAAAGGCTAACATACCATTAGCCTTCTTAATTGCTTGCTACACCTGCATGTTAACTTTCAGTGACATATTGACAAAGACACCAGGTCCCTTTGTACATCTACACTTTCTAATCTCTTACCATTTAAGAAATACTCTGCTCATCTAATCCTCCTACCAAAGTGAATAACCTCACATTTTTCCACAGTATATTCTATCTGCCACGTTCTTGCCCACTCACTAAGTCTTTCCAAATCCCCTTGAAGCAGCTTTGCATCTTCCTCACAACATAGATTCCCACCTAGTTTTATGCCATCCGCAAATTTGGAAATACTACATTTGGTCCCCACATCCAAATCATTGATATATATAGTGAACAGCTGGGGCTCAAGCACTGATCCCTGTGGTGCCCCACTAGTCACAGCCTGCCAACGTGAGAATGACCCGTTTATTCCTACTCTCTGTTTTCTGCCTGTTAACCAATCCTCCTTCTTGTAGATGTTTCTTGTCACTGATGGAGTAGGCTCCTGTGATGAAAGTGTTGGAGACCGATTGGAGGGTTGAGGTGTGATGGAAAGAACAGTAGTTCAGATATCTGTCAGTGTGATTGGGCTTGCAGTAGACTTGGTATGCTGGTGTGCCATTGTGAGATTTGGTGATGAGGACATCAAGAAATGATATGGATAGTTGTTGTTCCATCTCCATGGTAAAGTTGATGCTTGGGTGTTGGTTGTTAAGAAGTTGTAGGAAGCTGTGAAGATCTCTATCATGTTGCCATTTGACTTAAGTGTCATTGATGTATAAGAGCCAGAATTTAGGTCGAAGAGTAGCTGATTGAAGTGCTGCTTGTTCAAACTCTTCCATGAATGTTGGCGACGATTGGTGACAGTGGAGATCCCATAGCAGCTCCATTTATTTGTTTGAAATAGGAATCTCACCATTGGAATCATGTTGAGTTAAGGCACATGAGTAGAAGATTTTAAATCTGGTCCGGTGTCATCACAATTCTGTCGTGCAAAGAGGTATCATCTTTTATGGGTTGTTTGATGATCAGACAGGCTTCCGGGACAGGTATACTGGTAAACAGTTACTCAACATCAAAACTGACAATTATATCTGATGGGTTGATTGTGGTTTGTTGTATCCTCTCGATGGAGTGTTTGGAGTTGGTGACGTCGATTTCCCCATTAGTGGTTGGAGAATCTTGGCTAAGTGTTGGAAAGTCTTGTATGTTGGCGAGCTTTTGGTTGAGATGGATTATGACAGAGCATCTGGTTTGTGGATTTTGAGTTGTCTGATTTTATTCAGACAGGAAGAGGAAGTGGTGCAGAGTTTATGATACAAAGGCTTGGGTAGAGCATTGTCCCTGTGTAGAGAGAGAGTGTCTTGCTGTTGATCTTCCTCTCAATGGTTGGGGTAGGGTCCCTGGGGAGTTTCTTGCAGGTGTCTGTTTTGAGGAGGTGTTGAATCTTATTGATCCATGGTAATGGTGGCATTTCCCTTGTTGGCAGTGAGTTGAGGCATCTGAATGCAGGTCATTGAGTACTGTTCTCTCTGTCTTGTTGATGTTGGATTTGGATGGTTTCCTTACTCTTATACTCCAAACCAGCTTTGAACAAAGGCAAACATACCATTTACCTTCCTAATTACTTGTTGTACCTGCATGTTAACTTTCCATGTATACATTCGCATACAAGGGACCCAAATTTCTCTAAATACCAACATTCACTAGTCTCTCACCTTCTACAAAATATTCTGCATTTCCATTCTTCCTACTAAAGTCAATAATTTCACAATTCACATTATACTGCATCTGTCACCTTCTTGCCCAATCACTTAACTGGACTATATTCCTTTACAGCCTCTGTACATCCTCCTCACAGCTGCCTAACTAGGAATCCAGATGTTGCTCATTGCATTTCTGATTTAAGAATAAGAATAACTAACAGACACTGTCATTGAGTTTAATACTCATATTCTCATGGTGTATGGGTGTGCACTTTAACCTTTTAGTGGGTTTGTTAGTAAAATGGCAAGACAGAAAACAGAGTGTGCAAGTGTTTTTTTAATCATTGTGAGTGCTTCCTTGGTTACTGAATGGAGGTAGCTGTTTTCTGAGTAAATTCTTCCATAACCTCACATTCCCCCCCCCCCCCCCCCCACTATCGTTGTAACCTCATCCAGTCCTACAACCCTCCTCTAACTCTGTGTTCCTCCAACTTTGGCCTCTTGGGAACCCCCACTTGCTTCTCCCCAACATTGATGGCCATGTCTTCAGCTGTTAACATTCTAAGGTCTGGAACTTTCTCTCCGAACAGCTTCAACTCTCCACCAGATCCCCGTTACATTAGGTAGGAGATAGTTTGGATATTTCGAGCATGATAGTGATGGTTATCTGCTAGCCTATACCTTTAAGGTCACTGCCGTTTGAAGGGAATTTATGCACTGTTAGGGGCAGAGAGCAACTATTTCAAACTCTGGGTCAACGATTGGCTTTCTTTCCTTCATCTCCAACAATGTGATATTTTGAAGTGTGGCCGTATCTAGATTATGATGCCTGGTATATCACATCTATTTTGTGAGGTCCGACTCATGCGACGGATATGTGCTAAATGCAAGACATTGATAATATATGATAGAGAGGTAGAGTGATACACACTGCCTGACCTGCTGAGTATGTCCAGCATCTTATATTAGAGACATTGATAGATCGATGGATGCATACTTGGATAGATGCATTGTTAGACAGAGGATAGACAAATAGATAGATAGATAGGTAGAAAGAATCTTCAAAAATCAAAAGAGAACAGTACAATTGAAAAAATTCGGGAACAAACTGCGATCTCTGACCTGGAGAGATGTGGATGCTGCTCCTATCAGGAGACCCAAAGATTGCGCAACCAGTGACGTCATCGTTCCCAAAGCTGCAAACAGAACGAAGCGGAGAGCATCGCACGGTTGAGACGTCATCCAGTAAACAATGCTACAGTAGGCTACTGGAAACATTACCTACACACAAAACAAAATCAATTTTCAACATTATTCCATTGGCATGAGTTAGTCTCTTTGTCGTTAGCTTTTAGGCAGGGTTAAGAACTCCACTCATTCCTCCCACCCCATTATTTCTTCTCTCCACTTCCAATGAGACTTGGCATTATTCCAGTTGAGAGGGGGTAGAGAGGAGACATGAGAAGCAGAGGAGTGAGTTACAAGGATAAACAAGAGAAAAATGGCCTACTCAGCCTTCAAAGGAAGTGCCTTTACAGAGGTGTAGATGTTATCAAACAATAGAGAAAAGGTAAATTTGGAGCACTGCTTCAAAATAGACTGACTAGAACGAGGGGGGAACAGGTTCAAATGAGCAAAAAAGTAAAATCTGGAAGTTTTTCAACAAAGTGTGATGAATGTGCAGAATGATTCCTGGATGGTGCAGTGGGACTCATTTAAGAAACAGCTGGCTGCTATGGTGAGAGGACTGTGGGTTCCTTCAATGATTAATGAGCAAAGATGGGCTACATTCCTGCTTATTCATCACATCTGTGCTTTGAAAACTAAGAGATACAGCATGCTCGCTCTTGTTTTTTTTCCTACCTTGACCACTGGTTTAACATTTGTGATCCATCAACTCAGCAATGGAGGATGATGGGCACAAGCCCCACGTCCTGTCATTCTCTGGAGCTGTACTTTGATGATTTACTCTATCATATTCAGTAATGTTCACACCTTTCCTCTCCAGGTATTTTCTGGCACTTTGCCCAAGTGACCACTCTTCACATTTGGCTGGACAGTGATTTGCCACATGTAATCTAACCCATTTATCCCTTGTAATGCCCCCACCACTGTCCTGACTGAGATCAGCCAACTGCACAGAGATCTGGGATCAAATCTGGGATCTTTCCGAGAAGTGTGCCAGTGCCACAACATACCTGCTGTTTACTTGGCGCATGGCTATAAAAAGGCTAACACAATTCTAGATTTATCTCAAGAGGTATAGAATATAAAAACCAAGTGGTAATGATAAGCTTATATAACATCTTAAAATGACCTCATTTGGCTCCATGCTATCGGAAGGATTTTAAGATTTTAGAGAGGATTCATTAGGATGCTGCCTGGTATGAAAAAATATAAATATAAAGAAAGACAAAAAAATTGGGTTCTTTTTCATGAGAATAGCACAGATTATGGGGCAATATGATAGAAGTGTTTCAAATTATGAAAGGATGAGACAAGTAGAGAGGAGCAGGAGGGTACAGCCGTGTAATGTTTATGTAATTGGACTGGTAATCCGGTGAACATTCATGCCATCGGAGAAATGGGTTTCACCAAGGACCAATGCCTCATTTCTCACCTGGAAGGGAACATCCGCCATTGTCTTAGCCAAATAGTAGGCCTTTAGGCTGTACCAGTAGTTCAGATGCTCCCGAAGAAATACTCCCATCTCCAGCGGAACTACAAAAAACGAACAGCACCACAATCAGGAAGAGAGTTGAGATTGACCCCGGTGCTGCCTATAGGCTCAGGGACCACCAGCGCACTGACCCTTCACCTGTGATCTTTGGCTGATTTGGCATCACCTTGAGTCTCTGGGCTGTGGAAATTCTCTCTTTTACTTCATAGATAGTGACGGGTTAATGTAACCAGCAGAATGCACACCTTTACGATTTCATTAGCCCGTTGTTAATTGTGGAGAAAACAGGCATTATCTCCACTGATTGTTGGAAGAAGAATTTCAGCAATTCCCTCACCCCAGGATAGATGTAAGTTTTGAAAATGGAGTATCGCTAGATTGATTCCAGGGATGGGGGGGGCTTGTCTTATGAAGAGAGATTGAGCAGTTTAGGCCTTTACTCTCTCGAGTTCAGAAGAATGAGAGGAGATCTAATTGAGGTATACAAGATGATTAAGGGGATTGACGAAGTAGACGTAGAGAGGATGTTTCCTCTGGTGGGGCAATCTAGAACGAGAAGTCATAGTCTTAGGATAAGGGGTAGCAGATTTAAAACAGAGATGAGGAGAAATTACTTCTCTCAAAGAGTCGTGAGTCTGTGGAATTCACTAACCCAGAGTGCAGTGGATGCCGCGACATTGAGTAAATTTAAGGAGTAGACAGATTTTTAATCAGTAAAGGGTTATGGAGAACGAGCAGGAAAGTGGAGTTGAGGCCGAGATGAGATCAGCCATGATCGTATTGAATGGTGGAGCAGGCTCGAGGGGCTGAATTGCCTACTCCTGCTCCTAGTTCTTGTGACCTTGTGACCTTATCACATCTGTGAGCTGTGCCTCTGGATTGCAATAAAAGTGATGAGATAATTCAGCCTTCAGTCCCCATTCCCCTTGTAGAAATGTTGTAATTTTTTATATAAATCTTAGATAAATCTTTTTTTAACTGGTGTGCATTTTATAGCTAATCAGGAGGTATGGGGAACGGCAGATAAGTGTTTATGTTACAGGACAAACAATCCAGAGGCCTAGTTTAATGAGGCGGAGACATGGGGCTGGATTTTGCCAAAGAGGCAGGTTAGGCGGCAGGTGTGTTGACTATTTTACACAGGAGTGCGGCGTGCTGATGCTCGATGGTTGCTGCCTCTGCACATTTGTTCTGGAGGCGACATCTTGGGGAGGAGGGCTAGGAAGTGGTAGCACATCTATTAGCCTCATTATTAATCTAATTGAGTGGTCTGTTTCCTCATATGTGTAATTTTTCCAATGGTGCGCATGCCCCCCGCTGAAGCTGCAGACTAGACGCTGCCTGGAGGCGGCCTCCCAACTGTAGGCTTAGATGTGGGGAGTTGGGGATGATGCTAGCGGGGCCTCCTTTAAATCTTCCCTCGAACCCTTTCTGAGCCATAGCTACAGGCGGCGCAGTGGCGCAGTGGTTAGCACTGCAGCCTCACAGCTCCAGGGACCCGGGTTCGATTCTGGGTAGTGCCTGTGTGGAGTTTGCAAGTTGCCCCTGTGTCTGCGTGGGTTTTCTCCGGGTGCTCCGGTTTCCTCCCACAAGCCAAAAGACTTGCAGGTTGATAGGTAAATTGGCCATTATAAATTGTCACTAGTATAGGTAGGTGGTAGGGAAATATAGGGACAGGTGGGGATGTTTGGTAGGAATATGGGATTAGTGTAGGATTAGTATAAATGAGTGGTTGATGGTCGGCACAGACTCGGTGGGCTAAAGGGCCTGTTTCAGTGCTGTATCTCTAATCTAATCTAATCTAATCCTATGGAGCGGGTCCTGCTCCACAATGATGGCCTGGCAGCTATGGCTTCACATATTTTAAAAACTTTACAAGACTTCGGCAGCATCTCCATTTTGAGGCACCCTCATGGCTGCAAAGTTCATCGGCAGTGCCCACCTCTCTCTTTCTGTAGGCTGCCAGCCTCCCACAGGCCTTGTGTCGGCCAACCTGGCCTCCTGCATGTGCAGGCCGCCTACTCTTCGTAAGTGAATGGGGCTCCCAGAGGCAGCCTATTAATTGGTCACTCCGGGAAAATTGCTCAGGTGGACAAGACTCGGACCATCGGGGTCAGGACCCGTGTATGGTCCTGACATCAGGGACCCACTGTCTGCTCGAAAATTCAGCTCATGAGTTCAGAACCCACCATGGCAGCTGGGGAATTTAAATTAAATTTAAGTAAATAAACCTGGAATTAAATGCAAAAGATAATATTAGTAATGGTGTCCATAAAACAACCAGATGATTGTAAATATCCATCTGATTCACTAATATCCTTTAGGGAAGGAAATCTTCCATCATTAACCAGTCTGACCTATGTGACTCCAGATCCACAGCAATGTGGTTGCCTCTTAACTCCCTACGAAATGGCCCTGTAAACCACTCAGTTGTACAGGGACGGGCAATGAATTGCCAGGAATGCCCAAATTCCATGAATGGCTATAAAAGGGTAGCACGAGCCTTAGGAATTCTCACTCAGCTTAAGTGACCATGCCCTCAGTGAAGAGATACTTACAGGTAAGGACAGTCGGCATGAGTGCTGCAAACATCAGGAACAGCATGGAGAAGAAGAGGAAGCCCGAGTTGCTCAGCACCTTCTTCGCCTCGTTCCCAATGCCCAGGTACAGCAAGCCTATCAGCAATCCAATACCAATGTGTGATGTGATGCGTAGGTGAGTCAGAACCTGGTGAGAATAAAGAATGTGCTATAGGCCCATTTTAAAAAATAAAACATAGCATAGCTTCTACCATCATAAAAAGTTCCAGTGATGTTATGATCTCTGAACAAGATTTAGTCCCAATTTCATGACTGTAACTCTCAAGTTACAATGTGTTGAAAGAGTGCAATTTGGATCAATGCTTGAAGAAATGTGTAGAAACAATCCCTTACTAAAGTCATTGGGTAGCCTCCTCTTCCCCTCCTCTCTTCTCCCACCTCCCCTACTTTCCTCCTTGTTGACCAGAATAACTCTAGGCAGGGATCTCACAGATGCAGTATAAGGTACAACTTAATTAGTCCAAAGTGCAGAAAGACCTAGGGCTGAATTTTTAGGCCCCAATCGGGACAAGCATGGGGGCGAACAGGCGCAGAATATCACGCCACCAGCCTGCATGCCAGTTCTCCAGCACCATCCCGCCCTCGGGCTATTTTCCCGGAGGTGGGATGGGGGCGGCAGGGCTGCTGAAAGTCCTATTGTCAGAGGCTGATTGGTATTTTCCAGTTGGCCTCCGAGCACCCAAAGGCATCGGGGATCAGCCCAGCTGCCTGGAGGCAGCCTCCTGGTGGCAGACCAGGGAGTTGGGATTTGGTGGGGAGGCGGGGGTGGTGTGCAGTGCTCCACACAGGATGTGAGGACCTCCACACCTGCCTGGCTTCAGCTGTAGCCACAGGCCACCCTGTGGGAGAGTTTCCCCCTCCACAATGGTGGCCCAGTTGTGAAATACATTTTTTATTTAACCTTTTAAAAAGTTGGAGACAGGGCACCTCTCTCTCATTTACTTGAAAAGATGGCCTCCAACTGTCCCTCCAGCTTCAAGAGCCTACCTGCCGCCCTTAATTGGATGGCAAGTCAGCCCTCTGGCCATTAACTGGCCAATTGGCGGGGTGACTGTTCCACACACAGTGCTGGCTTCTGACCTCCATCTGACCCTGACGTCAGGGTCCTAAAGCCCACGGGGAAAATCCTGCCCCTAGTGTTACAGTTATAGGTTGGTCAGAATGCTCCAACACCAATTTCAAGTTTCAAGCAACATATACTCACAACCCGTAACACTTCGGCTGGGTCAGTGATGGTTGCCAAATAGCGAATCTTTTCCAGCTTATTTATATGGTTTGTTGACAAACTATACACAGTGTTTCTATTGTGTGTTCAGGCCTCCCTGACTCTCCTTAATGGGATTATCACTGAGAAGACCAATCACAGCTAGTTCCTTTATTGCAAGTTACATTTGTGAGTTTTACTTGTCACAACCCTATGCCACATAGCAGAAATCCTTTTAACTCTTCAAATGAACAAACCTCTTGACTAAAAAGATTGGATAAAATGTGTTGCCTACTTCCCAATGTTCCTACCTCACTCTCCTTTCTCACGTCCCCTTCTCCTCCTCCTATTTGCCTCTCCCTAACCACCCTCTAAGCCTGCTTCATCAGAAGACTTTATATTGGCCTTGATTACCCATGTGAACGTCAATGGGAGATCAATTAGTTGTATGTGCAAAAATCAGACAGGAGGAATCACAACTGGTGTGATGTAGCAGATCATCTCAGTCAAGTAGTGCACAAGAACACAAGAAATAGGAGCAGAAGTAGACCATATGGCCCATTGAGCCAGCTCTGCCATTCAGTACGATCATGGCTGATCTTGAGCTTCAATTTCACTTTCCTGCCAGCTCCCTAAATTCCTCACTTCCCTGCGAGACCAAAAATCTATCTGAATGCCTTAAATGTATTCAACGATGAAGCATCCACAACCCTCTGGGCTTGAGAATTCCCAAGATTCACAACCCTTTGAGTGTAGTAATTTCTCCTCATCTCAGTCCTGAATGATCAGCCCCTTATCCTTAGACTTTCCCCCCGCGTTCTAAATTCCCCGACCAGTGGGAACAATCTCTCAGCTTCTACCATATCAAGCCCTTTCAGAATCTTGCATGGCTCAATCAGATCGCCTCTCATTCTTCAAAACTCCAGAGAATATTGGCCCAATTTACTTAGCCTCTCATCATAGGCCAACTCCCTCATCCCAGGGACCAATTTAGTAAATCTTCACTGCACTGCCTCCAGTGCAAGTATATCTTTTCTTAAATGTGGAGACCAAAACTGCACACAGTATTCCAGGTGTAGTCTCACCAAAGCCCTGTACAATTTTAGTAAGACTTCTTTATTCCTGTACTCCAATCCCCTTGCAATAAAGGACAACATGCCATTTGCCTTCCTAATAGCCAGCTGCACCTGCATATTAACTTTGTGCATTCCTTGTAAGAGGACACCCAAGTCTCTCTGAACAATAACACTTACCAGTTTCACACCTTTTAAAAAATATTCTGCTTTTCTATTTTTACGACCAAAGTGAACAACTTCACACTTCTCCACATTATACTCCATTTGCCATCTTGTTGCCCACTCACTTAAACTGTCTATATCTCTTTGTAGCCCCTCTGTGTCCTCCCCACAGCTTACCTTTTCACCGAGCTTTGTATCATCAGCAAACTTAGATACATTACTCTCTGTCTCTTCATCCAAATTATTAATATAGAGTGTAAATAGCTGAGGCCACAGCACTGATCCTTGCGACACCCCACTATTCACTGCCTGCCAACTTGAAAATGCCCCATTTATGCCCACTCTCTGCTTCCTGTCTGTTAACCAATCCTCTATCCACGCTAATATATTACCCCCAACACCATGAGCCTTTATCTTGCCAATTAATCTTTTATGTGGCACCTTATCGACCTAGTAGACATGTACTCAACATGTTAATTTATCTCTGTTCACTAAAATCACTGCCTGACCTACTGAGTGTTTCCACTGTTTTCTGATTTTGTTTTCAGATTTATGATATCTGTCGTTTCTTTTACAGGTTTTGAGGACATCTTTGAGGTTGGGGAGAGAGGTTGTCAGATTGAGGGGCTGAGAAAACAAGCATGGAATCATGATGGCTGGATGGCTTTTTAACTGATAGTGGAGCAGAAAAAGGGAGGCAAACGGGAGTCCTCAAGAGAGTAAAGGGTTCAAGCTAGGATACAGAGAAAGAAGAGGAAGAAGTGAGTGAGGCAATCATGGAGGTGGGATTTGACAACAAGGGATTTTGAAATCAATGTATTTGGGAAATGTGCTTTTTCGATGCAAGTTCTTTTTTCCTTCTAACCCACCCAGAGAAAACGGCAAGCAAAGAGTAAAATTTGAATATTAAGCCTAACATTACCCAGCAACTTAGACTGTTGTTCTTCAGTAGAAACTGAGGGCCCCGTTATTATCAAGTAATTGAGATTATTTATTATTATCCAGTAACTTGAGCATTTGGTCAAATATGAGCTGATGAGAGATCTAGCACGGATATGTAAAGGATAAGATGTCTAGCAAAACTTGTATTTTTTGAGGAGGTAACAAACATGGTAGATAAGGGAGTGTCGATGGATGTTGTTTATATAGACTCCCAGAAGGCAGTTAACAAGGATCCATATAAAATAACAAAATGAGGAGACATGGAAATGAAGGCAACCTATTAGCCTGGTTAGGGATTTGGTTAGGAGGTAGGAGACAGAGAGTAAGGATAATGGGAATACTCTTCAATTGGCACAATGTAACTACTGGTGTCCCCCAGGGGTCTTTACAGGAGCTTCAGCTTTTCACCATATTTGTAAATGACTTGGATGAAGGAATAGAGGCGAGGAATTCTGCAGCGAGTAACTCACCTCCTGACTCCCCAAAGCCTGTCCACCATCTACAAGGCACAAGTCAGGAGTGTGATGGAATACTCTCCACTTACCTGGATGGGTGCAGCTCCAACAACACTCAAGAAGCTCAACACCATCCAGGACAAAGCAGCCCGCTTGACTGGCACTCCATCCACAAACATTCACTCCCTGCACCACCGATGCACAGTGGCAGCAGTGTATACCATCTACAAGATGCACTGCAGCAACGCACCATGGCTCCTTAGACAGCACCTTACAAACCCGTGACCTCTACCAACTAGAAGGACAAGGTCAGCAAATGCATGGGAACACCACCACCTGCAAGTTCCCCTCCAAGTCACACACCATCCTGACTTGGAACTATATCACCATTCCTTCACTGTCACTGGGTCAAAATCCTGGAACTTCCTTCCTAACAGCACTGTGGGTGTACCTACCCCACATGGACTGCAGCGGTTCAAGAAGGTGACTCACCACCACCTTCTCAAGGGCAATTAGGGATGGGCAATAAATACTGGCCTGGCCAGCGACGCCCACATCCCATGAAAGAATTTTTAAAAAAGAAAACCTTATATTCAAGTTTACTGATGACACTGTTTAGGTGGCAAAGGACGTAATGCAAACAGAAGCAAAAAGTTGCAAAGGGACATTGACAGATTAGTGAGCGAGCAAAACTGTGGCAGATGGAGTTCAATATGGGACACTGTGAGGTCATTCACTTTGGACTTCAGATAAACAAATCGGAGTATTTCTAAGTTGCGAGAAGCTAAAAACTGTGGATGAGCCGAAAGGTTTAAGGGTCCAAGTACAGAAATCTCTAAAAGCGAGTGGACAGATTCAAAAAATTATTACAAAGGCTCATGGAATGTCAATCTTTATCTCAAGAGGAATACAAAGGATTCAATTATGTTATAGCTGTACAGAGCTCCAGCTAGACCATATTTAGAGCAGTGCATTCAGTTCTGTGCACTAAATCTCAGGAAGGATATACTGATCTTGAAGCAGGTTCACCAGAATGATACCAGGGCTAAAAGGGTTAAATTACAAAAACAGATTGTATAGATTAGACTTGTACTGTCCTGAATATAGTAGATTGAGCAGTGATCTAACTGAAGTGTTTGAGATGATCAAAGAAGCTGATTGAGTAGATAGAGAGGAACTATTTCCTCTGGTGGGGGAGTCCAGAACAAGGCGGGGGACACAACCTTAAAATTAGAGCCAGTCCATTCAGGGGTGATGACAGGAAGCACTTCTTCACACAAAGGGTTGTGGAAATCTGGAACTCTCCCCCCCAAAAAGCTGTTGATGGCGGGGGTCAATTGAAAATTTCTAAACTGCGATTGATAGATTTTTGTTCGGCAAGGGTACTAAGGCAGGTAGATAGATGGATTAAGATACAGATCAGCCATGATCTAATTAGATGACAGAACAGGCTCGAGGGACTGAATGGCCTACTCCATTTCCTATGTAAATGAGTGTTGTTATTAACTAGTAACATTATTATTGAGTAACTGAGACTGCTGTTATTATCTAGCATCTCAGAGCACCGCTGTTATTGGGTATCTGAGAGTGTTGCTGTTACTGGGTAACAGAAGGCACAGTTATTATCCAGTAACTTTGAGCACTGTTATCACCCAGTAAGTGAAAGCACTATTATTACCGAGTCTCTCATGATGCTGAGGAAGGTCCTTTTGAAGAGAATGCAGAATTGGGTCAGGCAGCTGGCAGAGAAACTGTGGCAACCTTCTGAGGGAGACGGATCCTGTGGAACAGAAAAAAGAACCTCAGCTATGTTTCACTATTATTCCCTGCCACACGATCCTTGGTTTCAACCCTTCATTAGAAAGGGGACTGTTTATCAAGACACAGGATGACACGGCTCAGAAATGGCATCCCCTTCAGTCCCCACCATCAAACATCCCCAGGTCAGGTACAGAGATCGGTCTTGCGTTATTTACCACCAATACTGTCTGGGTCCAATCAGTCCAACACAGTGAAAATGCCAGTTTCTAAGCAATAAAAATAAATCTCAAGGTCAATGAGTAAAGGAAGTTGATTATAATGTAAATTCTGCCCCCACAATGTGCCTCAGTCCCAACACCAGGGCAGCTCCCTCGACACTATTCGTATTGTTCCTCTCAATTCTCACACCAGGTATCCTCTCTGATTGAGATTGTGACTCACTGAGTTGGAGTGAAGTCGGGAGCATTTTTACAGTGTGGACTCATGCTCACTAGGAACTAAATCACACCTGATCCAATTCTCTCATGCAACACTCATAAGCAGCAATCGACTCGATTTAATAGAATTATTGGTCGTATAATTTTTTTTCCCCTCGTCTCTTTATTCCTCACTTGAGACTGAGGGCTCAATCAGGTCCCTCTGATTAGGGCATCGCAGGTATAGTGAAGTTACACGGAAATTTAATTGCCAAGGGGAGGCAGGGTGTTCTCGGCTGCAAGAAAGCAGGCGACAGTCCTCACTTCCTTCCTCACATCATCACTAAGCAAATACTGATAGAGGCCTAGGCTCAGGGCAAGAAATAATTGAAGGCCAACTGACTGAGGATCTGCCAGGGGAGGAGTGGTGGGGTGGAGGTGTGGTAGGAGACCAGAAGAGTAAAGGATAGAGTTACAATTATAATGAAACCTTTCTAGTAATAAATGCTTCACTATTAGTGATTACATTACCTCAACAGATGGCCTGTGCCAGAGGAAAGGGTTCAGCTCCTTGTCTTCATTTTCAGGTGACTTGCAGTCGGTATCGCACCTCCCATCCTGCACTGCTTTCACCAGTCTGGGGTTCTGCTCCCCATACTCACCAGATGCGATCTCCATCACTATGGAAACAAGCGTCATGCATTAGCACCTGACGCACTCACATCTCACGTGAGAGAATTAATTACGTTTACAGCTGCTGCAGCAGTGGAGAGGCAGCTATGAAGCTTCTAGTGCCAGGAACCTCAATTATTTTTTCTGGAGGTTAAATTCTTCCTGTTAGTAACTTTAGTCAAAAAACCATCACGTGAACTAAGTGGGATTTGTTTTCTAAATCTGGCTAAAGCTGGGTTTGCTGGGCTCTCTCTCGACCTAGGAATCACCTCTGCGACTCCTTCCCGCCACAATCCTTATGAACACCAGAGCCCAATAATTATGGTGAGATGGGAGGGTGTGAGAGAAGGACAAAACCAGCCGAAGAACCCGGCAAGGCCAGGGATGGGGAGCTCTTGCCAGCAGCTGGACAGTTTGACTGGTGGCGAGAAGGGAATACAGAGGAGAGAGGCCGCATCAGGGAATCTTGAGGACTGTCCTCGGTAATCAGGAGTGAGAGAGAGGCTGCGATTGAGAGAAGAGGTTGTGATCAGGAGGGAAACAGAGAGACTGCGATCTGCGATTGGGAGGGGGCGAGAGAGAGGCTGTGATCAGGAGGGAGGGAGAGAGAGAGGCTGTAATCAGGAGGGAAGGAGAGAGGCTGTAATCAGGAGGGAGAGAGAGAGACTGTGATCAGGAGGGAGAGAGAGAGGCTGCGATCAGGAGGGAGAGGGAGAGAGAGGGGCTGCGATCAGGAGGTAGAGGGAGAGGGGCTGTGATCAGGAGGGAGAGAGAGGGGCTGCGATCAGGAGGGAGAGGGAGAGAAAGGGGCTGCGATCAGGAGGGAGAGAGAGGGGCTGCAATAAGGAGCGAGAGAGAGGAGCTGTGATCAGGAGGGAGAGAGAGAGGCTGCGATCAGGTGGTAGAGGGAGGGGGGCTGTGATCAGGAGGGAGAGAGAGGGGCTGTGATCAGGAGGGAGAGAGAGGGGCTGCGATCAGGAGGGAGAGGGAGAGAGAGGGGCTGAGATCAGGAGGGAGAGGGAGAGAGAGGGGCTGCGATCAGGAGGTAGAGGTAGAGCAGCTGTGATCAGGAGGGAGAGAGAGGGGCTGCAATCAGGAGGTAGAGGGAGAGGGGCTGCGATCAGGAGGGAGAGAGAGGGGCTGCGATCAGGAGGGAGAGAGAGGGGCTTCAATCAGGAGGGAGAGAGAGGGGCTGCGATCAGGAGATAGAGGGAGAGGGGCTGCAATCAGGAGGGAGAGAGAGAGGCTGCGATCAGGAGAGAGAAAGAGAGGCTGCAATCAGGAGGGAGAAAGAGAGGGGCTACGAGCGGGAAGAGAGGCTGGGTTGGGGGTCCCTTGAGGATGGTCCTGGGTAATTGGGATGGGGAGAGAGGTCTTGATTGGGAGGGAGAGAGAAAGGCCATGATCAGGACAGAGTTTGTAATTGTAGCTGGTTCGGGAGGGTGAAGGTTGGAGATTTGTGCTTGGGGGGTGTTGGGGGGAGTGTGAAGATTGGAGGTTGAGGCGGGGGGGGTGGTGGTGAAGGTTTAATATTGGGACTGGCAGGCAGAGGACGAACAGCAACACGAGGTGGGACATGGGAAATCTGTGCAGCAACAGATAATTTTAAATTGAGTTCCCACTGCACTGTGGGAGCCTGATTTAAATATGTTAATTCCATTGTGGAGAGGTGGGACACTCTCATTGCGCTGATATCCAACAACATATTGGGGTCACGTTCTGCATATTTACCTGTTTAAGTAGTCCCCCACCTCGGACCCTCTCCTGTCCATCTTGGGTGGATGGAGGGAGGAGAGTCTGATTTAATATCAATGCCTACGAGTCCAGCTATGACTCAGTATCTCTAAGTCGGAAGGTTGTGGTTTAAGTCCCACTTCAGAGATTTGAGCACAAAGTCTAGGCTGACACTTCAGTGCAGTACTGGGGGAGGACCATCTTGGAGGTTCCAATTTTTGGATGTTAAACCACGGTCTCGTCTGCAACCTCAGGTGAGCGTAAAACATCTCACTGCACTATAATGAAGAAAATCATCATATACTGTGTGCAACATCAGTTCATACCAAAGTCAGCAGGATTGTGGTAGGTCGGACAATGCAGGCCAATCTCTTTGAGATATGGGACGAGGCTACAAACATTTCCACGGTAGATGCACTGTCCTTGGCTTAGGACGTAGAGCTGAATAAAAACAAAAGAACAACACATGAATAACAGCATCATCCACCCTGCCAAGTCTCAGTCACTAGGACTGCTCATTATTCAGTTTGGTATAAGATGTACAACCTATTTTGTTCCGCCTCACTCCACATATCTCAAACAGTACACGATCTGTGTTGGTTTTGCAGCTCATGATTATCCTACAATTCTCCATCAGTTGACAGTTCCATTCCAGTAACCCATGAACAGCACATAATCAACAGACCAATGTAATCCTTTCCATGAGGAACATTTGTGAGTGGATACAAGACACTAAACTTTCCAGCCACAATATTCCTCCGTCCATGTCATCTCAACAGAATTCAAAGGGTGCACTCTTTGCACACTCTCAACATGACCTCCGCCTGAACTGTTTGGCTTGTTCAGCCACTTTGCACGTACTGGGCAGCTCTGTCAGTGGCACTTGTTCAGAAGGTGGCAGGAGGGTGCACAGGGTGGGGTCAGGTTGTTTGCACTCTGGTCAGTAGCAGAATAAATTCTGAGTGTAATTCTGGCCTGGCGACTGCTGTCTGCAAAGGCAACCAAATTACCTCAATAGTGGTCTGAGGAAGGTGCTTCCTCTCCCTGTGCAGATCCTCCAATCTGAAGGCACAGTCCAGTAACTTCTACCATCCAATTATTAAGGGTGGTCTTCAGAACAAGATTCCAGCCAGTGATATCCATGCAAAAAGGACCCACAAGGCATCACAATATCATTTACCTAGGGTTTAAATCTTCTTACCTGCTGTGTTTTCCATTTAATGCTGTCTCTAGTTCTCCAGATATTGGTGCAGAATGGCCAATCACAAGAACTGGTCTCATGCTTAATCTAACTCATTCTTTCCTGGTTCCTCAATCCAGTCGAAATCCTTCCCTCTCTCAGCCTTCCTTTACTTTCTATGACCTTCAGGCATTTTAAACCCAATCCTGGGATCCACTCTCTGATTTTCCTGATCTTCTCTCCTCTACTCCTTCTAAACCCGCCGGGTGTCCTGAAACTAGGTCTTCATCTAGCTTTCTCAATTAAGGAGAAGCAATTGCCAAATTGCAGTGACTTGTTATTCCAAAAAGGCATGAGACACTGAGACACAGTGTTGAGATTCAGTAGGTAGGCGTCACCTGTGAAACCAGCATGCATCTCCTTTCGCTGGCATCAACCCTGGCAGTGAATCAGGGAATCAAGCCAGGAACTGCATTTAAAGCATAAGTACTTAGCTCATCAAATTCAGTGTGTGTGGAGGATACAGCAGATGAATGTGTGGCTGAAAACATGGTGCAGGAGGGAGGGCTTTAGTTTCCTGGATCACTGGGTCTGTTTCTGCCGAAGATGGGACCTGTACAAGTTGGATGGGTTGCACCTTGAACCGGAACGGGACCAACATCCTTGCTGGGCGGTTTGCTAGTGCTGTTTGGGGTGAGGGGTTAAATTAATTTGGCAGGGGGATGGGATACAGAGTGGAGGTACAGTAGGGGGTGAAGCACAGCCAAATATAGAAGAGAAATTAAGTCAGTCTGGAAGGCAGAGCAAATATAGACCTGTTAAGGCACAAACGAATAATGCAAGGCTGGATTGCATCTATTTTAACGCAAAGAGTAAGGCAGATAAATTGAGGGCATTGATTAACACATGGGAATATGATATTATTGCTCTCACAGAGACATAGTTGAGGGAAGGGCAGGACTGGCAGCTCAATATTCCAGGATATAGAATCTTCAGGTGTGCCTGGGGGGTGTAAAAGAGGAGGTGGCATTGCACTATTGATCAAGGAGTCAATTACTGCAGTAAGGAGGGATGATATTTTAGAAAGTTCCTCAAATGAGGCCATATGGGTAGAAGTTAAAAACAAAAAGGGGGCGATCACTTGGCTGGGAGTGTACTACAGGCCTCCAAACAGTCAGGGAGAGATAGAGGAGCAGATATGTAGCCAAATCTCAGAGAGGTGTAAAAATAATAGGGTAATAATAGAAAGGGATTTCAACTTCCCCAATATTATCAGGGATAGTCTTTGTGTAAAAAGCTTAAAGGGGGCGGAATTCTTAAAGTGCACACAGGAGAGGTTTTTGAGCCAGCACGTAGAAAGTCCTACAAGAGAAGCAGTGGTACTGGACCTAATCATAGGGAATGAAGCCAGACAAGTGATAGAAGTGTCAATGGGGGAACATTTCAGGGATAGTGACCACAACTCTGTAAGATTTAAGGTAGTTATGGAAATCAGAAATCAAAGTACAGAATTGAGGGAAGGCTGATTTCAATATGATAAAACAGGATCTGGCCAAAGTGGACTGGGAGTGGACTGATGTAGGAAAGTCTACATCAGACCAGTGGGAGTCATTCAAAAAGGAAGTAGTGAGAGTTCAGGGCCAACATGTACCCGTAAAGGTGAAGGGTAGGACCAATAAGTCCAGGGAACCCTGGATGTCAAGGGATATAGAGGATTGGCTAAGGAAAAAAAGAGGCTTATGGCAGATTCCGAGGGCTGAAAACAGCAGAGTACCTAGAGGAGTATAGAAAGTGTAGGTGGGTACTTAAAAAAGTAATTAGGAGAGTGAAGAGGGGGCATGAAAAAACACTGGAGGGCAAGTTAAAGGAAAATTCCAAGGTGTTTTATAAGTATATTAAGGGCACGAGAATAACCAGGGAAAGAGTAGGACCCATTAGGGAGCAAAGTGGCAATCTCTGTGTGGAGCTGGAGGACGTAGATGAGGTTTTAAATGATTATTTTTCATCAATGTTCACTATGGAGAAGGACAATGTAGGTGTAGAGATAAGGGAGGGGGATTGTGATATACTAGAACATATTAGTATTGAAAGGGTGGAAGTATTAGCTGTTTTAGCAGGCTTAAAAGTGGATAAATCCCCAGGCCCAGATGAGATATATCCCAATCTGTTATGTGAGGCAAGGGACAAGATTGCAGGGCCTCTGACACAAATTTTCAAATCCTCTCTGGCCACAGGAGAGGTGCCAGAGGACTGGAGGATAGCGAATGTGGTACCATTAATAAAGAAGAGTAGTAGGGATAAAACAGGTTATTACATCTAACATCAGTGGTCAGGAAACTATTGGAAAAAATTCTGAGGGACAGGATTAATCTCCACTTGGAGAGGCAGGGACTAATCAAGGATAGTCAGCATGGCTTTGTCAGGGGGAGATCATGTCCAACAAACTTGATTAAATTTTTTGAGGAGACCGGGTGTTTAGATGAGGGTAATGCAGTTGATGTAGTCTACAGGGACTTCAGTAAGGCTTTTGATAAGGTCCCACATGGGACATCAGTTAAGAAGGTAAGAGCCCATGGGATCCAGGGCAATTTGGCAAATTGGATCCAAAATTAGCTTAGTGGTAGGAGGCAGAAGGTGATGGTCGAGGGTTGTTTTTGCGATTGGAAGCCTGTGACCAGTGGTGTACCACAGGGATCAGTGCTGGGACCCTTGCTGTTTGTAGTGTATATTAATGATTTAGACATGAATATAGGAGGTATGATCAGTAAGTTCGCAGATGACATGAAAATTGATGGTGTTGTAAATAGTGAGGAGGAAAGCCTTAGATTACAGGACGATATAGACAGGCTTGTAAGATGGACAGAGCAGTGGCAAATGGAATTTAATCCTGAACAGTGTGAGGTGATACATTTCGGGAGGACTAACGTGGCAAGGGAATACACAAAGGATAGTAGGACCCTAGGAAATACAGAGTGTCAGAGGGACCTTGGTGTACTTGTCCATGGATCACTGAAGGCAACAGCACAGATAGATAAAGTGATCAGGAAGGCATATGGGATACTTGCCTTTATTAGCCGAGGCACAGAATATAAGAGCAGGGAGTTTATGATGGAGCTGTATAAAACGCTACTTAGGCCACAGCTGGAGCACTGTGTACAGTTCTGGTTGCCACACTATAGGAAAGATGTGATTACACTGGAGAGGGTGCAGAGGAGATTCACCAGGATGTTGCCTGGGCTGGAGCATTTCAGCTGTGAAGAGAGACTGGATAGGTGAGGGTAGTTTTCCTTAGAATGAGAAGGCTGAGGGGGGACCTGATTGAGGTATACAAAATTATGAAGGGTATAGATAGGATAGATAGGAAGAAACTTTTTCCCTTAGCGGAGGTGTCAATAACCAGGGGGCATAGATTTAAGGTGGCAGGAGGTTTAGAGGGAAACCACCCAGAGGGTGGTTGGAATCTGGAACACACTGCCTGAAGGGGTGGTAGAGGCAGGAACCCTCACAACATTTAAGAAGTATTTAGATGAGCACTTGAAACGCCACAGCATATAAGGCTACGGGCCAAGTGCTGGAAAATGGGATTAGAATAGATCGGTGCTTGCTGGCCGGCATGGACACGATGGGCCGAAGAGCCTGGTTCTGTGCTGTATAACTCTATGAGTCCTTGCTCTCCTGTAAGTAAAGATGATGAGTCAGTAAGCAGCATCTGCAGAGGCAGAGGTTTTGTTTTGGGAGTGTGATAACTCAAAAGCTTGTATAAGGTGACACCTGTCCCTCACTTGCCCCTGGAAAGGACCCCAGTTCTCGTGCAGGTTTGCTCAACTTTGGCAGACAAGGCGACAGTAATGTACATGGTCATCCCCATTCTTTTAAAGGGTGATGCCACCTTCGTAAGATGCAGATACACGTGTCACAAGCAAGATTATCACTGGCATAATAATAATAGCATCTGCAGATACAGTTAATCCTAGGATGGGTGTAGCAAGGCAGTGACGTGGACTCCATATTGCAGACTGTGGCAGGTCCGTGATTTTCAGCTGACGTGAGCACATGTCAGGTGATTTCTGACTGACGGGGAGACAAAACCATGTTCCTAGACAAGCAAGATCACAATTCTGGGTACTGCCTGTGCGGAGTTTGCAAGTTCTCCCTGTGTCTGCGTGGGTTTTCGCCGGGTGCTCCGGTTTCCTCCCACAGCCAAAGACTTGCAGGTTGATAGGTAAATTGGCCATTATAAATTGCCCCTAGTGTAGATAGGTGGTAGGGGAATATAGGAAAGTTGGGGATGTGGTAGCAATATGGGATTAGTGTAGGATTAGTATAAATGGGTGGTTGATGGTCAGCACAGACTCGGTGGGCCGAAGGGCCTGTTTCAGTGCTGTAGCTCTGAATAAATAAAAAACAAGCTGGGATTGTTCTCCTTTGAGCAGTTAAAGTTAAGAGGAGATTTAAATCCAAGTGTTCAAATTTATGAAGACTTTTGATAGGGTAGAGTGGTAACCAGATCAAGAAGATTTAAGATGATTGGCAAAAAACACAAGCAGGGAGATGAAGAGGAATATCTTTATGCAGCAAGTAGTTATGATCCGAACGCACTTCCTGAAGGCATAGTTGAAGCAAATTCATTAGGAATTGGCCAGGATTCCCATTCCTCCAGTGACTCCTGCTGAAAGCATAAGCTTGGGTACACTGTTAGGGAAGAACGGGCCTACACAGTCAAATAGCCTGTTCCCACACAAGGACAAGGCTCACACAGGAAAAATGGCCATATTACCAAATACTTACCACAGCACAATTCAGCACCTTCATGGCACAAGTTGAGAAAATTGGAGGAGCAGAGAAAATTCAAATCACTTCTCAAGTGTTTTAATGTAAATTGGATGAGTGCCATTCCCAATAGAAGTTAGCAAGTGACAATGAGTCACATAAAATGCTCGGATAAAACCACTGTAACTCCTCTGTCAAATAAAGGAGGGAAAGTACATTTCTTACCTTGTCAAACAGCTCGAAAAGTTTGGCACTGGGCTGGTGTATGGTGCAGATGACAGTTCTCCCACCCTGAGCCAAGGATTTCATCTGAGAAACTACCTGGAAACAGGATGAACTGTCCAGGCCACTGCAAGCAAAGGAATGGATGATGAAATTATTCAAGCGACAGGGTAAACATTGGACTATCTCTTTGAAAGAACTGTGTGCAGTGCCCCACAATGGAACATCCCAGGTAGGAACCCACTATCCACCATTCTGGGTCACCACGGGCAGAAGTTTTCCAGCACCACGATGTTGGGCTTGGAGGTGTTGGGGGGGGGGGGGGGGTGGGGGTGGCGGGGGCAGTGGGACAATGGAAATTAGGGGGGAGCACTGTTGGAACAGCTCCCCGACGCATTCCCACCATCAGCTAGGTTTCCCGGGATGGGTAGGAATTCTGATCAGCTGCTCGCACCACAGAGACAGGCAGACAATTTACATAATTAAAGTCCCAATTGGAGGCCATTTTTCCAGTGGCAATGTGGTTTAATAGAGGTGGCTTCACTACAGCAGTCCAGTGGGCCATTGGCGCCAAAGGCTCCATCCCCCAAAGAGAGGCCACCGTGGCCCTAATGATCCAAGCAGAGGGGCTTTCCTCCGATCTGAGGGGCCTACTGCCCTCTCCCCTCTGATAATTGTTTATTTTCACACTTCCAAGGGCGCCCTCACGTTGAGGTGCCCTTTTTTCCTTTCTTCTTTTTCTTTGAAGATGGCCTTTATACCCCAGGCGTCTTTTATGTATGTTATGTCGAGGGGGCCTTTATTCCTCAGGCTCCCTTTATATACATTTTTAAAATACCTTTATTAAAATCAAATAAATAAACCAAAGACTCAAATTAAAATGCCATTCTTGGCGTCAATGATGCAGTCCAGCCCCTGCGGTGCCCACCGGTGGCGGAAGGCCTCAAGTGTGCCGACGGATACCGCATGTTCCTTCTGCAGGGACACCCTGGCGCAAACGTAACCTCGGAAGAAGGGCAGGCAATCAGGGAACACAGACCCCCCCTGACAGCCCACAGCCTGGACCTGTGAATTGCCACCTTGGCCAGGCCCAGGAGCAGACCGACGAGGAGATCCTCCTCCCGTCCCACGCCTCTCCGCACCACATGCCCAAAGATCAGGAGCGTGGGGCTGAAGTGAAACCAAAACCTGAGGATCAGCCCCTTCAAATACTCAAAGAGGAGCTGAAACCTCGCACACTCCATATATACATGGAACACAGCCTTGTCCAGGCCGCAGAAATTACAGGCGGCCTGGGAGTCCGTGCACCTGCTTAAAAGCCTACTGCACGGGACTGCCCTGCGCAGCACCCTCCACTCCAGGTCCCCGATGTAAAGGGGGAGGACTCCACCTCTCCCGGTGGGGTTTCCAAGGCTCCAGAGCTGCCGTTCCTCTGGTTGGGCTGGCAGCATCGAGAGTCTGCCCGTCATCCTTAATAGAACAGCGAGCACGGAGCTGGCTAATTAGGAGGCCACCACCAGGAAGACTGCGCCAGAGGGCACGCTTCTAGCAAGTGCGGGCTCCCGACCCCTTGTGGTCCTGACATCGGGGTCCTGAAGCCCATGGTAAAATCCTGCCCTACCTGTCATATCAGGAATATCTCGAACAAGTTTTCTTTAAGTATGCCTATAAGGAGTCTCATCTTTACATTAATAACTCCAAGTATTTCATTAGTTACTCATTTTGCTACATTTAGCCCTTTTCTTTGTAAATGAAATGTTAGCACCTTATTACATCTCTCAGTGGTCCCAAAGCACTTTGCATCCAAGTGAATTGTTTTATTGCTAATCACAGCAGCCATTTTACATATCTGGAAGTCCCACAGACAGCAATGAAATGAATGATCAGTTAACCAAATTATTTTCATAACGTTGACCACTGTGAAGAATACTGGGCACTGGTAGATGTGCCATTCAGCTCAAAGCGCTTCTCCACATCAGCGTCTACCAATTTCTTTCATGGTTGTATTTGGACCATAGCTTGGATTTTCAGAATCGGTGTTAACGTAATGACTGCAAATTAACACCGGTCCAAAAATGCCGGTTTACACACTTGTTAAACTGTTCGAGTGCTCCAGGCCCTTGTTTTAAAATTTGAAAATCGCAAAGGTACCTGGTAGGCTCATCAAAAAACATGACAGGAGGGTTGTTCACCAGCTCGAGGGCAATGGCAAGACGCTTCCGCTGGCCTCCAGAGAGGCTGCCAGTCCGAGTGTTAGCACATTCCAGCAGACCAAGGGCTGTTAGAATCTCTTTCACCTGTCAAGAACAGATATGATATCACAAGAGGTCAGATCACGAGGTCAGCTGTTCGCATCTTCAATGCCAATTTTGAAAACAAGATCATAAGCTAAGGACAGAGGAGGAAGGCCAGTTTTAACTAGGCTAGATGGTGCATGAAGGGAGAACTTCATGACAAAGTGAGGCATCGAAAAAAAAATCTTGGTAAACATTTTTGAGCAATCTGTCAAGTAGGATAGTGGAACCACTACATAGAATTACAGCACATAAGGAGGCCATTTGGCCCAGCTATTCCATACTGGTGTTTATGCTCCACATGAGCCTCCTTCCACCCCCTCTTCATCTAACCCATCAGCATATCCTTCTATTCCTTTCTCTCTCATACATTTATCTCACTTCCACTTAAATGCAACTATGCTATTTGCTTCAAGTACGAATGTGATATTAAGTTCCACTCTCTGGATAAAGAAATTTCTCCTGAGTTTCCCATTCGTTATCTTATGTTGATTGCCTCTATTTTTAGAGTTTGTTACAACTAGAAAGATCTTCTCTATGTCTACCCCATCAACCCTTTTCAGAATCTTAAAGCCCTCTATGAGGTCACCTTCTCTTTTCTAGAGAAGACAGCCCAGCCTGTTTTTTAAAATTCATTCAGGGGATGTGGGAGTCGCTGGCCAGGCCAGCATTTATTGCCCATCCCCAATTGCCCTTGAGGAGGTGGTGGTGAGCTGCCTTCTTGAACCGCTGCAATCCATTTGGGATAGGTACACCCACAGTGCTGTTAGGAAGGGAGTTCCAGGATTTTGATCCAGCGACAGTGAAGGAACGGCGATATAGTTCCAAGTCAGGATGGTGTGTGACTTGGAGGGGAACTTTCAGGTGGTGGTGTTCCCATGTATTTGCTGCCCTTGTCCTTCTAGTTGGTAGAGGTCACGGGTTTGGAAGGTGCTGTCTAAGGAGCCTTGGTGCATTGCCGCAGTGCATCTTGTAGATGGTACACACTGCTGCCACTGTGCGTCGGTGGTGGAGGGAGTGAATGTTTGCAGATGGGGTGCCAATCAAGCGGGCTGCTTTGTCCTGGATGGTGTTGAGATTCTTGAGTGTTGTTGGAGCTGGACCCATCCAGGCAAGTGGAGAGTATTCCATCACACTCCTGATTTGTGCCTTGTAGATAGTGGACAGGCTTTGGGGAGTCAGGAGGTGAGTTACTCGCCTCAGGATTCCTAGCCTCTGACCTGCTCTTGTAGCCACGGTATTTATATGGCTACTCCAGTTCAGTTTCTGGTCAATGGTAGCCCCTAGGATGTTGATAGTGGGGGATTCAGCGATGGTAATGCCGTTGAATGTCAAGGGGAGATGGTTAGATTCTCTCTTGTTGGAGATGGTCATTGCCTGGCACTTGTGTGGCGCAAATGTTACTTGCCACTTATCAGCCCAAGCCTAGATATTGTCCAGGTCTTGCTGCATTTCTACACGGACTGCTTCAGTATCTGAGGAGTCACGAACGGTGTTGAACATTGTGCAATCATCAGCGAACATCCCCACTTCTGACTTTATGATTGAAGGAAGGTCATTGATGAAGCAGCTGAAGATGGTTGGGCCTAGGACACTACCCTGAGGAACTCCTACAGTGATGTCCTGGAGTTGGGATGATTAACCTCCAACAACCACAACCATCTCCCTTTGTGCTAGGTAGGACTCCAGCCAGCGTAGGGTTTTCCCCATGATTCCCATTGACCTCAGTTTTTCGAGGGCTCCTTGATGCCATACTCGGTCAAATGCTGCATTGATGTCAAAGGCAGTCACTCTCACCTCACCTCCTGAGTTCAGCTCTTTTGTCCATGTTTGAACCAAGGCTGTAATGAGGTTAGGAGCTGAGTGGCCCTGGCGGAACCCAAACTGAGCGTCACTAAGCAGGTTATTGCTAAGCAAGTGCCGCTTGATGGCAATGTTGATGAGACCTTCCATCAATTTACTGATGATTGAGAGTAGGCTGATGGGGCGGTAATTGGCCGGGTTGGACATGTCCTGCTTTTTGTGTACAGGACATACCTGGGCAATTTTCCACATTGCAGGGTAGATGCCAGTGTTGTAGCTGTACTGGAACAGCTTTGCTAGGGGCACGGCAAGTTCTGGAGCACAGGTCTTCAGCACTATTGCCGGAATATTGTCAGGGCCCATAGCTTTTGCAGTATCCAGTGCCTTCAGTCGTTTCTTGATATCATGCGGAGTGAATCGAATTGGCTGAAGTCTGGCATCTGTGATGCTGGGGACTTCAGGAGGAGGCTGAGATGGATCATCAACTCGGCACTTCTGGCTGAAGATTGTTGCAAATGCTTCAGCCTTATCTTTCGCACTGATGTGCTGCGCGCCCCCATCATCGAGGATGGGGATATTTGTGGAGCCACCTCCTCCAGTTGTTTAATTGTCCACCACCATTTACGGCTGGATGCGGCAGGACTGCAGAGCTTAGATCTGATTCGTTTATTATGGTATCACTTAGCTCTGTCTATCGCATGCTGCTTACGCAGTTTGGCATGCAGGTAGTCCTGGGTTGTAGCTTCACCAGGTTGACACCTCATTTTGAGGTATGCCTGGTGCTGCTCCTGGCATGCCCTCCTGCACTCTTCATTGAACCAGGGTTGGTCTCCTGGCTTGATGGTAATGGTAGAGTGGGGGATATGTCGGGCCATGAGGTTACAGATTGTGGTTGAGTACAATTCTGCTGCTGCTGATGGCCCACAGCGCCTCATGGATGCCCAGTTTTGCATTGCTAGATCGGTTCGAAATCTATCCCATTTAGCCTGGTGATAGTGCCACACAACACGATGGAGGGTATCCTCAATGTGAAGGCGGGATTTTGTCTCCACAAGGACTGTGCGGTGGTCACTCCTACCGATACTGTCATGGACAGAAGCATCTGCGGCAGGCAGATTGGTGAGAACAAGGTCAAGTATGTTTATCCCTCGTGTTGGTTCCGCCACCACCTGCCACAGACCCAGTCTAGCAGCTATGTCCTTTAGGACTCTGCCAGCTCAATCAGTAGTGGTGCTACCCAACCACTCTTGGTGATGGACATTGAAGTCCTCCACCCAGAGTACATTTTGTGCCCTTGCCACCTTCAGTGCTTCCTCCAAGTGGTGTTCAACATGGAGGAGTACTGAGTCATCAGCTGAGGGAGGGCGGTAGGTGGAAATCAGTAGGAGGTTACCTTGTCCATGTTTGACCTGATGCCATAAGACTTCATGGGGTCCGGAGTCGATGTTGAGGACTCCCTGGGCAACTCCCTCCCTACTGTATACCACTGTGCCACCACCTCTGGTGGGTCTGACCTGCTGGTGGGACAGGACATACCCGGGGATGGTGATGGCAGCGTCTGGGACATTGTCTGTAAGGTATGATTCTGTGAGTATGACTATGTCAGGCTGTTGCTTGACTAGTCTGTGGGACAGCTCTCCCAACTTTGGCACAAGCCCCAGATGTTAGTAAGGAGGACTTTGCAGGGTCGACAGGGCTGGGTTTGCTGTTGTCTTCCGGTGCCTAGGTCGATGCAGGGTGATCCGTCCAGTTTCATTCCTTTTTTTTTGACTTCGTAGCGGTTAGGTACAACTGAGTGGCTTGCTAGGCCATTTCAGAGGGCATGTAAGAGTTAACCACATTGCTGTGGGTCTGGAGTCACATGTAGGCCAGACCAGGTAAGGACAGCAGATTTCCTTCCCTAAAGGACATTAGTGAACCAGATGGATTTTTACAACAATCGACAATGGTTTCATGGCCATCATTAGACTAGCTTTTAATTCCAGATTTTTATTAATTAAATTCAAATTCCACCTTCTGCTGTTGTGGGATTCGAACCCATGTCCCCAGAGAAATACCCTAGTATTTCTAGTTACATGGGTTACTAGTCCAGTGATAATACCACTACGCCACCGCCTACCCGTACCTGTTTAATATTTCCTGCTAGGTCAACAAGTATGTTCAGAATGTGGCAGAATGCTAGCCTGACTGACATGGAGTACTGCAGGGGTAAGCTATGATGGGCCAAATGTCGTTTCCTTTATCTTTGACCCTTTTCTTCTGTTCTTTCACCTTCGCAGTAAATCTGCTGCTTTGTTGGCAGGTTTACAATGTGTCCTGTACAAGGTCATCAAAATAACAAAGAAATGAAAGCACTCAGAGAACCTGCTTCAAAATCTCTGACAGGACTCACCATTTCTTTTCGACCTTCGTCTTTCTCCTGGAGCTTCAGGTTAGCTGAGACCTGAAAGACGATAAACACAAAATTGCAGTAAGACGAAGACAACACACATTGTTCTGAGATCAGCATCTGTAGGGAGCAGTACCGAGCCAGCAGACTGAAGCTTTACTGTAGAGGGTGCAAGCTCAAGCCAGTATGAGACAGCGCCCTGACGGTACGTCACACAGCTTATCATTAGAGTGCTCAAATGCACCAATCCACACCAGATACCTTTCCATTTCAATGCAAAAGTGGCAGTATAACTGCAATCTTAGAAACAATATGTTGTAAAGCAAAAAATAAAAGGAATGAGGGTCAACAATTATTTCGAGCCTTCAATGTAAAAAAAAAAGTCCCATGGCTGCCTCGGGAAAAAAACAATATTGCAGCAGGGACCTGAAACAGGATTAGATGCTTATTTGCATATGCAAATGGCCTAATATCTGCTTCAGGCATGGGTAAAGGACGCCTCTTGTTTGTCCTTTTCTGATATGTCCAGCACACTTGGGGTCCTAAGAGTGCACGCTCCTCCTGCCTGCCATTTTAGGGCCTTAGGAGGCGGCCCAATTTTAGCCCCAGAGAAACCATATCCTCACGTGGGGAAATCCATGCAGGCAAATTCTTAAAATTAGAGCTGGGCCATTCAGAATTGAAATCAGGAAGCACTTTTTTGACATAAAGGTTATTGTAAATTTAGAACTCGCTCCCCCAAAAGTCTGTGGTTTCTGGGAGACAACTGAAATTTTCAAGACTGATATGGATAAATTGTTATTCTGTAAAGGTATCAAGGGATACAAAACACAAGGCATTTTGCAGGTACGTTATCAGACAAAATTTGACACTGAGTCACATGATATATAAGATATACATGCGTTAAATGCTGGTCTTGCGAGTGACGCTCACATCCCATGAACGAGTGAAAAGAAATTAAAACAGGTGACCTAAAACTTGGTCAAAGAGGTGGATTTTAAGAAGAGAGAGAGATAGAGAGACAAAGAGGTTGAGTGGCGGAATTCCTGAGCTTAGGCCCTAGGCATGGCCGCCAGTGGTGGAGCGATTAATATTGGGGATGTGCAAAAGGCCAGAATTGGAGGAGCATAGAAATATCAGAGGGTTGTAGGGCTGGAGGAAGTTAGAGTTAGGGAGGGGTGACCCCATGAAGGGATTTGAAAACAGGTCCCATCAGGATTGAGGGGATGAATGGCCTACTCTGCTTCCTATGTGCAGGTTTCAGTCTTGGTAGCTCCTGCACCTTTGGTCTCAAATAAAACAAAAAAAAAATTCAACAGACTCTGTGAAAGCATTGAATAATTACAATTCCATAGTCGGTGGGAAGCAAAGGAGTAAAGCTTAGGGGAGTGCGGAGACGCAAAAGAACTGGAGGGATCGCTATAATGGGTAGAGCTGGCTCAGCTGTGGTAGTTTTACTCGTTCTGACTTTCCTCTGCTTCTATATGGGACCTGTTTTCCATTAGTAGCCAGGCCTTCAGCTCGCTAGGCCTTAAGCTGTGGAATTTCCTCATTAAACCTCTTCGCCTCTGTATCTACCTCTTCCTTTTAGATCCTCTTTAAAACCTACATCTTTGACCAAGGGATGTGTGTGTCGCTGGCAAGGCCAGAATTTATCTCATGCATATCTCACTTATCATGTGACTCAGTGCCAAATTTTGTCTGATAGCACCTTGGGATGTGTTATTGCATTAAAGGCAATGTATAAATGCAACGTGGTGTCATTTCTGTTGTTGCTGTTGTACAGAGCCACCGCATCATAAACCTACCATCATTGCCTCCTGAACAGTGAGGTGAGGCAGCAGCATGTCATCCTGCATGATGTAACATGACACTTTCCGGAAGGACCGAAGATCCCGAGGGTGTCCATTAATCAAGAGCTGGCCTTTCATTCCGGTTTCCCTAAATTAATCACAAAAACAAGGTAGATCAGTAAAGAATAGCCACTGAGGAATTATAATTTTCAATAAATATCTTTTCTCACAGGATTTCTAATCTCATCAAAACAAGGAAAGTCAATGCTGGAAACAAAATGCTCTTCCACATCTGCATCCCAGGTCAGGAACAGCAGTGATTAAATGCAGAATAATGCTCCCTCTACTTTCTTCCCACGAAGTGCCTGAATTCTTAACTTCAGAAGAGAACTCCGCCTCACCCTGCTGAATGCTAGGGTTGTCAACCCTCCAGGATTGTCCCGGATTAATCTCCTAGATACTGCTGCAAGCAAAACCCAGGAGAAAAATCAGAGGGGCATTAAAAAAAAAAAATTCTTTGAACTTTTGTTCATTAGTTCTGAAAAGGAGATGGGGAAAATGGCTGACTGACAGCCAAGTACCAACCAAAGACTCTGTTCACTTTTCGATTGGTCATGGCCGTGAGGACTGATGTGTTGGGTGATGTACCAATGGAGTGAGCACGGGGCAGGGTGACTGAAGAAGGGAGGTCATATGTTGAAACGTCTTGGAATATATTGAACCAGAGTTGGCAACTCAACCCACTACACCAATGTAACATCTCCACCTCCTACTCCAGCCATCACTGTGGCCTCTCTGAGATTGGTAAGCAGTGGCAATTTGATGCCTATACCCATTCGGAGCTGGATGGATGTCGTCTAACCCCATTTCAGCAGAGACAGGAGACCTTCATCCCAGAGATGAAAGGCCAGTGGAATAGCTCAACGCATCAGCCAACCCCACAACATTAACACAACTACTAACCAATATTACAGATGCACCTACTGTAAAATGTAGTAAGTCACACCTCCCGAAGTGTTTTATTTATCCACTTATAAATATAGGGATATTTTATGTCGGCCAAATTGGAAAGCAAATTGAACTAGAATTGTCTATTGTAAACAAAATTCATGCATGAGAGTTTCTGGATCCACATACTTTTCACAGCAATAGTATTTTTAATGCATTTTAATACAAGCCGTGTTCTGTCCAATAATGTGGTGTCATCACTAGCACCCCTGGACAACCCCACGCCTTTGTTCATTTTCTTCCTCTTTTGAAAGCACTGCTTCCTTTTGCTGTGCAGCCATCACAAATGCTGACAGTCCTTGGGGCTCCTCAGCTAAGTGGTTATTCCTGATGTGTGAGCCCAGAGAGTGAGAGGGTTGGCAGGTGCACATTCCAGCAGGATTACTGGATAGTCATCAGGATATACAGGTTTTCAGTGCACTGCATATTTTAAGGAAAATACGGTAGTTTAATGTTGAGATAGTTGCCGGGCTTCTCATCAATACATTTTGGCTGGCCTAGCTTCTTCTTACCTGTACCCTGCCAGAATATTCATGAGCGTTGACTTTCCAGCTCCCGAGGGACCCAGGATAGCTATGAGCTCTCCACTGCTAAACTTGCCCGAGATGCCTTTCAATAAAGTCTTGTAACCTATTGAGAAAAAATATATGGAACAGTAATGTTAATATACTTAAATACTTTTTAAAAAATTGGTTAATTCTTTCCTTATCAAGATGATCGATGTTAATATTGGCGAATGGAACACTTTTCTATGTTTGACACCCAGGGCAGGGTTTTCCCTGCGGGCTTTTGAACCCTGCCATCAGGCTCAAATGGGGGTCAGAAGCTTGCACTGTGTGGGAAACAGTTACTCAGGGCTGAATTTTATGTGCTCATCGATTTCAGCGGTGAGCGAAAGAAACAGTGGCCTGCGCGTGCAGACCGCATATCGCGGAGCTGCCGCGATCTTCTGTGTGGTGGCTCATTTAAATAGCTGGGGTGGCCACTCCCCACCCCCCCCCCCCCCTCCCGATCACATGGAGGGGGCGGGCTTTCCATCCACAGCAATGGCGTCAGCTGCCTGTGCGCAGGAGCTGGTGCCATTTTTAAAGGGCTGTTAGCCCTACTGGGAAAATTAAATATTTAAAAGTGAAATAAATACATTTCTTTTGCCCCCCTCTCACCCCCCACCCAAATAATAATTAATTATTTGCCCTTCCTCCCCACAAAACACTTCCCTTGACCATCTGACCTTCCCCACCCAAATTGCACAAACTTTCAACTCCAACCCTTCCCACCATTCCCTACACCCATGATGTTAATTTGACCCCGTTCCCCCACCACTCCCTCACTGATAGACGTACCTTCTACCCACTCCCCACCACTGTCGTGCCTTGTTTCCCCGGATGGGGATCCGAAGGTGCAGGAGTGCCGGCCAACGGGCCGAAGATCGCAGCGGCACGTCAGGCAGTGATGTGAGTCTCATTAATTCATTCATTTTAATTTATTTAAATATTCAAGTTGGGGTCCCACCGCCGAGCAGCGGAGGAGCCGGCGTGAGGCCTCGCCGCTTATGGTAATATCGAGCCGGGCCCTCCTGGAGTGTGCGGCGGTCCTCTCGCAGAGGCATCTTCAGGAACCCCCCCCCCCCCCCCCACCCCCGTCACAGAACAAGACACCTGGAGGAGAACAAAATCCAGCCCTCAATGTGATTTTCCCCAGAACGGCCAATTAATGGCCAGAAAGCGTGCTCGCTGTCCAATTAAGGACAGCAGGCGGGCCCTCGAAGCTGAAGGGCCTGTCAGAGACCTTTTCTTTCCTTCTTTTGGGCCTCCTTATCTCGAGAGACAATGGATACGCGCCTGGAGGTGGTCAGTGGTTTGTGAAGCAGTGCCTGGAGTGGCTATAAAGGCCAATTCTGGAGTGACAGGCTCTTCCACAGGTGCTGCAGAGAAATTTGTTTGTTGGGGCTGTTGCACAGTTGGCTCTCCCCTTGCGCCTCTGTCTTTTTTCCTGCCAACTACTAAGTCTCTTCGACTCGCCACAATTTAGCCCTGTCTTTATGGCTGCCCGCCAGCTCTGGCGAATGCTGGCAACTGACTCCCACGACTTGTGATCAATGTCACACGATTTCATGTCGCGTTTGCAGACGTCTTTATAACGGAGACATGGACGGCCGGTGGGTCTGATACCAGTGGCGAGCTCGCTGTACAATGTGTCTTTGGGGATCCTGCCATCTTCCATGCGGCTCACATGGCCAAGCCATCTCAAGCGCCGCTGACTCAGTAGTGTGTATAAGCTGGGGGTGTTGGCCGCTTCAAGGACTTCTGTGTTGGAGATATAGTCCTGCCACCTGATGCCAAGTATTCTCCGAAGGCAGCGAAGATGGAATGAATTGAGACGTCGCTCTTGGCTGGCATACGTTGTCCAGGCCTCGCTGCCGTAGAGCAAGGTACTGAGGACACAGGCCTGATACACTCGGACTTTTGTGTTCCGTGTCAGTGCGCCATTTTCCCACACTCTCTTGGCCAGTCTGGACATAGCAGTGGAAGCCTTACCCATGCGCTTGTTGATTTCTGCATCTAGAGACAGGTTACTGGTGATAGTTGAGCCTAGGTAGGTGAACTCTTGAACCACTTCCAGAGCGTGGTCGCCAATATTGATGGATGGAGCATTTCTGACATCCTGCCCCATGATGTTCGTTTTCTTGAGGCTGATGGTTAGGCCAAATTCATTGCAGGCAGACGCAAACCTGTCGATGAGACTCTGCAGGCATTCTTCAGTGTGAGATGTTAAAGCAGCATTTCATGCCACTGTCAGAGACCAGTGGCATGAAATTCCACACCTATCTCCGAGCCGGCCCCAGCAGGGTCTAAAAATCCAGCCCCCTGTGTCAGTCTCAAGCACTTTCAAGTCAGGTAGAGCAGAGGTCACTGCAAAGTACAAATATATGAAAATGGTAGGTACGAAGAGACCAGTTGGTTTATCGAGCTTGCCCCACACTCATGCTGCCTGGCACATCATGAATAGACTCTGTCAATCCCGACTCCCTGCAGCCATGTAATCTCCTGGGAGAGGCATGAAAGCATATAAAAATCCATGACACTTAAAGGTGGAAAATATCTGGAAAATTTCTCTCCAACCCCCACTAGCCATCAAAGAGTAAATCTCTCCCTTCCTCTACCCCAATAGAGGGCAAGAATGCATTATGTGTAGCAAACCAGATTCTGGAGATCTAAAATACAATCCTTTTTTTATTTGTGGGCATCACTGGCACAGCCAGCATTTATTGCCTATCTCTAATTGCCCTTGACAACTGAGTAAATTGCTAGGCCATTGCAGAGGGCAGTTAAGAGTCAACCACATTGCTGTGGGACTGAAGTCACATGTAGGCCAGACCAGGTAAGGATGACAGATTTCCTTTCCTATTGGGCATTTGTGAACCAGATGGTGGTTTTATGGTCATCATTGAACTAGATTTTCAATTCCAGATTTATTAATTGAATTCAAATTTCACCATCTGCTGTGGTGTGATTTGAATCCATGTCCCCAGAGCATTAGCCTGGGCTCTGGATTACTAGTCCAGTGACATTATCACTTCACCACCACCTCCCCTGCTGGCAAATACTCAGCAGGTCAGACAGCATCTGTGGAGAGAGGAACAGAGTTAACGTTTCAGGTGAATGACCTTTCACCAAAAGTCATACAGCTCACAGATCTTAAACTTATTCCTTTTCAAGCAGGTCACCATTGCATAACAAAACCAAAATGGCAAGAAGACTTGCATTTGTCGGAAGATCTTACACAAGTCAATGACTCTTGGAAGACCGCCATCATTAACAATGAGCTCAGTAGACTCAATGTAGACATTGCAGCACTTCAGGAGACACGCCTCCCTGCGAACGGATTACTAAGGGAGCAAGACGACACCTTCTATTTGCAGGGTAGGGATCTAGAAGGACCAAGACAGCATGAAGTGGGCATCGCCATCAGAAACTCTTTGTTCAGCATGATAGAGCCACCTACAAATGGCTCAGAACACCTCTGGTCCAGTACACCTACTCAGCATCTATGTTCCAACACTCTGCTCCCCACCTGAAGTTAAAGACCAGTTCTACGAGGAACTCCATAATATCATTAGTAGCATTCCTAATACTGAACATTTGTTCCTGCTGGGGGACCTTAACGCCAGGGTTGGGGCCAACCATGACTCATGGTCCTCCTGCCTCAGGCGCTATGGCATTGGAAGGGTGAATGAGAATGAACAGAGACTACTGGAGCTGTGTAACTACCACAACCTCTGCACCCCCAACTCGTTCTTTCAAACTAAATCCTGTTACCAGGTTTCCTGGAGACACCCAAGATAGTTGGCACCAGCTGGACCCCATCGTCACAAGGCAAGCCTCCAAAAATAGTGTTCAAATCACACGCAGCTTCCACAGTGCGGACTACGACACCGACCACTCCCTGGTGTGCAGCAAAGTTAGATTCAAACCAAAGAAGCTACATCACTCCAAGCAGAATGGCCGCCTGCGCATCAATACTAACAGAATTTCTTACCCATAGTTGTCACACAAGTTTTTTAATTCACTTTAAAAAGCCCTTCAAAACACTCCTGCAGGGGATGCAGAGACCAAGTGGGCCCATATCAGAGACACCATCTATGACTCAGCAATAACCACTTTTGGCAAATGTGAGAAGCAGAATGCAGACTGGTTTCAATCTCACTTTGAAGTCATAACCACTAAGCACACTGCACTGCTGAACTACAAGAAAGCCCCCAGTGAGTTAACGTCCTTAGCACTTAAAGCCGTCAGAAGCACCATGCAAAGTACAGCCAGGCGCTGTGCAAATGACTACTGGCAACACCTATGCAGTCGTATTCAGCTGGCCTCTGACACCGGAAACATCAGAGGAATGTCTGAGGCCATTAAGAGAGCCTTTGGGCCAACCATCATGTCTAAATCAGGAGAAACGATCACTGACCAAAACAAGCAAATGGACCGCTGGGTGGAGCAAGCCATCATCAGAGCTGGCGGACAGCTATAAAGGTGGGGCAGAAGAGAGGCGAGTCGAAGAGACTCAGCAGTTGGCAGGAAAAGAGACAGCACTGTAAGGAGAGAGCCAACTGTGTAACAGCCCCGACAGCCAACTTTACCTGCAGCACCTGTGGAAGAGTCTGTCACTCTAGAATCGGCCTTTATAGCCACTCCAGCCGCTGCTCCACAAACCACTGAACACCTCCAGGCGCTTACCCATTGTTTCTCGAGACAAGGAGGCCAAAAGGAAAGGAAGGTAGTAGTGTAAAAGGCAGAGAGAGGCAAGAGTTCCTAGAAAGTGTTCAGGAGAATTTTCTACACCAGTACGTTTCCAGTCCAACAAGAAAGGAGGCACTGTTAGGCCTGGTTCTTGGGAATGAGGTGGGCCAAGTGGATCAAGTGTCAGTAAGGGAACATTTAGGGGATAGTGATCATTGTATCATATGGTTTAGGTTGGCTATAGAAAAGGACAAAGAACAATCTAGAGTAAGAATAATTAACTGGGAGAAAGCCAACTTCAGTGGGGTAGGAATGGATCTGACCCAGATAAATTGGAATCAAATAAAAGCAAATTAATGCAGATGCTGGAAATCTCAAATAAAAACAAGAAATGTTGGAAATGCTCAGCAGGTCTGGCAGCATCTGTGGAGAGAGAAGCAGAGTTAATGCTTCAGGTCAGTGAGCCTTCATCAGAAATTGGAATCAAAGGTTGGCAGGCAAAATGGTAACTGAACAATGGGCTGCCTTTAAAGAAGAGATAGTTCAGGCACAGTCAAGGTATATTCCCACGAAGGGAAAAGGTAGGGCAAACAAATCCAGAGCCCCCTGGATGTTGAAAGAGAGAGAGATTAAGGTGAAGAAGAGAAAGTGTGCTTATGAGAGATGTTAGGTGGATAATACAACCTACCCCTTGTGTTCTTGTACTTTATTGGCTGCAAAGTGCTTTAGGACGTTCTGAGGTCATGAAAGATACTATATAAATGAAAGACTTGTTTTGTCATTCAGGAGTCCATGCCATTGCAGATCACTACTCATCAACAATATCACCTTATAGCCATAACAACACCACATCTTTGAAATTCTTCACAATACAGTTTTCATCTGGAGATGAGAAGGAAAAATAAAAAGCCCAGGTTCTCCACAGCCAAAGGCCATTTGGTGTTAGAGGAAGGAGTTTGAGGAACATGAAGAAGCTACAGACACAATTTTGGCAGTCTTGTGGGAACAATAAAAAACATTGTCATAGAACCCTTCCAGCAGCCAGGGATGCCCAACAGTTAAGATATGGGTAGCCTAGGCTGTAAATTATAATGAAAAATCCCATTAAGCCATAACATCCTTTTAATCTCCAGGCCTCAGCCAGGCAGCTACAGGCTTACTACAGTTTACTGACCTGTTTGTTTTCAGCACAGCCTGTGTACTACCTTGTTCACACTGAACTGTATAAAGGGATGGCTCAGTGACTCAAACAGTTTACACAGTGAGTTTTCACACTATATATTTTAAGAAAGTCCCAGATTAATCTTCAGTTTGTTTTAGTTGGCTGTTCCCAGTTGAGGGCAGAGGTGAGGGCGCAACAAAACAATTGCCTCAGCTTGCCTCAGTTATGGAAGAGGAAACAGACCAGCAATCTCCCCCTCCTGCTGGAAGGATAAACATGTGGATGTTAGCTGAGGGAAAGAGCAGGCTCTGTTGTGATGGCCCCCTTAGTCAAACAGCCAGCCACTCACATTCAAGACTCACAGTTACTTGGGGGAAGACCAGGATCCGTGACATGGTGCCCCAGCAAGGAATCAACATCCCCAGGGAATAACTGGTGGAAATGTCTAGGGAAAAAGAAAATGGACTTTGGATTTCAACTGATACCATCATTGTGTACTTCTGGAGGAATCCTTTGTTCCATCCCATATTTTAATTATTTCTGCATGCTCCTGCACACATTCTGTAGAAAGCCCCTTTGCTGAGCCTCCATCCTGTCATTAAGATACACAGATTTACTGTGAGCAATGCCACAGGACATCTGTTAATAATTATATATTATTTTCTAATGAATATTAACAATCTACAGTATGCAGGGCATTAGTACAGAGGCACAAAATACTTTCCATTTCAGGCACCTGAGGCTGGAATTTCCCTCCGGGGTGGGAAACAGCAGTCGGGCTTGTTTCCAGGTCCCAAACCCACCCCCGGTTGGTGGGAAGTGTGGGGGCAGGGGGGAACAGAAACTGATTGGAATTTTCACAGGGGTGCCCCTTTAATTGGCAATGGAGATAGGTTTTCTGTCCAATTAAGGGTTGTGGGTAGGCTCTCGAAGCTGGAGGGCCAATCAGAGGCCTTCCAGCTTGAGAGGAACTCAGGCTATAATGGAAGGTAGGTAACAGAGAGGTCACTTCAACATGGAGGCGCCTCTCTCCAACTGTTTTACATCTTCAATCAAAAATAGATTCAGCAACCACTGTGGTGGGGGAATCCCTTTACAGGGCAGCCTGTGGCTGCTCTTTTTATTTATTCGTTTGTGGGATGTGGGCGTCGCTTGCTAGGCCAGCATTTATTGCCCATCCCTAATTGCCCTAGAGAAGGTGGTGGTGAGCTGCCTGCTTGAACTGCTGCACTCCTTGGGATGTAGATACACCAACAGTACTGTTAGGAAGGGAATTCCAGCATTTTGACCCAGCGACAGTGAATGAACGGCGATATAGTTCCAAGTCAGGATGCTGTGTGGCTTGGAGGGGAACATGCAGGTGGTGGTGTGCCCATGCATCTGCTTCCCTTGACCTTCTAGGTGGTAGAGTTGCAGGTTTGGAAGGTGCTGTCAAAGGAGCCTTGGTGAGTTGCTGCAGTGCATCTTGTAGATGGTACACACTGCTGCCACTGTGCGTCAGTGGTGGAGGGAGCGAATGTTTGTAGATGGGGTGCCAATCAAGCGGGCTGCTTTGTCCTGGATGGTGTTGAGCTTCTTGAGTGTTGTTGGAGCTGGACCCATCCAGGCAAGTGGAGAGTATTCCTGACTTGTGCATTGTAGATGGTGGACAGGCACTGGGGAGTCAGGAGGTGAGTTACACGCTGCAGAATTCCCAGCTTCTGACCTGCTCTTGTAGCCACAGCATTTTTGTGGCTGCTCTAGTTTATGTTCTGGTCAATGGTGACCCCCAGGACGTTGACAGTGGGGCATTCAGCGATGGTAATGCCATTGAACATCAAGGGGAGATGGTTAGATTCTCTCTTGTTTGAGATGGTCATAGCTTGGCACTTGTGTGGCATGAATGTTACTTGCACCCAAGGAGACAGGAAGGGCCTCTAGGCTAATATAAAAGCAAAATACTGCGGATGCCGGAAATCTGAAATAAAAACAGAAAGTGCTGAAAATAGTCAGCAGGTAAGGCGGCATCTGTGGAGACAGAAACAGAGTTAATGTTTCAGGTCTGTGACCTTTCATCAGAGCACCTGCCTGGGGTGCTGTTCCCCAGCCTGCTGCTGGGTGCCCGCCTCCACGATCCTAAACTGGCTCCCCCCCAGTGAGGGAAACGGGAGGCCGACTGAAAATCCCACTCAGCCTCCTTTAATTGGACTTAATTAGGGCCTTAACAAGTCTAATTGGCTACTCGCCACGCGTGGGCCAGTAGTCCTGCCAGCCCCAATCCCACCTCTGCAAAAATGACTCGGAAGAATGATGGAGCCGGTGAACCGGCAAGCTGACCAGATGGGCTAATTTTCAGCCCCGCCCCCCCCCCCTCCAAACCCAGCCCCGGTGGGAGCCAAAGATCCAGACCCTAGTGTCACCATCAAGCACTCACAGGCCAGGTCCAGCAGAGTCCGATTCCAGAGTATAAGTTCCCTCTACTTTGCCACAATAATGCACTGAATTCCCAACCTCATATCAGCACTCCTTCTTGTACCAGTGACACCTTCCTAATTCTCACACCACTCTCTATATGACCTCTCCATGACATTGCAATTTTAATACCTGGTTGTGCTGTGCAATTACATTCACTAGAAAATGGATTGAGGCTGCTTCCGATTCATTGGAGTCAATTTTAACTTGGGGGCAAGAGTTAGGGGTGTGGGCCCCAATGGCCACCCAGGGTGTGAGTCCTGGAAGATTTTAACTCCAGGCCTCATTTGAATTCCACCCACCCGCCAGCCCCCAAGCCACCCACCACCCCCCAGCCCCCACAATTGCCCCCGAACCTGACTTCTGTCTGATTCTGACAGGAATGATGTCAAATGCCATCAGAGCAACAGAGGAAAGTGATGGAAGGTCAGGCCACCATGGGGGACCCACGGGAATTATTCACTGATGAGGCAAGTGAGCAAAGTGGGGCATCGGGAACAATCGCAGTTGAAGAGGGTAGTGGGTGAATTGGGAGAGAAGTCTGGGGCAGGAGAGGACCAAGGTATCCTTGAATGGCCCTGGGAGTTGGGAGAGCACTCCTGGCCCGCAAGGAGTCCATATAAAGATTACTAACCTAATCGGTTACATACAAGCACACACACACACACATTGAAACAACAGGACTTTGTCATTGTATGGTGGGAAATCTCTGGTAGAGTCAGATTCCAGAGCACGTCCAGGGTTTCAGCATTTCACCTGTTGGAAATTCGGACATGAATTGCCTATGATTTGTGGAACAGAATCACATTGGCTGTCAGCAGATATCGGAAATTTGGCTGCACTGGATTTCTGAAAATTGCAAATGGCCCACTAAATACTCTGAGGATCAATACTGGCTTGTATAATCAGCTCTTCTAAAGAAAGAGAAATTTGCATTTATATAGCACCTTTCACAACCTCTGGATGTTCCAAAGTGTTTTACAGATCATTAAGAACCTTTTTGAAGTGCCGTCACTGTCGTAGCATATGTAACAGCAAGCTCCCACAATCAGCGATATGATAACTACCACTTTGTGCACTTTTTTAGTAATGTTGATTGAGGGATAAGTATTGGCCAGGACACTGGGAGAACTCCCCTGCTCTTCTTCAAAGTTGTACTGTATACGTTCACCTGACAGCAAACAGGGTCTCAAGTGACTGTCTCATCCGAAAGATATGTTCCCGACATTACATTTGTAACTGCACTTCAGAAGTACTTAATTGGCTGTAAAGCACTTTGGGAGGTCCAGAGATTATGAAAAGGAGCTATATAAATGCAAGTTGTTCTTTATTTTTATACAGATGATGGTACGTGCCCGTTTCACCCCCATCTCTGCTGAAGGCCGATGTGAGCTTTGTTATGGCTTCACAAGCACTGGTCTCCCTCCAGAACTTCAACTGAGTGACCTTTCTTCAACTGAGAGTCTGACAGTGCCAGCAAGCATTTCCACCTTGGGGAGCATCACAACCCAACATAGAGCCGTTTGCACCCAATGTCCACACTCATCCTTTCCCAGCAGAAGCTACTCGGCAGGGATCAGGAGAAGGGATCTTGGGCTGATATATTTTCTCCTCCTTGGGTGGTGTTGCCAATTGCAATACCTCAGTTCCAGACAGTTATCTCACAAGGATCAAATCTTGAGACCTTCTGGTCTATCTGAATCAGTTACACAACAGCATTTGCCAAGGATGGGCACATCCCTTTAAAGAGGCAGGAGTGAGATAACCGCATTGTCACAGTTTTCCCCTGGGTGTCCTGGGGTTTTAGGGCCTGTTACCTGCCCATTTCTTTATTGTAAACAATCAATGTTTCATGAACACAGATCAGCGTGAATGGCCTTTTCATTCCCTTCTTTCAGCTGCTCCAGCACAGTCTTAGTGCTTTATATGCTAATTTTGCGACCCACATTAAACAAGGCTACACATCCCTCTTGCTCCTTCTTTTAAGCCTACTGTTGTGTAGTGGCCCACGCTGGGTCTGAATAGGTTCTTCAGATTTAATTAATCAGATTTGACACACTGCCTGGTAACTTGGCGACAGTTGAAGTGGTTTTGAACCAGGGTTGAACAGATGGTAATTAAACCTATATTTCTGGCAGTTTAGCAGGGCTGGAGCATATGTTACCCTTCCACAGGACTATGTTATACATGACGGATGAGGTGGACAGTGCCCTATTTGCATAGCAGCCCCATGCGCAGTAATAGCTTTATTGCAGGGGGTCGCAATGTGACACTTGGCACTCGTGCTGAAGCATATCAGGGCCCCAACTCCACACATGCTTTATCCTAAGGCCTGCTTAATAGCCCTTTCTGCCTGATAATGACTGCAAAGCACTAGAGGCCAGGACACCTGTATTATGCTCGTTATGGCCCTAGTTTGTATTTAAATGAGTTGGAGAGGGGTCCATCCACAATGAAGCTGCAGCATCTGAGCAAGACGTCCAACAGCTCTTGACAAAGGGCCTTGCAGCAGACAACCCTCCCAGCCCCCACCCCGCACCCACCCCCCCCAACACCCTCCCCAATCTCAAAGGGTGACTTTTTCCTTCCAACATAGCCAATAAAAGGATCTGATGAAAGGTCGTTGGCTTGAAATATTACTCTCTTTCTCTCTTCACAGAAGCTCCTTGACCAACTGAATATTTCCAGCGTTTTCTGTTTATATTTCAGATTTCCAGCATCTGCAGTATTTTGCCATTTCCATTAAAAGGCCAATCCAAGGGTGAAAAAAGCAACAATGACTTGTTATGGGCCTGTGGTATTGACAGCAGTATTGGTTTAGAATGGGTTAATGAATTCTCCTTCAACTATGGCGATCAGGGTCCAATGACATCTTTCCACCATACAAGCCAGCTCCAATTTTACCTGTGGCCTGCGCGGAGATGTCACTGTGACTTTACTGTCAGCTGAAAACAACAAGAAAAGTATCTGGAAGCCACTTAAATCTGTTGGGCCAAGAGGAGCAGAAGTGCCCCACAAGAAACATTCAGTAACTGCCCCACTCCCACACCTTTGCATCCCGTGAGACCTTCCAAGAAAAACCCCCTCCTTCCTGCCACTTACCTTCTTGCTGGCGAGCCATTCTCTAATGCATTGGAGCTTTGAGATCGATAGATTTTTAAGTAAAGTGTATGACGAAATGCGGTGTAAATACAGATCAGCCATGATCTAATTGACTGGCAGGGTAGGCTTGAGGGGCAGAATGGCCGACTCCTGTTCCTATGTTCAGCAAGATGGTCACACAGAGTGGTTGCCTGTCTGTCAGCTGCCATGTCACCCCACGAGCAGATGCAGCTGAAAGTCATTTCTAACAAGCTGTGGCAATAATGCACCCGAGGGCAAGACAAAAACGATGAAGGATAATGGATGGGCTGTGGTCTCAGGAGCTCGAGTTAGAGATAAAATGAAGGCAGATGGTTGGTTGGAGTGTGGGCAGACACCCATTACAAACTCAAGGACGACATTCTGTCTTACAGATCCCTCTCATTTGCACTGCTATGATTTTAATGATTACTCTTAACAATGCAGTTAAAATGAAGGTTTGCTTTATTATATAGGAGTGCGTGCCAACAGAGTGTGGGTCTCGTTCTGCTCTCTGTAGTGCAATGTAATGTTTAGGGAATCAGCAGCATTGTAGACCCACAGAAATGTTCTGTCGTTATAAGGCAAATACTCGGAGCTGGTCCCAGCATTCAAACTTGATTCCGAATTCTTGGATGCCCAGCTGTGTTGGTGTGCTGGGCATGGGCTTGGTGGGGGGGGGGGGCATGCCCAGAGGGGATGGGGACAGGGAAGTGCTTACAGGAAGCAGACACAGGGCGGCACAGTGGCACAGTTGTTAGCACCGCAGCCTCACAGCTCCAGCGACCCGGGTTCAATTCTGGGTACTGCCTGTGTGGAGTTTGCAAGTTGTCCCTGTGTCTGCGTGGGTTTCCTCCGGGTGCTCCGGTTTCCTCCCACATGCCAAAAGACTTGCAGGTTGATAGGTTAATTGGTCATTATAAATTGCCCCTAGTATAGGTAGGTGGTAGGGGAATATAGGGACAGGTGGGGATGTGGTAGGAATATGGAATTAGTGTAGGATTAGTATAAATGGGTGGTTGATGGTTGGCACAGACCCGGTGGGCCGAAGGGCCTGTTTCAGTGCTGTATCTCTAAACTAAAACTAATGCAGGCACGCAGCCCTTGATTCCCCGTACGCACTCGGGGGCGAGAGTGGAGTCGCCCCCTCAGGTCCACGCATTGCGTAACTGTGCCCAGACTACTGGCTCATGACTGGAAAGTTATAAAGAGAGAGGAGTAGACAAAGATGGTCACTGTACTGAGTCAGCAACAGTGGAAAACAGACAGTGTGCGTAAACCTACCCTGTTCACCAACTCATATCACTCTGTCACTCCCTTTTTATATCTGCTTGTCCCCCATCTTTTCATGTAACTCCATTAGGGGACTTAATTAACTGCACAGTTCTCAGTTTTGTCAAAGGATGACATTCAAAATAGATAGTTTAAAATATTCTTAGGGTTCTGTTGTGTATTTCCACAATTTTGTGGTTTTATTTCAGACTTCCAATATTGTTATCTACAGTGTAAAAGAATTTTAACTTGATAGTAGCATAGCAAAATTAGGGCCTTTTAAAAAATAAAATCAAGAAACTGAGTCTCATCTGCTGTCCTTTAAAGTCTATAATTTAAAGGTTACAAAGGGGTGTACTTTTCATCTCTGTCTAAAGTTAAAGGAAGATTATTTCCCTAATCTGTTATTATAACTCAGCAGCAGAGCAGTCAAAAAAGACTTTTTCATTCTCTACACTTGGAAGAAAAAATATCTGATTTGCAACACCAGGAATCCCCCAAAACCGAACAGATAAAAGGGACAGGACACATGAGTTAGTGCAGCTGACATCCTGTCATATCCTGTGAATCGCTACCTCTCTTTCCTCCTTTAAGACGCTCCTTGAAACACATCTCTTTAGCCAAGTTTTTGTTCATCTGCCCTACTATCTTCTTACCTGGCTCAGTGTCAAATTTTGTTTGATAACATTCCTGTGAAGTGCCTTGGAACTTTTTACTACATTAAAGGCACTATATAAATGCAAGTTATTGTTTTTCATACTCTGACAGAATGAAAAAAATGTGTTGATTTCAGTCTTGATCCACAGATTTCTGGGGAACTGAGTTCCAGGTTTCCACTACCCTTTGTGTGACACTCACTGTGTGGCTCACATATGAAGAATAGCCTGTTTTGGACGAGACACTGGAAGAGGAGACAAAGGGGAAAACAGTAAAAAAAATACTGAACCACCGCAAAGCACATGTCTAGCTCTTTACAGTTATCGCTGTCATGGTATATTTTAGATTGGATAAGTCTGGGATGGCCAGAGATAACCTTCTCAATGTGATCCAGAGTGACTGTCTCCAACACGCCAACACAATGCAACATATGATCACTGTATAATTGCTATTCAGTGAACCCTGCTGCAAAGTGTGTGAGCATTCATGTGTCACATTTTGTATTATAACGCTCCTGTGACATGCTTTGGGACATTTTATTACATTAAAGGTGCCATATTAATACAAGTTGTTGTTGCATGAGTGTGTATTGTGTGTGTGTATGTGTGAGCAATTCTCTCTGCGTTTGTGCTAATGTGTGTGCATGAGAGTGTTTGCATACGCACGTGTGGGTGTGTGCGTGTGAGGGTGTGTGTATTGATACGTCAGCAGTGCATGTGTGGCATGACATGTAAGCGTGAGTGCATTTGTGTGTGAGTGTGGGCACAAAGACAGGATTGGACAGTGATGTTTCCTTCTTGACTGGAAATCCCACCAACAATCACTGTCTCAGTTCACACCTGAAGGATGGTCACTAGGGTAGTTGCTACAGTTGTCCTGTGAAACCATAGCCCAGCAAGAAGTCAGTACAGAGGCAAGGGATGAAATGAGAAAAAATTGGAGAGAAAAAATGGCAAAATCAAAAAGTGTAGGTGAAGTAAAGTGAAGTTACCATTGTGACATGTTGTGCATCTTAGATAATCTGTGTTTTTTACCTCTCCACTCAAAGCAAATATTCGCTTGAATCCAAGAAAAGCTGGATCTGGAACATCTTGAGGGAAATCTGGCAGATAGGTTCAAAAAAATCCAACAAATCCTTCAAACCAGCGGAATATTATACCCAGAGCAGGCTGAGGCATCTAAGGTGACTGAACTGTTTATCTTCTTTGAAAGATATCAAATAAAGGGATACTTAACTTCACTGCCTTTGCAGCAATTATACAAACGAGTTTACTCCAGATAACGTCAGACTTTTTGCACCCAAAATTAATTAATTTTCCAGCAATTCAAAGATATTCAATTTAAGTGAAGTAGAAATTTAGTGCTAAAATAAATAATAATCCGAATGAAAGAAGTCAGCCTTAAGGGTAGGAGTGTGACACTAACATTGCAACATTCTTCTTTACACCAGACTTCATTCAGATGGCCATTCGCACACCAGAAATAATCTGTGGTCAAGTACAGAGACTCACAATAATGAGCTTAAATAAACTCACGGCTTGCCTGACCTCAGCCTCTATCATGGAAATGGGGTTGTGCTACTATTGACAGGTGCAGACACTGAGTCCCATTGATCCTCAAAGTCAAATGTAGCATGTTTCTGCCCCCCCTTTCCACATCCCTCTCTCCTTCTATACAGCAGTATGTTTCTTCTTCCCTCCCAGATGATGACGCCTTGACGTTAGATTTGTATTTTGGCCACAATGCATAATTTTATTTTTTCACTGCAAATAAAAACACCAGCTCATGAATCCAAGCACTTTTTAGAAAAAATCCCATCCCTCGTGATATCATCCTAGCTTCTCTTTCTCCCCGGCAACAGTGCAGCAGCAGCCAATCAGCTCCTGACTGCTTGCCAAGCTTCAGCTGGAGGTTACTCTCGGTCAACAACCGACAGTAACCAGCAATAAAAGCTGCTATGTTGCATTATGGTGCATTGTACCTCGTTAAAGCACAATTTCTCCCCATATTTTAGGATGTTTCTGCAAGATTTTTTTCAATGAAATTATACATAGCTGTAAAGCAAAAAAACTTGCAGAAGCCATATGTAATTGTTTCACTGTGGCAGAAAGAGGCTTTGGTATCCATATACACAAATCCTTAAACTGCAAATTGATAAGGTGGTTAAAAATGAATATGGATTTCTTGGCTTGATAAATACAGGGATAGAATATAAAAGCAAAGAGATCATGCTAGAACTTTACAATTATTGGCTGGGCCTGAGCTGGAGTATTGTGGGCAATTCTGGGCACCACACGTCAGGAAAGGTGCAAAGGCCTTGGGAAGAGTACAGAGGAGGTTGACCGGGATAGTACCAGGGATGAGGGAGTTCAGTTATGAGGAGAGGTTGGAAAAGTTAGGACTGTTTTCCTTGGAACAGAGAAGGTTATGAGGTGACTTAATAGAGGTTTTCAAGATGATGAGAGGTTTGATAGAGTAGATAGAGAAAAACTAATCCCTCTGGCAAGTGAGTCAATAAATGCTGGCATAACCAGTGACGCCCACATCCCATGAATGAATAATAAAAAAAAGAGGACATTGATTCAAAATCATTGGCAAAAGATCTAGAGGGGAGATGAGATGAAAGAAATAAACTTGCAAGGCTACGGGGATCGAGTACAGGATTGCTCCATGGAGAGCCGACATGACTCGATGGGCTATGCCTTTACGCAGAGTGTTCGGAATCTGGAAAGCTGTACCTGAAAAGGTGGTGGAAGCTGATTCCATAAATACTTTTGAACAGGTACTTGAGAATGTGAAACTTGTAGGGTTTACTGCCAAAAGGCGGGTCTGCAGGACTAATCACAACTGCTCTTTCAAAGAGCCAGTGCATGCACAATGATCCAAACGGCCTCCTTCTGTGCTGCAAGTTTCTGTGGTTCCAAAATGCAAAGTGTGTGAACGGCCAAAACAAGAAATGGTTTAATTCTCAATATGGGAGCTCATTTCAACCTAGCTCACCGGGCAGGAAAGCCACAGGATCAGGTGGAATGTCGATTTTACACTCCACCCAGTATTCCTTTCTGCTGATTTCAACGGAGGGTAAACTCAGACAGGGAATGAAATCAGTGTCACACACGATCCCAGCGTTTTCCCTAACAAGACCACAAACTGGGATTTCAGGCGTGTGGGGATCTGTAGCTCCCACAGATCTTCCATACATTAGAATCAGTGAGGCACAACTCCAGGCCAACCTCATGGATTTGCCCTAGAAATAATCCCGCCTTAGAAACAGGAGCGGGCCACGGCACTTAGAGGTCTGAGGAGAGGTTCAGAAATGTGACTTTCTGATTTTACTTATAACGATCCACGTTTCCCTACATTACAACAGTGACTGCACAAAAAATCTTTCACTCGCTGTGAAGCATTTTGGAAGGCCTGAGGTTGTGATAGATGTGAAATCAGTGCATATCCTTTCTTTCATCACTGCTTAACTCATTAGGTAGCATTCTTATCTCTCAGATCATTAGACTGTGGATTCTAAGCTCCACTCCATGATTTACAGATATTGGGGAGGAGGGGGTGTGGGGGAGCAGACAGTGAAGGAGCCAATTTTCACTCTAGAAGGTCAATGCTAACTCGACGTTAAGGGCCGAAAAGTGGAGTCAGCAGCCTTACTGCCTCATTAACCTGGACAATCAACCCACTGTAACTTTTACAGGAGGCTTACTACTGAGCAAACAAACCACCTGCCTGAAGCAAGTGATCAGCCTCTTGCCCATGCAAATAGTGGTCCTACAGATGTAGTTAGGATCCAGATTATAATTTTAAGGGATATGTTTTATGTGCTCGCATTGCAAGCTGGCATTCTGATCAGGAAACAGCCAGAAAAAAAACGTGATTTTTTTTTTGTTAAGCAAGGAGGAGCAGGAATATCTACCTAGCACCACAAAATACTGCGGGGCCTCTCCCTCACCTCAAACCCGACCCTTCCAGCACCTCCCTGCGAGGCCTCTCCCAACATCACAGCCGGCTGACATTCCACTGGGCAAATTTGCAGGCATGAAGTACAACTCACACTTGTGGTCTAGGGTACGCTCCTGTGCGCTACTGAGGAGGTGCATTCTTTTGAGTGAGACATTAAAAGGGCCCCCTATTGAGGTGGGCAAAAACACATAAAATCCTTTGTTACTAGTGGATGAAGAGCTGGCAGCTCGCTTGACCAACACTGTTTTTTCAACCAAAACCATATTAACTGATTAGTCATCGTTCGCATTTGCTGTTTGTGAGGCTTTGCTGCATGTTTGGCGACATAACAACAGTCATTACACCTCAGGAATAATTAACCAATTGTGAAGTATTTTTGGGAGGTCCTGAGGGTGTGATAGGATAATTGCAAGTGCCATCAAAGCTAGTTATGAAATTGGGAAACAGTATGAGAGTTTGAGCCAGGGCTGTTATATATACTATATATATATAGACGCAGGACTGCTATATATACTAGATATATACACTCTCATATAAACACTTACATATTTTCGATACAGATGTGAGCACTTTAGCATAAACACAGACTCATTATAATTCAATGTAGCCAACAACGTTTAATTTCCATCGGTGTGTAGCTTTCCTCCAATGTGGAACCCTTCACTAAATGTTTCTTACCCTTCTTCCTCCACCATGGGCCCTCGGAGACGGAGTATGAGAGGTCTTTGAACTCAATAGTGACAGCAAGCCGTCGCGGCAAGTAGGAGAAGCGGTGGGCCTCTGACACCCCGTTCTCGACTTTCTTTAAGTGCATCTGAAACATGGGGGCATGTTGGGCAGTCATCCCATTAGAGACCACTTCATCAACCGAGACGCAGACTGACTTGGGGTCCGCCATGGATTCTGACTAGATAGCGTTCTGGAACAACAGCAAGATGACACTTAATCAGAATAAATATTTTATAAAAGATGACTTTTTTATTTTCCATGTACTTTTTTATTATTCATGGGAAGCAGGTGTCACGAGCCCGTTCCTAATTGCCCTCAAGAAGGTGGTGGTAACAACTGAGTAGCTTGCTAGGTCATTTCAGAGGGTAGTTAAGAATCAACCATATTCCTGTGGGTATAGAGTCACATGTAAGCCAGACCAGGTTAAGAAGTGAAGATTTCCTTCCCGAAAGGGCATTAGTGAACCAGATAGCATTTTTAACATCAATTCAGTAGTTTCATGTTCACCATTACTAGATTTATTTAGATAAGTGAATCGAAATTCCCAAGCTGCCATGGTGGGATTTCAATTCACATCTCTTGGATTAATAGTCCAGGGTTCACTAGTAAGTCATTCCTTCCCATTCCTGAACCTTAGGAACCTTTGATCCATCTGCACTTTTGAACCAAGCATAGAAGTGCACTCAAGAGGAGTTGACTAGTGACTCAATTGCCCCTCCTTCCCTACAGAAAGAACCCAGTCCTCTCACCATTCCACCTCTCCCCACAGACACCTTAGCAGACAGTGGGATCTTGCTCTGTGGAGTGATGGGACAGAAACTAGTCCAAGTGGGTGGGGGTTGGGAGATGCCTCAACAATTTACAGGGCAGCACCCTACTCGATAGATATGCTTGCATCACCAAACCGCCTAAGGCAATGTCCTTTTTATATCAACCCACACTTTAGGAAGCCTTAGAAGTCCCACCTACCTTTTTCCTGGCAGAATTTGTATCACAGTTGAGAATCATAACTAGCAATAATGTTTATTTTAAAATTATTTTTTTAAAATAATGATTATAAAAAGACTTGAAGTGTGGATTCACTGCTCTGTCGTTATTACTTCCAAAAGTTAAAAAGTTACTTAAAAAGTTACGTTCAGTACACTGGTAAATAATACCAAATATTGTACTGCAAAATCACTCTTCATTTAATACATGTTGGAACCATTACGTCTTGTCCACCAACTATTGCAGTCTCACTTGCAGTGAGGTGTGAATTCCTCACTTCTGCCTCCTTGTGAAAAAAATAGCAATAACAATCCTCTCTCATCAACTGGAAAGCAAACAAGAGCCGGGTTACTATCGGTCAAAGCAGCTCAGGATGAATCTTCACGGGATGTAAACAGCAGGGATGAAAGAAGCATAATAACAGAGGAAGCCTTCTATCCGATTACTAATAATCGCAATATTTTTAAAAGATGCAGCAATGTATTCAGTCATTATTCTTGTATTAAATGGAAACACTTTAAACAAATGAGCCCATATCCATCAATGCAGAGTAATGTTTCATTTTATTAAAAAATGGATTACACAAATTTATTAATTTAAAACAAATAATAATTCATTTAAATAAAGATGGAATGCAACCGGATCTATTAATAGTCTGTTTCCATACTGGTGATACATATAAAGACCTCAAAATCTCCCAGTTGCTGACAAAGCTATTCTTATTCAAAATATGCAATTTTATTTTCACTGTTTCATCATCGTTAGGGAACTTTCAGCAACTACTGAAATCAACATTAGCTCCGGAATATTGAGCAGTGATCTAATCTCAAACGCAGGCTCTTTGATGCGTCACATTGTTAAAGCATAGTTAAAACTGTCCCTTGCAACATTTGCAACCCATCCCGACGTTTTAAATTGCTGTCTCCTGACAAGTACTTCGCTCAAGTTGAAACACATCTGCAATACTAATATTACACAATGCTATTTTTTAAACATCTTAATACTTGAACTGTTAAAAAACTGATTGCAAAACTCACCCGAAGTCGTTTCAGATCCGATTGCAACCTTATGCCTTTTTTTTTCAAAAATAGTTCAAGTATGTTAATGAATTTCAAGCAAAAATGGTTAGAGCGTTTTACAAGGTGCGCTCTGCCCCTGCAGCGATAAATGAGCGTGTCGGCAGCGCTGACTTGTGCAGGGATGTTGCTGGTGTCCAGAATCTCAGCTGGGTTTGGGATGAAGGGAGCTGCGGACGGGACTGGTACCCAATGCCTGACTCCCTCTCCCTCTCTCTCTCTGCTCTGTCTGCTTTTGTTAACTGCTTTGCAGCTCCCACACTCGCAGGTCCCCGGTACCACCGCATTCAGTCGAAGCAGTGGGTAAAAGGGGCGGAGACAAACACCTTCCTAATTACTCTCATTTCCTTGTTTCTATTCTGCTCTTTGAGGAAATGGCTTATTACCTGCATCCCCTTTCCCCCCCTTCCCCTTCCCAGCTCCACTCTCTCAGCTCACCCAACCCCACCACCCCCCGCACCCCTCCCCCCCCTCACACCCCCTTCCCAGCTCCCCCTCGCACCCCCTTTCTTCCACCCCTCCCCCTCGCACCCCCTCCTCCCACCGGCATCCTCCTACACCTGTGTAGGGGCCCTAACAACCCCACTGTCTTGTGGGCGTCTCAGGAGAGACCAAGGCTAAGAGAGTAAACCCTAACAGAAAATCCGGAGCGGAACACCATAGGCGGTCATGTGTCACTTTTGGCATGTTTCCGGCAGTTCCTGCAGCCATACCGGTGCCAAACGTCGTGCTTTGCACTCCTTTGGATCCCACCAGAAAGGCCGATAGGGGGGTTTTGACGTTTGGGCAACTCACAACCTCTATACATTCGCCCAGGCACGCGCCTTGGAGAGGTCACTCCATAGTCGCCTCACAGCGACTGAAACAACACGGAAGGCAGCAGTTACAGGTTATAAGTCCAGCTCAATTGGCGTAGAGATTGGGCGCCACGGGTTGCCTTTGTCGGTGGGAGAGGTCATCGCACCTCACTGGACAGCTACCGCCCGCCTCAAACCGGGCAGCCCCCGGTCAATAAGGTTCTGTCCCGCCACAGTCCACCTGCTTCAATGGGTGCTTGGAGCTCAGGGTCATTGCCCGAAAAGTGGACTGCAACACCGCACCAAACAACATGAAAAAAGGAAAGAAGGTACCAGCCCTTCGTTTTGCAAGCTGGAACGTCAGAACTATCTGTCCTGGCCTGCCGGAAGACCTTACACAAATCAATGATTCTCGGAAGACCGCCATCATTAACAACGAGCTCAGCAGACTCAATGTAGACATCGCAGCACTTCAGGAGACTCGCCTCCCTGTGAGCGGATCTCTAACAGAGCAAGACTATAACTTCTTCTGGCAGGGTAGGGATCCTGAAGAACCAAGACAGCATGGAGTGGGCTTCGCCATCAGAAACTCCTTGCTCAGCATGATAGAGCCTCCCTCAAATGGCTCGGAACGCATACTGTCCATCCGACTGTTCACCGCCTCTGGTCTAGTACACCTACTCAGCATCTATGCTCCAACACTCTGCTCCCCACCTGAAGCTAAAGACCAGTTCTACGAGGAACTCCATAACATCATTAGCAGCATCCCCAACACCAAACACCTATTCCTGCTGGGGGACTTTAATGCCAGGGTTGGGGCCGACCATGACTCATGGCCCTCCTGCCTTGGGCGCTATGGCGTTGGAAGGATGAATGAGAACGGGCAGAGACTGCTTGAGTTGTGTACCTATCATAACCTCTGCATCACCAACTCGTTCTTTCACACTAAACCCTGTCACCGGGTTTCATGGAGGCACCCAAGATCACGTCATTGGCACCAGCTAGACCTCACTGTCACAAGGCGAGCCGCCTTAAACAGTGTTCAAATCACACGCAGCTTCCAAAGTGCGGACTACGACACTGACCACTCCCTGGTGTGCAGCAAGGTTAGACTCAGACCAAAGAAGTTGCATCATTCCAAGCAGAAGGGCCACCCGTGCATCAACACGAGCAGAATTTCTCATCCACAGCTGTTACAAAAATTTCTAAATTCACTTGTAACAGCCCTTCAAAACAGTCCCACAGGGGATGCTGAGACCAAGTGGGCCCACATCAGAGACGCCATCTATGAGTCAGCTTTGACCACCTACGGCAAACGTGCGAAGAGGAATGCAGACTGGTTTCAATCTCATAATGAAGAGCTGGAACTTGTCATCGCCGCGAAGCGCATTGCACTGTTAAACTACAAGAAAGCCCCCAGTGAGTTAACATCCATAGCACTTAAAGCAGCCAGAAGCAATGCACAAAGAGCAGCCAGGCACTGCGCAAATGACTACTGGCAACACCTATGCAGTCATATTCAGCTGGCCTCAGACACCGGAAACATCAGAGGAATGTATGATGGCATTAAGAGAGCTTTTGGGCCAACCATCAAGAAGATCATCCCCCTCAAATCTAAATCAGGGGACATAATCACTGACCAATGCAAGCAAATGGACCGCTGGGTTGAGCACTACCTAGAACTGTACTCCAGGGAGAATGCTGTCACTGAGACTGCCCTCAATGCAGCCCAGCCTCTATCAGTCATGGATGAGCTGGACATACAGCCAACCAAATCAGAACTCAGTGATGCCATTGATTCTCTAGCCAGTGGAAAAGCCCCTGGGAAGGACAGCATTACCCCTGAAATAATCAAGAGTGCCAAGCTTGCTATACTCTCAGCACTACATGAACTGCTGTGCCTGTGCTTGGACGAGGGAGCAGTACCACAGGACATGCGCGATGCCAATATCATTATCCTCTATAAAAACAAAGGTGACCACAGTGACTGCAACAACTACCGTGTAATCTCCCTGCTCAGCATAGTGGGGAAAGTCTTTGCTCGAGTCGCTTTAAACAGGCTCCAGAAGCTGGCCGAGCGCGTCTACCCTGAGGCACAGTGTGGCTTTCGAGCAGAGAGATCGACCATTGACATGCTGTTCTCCCTTCGTCAGATACAGGAGAAATGCCGTGAACAACAGATCCCCCTCTACATTGCTTTTATTGATCTCACCAAAGCCTTTGACCTCGTCAGCAGATGTGGTCTCTTCAGACTACTAGAAAAGATTGGATGTCCACCAAAGCTACTAAGTATCATCACCTCATTTCATGACAATATAAAAGGCACAATTCAGCATAGCAGCGCCTCATCAGACCCCTTTCCTATCCTGAGTGGCGTGAAACAGGGCTGTGTTCTCACACCCACACTTCTTGGGATTTTTTTCTCCCTGCTGCCCCCACATGCGTTCAAGTCTTCAGAAGAAGGAATTTTCCTCCACACAAGATTAGGGGGCAGGTTGTTCAACCTTGCCCGTCTAAGAGCGAAGTCCAAAGTACGGAAAGTCCTCATCAGGGAACTCCTCTTTGCTGACGATGCTGCTTTGACATCTCACACTGAAGAGTATCTGCAGAGTCTCATCGACAGGTTTGCGGCTGCCTGCAACGAATTTGGCCTAACCATCAGCCTCAAGAAAACAAACATCATGGGACAGCACGTCAGAAATGCTCCATCCATCAATATTGGCGACCACGCTGTGGAAGTGGTTCAAGAGTTCACCTACCTAGGCTCAACTATCACCAGTAACCTGTCTCTAGATGCAGAAATCAACAAGCGCATGGGAAAGGCTTCCACTGCTATGTCCAGACTGGCCAAGAGAGTGTGGGAAAATGGCGCACTGACACAGAACACAAAAGTCCGAGTGTATCAAGCCTGTGTCCTCAGTACCTTGCTCTATGGCAGCGAGGCCTGGACAACGTATGTCAGCCAAGAGCGATGTCTTAATTCATTCCATCTTCGCTGCCTCTGGAGAATACTTGGATCAGGTGGCAGGACCGCATCTCCAACATGGAAGTCCTCGAGGCGACCAACATTCCCAGCTTATACACACTGCTGAGTCAGTGGCGCTTGAGATGGCTTGGCCATGTGAGCCGCATGGAAGATGGCAGGATCCCCAAAGACACATTGTACAGCGAGCTCGCCACTGGTATCAGACCCACCGGCCGTCCATGTCTCTGCTTTAAAGACGTCTGCAAATGCAACATGAAGTCCTGTGACATTGAGCACAAGTCGTGGGAGTCAGTTGCCAGCGTTCGCCAGAGCTGGCGGGCAGCCATAAAGGCGGGGCTAAACTGTGGAGAGTCGAAGAGACTTAGCAGTTGGCAGGAAAAAAGACAGAAGCGCAAGGGGAGACCCAACTGTGTAACAGCCCCGACAAACAAATTTTTCTGCAGCACCTGTGGCAGAGCCTGTCACTCTAGAATTGGCCTTTATAGCCACTCCAGGCGCTGCTCCACACACCACTGACAACCTCCAGGCGCTTACCCATTGTCTCTCGAGATAAGGAGGCCAAAGAAGATTCTTCTCTTCCCCCACTTTCCTTTCCTTCCTCTCATTCTCTCCTTTCTATCTTCCCATTCTTAAATTTATCTTCTCCCTCCTTCCTCTTTCTCCCCTGTTTTCCCCTCCCTCATCCCATTTTTCTTTTACTGTCTCCCTAGTTTTGATTTTGGTTTTAATTCCTTTCTCTTTTATTTTCTTATTTCTGTCTCTCTTGTTTTCCTCATCTGTTACCTCTTTTACCACTCTTCAGTTTCCTGCCTGTTTTACTTATTTTTGTACCCTGGAATATCCAAGAATTAAGGGTTAATCTTCAGAGCACTGCTGCGAAGAACCCAAGAGAAAAATCATAGGGGCATTTTAAACAATACTTTAAAAAAATTGAACTGTTTGTTCATCAGTTAAAAATGTTGGACAGTGGGGAGAATGAGGCTATTTGACTGATAGCCAAGAATCATCCATTCGGTAGTGAAGAGTCTATTCGTTTTCCAATTGGTATGTGAAGCCAGTGCACTGAGAGGATAGGCATGTTGAGTGACCAATGGAAGAAGTGTGGGGGGTGGGGTGGTGGTGGTGGTGGTTGGAGACAGAAGTTGGCAACCCTATCATATTTATTCTTGATATATCATATATCTGTGATGTGGTGGGTTTCTGTTCAGAATGGATAGTCATGGGTTTTTTAATAAAAAGCCTCTGAAAGATATTTTTGTCTTTTTTTTTAAAAAAAAGATGTTTTCAAATGCTGGAATAAAAGGTAATTTGCCTGGACTCTCCTTCCCTTTAAGACCTAATTTGTCATTTATTCTCAGATGTAACCCTGCTGTGTTTCTCATGCAGGTGATTAAGGACCTGAAGGGCTCTGACTACAGCTGGTCCTATCAGACCCCACCGTCATCGCCCAGCAGCTCTGGCTCTCGGAAATCCAGCATGTGCAGGTATGTATGATTGACAGGTCAGCAGAGCCCACCTGGTTAGGTAATATTTCCAATCCACCATCAGGCATTATTACATCGCAAAGGCCTGGTGGTAAGTTTCATGTCTGCTTGGACCAACAAGTGCAGAAGTGGAGCTCTTATGGCTTCGGAAGACTGCTCTCTGTGATTGGAAAAGTGGAGGCTACAGTATTACAATCAATTCACATGTGGGGGATCCATCCAAACATTTTTGATTTCTGTTGGTAGGAGCTTACACCTGAACGATCCCACGAGATCATGGGAAAAGCCTGGGAAAACTCACCTCTTTAGACTGAAGAGTGGTGCTGGTGTGGGATTTAATAGTGGGAAATTATTTCTCAACCAGACAGCCTCGGAAGCTCTCCCCAGTCAGACAGCCTGTGGCCATGATTCTCAGGCAAGTGACAACACCACTGCGGGCCTTCAGAGATCAGGATCCTTTCTGCTACAAAGTTGCTGTGATTTCTGTGGAACCTCTTCCAGGAAAATCAGCTAATTTTCCAAAATTAGAACTGAATTCTCACTGGAGGAAAGGGAGTGATAGCATTTCAATATAAACCTGTGTAAAGCGATTGAATATTTTGCAGCTTCCCCTGCATGACATCATCAACTAACTCTGGCCTATGGTCCCTGCAGTTTCCGGCAGCAGACTGATCCGCTGTTAGTTTGATTTGTAATTGTTTGTCCAGCTACCACCAATCCGTTAATTAAAATAAAATCCAACCTGTGGATTATTCAAGCTAATTTATTTGCCAGTGAGTGAAAACCATTTCCCTGAACCATCTGAACAGGTTACTGATTCAGTAAGAAGGCATTTTGATAGTTTCTGGTGTAAATCAGCAATGCAATGGGGGAATACTGTCAAATGGGGCTTGTAGTCATGAACGAGTCATTGAAATACAAAAAGCGTAACCTGAACGATCGATTAGTGGACAGTCCCTTGCACAACCAAGGCCCAAAGGTTAGGCTGATGCTAAGCCATGTCACTAGCCCCATGCTTCACCTCACAAACCTTATTGAGTTTTTTGAGAAGGTGACCAAACAGGTGGATGAGGGTAAAGCAGTGGATGTGGTGTATATGGATTTCAGTAAGGCGTTTGATAAGGTTCCCCACGGTAGGCTATTGCAGAAAATACGGAAGTATGGGGTTGAAGGTGATTTAGAGCTTTGGATCAGAAATTGGCTAGCTGAAAGAAGGTGGTGGTTGATGGCAAATGTTCATCCTGGAGTTTAGTTACTAGTGGTGTACCGCAAGGATCTGTTTTGGGGCCACTGCTGTTTGTCATTTTTATAAATGACCTGGAAGAGGGTGTAGAAGGGTGGGTTAGTAAATTTGCGGATGACACTAAGGTCGGTGGAGTTGTGGATAGTGCCGAAGGATATTGTAGGGTACAGAGGGACATAGATAGGCTGCAGAGCTGGGCTGAGAGATGGCAAATGGAGTTTAATGCGGAAAAGTGTGAGGTGATTCACTTTGGAAGGAGTAACAGGAATGCAGAGCACTGGGCTAATGGGAAGATTCTTGGTAGTGTAGATGAACAGAGAGATCTTGGTGTCCAGGTGCATAAATCCCTGAAAGTTGCTACCCAGGTTAATGGGGCTGTTAAGAAGGCATATGGTGTGTTAGCTTTTATTAGTAGGGGGATCGAGTTTCGGAGCCACGAGGTCATGCTGCAGCTGTACAAAACTCTGGTGAGGCCGCACCTGGAGTATTGCGTGCAGTTCTGGTCACCGCATTATAGGAAGGATGTGGAAGCTTTGGAAAGGGTGCAGAGGAGATTTACTAGGATGTTGCCTGGTATGGAGGGAAGGTCTTACGAGGAAAGGCTGAGGGACTTGAGGTTGTTTTCTTTGGAGAGAAGGAGGAGGAGAGGTGACTTAATAGAGACATATAAGATAATCAGAAGGTTAGATAGGGTGGATAGTGAGAGTCTTTTTCCTCGGATGGTGATGGCAAACACGAGGGGACATAGCTTTAAGTTGAGGGGTGATAGATATAGGACAGATGTTAGAGGTAGTTTCTTTACTCAGAGAGTAGTAGGGGCGTGGAACGCCCTGCCTGCAGCAGTAGTAGACTCGCCAACTTTAAGGGCATTTAAGTGGTCATTGGATAGACATATGGATGAAAATGGAATAGTGTTGGTCAGATGGTTTCACAGGTCGGCGCAACATCGAGGGCCGAAGGGCCTGTACTGCGCTGTAATGTTCTAATTCTAATTCTAATTCTACTCATTCTTGGGATGTGAGCATCACTTGCAAGGCAACATTTATTGCCCATCATTAATTGATCAAATCTACATCTGTCCTTCCAGTTTCCTACTCACCTTTTCTGACAGAGGTGACCCACCCCAGTGGCACTCTTCATATCCAAACACATTTGCCCTGAGGGACAATGGTTCTGTCCTCACCCAAAGGGTGCAGTAACATAGTGGTTATGCTAAAACTTCATAACTCACTGGGCCTTTTAGGCCTTAGCTGGAGTATCGTATCCAATTCTGAGCATTACACTTTAGGAAGGATAAAAAGTATGCAGGGTTTTGAGAGAATAAATAAGGAGAAACTGTTTCCACTGGCAGGAGAGTTGGTAACAGGAGGACACAGATTGAAGATAATTCCCAAAATAACCAGGGGAGTTTAATATTTTTATGTGGTGAAATGTTATGATTTGGAATGCAATACCTGAGAGGGTGGTGGAAGCAGATGCAATGGTAACTTTCCAGAGGGAATTACATATATATTTGAAAATGAAAGAAATTGGGAAAGAGCAGGGGAATGAGACTAATTCCCCTAATTCAAAACAGCCAGCACAGGTACGATGGGCCAAATGGCCTCCTTCTGCCCTGTCTGCTTCTATGACTCTCCAACTAGCAATCCAGAGGCCTAATCCAATAATACAATGTGTGTTCAAATTCCATGCTAGTCTGGGAATTTGAATTAAGTTAAAAGAAACTGAAAATTAAAAATGTTTATTGGTATCAATGGAACGAGCCATGAAGCTGCTGGATTGCCGTAAAAACCCAACTTATTCAATAATATCCTTTGCGGAAGGCAGCAGACCAGCCTTTCCCAGTCTAGCTTCTATGTAACACCAACATGGTTGACTCTTAACTGCCCTCGGAAATGGCCTAGGACACCATTCAGGGTGTGTTCAGGGCAACTAATGATGCAATGAATACTGGCCTTGCCAGTAATACCTACATTCTGAAAAATAAAAACCTTCTCAGAACTTATTTTTCTCATGGGTTATGAAATAGGCACAAGAATGCTGACTAAACTTTCCCCTTCCCAGGGTGATTTTAACAGCTACAGCTTGGGCTAAGATCAACTCACTCAGCAAGGGTTAAATCTCAAAGCTCCCCCAAGAGTTGCATGGGTCAGTACCACACAACAACTTTGTTGCTGAACCATTCTCTAATCTTTTTAAGCTCCCATCATTTTTTCATTGCCTTTTAGTTGTCAATTTGTTGATAACCGGAGTGATATCACTGAAGTTTGGAAGAGAAGGAGTTTGCCTATGGTAAATATTCAGTATGAAAATAGTTTAGAGTACAGCACTCTCATAAAAAGAAAAATTGCATTTACACAGCAGCTTTCACAACCTCAGGATGGCCCAAAGCGCTTCACAGCTAGTTAAGTACCTTTGAAGTGTAGTCACTGTTTTGATGTAGGAAATGAAGGTCCAACAAACTACAGTGTGATAATGACCAAATGATCTGGTTCAGCTTTTGACAGATTTATATTGTTGTAGGAACCATAGTTTGCACACAGCAACATCCCACAAATAGCAATGTGCGAATGTCCACATATTTGTTTTTAGATGTTGGTTTAGCATAAGAGCATAAGGACGTAAAAATAGGATCAGGAGTAGGCCATTCGGCCCCTTGAGCCCGCTCTGTCGTTTAGTAAGATCATGGTTGATCCTCAACCTCAACGCCATTTTCCCCGCCCATTCCCCCAATTCCTGATTCCCTGAGAGTCAAAAAACTAGTGATCTCAACCTTCATTATACTCAACAACTGAGCATCCATAATCTTCTGGATTAGAGAATTCCAATGATTCACAACACTCTGAGTGAAGACATTTCTCTTCATCTCAATCCAAAATGGCTATCCCCTTACCCTGAGACTGTGGCCCCTAGTTCTAGATTCTCCAGTCAGAGGAAACAGTCACTCATCATTAACCTGTCAAGCCAACTCAGAATATTATATGTTTCAATGAGATCACCTCTCATTCTTCTAAAATGCAGAAGGTATAGGCTCATTCTACACAATCTCTCCTCATAGCATAACCCTCTCATCCCAGGAATCATTCTAGTAAACCACTGCTGCACCACTTCTAAAGCGAGTATACCCTTCCTTAGGTAAAGAGACCAAAACAGTCCAAGTACTCCAGGTGGGATCTCACCAAAGCCCTGCACAGTTGCAGCAAGACTTCCTTATTCTTGTACTCCAACCCCCTTGCAATAAAGGCCAACATGCCATTCGCCTTCCTAACTGCGTGTTAACTTGCTGTGTTTCTTGCACAAGGACACTCAAATCGCCCTGAGCACCTTTGTTTAATAGGTGCTCGCAATTTTAAAAAAATTCTGTTTTTCTATTCAACCTACCAAAGTAAGGAACTTCAAATTTCCCCATATTATACTCCATCTGCCTTCTTCTTGTCCACTCAGTTAACCTATTTATATCCCTTTGCAGACTCTTTGGAATGGACTTTACTGTAGGCAGTGCACCCAATGGCGCAATCTTCCGGGATGTGGCCTCCTAATTGGCTGCCTCTGTGTTCACGGCCCTATGGAGGACATTGGGTGGGTTCTTGATGCTGGCACCAAATAAAAGGGCCGGCAGCTCTGGAGCCTCGGCAGCCCCACTGGGAAAGGTGCTGCTGAGGCAGGTTAGGGACGGCAAAGGCGCCTCAACATCAACGCCGCCAGAGGTGTTGATACAAATGATAAATAATGACGGCCAAAGCTGTTAGATCCCTTGGAATGAAAGGAAACCCCTCTGAAAGACACAAAATATTTTTTTACCATCCCTGCCATTTCCTTACTCCCCATTATAATTTCCCTTGTCTCAGTCTCTAAGGGATGCATGTTTACTTTCACTATTCTCTTCCAATTTCCATACCTCTAGAAGATCTTACAACCTGTTTTTATATTTCTTGTTAGTTTACTGTCATATACTATTTTCTCCTTCTTTATCAATTTTTGGTCTTCCTTTGCTGGTATCTAAAACTCTCTCAATCCTCAGGCTTACTACTCTTCTTGGCAACATTATAAGCCTATTCTTTTAATCTAATACTATCCTTAAGCTCTGTGTGAAGAACAAAGAACAAAGAACAGTACAGCACAGGAACAGGTCATTCGGCCCTCCAAGCCTGCGCCGATCTTGATGCCTGCCTAAACTAACACCTTCTGCACTTCCGGGGCCCATATCCCTCTATCCCCTTCCTATTCATGTATTTGTCAAGATGTCTCTTAAACGTCGCTATCTGCTTCCACCACCTCCCCTGGCAGCAAGTTCCAGGCACTCACCACCCTCTGTGTAAAAAGCTTGCCTCACACATCCCCTCTAAACATTTCCCCTTGCACCTTAAACCCATGTCCCCTGGTAACTGACTCTTCCACCCTGGGAAAAAGCTTCTGACTATCCACTCTGTCCATGCCGCTCATAACTTTGTAAACCTCTATCATGTCGCCCCTCCACCTCCGTCGTTCCAGTGAAAACAATCCGAGTTTATCCAACCTCTCCTCATAGCTAATGCCCTCCAGACCATGCAACATCCTGGTAAACCTCCTCTGTATCCTCTCCAAAGCCTCCACGTCCTTCTGGTAGTGTGGCGACCAGAATTGCACGCAATATTCTAAGTGTGACCTAACTAAGGTTCTGTACAGCTGCAGCATGACTTGCCAATTTTTATACGCTATGCCCTGACCGATGAAGGCAAGCATGCCGTATGCCTTCTTGATTACCTTATCCACCTGCGTTGCCACTTTCAGTGACCTGTGGACCTGTACGGCCAGATCTCTCTGCCAGTCAATACTCCTAAGGGTTCTGCCATTTACTGTATACCTCCCACCTGCATTAGACCTTCCAAAATGCATTACCTCACATTTGTCCGGATTAAACTGCATCTACCATTTCTCCGCCCAAGTCTCCAACCGATCTACATCCTGCTGTATCCTCTGACAATCCTCAACACTATCCGCAACTCCACCAACCTTTGTGTCGTCCGCAAACTTACTAATCAGACCAGCTACATTTTCCTCCAAATCATTTATATATACTAGAAACAGCAAAGGTCCCAGCACTGATCCCTGTGGAACAGCACTAGTCACATCCCTCCATTCAGAAAAACACCCATCCACTGATACCCTCTGTCTTCTATGACCGAGCCAGTTCTGTATCCATCTTGCCAGCTCACCTCTGATCCTGTGTGACTTCACCTTTTGTACCAGTCTGCCATGCGGGACCTTGTCAAAGGCTTTACTAAAGTCCATATAGATAACATCCACTGCCCTTCCTTCATCAATCATCTTCGTCACTTCCTCAAAAAACTCAATCAAATTAGTAAGACACGACCTCCCCTTCACAAAACCATGCTGTCTCTCGCTAATAAGTTCGTTTGTTTCCAAATGGGAGTAAATCCTGTCCCGAATAATCCTCTCTAATAGTTTCCCTACCACTGACGTAAGGCTCACCAGCCTATAATTTCCTGGATTATCCTTGCCACCCTTCTTAAACAAAGGAACAACATTGGCTATTCTCCAGTCCTCTGGGACCTCACCTGTAGCCAATGAGGATGCAAAGATTTCTGTCAAGGCCCCAGCAAGTTCCTCCCTTGCCTCCCTCAGTATTCTAGGGTAGATCCCATCAGGCCCTGGGGACTTATCCACCTTAATGCTTTGCAAGACACCCAACACCTCCTCCTTTTTGATAATGAGATGACTGAGACTATAGAACATAGAACATAGAACATTACAGCGCAGTACAGGCCCTTCGGCCCTCGATGTTGCGCCGACCTGTGAAACCATCTGACCTACACTATTCCATTTTCATCCATATGTCTATCCAATGACCACTTAAATGCCCTTAAAGTTGGCGAGTCTACTACTGTTGCAGGCAGGGCGTTCCACGCCCCTACTACTCTCTGAGTAAAGAAACTACCTCTGACATCTGTCCTATATCTATCACCCCTCAACTTAAAGCGATGTCCCCTCGTGTTTGCCATCACCATCCGAGGAAAAAGACTCTCACTATCCACCCTATCTAACCCTCTGATTATCTTATATGTCTCTATTAAGTCACCTCTCCTCCTCCTTCTCTCTAACGAAAACAACCTCAAGTCCCTCAGCCTTTCCTCGTAAGACCTTCCCTCCATACCAGGCAACATCTTAGTAAATCTCCTCTGCACCCTTTCCAAAGCTTCCACATCCTTCCTATAATGCGGTGACCAGAACTGCACGCAATACTCCAGGTGCGGCCGCACCAGAGTTTTGTACAGCTACAGCATGACCTCGTGGCTCCGAAACTCGATCCCCCTACTAATAAAAGCTAACACACCATATGCCTTCTTAACAGCCCTATTAACCTGGACTCCCTTCCCTCGGCTCATCATCCACCAAGTCCTTCTCTTTGGTGAATACTGATGCAAAGTACTCATTTAGCACCTCGCCCGTTTCCTCTGGCTCCACACATAGATTCCCATCTCTGTCCTTGAGTGGGCCAACCCTTTCCCTGGTTACCCTCTTGCTCTTTATACGTATAAAAAGCCTTGGGATTTTCCTTAATCCTGTTTGCCAATGACTTTTCATGACCCCTTTTACCCTCCTGACTCCTTGCTTAAATTCCTTCCTACTGTCTTTATATTCCTCAAGTGCTTCATCTGTTCCTCGCCTTCCAGCCCTTACGAATGCTTCCTTTTTCTTTTTGACTAGGCTCATAATATCCCGCGTTATCCAAGCTTTCCGAAACTTGCCAAACTTGTCTTTCTTCCTCACAGGAACATGCTGGTCCTGGATTCTAATCAGCTGATGTTTCAAAGACTCCCACATGTCAGATGTTGATTTACCCTCAAACAGCCGCCCCCAATCTAAATTCTTCAGTTCTTGCCTAATGTTGTTATAATTAGCCTTCCCCCAATTTAGCACCTTTACCTGAGGACTACTCTTATCCTTATCCTGGAGTTGGCCATAAATAAATTTCTTTTCCTTTGGAGTTTTTATTTCTTAATGGAATGTAGATTTGTTGACAATTATTAAGTATTTCTTCAAATATTTGTGATTGCTCATCTGTAGTCATATCTTTTAATCTAATTTCCCAATCTACCTTAGCCAACTCACTTCTCATACCTATGCAATTGGCTTTATTTAAGTTCAATACTCCAGTTTCTGACTTATGCACGTCACTCTCAAACGCAGTGTGAAATTCATCATATTATGATTGCTCTTTTCAGTTTAACATCTCATCCAAAAGACAGCATCTCTGATGGTGCAGCACTCCCTCAATATTGTACTGGGGTGTTACCCTAGATTTTGTGCATAATTCCCAGGATTGAGGCTTAAACCTAAAACTTTCTGACTCGGAGGCACGTTTTCTCCCACTGGGCCATAGCTCTCACTTATCAGGACTGTTAGACATGCAGGTGTTATGGGTAAGCACTTGGTCTTCTGGGAGCTTCAGCTTTGTGATATGCTCCTTACCCTGTTAAAGGTTTTTATTTGCAAAAATGGCAAAGCCATCATTTGGATCAAAGGCAGGCAATTGGGGTTGAGGTACAGATCGGCTGTGACCTAATTAAATGACGTTACAGGTTTGAGGGGTTGAATGGGCTACTGCTGTTCTATGTTCCTAGAATAAGGTTACAGTACTTAGCGTGTAATATGATTGCTTAATAATTATGCAAATTATGTCTGAATTATGAAAATTAGAGTCTGCTGAGGCTTGATTTAGAATCACAGGAAAAGTATTTGCAAAATAAACAATGTTCCCTTATGTTTCAAGCAGGTTGCTGACAGAAATGATTGGCCTCCACTTGCAAAAAGATGGAGCAGGGACACAATGCATATTTTGTAAAATGTTGACTGCTGCACTGAGAACAGGCAGAGCATTTAACTTAAACTGTGAGCACAGGGAATAATGAAATACCTAGATCAGTATGGTAACGAAGGAGTCAGCGTGCATTTATGTGCATTGAGGAACTCAAAAGGGATTACAAAGGTTGGAGAACTGTGAAAAGCCTCTCTAAGTCTCCGGTGCACTGGTGGGATGCGATCAAGGAGAACATCAGAGGTTCTTTATCTTCAAAGGTGTTCAGAGGGTGAGAAAGAGACAGAGAGAAATGTCCCGACTCCAGAAAAGTATGCAAAATCTGCTCCGACTGCAGTTGATGGAGGTCGTGGTCAAGGAGGATCTCCAAGAGGTGAAGAGCCAGCAGGCCTTGCTCTTTGCCACGGAGGCCTCCAAGATCATTTTCCGGTTCAGACTCTGTTCCGTTGAGCAGGAAGCGATGTGCTCGTGTTACTTCTTCCAAAAGGTGCATAGGTATTCTGTGATCAGCAGCCTGAAGGAAGAGGACGGCTCGGTAATGTCTTTGCAGTCCGACATACTAAGCATCAGCAAATCCTTTTATGCTGGGCTGTATGATGTGAAGCCCATGGACAGCATGGCCTCCCAGTCCTTCCTGTCATCTATCATGGAGGTCTTAGATGACAGCATGCGGGATGTTCTGGACAAACCGCTAACTCTGGACGAGCTGACAAAGGCCGTCGGGTCCTTTGAGACGAGTAAAACTCCCGGAAGCGATGGCTTGCCAGTTGAGTTGTATTCCACTCTGTGAGACTGGATCGGCCCAGACCTGCTGGAAGTGTATGAGAGTATGCTTGTGGCCGGCAGCGTGTCAGAATCCATGAGGAAAGGCATCATCACCCTCATCTACAAGTGGAAGGGAGAGTGGGCGGAAATCAGAAATTAGCGGCCCATCTCACTGCTTAATGCTGACTACAAGATTCTGTCCAAAGTCATCACCAGTCAGGTCAAGTCTGCTCTGGAGTTGGTGATTCACCCTGACCAGACCTGTACTGTACCTGCAGGAAGACCTCTTATAGTCTCGCGCTACTCAGGGATACAATCGCCTATGTACGGGACAGGGGAATGGACACCTGCCTCATCAGCTTGGACCAGGAGATGGCTTTGGACAGGATATCGCACAGCTACATGGTGAATGTGCTCTCCAAAATGGAGTTTGGGGAGGGAATCTGCAATTGGATCAAACTGCTCTACACGGACATAAGTAGCGCACTCTCAATCAATGGGTGGGAATCAGAACGTTTCCCGATCAAATCTGGAGTCAGACAGGGCTGTCCTCTCTCTCCTGTCTTGTTTGTTTGCTGTATCAAATCCTTTGCTGAGTCCATTACGAAGGATGTGGGCATAAGAGGGGTAACAATCCCAGGCAGCGGAGGCACTCAGGTCAAAGCCTCCCTGTACATGGACGACTTCACTGTATTTTGCTCAGGGCGGCACAGTGGCGCAGTGGTTAGCACCGCAGCCTCACAGCTCCAGTGACCTGGGTTCAATTCTGGGTACTGCCTGTGTGGAGTTTGCAAGTTCTCCCTGTGTCTGCATGGGTTTTCTCCGGGTGCTCCAGTTTCCTCCCACATGCCAAAGACTTGCAGGTTGATAGGTAAATTGGTCATTATAAATTGCCCCTAGTATAGGTAGGTGGTAGGGAAATATATGGACAGGTGGGGATGTGGTAGGAATATGGAATTAGTGTAGGATTAGTATAAATGGGTGGTTGATGATCGGTACAGACTCGGTGGGCCGAAGGACCTGTTTCAGTGCTGTATCTCTAAACTAAACTAAACTGATGTCCTTTCGCAGACTGATGAGCATCTGCGACCAGTTCGAACTGGCCTCGGGAGCCAAAGTAAATCACAGCAAGCGCAAGGCTATGTTCTTTGGGAACTGGGCTGACCGATCCCTTGTCCCCTTCACCGTCAGGTTAGACAAACTGAAGGTGCTAGGGATATGCTTCGGAAGGGCCGGGGCGCGCGCCAAAACCTGGAAGGACTGAATGGCCATGGTACACCATAAACTGAGCATGTGGGAGCAGCGTTCTCTCTCCATTGTGGGTAAGAACCAGGTTATCAGGTGCGAGCCGCTCACGTTGTTGCTGTATATGGCGCAGGTCTGGCCTATACCCCACTCCTGCGCCGTGGCGGTCACCCGAGCCATTATACGCTTTATCTGGAGATGCAAAATGGACCGGGTCCGGTGGGACACGATGTTCAAACCTCTGGATGAAGGTGAAAAAATGTACCCAATGTCGCCCTCATCCTGATGACCACCTATCTTTGCAGCTGCATCAAGCTGTGCATAAAGGCCCAGTACACAAACACCAAGTGCTGAGGTTTTATCTGTCCCTGGTGTTGTGAAGGATGGGTCTGGCCCCATTGCCACGCAACGCTCCATCCAGTTGGACCGTGCCATACCACCTATCCTTCATGGAAAAGCTTATGCAGAAAAACACCTTTGACCACCAATCCATCAGGCAGTGGCCTGCACGGAATGTCCTCAAGGCACTAGGGGCAAAGGAGATGGTGGATCCTGTCGGATGGTTCCCTGCGCAGACTGCCAAAGTCATTTGGCAGAATGCCTCATCACCAGAACTTTCAAACAAGCACCAAGATGTAGCTTGGCTGGTGGTGACAAGGGCCCTCCCCATCAGATCCTTCCTGCAGGCCCGGAGTCTCGCCCCCTCCACACGCTGCCCTCGAGGTGGCTGTGGTTGGGAAGAGACTGCTGCCCACCTACTTCTGGAATGTGTCTTTGCAAAGCAGGTATGGAAAGAGATGCAGTGGTTTTTGTCGAGGTTCTTCCCAAGCAGCTCTGTAACCCAGGAGTCTGTGCTCTACGGGCTGTCCCCAGGGACGCACATCGAGATAAACATCAACTGCTGCTGGAGGACCATAAGTTCGGTGAAAGACACTCTTTGGTCTGCCCGAAACCTGCTGGTCTTCCAGTGCAAAAGTTGTCCACGACCGAATGTTGCAGACTGGCACATTCCAAGGTCCAGGACTATGTGCTGAGGGACGCACTAAAGCTTGGGGCAGCCGCCGCAAAGGTTCAATGGAGAAAGACCACTGTGTAAGTTTCTCCCATCATAGTGAACTGAGGGGCTGGACCCAAGGGAAACCCCTCGGGCTATATACACCAAATATGGTTTTGCTGCAAAATGTACATTGTATGTAAAATGAAATGGAAGGGTTGTGAGGCAACTCACTCCTGTATTGAAGAAAACTGATTTCCTTTGCACTTTCTGGAAACTTGGTGCTGTTTTGAACTGTTTGGAAATTTTTTTTCCAGTTTTTTATGAATAAAGTCTATTTTTGGGGAAAAGAAATTATGGGAGGGAAGCCTAATGCCTGTTATTGTACTTCTAAGGAAACAACAGACCTTGATGATAGAAATTCCCTGGGCATTGCACTTTTAGATTTCTGCATGATCACTCAACAGTTGTATTTATATATTGTTTATAATACAGTAAAACACCCCAAGGTGCTTCACAGGAATATAATCAGACAAAAATTTGACACTGAGCAAGTAAAGAGAAATTAGGACAGGTGACCAAAAGCTTGGAGAAAGAAGGAGGTTTTAAAGAGCTTCTTAAAGGAGGAGAGAGAGGTTTCAAGAGGGAATTCCAGAGCTTAGGACCTAGGCAGCTGAAGGTATGGTATTTTATTCCATAAAGTTTCAAGGAATGGAGTAGGAGGCAGACTCTGAGGTGGTTTGCAATATATTAAACCAGATAAAGCAGAGAGTGGGTAGGAATGGAGCTGTGGTGATGTGGCAAGGAGTCATTAGTTGGGTGTCACTGCATTCAGATATGGTGCCATTGCAGTTTACTGTACACATAAGCGATTTGGGGCTGGTGATAGAGACAAAGGTGTCTACATTTTCAGATTGAGGGGAAAGGTTTCAAAAATAGGGAGCAGGCAAATAAATCCAAATAATCAATTTGCTGGGAAAACGGGCAGAAAAATGTTACTTCGTGTGAGAGTGTCAACCATGTCTCAGTGATATCACTCTTGTCTGAGAGTCAGAAGGTTGTGTGTGCGCTCAATCCCACGCTAGAAACTTGAGCACGTAATCTTGGTTTGTTAATTGTATATCAGTTTGGTGTTTAATTGTATTCATGTAAATGGGCATTCACTGGGGACTCACCTGTGCTCAATATATCGGGACAGGCTGAAACTGTGGTGGTTGGATTGGAGATTTATGATTTGCAATCATTGTTTCTGTAAATAAAAGTTTGTAAGTGTACAAAGACTATATTCAAGTTCCATTCTTCACTGCCCGGCTATCTGAGTTGTAACAGGCTGATACTCCCAGTGCCAGTACTGAGGGAGTGCTACACTGCTGGAGGTCCTGTCTTTTGGATGAAGCATTAAACCCCGTCTGCCTCTCAAGTGGACATAAAAGGTCCCATGACACCATTTTGAAAAACAGCAAGTTAGTTCTTGCCAATATTTTTCCTCTGACCAACTAAAACAGATTATCTGGTCATTAACACATTGCTGTTTGTGGGAGCTTACTGTGTGCAACTTGTCTGCCGCGATTCCTACATTACAACAGTGACTGCACTTCAAAAGTAACTTCATTGGCTGCAAAGTTCTTTGGTGTCCCAAAGGAAATTGTAAGGTACTAAAGGAATGAATATAACAGTGGAAATGTAAACTAAAAGTCTCCAAACTGTAGATCCCAGCATATGAGTGTATTGGTGGATAGAACATTGAAACCAGCAGTGTGCCAAAGGAGTAGAGTGGGCAAAAGCAAAATACTGCAGATGTTGGAAATTTGAAATAAAAACAGAAAATGCAGGAAATACTCAGCAGTTCTGGCAACATCTATGGAGTAAAAAACGGAGTTACATTTCAGGGTGATGACTCTTCCTCAGATGGGCAATTGGGAGGATTAGGTTTTTAGGATGAGCTGGATGGATTGTATTGTGTTCGTATTGATGTTCTTACGAGATTCTCCTTGATCTCCTGGTTGTCAGTGAAATCCAGTTAGGCAGTCTCTACTTCCTAATACCTGTGATGGTACTGCACTGAATCATTGCTAACTAGGTGATGAATTGATAATCTCACCCAAAGGCCACAGGACAGCTAGTGTGGAGAATGGAAATTATCACAGAGACCCAGCAGAGTGGTTTCTCTGTGCCTGGGATGAAGGCAGACTGAGCAATCTATAGGGTGGGAGAACTTCAGCAGCCAGCTTGCTGACAAAACCAAATTTTCCAGTTTAGGAATCTGCTGGTTGTGATGTTTATTCTCAAGTCACCAGCCGCTTAGCCATGTGAGCCGCATGGAAGATGGCAGGATCCCCAAGGACACATTGTACAGTGAGCTCATCACTGGTATCAGACCCACCGGCCGTCCATGTCTCCGCTTTAAAGACGTCTGCAAACGCGACATGAAGTCCTGTGACATTGATCACAAGTCGTGGGAGTCAGTTGCCAGTGATCGCCAGAACTGGCGGGCAGCCATAAAGGCGGGGCTAAAGTGTGGCAAGTCGAAGAGACTTAGCAGTTGGCAGGAAAAAAGACAGAAGCGCAAGGGGAGAGCCAACTGCGAAACAGCCCTGACAACCAATTTTATCTGCAGTACCTGTGGAAGAGCCTGTCACTCTAGTATTGGTCTTTAAAGCCACTCCAGGCGCTGTTTCACAAACCACTGACCGCCTCTAGGCGCTTACCCATTGTCTCCCGAGACAAGGAGGCCAAAGAAGAAGAAGAAGACCTGATTAAAGAGGTGCCATTGAACAGAAAAGCGCTGTGCTGTTTTTTAACCCGATTCTTTTACGGAACTGGTTATGACAGAGTCAATGTGAATAGCTCCCTTGAATCATTTATGAAATGACTTTAAGCTGAATCATTTTTAAAGACCGGGTTTTTGTACACATGGTTTCTCAGGAGTAGAATGAGCAGCCAGTGATTCAAGTCTTTTAGCTCAACACTGGATTCTATTTAATTTTCATAACCTCGGGCTGTGCTTTTTTAACTGTTGGGCCATCCTTTCGAGCTTCTGCACTAGGCTCTGGTCAGGACTTGCAGCTGTTAAACCTTCGCTTTGTGGGATCAGAATTCCTTCCCCCTCTGCCCACCCCCAACAGGACTTTAAAATTGGACCTAATGAAATAGGGGGAAAAACCCCAACCTCCAAGGACAGTAGTACTGTGAATAAAAGCCAAAGGGATTTAAATTGGACTATCCAATCAAGGTGTCATGTGATGTCCTTAAAATTAGTTTAGAAGTCTTTATATCAGGGTGTTAGGAGGGTTTTAATAAACAAGTTTGTGGTTCAGCCCAACCCTGTGTCCATGCAATTTGTCCTTTATAAAATCCTAAAGTCAAAAACCATCAGTAAGGGGGGAAACGGGAGGGGGAACCTCTTACAGATCTGGCGACTGTGGCAGGACTTTAACGTCAAGGACAAATTATGGACGGTGCCAAAGGCAAGAAACCCTCAATGGGGGATACAGTATCCAAGTATGTGGGAAGCAAGTTAAACTTTTCTTTATCATGGGTGCAGGAGCTGATGTGTGCTGACTGTCCGGAGGAGCAGGCAATGGAATGGGAGGGTCGTAGTGCACACAAGAAATCAAAGGAAAAGGCCTTCTGGCTACTGTATATGCAGAGGCAGATTCAGATTTTAACAGAGAAACTCAAGCAGTACGGGAGGAAAAGGCTGAGTTGGAGAACAGAGCAGGCGATAGAGAAGCCATGGTGGATCAAATAGTGGCAGAATTAAGCAGTGAAAGGCATGAGAGGAAAGCGCAGGAGGAGGAGACTTCAAGAAGCACAGTGTCAGGTTACGGAGACTAGAGAGAGTGACAGGCTCAACATGAACAAAGTGCCAGGAATCTGGAGAGGACTGGCAAGGCTGAGGGGCAGTTAAAAGACATTAAGGCAGCTTACAGGGTAGCTCAGAGTTGGGCATACGAAGAGGTTGACCTGTAGGGCCTGTAGAGAAAGGATTTGGAAGCTGGCTCTAGCATTATCAGGGGTCAGGGGAATGGCTTGTCTCATGGCACCAGGAGAAGGTGGTATAGACTGGGATGAAGTGGGGAAAGAGCCCAATAACAGGATCCAGTACAGCAGGAGTCGGCCGGCCCCCGAGGCACCGGGTTCACGGAGACCGATGTGCCCCCTGCGACAACAAAAGTTCGGGCCCGCCCCCAGCAGGCGGCTGTCCGGCGTCATTGCAGAGTGACTATGTGGTTCCCTCTACTACCCTACAGTTACAGGAAATGCTAGCCGGCTTGCCAAAGCTGAAGCACGGAGGGGACACCTCTGTCCACTTCGCTAGCATACAGCAGATAGGAGGATCAACAATTGATGAGGACGAGGTGAAAAAGCTGATCTTCTTCTCTCTGGATGGGAAGGTGTACCAAATTTTATCTGCAGCCACTAAGATGGGAGGGGGCAATGTAAATGGTCTGAAGGATGAGATATTGATTGCATTGGGACATGTCAGGGCAGTCCGTTCTTACAGGTCGAGCAGACCGGGGCAGCTAGCGGGTGAGGTACCAGATGCATTTGTTGGCAGATTATGGCCGGTGAATTTGAAGGCAACAGAGGGAAACCAGGGCCGTTTACAACTGGTAGGGGCCTCCAGAAACCTTTGGCTGAGGACCCTAGTAGTCCACAGCCTGCCATGGATCAGAATGATGGCAGAGTCATGGTTTGACCCCGAAGACCTGACAAACACTGAGGCAGGGGTACTGAGGAAGCTGACCCTAGTGTTTAAAGCTGACTGGGGGAAGGAGCTCAAGCAGAAGGGGAGGGTGCATGAGATGAAGGGAAGCAGGGGTGGCAGAAGAGAATGGAAGCAAGAAGGGGGTAGTGGGGACAGGGCATGTTTTAACTGTGGAAGGACAGGACACTGGCTCAGGGAATGTAGGTTCCTGAAAGGGGGGCAACCAGAATATGGAGGGTTCCTCAGGACCAAAGCCGTGGGAAGTAGAGGTGGATCAGGAGAAGGTAAACGGGAGTTCCCCAGGATCAAAGCCTCAGGAGGGGGAGGCAGAGAAGGAGAGTGCAGCTGACCCAATAAAACTTCTGCTGACTGCATTACAACAGGTTATAGACAAGGGACAGGGAAAGGTGCTCGAATTGAAAGATAATGGTTAGAGAAGTTAATCGGAAGATTCACGTGGTAGGTTTTAAACCACTGTGTCACTTAAAAGTTGTTTAACCGCTTGTGGTCTGTCTTTGTATGTGATTTTAAAATAGTTGGTTATTTACTGTGTTTCAAGAGCTGTTTCTTTTTAATTGGTGTAAGTGAGAAAGAAGTTATGATAACATGGATATTGGACTGTTAAAAAAAACCGATTGTGTTCATTGTTCTGAGAAAGAAATAGATATAGGGGGGTGCGAGGTTACTGTTAGGTTTAAATTTTGTCTGAAGTTGTACTGTGAAAATTCACCTTTTTCTTGCGTTCCTACTGACAGTTGCTTAAAAAGGAGCGAGAAAGGAAAAAGAAAGAAAACCTGAGGACTCAGAACTTTAGTTATTTTCTTTTGTTTCTTTGTAAAACATGTGCTATGTTAATTGATTTAAGTTGATCATGTTTAAGGTGCGTGCATGGAGAATGAAAGTGGGAAGCTTCCAGTGAGAGAATGTATGTATGTAATAAAGGTTTTGTGTGGAGGATGTATGTTTTAAGTTTGTTTTCTGAAATTGTGATTTTGTAGTCTTAAGTTTTACTACTTTTGGGTAAAAGGGGATTTCACAATGGGAATTGTGACCTAGTTAAAGGGGGACAGTAATGGAAATAAGCATATGTTCAAAGTTATAAATTCGAGTTGGAATTTCTGATCAAAATTTCAATTGGTATGGAATTTTATTTTGTTATACATGTGGCGATTTTATTACAGACATAAATTCACACACGCGTGTTAGGGATTGGAATTTTAAAAAACCACACTCAAACTGTGTGTTTTAAGCTCACACTCTGGGAAGAACAAAGGATCATTTGACAAAAGGAATTTATAGGGTGAAATAAGGCAATTTGGATAATTGTTTTTTTTAAATAAAGAGGTTTTAATTTTGGAAAGGGAATTTTCTTTGTTTAAAGGCAAGACCCAGACAGCAGGGCGGTAAGGAGGAGCAGTCAAACACCACGACCCAGGGTGCCCTGCACGTCTCCCTGCACACCAACCCCGAGCTGCAAGAGACACAGTGGCGCAGTGGTTAGCACCGCAGCCTCACAGCTCCAGTGACCCGGGTTCAATTCTGGGTACTGCCTGTGTGGAGTTTGCAAGTTCTCCCTGCGTCTGCGTGGGTTTCCTCCGGGTGCTCCGGTTTCCTCCCACAGCCAAAAGACTTGCAGGTTGATAGGTAAATTGGCCATTATAAATTGCCCCTAGTATAGGTAGGTGGTAGGAGAATATAGGGACAGGTGGGGATGTGGTAGGAATATGGGATTAGTGTAGGATTAGTATAAATGGGTGGTTAATGGTTGGCACAGACTCGGTGGGCCGAAGGGCCTGTTTCAGTGCTGTATCTCTAAAATAAAAAAAAAATAAAAAAAGAGACCCCACCCTGACAGACAGGAAGTGGGGACACGGTAATTGGGGTACCCCATGTAAATTTGTACATAACCAAAGTTTGACCTGTGGAGGGAGGAGCCCTCACAAAGAAGTGTTATTTTTCTTCTTTTCTGTAGAAGCAAATCAGATCCAAAGGCACAAGATGGGACGTACCCCATGGCTGAGTGCAATGACAATCCTGGTGAGAGCCGGACAGATGGATCGGGGTGACACCGAGATGTCTTTCACCTATGGGTGTATGGGGGAAGCTGGACCCATCATAACACAGGGGGGCAAGACAAGGGACACAGATGGGGCAACCATATATTCCCATGAGGGAAAGTGGCCGCATTGGTTGGTGTCAAATTCAACCAAATACTCCAATTCCACCAGATACCAGTTCGGTGAAGTATCAGCGCCCTGCCCAAGATTAAATATTACAGCCAGCAAGGTACGGGTGAAAGAGGGAAGGCAAGTGTGCCTGGAGTGCCAGGGGAGCATCTCAGTGGGATGGTGGTGGTGGTTGCAAAAGACCGATCAGGCTAAGGGTGATGTATTTGAGAACTGGGAAAGATTGGAAAAAGACTCATTTAGACGGGTTACTGGGACAAAGAGGGGAGTGAAATTGTGTTGGGACAAGTGGTGGAAGGAGGAGCAAGGGATTTATGTGTGTGTGTGGGGAATCAGAACATAAATGCCAGAAGGGGGCAGCCATTGTTTTCAAATGCCAATGGCAGGATTCTGGATCCGGACTGGACTGGACTCAGAGTCTAAACTCTTGCGTAGTCCCAGATCCCTCAAACACCGTCTATGCTATCGAACTGACAGCACTTGGAAAACAGCCCCCACCCAGGAATCCAAAGACCCAGGTTATAGAAGTCAAGTGTCCCCTAACAACACCCAGAAACAAATTTGTGCTATTCCAACAGGGAAGGTGTTGTACTATGACGTGCACTATAAGACAGCATCTATCATCCTCAATTTGATGGAGGTACGACTGCCCTGGCGGTGCCCAGCAGAGATGGAGAAGATGACATTCCATCCCTGCCCGAGCACCTCACAAAATTGGTGAAGGAGGTGGAACTGTCTCAAAAGCACTATTATATACCTGAGCAGCGGAACAGAGACACAGGGGATGATATTAGGGAAATAGCCTCCCCACCCTGGTGGGATAGAACATAGAACATCGAACAGTACAGCACAGTACAGGCCCTTCGGCCCACGATGTTGTGCCGAACCTTTAACCTACTCTAAGATCAAACTACCTACATACCCTTCATTCTACTATCATCCATGTACCTATCCAAGAGTCGCTTAAATGTCCCTAATGTATCTGCTTCTACTACCACCGCTGGCAGTGCATTCCACGCACCCACCACTCTCTGTGTAAAGAACCTACCTCTGACATCTCCCCGAAACCTTCCTCCAATCACCTTAAAATTATGCCCCCTGGTGATAGCCCTTTCCACCCTGGGAAAAAGTCTCTGGCTATCCACTCTATCTATGCCTCTCATCATCTTGTACCCCTCTATCAAGTCACCTCTCATCCTTCTTCGCTCCAATGAGAAAAGCCCTAGCTCCCTCAACCTTTCTTCATAAGACATGCCCTCCAGTCCAGGCACCATCCTTGTAAATCTCCTCTGCACCCTCTCTAAAGCTTCCACATCCTTCCTATAATGAGGCGACCAGAACTGAACACAATATTCCAAGTGTGGTCTAACCAGGGCTTTATAGAGCTGCAGCATAACCTCGCAGCTCTTAAACTCAATCCCCCTGTTAATGAAAGCCAACACACCATATGCCTTCTTAACAACGCTATCAACTTGGGTGGCAACTTTGAGCAATCTATGGACATGGACCCCAAGATACCTCTGTTCCTCCACACTACCAAGAATCCTGTCTTTAAGCCTGTATTCTGCATTCAAATTCGACCTTCCAAAATGAATCACTTCACATTTTTCCAGGTTGAACTCCATCTGCCACTTCTCAGCCCAGCTCTGCATCCTGTCAATGTCCCGTTGGTTTCAATATTGAAATTCCCTCCTGGATTCAAGTTGCTTTGCTCATGTTGGTGATTGTACAAATGATTATAATATTGTATGTGTTAAGATTGTCGTGTAAACTGAAACGAAAAACCAAAAGACAAAACATGGGGAAATGGTTAAGAAGGGATTTGATAATGGATTCCATTGTGCAGATAGTGATTTGGCTGAGGCTCATAATTCCCGTAACGTGACAGAATATTTCATCAGAGGTAATATCTCTAGTATTCGAGATATTAAAGGGGGGAGATGCGGCATTGGAATTCCTTACCCCCAACCAAACTGGACTTTATGAAATATGGGGAAAAACCCCCACGGACAATAGTACTGTGAATAAAAGCCAAACCTCAACACTAAACACACAGAGGCAGGTTGCATTCCAAGGGGTCAATTTCAAGCATTCCAACATCACAACAGAACTGATACTGTTACAGGACTGGAATTTGGGATATTATCAAAACAGTGACACAGAATAATTGCCATCCAGTAACCCAATTCAGTAACTGGGGAGGCCATTGTTACAAATAACCAGCCCCAGACCATAGCATTCACTCCTGTCAATGCAGGAGAAAAACCTTTTCATGTATATCAGCTCTGGAGCCTGGAATGCCTCACCTTGGTGGAGTTCATTGTTCTCAGTCATAGAAATAACATCAGCACTGAGTGGATCTGTCTGGACCAGGCAGGTTACAGATGAAAGAGATTAAAAGGTGCTAAGCGCTGATCATCCAACAGGATGGCTTCAGGAGATGTGTTTATGATATTTCGATAAGGATCATCATAAACAGGACAAGATTGAAGGGTTTGGCACTGCAGTCCAGAAGGAGGGTCAGGAACGGTCAACCTGGCTCATGGACCCTCAAATTTTCACCGAAAGGATCAACTGCATGGAGGATTGTAAGTTATCAGTCAAATCCAAGGGGTATTTGGGGCTGAGAGTTTAAGTGTAACAATCAAATCCTGGGAGGGTTTGGGTTTTGAATTGAATGAATTTGGGGCAGAAATGTGGGGTTTTGCCTGTGTTTTTTTTTTGAAAAGATTTATCTTATAAATCCTGGTGACTTGTGTGTTTGGGTGGGAGTCGAGGTTAAATCATGGAGGGATTTAAATCGGACTAACAAATCAAAGTGTTGTGTGATGTCCTTTAAATTAGTTTAGAGGGTCTTTATATCAGAGTGTTAGGAGGGTTTTAATAAACAAGGTTGTGGTTCAGCCCAACCCTGTGTCTGTGCAATTTGTCCTTTATAAAATCCTAAAGTCAAGAACCATCAGTAAGGGGGGAAACGGGAGCAGGAACCTCTTACAGCTTGCAGATTATCTGGAATATCATCGCTTGGCACAGCCTCATTACAAAAATCCTTGCCATTAGATGCAAGTAAGTGGCCCCCTCATCACCATCCCCTTTTCACTCACCTTTGAATCAAAAGGTTGTGGGTTCTAGCTCCTCGGCGCAGTGATTAGCACTGCAGCCTCACAGCTCCAGTGACCCCAGGTTCAGTTCTGGGTACTGCCTGTGCAGAGTTTGCAAGTTCTCCCTGTGACTGTGTGGGTTTCTGCTGGGTCCTCTGGTTTCCTCCCACAGCCAAAGACTTGCAGGTTGATAGATAAATTGGCCATTGTAAATTGCCCCTAGTGTAGGTAGGTGGAAGGGAATATGGGATTAATGTAGGATTAGTATAAATGGGTGGTTGTTGGTTGGCACAGACTCAGTAGGCCAAAGGGCCTGTTTCAGTGTTGTATCACACTATGACAAAATCCAGTGCTGCACCATTGGCAAAGGATCACATGGTTCTCCCTGGTGTCCTTCCGGATATTTATCCCTCAACCAACATCGCTAAAAACAGATTATCTGGTCACTATCACATTGCTATTTGTGGGAGTTTGCTGTGAGTAAATTGGCTACACATTTCTTTTTTTTAAATTCTTGCATGGGATGTGGGCATCACAGGCAAGGCTAGCATTTGTTGCCCATCCCTAATGGCCCTTGTTAACTGAGTGCTTGCTGGGCTAATTCAGATGGCAGTTAAGAGTCAACCACATTGTTATGGGTCTGGAGTTACATGGAGGCCAGACCAGGTAAGGACAGCACATTTCATAAGGACATTAGTGAACCCGATTTTGCAACAATCAATGACAGTTTATAGCACTATTACTGAGACTAGCTTTCAATCCCAGTATTGTTAATCAAGTAATTGTTTTAATTAATTGCATTTAAATTCCACCAGCTGCTGTGGTGGGATTTGACCCCATGTTCACAGGAAATTAACCTGCACTCTGGATTACTATTTCAGTGATATTAGCACTATGCCACCATCTCCCCTCAAAAGTACTGCATTGGATTTGAAGCACTTTGGGAGATCCTGAAGTTGTGAAAGGTGCTGTAGAAATGCAAGCCTGTTTTTTTTACAGGTCCCAGTAAGCATCCCATTGCATCGCATCCAATGGTGGTGCCCAGAGAAATCTTTAAAGCATTGTAAAGTGCCTCTGGGCCTGTCAACCGTTCCTACTTTGGTGCAGCAGTTTTAAGGCATGGCCCAACATGTAGGTTTGCCGACCTCAGTAATGTAGGCCAGGGTGGGGGAGATATAGTTATAGTTCAGGTAGGGAGTAGAAAGGTGAGAATGGGTAGGCAGTGATTATACAGTATGTAGAGTTAGCTACCAGGACATTGAGGTTAAATCCTTTGATTTAATTTTTAAATGTTTGTAGCTTCTGCTTTCAACTAACACTAAGAAGACTGAAAAATAAATTCCCTTCAATTTTGACATAGCAATTGGATAACACCCCCATGTTGCAGTTGCCCTGGAATTAATCACACATCCCCTAGTTTCTGTGTAATAACAACATCTTGCATATATAGTGCCTTTAACGTAGCAAAGCATTAAAGGTTTTGGATGATTATCCTGACACCTGAGCTATACAATGCTTTTCCATCAATGTACACCCACACTGAAGAGTGTCTGCAGAGACTCATCGACATGATTGTGGCTGCCTGCAACGAATTTGGCCTAACCATCAGCGTCAAGAAAATGAACATCATGGGACAGGACGTCAGAAATGCTCCATCCATCAATATTGGCGACCACGCTCTAGAAGTGGTTCAAGAGTTCACCTACCTAGGCTCAACTATCACCAGTAACCTGTCTCTCAATGCAGAAATCAACAAGCGCATGGGAAAGGCGTCCACTGCTATGTCCAAACTGGCCAAGACAGTGCGGGAAAATGGCGCACTGACACGGAACACAGAAGTCCGAGTGTATCAAGCCTGTGTCCTCAGTACCTTGCTCTATGGCAGCGAGGCCTGGACAACGTATGTCAGCCAAGAGCGACGTCTCAATTCATTCCATCTTCACTGCCTCCGGAGAATCCTTGGCATCAGGTGGCAGGACCGTATCTCCAATGCAGAAGTCCTCGAGGCGGCCGACAGCCCCAGCATATACACCCTACTGAGCCAACGGCACTTGAGATGGCTTGGCCATGTGAGCCGCATGGAAGATGGCAGGATCCCCAAGGACTTATTGTACAGCAAGCTCATCACTGGTATCAGACCCACCGGCCGTCCATGTCTCCGCTTTAAAAACGTCTGCAAACGCGACATGAAGTCCTGTGACATTGATCACAAGTTGTGGGAATCAGTTGCCAGTTATGCTGGCGGGCAGCCATAAATGTGGGGCTAAAGAGTGGCGAGTCAAAGAGATTTAGCTATTGGCAGGAAGCCAACTGTGTAACAGCCCTGACAAGCAATTTTATCTGCAGCACCTGTGGAAGAGTCTGTCACTCTAGTATTGGCCTTTATAGCCACTCCAGGCGCTGCTTCACAAACCACTGACCACCTCCAGGTGTTTACCCATTGTCTCTCGAGACAAGGAGGCCAAAGAACATCCATTGTGCCCATTTCACACCAGCAAAACCAGTCAACAGATCCTGGGAAATTCAGGTCTTCCTAGTGCTGACTATTTCTGCATTGAGTGCTGTGATTTGGGTCAGTGGAATAGAACATCAGATGGCATGTATACAAGCAACCAATCATTACCACTTGTTTTGTGCTCTCCCTACTCCCTACCCTTCCCCCTCCCCTTCCCCCTCCCCTTCACCCTGTTGTATTATCTCTTTCTAGATTAATATAAATGAAACTGAAGGGCAGGCATAAAGGTTTTGAATGCAGAGCTTTAATAGAGACCTGTTGTTGCTTCAGCTTTCATGTGCTAACTGATTGTGCAAGAGAATGGAATCACGATATTGCATCACTTCCTCTGATGACATGCAGATTTGCATATGCATATATTTAAATGATTATATTTAACATACTGACAAATACACTATCGCACAATCCCCTTCCCTTAAATAACAACCCCATGTAGTATAACATTAATATGTATATGAACAAGCCACCCTTATGTGATATAAGAAATCTGACAACTATAACACTATTTACACCAAACATTCAACTGTTCAATGTTTGGAACACTCTTCTTCAAGGTGTTGTCTACGTTTGGAACCATGCTGGTCATCGGCTGACTTGACCAGACCTTGTGACAATGACGTGAATATATTCTTGAACTGTTCATCCTCTCCTCCTGAAAATTGTGTTTGGGAGTGGTGATGGTGATGATGTGACATGGTTGATGAACACTCATCTTCTGGCCAATGTTTAGTGGCAGCAATTCTGCACCCGCGTGCATGTCATCTAGGTCCTCACTTATCAGTGTGTTGCTTGTTGTCTCTTCATCTTCAAAACATATGCAGGTACACGTAGACAATGCTGGCTGGTTGCCTTGTGCACAGCTAGCAGAGAGTCCCCTAAGGTGAGATTGATTCCTTCACAGAACTGCACCCTTTGGTGTTGTCACCTCATATGAACATGGCTCTTTGCACACTTTGGACATCTCTACTGGGATCCATGTCTGTTCTTGTGGGTGAAGAACCCTCACCTTCTGGCCAATGTATAGTGGCGGCAATTCTGCACCCACATGCACGTCATCTAGGTCCTTCATCTTATTTTGTTTTTGATGTAACTGGTCTGTGATCAAGGATGACCTGGTAAGATGATAACTTGGTAATGTGGTTCTCAAACATAATTTCAGTAGGTGATGCAATCCAGAGTTCAATGGCATTGCGTGAAGATGCAATAATGCAACTTGGATATCCTGCCTGGTTTCTGAACACTTTTCGATCAGCGATTTGACTGTCCTGACCATATTTACAGCCAGCCTGTTTAAACGAGGATATCTGGGCGATGATGTGACATGGTTGATGAACCATCATTCACAGATATCCTCGAACAGTTTTCCAGTGTATTGTGGCCTGTTGTCAGCTACCACTTCCACAGGGATACCAAAAAGACTAAAGATGGCACTAATAGTGTTGGCCACTGCTGTACTCGATGTGCATCGATGTTTCTGCACAGAGCACAGATCGATTGCTGCCTTTCTCCATGGTGATGATGGTATGTCACGTGGTTGGAGAGGCTCTTGTTTGCTTCTGTTCCATTTGTACCATTTGAGAATGTGAGATGCAGGATACTCAATTGATCAACCTGATTGACAATCTGATTCTTGCTGGTTGTCCATTGTTAAGGCTTTTTCATCAGATTCTCTCCCCATACTCTCAGATTTCATAGGGGAATCTTATACAGATCTAATGTATGTGCACCTCTTTTGACTGCTGTGGTCTTCTGACTGGGTTAGCTCATAGACGGTGATTACATTAAGTTTGTTGCACACCGGCAGCCCTGCTACTGTTGGTTCTGACACCTCCACTATGTAGAATATCTGAGTAGACCATGTTGACCCTTTGTATCTGAATTCCAGGTCTAGGGAACCTTGACACTTTATTGACGAGCCATTGTATGCTGTAAGCTTAACGCTTGTGGGTTGACCACAGACTTCCATGCCTCATGGTAAATGTCCTTGAGAATACAGAAAGGTAGAGTGTTGGCACTTGCCCCTGTGTCAATATTCACTCTCAGTCGATGTCGTCCAGTCTTATTGTTTGTGAAAGCTTCCGTTTTGTTAATGGAATGGACCTGTTCCACTAAGGTGATTGTATGAAATATCTGTTCACCTGTAGTATCTTCACCTCAATCCACCTTATCCATTTTGGTCAGGAGTTCCCCCATTTCGTGGATGGTTCTATGCTTTTGGTGGTGCCTGGAAGTGTCTTGCCTTCCTTTGCCCCTGGGTGGTATAGTTCTGTGGTTTGACCGTTGCCTGCTCTGGCTTCTCCCTGCGTTCCTGCTGCTGGACCTTCTGCAAAGTTTGGTCCAGTGCCCTCTAAGCCCACATGCCTTGCACATGTCTGTGTTTGCTGGGCATCTATGTGGTTGGTGGGAGAGCCTATAGTTACTGCACATCTTGTTCTGCCTGGCTACCTTGGATATAGTGCCGACAGGCGTTTCAGACTTGAAGGCTTTGTCAGAAGAGTTATGTTTTTTTTAAAAACTAAGAGGTCTGTGTGCCTTTAAGACTGATAAATAAGACTTGCTGTGAACAAAGACTGCAGAGGCTTAGTATTTGAAAAGTGCTCCCTACAGCGCAATCTGTATCCAAGCAACCTGAAGGTTTTATGATTGTCTTGTGACTCTTATTGTTTATGAAAAGCTAGTCACTTTTGGGTTGTTCAGTTACTGCTGGTGACTGGTCAGCAATACAGCCCAGAGAAAAGTCTTTCTCTTGAAAAATAATTCCTGTATTGAGTAAAATTCTGATCTCTTCATGAAGTCAAAAGAACTTTGAAGGAGTCACAAATCTAATGTATGGGAGCTAAAGCCCTTGTTGTTTATGCCCGAAGAGAGGAAGAGACCCAAAGAAACACTGCTTTGCAGAAAGGAAGTCTGTGTTTCGGGTGTGTCAGGTTGCTGTTGCCTCTAGTCAAGAATCCCTGCCTCAAGAGTGAGTTCCATAGTTGCTGTGCTCTGTGGAAAAGGCTACTTTGCTGAGAGTAAGTCCTATTGACTTTTGTGTTTTGGAAGTTCCTGAACCCTCAAGACAGTTTCTACTGTGAGACTGCTGCTTTAAAATTTAAATAGACCTGTTGCTACAACCTGTTGCTGAAAGATCTGTGTAATGCCTGCTGCAGACAAACAACATTGAATGCCTACCCACCACAGACTGTTCATTAATTTCACCTGGAGACATCGAGTGGCATCTACCTATTTGACTCTGGGACACCTCACTGATCCGGAAAATATTACCAGAAGTTACAACCCAGTTATTTTCTTATTCCTAAGAAACTGCTGTAATGTCAATATTGGTAATTGAATGTATGTGTGTGCATGAGGGTTAGGAGTTATAAAATCTTTTCATACATATAGATTCATCTCATTATCATTTAAAATTTGGTTTATCAATAAATAGTTAATTTTGTTGCTTAAAGAAAAATGTTTGCTTTGTTCTGGGGATAAATAAAGTGATTAATTTGGCTATTTTTCTGGTAGGTAGGAAACTTTACTAATATGCTATGACCTATGGAGTAGTGGGACTGAATTAACAGTGCATTACTCCCACCTTGGTCGTTACAACTTGCAAACACTGTCTCCCTGCAATAATTGCCTCATATCTGCATCTGTTCTGGAGCAAACACTCCACACTGTTTTTATCTCTGTCTCTTCAGCTTTTCCAGGAGGTTTTTCTGGAATGCCTCAATGGGAGTGGAGGTGATCACTAACTCCATAATTCTTTCCAAAAGTTCAGCATCAAAGGAGTTGCATTCTTTTGCTTTCTCTCTGAATCGATTAACAAAGTCGTCAAAGCTCTCGGCATTCTGTCTATAACCGTTTGAGTTCCAGGTGGTGTACTCTGAAATTTACTTTAATCCTAAGCTGATTTTCGAATGTTGCCCATTGCTTTGATGGATCCTCGGATCAGCATCAGATAAACCAGAGGTATTGATTTTGCACAGACCTCCATTTTCTATGGCAATCTTACGTTTTATCATCTGTTTCTTTGCGTCTACAACCTAGTGGTCTAGGAAGCACAGTTCAATCCTCCGCTTAAACAGTTTGAATTCGCCTGGGACATCCAATGCTTTCCAGTCTATCTCTGGAAATCTGGCTGCCATTTCCTCAGCCTTCTACTCTTTTCTCTGCCTGAGGAGCAAACCTTGCTTTAACAGCTGTATCAAGTTGCGATGTCTGCAGAGCTGAGCAGGAGCCACGCCCTGAGCAGTGCTGCTGCAGCGTGGGCTTGTGAGCTTGTAGGTGGGAGGGGCCCTGGCATCGGAGTCGGCTAATGGCACACGAATGCGGCAACGGCGGGAAGGGATCCGCACCAAAACACCACACTGCACTGATCTCTGTGGCTGAAACTACCGATAATTTTGTCTTGCTGGCTCAGGGCAAAACTGGGAGTGCGCCCAAATCATCTTTGATCTCTACTCATATCATTGCTCTCCCGATGTGAGAGCTGTGATCCAGTCACAGTGCTTCAGGTAAGGCTTCTGACTTGAACTGTTGCTTTCAGCTGCTGATTAATGCTGTTCACTCACTACTCCTGCCACCAGATTGTATTATCTCTTTCTAGACGAATGCAAATGAAGCTGAATGGCAGGCATAAAGGTTTGAACGCAAAGCTTTAATGGAGACTTATCGCTGCTTCAGCTTATACATGCGAACAGACTGCAAGAGAACTGAATCACATGATATTGCATCACTTCCTGTGATGACATACAGATTAGTACAAAATATATTTAAAATGAATATATTTAACAACTAACAAATACACTATCAGGACAAACACTCTTTCCTCCTCCCTCACTCCCTTCCCCTTCCATCTCCCTTTAACCCTCCTCTTCTCCCTCTCCCCTCCTCTCACCTCCTTTCCCCCTCCCCTTCACTTCCCCCTCCCCTTCCCCCTCCCCCTCCCCTGCCCCCCCCCGCTTACTCCTTTCCTCTCCTCGACACCTTCCCTCTCCCTCCCCCCCTTCTTTCTCTCCCTCTCCTTCACTTTCCTCTTCCGCTCCTCCCTCCCTTCCCGCTCCCTCTCCCATTCCCGCTCCCCTTCCCATTCCCCCCCCTTCCCCTTCCCACTCCACTTCCCTTCCTGCTCCCCCTCCACTTCCCAATCCTTCCTCCCTGCCCACTCCTCCTCCTCCCCTCCTCCTCCTCCCTGCCCCACTTCTTCTGTCTCTTACCTTTTACCAATCAGCTTGGCGACAGGAGACAAGTGTTTAAAACTGGGGATTAAAACGGAACACTGAAACTCCTATTAAATGCGGTAACACACATTATTTTAAATGTAATTTGATGCCTTCAGTCAAAACTGCAGACAGAGGAATGTCATATGATTGCATTTGTACACTCATTAGTAACATTGCATCACCACAATTATAACCCCTTGGGTTTCCATTGGGTGAAATGCACGCTGTTAAAAAGAGTCTTCAGCCAATGCAAAGGTAGGTTTGGAAGCTTAATATTGTTTAAGTTTGAAACTGGGAGTAAGGCTGCAGAACTGATACTTACCAGTGGCTCAAGTCATGTTACTTACATACGATTTGATTCTTTGTTCTTTTAAGAGGTGATGGCAGTGTAGGTTACTCTGCAGTTGAGTGTGTTACTCGGTGTTAAACAGAAAATGGACACAGTTATAATTGAGCCATATCTATTGGTAAGCCGGAGAGAAATCAACCTTGGTGAGAATCTTGATTTCCTCGATGTTTGTTTGATAAACACAGCCTGTGGCTTCAGAATTGGTATCATCCATGGCTATGTGGCTGCACTCTTACCAGAATACTGTGGGTTCAAAGCCCACCCCAGAGGCTTGAGCCCCATTGGGTGGTTGTAAAAGATCCCAATGCATTACTTGAAGAAGAGCAAGGGAACTCACCCAGTGTCCTGGTCAATATTTATTCCTCAACCAACATTTTGAACTGATTATCAACTTATTTATCTTGGTGCTGTTTTGGGGGCCATTGCCGCTGTGTTCCCTGAAATTACCACAGGGACTACACTGAAAACAATACTTCAAAAGCTACGAAGCACTTGGTTGTGGAAGGTGCTAGATAAATGCAGGTTCATTCTTCTTTCTCTCCTTCCTTCTTCTTCTTCTCTCGTCACCCTCCTTTTCCATGTAGATCAATCACCTCCTTATAATTAGCAGTAATAGGGAAGTTGGATAGGGCTGATTAAAGGATCAGATTGAACAGACAAATAGGTCCAGATAAAGAGAACCTATCAGTTGAGCCTCAAGCTGAATGAGACACTAGAGGAGAGCAATGAGACAAGGGGAGAAATCAGGAAAGTGGATTCCACTGTAATCAAAATCTTTCTTTGACTTCAAGGGGATACTGAAAGAACTGGTTTGGCAACAATTTACTGGTTGTCGCATGACTCGACTTAAGAATAGAACAGAAACCCTGGTAACAGGGGAAGATGAGGGCAAAGAAATGACAGGCGCCCCTTGATTGGACAAGCCAGTTCTAACCAGTTTCAATTTAAAATGATATTTGGGGGTCCTAGGACCTTGAGTTGTGTATTAAAATGGGCCTACCTTCTAAAACATTCAAGTGCCACGGGCACCTGGCAATGGGCCCCTTTCAAACTGGAGTCTGCTGTGTCACCTGGGTTTATAATGCAGGAAAGTCAACGCCATTTTGAGGCCATTACCACCTCATTAATAGCAATCATATGAAGTGAATATTGGCCCCAATATTCATTCCTGCTAAATTATGCCATATCTGCTCGATATTGAACACTTTCAAGAATAAAACATCTGTTTTTAATATTCCATCTACAACACAAGCTTGTGGGAAAGATTGAATATTGAACTGTTTGTCATGCTGACTCATGCCCTGCACCACTGGGGAGTCTCTCTCTCTCCCTATCTCACTTTCTTTAATAATTTCTTTTGCTCACCTGCTCTTTCTGCCTTTTACATATCTCTTCAGTTCTGATCTCATTGTACCAAGCCCTCCCCCATCATCAGCCACACTCAACTGCACAGAGGTATTGGGAACAGTGGCATAGGTGGTTACTGGTTATTTTGCTGGACTAGTAATCCAGAGGCCTAGACTAACAAACAATCCCACTAATAAAATATTCGAATCCCAACACGGCAGCTGTGGACTTTAAATGGAATTAATTAAATACCTCTGGAATACAAAGCCAGTCTCAGTAATGGTGCCCGTGAAACTACTAGATTGTTCAATAATGTCCGTTAGGGAAGGAAATCTGCCATCCTTAGCTGGTCTGACCTACTTGTGACTCCAGACCCACAGCAATATGGTTGATCTGAAATGGTCTAGCAAGCCACTCAGTTATATTTAAGGGGGTGGCTTGCCATCATCTTCTCAAGGGCAATTAGGAATGTATAATAAATGCTGGACTTGCCAGTGACACCCATATCCTGTGAATGAATAATAAAGAAATGTTAAACGCATGGAAGTGGCAGATGAAACTTAATGCAGAGAAGTGTGAAGTGATTCATTTGGTAGGAAGAATGAGGAGAGGCAATACAAAATAAAGGATACAATTCTAAAGGGGGTGCAGGAGCAGAGGGGCCTGGGAGTATATCTGCACAAATCATTGATGCTGGCAGGGCAAATTGTGAAAGTAGTTGGTAAAACATATGGCACGGGTCGCCAACACATCGATTGCAAACTGCTTGTAGCTCGCATTAGCCTTTGCGTATCTCACATAAAGCTCCTGCCAACGTAGGCCAATCGCCCACGTCAACCTGGCAACATTAATCCATGCATAAGCAGTCTGACGTCACCACACGCACTGATGTCACAACGGGAACAGCAAATGGTGAAAAGGGGGAGGGAGTGGAGTGGAGGGAGGGAGGGAGCGGTGAGGAGGAGAAGCAAGTGGAGTGGAGGGGAGGGAGCGAGCAGCAAGGAGGGAGGGAGCAGCAAAGAGGGGGAGTGAGCAGTGGAGGGAGTGAGCGGCAGAAGGAGTGAGCAGCAAGGAGTGGGGGAGGCGGGTGGTGAAGGGGGAACGGGCGGCAAGGAGAGGGAAGGTATGAGCAGAGTGGAAAGGGGAGTGAGCAGCGAGGAGGGGGAGCAAGCGGTGAAGAGGAGGAGTTAGTGGAGTAGAAGTGGGAGCAGCGAGGAGGCGGGGAGCTAGCGGAGTGGGGGAGCGAGCGGCGAGGAGGGTGAGTGAGTGGAGGAAGGAGCGAGTGGCGAGGAGGGGAGTGGGGACGAAGTGAGCAGGGGGGCCAATTGAGGAGGTGGGGCGGGGGTGGCTGGTGATATTTTTCCTTTATCAGAAGTAGCTCTCACTAAAGAATCCCTGGCCTATGGGATACTGGGCTTGATAAATAGAGGCACAGAGCACAAAAGCAAGGAAATTATGGTGACCCCTTATAAAACACTGGTTCAGGCTCAACTGGACTATTGTGTCCAATTCTGGACACCGCACTTTAAGAAGGATGTTAAGGCTTTCGAGAGGGTGCAATAAAAGATTCACAAGAATGGTTGCAGGGTTGAGGAACTTCAGTTTCGAGGATCGATTGGAGAAGCTGGGACTGTTCTTCTTGGAGAAGAGAAAATTAAGAGAAGATTTGATAGAGGTATTCAAAATCATACAGTGCTTGGACAGAGTAGATGGACAGAAACTGTTCCCTTGGCAGAAGAATCAGAGGACACTGGTTTAAGATGATTGGCAAAAGAAGCAAGAGCAGCATGAGGAAAAACTTTTATGAGCAATGAGTGTTTAGGATCTGGAATGCACTCCCGGAGCGTGCGGTGGAGGGAGATTCAATCGAGCCTTCAAATGGGAATTTGACAATTATCTGAAGAGAAAAAAATTGCACGGCTACAGGGAAAAAGGGAAGTGGGACTTGGTGAGTTGCTCTTGCAGACAGCTGGCACATACATGATGGGCTGAATGGCCTCCTTCTGTGCTGCAACCATTCTATGATTCTGTGAAAGACAAAAATGCCAATGAACCTGGATGTATGGAAAATCTCAGTGGGTCGTTCACAAGAAACCCTTCCAGCTGCAGACAAGGACTTTAACACCAGTGAGTTACATTCGATCCCCAGCTAGATCAGGATGGGCACGGCTCTAATCCGCAGAGTTTCCCTAGTAAACTGATCTCCACTATACTACTGGTAGGGATGCAATTATTGACTCCTGGGATTTGGGAAGATTATGGGCAGGACTTTTGGTGAGATTGGAGGCGGGCGGGCTGATAGTTTCGTGTTGCTGGATGTCATGCTGGCAATATCCTGCCATTTTGCTGGAGGCTGGTTTGGGGCAGAACAGCTACCCTTCCACAAGCTTGTTAAGCTCATTTAAAGGCCAGTTGAAGGCAATTGTTCAGAGGTCGACTGGAATTTTCCAGCTAGCCTGTGGGCTCACCACAGCATCGGCAGAAAGGCAGCTGCCTGGACTCAGCCTCCCAGTGGCAGACTTGGTGGGGGTTGGGGGGGGTGCGGTGGGGGGGGGGGGGGGGGGGTGTGGGGAGGGGCAAAGACTCCAGAATGCCTTTAAGGCCCCCACTGCCTCCCTGTCCACATCTGCGGCCACAGGCAGCCCTGTAGTGGGGTTCTCCCTGAACAATGGTGGTCGAGCAGCTGATTCCATTTTTTGTTTCGATTTTGTTAAAGTTGCTGAGAGGGCCCCTCACGATGAGGTGCCCTCTGTCTCCCTTGCCTGCAATGGCAGCTGCAGCTCCTTCCGCACTTGAGGGCCACTTATTGGCCCTTCAGCTTTGAGAGCTCGCCTGCCTTAATTTGACGGCAAGCCTGCCCTCTGGCCACTAATTGGCCAATTCAGGGGAAATCATCGTTGGGTGTCTGTTCCTGACACAGTGCCATGTCCGATCCCCATCTGACCCTGACTTTGGGGTCCCAACCCAAAAAGCAAAACCCTGCCCTAAATATCACAAAGAAATCAGCAGCCTTTCCAATCCTGATCAATGAAAAGTGCACATATGTTGGACAAGGACAGGATTAAATATGACAGTGATGCACCCCACTGTTGTTTAGCCCTGACTGTCTAAGCTGCTGCTTGGGTGAAACATCAGAGACCAGCCAATGCCGAGTGTCCTCATTAGAACCGTGCCTATGACAGGATGTGAACTTAGGAGATAAGAGAGCAAGGACGGAAGAAACTGGGGAGAGAGAAGAGCCTTGACTTGGGTTTTTCCTTCAATTATTTTCCTACCATTGTTGTCCTGCCTTTTTGTTTATTACTAACAAAGCGTTTATTTTGAACTGCAATCTAACATTTTCAATTGAAGAGTATTTTCACGAAAGGTCAAACTTACATTTTCTGCTAACAGTTTTGTTTTAATCCACAAGGAGGCAGCAGAGGCACATTGCTAAAGGTTGAAGTAATTGTACCATTATCAAATCTGTCTACAGGCAGCACCTACTGAATCATTCCATTCAGATCGGATGGTTGGCAAATCAGAAAACAAATGGTTATGAACACAGAAAAGCAATGGTTATGACCTCAGTGCTGTTGCACAACTGCATTCTCTGCAGGTTTACTGAACATTTCCAACGATACAATCTAGGTATCATCCTGCAATTTCAGTGGGTAAGGAACATACAAATGGGCACGAGGGAATTGTTGGCTCACTACTTACCCACTCTGCATTGAACTTTGAATTCCTGGCCTATTTCCTTGAGGATGGTCTCATAAAGAAGGTCTTAGAGTTTCATCACCATTTCAAATCTGTTTCTAAATCCCTCCATGGCCTCCTTCTCTGTAACCTCCTACACCCTACAAGCCTCTGAGATATCTGCACTCCTCTAGTTCTGACCTCTTGTGTACCCCTGATTTTCTTCACCCCACCATTAGTGGCTGTACTTTCAGATGTCTAGGCCCTAGGTTTGGAAATTTCCATCCTAACCCTCTCTGCCTCTTAAGGTCTCTCTTTCAGAATGCTCTTTAAAACCTATCTCTCTCATTACACTTCAAAAGTACTTCATAGGCTATAAAGCACTTTGGGACGTCCTCGACTATTCTTCTGTTCCTAGTTCCAGAGTGCTGAAGCCAGCACAGCTGCGATCAGATAAGTCACCAAAGACTGGAGATCAAACCGGCAGCCACCTGCTTCATTTTCACCACTAGATGGTGCTCTTGATATAATGAGCAGGAATTGGGCATGTGCTTTGCCCAACATATTTGGGCACGTTTATGGAAAACACTGACAGCGAAATTCAACTCCATAGCGCCCAGTTTTTCAGCACTACAAGTGTCGTTTTGGCTCCAAGTTGCTTCTGCGGTGTATGCGCACATCTCATGCTTTTATAGAATACAATAACCACTATTTATTTGTCCACACTACCACCCCCCAAACCCCGAGACATTCCAAAGCTGCAGCTTGATCGATAAGCTGAAGTTTATTGTCTCACTAATCATTACCCATGTTGTCTCTTCCCCAGTTGCAGTCTTTACTCAACGACAACATGTTTACACAGATGTAAAGGCAAATAGACATCTGAGTTGTATAGCTTCACATAAACATTGCCACGCATCCCATCATGCCCTGGTTCCCCACAACTACAATGCTTCCATCTTCCTCATAAGACTGTTAACGTATCCTAATGCTAAATAATCAGCTAATGTTACCCTACTGGTCACACTTCAATGACCATAGGCAGTGAATCACTCTGGTCAATGACCGATATCCTGGCAGTAGTCCAGCAGTCTGTTGTCCCAGCTGCATCTGAGTCACCACAGTAAACCAGAGGTGGCTACTGGGTGACAAGGGCTCTCCGCTGACCACATGGCCCATCATTCAATGTGTCATTGTGCCCACTCCAGGGCACAACCCATGCATACATGGGTAGTGTGCATAAAACAAGAATCATGCTGTTACACAAAATGTGAGAAGGAGCAGACTATTGTGGTGCTGAAACAGCACTTTCACTGCCTGGACTGCTCTAGAGGAGCCCTGCAATACTCGCAGAGCCTGTGTCCAGATTCATGGTGATCTGCTGTATGCTGCACAACCTCACCAGCATGAGGGCACAGACCTTGCCACCAACTATATGGCAACCAGCTGAGGAGCAGGAGGAGGAGGAGGAGGAAGGAGAAAGGAGAAGACACCAACAAAACCCCTTTCTGGCTGGACTATCTATGATCACCTTTGGGCGACACAGTGGTTAGCACTGCAGCCTCACAGCTCCAGCGACCCGGGTTCAGTTCTGGGTACTGCCTGTGTGGAGTTTGCAAGTTCTCCCTGTGTCTGCGTGGGTTTCCTCCGGGTGCTCCAGTTTCCTCCCACATGCCAAAGACTTGCAGGTTGATAGGTTAATTGGCCATTATAAATTGCCCCTAGTATAGGTAGGTGGTAGGGAAATATAGGGACAGGTGGGGATGTGGTAGGAATATGGAATTAGTGTAGGATTAGTATAAATGGGTGGTTAATGGTCGTCACAGACTCGGTGGGCCGAAGGGCCTGTTTCAGTGCTGTATCTCTAAATCTAAAAATCTAAATCTAAAAACCTTATCAACTGTGATATCCCATTCACCACCAGTCCTACCCCTACCTTCCCTCTGTGTGGTCCAATCTGTTTGGATGATGTCATGGTTGAATAGTTGACAGTGTGTGCCAGCTGTGAGATATGGGTTTGAGGCTTGCAGCAATGCTAAGTGTTAGGAATGTGTTGTGATTGATAGAGATTGTTGGTAGGTAAGTGATGCAAATGCGGTGCATTGACTGACACTAGTGATGCAATTGTGAGATATGGCATTTTATATGACTGAGATCAAATCAGTTGAAACATACTTTAGTGCTTTTTTGATAGTGAGTTAAGTTTTCCTTAATGAAATACAATGTGCCATTGTTATAGTTGGTTGAAGGTAGGTCAGATGTCCTCATTATATCCTGTACAATATTGTTATAATAAACACTTATTAAGTTATAGCTCTCCTTTTTGGATCAGCAACTCTCCATGACTCAACAATTTATGCAGAAAGATTTATTCTATTTATTCCATTCCCGATTTCCCCCTCCTTACCACCCTGACCCTCACACATATTTTCATGTATTGGTTTGTACATCCAGTGCACCAGTCTATGTAATAGTTTACCACATATTTTACCAGGCAATTTCATATTTCATAACAGTGTTCTTTTTTTTACATTAAGAAACTTAGGTGAAGGGCCAGGACATGTAAAGAAAAGAAAGACTTGCATTTCCATAGCACCTTTCACAACTTCTGTACACTCTGCAGCCAATGAACGACTTTTGAAGTGTAGTCACTGTTGCAATGTTGGAAAAGCAGCAGCCAATTTACACACAGCAAGCCCCCACAAACAGCAACATGACAATGAGCAGATCACCTGTTTTTTTTTAATGATGGTTGAGAGATTAATATTGGCTGGGATACCAAGGTGAACTCCCCTGCTCTTCTTCAAAATAATGCCATGGGATCTTTTATACCACGTGAAAGAGCAGAGAGGGCCTCAGTTTAATGGCTGAACTGTACAATACATTCCAACAATCCCTTAATACTGTACTGGAGCATCAACCTAGACTTTATATTCAAGCTTCCCAGAATGGGATTTGAGCCCACAATCTTCTAATCCAGAAGTAAGTCCCTAAGCAACTGAGCCATGACTGATACCTAATGCAGCAAGCAACTCTTCACCAGGTTTGATAAGAAGAGGGAGAAAAATGGAAGGCAGAGTAATGCTTAGGTATCAACAAGCTGATGTTTTAAAAGACTGTATGTTGTTAGGAACAAAGTGGGGGGGGGGGGGGGGGGGAAGGACTTGCATTTATATAGTGCTTTTCACATCTTTAAGATGTCACAAAATACTACACTGCTGAATTATTTTTGAAGTCCCATGACTGTTGGCTTGTCGGCAAACACAGCAGCTAACTCAGAGACTGAGAAAGGTAAGTTTATTCTTCCATTTTCCACAGGACTAGTCAGAAACATCAGTCAATCATCAGTAAATCTTGACACAATCAAAATGAACTCTTCATCATCGGAGTGAATTTTTTAATGTTTGTACTTGCGGCTGTTCAATTTACAGTCCGTGAACACCCTATCTGTACTAATGCTTTGACTTTCAACACACCATGAACATATTGTTTGCCTTTGCTCCATGACCTTCTGTTGAGCTATTCTGTGACCTTGTCCGATCTGCACCTCTTTTGTTATCTCTTGCCCCACCCCCGCCTTACTTGCTTATAACCTTTCACATTTCTAATATTTGCCAGTTCTGAAGAAGGGTCACTGACCTGAAACGTTAACTCTGCTTCTCTCTCCACAGATGCTGCCAGACCTGCTGAGTATTTCCAACATTTATTTCAGTTTTTATTTCAGATTTCCAGCATCTGCAGTATTTTGCTTTTATTTCTTGTGGTGTTGGTTGAGACAAGTGCATTGCCTAGGACACTGAGCGAATTCCCCACTAGAACAAAGAACAAAGAAAACTACAGCACAGGAACAGGCCCTTCGACTCTCCAAGCCTGCGCCGATCCAGATCCTCTATCTAAACATGTCGCCTATTTTCTAAGGGTCTGTATCTCTTTGCTTCCTGCCCATTCATGTATCTGTCTAGATACATCTTAAAAGACGCTATCGTGCCCGCGTCTACCACCTCCACTGGCAACGCGTTCCAGGCACCCACCACCCTCTGCGTAAAGAACTTTCCATGCATATCCCCCCTAAACTTTTCCCCTTTCACTTTGAACTCGTGACCCCTAGTAATTGAATCCCCCACTCTGGGAAAAAGCTTCTTGCTATCCACCCTGTCTATACCTCTCATGATTTTGTACACCTCAATCAGGTCCCCCCTCAACCTCTGTCTTTCTAATGAAAATAATCCTAATCTACTCAACCTCTCTTCATAGCTAGCGCCCTCCATACCAGGCAACATCCTGGTGAACTTCCTCTGCACCCTCTCTAAAGCATCTACATCCTTTTGGTAATGTGGCGACCAGAACTGCATGCAGTATTCCAAATGTGGCCGAACCAAAGTCTTATACAACTGTAACATGACCTGCCAACCCTTGTACTCAATACCCCGTCCGATGAAGGAAAGCATGCCGTATGCCTTCTTGACCACTCTATTGACCTGCGTTGCCACCTTCAGGGAACAATGGACCTGAACACCCAAATCTCTCTGTACATCAATTTTCCCCAGGACTTTTCCATTTACTGTATAGTTCACTCTTGAATTGGATCTTCCAAAATGCATCACCTCGCATTTGCCTTGATTGAACTCCATCTGCCATTTCTCTGCCCAACTCTCCAATCTATCTATATTTTGCTGTATTCTCTGACAGTCCCCTTCACTATCTGCTACTGCACCAATCTTAGTGTCATCTGCAAACTTGCTAATCAGACCACCTATACTTTCCTCCAAATCATTTATGTATATCACAAACAACAGTGGTCCCAGCACGGATCCCTGTGGAACACCACTGGTCACACGTCTCCATTTTGAGAAACTCCCTTCCACTGCTACTCTCTGTCTCCTGTTGCCCAGCCAGTTCTTTATCCATCTGGCTAGTACACCCTGGACCCCATGCGACTTCACTTTCTTCTGTTCTTCAAATAGTTACGTGGGAACTCTATCAACCACACGAACTTCTGGAATCAGGCAGATGGTGCTTTACTTTAACGTCTTGTCTGAAAATAGCACCTCTGAAAGTGTAGCACTCTCTCAATACTGCGATGTAGTGTGAAACCTGGAGGAGAACCTATTACCTGCTGGCAATAGTGCTATCAATGTGAGATGGGAATGAGACAGTGGGTCAGCAGAGGCTGGGGCAGGGGTGGGGGTGGGAGGGGGTGTTTTGGGAGAGTGAGGGGTTGGTGGGGTGTGGGCAGTAATTTTAACTTTGAGCAATGGCGTCAAGCGGGAGATATCAAATCAGCCATCGATTATACGCCATGCTCGATATTGTCAATGGGAAGGGAAAATTAGGCACTGCACATAATAGGCGGCCAACCCAATATTGCTTATTTTACACTATTGCCAAAGGTTAATATTACACCACAAAACGGAAGAGGAATGTGTGTGTTTGTGTGTGTGGTGACATATAGATATGGGAATGAGAGATTTCAAGTATTTCAAAAGCCACATTTATAGCTAAATGTCAAACAAACATCTTGCATGACAGTTGGTATAATTAGAGTAATTAGGTCTTTACACTGCATTTGCTGAGTTGCATAATGTTGATTTTTCTGCCTCAAGCTTTAAATGGTTGAACATCTTGGTTTAATTCTAGCCTGAGGACTAAAACTGACAGGTCTAGTGCCTCTTCACATACATGAAAAACATTCTCCAGGAATTTCCTTAGATATTGTCCCAAATGGTCACTATAACTTTCTCAGAAACTTTGGATAGACATGTAAACAGGAACTCCACCAACTGTGCAGTTACAGCAGTCGATTAACGTACTCCCCAAGGAAATTCATCGCATATGGGCCCATTTTCTTGTGTCCCTTCTTTGCTGCCGAAGGTGTAGATTCCCATCCCGATCCTGGACTTGAACTTGAAACGCAGCAGATCCTGATTCCAGCCGAAATCGTGGCCCCACACCATTTGTGATTCACATGATTTCCACCCCCGGCCCTATCAGAATGAGGAATTTGTAAGGTTGTCAGGCAATATAACACAAAACTGGTACTACAAACATCCTATTCACCTACGGAGACAGATTTTCACCGAGAGAACATCTTGACTGCTTTACATGCATAACGAAGTGAATTGTTAACAGATTGGCTGCAGATTGAGCAGAATCATTTCAAGGTGCTTGAAACAGACTGTATTACTTTTGAAACACAATGGATGTAGGCTAATATAGAAGCCATTTTGTGCATTGAATGATCCCACAAACAGCAATCACTATACACATGCAGGTTGCTGTTGTTTTGTCAGGCACATGTGCCAGCAGGAGGAGGGTCTGTACATGTTGGGACTTTTCAACTCCAATTACAATGAGCCTATATCCTTCTGATTGGAGATTTCCTTCGAGCAATGTTGATTTAGGAAAAAATTATTGTCGGCATTGAAGAATTTTGAAATGCCTTCAGTGGGTGGAAGTTGACAAGTGACGCGTGTATCAAAAGTGTATTTTAAAAGTCATTGTTTATGTATTAATACATAATTTCGAAGTTACATATTTTCTCCACTTGATGCCATCTGGTGACTCTTAGGAGGATTGTTACAAAACTAGTTATTCAAGTGGATGATGACCGGGTTATGTTTACAAATAATATGCTGTTGAAAGAACTGGTATTATACAGAACCTTTCATAATGACAGGACATACAAAGCCACTGCATTAAAAATAGCACTAAGGACATTATACATATTGATTCTCATACAAGAAAACAGTTGTCACTGGGGTTACAGGATATTGATTAGGAGCACGAACTCAGGCTTATTTTCCCCATCCCTAAAGCCAGCATTTCACACATCCTGGGGGCGGCGGGCAGATGGGTATGGTGGAAGCTTCGACCTGTCCAGTCAATGGAAGTTAGCAGATAGCGTAGTCCTCCACTAAGCCATCAAGGGTTCTACATTGCAGACTTTTTAACTTCGGGCTCACAACCTTTATTGACCAATTTGAGGCAGGAACCAAGGTAAATAACATTCTTTTTCTGGAAACATTAATCTCTACTGCTAAAATAAAGGCTTTTACATCAGAATATCTGTCGATGAATAAGACAGCCAGTAAGTGGCGTTGCATGCAATGAGCTCAGGAGAAAGTGTTATAACTAGCTCCTTCTTACAGCTGAACGTATATTATTCATAACACACTTTATCATAACCTTAAACCGTTTCAGATATAATGAAGTGCAATGACTGTGGTTATATAGTGACACATAGCAGCCATTTTGCATGCAACAAGATCCACACAAAGCAATGGGATAAAAGACCAGTTCTGTTTTTGGGTGGTGTTGGTTGGAGAGAAATGTTGGCCAAAACAACAGATATAGTCCCTGGTCTTCATCAAACTAACGGTATCTCTAGCACTGACCTGAAACCTGACATATAGATGAAACCTCTGTTTAACTCATCTGAAAAACAGCACCTCTGGCAATGTAGTACTCCATTATTACTGCATTGAAGCATTACTTTAAATGATGAGCCCAAAATGTGAGCATACATTCCAAGCCCATCTAATCCAAAGAATGCTGTCAACTGAGCCAAACTGGTCCACAAATGATGTGGAACTATACTCTTAAATATTGTAGAATCTCTCTTTGAAAACTAGCTCTAAATGACCGGATAATACAGTGGTATGTTTGTTTGAATTCTGTGCAAACTGTTGTGGCCGCTGTCTCCTCATTCTGCCAGCCTTGGGGGTCAGGAGTGAACTGAGGTTCGGTCCAATAAGCATGTGTCTACTGCACAAAACTGGCCTGATTTTGTCAATGGTTGGCATTAAATTGACTGAGAGATCTCACAGTTATTTGCACCGATTGGAGAAGCTGGGGCTGTTCTCCTAGGAGAAGAGAGGGTTGAGACGAAATTTGGTAGTGGTGTTCAAAATCATCAGAGGTCTAGACAGAGCAGGTGGAGGGAAACTGTTTCCATTGGCAAAATAGTCGAGAAACAGACGACACAAATTGAAATGGGTTTGGAAAAAGAACCAAGGTGACACGAGGAAAAGCTTTTTTTATGCAGCGAGTGGTTAGGATCGGGAAGGCACTGCCTGAAACGATGGTGGAGGCAGATTCAATTATGGCTTTCAAAAGGAAATTAGATAAGCACCTGAAAGGAAAAAAGAATGCAGGGTATGGGGAAAGAGCAGGTGAGTAGGACTAGCTGAGTTGCTTTTGCAAAGAGCTGGCAAGGGCTCGATGGGCTGAATAGCCTCCATCTGTGATGCAACCATTCTATAATTCTATGATGCAGAAAATTACAGACTGCTGCAGCAGAAGATCAGGATGAAGCCTATTGTTGAGATATAATAAACGCAACATTACTGTGCTAATATAATTCTGATATGACCTCTTTTTTCCTCAACCAAGGAATCCCCCCACTGTTGTTCACAGGGCCCTCAACCGTGTCCGGCCCATTTCCTGCACCTCTACCCTCACCCCTTCTCCTCCCTCCCAGAACCGTGACAGGGTTCCCCTTGTCCTCACTTTCCACCCCATCAGCCTCCATATCCAAAGGATCATCCTCCGCCATTTCCACCACCTCCAGCGTGATGCCACCACCAAATGCATCTTCCCCTCCCTTCCCCTGTCAGCATTCCGAAGGGATCGTTCCCTCCGCGACACCCTGGTCCACTCCTCCATTACCCCCACCACCTTGTCCCTGTCCCATGGCACCTTACCCTGCAATTGCAGGAGGTGTAATACCTGCCCATTTACCTTCTCTCTCCTCACTATCCCAGGCCCCAAACACTCCTTTCAGGTGAAGCAGCGATTTACTTGTACTTCCTTCAATGTAGTATACTGTATTCGCTGCTCACAATGTGGTCTCCTCTACATTGGGGAGACCAAATGCAGACTGGGTGACCACTTTGCTGAACACCTCTGCTCAGTCCGCAAGCAGGACCCTGAGCTTCTGGTTGCTTGCCATTTCAACACTCCCCCCTGCTCTCATGCTCACATCTCTATCCTGGGATTGCTGCAGTGTTCCACTGAACATCAACGCAAGCTCGAGGAACAGCATCTCATTTTCCGATTAGGCACAATACAGCCTGCCGGACTGAACATTGAGTTCAATAATTTCAGAGCGTGACGGGCCCCCCATTTTACTTTTATTTTTAGTTATTTTTAATTTTTTAATTTTTACATTTTTTACAATTTTTTTTCTTTTATTTCATTGCATTGTAGTTTGTTCAGTTTGCTTACCCACTGTTTTTTTTTCATGTTTGTACTTGCTGCTGTTCAATCTTCAGTTCGTTAACATCCTATCTGTACTAATGCTTTGTTTTTCAACACACCATTAACATATTGTTTGCCTTTGCTCCATGACCTCTTGGTCAGCTAAGTGGCCTTGTCCAATCTACACCTTCTCCTTTGTTATCTCTTGCCCCACCCCCGGCTCACTTGCTTATAACCTTTGACATTTCTAATATTTGCTAGTTCTGAATAGGAGTCACTGACCCGAAACTTTAACTCTGCTTCTCTTTCCACAGATGCTGAGTGGTTCCAGCATTTCTTGTTTTTATTTCAGATTTCCAGCATCCGCAGTATTTTGCTTTTACAACATTACTGTGCATCTGACTCATGGATACTAGTCTTTGGAGTGTTGAATGCCTCAAACTTGCATTGTCAAAAGTTGGGAAACTGCTCAGACATCATTCCCCTGGTACATACACAAAAGTATTATGACCGAAAACCTCTCCATTCAGTTCCACAGGTTGTGGCCTGAGGAGATTAGATCTTTGTTTCATGAGCAAATCATTCTTACCATCCTTCGTGGGTTGGTTTAACCTAACAAATGACGGCATTTGGGGTTACATTTCTACTGACTGAAATTGGGAGATTCAGAGGTTGAAAATAAAGACCTATTGCTGCTATCCTGCACTTAACCAGATTTTTGTTCTTCTGTCCCAGTCACTGGTCACCACTTCACCATCCCACTCCATGTAAATAATGACAGGAAATCAATTTGGTTGATTTCCCTGCCTTCTGCCACTTCCAATGTTGACCCAGAAACTACCATGCAAGAAGTGGTCGTTTTCCATGGGGCAGCAGTGGTAGATCCACTCATGCCCATTTTGAAGGAAGAGGGCACAGTAGTGGACACCTCTCCCTTTTCTCAGGTCCTGATAAATTACCTTTTCATAGGCCTCAGCTCAACATGAGCTCAGTCCAAGCACCTTCCTGGTGGTGGTGATCATCCCATTTGTTCACCTTCCATCATTAATATATTTTTCCTTTCCTCCCTCCCCTCCTTCACTTTCAGGTCCAGGGTGACTGCAACTAATTGTATTGTTCCTGGTGCCCTGGCTAAGATCAGTTAATACAGCACAGATTGGAACAGACAACTGAGGTCCACCTGAGAAATGAAAGTACTTGCCAACAGCACCTGGGCTGTAGCACGGCAGAATGGATTACCCACTCCTTGTAGCAACCTCCCTCTTCTGAGCTAGAGATTAGAAACTTCATACTTAGTGAATGAAACCAGTTGGAAAACAGTTGTGTCAGGTTCGGTTCGGTTCGGGTCGGGTCCGTATTCTGCATCCAGCATTCTGGTTTGGGCGGAGTCGGGCTGGACAGTATTGTTCTGTTTTGTATTGTTTTCGTTTTAATCGGACGATTTTATTTTTGTTTCATTAATATGTTTGTTATTTTCGGGTCGGGGCATTTAAAAAAATTAAAGGACTTGGAGCCCGGGTCGGGTTCGGGTTGGCTGTTGTCGGGTTGGGCCCGGGTCAGGTTTTAATTTTATACCCGAGCCAGGCTTTACTGGGATGTTTACACAGGGCCTTGCTAGCAATGTCAACACGCCAGGAACTATTTTTTTAAAAATGAAGTGTGAGACCAGAATAGTCATTGCAGAATGCAAATCAGCTGCATTTTTGCAGTCATGCAAACAGAATGATATTTCCTTTTAGATTCTCAAAGCACAAAGAGCCTTTTTGTTGATGTTTTCCCACTGTATCTCAGAATGTTGACGTGACCAGACATGTGCAAGGGCAAGTGACGTGCATGTACCAAGAAAAAAGGAGAGGCCGTCAGAATGTTTAAAATAACTGTATAGATGCTATGCAACTTGTCCTGCCAGTCAGGCTCAGTAATAGGAAAGTTGTCAGAATGTAATTTTTTGTTCATAGCATTACCTGCAGTCAATTACCTCTCGTATGATTTGAAATAACTTAGAAAGTAGTTTTGATTCTCAATGAGGTGCTCCCATTTAGGAGTGTCAACCTTAGGGAATATCGATCTGGAAATAATTTCAATAGACAAAAGATTTCACCATGTGCCGATGATTTCCATGTCAACTCCACTAGTCAGTGATGTTCCTCAAGGCAACACTCAATCAGCTCTAGACTCTCAGCGATATATTTTACTGCCTGTGATATTTCTGTATGAATGTTTATTGCACTCGTTAAATCCCAATGTACAGTTAATCTTGGTTCTCACCTGCGTCAGTGTAATACGTGTGCACTGAGTCTTCATTTGGGAATAGCACTGGTTGGAAGGGAGTCTCCATATCGCAAGTAGTTTACTGGAATAAACAGAATAGTTTCTTCCTGTTCTACGCAGAAGACCCACCCAATCTTCCTCTTCTTGCTTCCTATGCAAACTGTAACATAGTTATAGGACTAGTAATCCGGAGGCTCGGACAAATGCTCCGGAGACATGAGTTCAAATTTAAATTTTGAATATAAATTCAATTAATACATCTGGAATAAAAATCTAGTCTCAGTAGTGATGATAATGAAACTACCAGATGGTCACAAAAAGCCAACTTGCAGCAAGATAAAGGAGTGAGCCTGAGAGAGAGAGCACAGGAAGACAGTAGCAGAATAAAGGAGTGGGCCTGGGGGAGGTGCACAGTGATGGGGCTACAGGATAAAGTAGTGGCCTGAGCGAGGTGCACAGTGAGAGGGCTGCAGGATAAAGTAGTGGGCCTGTGGAAGATGCACAATGATGGGGCTGCAGGATAACATAGCGGGCCTGGGGGAGGTGCAGAGTGATGGGGCTGCAGGATGAAGTAGTGGGCCTGGGGGAGGTGCACAGTGATGGGGCTGCAGGATGAAGTAGTGGGCCTGGGGGAGATGCACAGTGATGGGGCTGCAGGATATCTTGGTGGGACTGGGGGAGATGCACAGTGATGGGGCTACAGGATAAAGTAGTGGCCTGAGCGAGGTGCACAGTGAGAGGGCTGCAGGATAAAGTAGTGGGCCTGTGGAAGATGCACAATGATGGGGCTGCAGGATAACATAGCGGGCCTGGGGGAGGTGCAGAGTGATGGGGCTGCAGGATGAAGTAGTGGGCCTGGGGGAGGTGCACAGTGATGGGGCTGCAGGATGAAGTAGTGGGCCTGGGGGAGATGCACAGTGATGGGGCTGCAGGATGAAGTAGCGGGCCTAGGGGAGGTGCACAGTGATGGGGCTACAGGATAAGGTACTGGGCTTGGGGGAGATGCACAGTGATGGGGCTGCAGGAAAGAGTACTGGGTCTGGGGGAGGTGCACAGTGATGGGGCTGCAGGATAAAGTACTGGGCCTCGGGGATGTGCGCAGTGATGGGGCTGCAGGATAAAGTAGTGGGCCTGGGGGAGGTGCACAGTGATGGGGTTGCAGGATAAAGTACTGGGCCTGGGGGAGGTGCACAGTGATGGGGCTGCAGGATAAAGTACTGGGCCTGGGGGAGGTGCACAGTGATGGGGCTGCAGGATAATGTAGTGGGCCTGGAGTAGTTGCACAGTGATGGGGCTGCAGGATAAAGTATTGGGCCTGGGGAAGGTGCACAGTGATGGGGCTACAGGATAACGTAGTGGGCCTGGGTAGGTACATAGCGATGGGGCTGCAGGATAAAGTACTGGGCCTGGGGGAGGTGCACAGTGATGGGGCTACAGGATAAAGTGCTGGGCACTCGGGGAGGTGCGCAGTGATGGGGCTGCATGATAAAGTAGTGGGCCTGGTGGAGGTGCACAGTGATGGGGCTGCAGGATAAAGTAGTGGGCCTGGGGGAGATGCACAATGATGGGGCTGCAGGATGAAGTACTGGGCCTGGGGTATGTGCACAGTGATGGGGCTGCAGGATAAAGTAGTGGGCCTGGGGGAGATGCACAGTGATGGAGCTGCAGGATGAAGTAGCGGGCCTAGGGGAGGTGCACAGTGATGGGGCTACAGGATAACGTAGTGGGCCGGGGGTAGGTGCACAGTGATGGGGCTGCAGGATAAAGTACTGGGCCTGGGGGAGGTGCACAGTGATGGGGCTGCAGGATAAAGTAGTGGGCCTGGGGGTGGTGCACAGTGATGGGGCAGCGGGATAACTTGGCGGGACTGGGGGAGATGCACAGTGATGGGGCTGCAGGATAAAGTAGTGGGCCTGGGGGTGGTGCACAGTGATGGGGCAGCACGATAAAGTAGTGGGCCTGGAGGAGGTGCACAGTGATGGGGCTGCAGGATAAAGTACTGGGCCTCGAGGATGTGCGCAGTGATGGGGCTGCAGGATAAAGTAGTGGGCCTGGGGGAGATGCACAGTGATGGAGCTGCAGGATGAAGTAGCGGGCCTAGGGGATGTGCACAGTGATGGGGCTACAGGATAACGTAGTGGGCCGGGGGTAGGTGCACAGTGATGGGGCTGCAGGATAAAGTACTGGGCCTGGGGGAGGTGCACAGTGATGGGGCTGCAGGATAAAGTACTGGGCATGGGGGAGGTGCACAGTGATGGGGCTGCAGGATAATGTAGTGGGCCTGGGGTAGTTGCACAGTGATGGGGCTGCAGGATAAAGTATTGGGCCTGGGGAAGGTGCACAGTGATGGGGCTACAGGATAACGTAGTGGGCCTGGGGTAGGTACATAGCGATGGGGCTGCAGGATAAAGTACTGGGCCTGGGGTAGGTGCACAGTGATGGGGCTGCAGGATAAAGTAGTGGGCCTGGGGGAGGTGCACAATGATGGGGCTGCAGGATGAAGTACTGGGCCTGGGGTAGGTGCACATTGATGGGGCTGCAGGATAATGTAGTGGGCCTGGGGGTGGTGCACAGTGATGGGGGAGAGGGATAACTTGGCAGGACTGGGGGAGATGCACAGTGATGGGGCTGCAGGATAAAGTAGTGGGCCAGGGTGTGGTGCACAGTGATGGGGCAGCGGGATAACTTGTCGGGACAGGGGGAGATGCACAGTGATGGGGCTGTAGGATAAAGTAGTGGGCCTGGGGGAGATGCACAGTGATGGGGCTGCAGGATAATGTAGCGAGCCTGGGGGAGATGCACAGTGATGGGGCTGCAGGATGAAGTAGTGGGCCTGGGGGAGGTGCACAGTGATGGGGCTGCAGGATAAAGTAGTGGGCCTGGGGAGGTGCACAGTGATGGGGCTGCAGGATAACCTGGCGTGACTGGGGGATATGCACAGTGATGGGGCTGCAGGCTAAAGTCGTGGGCCTGGGGGAGGTGCACAGTGATGGGGCTGCAGGATAACAAAGCGGGCCTGGGGGAGGTGCAGAGTGATGGGGCTTCAGGATGAATTAGTGGGACTGGGGGAGATGCACAATGATGGGGCTGCAGGATAACATAGCGGGCCTGGGGGAGATGCACAGTGATGGGGCTGCACGATGAATTAGTGGGACTGGGGGAGATGCACAATGATGGGGCTGCAGGATAATATAGTGGGCCTGGGGGAGGTGCACAGTGATGGGGCTGCAGGATGAAGTAGTGGGCCTGGGGGAGGTGCACAGTGATGGGGCATCAGGATGAAGTAGTGGGCCTGGGGGAGATGACAGTGATGGGGCATCAGGATGAAGTAGTGGGCCTGGGGGAGATGACAGTGATGGGGCTGCAGGATAAAATACTGGGCCTGGGGGAGGTGCACAGTGATGGGGCTGCAGGATAAAGTACTGGGCCTCGGGGATGGCTGCAGTGATGGGGCTGCAGGATGAAGTACTGGGCCTGGGGAGGTGCACAATGATGGGGCTGCAGGATGAAGTAGCAGGCTTGGGGGAGGTGCACAGTGATGGGGATGCAGGATAAAGTAGTGGGCCTGGGGGGAGATGCACAGTGATGGGGGCTGCAGGATGAAGTAGCAGGCCTGGGGGAGGTGCACAGTGATGGGGATGCAGGATAAAGTACTGGGCCTGGGGGAGGTGCACAGTGATGGGGCTGCAGGATAACGTAGTGGGCCTGGGGGGGATGCACAGTGATGGGGCTGCAGGATAATGTAGTGGGCCTGGGGGAGGTGCACAGTGATGGGGCTGCAGGATAATGTAGTGGGCCTGGGGGTGGTGCACAGTGATGGGGCTACAGGATAAAGTAGTGGGCCTGGGCGAGGTGCACAGTGATGGGGCTGCAGGATAAAGTAGTGGGCCTGGGGGAGGTGCACAATGATGGGGCTGCAGGATGAAGTACTGGGCCTGGGGTAGGTGCACATTGATGGGGCTGCAGGATAATGTAGTGGGCCTGGGGGTGGTGCACAGTGATGGGGGAGAGGGATAACTTGGCAGGACTGGGGGAGATGCACAGTGATGGGGCTGCAGGATAAAGTAGTGGGCCAGGGTGTGGTGCACAGTGATGGGGCAGCGGGATAACTTGTCGGGACAGGGGGAGATGCACAGTGATGGGGCTGTAGGATAAAGTAGTGGGCCTGGGGGAGATGCACAGTGATGGGGCTGCAGGATAATGTAGCGAGCCTGGGGGAGATGCACAGTGATGGGGCTGCAGGATGAAGTAGTGGGCCTGGGGGAGGTGCACAGTGATGGGGCTGCAGGATAAAGTAGTGGGCCTGGGGAGGTGCACAGTGATGGGGCTGCAGGATAACCTGGCGTGACTGGGGGATATGCACAGTGATGGGGCTGCAGGCTAAAGTCGTGGGCCTGGGGGAGGTGCACAGTGATGGGGCTGCAGGATAACAAAGCGGGCCTGGGGGAGGTGCAGAGTGATGGGGCTTCAGGATGAATTAGTGGGACTGGGGGAGATGCACAATGATGGGGCTGCAGGATAACATAGCGGGCCTGGGGGAGGTGCAGAGTGATGGGGCTGCACGATGAATTAGTGGGACTGGGGGAGATGCACAATGATGGGGCTGCAGGATAATATAGTGGGCCTGGGGGAGGTGCACAGTGATGGGGCTGCAGGATGAAGTAGTGGGCCTGGGGGAGGTGCACAGTGATGGGGCATCAGGATGAAGTAGTGGGCCTGGGGGAGATGACAGTGATGGGGCATCAGGATGAAGTAGTGGGCCTGGGGGAGATGACAGTGATGGGGCTGCAGGATAAAATACTGGGCCTGGGGGAGGTGCACAGTGATGGGGCTGCAGGATAAAGTACTGGGCCTCGGGGATGGCTGCAGTGATGGGGCTGCAGGATGAAGTACTGGGCCTGGGGAGGTGCACAATGATGGGGCTGCAGGATGAAGTAGCAGGCTTGGGGGAGGTGCACAGTGATGGGGATGCAGGATAAAGTAGTGGGCCTGGGGGGAGATGCACAGTGATGGGGGCTGCAGGATGAAGTAGCAGGCCTGGGGGAGGTGCACAGTGATGGGGATGCAGGATAAAGTACTGGGCCTGGGGGAGGTGCACAGTGATGGGGCTGCAGGATAACGTAGTGGGCCTGGGGGGGATGCACAGTGATGGGGCTGCAGGATAATGTAGTGGGCCTGGGGGAGGTGCACAGTGATGGGGCTGCAGGATAATGTAGTGGGCCTGGGGGTGGTGCACAGTGATGGGGCTACAGGATAAAGTAGTGGGCCTGGGCGAGGTGCACAGTGATGGGGCTGCAGGATAAAGTACTGGGCCTGGGGGAGGTGCTTAGTGTTGGGGCTGCAGGTTAAAGTACTGGGCCTGGGGGAGGTGCACAGTAATGGGGCTGCAGGATAAAGTACTGGGCCTGGGGGAGGTGCTTAGTGTTGGGGCTGCAGGTTAAAGTACTGGGCCTGGGGGAGGTGCACAGTAATGGGGCTCCAGGATAATGTAGTGGGCCTGGGGGAGGTGCATAGTGATGGGGCTGCAGGATAATGTAGTGGGCCTGGGGGAGGTGCACAGTGATGGGGCTCCAGGATAAAGTAGTGGGCCTGGGGGAGGTGCATAGTGATGGGGCTGCAGGATAAAGTAGTGGGCCTGGGGGAGGTGCACAGTGATGGGGCTGCAGGATAAAGTACTGGGCCTGGGGGAGGTGCTTAGTGTTGGGGCTGCAGGTTAAAGTACTGGGCCTGGGGGAGGTGCACAGTAATGGGGCTGCAGGATAAAGTACTGGGCCTGGGGGAGGTGCATAGTGATGGGGCTGCAGGATAATGTAGTGGGCCTGGGGGAGGTGCACAGTGATGGGGCTCCAGGATAAAGTAGTGGGCCTGGGGGAGGTGCATAGTGATGGGGCTACAGGATAAAGTAGTGGGCCTGGGGGAGGTGAGCGCCTTTTGAGCTGACCGACTGCATTCTCAAGTAAATCACATTATTTAGGATACTGGGTGGTGTGGCCTTCCAGAAGTGGCAAGAAAAGGCATGAAGTGTTGCAGTCTTTGATGTGTGTGCCACTCTCAAGCAGGTATTCAGAATTGGAGACTGCTGGCAGTAATGACACCCTGAAGGAGTGCAGTCCAGACCATAGCACCAATAGTCAAGGGACTGCACAGCAGGGAACAGCAAAGAGTGGAACTGCAATTGTCATAGGAGATTCCAAAAGTCAGGGGACAGACAGGCATTTTTGTAACTGTCATTGTGAGTCCTGCATGGTGTGTTTCTCCCTGGTGCCAGGGTAAAGGACATCATGAAGAGTGTGCAGAATATTCTGCAGAGGGAAGGGAGTGAGCCAGAAGTTGTGGTACACGATTCTACCATTGACATAAAGAGGGCAGATATTGAGGTCCTGCGGTCATATTTTCAGGTGCTAGGGAGAAAGCTAAAATGTAGGACTGCGAAGGTAGTAATCTCTGAATTACTCCCAGTGCCACATGCTGGTGAGAGTGGAAATAAGAAGATATGGAGGATCAATGCGTGGTCCCAGCATCTGTTCAAGAAAGGAGGGAGACAGAAAGCAGGAAACTATGGCCAGAAATAGCCAGTTATCCTGGCTGTCATTGGGAAAATGCTAGAAGTTATTATTAAAGATGTAGTAGCAAGAGATCTAGAAAATTACAATACAATCAGGCAGAGTCAACATGGGGGAAATGTTCTTGACCAATTTATTAGAGTTCTTTGAGAATGTAACAAGCAGGGTAGATAAAGGGGAACCAGTAGATGTGGTGTATTTGGATTTCCAGAAGACATTCGATAAGGTGCCACATATTGGTTACTACACAAGATAAGAGCTCATGGTGTTGGGGCAATATATTAGCATGAGTAGAGGATTGGCTATCTAACAGGAAACAGAGTTGGGATAAATGGGTCATTTTCAGGATGGCAAATTGTAATTAGTGGAGTGCCACAGGGATCAGTGCTGGAGCCTCAACTATTTATGATCTATATTAATGACTTGAAGGAAGGGACCGAGTGTATTGTAGCCAAATTTAATGACAATACGAAAATAGGTAGTAAAGCAAGTTGTGAGGATGGCACAAAGTGTCTGCAGAGGGATATAGATAGGTTGAGTGAGTTGGCAAAAAATTGGCAGATGGATTATAATGTGGGAAAATGTGAGGTTGTCCACTTTGGCAGGGAGACTAGAAAACAGAACATTATTTAAGTGGCGAGAGATTACAGTACAGGGGGACCTGGGTGTCCTTGTACATGAATCACAAAAAGTCAGCATGCAGTTACAGCAAACAATTAGGAAGGCAAATGGAATGTTGGCCCTTATTGCAAGGGGGATGGAGTATAAAAGTAGGGAAGTCTTGCTACAATTGTACAGGACATTGGTGAGACTGCACCTAGAGTACTATGTATAGTTTTAGTCACCTTATTTAAGAAGGGACATACTTGCATTGAAGCATTTCAGAGAAGGTTCACTCGGCTAATTACTGGGATGAGGGGCTTGAAGATTGAGAGGTGATCTTATTGAAACGTATAAGAATCTGAGAGGGCTTGACAGGGTAGATGTTGAGGGGATGTTTCCCTTTGTGGGGGAATCTAGAACTAGGGGGCACAGTTTCAAAATAAGGGGTCTCCCAATCAAGATGGTGATGAGGAGGAATTTCTTCACTCAAAGTGTCATTAGTGTTTGGAATTCTCTTCCCTCGCAAACAGGGGAGGCTGGGTCATTGAGTATATTCAAGGCTGAGTTAGATAGATTTTTGATTGACAAGGGAGTCAAGCGTTTTGGGGGGCAGGCAGAAAAGTGGAGTGAATGCCACAAACAGATCAGTCATGATCTTATTGAATGGTAGAGCAGGCTCAAGGGGCCTACTCCTGCTCATAATTCCTATGTTCTTATGTGAGTGGTGATGGGCAGTTAAACAACTAACCTGAGGAGGAGGCTCCACAAATATCCCCGTCCTCATTGATGGAAGAGCCCAGCACGTCAGTGCAAAAGACAAGGACAAAGCATTCAAAATCATCTTCAGTCAGAAATTCCAAGTGGATAATCCGTCTCGGCCTCTTCCTGAGGTCCCAGCATCACAGATACCGGTCTTCAGGAAATCCGATTCACTCCATGTGATATCAAGAAGTAGCTGAATACACCAAAGGCCCAAAAACATCTTGACTGTAGTACTTGTGCTCCCGAACCAAATGCACCTTGAGGCAAGTTGTTTCAATACAGCTACAACACTGGCATCTACCCGACAATGTGGTAAATTGCCCAGGTATGCCTTGCCCACAAAAAGCAGGGCAAATCCAATCCTGCTAACTACAGCCAATCAGTCTACTTTCAATCATCAGCAACATGATGTCATTGACAGGGCTATAAAGCAGCCATAACCTGCTCACCGATGCTCAGTTTGGGTCCCGCTAGGGTCACTCGGCTCCAAACCTCATGATAACCTTGGTTCAAACATAGACAAAGGAGCCAAATTCCAGAGGTGAGGTGAAGGTGACTGCCCTTGACATCAAGGCAGCATTTGACTGAATGTGGCATCAAGGAGCCCTAGCAGAATTGAAGTCAATGAGCTTCAGGGGAAAACTCTCCACTAGTTGGAGTCATACCTAGCACAAAGGAAGATGGCTGTGGTTGTTGGAGGCCAATCATCTCAGTGCCAGCATATTACTGCAGGAGTTTCTTAGAATAGTGTGCTAGGCCCAATCATCTTCAGCTGCTTCATCAATGACCTTCCATCTATCATAACCTTAGAAGTGGGGATGTTCGCTGGTGATTGTACAGCGTTCAGAACTACTCACAACTCCTCAGATACTGAAGAAGTCTGTTTCCGCATATAGCAAAACCCGGGCAAAATTCAGGCTTGGGCTGATAAGTGGCAAGTAGCATCCGTGCCACATAAGTGCCAGGCAATGACCATTTATAACATGACAGAATCTAACCACCACTCCTTCACATTCAACGGTCTTACCATTGTTAAATCCTCTACCATCAACATCCTTGGGATAGCGTTAACCAGAAACTTAACTGGACCAGCCATATAAATAGAGTAGCTTCAAAAGCAGGTCAGTGGATGGGAATTCCGAGGCACAGTGGCAGCAGTCTGTACCATCTGCATGATGCACTGCAGCAGCGCACCAAGGCTCCTTCAACAGCACCTTCCAAACCGCTATCTCTACCACTTAGAAGAAAAAGGACAGCAGATGCATGGGAACGCCACTGCCTGTAAGATGCTCTCCAAACCACACCATCATGACTTGGAACCATATCGCCGTTCTTTCACTTTTGGTGGGTTAAAATTCTGAAACTCCTTCCCTAACTACACCAGATGGACTACAGTGGTTGAAGGAGGCAGCTCACCACCACCTTCTCAAGGGCAATTAGGGAAGGGAAATAAATGCTGGCCTAGCCAGCGATGGTCACATCATAAGGACGACTAGGAAATTCCACTATATTACTTCCTGCAGTCCAAAAACAACTGTTTAGCACTACTCTTTGTTCCCTGTCACTCATCCAACTTTACATCCATGCTGGCACTGTCCCTTTTATTCCATGATCTTCAGCTTTGCTGACAAGCATGTTATGTGGACAGGCCTGTTACGTGGTACTTTATCAGACGCTTTTTTGAAGTTTATGTACACCACATCAACGGCATTCCTTCATCAACCCTCACTGTTACCTCATCAAAAACTCAGCTAAACATAATATGTTCTTAACAAATGTGTGCTGGCTTTCCTTGACTAATCCACATTTGTCCAAGTGACGGTTTATCATTTCAAAAAGATTTCTCACTACCAAGGTTAAAGTGACTGACTTGTAAGTGTTGAGCTTATCCTTATACCCTTTCTCGAACAAGATGTAATATTTACAATCTCCCCTTGACATTCAATGGCATTCCCATCGCTGATTCTCCCACTATCAAAATCCTGGCGATTACCATCGATCAGAAACAGAACTGGAGAAGCCACCTAAGTGCTGTAGCTACAAGAGTAGGTCAGAGGCTGGGAATTCTGCGGCGAATAACCCAGCCTCCGAGTCCCCAAAGCCTGTCCATCATCTACAAGGCACAAGTCAAGAGTGTGATGGAATACTCTCCACTTACCTGGATGAGTGTGGCTCCAACAACACTCAGGAAGCTCGACACTATCCTGGACAAAGCAGCCCACTTGATTGGCACCTCATCCACCACCTTAAATATTCACTCCCTCCACCACTGACGCACAGTAGCAGCAGTGTACACGTACCATCTACACGGTGCACTGCAATAACTCATTACGTCTTCTTTGACAACATCTTCCAAACCCGCGACCTCTTCCACCTAGAAGGACAGGGCAGCAGATGCAAGGGAACATGCATGGGGCGGCACAGTGGCGCAGTGGTTAGCATTACAGCCTCACAGCTCCAGCGACCTGGGTCCAATTCTGGGTGCTGCCTGCACGGAGTTTGCAAGTTCTCCCTGTGACTGCGTGGGTTTTCGTCAGACGCTCCGGTTTCCTCCCACGGCCAAAGACTTGCAGGTTGGTAGGTAAGTTGGCCATTATAAATTGCCCCTAGTATAGGTAGGTGGTAGGGGAATATAGGGACAGGTGGGGATGTGGTAGGAATATAAGATTAGTGTAGGATTAGTATAAATGGGTGGTTGATGGTCGGCACAGACTCGAAGGGCCTGTTTCAGTGCTGTATCTCTAAATAAAAAAAAAACACCATCTGCAAGATCCTTTCCAAGCCACACACCATCCTGATTTGGAATTATATTGCTGTTTTTTCACTATTGCTGGATCAAAGTCCTGGAGCTCCCATCCTAACAGCATTGTGGGTGTACCTGCACCAGATAGACTGCAGCGGTTCAAGAAGGCAGCTCACCACCACCTTCTCAAGGGCAATTAGGGATGGGTAATAAATGCTGGCCTTGCCAGCTATGCCCACATCCCATGAAATGAATAAAAAAAGGAGAGGTTGATCGGGACAATATTTTCTCTAAGGTGCCCGCTTGTGTGGCTTGTGCGGTGCAATCTCAAATTGAGGTAAAAAGTAAGGAGATATTGAAATACACACAGGCTGCTCACAACTTTGTGCAAGTTCAGTGACTTTTAAAATGCAACCAGTCCATAGACAAAAAAGTAGTGCTCAGAGGAGTTTGTAGCCTGCCCAGTACAAAGAAAATTTAGAAGGAACATTGTTCATGAAACTCAACAATTTCCTGATACATGCTCCTGGTGCGCAAATCTCCTAACTTTCCTGATACGTGCTTCTGTTTCACGAGAACCCTCAATTTTTTGATAAACATGATAAATATCATGTTGATAATACAACCAGGCTGCATTTAGAAAGTTCAAAGGGTAAGTGGAAAAAGAAAAAAGTGAAGCAAAGACAGAATATAAGAAGAGATTGGCAGTTAACATAAAAGGGAATACAAAAGTCTTCTATAGGCATAAAAATAGTAAAAGAGTGGTAAAAGGAAAAATGCGGCTGATTAAGGGTCAAAAAGGGAATTTATGCATGGAGGGTGATGCCTGGCTCAGGTACTAAATAATAGGAGCCGGAGTAGGCTTTTTGGCCCCTCGAGCCTGCTCCACCATTGAATAAGATTATGGCTGACCTGATTGTGGCCTTAACTCCACTTTTCTGCCTGTCCCCCATAACCCTTGACTCCCTTGTTAATCAAAAACCTGTCTGACTCAGCCTTGAATATATTCAATGACACAGCCTCCTCTGCTCTCTGGGGAAGAGAATTCAAAAGATTAAACAACCCTCTGAGAGAAGAAATTCCTCCTCATCTCCATCTTAAAAGGGAGACCCCTTATTGTTAAACTGTGCTCCCTAGTTTTTAGATTTCCCCCACAATGGGAAACATCTTCTCAGCATCTACCCTGTCAAACAAGCTTATATGTTTCAATAAGGTCATTTTTGTATGTTTTGTTGGTACGGCTGCCATCTTAATGTACTTAGTTAGTCTAGCTTAGAGAGACTCCTTAGTCTTGAGGACTTAGAACATTAACCTTTATTACATTACAACTATGCACAGGTTCACACCAGTCTGTGCAACTCCTCTGAAGCCACACTGCATCTGTCTTCAAGTCTCTCTCACATGTGATCTCTTACATCATCATACTAGAAGGTATTCTTTACACTTTCTCAACATTAACTCTTTCAGACCCTGATTCTACATCTCCCCCAGGTCTTTATTCAAATGTATACATTTTTATACATGCACTTACATTTATGTTTATATACTATCCCATCTCCCCCCAAGTCTCTGACATCACAGATTCAATTGTCAGGAGGCTTCACAACTCTTCCTGATCGTGTTGGTGTCAGATGCAGAAGATCAGTAGTCTTTCACTGAACTCTTGTTTCTTGACTTGGATGGCCTTCATTGAGGTTTCTAGTAGCCGGTGCTTTCTGAATTTTAGGTTCAACATCTGATTCATCCAAATGTATGATTGTTTGACATCTTTGAGGAATAGGAATAAGATTCCTCCTGTTTCTTCTTATAGTACCTTCTGAAGGATGTACTAAATAAGATTACTGTTGATTCTCATATCTCTGGACAATTACTCCTTCTCTGCTTTGGTCTCCTACCCATACCTTTTGTCCTTTGGTCAACTTAGGAAGGTTCCTGGTATGGTATTTCCTATTATAATTATCGAGTTGTTACTTCTTGTAAGACTTTTCTCTGCCTTGAACTATCTGATAATCCTGGACTTGTAGCCCTGGAAGTAACTTTTTGGGTAGGATTGGAAGTTGTGTTCAAAGCTTCCTTCCCATCAACAGTTGTGATGGTGCTAATCCACATTGCAATGGAGTAGTTCTGTAGTGCAGGAGTGCCGTTAGAAAATCTTTATTTTTCTTTAACAGTGCTTTGATAGTTCTGACTTCTCACTCAGCCTTTCCTTTAGATTATGGATATCTAGGGGAACTTGTGAGATGTACAAAGCCACAGTTTTTCACAAAATGCGTGAAGTAGTCATTTGCAAATTGTGGTCCATTATTGGACACTATCTGGTCAGGTGTATTATCATGGGTTGCAAAGATTTCTTGTAACACTCGAATGACAGTTTCAGTTGTTGTTGTGTACAAACATGTGACCTCAATCCACCTTGAAAAATAGTTGATGACAATCAGGTAGGATTTTCCATTGAATATGAATAGATGCACTGCCAGACATTCCCATGGTCTTGTTGGGAAATGGGTAGAGATAAGAGGTTCTCTCTGATCCCGTTTGTGCACTGCACATACATGGCAATTTGAAATCATTTCTTCTATATCTTTCAATATTCTTGGCCACCATATGGATGCCTGAGCCCGTGCTCTACATTTAGTTATGCCCATATGACCCTGGTATATTTTCTCCGAGATGTCAACCCAGAGTGACTCTGGAATCACCAGTCTCTCAACATATACCGGCAAATCATCCACTGTAGTAAAGTGTCTTCTGTGTTCGAAGATGATTTTCATCCTCTTATCACTGGGATGCTGCTGCTTGCAATATTGGCGGATATAGATGCATTCTTCCTCTTGCATCTGAGCATGACAAATTTCTTGGAGCTTTTTTGAACTTGCTGGCCATTGTGATGCAGTGATCTGAAGATATGACTCAATTTCATTAATAAAGTCAAAATCCTTTTGTGGAGGATAGTCGATAGTAGCACTGGACAATTCATCTGCTGTTGTTTGTTGCTTGCTCCGTAAGTATACCATTTCTTACATGAGCCTCATTAGCCTCAACCGAAATCTCTGGATTCACAGAAGCATCCTAATGAGTTCCTTTTCATCAAGTAAGGAAACTCGGGGTTTGTGGCCTGTCTCTATGACAACCTTTAAACTGATAATATAATCTGAAAACTTCTCACAAGCCCAGGTGACTGCAAGAGCTTCTTTCTCTATGACGGCGTACCTCGTCTTAATCTCAGACAATGCTCATGATGCATAATAAACTGGCCTTCGACTTGTATTTTCCTGTTCTTGGAAAAGGACTGCCTGTATCCCTGTAGATGAGGTGTCTGCTGCAATTTTGGTTGGCAGTGAGCAGTTATAATGGGCTAAGATACCTGGCAAAATCTGCATCTCCTTGATCCTTTGAAATGCTTGCTCCTGATGTGCATCCCAGCACCCTGCTTGAGCTTTCCTTATTACAGAAGTAGGAAGTGGGAATTCACGAATGGCTCTCGTCTTTTGCCGGTCTGCCATCATGCCATTGCTACTGACAATGTGTCCTAAAAAACGAATAGACATTTTTGAAAACTCACACTGCTCATTAAGTGTTAGGCCTTCATCTTGTAGGAGATTCAAAACCACGCTAACCCTCAGCTCCTGTTCTTCAATGGACTCACTATGAACTAAGATGTTGTCCCTATGTTATATTACACTTTTAAAGCCCTGTAGAATGTTCAACATAGTTCTTTGGAATATTTCCAGTGCTGCTGTTATAGCGAATGGTTGATGATTAAAACAAAATCTTCCAAATGCAGTAAAGAAGGTTGTCAATAACCTTGACTTCTTATCCAATGCAACTTGCCAAAAGCCACTATTTGTGTCAAGCTTCACGAAGACGGTACTTTTGGATAACTTTTGGCAAGCTTTCGTCCACTGAGGACATCGGATGAACTTCTCTGCCACAGCCTTATTAAGTTGCGTTAAGTCTACACAAATGCGAAGATCACCATCAGGTTTGGAAACTGGAACTATTCCTGAACACCACTTTGTAGGTTCAGTGACAGGTGAAATGACTCACATCCTGGTCATGTCTTCTAATTGATGTTGGACTTGTTTCATTCGTGGGTGTGGTATCTTCCTAGGCATGAAAAGACAAACTGGTTTGTCATCTTTTCACAAAGTAATACTGTATTCAGTCTACAGTCTCCCTAGACCAGTAAATACTTTCGGGAATTCTTTTTGGAAGTGACTCCTGGATTCTTGTCGCTTAACTTCTTCCACTTTCCTGATAAGATGAAGTTCAATATAAATTCTTCTACTTAATAAAGAGAATTCCTGATTCCTTAGAACATACAGTGTTTCCAATATCTGCTTCCCTTGTACTGGAGTGTTGCCTGTGGCTTCCACTTTACTCCTGAGCCATGTAACTGAGTTTCTGTTGGTTGTAGGTAATTCATTGATAACCACGCCTCTTTGTCTGATAAGACCATTACACTTGTTTCAGTGTCCAGTTTAAAATTAGTGATAAATTGACAAATATATCTGCAGACCAAAATGCCTGATTAGGATCATTGATCTCACCAAGGAAGTTTTCTGATTTTTCTCCTAATGGAGGTTGTTTAACTTTGTTAGCCATTCTATTCTTAAATGCTTTTTCTTTCGAACTTGTGGGAGTAGTGATTTTACTTTGATACATTTTCCCAAAATGCCCCTTTCTTAGAGTGGAAGCATCCTGCTTTGTTTGCAGGACATTGTTCATGCCTGTGGGTCTTTTTGACGCCATAGTGCTGGCAGAATGTCATGGCGGGGTTTCATGGTATCTTGCAATTCTGCCCCCCCCACCCAGTGTACCTTCTTTTCTGATGCTTCTTTTGCAGCCCTCTGATTAAGGAAGTGTACAGTGGCTGGAGGTTTCCTGAACCAAGATCTTTTTCACCTCTCAGGATTGCTCTGTTGTTCTTCCAGACCTCTGCTTGTCTCACTAGCTGAATTGCTTTGTCCAGGGTGAGGTCTTCTTTAGGCTGCAATAAATCTGATAGGAATTCATCAGCAATACAAACCACAACGTGATCTCTTATTAATTCTGCTTTTAGGTCTCCATATTCATATCCTTCAGCTAGTCTATGATAAACTGTTTCATCTGGTTTCTGGACCCTTCTGTTAAATCTTGCACTTTCTAGAATCTATTGCTCTGCAGTTTGAAATATCTATCAAAGGCTTTTAAAACTTCATAAAATTTAGCTAATATCTCATTAATGCATTGTCTTGCAACAACATGGTCTGCTATTGCCCCAGTGGAATACAGCAATCTGTTAACTTGCTCTGCTTCAGACTGGCTGTCTAATTTGGAAGCAATTCTGTATCTCAAAAACCTTTTTCACCAGAGTGACAAATTTTGGGTTTAGTTTAGTTTAGAGATACAGCACTGAAACAGGCCCTTTGGCCCACCGAGTCTGTGCCGACCATCAACCACCCATTTATACTAATCCTACACTAATTCCATATTCCTACCACATCCCCACCTGTCCCTATATTTCCCTACCACCTACCTATACTAGGGGCAATTGCTAATGGCCAATTTACCTATCAACCTGCAAGTCTTTGGCATGTGGGAGGAAACCGGAGCACACGGAGGAAACCCATGCAGATACAGGGAGAACTTGCAAACTCCACACAGGCAGTACCCGGAATTGAACCCGGGTCTCTGGAGCTGTGAGGCTGCGGTGCTAACCACTTCCATGTGTCCAAATCTCTCTGGTACTGTGAATTTAAGATCCATAGCTTCTATTTGGTTTAGTTTTACTCTTGAATTTTTCCCTTCAGTATCAGAAGTTTCCCATGCTTTTGAGCCCTGAGCTGACTCCCGCTATAGCCACCGTTGCTCCCTGTGAAATCTTGCTGCTCGACTATTTCGTCCTTGTTTTACACGCAGTTTTATAGTGTTACTGCTATACTCCTTTAACTGCCTTCTCTTAGAATATCGAGTATTTGCAGCCTAATTGTTTTTTCTTTGTTTGCTCTCGTTGCCACGCGCAATGGCACCGACTTCGGAACCGCCCTCGATGAGGACTTTTAAATTTCTTGGTGCTGCCTACCTAGTGCCGTATGGAACAAATTTTTACCCTCTTTCACGGTTGTTCACCAGATCCCTGATCGTTGCTTGGTTCTCTGACTCAAAGCCTGTGATTGTTGGACCAGAGTTGGACCGGATTTCTACAAGCCGATCCCTGACTCTCCGTGCCTTCTTCATTTGTGGAGCAGCTCTGGAGCTTTTCCACAGCCTCTTCTCAAGTTCTGCAGTTTTGTCACTTTTTTCAGGTGAGCCCTCTTCAAAGTATTTCTTCTAATTCTTCTTATGTGTGTTGCATGGTAAGAACAACTGCTGTTCACGATCTCACCCCTGTTCACCATCTTGTATATTTGGTTGGTATGCTGCCACCTTAATATACTTGGTTATTCTAGCTTAGAGAGATTCCTTAGTCTTGAAGACTTAGAACATTAACCTTTATTACATTATAACCATGTACAGTCTGTGTGACTCCTCTGAAACCACGCTGCATCTCTCTTCAAGTCTCTCTCACATGCGATCTCTTACATCAACATGGTAGAAGATATTCTTTACACTTTCTCAACATTAACTCTTTCAGATCCTTATGCTACAATCACCTCTCATTCTTCTAAACTCCAATGAATATAGGCGCAACCTGCTCCACCTTTCCTTACAAGACAACCCCTTCATCACAGGAATCAGCCTAGTGAATCTTCTCTGAAATGCTTCCAATGCAACGATATTCCTTACTAACTAAGGAGACCAAAACTGTATGCGGTACTTTTCGGTGCAGTCTCACCAATGCCCTGTACAGTTGTAGCAAGACTTCTCTACTTAAATATTCCATCCCCCTTGCCAATATTCCATTTGTCTTCCTAATTACTTGCTGTACCTGCATGCTAACCTTTTGTGGTTTAAGTACAAGGTCATCCAGATCCCTATGTACTGCAGCATTCTACAGTCTCTCTCCAGTTAAATAATATTCTGCTTTTCTATTTTTCCTGCCGAAATGGACAACCTCACATTTTCCCGCATTATATTCCATCTATCACATTTTTACCCAGTCACTTAACCTATCTATATCGCTTTACATTCATGTGCAGCAAGCAGTTAGGAAGATGAATGGTATGTTGGCATTCATTGCAAGAGGATTTGAGTACAGGAGCAAGGATGTCTTACTGCGGTTATACAGGACCTTGGTGAGACCACATCTGGAGTATTGTGTGCAGTTTTGGTCTCCTTATCTGAGGAAGGATGTTCTTGCCATGGAGGGAGTGCAAAGAAGATTTTCTAGGCTGATTCCTGGGATGGCAGGATTGATGTATGAGGAGAAATTAGGTCGACTAGGTGGGCAGCACAGTGGCGCAGTGGTTAGCACCGCAGCCTCACAGCTCAAGCAACCCGGGTTCAATTCTGGGTACTGCCTGTGTGGAGTTTGCAAGTTCTCCCTGTGTCTGCGTGGGTTTCCTCCGGGTGCTCCGGTTTCCTCCCACATGCCAAAAGACTTGCAGGTTGATAGGTAAATTGGCCATTATAAATTGCCCCTAGTATAGGTAGGTGGTAGGGAAATATAGGGACAGGTGGGGATGTGGTAGGAATATGGAATTAGTGTAGGATTAGTATAAATGGGTGGTTGATGGTCGGCACAGACTCAGTGGGCCGAAGGGCCTGTTTCAGTGCTGTATCTCTAAATAAATAAATAAATATATTCACTAGAGTTTAGAAGAATGAGAGAGGATCTCATAGAAACCTACAAAATTCTAACAGGACTATACAGGCTAGATGCAGGGAGGATGTTCCCGAGGGCTGGGGAGTCCAGAACCGGGGGTCACAGTCTCAGGATATGGGGTATACCATTTAGAACTGAAATGAGGAGAAATTTCTTCACTCAGAGGGTGATGAACCTGTGGAATTCTCTACCGCAGAAGGCAATGGAGGCCAAGTCATTAAATATATTCAAGAAGGAGATAGATATATTTTGTAGTGCCAAAAGGATCAAGGGATATGGGGAGAAAGCGGGAACAGGGTACTGAATTAAACGATCCGTCATGATCTTTTTTGAATGGTGGACCAGGCCCAAAGGGCCGAATGGCCTACTCCTGCTCCTATTTCCTATGTTTATATGTTTCTGTCGGAGGGTGAGTACTGAGGGAGTGTTGCACTGTCGGAGGGTCAGTACTGAGGGAGTGCTGCACTGTCGGAGGGTCAGTACTGAGGGAGTGCTGCACTGTCGGAGGGTCAGTACTGAGGGAGTGCTGCACTGTCGGTTGGTCAGTACTGAGGGAGTGCTGCACTGTTGGAGGGTCAGTACTGAGGGAGTGCTGCAATTCAGAGGGTCAGTACTGAGGGAGTTCTCTTTGTACTTTTACTTTGTCTGTTTTCTCTCTCTCCATCCTTCAACATTACTGAATGAGTGGGTGAAATACTGGATTTGAGATTTATTGTATGAGACAGTGGGAGAGGATTTGGGGGAAATCTGTTTAGACACAAAGAGAGAGACAGACAGAGAGAGACACACACACACACTGGGAGAGACAGAGACAGACAGAGTAAGAGAGAGAGAGACAGAGAGAGACAGACAGACAGAGAGAGTGAAAGACAGAGAGAGGCAGAGAAAAACAGAGAGAGACAGGGAGAGAGATGGAGAGACAGACGCTAAGTGAGGATTGAAGAGTGGAGGAAGGGGTTTGGGAGGGATTGAGCTTTGTATGGGTCTTCTGTGAATGGGGAAATAGTGGAACAATATTTTAATACTGGTACTCACGGAGGCCCCTTCACTGGCACTTTGCTCAGACCTGTTATATTATGGGATGGTCAGCCACCTTAAACTGGAAATGACAACACAGCATAACCAATCTGTCACAGAGGAACACAGTGGGGCAGCAAGGTCAGGGGGACAAATACTGTGAGCATAACCTAAATGCAGCACCCAGCCCCTAAATACAGTCCCTAAACACAGCACCTGGCCCCTGAACACAGTCCCTAAACGCAGCACCCAGCCCCTAAATACAGTCCCTAAACACAGCACCTGGCCCCTGAACACAGTCTCTAAACACAGCACCCAGCCCCTAAATACAGAAATTAGAAAGGCTGGCTGTACTTAAAGTTAATGAGTCACCAGGACCAGATCGGATGCATCCAAGAATACTGAGGGAAGTAAAGGTGGAAATTGTGGAGGCACTGGCCATAATCTTCCAATTCTCCTTAGATACAGACGTGGTGCCAGGGGACTGGAGAATTGCACATGCTACACCCCTTGTTCAAAAAAAGGCTGTAAGAGTAAGCCCAGCAACGACAGGCCAATCAGTTTAACCTTAGTATTGGGAAAGCTTTTAGAAACAATAATCCAGGACCAAATTAACAGTCACTTGGACAAATGTGGATTTGTTAAGGGCAATAAAATCATAAAATGCTGGAAATACTCAGCAGGTCTGGCAGCATCTGTGGAGAGAGAAGCAGAGTTAATGTTTTAGGTCCGTGACCTTTCATCAGAACTGGGAAACATTTGAAATGTAAAAGATTTTAAGCAAGTATAAGGGGGTGGGGGGTGATGGAGGGGGCGAATACATCTTTTGTTTCTTCACTTGTCCTATTACCACTCATTTGGCCTTGCACCACCAACCCTTTAGTCATTTAACCTTGCCTACCATTCACCCTATCACAGACTGTATAGTGATCACGGATAGAAGGCTGATTTTATCCTGCCCTTGGAGACGGGAATGGAGATGGGGGTGGGGTGGGGGTGGGTAGTGCTTGTCGCCTTCCCAATTAATGGCCACTTAAGGGCAGCTTCCTGCCTCTGCTCACATTTCACTAACATCGGAGGGGCCTCCTAAAGGCCTGGTGGCCTTCTAGTGGGCTCGGGGTGGGGGTGGGTGGGGTGGGGTCCCTCCTCTAGAGCAAATCCATAGCCCTCGGAGGACCTCTCTGGGCAGTGATGGCACCCCCCCCCGCCCGCAGCGACCCAGCCTCCTGCCCTCATTGACCCCACCCCCTTGCCGGGATCTGCCTAACTGGCCACGGCAGTCCTGGCCCCATTTACCTGCATCCCAGGGTCTCCTCCATCTTCGCCACTGAAGGCCTGCTGGTACTGCTGAGCTGCCAGCCCTCCGATTATCCAACAGCTCTGGAGGCAGGAGCCTGTCCCTTAAAGTGACGGCGTCTCCAAAAGCGGGCAGTTAATTGGCTGCCCGCCATGGAATTCCACCAGAGGGCCAAGGCGTGGTCGTCTGTTGCTGGGGTAAATCTCCGGCCCATATGTCGGTTGATGTCTGCGCACGACCAGGCTCAAGTGCAGTGTCTCCCACTAAAAAGTAACCTGCTGACATTCAATGATGTGAAATGTGCCCACATTGAGGAACCAAGAACTGTTGAATCTATGAAAACTGGTTCTAGGGATGTTATAGAAATATACAGAATAGAAAATGGTACAGAGGACGGAAATACAAAATTTAATCTTAGATCACGACAGTTGGCGGAACAGATTCTTAATAGTGAATTATAGAATCATAAATGATACACGGCCATTCATCCCATCGTGATCTGACACTTGCTATCGCCCACAACCATGCTGAGCTATTCAGTTAGTTCCAAATGCCTTGCTCTTTTGCCATAACCCAACATTTGTTCCTTTTCAAGTATGTATAGAATTCCATTTTTAAAGTTATTATTGAATCTGCTTTCATCACGCTGTCAGGCAGTACAATCCAGATCATAAGAACTTGTTACAATAAGAAAGAAATGATCCTCATGTCGCCTCTGGTTCTTTTGCCGATTAAGTTGGTGTCCTTTGGTTACTGACCCATCTGCCACTGGAAACACTTTCTCCATATTTATTCTATCAAAACCCTTCAAGATTTTGAACACCTCTTCCATATCTCCCCTTAATCTACACTGCTGTAAGGAGACCAACCTCAGTCTAGTCTCTCCATGTAACTGACATCTTTCATCCCTGATAGTATACTCGTAAATCTCCTCTGCGCCCTCTCTAAGGCATTGACATCCTTCCCAAAGTGTGGTACCCAGAATTAGACACAATACTCCAGCTAGGGCCTAACCAGTGATTTACAAATGCCTAATCTTGTTGCTTTTGTTACTGTATGCCTCCATTTATAAAGTGAAGGATCTTATATGCTTTTTTAACAGCCTTCTCAATTTGTCCTGTCACCTTCAAGGACGTGTACATACAGCCATATATCTCTCTCTGTAAAGGCCTGCTCAGGAAAAAAAAAACCCGACCCGAACCCGACAGAACCACATCAGAGCCGAGCCCGACCCGACCCGAGTCCTTCCATTTTTTTCCCACGCCCGACCCGAACCCGAGCCCAACCTGACCCAAGCCTGACCCGACCACCGGAATGTTCACTTTACCTACCTTCCAATCCGTTTTTCACTTTTTCAGTTTGTGCAGATAAGCAAAAGAATCACTCACTGCACAGACTCAGAGTCTCCCTCCTTGACGTTCTGGACTCCCAGCTCAGGCAAGCTTTTCAACTTTTGACACTTACTAAACTCAACTTCCCAGCGGAGCAAAAGGTAATACTGTGGGACTGTGTCTGACCCGGACCCGGCCCGACCCGACCCGCGCCCGAAAGCCGGACCTGGAAGAGCGACCGGACCCAATATGAACCCGACACGTCTTCGGGTCCCATTGGGTTCGGGTCGGTAGCAGGCCTTTATCACTCTGTTCCTGCACTTCCCTTTAAAATTATATCATTTAGTTTTTATTGCCTCTGCTCTTTCTTCCTATCAAAATGAATTACTTTATACTTCTCTGCGATAAATTTTATCTGCCATGTGACTACCCATTTTGCCAGTTTATGTCCTCCTGAATTCTGCTACTATCCTTCTCATTGTTTACTACATTTCCAAGTTTCATGTCATCTGCAAACTTTGAAATTATGTCCTTAATACCCCTAGTTCAGATCATTAATACATATCAAAAAAGCAGTGGTTCCAACACCGATCCCTGTCTAAATAACAACCATTCACCACTACCATCTAATTTCTGTTCATTAGCCAGTTTTGTACACACACAGCCACTGCCCCTTTAATTTTACTTTATTACAATGTCAAAGATTCACTTAAGTTAGTCAAACACAATCTGCCTTTAACAAATCCAGGCCGACTTTCATTTATTAAACCAACAATAAAGGTAAAATTGAAATATAAATTTAGGACCGATATGAGGAAGTTCTTCACAAAAAGAGTGGTCAAAAACAGAATGGGCTTCTGAATAGAACAGAGGATGCAAAAACCATAGAATCAGTTGAAGGTTCATTTACATTGCAGCAAATGCATAACCTAATACCCTGGTCGTTCTCTCCTCTGTTCACATGTCTTCTTAAGGTGTGGGCAAAAGCCTGTGGCAGCTGGTAATACCTGCAAGGACAAGGAAAGTTGGGCAGCTTATGATTCTGACTGCAGCCACGAGCCTGCTGCCAGCTGCAGCTTTTAAGAACCTGTTAAGAAATGACTGAACGCTGTGATCAGGGACTGTAAGTTTAGCATGGGTGAAGTTGGGCCGAACTGTCTTTCATTATCCATATCTTGTGATGTTGGCATAGGGTAGAACTTACGAATTAGAATTCCTGGACAGAGCTTTGTGCGGAAAGCAGGAATTAGGAGAATGAAGTCAGTACATCCAAGACTGTTAGGGGCCAAAAACATTTTCCCAGTGGATGGCAAGTGGGTGGCAGCATTTCTGGAAACATGGAGCTGACAAACACCTGAGATTCCCCCATAGTCACAGAGAGGCCTACCCACCCCGTTCAAGGGAGGTGCCTTCACATTGACTGTACATAACTTAAGAAGACATGCATTTATCTTCTACAGTGCTTTACAGCCAATGAAGTTCTTTTAAAGTGTAGTTGCTGTTGTGTTGTAGGCAATGTGGTAAACTGTGCATGATAAGCTCTCACAAATGGTAATGAGATAATGGTCAGATTATCTGTTTTAGTGATGCTGGTTGAGGGGTAAATATTGGCCAGGACATCGGGGAGAACTCCCCGCTCTTCTTCAAAATAGTGCCATGGAATCTTTCACATCCACCTGAGAGGCAGGCAGGACCATGGGGTTTAATGTTTCATCCAAAAAAACGAAATAGTCAAAATGGACATGCTGCTTAACCAACAAAAGGTGTTTGGACTGCATATTGAGCCAGAAGTTCAGCTCATATAAAGATAAAATAAATTCTTAGAATATTAATTTAAGATGGGAGTGAGTCATTCTTTGTAAAATGCAGTACAGGTGCCCTTTGGAACTTTTTTATTGAATGATATGAGATTCTGTCTTATGCTAAAAGGTAGGTTAAATAAACAGAGTTCATGAAATGATTGATACTTAATTGGGGGAGGAGCGGAGGGAAATCATTGAAAGGAAGGATTAGATTAGATTAGAGATACAGCACTGAAACAGGCCCTTCGGCCCACCGAGTCTGTGCCGAACATCAACCACCCATTTATACTAATCCTACACTAATCCCATATTCCTACCAAACATCCCCACCTGTCCCTATATTTCCCTACCACCTACCTATACTAGTGACAATTTATAATGGCCAATTTACCTATCAACCTGCAAGTCTTTTGGCTTGTGGGAGGAAACCGGAGCACCCGGAGAAAACCCACGCAGATACAGGGAGAACTTGCAAACTCCACACAGGCAGTACCCGGAATCGAACCCGGGTCCCTGGAGCTGTGAGGCTGCTGTGCTAACCACTGCGCCACTGTGCCGCCCCGGGATGGGGACTGTGGCTTGTGCCCCGATTGCAGCAAGGGATTGAAATAGAACCAGCTTTCAGAACAATGGCCACATTAGACTACACAACAGTGACTTTTCAGGGATGCTTTCTATTAAGAAGGGTTTAACATTAGTACAGGAGCTGGTTTTGCTAATAAGCAGCAATTTAGGAATTGCAAAGCCCAAATCCCTCCCAAGTATCGTGCATTACGTTCTACCTTGCACTTCTATCACCCCACGTACTCTGTTAGGGTCTGCACTGGAACATGCCAGCAAGCACAATTCCAAGATAAATTCCTGGTTAAGTCGGACCAGCTCTTGGGTGGGACAGAGATCGCATCATTTAGAAGGTATGTACCTTTACAGATTGTGATCTTCTGGATTGGTATTGAGCATCTGAATTGACGCTGGATTTTTCTCTGTTTGTTTGCCTCTTTCAGGATATTACATGACTGCAGGCAGTAGGAAGTGTCTGATCATAATGTACTAGCTGGGAATGTGGAGAAGGCTTGATGGGACTGCCATTTTCGTATGTCAACATGCGAACGTTTAGGCCCGGGGCCTTTAGCCTCCGCTGATTCATGAGAATGGGCAGATGTGGTCTGGCCGCTTAACTTAACACAGACTAGATTCTAGTTGCTTTTATACTGGTCTTCAGTATCTGGCTCCCGTAGGGCGAATCTCATGTGGTTGCTGGCTGTTATTAGAGCTAAGCTTCCATTTTGCTTTAGAGTAGCAGCCTAGGGCATTTGCCTTCAACTATGTCCACCCATTCTTCCTGGGTCTTGTAAATGGGGGAGAGGAATAATGACACATCATCACGCAGGTATGTACACCATATGACTGCATAATGTCACTACCCAATGCACAGGTCACAGCTATTCTGCACGGAGCTGTCAATCAAACAAATGCACAGTTTGGATCCGGCCCGCAAACTTCTCCTCAGAGGCAGGTTGGCTTATCGGGAAATTTCCCTTAATTTCCTCCTTTCTCCCCAAAAGAAAGCCTGACGGTTGAATTCGGTGCAATCTCAGTTCCTAAAGACAGACATTCCCAGGCCTCTGAAGTCTTTTATGGCTCCTCCCCTCACGCCCTGCTTGTGGTCACTGATCCTCCAATCAGAAGCTGAGCTTTTTTTCCCCCTCTCCCTGGCCCCTCTTGCTTTGGCCATTCAAGAGCTCAGCTCGAGCCACTCCCTTGAGCCACCTTCACCCTCGGGTCATTTGCTCCTAGGACCTGTGGTTAAACACCATTAAAAATTGGATGCATCTGCTAATAAAATGTGGGGCAGGGACATGGAAAAGTAAAGGGGGCTTGAAGGAGAGAGGAATAGCATTAAATGGAGCCAAAGCGGAAGACTGAAAAAAAAGAGCTAAGAAAAAGATGAAAATCTTCTTCGTGAAAAAGACTGTGATTTGATGGTGACAGTGAGCTTCAACCTGAAACCAAATCCAGGGACCACTTACATCGAGACATTAAATGCAAGGACCACTTACGCTGAGAGACCAATTCCAGGGATTACTTATACCAAAACACCAAATCCAGGGATAATGTACATCGAGACACCAAATCCAGAGACCACTTATACCGAGACTATAAAATGGGAATTAGAGAGCCTCAGTATGAGGAATAATCATGGTGGTGACACCAGATCCAGTGAAGGTGAAAGACGGGTAATCTATGTTACTATCAGAGGCCTTTTGCACACAGCATTATGGATATAACCAGCATAACAACTGGATCAACCAGGTCTTGTGTCAAAGTCTAATGTCCATGAGGTATTTTTCTGTGAGAATTGTAGAACTGTGAAAGAAGGGAGGAAATCGTGCTCGGCCTGAAAGAAATGTTCCTTGCACGAACAATTCATGAGGCTGTTTTGTGGCCGATCTGTGTGAGGTAAAAAAAAAAGGAATGAGAAAGGACCATCTCGTGGCAATAGTGGTCTCTAATCCTACCTTCTAACCTCACAGCCCTCATCCTAACATCCTAACTACTAACCCCTCCTCAAACACTTAATGATTACGAACTCGAAATTGAGCCATGTCAATAGCGCGATGCAGGGCAGTGTTGTTATGCTAATAGCCATTGTGATGTGATAAATAATGCAGGTCAGTCGCATTGTCAGTGATTGTCATAATGTCATTGAGAAAGGTGATTCTCATTGTCAATGCTCAGTCTGAGCTTGGGGGGGGGGGGGGGGGGCGGGGCAGTCGGGGTGGAGGGGGTGTGTGTTGGTGGGAGGAAAGGAGAGTTCACTCCAAAAAATCCTTCAAAAAAGCCTGAAGGGAGGTGTATATTTGAATAAAGGTTACAGAGTAAAGCATGCAGATTGCCATGTGGATGACCCAGAGGTAATGCAAGTTGAGTGCAGCAGAGATCATGTGGTTTATAGCTAATAATCATCAAGGCAATTATAATCTGTAGAACAGATTAAGAGTATAGGAAGTTGAACAAGGCAGGTGCATTTCTGCCAGGAATGGTCGGTGGTTCAGTCACATGTACATCCAGACTTTGTGCCCTTTTTGTTAGGGCTACTTCCTTCTCATGTTCAACACATAATTCAAGGCGATAGGATATAAAATTCTAACAGGACTTGACAGGGTAGATGCAGGAAGGATGTTCCCGATGGTGGGAGAGTCTAGAACCAGGGGACATAGTCTCAGGATATGCTTCTGTTTCCACTGATGCTGCCAGACCTGCTGAGTGATTCCAGCATTTCTTGTTTTTATTTCAGATTTCCAGCATCCGCAGTATTTTGCTTTTATTGACATAGTCTAAGGATATGGGGTAAACCTTTCAGGACTGAGATGAGAAATTATTTCACCCAGAGAGTGGTGAGCCTCTGGAATTCGTTGCCACAGAAAGCAGTTGAGGCCACAGCTTTGTGTGTTTTCAAGAAGGAGTTAGATATAGCTCTTGGGGTGAAAGGGATCGAAGGACATGGGGAGAAAGCTGGAACAGGTTACTGAGTTGGATGATTGGCCATGATCATAATGAATGGCAGAGCAGGCTAGAAGGGCCGAATGGCCTACTCCTGCTCTTATTTCCTATGTTTCTATATAAATGTTTAAAATGATGAAAGATGAGATGGAGTGGGCAGAAGCAGCTGTATGCAATGGTTGAGTGGCCAAAATCAGGATTCTTAGATGCAAAATTAAATGAAAGAGCTTTAGAATAGTTATGTGGAATTCACTTCCAGGATTAGTACTGAGGGCACAAGGTTCTGCAGTGACATGGTCCTCATGCTTTTATCCAGGACAGGTCTCAGCCCAGTCAATTGTCTCCAAATGCTGATGCAATGTTTAAGCTAAAAGGTGCCAGGTATCGGGAGCAAAAGTATCTGTAAACAAAATCTAAATGTAATTACCAATATAGTTTATTTTCATCTATTACTATTTTAATAACTTTTGCTGTATGTAGCCCATGCCAAGTGCCAGATATTGGATCAGGTCCACCGAGATTGAAACCCTTGAGCTAGAGCATGGATTCTGGTTCTGATTCAGTAAGAATATAAGTGTTAGTGTAAGTGTTGCACCTATTGTTATTGCTGCATTGACTTTATACTATTATTTAACTTTTACTTTTAATAAACCTGATTTGTAGTTTATTGCCTAAGTTCACGCATGATGTGCATTTTTTACTTCTGTCCCTTGGGGCATGAAGTCAACAGCGAAAGGTTCAAACAATTTTCTGGTTTGGGCCTCATCAGCAAGATTTGGTCAAGCTACTGACCATTAAATGAGTGCTAACATGCAGCTCACTCCACCAAACTCTGACTGCTGCAAGAACAAACTGAGGCAGAAGTGGATGGAAGAATGGGGCTGCATGTGGCTGCCCAATGTCTGACAGTGAGTGCAGTATTCCTGCCCCTCCTGGCCCACAATAAATGTTGCAGGCTGTTTTTGGAACTGCCTTCATTGGTGCTATAAGGAGAGTTCTTTTGTCTGCTCACCACCTAGTACACTGGGTGCACTGTGTGCAACGCATGCTTAGGGTCTGTATTGTTATCTCTGGAGTTCCCCAAGGATTTATCCTGGGCCTCCCTGTCTTTGTCATCTACATGCTGTCCCTTTGCTACATGATCTTCGACACCCACCACCTCGCTCGACCTCTCCACTGCCTGTGTCAGATTGCTTGTCCAACATCTAGTCCCAGATGTGTCCAATTTTCTCCAGTTAATTGTTAGAAAAAAATGAGGCCCATTGCTTTTAGCCCCCGTCACAAATTTCATATCCTCACCATCGATTCTATCCTCCTCACTAGTCATTCTCTCAGATTGTACCAGAATTTTCACAATCTTGGCATTCTATTTGACACTGAGTTGAGCTTCTGACCCTATACCCCTCTCCATCACAAAACCATCTACTTGAAACTCTGTAATATCACCTACCTCCACCCTTGCCTCAGCTCATCTGCTGCTAAAGCTCTCGTTCTTTGTCATCTCCAGGCTCAACTATTCCATTGCTCTCCTAGCCAGCCTCCAATCATCCATCCTCCATAAACTTGAGCTCTTTCAAACCTCTGCTTCTCATCCTATCCTGCACCATGTTCTAGTCACCCATCACTGCTCACTAACCAGTTTGGTTTCCAGTTTCCCAATACCTCAAATTTAAAATTCTCACACTCCTTTTTAAATCCTTTCATGGTCCCACCCCCTCCCTATTTCTGTAACCTTCTCCAGCCTTACATCTTTTGGACCATCATTGGTAGCCATGCCTTTAGCCATCTAGGATCTATGCACTAGACTTCTCTCCTAAACCTCTGCCACACTTATCTCCCTCTCATTCTTTAAGAGCCCTCCTTAAAAAATACCCCATTCATCAAGCTTATGGCAACCGAAAGGTGTTGTATGAAAGCAAATCATTGGAGTTGCTCAATCATAGAACTGCATTTAATGCAATTGCAGTCACCAGCAAGTCAAAACAAAACATCTGTAATACTGCAGTGAACCAAAACATTGGGGCGAATTTTAGCATGGCTGAGCACAGGTAAATACGTTAATGAACTGGTAGCCTCAGATTTAATCTGCTTTGCAGGTTTACCTGTGACCAGCCAGGTCTCCTGGGCTGGAGGAAACCTGGCAGCTGCAGTGAGGCCAGGACAGCCTTGGGGAGAATGCAAATTCCTTGACAGTACTCCCCCAAGCTCCCCTACCATTAGACATCACTCCTCCACCCCCTCATACAAATTCCCTAATCCCAGGTCGAGGATCTGACCCACCCCCCACGTCGGAATTGGACCCACCCCAGGGTCGCATAACAGACATACCCCCGGGATTGGGGATCAGACCTTCTCTGGGATCGGACCGCCCACTTGGGTTGGGAACCAAACCCCTGCCTGGGATTGGACCCCACCCCTCCCTTTCCCCCTTCCCAGGATAAACCAATGTTGCATAATAAATATAGAGGGATGAAATAAAATCTAAGCCCAAGTAATGGAGTTTCACAACACTTGAAACTCCTGCTTGCTGACTAGGGGGATGGAGGTGGTACTGAATTTTGTAACCCCGTTTGCTGCTCCAGCACACACTTTCTATAGGACAATATGATACATGTTAGCTATAAGTATCTTTGCAAGTAAATGACATAATGTGGTAGATTTTGCCTTTGTACAATAGTGTCAAATGCTCATAACAAATCGGTTACCTGCTTTACATCTCTCGCGATTTTTATTTCTATACGCAAATAAGAATTGAGAGAGATGTACAACAGGCTGCTTACCCACTATTATCCATTTTGCATAACTGTATAAAGTCACAATCTAACCCATTATGTCATTTAACGCAGTCTCTGCAAGGCAAAAAGCAAGCCATGCAAGTTGCATACCGTAAGTCCAACATGTAGCGTTAGGGCCAAAGGTAACTTTGAGCACTGGCAATTCTACCCTCAAACTCCGTACAACTCAATGCCATTTGAGAGTATTTCTTGATTGCTGTTTGACTCTTTTTTTCTGAGGCCTGGGGTTTGGAAAGGACTGTTTTTAGTGTTGCTGTCTCATTGGTGGATAAATCATAAATCAGAATAGCAAAATTCAATAGCTACATGTAAGTTGAGATTTATGCAAATTAGTGGGGACATGGATTTAAACATTATCTATGGCCCTCACTTCTCCAGTGTATATACATACCTATAGGGTGCTCAAGGTTCCAGTGTATATGCCTATGAGGCCCCAAGCAGGGAGCAGGGAGTGGTGGGGGAAGAAGGAAGTAAAGGAAGTCGAACCTAGGGGAAAAGAATGTTCCTCTCGTGTGTCAGCAAATACCCACAGTTAGTATCCTTCAAAGGTTCTGATAAACCGCAATTGGCAGGAAGCTTCTAAATCATAACCTGACAAAATGAATTTTTCAGTAGTTGAAATGTTGGCTCATTATAGTAATATACTACTTTAATGAGGATATATTTGACAGCAAACAAATTATACCCAGGTCAACTAAAGTGTGCAATTGGGAGTGTCATCATAAAGTGCACAAAAACCAGTTTCCTAATAATATCCTGTTACCGGATATGTTCTCTGTAATACAGAATCATAGAGCACAGAAAGAAGCCATTTGGCCTATAATATCTGTGTGAGTATATCTGGATTATTGCCTGAGCCATGTACAAAATGGGGTAAATAATATTATAGAGATGAATGCGTGGCTCAAAGTCTGGTGTGGGAGAAGTGGATTCTGATTTGTGGGGCACTGGCACCAGTACTGGTGAAAGTGGAGGCTGTACCGTTGGGACGGTCTTACCAATACCCTGGATAACTGAAGCATAATCTCCCTATTTTTGTATTAAATTCCCCTTGCAACAAATGATAACATTCCATTAGCTTTCCTAATTACTTGCTGTAATGGCATACTAATCTTTTGTAATTCCTGCACCATGAGACCCAGATCCCTCTGTATCTGAGTTCTGCAATCTCTCACCATTTAGATAATGTGCTTCCTCTTTACTCTTCCTGCCAAAATGGACAATTTCACATTTTCCCACATTATACTCCATTTGCCAGATTTTTACCACTCACTTAACCTATCTATATCCCTTTGTAGTCTCCTTATGTCCTCTTCACAAGTTACTTTCCTACCTATCTTTGTGTCATCAGCAAATTTAGCAACCATACCTTCGGATGCCATCATCCAAATCATTTATATAAAATGTAAAAAGTTGAGGCCCAGCACTGATCCCTTTGGTGGTCATGCACCTTTCTGTTGGTGGTCCTGATGCTCCCAACGTGGAGGTGTGGACGGCTGATTTGGCTGTTTTCCTGGAGACAGTAGTGCGGGGTTGATTTCCTTCAAGGAGTCTCTGTCTGCAGCAGGGTTGTCCCTGGGTGGTCACAGTCAGAAAACAGGGTTCAAAGTTTGTAATAAAGGCAAAATACTGTGGATGCTGGAAATCTGAAATAAAAACAAGAAATGCTGCAAATACTCAGCAGGTCTGGCAGCATCTGTGGAAAGAGAAGCAGAGTTAACGTTTCGGGTCAGTGGCCCTTCTTCGGAACTGGGTTCAAAGTTTGTAAGGTGGGCTGGTAAGAGAGACAGAGGAAGAAAGGATCCCATCTGCACCTTTTCTCATCAGCATCTCACTGCTTGTCTCCTTACTGCAGAGAAAACAGAAGCTTAAGCATACGAAGGGTGGGCCTGTCACATGACTGTCACCCAGTGATTCAAACATGGTCGTTACTAGTGTATTCCTCCTTGCAACTTAAATAATCCATGTCCCCTTCTCACAGCTAGGGTTCTATTGTTCAAGTGATTAGGTTTAGTGGTTCATCTCCACCAGTTGAATACCTTAGGATATTTGGTTCACTCAAACTCCCCAGGTCATTGTCCTTGCTGGGTCTTTGCAGACATGGTGTCTCCATCCCCATGTACTGGAATGTTGAAGGTACAGTGATGCAAATTGGGGTAGCCATCTTTTGCTGCAAGCATTGAGTTGCCTTTACTCTCAGTCTTTTTAAAATTCATTGTGGATATCCAGCTGGTGGATTTAAATCATAATTCGACATAAAGCATGTTTTCGTGACAACTGGCATCTCTGATGGTGAGGACCTCAGGAGGAGGCTGAGATGGATCAACCACTTGGCACTTTTGGGGAAGGTGGCTGCAAATGCTTCAGCCGTGTCTTTTGCACAATGTGCTGGGCTCCCCCACCATTATGGATGGTGATGTTTTTGGAGCCTCCTCCTCCACTTAGTTGTTTAATTGTCCAGCACCACTGGATATGGCAGGACTGCAGAGCTTTGATCTGAACCATCGGGATTGTTTATCTCTGTAAATAGCATGCTGCTTCTCCTGCTTAGCATGCATGTAACTGTGTTGTAACTTCACTAGGTTAGTGCTTCATTTTGAGGAATGCCTGGTGCTGTTCCTTGCATGCTCTTCTGCATTTCTCGTTGAACCAGAGTTGGTGCCCTGGCTTGATTGTAGTGGTAGAGTGAGGGATATGCTGTGCCATGAGGTAACTGATTGTGATGGAACACAAATTTGCTGCTAATGGTAATGCATTGTGCCTCATGGATGGTCAGTTTTGAGCTGCTAGATCTGTTCTGACTCTATTCCATTTAGCACGGTGGTAGTGCCATACAACACAATGGAGGGTATCCTCAGTGTGAAGATGGGATTTCTTCTCCACAAGGATCGTGCAGTGGTCACTCCTACCAATACTGTCATGGACAGATGCATCTGCAACAGGTAAATTTGGTGAGGACAAGGTTTTTCCCTCGCATTGATTTTCTCATCACCTGCTGCAAACCCAGGTTGGCAGCCATGACTTCAGGACTTGACTGGTATGGTTAATAGTGATGCTACTGAGACACTCAGTGATGGACATTGAAGTTCCCCACCCAGAATGCATTCTGTGCCCTTGCTGCCCTCAGTGCTTCTTCCAAGTGGTGTTCAACATGGAGAAGTACTGAGGGAGGGTTGCAGATGGTAATCAACAGGAGGTTTCCTTGCCCATGTTTGACTTGAGGCCATGAGATGTCACGGGGTCCGCAGTCAATGTTGAGGACTTACAGGGCCACTTTCTCCTGACTGTATACCACTGTGCTGCCACCTCTGGTGGGTCTGTCCTGCTGGTAGGACAGAACATACACAGGGACAGTGATGGAGAAGTCTGGAACATTGGCTGTAAGTTATGGTTCTGTGAGTATGACTATGTCATGCTGTTGCTTGACTGGTTTGTAGGACAGCATTCTCAAGGTGGCATCTACCCGGCAAGGTGGAAAATAGCCCAGGAATGTCCTGTACACAAAAAGCAGGACAAGTCCAACCCAGCCAATTACCACCCCATCAGTCTACTCTTAATCATCAGTAAAGTCTGGATGGGTGCAACTCCAACAACACTCAAGAAGCTCATCACCATCCAGGACAAAGCAGCCCGCTTGATTGGCACCCCATTCAAACATTCACTCTCTCCACCACCGATGCACAGTGGCAGTAGCGTGTACCATCTACAAGATGCACTACAGCAACACACCAAGGCTCCTTAGACAACACCTTACAAACCCACGACCTCTACCACTTAGAAGGACAAGGGCAGCAGATACATGGGAACACCACTACCTGCAAGTTCCCCTCCAAGCCACAAACCATCCTGACTTGGAACTATATCACAGCTCACCACTGCCTTCTCACGGGCAATTAGGAATGGGCAATAAATGGTGGCCTAGCCAGCGATGCCCGCATCGCAGGAATGATTTTTTAAAAAATGTTGGTGAGGAGGGCTTTGCAGTATTGAGTTAGCTCGGTGTGCCTTAGCCATGTCCGAATCTGATGCCTGGGTTGATGCTGGGTGGCCCTTTTTGTTTTATTCGTATTATAGATGCAAACAACTCTTCCTGTTGTTTTCAGCTGACTGGAGAGCCACAATGCCTTCCCCATTCATGCCACAGTTAAAACTGCAGTCAAGGGTGATGTTCATCGTCCGACCATGATCTGAATATTTAAAGAAAGATCCCACCAGCTTCAGGCGCACATTCTTGCATCCTGCTCACAACAGCAATATAAAAAGAAAAATAGCAAGACTAATAATGGAACGTCAGCAGGTAAGTAACAAGGCCAATTTTAACCACCAGCTCAAGCACTTTCTGCCAGCTGGGTCACGTTCAAATCATCCCTCTAAATTTGGGATACTTAATTTTTGCTAAATTCCATCATTCACGTGGAGGAGAGAAAGCAAGACATGAAACTGAAGTCTCTATTGTAGCCTACAACAGAGACATCAGATATTTGTGGTTTCGCCACAGATATTTTTATTTATTCCTGTATATTCTGGAAACTGTTGGGAAGGCCATTAAAAAAGCTGAAAGTACAGAAGAGAGAAGAATGAAATGTGAGCCATGTTTAAACCTCTTTATCTGCAATAAAGATCAATTATGTCAGATTACCTTTGACAGTCAGCCCAACCCAACAAGACAAAGCTGAGTAAATACATAGAACTGAAAAGCAGATGGTATGACGCAGTCTGGGATCAACCCACATTAATAGTCAGTTCTAAATTTAGAGCTGCTGAGAAAGATTTGTCGCTCAATGTGAATGCATGTAGTTAAACCAAGATCACAACATATTTGGTTTCTGTTTTAGGACTTTCGCTTCAGTATCAATTACAGGAGTGGTTGTAATATTTCTGCTTTGAGGTTCTGTGCCAATTTTCCTTTGATTGCTTATTCACTGGAAGCCCATGTGGCCATTATTTTTGTGCGATCCTTGACAGTGAGTACCAGCAGGCTCTTTAACCATGGGGGATTATCACATCTGAGTTCAGTAATTCCATTCTCTTAACAGAATGCACACCTTCGGTTCAGAGTTTGTGCTTTTTTTTTCTAAATTGCACTGTTGTAATCTCATAAATCCACAGGAAAAATGTTGCTTAGAATCAGAATCATCACCGTTGTAAAGCTTAGCTATGGCATTGGATGGTCCAGCGCTGTGCCACCAAAAGTGCATTGGTGGGAGAGAACGAAGGAGAGGAGGCCTGAACTAGGGAAGTGAGGGCAACAGGCTGAAGAGTGGTTGAAATAGGGTGATGCAAGGCTGTGGATTTGAGGTTTGTAACAGGAATGTTGAATTTGATGGGTTGAGGGACAGAAAGCCAATGAAGGTTAGATATGGTTAAGAGTAATGGATGACTGGATTCATGTAGGGTAGGGAGCAACGGGCAGAATATTGGGTATTCCAATCCTTGTATTGAAAAGGAGGAGAACGAAAGCACATGTGTGCTTTGCGGTAATAAGGGAATTCATGAATTTCTGTGAACCGTGAAAGCAAAAGGTTTATTTTCAGGCAGGGGGACATTCACCCTAGAAATTCACCCTAGAAATTCAGATTTGTGACATTATTTTATTTTATTTAGAGATACAGCACTGAAACAGGCCCTTTGGCCTACCAAGCCTGTGCTGACCAACAACCACCCATTTATACTAATCCTACACTCATCCCATATTCCCTACCACATCCCCCTACACTACACTAGGGACAATTTACAATAGCCAATTTACCTATCAACCTGCAAGTCTTTGGCTGTGGGAGGAAAGCAGAGCACCCATGCAGTCACAGGGAGAACTTGCAAACTCTGCACAGGCAGTACCCAGAACTAAACCTGGGTCGCTGGAGCTGTGAGGCTGCGGTGCTAACCAATGCACCACTGTGCCACCCCAAATATAACCCAAATTATATTTGATACATTTCAAGCCTTTTGACGATACTGTGGTATCACAGTGACTGCAGTTCAAAAATAACTAATTGTTGTTTAGTTTAGTTTAGTTTAGAGATACAGCACCGAAACAGGCCCTTCGGCCCACCGAGTCTGCGCCGACCATCAGCCACCCATCCACACTAATTGTGTATCGCTTTGGGATATCTAAGGATATAATAACTTGGTATATAAATACAACACTTCCTATATAAAAGGGATATAGAGGCACCAGAGAAGGTGAAAAAAAAGTTGCTAGAATGATGCCAGAGTTGAGAGGATGTACCTATCGGGAAAGGTTGACCAGAGCAGGCTAATTTTTCCAAAAAAGAGAACACTGAGGGGTGACCTTTAATATTATGAAAGGGTTTGATAGGGTAGACATAAAGATGTTTTCACTTGTGGGGGAGTCCAAAACTAGGGGCCATAAATATAAGATAGTCATTAGTAAATCTAATATGGAATTCAGGAGAAACATCTTAGCCAGAGTGTGGTTAGAATGTAGAACTAGCTACCACATGGAATAGCTGAGGTGGATAGCATAGACGCATTCAAGGGGAAGCTAGTTGAACATATGAGGCAGAAAGGAATAAACGGTTATGATTGCATGTTGTAGTTGTAGTGTAGCAAGGGCATTGTCGAGAAAGTCTCGGAGTCTGGAAAAGGTCAACTAATAACTCCTTTATTATTTACCCAACACTACATACACTCTCTTGCTACATGCTTCTTCCAAAGCCTAGTACCGAGTGACTGTTACATCACCATCCTTACAACAGGAAAGGTTGCTCTCCCTGTTTCCGGGATTTACCCTTGCACGTCCTTATACTACATCTCCCCCTGTAAGTCTTTATCCAACATTTCCTTAAACATATTTACATTCTTGACTTTATCTGCTAACCTTTATCTCACCAAGTCTGTGACTTCACAGATTTAGTCTGTTAGGAGATTTCATGACTCTCCCCGATCTTGTAGTAGTCAGTCGGATTGGGACGGTCAGTAGTGTTTGTTGTAAGACTGGATCGCTGACTTGGTTGATCTTTAGAACATAGAACATAGAACATTACAGCGCAGTACAGGCCCCTCAGCCCTCGATGTTGCACCGACCTGTGAAACCATCTGACCTACACTATTCCATTTTCATCCATATGTCTATCCAATGACCACTTAAATGCCCTTAAAGTTGGCGAGTCTACTACTGTTGCAGGCAGGGCGTTCCACGCCCCTACTCCTCTCTGAGTAAAGAAACTACCTCTGACATCTGTCCTATATCTATCACCCCTCAACTTAAAGCTATGTCCCCTCGTGTTTGCCATCACCATCTGAGGAAAAAGGCTCTCACTATCCACCCTGTCCAACCCTCTGATTATCTTATATGTCTCTATTAAGTCACCTCTTCTCCTCCTTCTCTCTAACGAAAACAACCTCAAGTCCCTCAGCCTTTCCTCGTAAGACCTTCCCTCCATACCAGGCAACATCCTAGTAAATCTCCTCTGCACCTTTTCCAAAGCTTCCACGTCCTTCCTATAATGCGGTGACCAGAACTGCACGCAATACTCCAGGTGCGGCCGCACCAGAGTTCTGTACAGCTGCAGCATGACCTCGTGGCTCCTAAACTCGATCCCCCTACTAATAAAAGCTAACACACCATATGCCTTCTTAACAGCTCTATTAACCTGGGTGGCAACTTTCAGGGATTTATGTACCTGGACACCAAGATCTCTCTGCTCATCTACACTACCAAGAATCTTCCCATTAGCCCAGTATTCTGCAATCCTGTTACTCCTTCCGAAGTGAATCACCTCACACTTTTCCGCATTAAACTCTATTTGCCATCTCTCAGCCCAGCTCTGCAGCCTATCTATGTCCCTCTGTAACCTACAACATCCTTCGGCACTATCCACAACTCCACCGACCTTTGTGTCATCCGCAAATTTACTAACCCACCCTTCTACACCCTCTTCCAGGTCATTTATAAAAATGACAAACAGCAGTGGCCCCAAAACAGATCCTTGCGGTACACCACTAGAAACTATACTCCAGGATGAACATTTACCATCAACCACCACCCTCTGTCTTCTTTCGGCTAGCCAATTTCTGATCCAAAGCACTAATTCACCTTCAATCCCATACTTCTGTATTTTCTGCAATAGCCTACCGTGGGGAACTTTATCAAACGCCTTACTGAAATCCATATAGACCACATCCACGGCTTTACCCTCATCCACTTGTTTGGTCACCTTGTCAAAAAACTCAATAAGGTTTGTGAGGCACGACCTGCCCTTCACAAAACTGTGCTGACTATCTCTAATGAACTTATTCTTTTCAAGATGATTATAAATCCTATCTCTTATAACCTTTTCCAACATTTTACCCACAATCGAAGTAAGGCTCACAGGTCTATAATTACCAGGGCTGTCTCTACTCCCCTTCTTGAACAACGGGACAACATTTGCTATCCTCCAGTCTTCCGGCACTATTCCTGTCGACAATGACGACATAAAAATCAAGGACAAAGGCTCTGCAATCTCCTCCCTGGCTTCCCAGAGAATCCTAGGATAAATCCCATCTGGCCCAGGGGACTTATCTATTTTCACACTTTCCAAAATTGCTAACACCTCCTCCTTGTGAACCTCAATCTCATCTAGCCTAGTAGTCTGTATCTCAGTATTCTCCTCGACAACATTTTCTTTCTCCACTGTAAATACTGACGAAAAATATTCATTTAACACTTCCCCTATCTCCTCCGATTCCACACACAACTTCCCACTACTATCCTTGATTGGCCCTAACCTATCTCTAGTCATTCTTTTATTCCTGATATACCTATAGAAAGCCTTAGGGTTTTCTTTGATCCTATCCGCCAATGACTTCTCGTGTCCTCTCCTTGCTCTTCTTATCTCTCCCTTTAGATCCTTCCTGGCTAGCTTGTAACTCTCAAGCGCCCTAACTGAGCCTTCACGTCTCATCCTAACATAAGCCTTCTTCTTCCTCTTGACAAGCTCTTCAACTTCTTTAGTAAACCACGGCTCCCTCGCTCGACAACTTCCTCCTTGCCTGACAGGTACATACTTATCAAGGACACGCAGTAGCTGCTCCTTGAATAAGCTCCACATTTCGATTGTGCCCATCCCCTGCAGTTTCCTTCCCCATCCTACGCATCCTAAATCTTGCCTAATCGCATCATAATTTCCTTTCCCCCAGCTATAATTCTTGCCCTGCTGTATATGCCTGTCCCTGCCCATCGCTAAGGTAAACCTAACCGAATTGTGATCACTATCACCAAAGTGCTCACCAACTTCTAAATCTAACACCTGGCCGGGTTCATTGCCCAGTACCAAATCCAATGTGGCATCGCCCCTGGTTGGCCTGTCTACATACTGTGTCAGAAAACCCTCCTGCACACACTGGACAAAAACAGACCCATCTAAAGTACTAGAACTATAGTATTTCCAGTCAATATTTGGAAAGTTAAAGTCCCCCATAACCACTACCCTGTTACTCTCGCTCCTGTCAAGAATCATCTTTGCTATCCTTTCCTCTACATCTCTGGAACTATTTGGAGGTCTATAGAAAACTCCCAACAGGGTGACCTCTCCTCTCCTGTTTCTAACCTCGGCCCAGACTACCTCAGTAGACGAGTCCTCAAACGTCCTTTCTGCCGCTGTAATACTTTCCTTGATTAACAATGCCACACCCCCCCCCTCTTTTACCATCTTCTCTGTTCTTAGTGAAACAACTAAAGCTCGGAACCCGCAACATCCATTCCTGTCCCTGCTCTACCCATGTCTCTGAAATGGCCACAACATCGAGATCCCAGGTACCAACCCATGCTGCAAGCTCACCCACCTTACTCCGGATGCTCCTGGCGTTGAAGTAGACACATTTTAAACCAAGCTCTTGCTTGCCAGTGCCCTCTTGTGTCCTTATAACCTTATCCCTGACCTCACTACTCTCAACATCCTGCACACTGGAACTACAATTTAGGTTCCCATCCCCCTGCTGAATTAGTTTAAACCCCCCCGAAGAGCACTAGCAAATCTCCCCCCCCAGGATATTGGTACCCCTCTGGTTCAGGTGAAGACCATCCTGTTTGTATAGGTCCCACCTACCCCAGAAAGAGCCCCAATTATCCAGGAAACCAAAACCCTCCCTCCTACACCATCCCTGCAGCCACGTGTTCAACTCCTCTCTCTCCCTATTCCTCACTTCGCTAGCACGTGGCACGGGCAACAACCCAGAGATAACAACTCTGTTTGTTCTCGCTCTAAGCTTCCACCCTAGCTCCCTGAATTTCTGTCTTAAATCCCCATCTCTCTTCCTACCTATGTCGTTGGTGCCTATGTGTACCACGACTAAGACTTGTAGTATTCTGTTTGCTTTGGGTTTGTTGATCTTCATCTGGGTCTTCCAAATGAATGATTGACTGTTGCTTCTGGGGAATAGGGATTATGTTTCTCCTATTCCTAAGTATGTTTCCTTTAGTTATGTGTACCACACACAATCTCTGGTAGTTTTCATCTCAGTGGATTATAGTACATTCCCTTTCTAGGTCACTTATCCATACTCTTTGGCTGTTATTCAGCTTCAGCAAGTCTCTAGCATGAAATCTTTTGCTGTAATTTTGAGTTTGTTACCTTCTATAAGAGTGTTCCTGGTCTCTTACTCTCTTGTAGTCCCAGACTTACAATCCTGGAAGCAATTTTTTAGGCAACACCAGAAGTTGCATTCTTATCTTCCTACCCATCAGTAATTCTGCAGGTGATAGTCCATACATCAACAGTGCAAATGGATAAATTAGAAGTGAGGTTGGAAGATCTTCATTCTTCTTCAATAAGGACTTGATGGTTCTTAAACCTCTTTTCCCTTCACCATTTGACTGTGGATAATGTGGTGAGCTTGTGAAATGTTGAAATCCCATTGTTGTCACAAACTGAGTAAAATATTCATTCGCAAACTGTGGTCCATTGTCTGACAGTATCACGTCAGGGATACCATGTGTCACAAAAATGTCTTGTAGAAATCTTATAACTGCTTCAGTTGTCGTTGAATGCAATCTTTGCAATTCAATTAATGAAATAAAGGGCTAAATGAAACAATCATTGTAACATAAACATTAAAGATGTTGCTGTTGCTAATGTGTTATGAGGCCATTGTTAAAAGGTGGCATTCCTGATATATGCCCTCTGTGTTTGTGTTGTTGCAGCATGGAAACTACCAAATGAAGATCATTAGTTAAAATTGTTTGCCTGATGCACAAGTAATTGAATATAATCGTTGTACCACTAAATACTGCAAATACTAAAGGAGATGAATCATTGATTCATTCTGAACAACTTATATTTATATAGTGCTTTAACATAATAAAATGTTCCAGGGCACTTCATAGAATCTTAGAACGGTCACAGCACAGAAGGTGGCCATTCGGCCCATTGTGTCTGTGCCAGCTCTGAAAAAGCAACTCATCTAGTCCCACTCCCCTGCCTTTTCCCCATAGCCCTGCAATTTTTTTTTCTCTTCAGATAATCACCCACTTCTCTTTTGAGGCCTCAATTGAATCTGCCTCCATCACACTCTCAGGCAGTGCATTCCAGATCCTACACTTCAATTCACCTTGAGAAGTAATCAATGATGATTATGTAGGTCTTCCCGTTGAATATGAATAAATCCATACCCAGCCGTTGCCAAGGTCTGGTCAGAAATGGAGTAGAGAATTGTGTAATGGCCCGTGTAGTCTGTGAGTCTGCCGTTATACCTTTACTGCTTCCAATGTGTTCCGAGAACAGAATTGAGATCTTGGAAAATTTGCTCTTCGTGTTCACAGTTAGCCTTGCTTCTTGCAGTCATTGTAGAACTGCTTAAATTATATGGTCATGTTCCTCTACTGACTACCCATATATCAGGATGTCATTCATGTGACAAATAACTACTTTGAGCCCTTCTAAGATCACTGGTGTGGACGTTATCACAAATGGTAACCAATTGAAACAAAACATCCTGAAAGGTGTCATAAATGTGGTTAGTAATCTTGAGGTCTCATATAAAGGTACCTGCCAAAACCCACTTTTGACATCGAATTTGGGAAACATAGTGGTCTGAGACAATTTTGTTAAACTGACATCAACTGTGGACATTGGGTGAATCTTCTGTGCTACTTCTTTGTTAAGCTGCATTAAATCCACACAAATACGTAGAGTTCCATTTGTTTTGGGACAGGAACAATGACCAAACACCGCTCAGTTGGTTGTGTAACCAGAGAAATTACTCCCATTCTTGTCACTCTTCCAATTGGTCTTGAACTTGGTTCATCAATGGGTGAGGTATCTTTCTTGGTGTGAAGATACATACTGGCCTGACATTTTCTTTAAGTGTGATTCTATACCCTGTTTTGAGTCTTCCTAGACCTCTGAAAAGTTTTGGATAGTCTACTTGAAAGCGACTGTTTACCTGTGGCTGACTTCCTCAATTTTCTTGACCAGATGCAGGTCTAAGCACAATTATCTGCTTAGGAGGGAAAATTCCTGGTTTTGCAAGACGTATAAGGTTTCCATAATTTGTCTCCCTCTATATTGGAGAGTTGTTTGAAGCTTACCCTTTACTTTCAGTTGGGTCCCCCCAAACCATGCAACTGTATGGCCACCTGTTGGTCTGACAGAGCTGTGACTTTAGCACCTGTGTCCAGTTTGAAATTCATTAGATGTCCATTTATGTAGATGTCCACTATCAAAAATCCTTGATTTGGGTCCTTAATTTCTCCTCAGAACTCTACTGGTTCCTTTTCTTCTGGAAGCTGGTGCACTTCATTCACCACTCTTTGAGTGAAGGCCTTTAGCTTTGAGCTAATGCCCAATCTTTTTCCAGTTGAAACATTCTGCTTTACTAGCTGGACATTGCTCCCGTCTGTGTGCCGTCCTGGCTCCACAGCACTAGCACAGTTTCCCGGTGTCAAGCACCTTCTTACCTGTGTGTGTTGACATGCCAATGTGCTATGTTGAGTGATAATTTTTTTAATCTACTGGCCGGAAACCTGAATTTAATTTTTAAAGAAATTAACAAGAAACAGATAAAAGGTGAATTTGCTGGCAGCTTAAAATGGCCACCTAATCTGCAACACTGTATCATGCATTCCAAGGCCTGTGAGGTGTGGATGAAGTGTCTGTCCCATTCCAGCAAGAACCAGACCTGGGAAATTTAAGGGAACTGCCTGTTCCCATTATCAAGGCATCAAGACTATCACTTGAACAATGGTTGCAAGAAGAAATAAACACTGATAACTACCATGCTTGAATCACTGGGTGACTGTCATGTGACAAGCCCCCCACCTCCCCCCCCCAACCAATCTGTTTGTTTTTCTTTGAAGCAGGCTGGAAAGCATCTGGACTCTGACAAGTGCAGACCCAAGTGAGGATCCCTCCATTCTCTCTCTCTCTCCATTCCAGTTTGCAATCTTCGAACCCTGCCTGCTGACTGACCAGCTCTGCATACTCTGGCTGCAACCAAAGACCCCTTGGAGGCAATCATCTGCATCGTTGTCTCCAAAAGACCCACCGAATCAGCCATCGATCTCTTCAAACTGAAACCTCAGGACCACCGAATTCAGCTGGAAGCCAGCTAGAAGCCAGGCAAGAAGACTCAGTAAACATTCTGTTCTGAGTGGGGGAGAACTTAAAATCCCTGAAACTTACCTGGAAATTTGCATCCATAGGAAAAGGGACCCCATACCTCTCAAGTGATGCAAGCAAACCCATAGTCATACTTAGAGATATAGGGGCCACCCAATCGCTTCTGCTGGGAAAAGGCATGACCTTTCCCCCAGGGAATGCATTAAATGCTAAAGTATTAGTAAACCATATCAGGGGAAGCTTTATGCCCATAACTTTATATCAGGTACACCTGGAGTGCAACTTTATTTCAGGACCGGAAACTGTGGGGATTGTCACTAGTTTACCTGTGGATGGGATTGACCTGCTCCTTGGTAATGACCTGGCGGGGGGTGAAGTTGGTAACTTCCCCAGTGGTTTTAGAAAGACCGAAAGAGGTCAGCGAGACAGCAGTTCCAGGAAAAGGTCCCTGGCGTTTTCCCTGACTGGGTGGCAACTCAGTCCATGGCCAAACAATCTCCGTCCGAACAGACTGAACTGGTACTACAGATAGATGACCCTGCTGTCTGGTTATCCAAAACCTTTTTCAGGAATTCAGAGGAACCAAAGGAAATGCTCAGCAGGTCTTTCTTGGTTGAGGCTCAGCAAACTGACCCAGTGTTAAAAAAGTTAGCACAGACTGCCCAAACTGAAGCTGAAGCAGAGGGAATTCCACAGAGCGACTATTTAAAGAATGAGCTGCTGATGAGGATGTGGAGACCTCCTTACAGATCTGCGATGAAGAGTGGACAGTGGTTCACCAGGTAGTGGTGCCGCCAAGGTACCATAGGAAAATATTGAGAATAGCCCACGAGGTTCCAATGGCCAGACATGTTGGTATCCGAAAAACCCAAGCCCGCATAAGACAGCATTTTCACTGGCCACAATTCCACAAGGGTGTGGTGGAGTTCTGTAAGACTTGCCACATGTGCCAGGTTGTGGGGAAGCCAAGCCCCAACCTGCAATAAAACCTACACCCCTAATTCCCCCCATATCGGCTTTTGGAACTGTTCAGCAGAATGCTGGTGGATTGTGTCGAGTCCCTTCCTGAAAGAAAAGGGGGCTACCAGTATCTTCTCACCATTATGGATGGGGCTACCCAATTCCCAGAGGCCACCCTTCTAAGATCTATCTCTGCCAAGATAGTGGTGAAGGGGCTAACCCAATTCTTCACCCGATATGGGCTGCCTGCTGAGATCCAGTCGGGAATCAGGACACAAATTTTATGTCAAGTATTTTTCAAAATATCATGGGTAATCTGGGCATAACCCAGCTAAATTCCTCAGCCTACGACCCACAATCACAAGGGGCTTTGGAGCAGTACCACCAGACCCTAAAGACAATGATCAGGGCATACTACTATGAATGAGTACCCCCATGACTGGGACAAAGGGCTGGGATTTCTTCTGTTTGCTATCAGGGACTCACCCCAATGAGTCCACTGGCTTTAGTCCCTTTGAATTAGTTTATGGCCACAAGGTGAGAGGCCCTCTAAAACTAATCAAGGAGAGGTTTTTCAGACACAGAGACGAATCTTCCCTGTTAGACTACATCTCCATGTTTCGAGAACGCCTCATGAGAGCCTGTGCGGTGACTCAGCAACACCTACAAACCTTACAGACAGCAATGAAAAGGCAGGCGGATAAACATGTCCAGAGATCATGTGTTAGTGCTACTACCAATACAGGGTAAACCATTGAAAGCCCGGTTCAGTGGCCAGTACAGAGTAATAAAGAGAATTAGCAAGGTGAATTATATAATCGACATCCCAGACCATAGACAAAAGCAAAGGCTGTGCCACATCAATATGTTAAAACAGTATCACAGCCGGGAAGGGGATAGACAAGCAAAGGTCTGTCAGACAGCTAGGAAACAGGAGGATGAAAGAGACAGTGAGAATGGGTTAGAGGGATTGGGCTAAAGGATGATTCCCAAATCGAATCCCCTACCATCTGCTAGCTAATACTGAATTTTTTTAAATTATTTGTTCCTGGGAGGTGGGTATCACTGGCTAGGCATCCATCCCTAATTGCCCTTTAGAAGGTGGTGGTGAGCAGCCTTCTTGGACTGCTGAAGTTCCTGGGGTATAGGTGCACCAACAGCGCAGTTAGGAAGGAATTTCCAAGATTTTGACCAAATGACAGTGAAGGAATGGCAATATTATTACAAGTCAGGATGGTGTGTGGCTTGGAGGGGAACTTGCAAGTGGTGGTGTTCCCATGCATCTGCTGCCCTTGTCCTTCTAGGTGGTAGAGGTTGCAGGATTGGAAGGTGCTGTCTAAGGAGCCTTGGTGTGTTGCCGCAGTATATCTTGTAAATGGTACACACTGCTGCCACTGTGCATTGGTGTGGAGGGAGTGAATGTTGAAGGTGGGTTGATGGGATGCCAATCAAGTGGGCTGTTTTGTCCTGGATGGTGTTGTGCTTCTTGAGTATTATTGGGGCTGCATCCATCCAGGCAAGTGGAGAGTATTCCATCACGCTCCTGACTTGGGCCTTGTAGATGGTGGACAGGCAATGGGGAGACAGGAATTGAGTTACTCACTGCAGAATTCCCAACCTCTGACCTGCTTTTGTAGCCACAGTATTTATGTGGCTGGCCCAGTTCAGTCTCTGGTCAATGGTAACCCCCAGGATGTTGATAGTGGGGGATTCAGTGATGGGGACACCATTGAACATCAAGCGGAGATGGTTAGATTCTCTCTTGCTTGAGATGGTCATTGCCTGGCACTTCTATGGTGCGAATATCACTAGCCACTTATCAGCCCAAGCCTGGATATTGTACACGTCATGCTAAGTATGGACATAGGCTGCTTCCGTATGTGAGGAGTCGCGAATGGTGTTGAACATTGTGCAATCATCAGCAAACATCCCCAACTCTGACCTTATGATGGAAGGAAGGTCATTGATGAAGCTGCTGAAGATGGTTGGGCCTAGGACACTACCCTGAGGAACTCCTGCAGTGATGTCCTGGGACTGAGATGATTGACCTCCAACAACCACTACCATCTTCCTTTGTGCTTGGTATGACTCCAACCAGCGGAGATTTTTCCTCCTGATTCCCATTGACTCCAGTTTTGCTCGGGCTTCTTGATGCCTTGATGTCAAGGTCAGTCACTCTCACTTCCCCTCTTGAGTTCAGCTCTTTTGTCCATTTTTGGACCAAGGCTGTAATGCGGTCTGGAGCTGAGTGGCCCTGGTGGAGGCCAAACTAAGTGTAAGTGAGCAGGTTATTGCTGAGCAAGTGCTGCTTGATAGCACTGTCAATGACCCTTTCCATCACTTTGCTGATGATCGAGAGTAGACTGATGGGCGTTAACTGGCTGGCTTGAATTTGTCCTGCTTTTTGTGTACAGGACACATTTGAGTAATTTTCCACATTGCCGTGTTGATGCTAGTGTTGTATCTGTACTGAGACAGCTTGGCTCAGGTCACGGCAAGTGCTGGAGCACAAGTCTTCAGTACTATTACCGGAATTTTGTCAGGGCCCAAAACCTTTGCAGTATCCAGTGCCTTCAACCATCTTTTAATATCACGTGGAGTGAGTCGAATTGGCTAAAGACTGGCATCTGTGATGCTGGGGAGGCCGAGATGCATCATCCACTCGGCACTTCTGGCTGAATATTGTTGCAAATGCTTCAGCCTTATCTTTTGCACTGATGTGCTGGGCTCCCCTGTCATTGAGGCTGGGGATATTTGTGGAACCGCCTCCTCCTGTCAGTTGTTTAACTGTCCACCACCATTCACAACTGATGTGGCAGGACCGCAGAGTTTAGACCTGATCCGTTGGTTGTGGGATCACTTAGCCCTGTCTATCGTATGTGGCTTTCACTGTTTGGCACACAAGTAGACCTATGTTGTAGCTTCACTTGGCTGGTACCTCATTTTTAGGTATGCCCCCTCCACAGGTCACAAGATTTTACTAGGCTGCCTTCTGAACTACTGAACCGCCCGCCCGCCGCTGATAATATACCAACAATTAAATAGCCACTTGAGGGCTTTACTTGAGCTGCATAGCCGTTTGTTACCTCCACCAAACTTGTAAAATTGCAGCAGGGGCCGAAAGCAATGGGAATGACGCTCCCCACCTCCCACTCAATTTTATGCCAGCCCCTACCTCCAGCCTGCTCTTGCAGGGTGGGGAAGGGGGGGTAAAATTTCAGCCTATATGTGCATTGCATGTAATATGGACAGTATTAGGCATTACACCTTGCAGCACAGATTTGAAAGATTTTGTCAAATAAGTTGCATTGTCACTAATGAAAGCAGGCACTTCGTTGAAATTTGCACCATATTTTGAAACTGTTTTGATTATAGCTTGGGAAACTGTGGTGCAATTAACAGCTTCTAAGTGGACACAGTCTGCGAACACTGTTAGCTTCCCTGACTGTACAATTTTGGCCTCACTAGCCATAAAATGAAACAAAACATGCAGCACATAATTGTCTTGTTCATCGGTGGACTCATCACAAATAGTTGCAAAAGACTTGCATGCGTTAATCTGGCGCTTCATTTCCTCACTGTGTAGCAAAGATTTTCAGTAGGTAGCCCTTTCATAGCTTATTTGCACTAGGCAAGCAAACATCATTTTGCACATTATGTTGAATGAATACCTGCAGCTTTGGGTGATCAAGTTTTTCCAATGTTATATTGGTCCTTGCAAAGCATCCACAAGCTCCATTGTAACCAACTGATGATTTTCTGAGACCTCTGTCGACTTCTTTAAAAGATGAAATCATTGTTTTTTTCTGCATGTTCGCTTTCCAGCAGTGTGGTGTCAGATGCTCTCTTTCTGCTGCGATGGCTTTCGGACTCGAAGTGGCATTGAAATGTTGCCCATCATGTGTGATCCAACGAAACATTGCAGCTTGTACAAAACAGGATTCCACCATCAGCATGCAGAATTTGACTTCCAAATTATTTCACTCAATCTATATACAAGAACACAAGAAATAGGAGCAGGAGTAGACCATATGGCCCATTGAGCCTGCTCTGACATTCAAAATGATCATGGCTGATCTTAGGATTCAACTCCACTTTCCCGCCTGCTTGCCATATCCCTTGATTCCCTGAGAGACCAAACATCTGTCTACAAGAACACAAGAAATAGGATGTGCTGCATTAATGGTTGATCCAACTGGAACAGGTTGGGAGCCACAAATGAGATGTTAAAGAGCCACATGCAGCTCTGGAGCCACAGGTTATAGACCCCTGGCTTAATTGCAACATGACTGAATGTCACAGATTTTATAGGTAAGCTGGCATTTTTCTGTTCGCCTTTTTTGTATGTTTGAAGAGTACGATTAAATATTATGTTACGAAAGTGCTTCTGTTTTTCTTAAATATATTTTTTGAGGAATTCATAGTCAAACTGGACCAGTTTACATTCAAGAGGTTCATCTAGAGGACTTGTTTGACAACAACAGTTACTGGTTGTCACATGACTCAAGGTAAAAATAGAACAGCAACCCTGGTAACTGGGGAAGATGTGTGTAGAGAAGTGACAACAAAGGTGGACTTTCTATTTCCAGTTTCACTTTTGAATTGTTTGGAATTGGAGAAGAGAACTTTCAAGGAGAAGAAAAGAAATAAAAAGTGAGAGAACTTCCAAGGAGAGAAGAGAACTTCCAAGAAAGGAGAGTAGACAACAACCCAGCTCAGCTTTCCAGCACCTTTCTAAAAGACCCAAAGAAATTCAATGTGTCAACTCATCTCGTCTCCTCTCTTTGAAGAAAAGCCCGCTAAATTCTCAACACCACCTGAAAAGAACTGTTCTAAAAGATCCCAGTGGCCCGTCTACATGTACTCGGAGGTCAGACTGTATGCCAGTTTTGGAACACAACATATCTCATCTGCTGTTACTTCAAGAATCAGCAAGTATTCATCCCAACTGTTTTTTTGTTTGTTTTTTTGTAAAAGAGCTCTAAAATGCAAATCCCTTTATTTTTCCAGTTAACCAATGTATGTTTCTGTGTATGTGTGTGACTGTGAGGAGCTATGGTAAAAAGGGAACTTTAATATCTCAATCTGTGTTTATGCTTTACTTCATTATTGGTTTTATAATAAACTTCTTGTATAATAAACCGATAATTTTGTTATTTATTAAAGAAACCTGGTTGATGTGTGGTGTGTTTTATTCTGGGAAAAATAGAGTACATGATTGACCGTCTCAGTAAGTGGGAAAATTTAAATATATGATGCGACCTGTGGAGAAGTGGGACGAGAATAAACATTGCACTCCGCCAGCCTCGGGCGTGACAATTAGAATAATGCATCCAGACTGACTCTCAAGTACAAACTCCACACAATTTTTTTGGCAATATATTTTTATTTATAGAAAAGGACATTATAATAATTGCAAATATAGATGGGAAAGCAATACATATCCAGAGTCTTCTAACAGCTGAAAAAATAATGACAGTTCATAGAACAACAATGCAGAGCATGGCTTCACTAATCCCTTTGTCATGATCTACACATTGGACCTCAGAGTACCAACTTGTGGACACTGATGGTGTATTCAAATTGGGCATTATTAGCTTATTTCCCTATGGTAGGGGTCATTTCCTGTAGTCTCTATGTGTGAGTTGGATTGTAATCATAATTATAGATATCCTATGTTCGCTATTTCTAGCAAGAACTAAAACCTTCTAAAAAGAACTAGATTAGGATATTGCTAGAAACTGCGATCAAATATAACATTACTTTGACGTTCACAATATTTCTGACACTCAGGATTTTTGCCAAACCAACCTGGTTGTGGCTCAGGAACCCATCTGAGTGAGAAGCAGGCTCTGCCATGGCTGTTTAACTGAGCCACAGCATTATCATCCACCTTCCAAGCTTCTTGAACAATCACAGAGTGCAGGCGTGATGACGACCTGTACCTGTCAATGGAAGGATTTCTACTTAAAGCAACCCTGGCAGGTTTGCTGCTGTTTTTGGTGTTGCTGCTCCTCTTGTTCCTCATCAGAGGTCCAAGGTAGAGCTTCACAAACTGCTCCAAAGCTGCAGTGAAGGGTGACAACAGGGAAGTGTAGATCAAAGTGAGTAAAGTCCAAGATAGGTGAAATGACTTCCAAAGAATTGGAAATCACCTGCAAATCAGTGAAGACACACTGAGCACAATGTCCTGTGAGCACAAGCCTTTCACATAGTTAGGGAAGCAGCTGTGCTGTTTCACTCTTTACTTTCCAGCCTATCAATTTCACAGAGCAATAAATCCCCACTGTGCTCTTGGATTGTTGATCCTGGCAAGTTTCAGACAGCTCAGGAAACCCATGCGCTGGCTGTTAAAAACTAGAATTCTGGGCAAAGTCTGGACTAATTACCTCTTAGGATATTTAAATTAGAGACTCAACAGGTTGGATTTTAAGGAGCCCTTGACGTCGGGTTATTTGGAGGGGGGGGTTGGGTGGGTGGTGCCTGAAGGTGGCCCTGGAGGAGGCCCAACACTGACCTTATGCTGGCAGGGCCCAGCCCAATCCTCCAGGTGGCAGCGAGGACCACTGGCAGCCTCCCCGCCGCTGGGTGACAGGGCCATAATTTGAATTGTTAGATCAATTTAAATAATTAATTTAAATTAAAGTGCGTCACCTCCTGATGTCCTTCTGTGATCTACGGCCGGCAGCTGGTACTCCCTTGTCTTCAGATCCGCTTCCGGGGAAACGAGATATAACATGGGTGGGGAAGGAGGAGGAGGTACGTTTCTCAGTGCGGGGTGGGGGAATGGGGTCAAATTAATGTCATGGGTGTCGGGGATGGTGGCAAGTGTTGTGGATTAAAATTTGTGCTGTTTGTGGGAGGAAGGTCAGATGGCAAAGGTAAGTTTTTTTTTTTGGGGGGGGGGGAGGGCAAAAGAGATGAATTTATTTAATTTTATTAAATCTTTCTTTAAATATTTAAATATGCTCTTTGCCATGTGGCCCAGGCGTGCTGCCATTTTGTTCACCCGCCATCGAAATTGTTTCTCTGAACATGCCCTGGTCAAAGCCAGAAGCGAGTGGGATCTTGTTGGGTTTCTAACATGCTGCGTGTTTTTGAGGATTTAATTCTCGCTCCCCCCTGCTCACACCCAACCTGCTCCCCTTGCCAGTTAAAATTCTGTCCACAGTGACCAGAGGAAACTTTACATTCACTACTTTTTTTAAAGTGCAACATATTTTCACTGTTCTTTTTTCAATTACAGTGGATTTTTTTTTCCACAAACAAGGCATGAAACGCATGTGAAAACCACCCAAAGTGACATTTGTATTAAAATAGTACTCTTCAGTGCTCAAAAGAGGGACAGACATAGAATTAAATGAAACTCATTATTCTCCTCACTGAACATCAAAAATATATATAAATAATAAAGTGTTTGGCAAACCTTGACCATACATATAGATGAACATGAGACACCTGAGAAATTAAGCATTTTGCAGACTCAATTCCTAATGCTTATTTTGTGCATTTTCCCCATCGAATCCAGGAATCGTGTTACAATGTAACTGTGAGCAGTGTATGAGCTGCGATGGCACATACAGCTGTGTGTGCATAAATGTAGTATACCTGCTGTAATTAGCACAGATCAGATCCCTTTCAAATCTATTGCACCACACAGTCCGTCATAATAGCAAACTTCTGGATGAAGTTCAGTGCTCCAGAAGTAAAAGAATTACAGATGACAAACCTCATAAGAGAACACACCCAAATACAATTTCCATAATCTGTTCCTTCATTAACATCAGATTTAAAATCTTCAAACATTTCAGGACAGTATGAAGTGTAACACAAGGGTGAAGCATGACGGCCCTATGCTAAAACTGATTTAAAGTTCTTGTTACATTGGACTATGCAGTTATCATCAGATAACATTAAGAATTGTAGTTGTTCAGATTTTTTAGCTGCTCGTTAGCTGTGCAAAGGGAAATTAAATAATGAGGTACAATTATTATAAGGATTGCACAGAGCTACTCGATATTGATATAAATTCTATTAATTTTAATAGGTACACCATTATGAATTGCAGATTCACAATTTCCTGATCTGTGTTCGCTGTGAGCAGTCAATTGTGAAATCACCCTTATTTTCATTAACTGGGAAGATGAATAAAATCTGATGTAGTGTTCCATTCACAGATCAATCCATTTAGAATCAAGTTGAATGAGACACTAGAAATCTGTCATTTTTCTCTATTAGTGTGCATATTATATTTCTTTCCAGTATTATTCTCTTCCCTGGTATTGCAAAAGATTTGTTTCAAAAAACCCCTGAAAAAATAATTTGTCCATTTTGAGTTTTATGCAACACACTACATGTTGCTATAACTGAACTTCTGGAGAATGTCCAAATTACCTATGTTGTACTGTCCAGATTTTCTCTTCATGCAAATCATTGCGAGTACAGTTGCCAGAATTAGCAGCAGAGCAACACCTAGAATAACTCCCAACACTATCACAGCCACTTTAAATCCAGAATTTTGTGGTGGAGTCTGCACCGTGGCAACAGTCTGAGACTTGGTGGGAGTCATAGTCGTAACTGGCGGTGGACCTGAAATTAAATAAGGTGGGACTTTTTGAGAATAAAAACCTGTAATAATTCAGCTGAGATGTTAATGTTATAAAAATAAAACAAAAACAACAAGATGTGATGACTGCACAAGACCACTATGTGTTATAGACAGGATAATATGCAACCAGTACTATGTTTCCCACAGGGTAACATGCATGCTGCAGTGTCGCATATGGGATAATTGTTCTGTACAGAAAAATGAATACAGTGGAGAATATTTTTACTTGTAAGATAATACAAAGGTTAAAGAATGTTGCAGAGAGGCCAAATAATGAGGTCATGGTACCAGAAAACATTTTTTACACATATTTCACTTTCTAGAAAATCTATCACTAAAACTAAGGGCCAATTTTCACATTTGAAATGAGAGCTCTCAGATGATGCCGTAGTTCCCAACTTATGTTTCTGTCCTGCTTGATGGGTCCCAAATGAAATGCATGGTAAAAGTGAGGATCACAGTCATCTTCACCTTACTCCTGATGCCTGCACATTTCTTCCTCATCTCAAGCCAGGAATGATAGAGTATGGTGACTACATTTATTTGGCCTGTGACCTCTCTCCAAAACTCTGTCACAGGTGCTTGCACTGAATGATGCAGTTCAACTCTTGCAACAGGACCTCCAATTCTTCAGCCTCAATATTTCCCACACATTTCTTACTCAATGCTTTGAATAATTAGTTCACTTTTCTGTCACTATCGTAATTTCCCCTTTTATGGACAATAGCGGCCATTTAAGAGCTGCTTCCCCATTGGACGTTACATTTCCAAGTCAAAAAAGCCACAGCCAATCCCTCTGGGCAATTTTTCCTGTGTCTGTAGCCCATTCAAAATAGGCTATAACGAATAGGTGGTGACATAAGTAAAAGAGCACAATGTATAAAATACTAGCAATATTTGGTAGAAATGATACAATACATTCTGCATCACTCTATTCATGATCCCACACACAGCACCTAAAGGAGAAAGTAGGTGTTCTGCTTCAAGACTTTTCCAACCACACTCTAATTGAATATTAGAAGGTGCAGAGGATGTGCCAGGATGCTTACCATTTGTCCAATCTTCCATCTTTCCACACCATTGGTTGAGATCAAAGCATCTTTTTGTGAAGAAGCAGTTACATTCTATCTGACCCCATCCCCCCAACGTACAACACCACCTGAACTGCCACAGTTGATTCAAAGTTTGATTTGGTGAAAGCCTTAACCAAATGATAACTAAACGAGAGAAACTTTATTTATCCCTTAGGTTCTGTTAATATATCTGGCATGCGATTTTCAATCGGGTGCAAAGTAGGCCCAAAGTCATGGTAGAGAAGCCGAAAGCATTTTCAAATTCGAGTTTCATTTGAATATGTCGGCAGGCTGCAGGGATAAACTACAATGCAGCTTACTAGTTTTGGAAGGCTGAGAACCTGCCATCTTCTACACAGAGTGGGCCAATGGGTCAGGGAGCAACTGATCCCGGGAGCGGTGATAATAGAGCAGCATTGGGCATGAAAGCTCCTCCTGGCCACACAGAAATCTTCAGAGACTTAAAAGCTTATGTTTTATCGAGTGACCACTGAGGCCCATTTAAAGTGTGCAAGCACAACTGGGTCTACTGTGCACGGTGCACACTCTGTCCATTTGGACATGAAAATTAAAATTGGGCTCCGACCACTGGGTTATGTTTAACCAGCAAGTTTCGGACGATGAGGGGTGGGTACCCATTTAAATGACTGCCTGGAAATTGGATCAGGTGGTGCCTGGGAAGCTCAAAAGGTGTCTGAGATGCCTACATGACTTTCCTCTGCCAGTCACCCATTTTACCTGTAAGTTGGTTGAGGAAATAAAATAGCACATTGTGAAAAATGATAAAATTGTCCATGATGATCATCATTCCTACCTGTTATGCTGACAGAACTTTGGCTATCAACTGCTTTGACTGCATCAGCAATAACACTTTTCAGTGTATCTATGGTGACATTTGAGTTGTTGCTCAGGAAAACGAGGAGATTAACCACCACACTACCATTTTGAAAGCCAACAATAGTGATATTAAACGTGTTATCATTCAATTTTTTTTGTGCAACTGGTACAACCTAGATAGGAGAAAAACAAATGTTATTTTCCCAGTGTAAGAAAGCATCACCTAATATAATTAAGAATGGGTGTTTTCTAATTCTCCCCATTCAATGCCCTCATTAGCACTGTGGAGTATTTTGCAATAGTTGCACTGACTCCATCTAATCTAACATTTCCAGTTTGTTCAAGCCCAAATACCATTTCCATAAGCATTGTGAGTGTGTCATGAACAGAATTTCACAACTTTATTCTCTGCTGTTTAGCACAGTCCAGATCTAATAAATAATCCTGAATTAAATTAAATTGTGAACTGGTGAATAAGTGGGATATCAATTGGCTTAGAATTCAGAATAAGCCACAGTGTTTAGGCAAATACGACGAGTTGAAATTTATCTACAGGAGATGTTATTTGATGTAATACCAACCGACAGAATTAGAAGTAATCAATAAAGGACTAATACGTCCATTTTCAGAAAGTTTGCAGGGGCAGAAATTAGTCTGGGCCTGTTCTCAGCATCTGCGCAAACAGAGACGGCCAAGGCACCCGTCTGACCTCACAGGCAGTGCGCCCTTCAGGTGGTTTGAAATTTGGGCTGTTCGTCCTGCCAGATGCGGCCTTCAAGTAAATTCCGGGTGGAGGAGGGAAGACTGTGGAAAGGGAATGGTTTGAAGCTGGCAGTGACTATCAGGAGTACTGCAGAGCCAGGAGGAGCACTTCTGTTCATCCCAGTTCCACATTAAAAGTAGCAAAAATATAGTTCCAAACCATTTTGGTGGCTCAAGGCCTGCTTCACTCAGGCAAGCCCAATTTTTGGAAATTGTCCTTCAACAGATATTAGGCTCTTCACTACTGTGTTCAAGGTGCCTGTTTAAGGTGGCTGCCTTGAAGAAAGCCACTTTATTCCAACTAATTTATCAATCAATTGCCATTCCCCAGTTCACCTATTTGGAAACTTAGTGAAGGAGCATCCACCATTTTCAACCATAGCTCGTTTTAAAAATGATAGAAAATAAAGACGGAAATTTTGTCACACAAACATTGTCTAAAACCAAAGCTTCAGTTCTCCACCAACACAGCTTCCTCCACTCTACCTAATTTCTAATCCATTCTCAGCATGAGTAGATTGATAGCTCATCAGCAAGAATCTGACCTTGGAGACTATCAGAAATTTGACGAGGAATTGTTTATAATCCTGAAACTTCACTGAATTAATTTACAAGACTTAAAGAAAGAAAACCTTTAAATGTTGCTCTATTCATTCTGTGAGCTCAATTTTAAATGTGTTGTGCAGCACATTACAGGGTGAATTTGTCTATCTAAGGGACCATTCTAATTACTTTCCCCATGAAGTTTATTACTGTGTAAATATTACAATCAGAACAAACTATTAAACTCCAGAACACTTCCACAAGTTCACATTCTATAACTAGTTTCACTGTACAAATCAGCTTATCAGCAATGCCCATGGAATAATGTACTATCTTCTAGTTTACTGTTTATTTATTTCTCTAAGTTTATGGAGGGAGACAGCATATATGACATGCAAGCTCAAACTCCGATCATCCACTTCCTCTTTGTTCTTTCAGTCCGACAAAGGAGCTCACTTGCCTATCTACTCTGATGAGTGATTATTAGAATTCTGTTTCTCTTTCCATACTGTTGGACCAGCTGTGAAAGTTTTAAGATTTTCCAACTTTTAGACCCACCGGCCTGAAATTTGTTTTACGGAACATTCTGCCATATAGCTTCTCTTAGGTTAAACTTTATTAGAAAAACAGAATTGCTGGATTTTGGAGTATGCAGACGCTAACAACATACACGTGGTGGAGAGTGCCCAAGGCGGTGCCTGATGGGAAATAATATTGCTAGCATTAACCACCTTTCTCCCTATTTAAACACCTCATCAACAGTATCCTTCAAATTTTAAAACAGAACAAAATGAATGTAACTGTTGGAACAGCCTAGAGCACATATATCCAACTTCGCAACTGAATGAAAGCTATTTGTTCGAAATGTAAAAATATGTTTATCATATTCCTCCCTCTTCCCATCCCAACCTCTCTTTCAGTCCTATGTGAACAAGGCTACAATTAGGAAACAAGAATCTTTTTTCAGAGCAGGAATAAAGCACAAAGTTGTTTAACTTACTGCATCTTTAATTTCAGCCGATAGGTTCTTGTAGACTTCACTTGCTGGATTTTTTAGCTCATTGCTGAATATTTTAGAGCTTAATGTTATTATCACCTTGAACACTCTCTTGGCTATAAAAACAATAATCACCCAATCATTAGTCACTCAGCTAACGCTCAATCTGTGATCAGTCTGAAACGAATGATTTAATTGTATAATTGCATATTTTAGCCTCTGCCACACAGAGATCGCCATAGTCTTTGTTTAGGCACAACTGAAGATCAACTTTTTGTCAATCGCTTTAGGATTGTGCTTAACCTCAATTGTTTGAACTGAAGCAGTGCTTGTGATTCAGAAGAGAAATGTTTTGGAAGTGAGTACTACAAGGCGCAGTGGTTAGCACCGCAGCCTCACAGCTCCAGGGACCCGGGTTCGATTCTGGGTACTGCCTGTGTGGAATTTGCAAGTTCTCCCTGTGTGACCGTGTGGGTTTTCGCTGGGTGCTCTGGTTTCCTCCCAGAGCCAAAAATTTGCAGGTTGATCGGTAAATTGGCCATTATAAATTGCCCCGTAGTATAGGTAGGTGGTAGGGGGATGTAGGGAAGGTGGGGATGTGGTAGGAATATGGGATTAGTGTAGGATTAGTATAAATGGGTGGTTGATGGTTGGCACAGACTTGGTGGGCCAAAGGGCCTGTTTCAGTACTGTATCTCTAAATAAAAAAAAAGTTCTATGACCTCAAATTACATGGAGCACTCCCTTACTTCCATACTGAAATATCAGCTCAGATCCTATGACTAAGTCCTGGAATAATATTTGATTCTGAGTTGCTGATTCAGAAGTAAGAGCACTTCCAACCTATTCTTTCTGGTTGATAGTCTGGAACTTACAATGTCTTGGACATACTTAGTTCAACGACTTGCATTTGTACAGCACTTTTAAAAGTAGGAAAACGTTTTAATGTGCTTCACAGAGGTGCACTCAAAACATTGACTGCTATGGCAAGGACAGAGAAATTAACAGAAGTGATCTAAAGCTTATTCAAAGTGGAGGGCTTTGAAGTAGGAGAGGGAAATAAAGAGAGGGCAGGGTTTAGTGAGGAAATTCCAGAGCTGCAAAAACAACTGAAGGTATGGTTGCCAATCATGGGACGAAGGGGAGAGGGGAAGCTGCACAGGAGTCTACAGTCAAAGAAACAGATTTCAGGGGGGATTGTAGACCTTGAGCATTTTACAGAGCTGGGTTGGTTAAAGATGGATTAAGAAAGTGCCTCTTCCCAAAAAAGAATTTTCACTGTTACAAAAATGGAAACGTTTAAAAGTTCGAATTTTTACCTTTCAAACAATTCTCAATTTTGATGAGCGCCAAAAAGCTTTAAAATAATGAATATTGACACCATTGTGAAGGCACTATTTTCACAATGACTGCAGCAGTTCAAGCGGGAGGCCTAACACCACCTTCTGAGGTCTTTTGATATGCGCCCTTGACAATGTCACTCTCAGCCCCTGAACAAATAAATAAAAGCTGTACTGCAGCAATTTAGATGGAAGATAGGTTCTTGGGCTGTATAAGCAGAAGAATTTGTTCTTTATTCAGTCATGGGGTATGAGCATTGCTGGCAAGGCCTGCATTTGTTGCCCATCCCTAATTGCCCTTCAGAAGGTGCTAGTGAGCTGCGTTCTTGAACTGCTGCTGTCCATCTGGTGTAGGAAGGGAGTTCGAGGAGTTTGACCCAGTATAAGAGAAGGAATGGATGGTGTGTGGATAAGAGGGCAAATTTACAGGTGGTGGTGTTCCCATGCATCTGCTGCCCTTATTCTTTCAGCTGGTGAAGATCACAGATTTGAAGGATGCTGTCGAAGTTGCAGCAGACCATGTCAGAAAATGATCCTGCAGTTATCCAGTGTGATGCCCTGGCCCCATCTAAACTATTGGCCATAATTTGATGCGCCGCCCGCCCCCCCCACCCCGCCCACCCGACACCAACCCCGGAAGAGAGCTGTAGTCAGGAATTAGGGGGGTGCGTAAAATCGAGTGAGAGGTGGGCGTGCCATTCCCATCACCTGCGTGCCCTCCTGCCATTTTACCAGCAGCGGGGAAGGTGGAAAATGACCCGCCCAGCCCAGGCCAATTGAGGCCCTTATGTGGCCAATTATTTGCCACATAAGAGCCTCTTCCCACTGTCGCTGGTATACTTCCAGCAGCGGATGGGCAGTTCCGCACCTCAGGAGACTGCCCAGGAAAATCTGGCAGCCTCTTTGCAGGGTGTTAGGGGTTGGGTTGGTGGGGTGGGGGGGGGGGGGGTGCCCTCCTGATCAGCAACCCTATGCCCCACAAAGGGCACACCCCCAGCAGCACAAATACTCCTGCTGCAGCAACTCCCCATGCTCTCTGGATTGAACCCACCCCCTTCCTAGGACCCAGACGATTGCCCTGACCCAATCGTAGACAATGCCCGGGATTTTACATTCTGGCAGAGGCTCTGTCCACCGGCTTAAAAATCGGGGTGAGGCCCGAAATCCAAATTACTTTTTTGGGGGCCAGCGTCCCTCTTGCTTCTCACACTGGGTGCAGTCCCAACAATGGCCACTACTCCCATGGTGCTGCTGGAATTGAGGAGCTGTCGGCGTGCTGATTGGCCAGCAGCTCTTGGAGGCAGGACTTCCTGCCTCAGAGGGGACTGAAACCTGGACCAATGCCAATTAAGAGCCTGGGCCATGCAAAGTTACTGTGTGGCTTCTAGGCCTGGTAAGGTGGGCTTATCCTACCTCTGGGACAGGGCCTCTGCCAGAACGTAAAATCCTGGCCATTGTTTACGATTCCGGTCACTATAATATGAGAAAGTCATCCAGGCATTGGGGTCGGCGCAATGAAAGCCAACTAAATTGACAGCTCGGCTTCAGGTGAGTTATGGGGAGAGGCTGCAGAAACTGGAAATATTTATTTTGGAGAAGGCGGCTCAAGGGTTAATCAGACAGAAGTATCTAAAGGCAGCGGCAAGAAAAATGACAATTTTTTAAAAATAAAAACAGTTTGTGCAACAAGAGGAATATCCTTAAATTTTGAAGAGGGAGGGTGAAAAGGCAGTTTACAATGAGTTGCATTCCACAGAATGTGATGAATGATGTGCCAAGTGAGATAGTGAGGGGTAATTGTATCAGCACGTTCAAGAGATGTTTGAATAAATACCTGGAGGATAAAGTGGAAAAGGGATATGACAAGTATTATGGAATGTCATTTTTCCAAGACACAAGCAGCAGCTAAGTGGATCACAATGGTCCTATGATCCTACACTGGGGTTTTCTGTGATATCAATAATGACAGGGATCATAATACTTAGACTGTATCACAGGTTAAGACCACGGAAGATAAAATTACTTACTGAGACAGTTGTTGACTGTCATCGACAAACAAAGAAGCGAAGCACAGGCATTTTCCAGATTTGTGAAACATGTATTTGGATCTGCAAGTACAAAAATAACAATTCAATCAATGCTGAATATAACTTCCTTTGAAGAATTAGTGTAATGAAAATTGGTGTAACGTAGTCTTGAATGGTAGCAAGTCAAAGATAAAGAAAATACGATGGAGTCAAAACAGGTTAAAAAACAATGGTCAGATGAAAATGGTATTTGTGTGGCGAATTGTCACGATCTATAAAGCACAACCTGAACAAGTGGGAAAGCACATACCATAGTAACTTTCAAAAGGGAATTGGACATATACTTGAAAAAAAATTAGGGCTGGGCAGAAAGAGCAGGTGAGTGGGACTAATTGGACAGCTCTTTCAAAGAACTGGTACAGGCACCGATGGGCTGAATGGCCTCACTCAGTGCTGAATCATTCTATCATTCACTATTGCTTGTTTTGCACGACTGCATTAGAAAATATTTATCCCAAGGTCTTTGCCTGCAATAGTTGCTGAAATAAAATTAGCAATGCGACCACATGCTTTAATTTACAATTATTCACATTGAAAGGGGATCATCAGTACTTTAGGATTAGAAAGTGCCCTGGAGTACTCTATTCCTCAAGGTCATGCTCCCAGCCGTGTCTCACTGATACTCCAGGATGAAGCAATGCTGTTCAACAGAAGTTACATGTCAGATTTTATTCAATAATTACATCATCAATAAATCTTGACTGGCGACATTTCAATGATGAGGATGCCCCATAATGTCTAGGGTGTTAACAAATAATTGCTCTTGAAGTGAGATACTCTGTAGTATTTGTTACGATTAACTTGTACTTGACTAGAACAAAATTAACAACTTTTAAGGGATTATCTCACATCGAACTATTTTGGCTTCATTAATCACCAATCAAGCCATGATAGTTGAAATGAACATTTGCCAGTATGAGTGCCTGAATGTTATTGATGTTCCTTTGTTGATTTAATCAAGTCATTAATTCATTTTTTTAAAAATGGGTAATGGCTTTGTTAAAATATGAATATACGAACATACAAATTACGAACAGAAGTAGGCCATTCGGCCCCTCAAGCCTGCTCCACCATTCAATAAGATCATAGCTGATCTGTTTGTGTCTCGAATTCCACCCATCTACCCACGATAACCCTTAATTCCCTTGCCCAACAAGAATCTATCTACCTCCACCTTAAAAATATTCAATGACCCCCCCGCTCCACCACCTTCTGAGGCAGAGAATTCCAAAGTCACACAACACTCAGAGAAAAAAATTCTCCTTATCGCTGTCCTAATTTTAAAACAGTGCCCCCTAGTTCTGGATTCACCCACAAGAGGAAACATCATTTCCACATCTACCTTGTCAAGACCATTCAGGTTCTTATAAACTTCAATCAAGTCTACCCTCACTCTTCTAAACTCCACTGAAAACAAGCCCAGTCTGTCCAATCTCCCTGATAAGACTACCCGCTCATTCCAGGTATCAATCTAGCAAACCTCCTTGAACTGCTTCCCACGCATTTACATCCTTCCTTAAATAAGGAGATCAAAACTGCACACAGTATTCGAGATGTGGTCTCACCAATGCCCTGTATAATTGAAGCATAACATCCTTACTTTTATTTTCAATTCCTCTTGTAATGAAGGATCGCATTCCATTAGCGTTCTTTATTACTTGCTGTACCTGCATACTAAAATTTATGACTCACCCACTACCACATCGAGATCCCTCTGTTCCCCATTTAAGTAATATTCTGCTTTTTTATTCTTCCTGCCAAAGTGAACAACTTCACATTTTCCCACATTATACTCCATCTGCCAGATTTTTGCCCACTCACTCAAACTATCTATATCGGTCTGCAACCTCCTTATGTCCTCATCAGAACATACTTTCATACCTATCTTTGTGTCATCTGCAAATTTAGTTACCATGCCCTCATCTAAGTCATTGATATAAATTGTAAACATTTGAGGTCCCAGCACAGACCCCTGCGGGGCTCCACTTGTCACAACCTGCCAATCAGAAAAGGACCCATTTATGCATACTCTCTGTTTTCTGCCAGCCAGTCAATCTTCTATCCATGCTAATATGTTACCCACTACACCATGAGCTCCTACTTTGCCCAATAACCTTTTATGTGGCACCTTGTCAAATGCCTTCTGAAAATCCAAGTACAATATGTCAACAGGCTCCACTTTATCCACTGCGCATGTTACTCCTTCAAAGAGTAATAAATTGGTTAAACATGATTTCCTTTTCACAAAATCATGCTGACTATTCCCAATTATCTTGAGTTTTTCGAAGCACCCAGCTATAGCCTCCTTAATGATCGATTCTAACCCCTTCCTCATGACAGACGTCAAGCTAACTGGCCTATAGTTACCAGTTTTCTGCCTCGCCCCCTTCTTGAATAGAGGGGTTATATTTGCTGCTTTCCAGTCTGATGGAACCTTCACAGAAGCTGGTGAATTTTGAAAAATTAACACCAAAGCATCTAGTACCTCATTAGCCAAATCTTTTAAGACCCTAGGATGAAGCCCATCAGGACCCAAGAACTTGTCAGCCCATAGCTCCATCAGTTTGTTTAGTACTAATTCCCTAGTGATTGTAATTTCACCAAGTTCCTCTCTTCCTTCCACTTCCTGTTTTATTGCTATGTGCTATACTGGAATGTTTTTGTATCCTCTATAGTGAAGACAGAAGCAAAATATTTGTTCATTTCATTTGCCAGGTCCTTATTATCTACTATTAACTCCCCATTCTCACTCTCTAAAGGACCAACACTCACTTTACTTACTCTTTTCCTTTTTAAATACCTGTAGAACCTCTTGCTATCTGTTTTTACATTTCTAGCCAGCTTCCTCTCATACTCTAATTTCTTTCTCCTCATCAACTTTTAAGTCATTCTCCGCTGTTCTTTATATTCTGACCAATCATCTGACCTGCCACTCTTCTTTGTGCAATTATATGCTTTTCTTTAAGTTTGATGCTTTCCTTAACTTCTTCAGTTAACCACAGATGGTGGGTGTTCCCCTTTGAATTTTTCTTTATAGTAGGGATATACTTATTCTGAGTATTCTGAAATATCCCCTTAAATGTCTGCCACTGCTTCTCTATTAATCTATTTCCTAGCCTAGTAACCCAAAATGATGAAGACAGGAATGTCAGACAAGCATATTAAGCATTCACGCATTAATATCATCAAGAATTATTTTGAACCTGTACACTTTTAATATTCCATACTCTCCCATCACTCCTGGACCAATATGTTGAGAAACCAACTAGAGAACAGGCCATCCTAGACTGGGTATCGTGTAATGAGAGAGGAATAATTGACAATATAGTTGCACAAGACCCCTTGGGGATGAGCAACCATAATATGATAGAAGTCTTCATCAAGATGGAGAGTGAGGTAGTTGATTCTGAGACTAGGGTCTGGAATCTTAATAAAGGAAACTACAAAGGTATGAGGCACGAGTCAGCTATGATGGATTGGGAAATGTTACTTAAAGGGATGACGGTGGATAGGGAATAGCAAACATTCAAAGAGCGCATGGATGAACTGCAACAATTGTTTATTCCTGTCTGGCGCAAAAGTAAAATGGGAAAGGTAGCCACACCATGGCTTACAAGGGAAATTAGAGATAGCATTAGATCCAAGGTAGAGGCATACAAATTCGCCAGAAAAAACAACAGACCTGAGGATTGGGATCAGTTTAGAATTCAGCAAAGGAGGACCAAGGGATTGATTAAGAAGGGGAAAATAGAGTACGAGAGTAAGCTTGCGGGGAACATAAAAACTGACTGTAAAAGTTTCTATAGGTGAAGAGAAAAAGATTGGTGAAGACAAATGTAGGTCCCTTACAGTCAGTAACAGGGGAATTTATTATGGGGAACAAAGAAATGGCTGACCAACTAAATGCATATTTTGGTTCTGTCTTCACAAAGGAGGACACAAATATCATACCAAAAATGTTGGGGAACAGAGGGTTTAGTGAGAGAGAGAAACAGAAGGAAATCAGTATTAGTAGAGAAATGGTGTAGGGGAAATTGATGGGATTGAAGGCCGATAAATCCCCAGGGCCTGATAATCTACATCCCAGAGTACTTAAGGAAGTGGCCCTAGAAATAGTGGATGCATTGGTGGTCAGCTTCCAAGATTCTATAAACTCTGGAACAGTTCCTACAGATTGGAGGGTAGCGAATGTAACCTCACTATTTAAAAAAGGAGGTAGAGAGAAAACAGGGAATTATAGACCAGTCAGCCTGACGTCTGTTGTGGGGAAAATTCTAGAGTCCATTATCAAAGATTTTATAGCAGAGCACTTGGAGAACAGTGGTAGAATCGGACAGAGTCAGCATGGATTTACGAAAGGGAAATCATGCTTGACAAATCTACTAGAATTCTTCAAGGATGTAAATAGTAGAGTTGATGAGGGGAAGCCAATGGATGTGGTCTATTTGGACTTTCAGAAGGCTTTCGACAAAGTTCCACATAAGAGATTAACGTGTAAAATTAAAGCGCATGGGATTGGGGGTATTGCGATGGATAGAAAATTGGTTGGCAGACAGGAAACAAAGAGTAGGAATAAACGGGTCTTTTTCCAAATGGCAGGCAGCGACTAGTGGGGTACTGCAGGGATCGGTGCTAGGACCCCAGCTATTCACAATATATATTAATGATTTAGATGAGGGAACTAAATGTAATATTTCCAAATTTGCAGATAACACAAAACTGGGTGGGAGGATGAATAGTGAGGAGGATGCAGAGAGGCTTCAGGGTGATTTGGACAAGTTGAGTGAGTGGGCAAATGCATGGCAGATGCAGTATAATGTGGATAAATGTGAGGTTATCCACTTTGGTAGCAAAAACAGGAAGGCAGATTATTATCTGAATGGCTATAAACTGAGAGAGGGGAATATGCAGAGAGACCCGAGTGTCCTTGTACACCAGTCGCTGAAGGTAAGCATACAGGTGCAACAGGCGGTAAAAAAGGCAAATGGTATGTTGGCCTTCATAGCGAGAGGATTCGAGTACAGAAGCAGAGATGTTTTGCTGCAATTATACAGGGCCTTGGTGAGGCCATACCTGGAATATTGTGTGCAGTTTTGGTCTCCTTATCTGAGGAAGGATGTTCTTGCTATAGAGGGACTGCAGCAAAGGTTTACCAGACTGATTCCTGGGATGGCAGGACTGATGTATGAGGAGAGATTGAGTCAGTTAGGATTATATTCGCTGGAGTTCAGAAGAGTGAGGGGGGATCTCATAGATACCTATAAAATTCTAACAGGACTTGACATGGTAGATGCAGGAAGGATGTTCCCGATGGTGGGGAGTCCAGAACCAGGGTTCATAGTTTAAGGATATGGGGTAAACCTTTCAGGACTGAGATGAGGAGAAATTTCTTCATCCAGAGAGTGGTGAGCCTGTGGAATTCGCTACCACGGAAAGCAGTTGAGGCCAAAACATTGTATGTTTTCAAAAAGGAATTAGACTTAGCTCTTGGGGCGAAAGCGATCAAAGGATATGGGGAGAAAACGGGAACAGGTTACTGAGTTGGATGATCAACAATGATCATAATGAATGGCGGAGCAGGCTTGAAGGGCCGAATGGCCTACCCCTCCCCCTATTTTCTATGTTTCTTTGTTTAAACAGTTCAGATCTTTACCTGTGCAATTTGTTCCTGGGTTTGCTGGGTTGTTATCTATAATTCCCTGGAAACAGCTACACGAGTAATTCCCTGGGGTGTTTGAGCAGGCAGCAAAATCAGAGCATGTGTTGTTCCCAGTCTGACACTCGTCAACATCTGAAGCAAGAATTAGATTAAAACAATCACTTGGAGCAAAAATTACTTCAACCCAATAATTTTGAGTCATGGTGAACTCAGGCAATGTCCTACCTTCACATATCCTTCCAGGTGTCCCGGGACTTGTGTCTCTGAATCCAGCATTGCACTGACAGGTGTAAGTTGTATTTAATCTTATACAGGTTCCATTGCCTGAACAGTCATTCAGGCCTGGCTGGCAGCTGTCTCTGTCTGTAACAAGACATACACATTAAAACTGATTGAAATATCATGAGTGCTGAATTTTTAGAACATTATCCTATCATTTTCAGCCTCGTTTTTTTATCCAGCTTTGAAGTGTTTCCTGCACACTCTTGCGGTGGCAGAATTCATGAGAAAATGAGTCTGGGTTGTTAGAATTCAGTTTCCAATAGATGTAAGGCCAGACTGAAAAAATTGTCTCATTCAGAGATGTCTGGAGGAAATGTAGGAAATGGAGAAATTTCCACAGTGTATTTCAGAATTAAGGTTCAGGCAGATTTCAGAATTGGATTTTTACAGCTATTTAGCTGATAGCCAGGAAGGCAAATGGCATGTTGGCCTTTATCGCAAGGGGACTGGAGTACACAAATAAGGAAGTCTTGCTGCAATTCTAAAGGGCTTTAGTGAGACCACAGCTGGAATACTGTGTGCAGTATTGGTCTGCATGTTTGAGGAAGGATATACTCGCACTGGAGGCAGTACACCAAGGTTGACTGGATTAGATGCTGGGATGAGAGGGCTGACCTATGATGAGAGGCTGAATAAATTGGTTCTATATTCTAGAAGAATGAGAGGTGATCTCATTGAAACATACAATTTTCTGAAGAGGCTTGACAGGGTAGACACTGAGAGGTTATTTCCCTTGGCTGTGGAATCAAGAACACAGGGGCACAGTCTCAGGATAAGGAACCTAAAAGAAGGTTCAAGAAGGCAGCTCATCACCACCTTCTCAAGGTCAATTAGGAATGGGCAATAAATGCTAGTCTAGCCAACAACGCCCCCATCCCATGAACGAATAATTTAAAAAATTCCTTGATTCCCTGAGAGACCAAAAATCTGTCTATCTCAGCCTTAACTGGGATATGGGGAGCAAGTGGGAAGGAGGAGTTTAAGCTGATGATCAGCCGTTTTCATACTGAATGGCGGTGCCGGCTTAACAAGCCATACGGTCTACTCCTGCTCCTATTTCTTACATTCTTGTATCTGACCTGAGAATAAATAGTACAACAGCAACAACAACTTGCATTTAAATAGTGCCGTTAACATCATAAAACATTGCAAGGCACTTTGTGGAGCATTATCAAATCACATTGGTGCTGAGTCACTTAAGGAGATATAATGGAACGAGACCAAAAACATGGTCAAAAAAGGTAGGTTTTAAAGAAGGAAATAGAGGTAGGGAGGCAAAGAGGCTTAGGGAAGAGATTCTAGAGTTTAAGACCTCGGGCTGAATTTTACCGAGCCCTCGACGCTGCAATTAAAATCAGAAATGTGCAATAGTCCTGAATGGAAGGAGCACAGAGATCTCGGAGAATTATAGTACTGGAGGAGGGTCCAGAGACACCGAAGGCTGGATTTTGTGCTGGAGGCAGGGATCCCAGAGCCAGGCCGAAAAGGTGTGGGGAACCCTGCCTCTGCTTTTTCCTGCACCTCATGCCCCCACTCCCCCACCCCGGCATGATGCTCTGGTGTTTTGCTATCAAGGTTTCAGGAGCTGGGATTCCCATCCCTTGAAAGACAGGGATCCCGCTTCCATGAAATGCCAGCCAATCAGAGGGCTGGCAGCTTAGCAGTATTGCTAGCGCCAACAGGAGCGGTGGTCACTGCCAGTGCTGCAGAGGCCCTGGACCAGAGGTAGGTGAGGTGGAGTCACTGGGGCCAGTCCAGAGCGCCCCAGCAAAGGTGGGGGGGGGCAAAAGGGGGTCATGCCAGGGGGAGGGGGTTCCCGGGGTGTGAAGTGTTTCCTGGTGGAGTTCCTCTGTTAGCCACAGATTGCCCATGGAGGAAGGACCCCCTCCATCCTCTAAGCTTGCAGGGACATCACCTTGTGTTGCAAGACAAACTCCCCACATGGCAGAGGCTCCCCACCGCCACTGGTAAGATCACAACGGTGGCAAGAAGAGGCCCTTAATTGACCATTAATAGGCCACTAAAGGGCATCAATTGGCCACTGCATGAGTGGGAAGGCCATTGTCGGCCTATCCCGCCCCTGGGAAAATCACCTGGCGACAGGGAGGCAACGGGCCCTCCACCACCCATCGAGATTTTCCATGCCCCCCCCTCCGCCTCAAGCCCTGCCTCTGGGGGCTCATAAGATTCAACCTGGAGGGTCTGAAATGAGATATGTTCCCCATTTCTCAGTACAGTGTTCGGTGATGATAAAATTCAGCAAATATTGGAACATCCAAAAGGCTTCAATCACAGCAGATTTGTAATAGTGAAAGTGATAATGCTGTCCAACAATAAAACTACGGGGAAGACAATAGTTGTCAGGAAGTGAAAGCATTTGAATAGCCTGGAATAAAAAGCAATCAATTCAGGTACAGAAACTGGAATCCATGATAGAAAGGGAGCCTGGAGTGGGAATACGGTTAATGCTGGCTGAGAAAATGTCAGAATTATGGCCATTAGCTGGAGGCCTTGTAAAACTGGCAGGTATATTTTCGATACTCTTTATTTTCAAAGGAATCATTTATGACTTAGTATAGTTTGGCATATGCATTTCAGAAAGCAAGTAGATCAAAAGGTCTTCAGAGGTTTTATATTAGTAATGATGCTGTAATATATTGAGACAAAGCTACTTTACAAATCTGAACCACTGATCCCATCATCAATGGACATGTGAGCATTCCTTACATTTGTTTCCATTGTAATTCATGGCAGTATGCCTCAATTCACTGATAAATAACTTTCAAGGCATTTTCCCGAAGGGCGCACATATAGGCAATGAAAATTGATCTATTTTTGGACAGTGCTCTATCTCCTCAGAAAGATTTATCTATAATATTTCTTAAAAATTTTTAACTGCATTTTTGAGCTTTGCTTTTCATTGACCATCCATTCTAACCAATAACAAGCCTCTGAGCTGTCAGTCTGATGCAGCTGAATTTTTATGTTGTGGTGAGTATTTTAATCCAAGATTTTCACCTTAAAGAATCAGATTTGGCCACAAACTAAAATTTATCATTGTCAGGCCCTACACATTCTTCCTCTTCCCTGCAAATTGTGTTGGAATCAAGCCTCACTGGACCATCTCTTAGTCTACTTCATTCTTCACCAAATCTTCAGAACTCTTTACTTCTTTCAGGCTTAAGTTCCTCTTGATTTTTTAAGCTTTTAAAACCCAAACTTGGGGCCAGTCAACCTAGCTAAACCTTGCCTTCTTATTACTCTTTTTAGACGGGGTGAAAGGCTGCATCTTATCATTTAGCTTTTACAATGTAAAACAATCCATTCTTCACAGTACATATTTGCAAAGTTCTATCAGGTCTGTGGTTGAAATGTTTGTGTTAAAATTATCCTTACCTGCAATGCTTGTGTTATGAAGGTCTACAGCAAACTGTTGACTATTGTTTAAAGATTTAAAGAGTACTTCTTTGACATTGGCTGTCTCGACAGTTGCATTTGTTGACACGATAACGTCAAGGTCCACAATTACACTCCCTTGCTTAATGGACTTAATATCAATTCTAACTTTTCCTCTCTTGTATAATTCCTTGAGAGTTGTATCAAATCCTTCCACCAACTGAAAGAGAAAACAGAAATCCATTTCCAACGTTTGTCTAATTTGTTTCCTTTAGAACATGAACACTGCAAAAAGCTTCTGAATGCTGGAAGTTTCATAAAGTCAAGACTTTTCACAGTCAGCCCGTATTCAAATGCTTGACACTGGTGGGTTGCACAGCTCTGCTTCAGTTGGTTGCATCTTTGTCTGATAGTTGAAAAGTTGTTGGTTCAAATTCAACTCCAGATCTGGCCGTATGTTCCACACTGAAACTTCAGTACAGTCATAACAGGTTATTATATATTACAAGAAGATTTAATTGAGGTTTACTAGTGATCCACATGGATGCCAATGATCCCATGATACTGTTTGAAAAAGAACAAGGAATTATCTGATCAACATTTTTTCTCCTTAAACAACTAGACTCATTGGGAGGAATTTTATGCTGTCCACCACGGCAGATTTGGTGGCGTACGGGGTGATATAATTAGGCGAGAGGTATTTTCTTGGATTCCCGATGGTGGGATATTTTAGAGGAATTAATGTGGTTCTGCTTTTGAATTTAGCCACTATCTGCTCATAATCTCTAAGCAGAACCTCTGTCCTAGTCCTATCTATGCCATTGGTACCCACATGGATCACGACAACTGGATCCTCCCCCTTCCACTGCAAGTTCCTCTCCAGCCCCGAGCTGATGTCTCGAATCCTGGCACTGGGCAGGCAACACAGCCTTCTGGACTCATGCTCTTTGCTGCAGAGAACAGTGCCTATCCCCCTGACTATACTGTCCCCTATTAGCACTACATTCCTATTTACTTTCTCGACCACAGTGCCATGGTCAGTTTGCTCATCCACTCTACAGCCTTCACTCTCATCCATATAAGCTACAAGAACCTTGAACCTGTTGGACAATTGCATGGGCTAAGCCTCCTCCACCTGTACCTTCTCGATCTCCTCACCTGCCTCACTTGTAGTCACACCCCCTTGTCCCTGACCACTGACTAAATCAGAAGACCCTAGCCAAGTGGTGTGACTATCTTCTGGAACAAAGTGTCCCAGGTAACCTCCCCACTTACTGATGTATCACAGTATCTGTAGCTTGGCCTCTAGCTCGTCAACTCTGAGCCGAAGCTCCTCGAGCCGCAGACACTTACTGCAGGTGTGGTTACCTTGGATCACACTGGTGTTCACCAGCTCCCACATACTACAGGTGCAACACATCCTCTGCCCAGCCATTCTTATTGTGTTTTACTTAACTAATTAATTAATTATTTTCTTAATTAATTTTTAATTAATGCCACTACTCTCCAACCACTTATGTCACTAATTTACACCCTATTAATAATGATAACCCTTACTACTTAAACATAAAACAGAAGATTCACTATCTTCTTACTTTGCTTTTACTGGTGTTTCTTTATTAATTATAAGGAAGCTAATTAAGCTACTTAAACCTATTTAATTTTTTTAAGTGTTTTTCTAATCTCCATCTCTTTACACACACTCCCTAATAGCCGTATACTCACTAGCTCTTTATACATACACCCTAACAGCAGTTACTCGCCAACCAATCAACTTACAGCTTTCCTGTGATGTCACTGTTCACTTTTTTTCATACTCGGTGTACCTGGACTCTTCTCCCAGAAGGTAAATTGTGTAGGCTGTGATCCTCGGGCTTTATTTATCTACTCTCCAGTCTGTGTTCCACTCATAGGTCCGCTTTTCTCTGCTCCTCTCCCGGAAGGTTTCTTCCGATCTACCCTGATGATTTTGAACACCTCTATCAAATCCCCTTTCAACCTTTTTTAATAAGAATAACCCCAACTTCTCCAATCTATCCTCATAACTGAAGTCTCTCATCCCTGGAACCATTCTTGTAAATCTTTATTACACCGTCTTGAATGCCTTCACATCCTTCCTAAAGTATAGTGCTCAGAATTGGACACAGTACTCCAGTTGAGGCTGAACCAGTGTCTTATATATGTTCACCATAACCTTCTTGCATTTGTACTCTATGCCTCTATTTCTAAAGTCCAGGATCCCGTATGCTTTAACTGTTCTCTCAATCTGCCCTGCCACTTTCAGCGATTTGCACACATATAGCCCCAGGTCCCTTTGCCTCTGCACCCCCTTTAGAACTGTATCCTTTATTTTATATTGCCTGTCCTCCTCCTTCCTCCCAAAATGCATCACTTCACACTTCTCTGCATTAAATTTAATCTGCCATGTGTCTGCCCATTCCACCAGCCTGTCTATGTTCTCTGTTTCTGTCCTCCTCACAGTTCACAACACTTCCAAGTGATAAAAGCAAAATACTGCGGATGCTGGAAATCTGAAATAAAAACAAGAAATGCTGGAACCACTCAGCAAGTCTGGCAGCATCGTGGAAAGGGAAAAGCGCTTCTCTTTCCACTTATGCTGCCAGACCTGCTGAGTGGTTCCAGCATTTCTTGTTTTTACTTCCAAGTTATATATTGCTGTCCAAATAGATCTCTAAAAAGATAGCAAATCAAGGAGAAAGATGGTCTGTAAAAACAGTTTTCTAGTATTCAAACACCCACCATCTACAGTGAGTGCAAGGAACTTGAACATTGATTTGGAAATTACACAAATAGAAAAGTTGGTACAGCATGTTCTTGTATTTGCAAAAGCATACACAAGCATGGTCTATTTGTTTCTTTATCATTCTGTCCTGTTATCCCTGTCACACCACATATACAAAATGACTTACTTCATCAGTGAAATTCTTTGCAAATTCTTTGAATTCCTGGCTTTCTTTATTTTCAAATTCTTTAGTAAAATTCACATTTGTAATTCTTGTTGTCACTTCCAGTACCTCGGCAACTTTGAAGAGAAAAATGAGCTAGTTGAAGAATTATAAATTTCATTCAGTTGCTATTGTTATTGTTTTGAATGGCAATCTAGATGCTGTGATTTAGGCTGTGGCCATTTGTGCTGTAGTCAGTATTGTAATCTCAGAGACAAGACTCTGTTGTGGTCACCCGAGGGCAGTTGTCCTCCCTTTTGACTCCGTACATCTAACTGAGAAATCTACAGTACTCTATTTTGGGTCGAACCTGAGAAAGAGTTTGATGGATTTGGGACTAGAACCAAACACAAAACTAAATTTAAATTAAATTTGTCTTAATGTTGTTGGGTTAAATACTTTTGTCCACATGTGGCAGGAAATTCGGATCAGAAACACGCATGGTTTGGGTACTACAGTTACTGTTTGGTGTCCAAAATGGTGCCCACAGCATGTGCACAGACTTTTGGGGCAAATCACGCCATATTGGTGAGGGCATTAACACTCTGTGAACAGCTGCCAGAAGTATTTAAAGCAGATTAATCATCAAATCAACCAGTAAGGAAAGATGATTTGATGCCAGGTAATGTCCTCGCTTAACTTCACACAGCTGAACACATATGCAACAGTAGGAAAATATGAATTAGGAGCAGATGTAGGCCATTCGGCCCCTCAAGCCTGCTCCCCCATTCAATAAGATCATGGATGAACTGATTGTAACCTCAACTCCACTTCCCCGGTTACTCCCAATAACCTTTCACCCCCTTACCTATCAAGAATCAATCTACCTCTGCCTTAAAAATATTCAAAGATTCTGCTTTCACTGCCTTTTGAGGAAAAGAGTTCCAAAGACTCACAACCCTCGGAAAGAAATAATTTCTCCTCATCTGTCTTAAATGGGGGACCCCTTATTTGTAAACAGCGATCTCCTGTTCTAGATTCTCCCACAAGAGGAAACATCTTTTCCACATCCGTCCTGTCAAGACCCCTCAGAATCTTATGTTTCAATCAAGTCACCTCTGGCTCTTCTAAACTCCAGAGGATACAAGCTTCACCTGTTCAACCTTTCCTCATAAGTCAACCCACCCATTCCAGTTATTAGTCTAGTAAACTTTCTCTGAACTACTTCTAACAAATTTACAGTTGCAGTCTCCTCTGTGCCCTCCACACTGTTTGTATCCCAGTTGATATTGAGGTAGTTTCGCGCTTACTCATTGAAAAAAATTATTTGATTTGCTCTTTGCACCGTGCTGATCTCAGCAATTAAAGTAACCCGACTCACCCATCAGCTCTAACTGCATTTTTGGCTTCTCAGAAAAACACTCTTCCTTTCATACTAAAGGATCCGCCCTCCCACCTGTCAGTACTTGCTGAAGTATCTGTGCCCTTTCAGGATGAAACCTGGCCCAGGTGTACCTATGTTGCAGCAGCAATCTCATGAGGGAATCGTCCTGACAAACAAATGCCATTCTCTAATTCATCTAGAAGATCTCAGGCATGATCAAGATCGACATTTCAGCTCTCTCCCATGTTGTACCATTCTTCTGTCTCAGATTCAGCTCACAAAGGTCTTCCAGCATCTGCTCTAGACACAGTGCACATGCCCTTTAAAAGATGTATGCTAGCTTTAAGCTGCATAGCTATGTTTAACTGGTGCGAGCCACTTAAAATATTGGCCCCTGCTCAGGCATCCAGCCAATCAACAGCACAGTTAACATTGGCTGGATGCTGCAATCCTGTAAAACAGCAGGCAGCCTGAGGTTGGAGTGTTGTCTACATTGCAGTCAACAGGCACAGGTTCATCATATATTGAGATATATGGAAATGTGGGACTAATTCATATTCATGATTTAACACTGATAAGAATTTAAAGAAATTCAGAATGAGAAAGGTTATTCAGCTCATCCAGAAGCCTTGTATGGTTATTTAGTTTTAGTTTAGTTTAAAGATACAGCACTGAAACAGGCCCTTCGGCCCACCGAGTCTGTGCCGACCACCAACCACCCATTTATACTAAACCTACACTAATCCCATATCCCTACCACATCCCCACCTGTCCCTATATTTCCCTTCCACCTACCTATACTAGGGGCAATTTATAATGGCCAATTTACCTATCAACCTGCAAGTCTTTGGCATGTAGGAGGAAACCGGAGCACCCGGAGGAAACCCACGCAGACACAGGGAGAACTTTCAAACTCCACACAGGCAGTACCCAGAATTGAACCCGGGTCGCTGGAGCTGTGAGGCTGCAGTGCTAACCACTGCGCCACTGTGCCGTTCTATCATGGACTTCCTCCCTACCCACTTTCCTTTGTTTTTTTCATTATTCTTTCATGAGATGTGCCAGTATTTGTTGCCCATCCTAATTGCCATTGATAACTAAGTGTTCAGCCATTTCAGAGGGCAGTTTAGAGTTAGCCACATTGCTGTGGGTCAGAGTCACATGTAGGCCAGACCAGGTAAGGACAACAGATTTCCTTCCCTAAAAGACATTAGTGGACCCAACGGATTTTTATGGCAATCAATGATAGTTTCTTCTGCACTATACTGCGACGAGCTTCCAATTCAAGATTTTTATCTGTTAATTAATTTAATTTAAACTCTGCCAACTGCTATGTTGGGATTTGAACCCATGTCCTGAGGGATTTAGCCTGGGTCTCTGGATTGCTCCACTACGTCACCATCTCCCCTCTGTAACTTACATCATCTAATAGCTACAATGATGAAGAAAATACACAACTATTTTAAAGGACCCTTATTCCACTTCAAGCACACCCAGTTTACAATGGAGTTCCATTTTCAATTGCTCATTTGCCCATTCAAGCTGTAAACAATGTTATCCAGTATTTAAAATGATAAATCGAATCTGTATTAACCCTACACATCAGCACTGTGACTCCCATTTTTATGGCTAATGATTGTCAGGAGTAAGTGATGAGCAACAGCAACATTATGCTTGTGAAACATACCTGTCCTAACTTGCTCTTTAATTGTCTGAATCTGATTACATGTTCTTGTGGAAATTAAAATCTGATATTTAACATCGGGCTGGAGGTTGCTGAAGTCGGCTGTTTTTTCCACAGTTTGAATTTTCTCCATTGTAACACTCTCAGTGCTGATTGTGACATCAAAACGAGGCTGTTTGAAGGCATTGTTTGTATCCCAGGAAATGGAAATTGCTTCACTTTCCACTCTTAGCAAGTTAACACGAAGGAACCTCAGTGGTACTGTAAAAAACATAAGCTTCTTCATAATCAAGCTTCAACATCTTAATCATTGTCATCCTAAATAGTTCTCTTCTGAAATACATTGAATAACTTTCAATGACACCTTGCTGGGAAATAAAACAGAAGACAACTCTAACGGTGTCTTCAGCAATGAATGGATTGATTTTTCAAATTCAGAATATCCATTGTAATGAATTTTCTTCTTATGATGATAAAAAAAAAACAGAAAACACAAGAAGACGTGGAACAAGGGACAGCTACTGTTCCATCGCCCCAAACGGATCCATCGACCATATGCGTTCTGCACTATTATAGACTCCACCCAATGCCACTTAATTGCGAGAGAAAAGTGCTGCAAGTAAAGTCCTCGAGTGCCATCCAATCTTGCATCCTATATCAAATAATCATATTTTTCCAGGAAATTTCCCAGGAAATTCCATGATCCCAACAGTTCAACTTTTCAAACAGGAATCAAATATTTGTACTTCTTTTCAGTAACTCTCAAATTTGCAACTAATCTGCTCTTTCCAAGAGTGCTATTTGACACGTATCAAAGGCAGAATCTGGGGAATTCTGTCCACTGATAGCGGATATCAGAAATTCAGGTGTCTGTTACTCATGATTTTCCAACTGGCAACCCGATCCGTAAAATTGACCATGGTGTGCTTTAGTTGGGTGTCAACTCTAGAAATCAATGATTGTGGAGGGAAAAAAGTCATTTCTATCTCAAATCTTGCTGAAAATACTGTTGTTCTTGCTCCAATTTTTCCACTTTTGAGCCTTCTCACCTGAAGATGCTGACTCATGCTTGGAGGGAAGAAACATTTTACCTAGGATCTTAAAATCATACAGCACAGAATGAGGCCATTCGGTCCATTGTGTCTTTGTCAGCTCTCTGAAAGAGCGACCGATTAGTCCCACTATCCTGCTTTTCCTTCATAACCCTGAAAATTTGCACTCTAGGAGATCCAATTCCTGCCCCTATTCATGGTCTTGGAGTAGTTGCTATCAGGTAACTTGAACATGTAGCCATTCCTTGATTGTTAGCATAAGCAATGAATATTGTGGGCTATTCAGTGCTGGGTGTCAGTGGAGCAGTATCATCAAAGCACAAGCTAATCATGTCCTCACCCAACATCCATGTACATGCACTTCTTATCAGGGAAAGCAATTAAGAATGTGAAGCATGGCTGATATTCGCCTAAGACTGGTGAGGTAAATTATAGCACCCCGTTTAAGTGACACTGTAGTCTTATGAAACAGAAGATTATGGGTACATAGTCTACTCCCGGAATCTAGGCTTGCCCTCCAGTGAAATACTGAAGAGGTACTGCATTATCGGAAGCAGTATGTATGTGTGTGTATGAAAGTTGGAGCATCATTTATTATTTTACTTAGATCGGTTTAAGTCCAATACAGCTAACCTCTTTCTTTGTTAATCTCAAGAAAACCTGTCCATTTAGTTCTTTTTATGATTATAGGATGTAAATAATCAAGCACGCACTGAATTGGACAGTACATCCACTTTATAAATGAATTGTGTTGTGGTCAAACAAGGAGAGGGAAAAGACAGAAGCCTCTCCTCACCCGACCATAACAGAACCCATGACATTATTTTTAGGGACTTCTGTGATATTCTGACCAATGTTCCTCCTGAGACTAATACCAACAAACAGATTAAGTGTCTGCTTATCCTATTGTTATTTGTGGCATCTACTTGTATACAAAATATTTGCTGTATTTGTCTACTTAACAATAGTTACCGCATTTCAAAGTAATTCATTGTAAGTGAAGAGCTTTGAGACATTTCTGAGAGATGTGGTAAGGTTGTACAGGAATTTTAGACTTTCTTTCTTACTGATCGGTCCCATAAAAATTAGAAATCCCATTTGCTAGATTAATGAAAAAGAGACATTTCCAGATCACAGACGTATCAACATTAAGATCAAAGGAGAATTCCATGTTTCTTATAAAGGCCGACAATTATCTGTAAGTGAACTTAATGCATTAATTCAGTGGAGTTCAGATGGCAAATACAATCAAACTTCATTCTCCTGATTTTATCTCAACCTTTCCCCCAGAATGCAGTTGTGATTTTGTTACAGTAATCTTCAATAACATCATGATGCCAATACATTTTTTCAATGTTAAGTCAAGTTTGCTTTATAATTAATGGAGAGTCATTACATAATCGGTCTGTTATAACCAGACTCAAGCAACTTACCACAGGATGCAGCAACAGTTATGGTAGGGGTAGGAACCGTTGTGGTGGTTGCTGTTGTAGGATTGTTGGTGGGAGTCGTGGTCACAGTAATGGAGGTTTTCGAAGTTATGCTGTTAGAACTGGTGGCAACAGAGGTTGTTCTAGTGGTGCCTGTGGTCGTGGTGCTGATAGGAGTGGTAGTTAGGTTCGCTGATGTTAGGCCCCCAGAATTGGTTAATGCAGGTGCAGGGTTGGTAGTAGTGTGGGTTGTTGCGGTGATAGCAGTGGTAGTGATGGTAGGGGTGGCAGTGGTAGCTGAGGTTGATATGATATTGGTGGTGGTGGGGTTGGCAAAGGTGGCAGTATTAGCAGATGTTTCCGAAGGTACAACACTTAAGGTGGAAGCGTTTTTTGAAACTAGATTCGTTGATGAGGCAGTGGTGCTTAACATTAGTCCTGTTGAGGCACTTTCAGTGGACATGGTGAAACCTATAGTGAAAATGAAAGAGAGATAACTTTTAATCATTTTTGAAATGGCTTAGTATTTAGCTTAGTGTCTACCCATTGCCCAGTAATGGTCACAAATGTGCTAAGCGCTGACTGAACATGGCTTCCATATTTAACTGGACCATCATTATTGGCAGGAATGCACAAGGAACATAAGGCCTAAAGGAAGTTATTTGTTGGCTTTAGAAATATTGAGCGAGGCATCAGTAACATCAGAGCCATAAAGTGCATTGGTTATGAGACAACACTAGAGGTAAAAACATAAGTAGAAAGTAGACAGAGTAATAAGCAATGAGGTATATATTTGTCTTGCTAAGTCCAGCAAAGAAGTACACAAATAGCTTGTGAACACAAAAAAGCAACAAAATCATACCCATCCATTTCTTACTGCTTACACAGGCTTGTGATCAAAGGAAGAAATGCAAGGCAATCAAGTTAGAATCCCAGACAAACACAAGTAGTGTTCTGTGGTAAACCTGATCCTGGTTTGGGAGCTCAGGGAACTCTATGCTTTCACCTTCAGTTTCCAAACATTGACACTGGTTTCAGAACTGCAAGACATGACTCAGATTTTAATTAAACTGCTGCTATCAGATTCACTAGATGTAGGTGGAGCTGACATAGAAATGGTCATGTCTAATGTGTGAGATGGAAGTGCAGCTGATATAGGAGTTGACTCACTTGATACACTACCTGTAGATGCACCTAACAAATAATTGAGAACATCTGATGTAGAGGTGGTTTCACTTGATCTATTAGAGTGAGGTTTACCTGCTGTAGAAGTGGGAAGACTTAATATACTAGATGTAAGTGCAACTGATGTAGAGCTGGATTCACTTGAAGCTCCAGATGCAGCTATAGTTGAAGTGGGGAGTGATACACTCGTTCTACTAGATACAGGTAAAGCTGATAAGGAGGTTGACTTACCCAACGCACCAGATGTAGATGTAGCTGACTTAGAGGTTGTCTCACTTGGTGTTCCAGAAGCAGCTACAGCTGATGTAGACATTGACTGACTTGGTGCACCAGAGGAAGGGGTCAGGGACACAGAGGTTGATTCACTTACACTACTTGATGCAGTTGTAAATGATGAGGCTGAATCATTAGATGTGCCAGATATTGATACAGCTGATGTGGTGGTTGACTTCTGTGAAGGGACAGATGTAGATGAAGGTGACATTGAAGTGGGCACACTTGATGGACTAGATGCAAGTAATGTAGAATTCAACAGAATTGCTCCACCTGATGTAGGTTCAGCTGATATTGAAGTGCTCTCATTGGATATACCAGATGCAGCTGTAGGTGATGCAGCAGTGGGCACACTTGATGGACTAGATGTAGGAGCAGGTGATGTAGCAGTGGGTACACTTGATGGACTGGATGCAGGAGCAGGTGATGTAGCAGTGGGTACACTTGATACACTAGATGCAGGAGAAGGTGATGTAGCAGTGGGTTCACTTGATACACTAGATGCAGGAGAAGGTGATGTAGCAGTGGGTACACTTGATACACTAGATGCAGGAGAAGGTGATGTAGCAGTGGGTACACTTGATACACTAGATGCAGGAGAAGGTGATGTAGCAGTGGGTTCACTTGATAGACTAGATGCAGGAGAAGGTGATGTAGCAGTGGGCATGCTTGATGGACTAGATGCAGGAGCAGGTGATGTAGCAGTGGGTACACTTGATACACTAGATGCAGGAGAAGGTGATGTAGCAGTGGGTACACTTGATGGACTAGATGCAGGAGCAGGTGATGTAGCAGTGGGTACACTTGATACACTAGATGCAGGAGAAGGTGATGTAGCAGTGGGCAAACTTGACCGACTAGATGCAGCAGCGGGTGATGTAGCAGTGGGTACAGTTGATACACTAGATGTAGGAGCGGGAGATGTAGCAGTGGGTACACTTGATACACTAGATGCAGGAGAAGGTGATGTAGCAGTGGGTACACTTGATACACTAGATGCAGGAGAAGGTGATGTAGCAGTGGGCAAACTTGACCGACTAGATGCAGCAGCGGGTGATGTAGCAGTGGGTACAGTTGATACACTAGATGTAGGAGCGGGAGATGTAGCAGTGGGTACACTTGATACACTAGATGCAGGAGAAGGTGATGTAGCAGTGGGCAAACTTGATAGACTAGATGCAGGAGCGGGTGATGTAGCAGTGGGTACAGTTGATACACTCGATGTAGGAGCGGGAGATGTAGCAGTGGGTACACTTGATGGACTAGATGTAGGAGCGGGAGATGTAGCAGTGAGTACACTTGATACACTAGATGCAGGAGAAGGTGATGTAGCAGTGGGCAAACTTGATAGACTAGATGTCAGAGCGGGTGATGTAGCAGTGGGCACACTTGATGGACTAGATGCAGGAGCAGGTGATGTAGCAGTGGGTACAGTTGATACACTAGATGTAGGAGCGGGAGATGTGGCAGTGGGTACACTTGATGGACTAGATGTAGAAGCGGGAGATGTAGCAGTGGGCAAACTTGATAGACTAGATGTCAGAGCGGGTGATGGAGCAGTGGGTACACTTGATACACTAGATGCAGGAGAAGGTGATGTAGCAGTGAGTACACTTGATACACTAGATGAAGGAGAAGGTGATGTAGCAGTGGGCACACTTGATACACTAGATGAAGGAGAAGGTGATGTAGCAGTGGGTACACTTGATACACTAGTTACAGGAGAAGGTGATGTAGCAGTGGGCACACTTGATACACTAGTTACAGGAGAAGGTGATGTAGCAGTGGGCACACTTGATACACTAGTTACAGGAGAAGGTGATGTAGCAGTGGGTACACTTGATACACTAGTTGTAGGAGAAGGTGATGTAGCAGTGGGTACATTTGATACACTAGATGCAGGAGAAGGTGATGTAGCAGTGGGCAAACTTGATAGACTAGATGCAGGAGCGGGTGATGTAGCAGTGGGTACACTTGATACACTCGATGTAGGAGCGGGAGATGTAGCAGTGGGTACACTTGATACACTAGATGCAGGAGAAGGTGATGTAGCAGTGGGTACACTTGATACACTAGATGCAGGAGAAGGTGATGTAGCAGTGGGCAAACTTGATAGACTAGATGTCAGAGCGGGTGATGTAGCAGTGGGTACACTTGATGGACTAGATGTAGGAGCAGGTGATGTAGCAGTGGGTACACTTGATGGACTAGATGTAGGAGCAGGTGATGTAGCAGTGGGCAAACTTGATAGACTAGATGTCAGAGCGGGTGATGTAGCAGTGGGTACAGTTGATGGATTAGATGCAGGGGAAGGTGAGGTAGTAGTGGGTACACTTGATACACTAGATGCAGGAGAAGGTGATGTAGCAGTGGGTACACCTGATGGACTAGATGCAGGAGAAGGTGATGTAGCAGTGAGTACACTTGATACACTAGATGAAGGAGAAGGTGATGTAGCAGTGGGTACACTTGATACACTAGTTACAGGAGAAGGTGATGTAGCAGTGGGTACACTTGATACACTAGATGAAGGAGAAGGTGATGTAGCAGTGGGCACACTTGATACACTAGTTACAGGAGAAGGTGATGTAGCAGTGGGCACACTTGATACACTAGTTACAGGAGAAGGTGATGTAGCAGTGGGCACACTTGATACACTAGATGAAGGAGAAGGTGATGTAGCAGTGGGCACACTTGATACACTAGTTACAGGAGAAGGTGATGTAGCAGTGGGTACACTTGATACACTAGTTACAGGAGAAGGTGATGTAGCAGTGGGCACACTTGATACACTAGATGAAGGAGAAGGTGATGTAGCAGTGGGCACACTTGATACACTAGTTACAGGAGAAGGTGATGTAGCAGTGGGCACACTTGATACACTAGATGAAGGAGAAGGTGATGTAGCAGTGGGTACACTTGATACACTAGTTACAGGAGAAGGTGATGTAGCAGTGGGCACACTTGATACACTAGTTACAGGAGAAGGTGATGTAGCAGTGGGCACACTTGATGGACTAGATGCAGGAGAAGGTGATGTAGGAGTGGGTACACTTGATACACTAGTTACAGGAGAAGGTGATGTAGCAGTGGGCACACTTGATGGACTAGATGCAGGAGAAGGTGATGAAGCAGTGGGTACACTTGATACACTAGATGCAGGAGAAGGTGATGTAGCAGTGGGTTCACTTGATACACTAGATGCAGGAAAAGGTGATGTAGCAGTGGGTACACTTGATACACTAGATGCAGGAGAAGGTGATGTAGCAGTGGGTACACTTGATACACTAGTTACAGGAGAAGGTGATGTAGCAGTGGGCACACTTGATGGACTAGATGCAGGAGAAGGTGATGAAGCAGTGGGTACACTTGATACACTAGATGCAGGAGAAGGTGATGTAGCAGTGGGTTCACTTGATACACTAGATGCAGGAGAAGGTGATGTAGCAGTGGGTACACTTGATACACTAGATGCAGGAGAAGGTGATGTAGCAGTGGGTACACTTGATACACTAGATGCAGGAGAAGGTGATGTAGCAGTGGGTTCACTTGATACACTAGATGCAGGAGAAGGTGATGTAGCAGTGGGTACACTTGATACACTAGATGCAGGAGAAGGTGATGTAGCAGTGGGTTCACTTGATACACTAGATGCAGGAAAAGGTGATGTAGCAGTGGGTACACTTGATACACTAGATGCAGGAGAAGGTGATGTAGCAGTGGCTACACTTGATGGACGAGATGCAGGAGAAGGTGATGAAGCAGTGGGTACACTTGATACACTAGATGCAGGAGAAGGTGATGTATCAGTGGGTTCACTTGATGGACTAGAGGCAGGAGAAGGTGATGTAGCAGTGGGTTCACTTGATACACTAGATGCAGGAAAAGGTGATGTAGCAGTGGGTACACTTGATGGACTAGATGCAGGAGAAGGTGATGTAGCAGTGGCTACACTTGATGGACGAGATGCAGCAGAAGGTGATGTAGCAGTGGGTACACTTGATGGACTAGATGCAGGAGAAGGTGATGTAGCAGTGGCTACACTTGATGGACGAGATGCAGCAGAAGGTGATGTAGCAGTGGGCACACTTGATGGACGAGATGCAGCAGAAGGTGATGTAGCAGTGGGCACACTTGATGGACTAGATGCAGGAGAAGGTGATGTAGCAGTGGGTTCACTTGATGGACTAGAGGCAGGAGAAGGTGATGTAGCAGTGGGTACACTTGATGGACCAGATGCAGGAGAAGGTGATGTAGCAGTGGGCTCACTTGATACACTAGATGCAGGAGAAGGTGATGTAGCAGTGGGTTCACTTGATGGACTAGAGGCAGGAGAAGGTGATGTAGCAGTGGGTACACTTGATGGACTAGATGCAGGAGAAGGTGATGTAGCAGTGGGTTCACTTGATGGACTAGATGCAGGAGAAGGTGATGTAGCAGTGGGTACACTTGATGGACTAGATGCGGGAGAAGGTGATGTAGCAGTGGGTACATTTGATACACTAGATGTAGGAGAAGGTGATGTAGCAGTGGGCTCACTTGATGGACTAGATGCAGGAGAAGGCGATGTAGCAGTGGGTACACTTGATGGACTAGATGCAGGAGAAGGTGATGTAGCAGTGGGCTCACTTGATGGACTAGATGCAGGAGAAGGCGATGTAGCAGTGGGTACACTTGATGGACTAGATGCAGGAGAAGGTGATGTAGCAGTGGGCTCACTTGATGGACTAGATGCAGGAGAAGGCGATGTAGCAGTGGGTACACTTGATGGACTAGATGCAGGGGAAGGTGATGTGGCAGTGGGTACACTTGATGGACTCGATGCAGGAGAAGGTGATGTAGCAGTGGGCTCACTTGATGGACTAGATGCAGGAGAAGGCGATGTAGCAGTGGGTACACTTGATGGACTAGATGCAGGGGAAGGTGATGTGGCAGTGGGTACACTTGATACACTAGATGCAGGAGAAGGTGATGTAGCAGTGGGCTCACTTGATACACTAGATGCAGGAGAAGGTGATGTAGCAGTGGGCACACTTGATGGACTGGATGCAGGAGAAGGTGATGTAGCAGTGGGTTCACTTGATGGACTAGAGGCAGGAGAAGGTGATGTAGCAGTGGGTTCACTTGATGGACTAGAGGCAGGAGAAGGTGATGTAGCAGTGGGTTCACTTGATGGACTAGAGGCAGGAGAAGGTGATGTGGCAGTGGGTACACTTGATACACTAGATGCAGGAGAAGGTGATGTAGCAGTGGGTTCACTTGATGGACTAGAGGCAGGAGAAGGTGATGTAGCAGTGGGTTCACTTGATGGACTAGAGGCAGGAGAAGGTGATGTAGCAGTGGGTACACTTGATGGACCAGATGCAGGAGAAGGTGATGTAGCAGTGGGTTCACTTGATGGACTAGAGGCAGGAGAAGGTGATGTAGCAGTGGGTACACTTGATGGACTAGAGGCAGGAGAAGGTGATGTGGCAGTGGGTACACTTGATACACTAGATGCAGGAGAAGGTGATGTAGCAGTGGGTTCACTTGATGGACTAGAGGCAGGAGAAGGTGATGTAGCAGTGGGTTCACTTGATGGACTAGATGCAGGAGAAGGTGATGTAGCAGTGGCTACACTTGATGGACTAGATGCAGGAGAAGGTGATGTAGCAGTGGCTACACTTGATACACTAGATGCAGGAGAAGGTGATGTAGCAGTGGCTACACTTGATGGACTAGATGCGGGTGAAGGTGATGTAGCAGTGGGTACATTTGATACACTAGATGTAGGAGAAGGTGATGTAGCAGTGGGCTCACTTGATGGACTAGATGCAGGAGAAGGTGATGTAGCAGTGGGTTCACTTGATGGACTAGAGGCAGGAGAAGGTGATGTAGCAGTGGGTACACTTGATACACTAGATGCAGGAGAAGGTGATGTAGCAGTGGCTACACTTGATGGACTAGATGCGGGTGAAGGTGATGTAGCAGTGGGTACATTTGATACACTAGATGTAGGAGAAGGTGATGTAGCAGTGGGCTCACTTGATGGACTAGATGCAGGAGAAGGTGATGTAGCAGTGGGTACACTTGATGGACTAGATGCAGGAGAAGGTGATGAAGCAGTGGGTACACTTGATACACTAGATGCAGGAGAAGGTAATGTAGCAGTGGGTACACTTGATGGACTAGATGCAGGAGAAGGTGATGAAGCAGTGGGTTCACTTGATCCACTAGATGCAGGAGAAGGTGATGTAGCAGTGGCCTCACTTGATGGACTAGATGCAGGAGAAGGTGATGAAGCAGTGGGTTCACTTGATCCACTAGATGCAGGAGAAGGTGATGTAGCAGTGGGTTCACTTGTTGGACTAGATGCAGGAGAAGGTGATGTGGCAGTGGGTACACTTGTTGGACTAGATGCAGGAGAAGGTGATGTAGCAGTGGGTTCACTTGATACACTAGATGCAGGAGAAGGTGATGGAGCAGTGGGCACACTTGATGGACTAGATGCAGGAGAAGGTGATGTAGCAGTGGCTACACTTGATACACTAGATGCAGGAGAAGGTGATGTAGCAGTGGGTACACTTGATACACTGGTTTCAGGAGAAGGTGATGTAGCAGTGGGCACACTTGATGGACTGGATGCAGGAGAAGGTGATGTAGCAGTGGGTTCACTTGATACACTAGATGCAGGAGAAGGTGATGTAGCAGTGGGTACACTTGATACACTGGTTTCAGGAGAAGGTGATGTAGCAGTGGGCACACTTGATGGACTGGATGCAGGAGAAGGTGATGCAGCAGTGGGCACACTTGATGGACTAGATGCAGGAGAAGGTGATGTAGCAGTGGGTTCACTTGATGGACTGGATGCAGGAGAAGGTGATGCAGCAGTGGGCACACTTGATGGACTAGATGCAGGAGAAGGTGATGTAGCAGTGGGTTCACTTGATACACTAGATGCAGGAGAAGGTGATGTAGCAGTGGGTACACTTGATACACTGGTTGCAGGAGAAGGTGATGTAGCAGTGGGTTCACTTGATACACTAGATGCAGGAGAAGGTGAGGTAGCAGTGGGTACACTTGATGGACTAGATGCAGGAGAAGGTGATGTAGCAGTGGGCTCACTTGATACACTAGATGCAGGAGAAGGTGATGTAGCAGTGGGTTCACTTGATACACTAGATGCAGGAGAAGGTGATGTAGCAGTGGGTTCACTTGATACACTAGATGCAGGAGAAGGTGAGGTAGCAGTGGGTTCACTTGATACACTAGATGCAGGAGAAGGTGAGGTAGCAGTGGGTTCACTTGATACACTAGATGCAGGAGAAGGTGATGAAGCAGTGGGTTCACTTGATACACTAGATGCAGGAGAAGGTGAGGTAGCAGTGGGTACACTTGATGGACTAGATGCAGGAGAAGGTGATGTAGCAGTGGGTACACTTGATACACTAGATGCAGGAGAAGGTGAGGTAGCAGTGGGTACACTTGATGGACTAGATGCAGGAGAAGGTGATGTAGCAGTGGGTACACTTGATGGACTAGATGCAGGAGAAGGTGATGTAGCAGTGGGTACACTTGATGGACTAGATGCAGGAGAAGGTGATGTAGCAGTGGGTTCACTTGATACACTGGATGCAGGAGAAGGTGATGTAGCAGTGGGCTCACTTGATACACTGGATGCAGGAGAAGGTGATGTAGCAGTGGGTACACTTGATACACTGGATGCAGGAGAAGGTGATGTAGCAGTGGGTACACTTGTTGGACTAGATGCAGGAGAAGGTGATGTAGCAGTGGGTACACTTGATGGACTAGATGCAGGAGAAGGTGATGTAGCAGTGGGTTCACTTGATACACTGGATGCAGGAGAAGGTGATGTAGCAGTGGGCTCACTTGATACACTGGATGCAGGAGAAGGTGATGTAGCAGTGGGTACACTTGATACACTGGATGCAGGAGAAGGTGATGTAGCAGTGGGTACACTTGTTGGACTAGATGCAGGAGAAGGTGATGTAGCAGTGGGTACACTTGATACACTGGATGCAGGAGAAGGTGATGTAGCAGTGGGCACACTTGTTGGACTAGATGCAGGAGAAGGTGATGTAGCAGTGGGTACACTTGATACACTGGATGCAGGAGAAGGTGATGTAGCAGTGGGTACACTTGATACACTGGATGCAGGAGAAGGTGATGTAGCAGTGGGCACACTTGATGGACTAGATGCAGGAGAAGGTGATGTAGCAGTGGGTACACTTGTTGGACTAGATGCAGGAGAAGGTGATGTAGCAGTGGGTACACTTGATACACTGGATGCAGGAGAAGGTGATGTAGCAGTGGGCACACTTGATGGACTAGATGCAGGAGAAGGTGATGTAGCAGTGGGCACACTTGATGCACTAGATGCAGGAGAAGGTGATGAAGCAGTGGGTACGCTTGATACACTAGATGCAGGAGAAGGTGATGTAGCAGTGGGCACACTTGATGCACTAGATGCAGGAGAAGGTGATGAAGCAGTGGGTACGCTTGATACACTAGATGCAGGAGAAGGTGATGTAGCAGTGGGCTCACTTGATGGACTAGATGCAGGAGAAGGTGATGTAGCAGTGGGCTCACTTGATGGACTAGATGCAGGAGTAGGTGATGTAGCAGTGGGTACACTTGATGGACTAGATGCAGGAGAAGGTGATGTAGCAGTGGGTACACTTGATGGACTAGATGCAGGAGAAGTTGTTGTAGCAGTGGGCTCACTTGAGACACTAGATGCAGGAGAGGGTGATGTAGCAGTGGGCTCACTTGATGGACTAGATGCAGGAGAAGGTGATGAAGCAGTGGGCTCACTTGATGGACTAGATGCAGGAGAAGGTGATGTAGCAGTGGGTTCACTTGATTGGCTAGATGCAGGAGAAGGTGATGTAGCAGTGGGCTCACTTGAGACACTAGATGCAGGAGAGGGTGATGTAGCAGTGGGCTCACTTGATGGACTAGATGCAGGAGAAGGTGATGAAGCAGTGGGCTCACTTGATGGACTAGATGCAGGAGAAGGTGATGTAGCAGTGGGTTCACTTGATTGGCTAGATGCAGGAGAAGGTGATGTAGCAGTGGGTACACTTGATATACTAGATGCAGGAGAAGGTGATGTAGCAGTGGGTACACTTGATGGACTAGATGTAGGAGCAGGTGAAATGGAAGCGGGTATATGTGATGTACCAGACGTAGATATTGGTGATGCAGTGGTGTACGGACTTGATATGCCAGGTGTAGGGGATACTGAAGTAGAAGCCGGCACGCTTGATATACTTGCAGCTAATGTACTGCTCATTGTTTGTGTTGAAGTACTTGAAGGTGATGTGTTAACCATTGAAGATGGACTTGTGGCTGTTCCTGCTGATGTTGATGTACTTGGTGAAGAAGTATTATCTTCAGGTGTTGATGATGCCGACTCTGCTGGTGTTGCTGTTGAAGTCCATGCCTGATCTGTCGTTGCACTGTTTGTCTGGATTTCTGATGTATTACTCAATATCGTAACAGGTGTCGATGACTGATTGGTCATACCTGAAACACAAAGTATACCCTTGATTTTCACAAGCTGCTACACCTTATTTATAGTTTTAAATTCCTGCCTCATATTTTTATATAGCAATTCGGAGGAATTTTAGGTATAACACCATATTTTTATGCTGTTTATGAAGCACAATTTTGATCAATGATGGTGCCTCGGGCTGAGACCATCAAACAGAGGGAATAAAATAATTCATTCTTTTTCAGATGCTGATAAATTAGCACTTTGCGCTCCCTTGAGTCAGCTGATTGCACTTAAAGCAATGTATGAACATAAATGCGCAATTGGCCCAGTGTCATGAATCTGCCTATAATTTAAATGAGGCAGATTAAGAACCAACGAAACTGGTCCATATCTCAAGGTAATATATTGAAACAATATATTTAGATCCCTGGTCACTTGAAATTCGTTAATCATTAATGATAAATAAACAAATTGGGCATCATATTCTTATATTGAAAAAAATAAAGCCCATGGGATTAAAGGGACACTGGCAGTGTGCACACAAAATTGCCTAAGGGACTGAAATCACGGAACAGTGGTGAACGGTTGTTTTCAGACTGGATGGAAGCAAACTGTGGTGTTCCCTAGTGGTCTGTATCAGGACCAATGCTCATTTTGATATAGATGTATATTATTGTTCTGGACTTGAGTCTCCAGGGCATAATGTCAAGGTCGTAGATGACACAAAACTAGGATTGTGGTGGACAATGAGGAAGGTAGTAACATACTTCAGGAAGACGTAGACAGACTGATAAAGTGGGAAGATACATGACAGATAAAATTTAACACAGAAAAGTATGAATTGATACATTTTGGTAGGAAGAATAAGGAGAGGCAATATAAACTAAATGTTAGAATTTCAAAATGAAGGCAGAAATCAAGAGCAGAAACTGGGAATGTAGGTACACAAATCTTTCGAGGTGGCTGGACAAGTTGATATGGCTGTTAAAAAAGCATACAGGATCCTTGGCATTATATAAAGTACAAAAGCAACGAAGTCATGCAGACCTTTTTAAAACACTGGTTTGGCCTCGGCTGGAGTAGTGTATTTCATTCTAGGCACCACACTTTAGGAAGAATGTCAAAGTCTTAGAGAGGGTACCAAAGAGATGTACTAGAATGGTACCAGGGATGACGGACTTCAGTTATGTAGAGAGACTAGAGAAGCTTGGAATATTTTCCTTAGAGCAGAGATGTTGAGAGATGATTTGACAGAGGTGTTCAAAATTATGAATGGCTTGATAGAGAAAATAAGCAGAAACTGTTTCCAGTGGCAGAAGGGTCAGTAAGCAAAGGATACAGATTTAGGTGATTGGCCAAATAAACAGAGAACATAAGAACATAAAAAATATGAACAGGATAGGTCATTCGGCCCCACAAACCTGCTCCATAAGATTGTAACTGATCTTCTACCTCAGCTCCACCTTCCCACACTATCCCCATATCGCTTGACTCCCTTAGCATCCAAAAGTCTATTGATCACTGACTTAGATATACTCAGCTACTGAGCATCCAAAGCTCTTTGCGGTAGAGAATTCCAAACGTTCACAACCCTTTGAGTGAAGAAATTTCTTCTCATCTCAATCCTAAATCATTGATCCCTTAATCTGAGGCTGTGACTCCCTTGTTATGGACTCCCCAGCCAGGGGAAGTGTCCTCTCAGCGTCTACCCTGTCCAGGCCACTTAAGAATTTTATATGTTTCAATGAGGTTGTCTCTCATTCTTCCAAACTCGAGGGAATATATCCATAGTCTACTCAATTTCTCCTCTTAAGACCATCTCATCATTGCAGAAATTAGACTAGTGAACCTGCACTGCACTCTCTCTAAGGCCAGTAAATCCTTCCTTATGTAAGGAGACCAAAATTGCACGGAGTACACAAGTGTCATCTCACCAAAGCCTTATACAATTGTAGCAAAATTTCTTATACTCCAATCCCTTTGTAACAAAGGCTAACATGCCATTTATTTCCCTAATTGCTTGCTGTAGCTGTACCAGCAGCAGCATTGGGAAACATATGTTTACACAGTAGATTGTTATGATGTGTAATGCACTGCCTGGGTGGTGGAAGCAAATTCAATAATAACTTTCAATAAGGAATGGAATAAATACTATGAAGGGAACAAATTTCAGGAGTGGAACTAGTTCGTTGACTTTACCAAAGAGCTGGTACAGTCACAATGAGCTGAATAGCCTTCTTCTGTGCTGTATCATTCTATAATTCTTTGATTCTGCAAATACTAATGACAGAAAATTGGATTAAAGTGCATAATAAATAATCTGCAATAATGGTTATTACATCAATATCAGTATTTGAGAAGCACATGCCATTGAAAACTATTCAGGTGGGTTCTGCTCTGGTCCCAACTTGCACACATCCAAACTGAGAGGTCTCAGAATCATTGGAAATTGGTCCTCGCATCAGACCTGAGGGAGAGCTGTGGCACTCATTGCACCTTACAAGGCAGTGAGGAGATCAATGGCAGGTCACCTGCCCTGCAGAATAGCGGAAGGGAAATTGGAGAAGACTACGGTGGGGGACCGGGCAGACAACAATTCCGATTCCTATGGAGTTAGAGGGGCACCCTTGCTTCACCTGGCTGCACAGGAATTACTTTTGTTAAGTAAAGCAAAATGAACTCACCTTATGCAAATTGCCGTGGGGACAGCTGAAGATTCCCAACACCTGCCCCACTAATCGCTGACTGATTTCTGGATGGGTGTTCATAACAGGTGCTGGCCCGTATTTTACATATTTAAAGGACCTTTTGTCTATTTTAGACATCTGTCCTAGATGCCTATAGAAAGAGCCCCACAAATTTAGAAGCAGGACCAACACATGTGCAGATTGGCCGCAGGTTGTCTCTCTGCTTATTGGTATGCTTTAAGCCAATTTTACACCCAAAAGAAAAGGACACACGCGTACTAACTTCTTCCCCACTGTAAGTACCTGCAGCAGCTATTGTTCCTGTACGTAACGCTTTGACAGGCTTTTATGTATGTTCGTAATGCCACCGTATATGGTGCGCTTTAAGAGCTATGTTCTGGTGAGAGTCTCTCACATTGTAATTATGTAATCAAAATGACTTCAAGATATTTTTCATCCATCATTTTTCTCAATTTGAATTCTAATATCCAAAATAAAATATAAATCACATGAATCATTCAAAACATGTATTTTACAATAATGTGATTAAATTAACCAATTGAATTTTCCTTTGTCTTTTAATGCCTTCATTAAAGTTGTTATGCAGACCCCCACCTGCCAAGAATGAAGCATATTAATTTTGTCATATGAACATTGATTTTAAACTGTTGCTGGAGTGAAGAAAGGACTTGTTAAAAGAAAAACACCAGACACTTGGCTGGAAGGACATTTGCATATTAACAGACAGTGCTTGTGAAGACAAAGGACTATTCCCTGCTCCACTTAACCCACAATGGACTTTGATCACCAGACATTGAAGGTGAAAGGAAGCACATGCTAAGATGATATAAATCCACAGAGCCAGGACTGGTTAAACCAGCTGGTCACATGACTAATTGGCTGGTCCAGTTTTTTTGAACTAGCCACAGGACTGTTTGAATTGAGAAAGCAGTTTGAAACTGAAGCTGAAGCAAGTCTCTCGCCTGGCTATCTCTCTCTCGCTCTCTCTCTCTCTCTCTCACTTTCTCCCAAGCCACCAGACCCATGGAAGACATGTAAACCTCAAGAGAGAAAAGACTCTGACCTCGAAACAAGTGCATTGGGCCCCAACGAATTGCAAGTCTGAGTGGCAACCAAAGACCTCACAGCAAACTCAAAAGACATTAAAATAGAAACCGACCTATGGCCATCAATTTTTCCCCTTTATTCTTTTCTACTTTTGTGTCTCTATATGCGTGTGTATTTATCGCGTATACATGCTAGCGTGGTCGCGTCGCATATTCATAGTCGGTAACCGGATTAGAGTTTAAGATTAATAAACTTCTACCTTTCTTGTTTAAAATCTAAGAAAACCTGTATGAATTGATTTCTTTGCCTTACTATTGGAAAATGGTTAACAAGGATTCACTAAGTGGGAGCTAAAACAGGGTGTTTTAAAAAAAAATTAAACCCTGTTACAGTTAAACCAGGCAAAAGCTCAGAGGGAACCCCTAGACCTTCTCACCTGATCATAACAAAGTTTTCAATTGAAGGCTTCAGGCTCTCTCAAAACCCAGGGCTTGGACCTGCTTTCATAGAATCATAGAATGGTTACAGCACAGAAGGAGGCCATTTGGCCCTTTGTGTCCGTGTCAGCTCTCTATAAACTCCACTTCCCCGCCTGTTCCCCATAGCCGTGCAAGTTTTTTCTCTTCAGATAATTATCCAATACCCTTTTGAAGGTCTCAAATGAATCTGCCTCCACCACACTCTCAGTCATTGCATTCCAGATCCTAACGACTTGCTGCATAAAAAAGTTTTTCCTCATGTCACTTTTGTTTCTTTTGCCATTCACCTTAAATCTGTGTCCTCTGACCCTTCTGCCAATGGGAACAGTTTCTCCCTATTTACTCTGTCGAGAGCCCTTATGATTTTCAACACATGCAGAACTGTTCTGTTCATAACCTTGACTCTGTTCGCTGAATTTGGTTTATGCAGTCTGGGCACGTGCAATCTACCTAATTTAACAGGATCCTTTCCTCTCACATTCTACTTATTGGCCTTACTGCAAATAATTTTGAAAAACAAGAGGAGTTTCAAGAGCTTTGCTGAGGTGTCACTTAATGCTGAGAGTGAGAAAGAGAAATGACAGTGTTTTGGTTACACACATTCTATTGTGGCATCTCATCCTAAATATTACAAGAAAAAATATGAAAAGAATAAAATACCAATTGTGAGCTTAATGTAACATGATAAAATGAAATATTTATTGGCAGACTTACCTAAACTTGCAGTTACCAACATTAAGTGAAAAAGTGTTCTGGGCTCCATGTTGAGACTGAAACACATCCATTCACTAACACCTCACATTAAGTAAGTGCTTGGTGCACTAAGTTCTATTTATAGCTTTCAAAGGTTCTTTTCTACGTAAATGATTATAGAATTGCAATGATCCATGTTGAGTCATTGTCTCTTCAATATGTCAATAATGTTTTGACAAGAAACAGGATTTCTTTCATTATGTGTAAGTAAAGCCAAGGGAGTGGCTAGCAATTCAAAAGTTTCGTACTTCAGACATTGCCATAGCTTAAATACCTACTTTTAACACTGGGTTTTCCAGATTTCAGCAATGCAGCAAATTTCTGTCTCAGTTATAGGTGTATACACACAGATGAACAATAGCAGGCAATAGCATTATAAAACTGACACCCTTTGAGGTAGCAGGATTTTTAAAATGTGTTCAGATAAACTCTCTAATGGAAATGTAAAATACGGCTCCACCATCTGCCTCTTGACCTCTGACACTATTTTGCCTAAATACCCTCCAGGATGTGGGTCAGAGTGACTGCCTCATTCAGTGTATCTCACCACCCTGTGGAAAACCCCTTGGCCTCTACTCAGCACCAGCAAACAGTGGCAACACTCTGTCTCACCACTCTGGGGCCGGTTGTGCTGTTGCAGTACACTAAGGCATCAATAGCAGTTTTTTTTAATTGAAGCAGTAACAATTGGCAAATCTAGGTCAATGTATAGTTTTTCCTTCATTATTATTTACCATTGATGTCAGAACATTTCCAAATTAAGCACTAATTTAAGAATTGTCAATCATCAACAACAGGTTTGCCATTAACTTTCTTGATAAAGAAATGAATATGCATTAAGATATTGCTGGGTGTGCCTTACTATTGGTGCACTGCACATAACTGGCTGACTTAGTGCGGCCATTTGGAGTGGAAATGGTGGTGTGGGAGGCCAGAGAATGACTTTGGAAGCATCTGGAAATCTGGCACTGTGACGTTGGTTCTGGATATAGTCAGCGACGGGAAAGCACCAAGGTGGCATTGCCTGTTAAAGCTGGCAGCACCGAGGCAAGGCCTCAGTGCTGCAATGGATAGGCAGCCATAAACAGCATTGCATAGAGGAAGAGGAGGGTGTGATGGCCATTGCCGGCCTCCAGTGCTGTGTGCTCTGCAATCGAGGTCATGGTCTTGGATGTTCTGCAAGGGGAGTCACAGTCTCGGTGTTCTGAAAGGTGGGTTGTGGTCTTGGATGCTCTGCAAGGGGAGGTCACAGTCTCAAGTGGTCTGCAAGTGGGGGCCAGGTCTCAGGTGCTCAAAAAGGGGGTTTCTTGGTTTTGGTGGCTGTATAGAGTGTGTTTGGTTGCTCATACTGCTAAATAAGAGGGTCAGCTATCAGCAAAGGTGGGCACTGAGGGCCTTCAGGCAATCTGCCAGGAGAAATAGCAAAAACTCAGCTGCCAAGACAGGGTCATCTCTGCATCGGCAGTGCTCTCTAGGCCCATTAGTCACCTCTCATGGGTATCATATATCCTGTCTTTTTGGACCCCCGTGGCTTGATGCTGCGCCTCCTACGGAGGGAGGGCAAAGAGGCAGGTGCGCCAGCCCGTGAAGCTCCACAACGAGAGCAGCAGGAGCCAGCACTGCCAAGAAGGACTCACCTGTGCCAGAGAGTGTACTGGACTCAAATCAGCTATCTCCAACTGTCCGAGCGGCATTGTCAGCGAAGACTGTGGTTCTCCACGTAGATCGTCACCGATTTATGCACCCTGCTGCAGGACGAGTTGCGACCTTTGGGATTCAGGGGTCACCCACATGGTGGCATGGAAGATCACAGTGGCACTAAACTTTTATGTGTTTGGATCATTCCAAGGATCTGCTGGGGACATATATGGGGTCATATATAGGGGGAAAGAGAGGAAGAGCAATAGTATTAGGGGATTCTATAGTCAGGGGAACAGATAGGCGCTACTGTGGACCACGGAGGAGGTGCCAGAGGACTGGAGAACAGCTAATGTGGTCCCACTATTTAAGAAAGGTTGTAGAGGTAAGCCAGGGAACTACAGACCAGTGAGCCTCACGTCAGTGGTAGGGAAACTATTGGAGAAAATTCTGAAGGAGAGAATCTATCTGCACTTGGAGAGGCAAAATTTGATTAGGAATAGTCAGCATGGCTTTGTCAGAGGGAGGTCATGCCTAACTAATTTTATTGAATTTTTTGAGCATGTGAGCAGGTGTGTAGATGAGGGTAGTGCAGTTAATGTAGTTTACATGGATTTCAGCAAAGCCTTTGACAAAGTCCCTCATGGGAGACTTATCAAGAAAGCAAATGCACATGGGATACAGGCTAACTTGATAAGGTGGATTCAAAATTGGCTTAGCTGTAGGAGACAGAGAGTGATGACAACGGTTGTTTTTGTGACTGGAAGCCAGTGTCCAGTGGCGTACCACAGGGATCTGTGCTGGGTTCCATTTTATTTGTCATTTATATAAACGACATAGATGACTATGTGGGGGGGGAGGATCAATAAGTTCGTGGATGACACAAAGATTAGCCGAGTGGTTAACAGTGAGGTTGAGTGTCTTGGGTTACAGGAAGATATAGACGGGATGGTCAAATGCGCAGAAAAGTGGCAGATGGAATTTAACACTGAAAAGTGTGAGGTGATACACTTTGGAAGGAGTAATGTGACACGAAGGTATTCAATGAATGGCCTGACACTGGGAAGTTCCGAGGAACAAAGGGACCTTGGTGTGTTTGTCCATAGATCTCTGAAGGCAGAAGGGCAGATTAATAGGGTGGTGATAAAGGCATATGGGACACTTGCCTTTATCAATCGAGGCATAGATTACAAAAGCAGGGAGGTCATGTTGAAGTTGTATAGAACTTTGGTAAGGCCACAGCTGGAGTACTGTGTGCAATTCTGGTTGCCACATTATAGGAAGGATGTGATTGCACTGGAGGGGTGCAGAGGCGATTCACCAGGATGGTGCCTGGGAAGGAACATTTAAACTATGAAGAGAGGTTGGAAAGGCTTGGGTTGTTTTCGCTGGAACACAGAAGACTGAGGGGTGACCTGATCGAGGTGTAGAAGATTATGAGGGGCATGGACAGGGTGGATAGGGAGCAGCAAAGAGGAGTTCCCTGATCAGGACCTTCCATACTTTGATCTTCACTCTAAGATGGGCAAGGTTAAACTTGCGTTTGTGATCTTGTGTGGAGGAAAATTCCTTCTTCTGAAGACTTGAACACATGTGAGAGCAGCAGGGAGAAGAAGATCCCAAACAGTGTAGGTGCGAGAACACAGCCCTGTTTCACTCAGGATAGGAAAGGGGTCTGATGAGGCACCGCTATGCTGAATTGTGCCTTTCATATTGTCATGGAATGAGGTGATGATACTTAGTAGCTTTGGTGGACATCCGATCTGTGCTTGTAGTCTGAAGAGACCACGTCTGTTGACAAGGTCAAAGGCTTTGGTGAGATCAATGAAAGCAACGTAGAGGGGCATCTGTTGTTCACGGCATTTCTCCTGTAGCTGGCGAAGGGAGAACAGCATGTCAATGGTGGATCTCTCTGCTCGAAAGCCACACTGTGCCTCAGGGTAGACCCACTCAGCCAGCTTCTGGAGCCTGTTTAAAATTTACATTACATTTAACGGTTTACATTACTGAATATTTAATTCATGTCATTTAGAAAAAAATCTTTTTGTAGATCTCAACGGGCTTATCATCCTTTCACTGCATCATCTAATTTGCATAGATTTGAAAACAACTGGATAGCAACAGTAATGAAGATAAAGTCTGAAAGCAAACGCACTGCAGATCAAATGAAGATTACCCATTCTTATCTGGCCCAAATTTGTCAAATTGCCTGAATTAAAAATGCAAATAAAGATAGTTTCTAATGAAGGATCTTCAGAAAAACCTGCTCTTCTCCTTTTGCTGTGTTTATTTCAGATTATTGATTTTCATCTCTGCTGTCTGAGAGCAGGCATTCAAGTCTAACAAAATTTCAGAGTGATATCATTTACAGGAAATGTGGAAAGGACAACTCTGTTGGTTAGATTGTCAAAATACACATATCCATGTTTTAAGAAAGACACTTTTGTGGTAAATTCTTCTTCTTCTTTGGCCTCCTTGTCTCGGGAGACAATGGGTAAGCGCCTGGAGGTGATCAGTGGTTTGTGAAGCAGCGCCTGGAGTGGCTATAAAGGCCAATTCTAGAGTGACAGACTCTTCCACAGGTGCTGCAGATAAAATTGGTTGTCGGGGCTGTTACACAGTTGGCTCTCTCCTTGCGCTTCTGCCTTTTTCTCTGCCCACTGCTAGGTCTCTTCGACTTGCCACACATTAGCCCCACCTTTACAGCGAAATCACATCAGCACTAAATGGATCTGTCTGGACCAGGCAGGTAACAGAGGAAAGAGATTAAAAGGTGCTAAGTGCTGGCCATCCATCAGAGGAGATGTGTTCATGATATTTCGATAAGGATCATCATAAAAAGGAAAAGATCGAAGGGTTTGGCACTGCAGTTATGTGAAGAAGGACGGGGACTGGTCATCTCAGATTCAGGCCTACAATCGACATTGGTAATGACCAGCCGTGTGAGTGATTGTAAGTTTTTCAGTCAAATCTTGAAGGGGTTTGTACTGTGGGGGCTGCAGTCGAGAAAGAGCGTCAGGAACAGTCAACCTGGCTTGTGGACCTACAATTCTCACCAGAAGGATTGTAAGTTATCAGCCAAATTCAAGGGGTATTTGGGTCCAAGAGTTTTAAAACAATTTTAAGTATAGCAACCAAATCTTGGGAGCGTTTGGGTTTTGCATTGGGTGAGTTTGGGGCAGAAACGTGGGTTTTGCCTGTGGTTTTTTTGTAAAAGGTTTAAATTAGTTTAGAGTTTGTAACAGGGTGTTAGGAGGGTTTTTTTTTTAAACAAACAGATTTGTGGTTCAGCCTAAACCTGTGTTTTGTGCAATGTTGTTCTTGTAATTCCCAAAGTCCAAGAACTGTAGTAAGGGGGTACAGGAACGGAACCTCTTACAAGACACATATTTAACACGTATCCATCCAGGAATGCTTTGGCTAACTGAGTAGATTATCTATATCACCCTTGTTAGCGGGACATTCAAAGTCATCTTGAGGCATTCATTAGTGGAGATGTCCCTCCATGGGGTGAACACTGACAAAATCACCTGACAGAAGTTTGGGTTTTAGACTTTGGGCCTCATTATAAACAAAGGGGATTGTGACAGTCTCCTCAATCTGTATTAAACTGGGAGTTTTGTTACACACAGCAGACAAGCTCCTGAGACTTTGAAATAGAGGCTTCATGTGTTAACCAGGCAGAATCTCTCCAGATATCATCACAAGTTTGAAGACCATCTGCAACTCTAGACCATCCAAGCCTACAGATTGCTACAGACAGAGACCCCAGGAGAAGAAAGCCACCTACAATTTTGTCTCCAAGAAAACCCTGATCCAGGTGGGCCAGCCACAAAGTGCACTTCCACCAACCAAAAACTTCAAGAGTGCAACTTCAGCCAGAAGACAACGGAATTACCCAATCCCCCACAGATTGTATGTTAACTTTTACTTGTTCTGGACTCTAATCTAAGCCAAACTATTTCTTGTCACTCTGTTCTTTATTTGTGTATATAATTCTCTTGTGCATGTATGAGTGAAAATGTTGCGTAATTTTATTATTTTATCTAGATGGTGATTAGTTTTTTATTAAGAACAATAAACTCACTTCTTCCTTGTTTAAATTCCACAAAACCTGTCCAATTGATTCTTTTACAATCACACCAAAGGAAAAGGTAAAACACTCACCACCGCCTTCTCAAGTGCAATTAGGGATGGGCAATAAATGTTGTCCTAGCCAGCAATGCCCACATTCCATGAATGAACAAAAAAAACCTCACTGAAGTGGTAAGAACAACCACTGTTTAAAAAGGACTATAACCTGTTGTGGTCAAAGAAGAGGAAGGGCAAGAGGGGAGCTTTGCGACCCCTCCTCACCTGATTGTATCAAAGTATTACAAGCATCCTTACCATTATGTAGAAATGTATTTTTCCTGCAAATAACATTTGACATCACTTTTAAGAAAAGCCAAACTCTATTTGGGACCCTTTATTTATTTTAGTAATTAAGTAAGGAACTGCTGCAATAATGTTGGTCCCTTTATCCAAATTCATTTTTTGAGGGATGAGCTTTTGTTGATTTGGGGTAAAATGCAGTGAACTTTGAGGAATGGAACATAATTATTATATCAAAGATCAAGATAAAGTGAAAAGTTACATCTACTTTGATTCAGAATCATCTGAGTTCGAAGGGTAACTTTCAAAAGCAAATTGGGTGTACACTTGAAAATGAAAAGCTTGCAGGGTTATGGAGAAAGAGTAGGACAGTAACCTTAATTGGGTAACCCTTTAAAGAGATGGCACAAGTTTGACTGGCTCAATGGCCTCCTTCTGTTTTGACTGATTCTAACATTTATTCATTGCCCAAACCCACTAAAACAGATTATGCAATCCTTGCTGTTTGTGGGTCCTCTCTCTGAAACTTGGCTGTTGTTGTGTCATGTAAAATGTCATAAAATTGTACAAAAACTTTAGTTAGAAGTTACTTACATCAATGATGTTTCTGTTGAATCAGTACTATTTACTTTATTCCCCCTCTCGTCATTCCCAGTTTGTGTTTCTCTCTCTCTACAGTTCATGTTTCTTTCTGACTCGTTCCCCAGCCATGGAAAACATCCTTCCATTCCATTACAATAAAGTCTTTGCAAAATCATAGCAGTTATTGAAACACCCTAATCATAAGGAAAGACTTTCCATTCCAGATCCTCTTCTCCTATGAAACGGCACGTTAATTTGTTCAAATTAAGTTAGCAAAGATTTCAGACATTGTTGCCTTTAACAAGACTTGATGATGAATGTCGTTATGCTTTTATAGGCATACTCATTTCATCTATCACCTCCATTCAGATAGTATCCAATGACAAATGTTCTCTGACAGACCAACGTTCATATTTTCATTGAAGTTTCCTCTTAATTAATATTGAGTTAAGGGATCATTCCTTTAACGAACATTCTTTGTAAAGTTTGAAGAAGTAACCTAACTGAAGCGTTCCAGCTTAAAAAAGGAATTGATCCACTTATGTTCACATGAGGTTATAAGTTAAAAAATCGGATAGTAGGAGGGGGTGGAATTGGACTTGCGGGCACACAGCAGACAGAAGCATATTTGCCAACCCATTATATGACACTCCCAATAATCATTTCTCCAGAAATCAATGGAACTGAATGTCAGGCTGTGTGTAAACCAGAAATCGATGTGAAACCACATGTTTGGTGTTGCAGCCATGTCCAATTTCACCCAAATGAGTGAGAAGTGAAATCAACCAAATGCTATTCAGTCAAATGTCGTGGAATAAGTTACTAGGGAAGGTCTCTTAAATAGACATTGATTTCATACTGTCATGAGTGTGCTTCCATTATTAATCAACGGATCAGATCTAAGCTCTGCAGTCCTGCCACATCCAGCTGTGAATTGTGGTGGACAATTAAACAACGAACTGGAGGAGGTGGCTCCACAAATATCCCCAACACATCAGTGCGAAAGATAAGGCTGAAGCATTTGCAACAATCTTCAGCCAGAAGTGCCAAGTTGATGATCCATCTCAGACACCTCCTGCAGTCCCCAGCATCACAGATGCCAGACTTCAGCCAATTTGATTCACTCTGCATGATATCAAGAAACGGCTGAAAGCACTGGATACTGCAAAGGCTATGGGCCCTGACAATATTCCGGCAATAGTACTGAAGAACTGTGCTCCAGAACTTGCCGTGCCCCTAGCCAAGCTGTTCCAGTACAGCTACAACACAAGCATCTACACTGCAATGTGGAAAATTGCCCAGGTATGTCCTGAACACAAAAAGCAGGACAAGTCCAACCCGGCCAATTACCGTTCCATTAGCCTACTCTCAATCATCAGCAAAGTGATGGAAGTTGTCATCAACAGTGCCATCAAGTGGCTCTTGCTTAGCAATAACCTGCTCAGTGACGCTCAGTTTGGCTTCCGCCAGGGCCACTCAGCTCCTGACCTCATTACAGCCTTGGTTCAAACATGGACAAAAGAGCTGAACTTAAGAGGTGAGGTGAGAGTGACTGCCCTTGACATCAAGGCAGCATTTGACCGAGTATGGCATCAAGGCACCCTAGCAAATCTGAGGTCAATAGGAATCTGGGGGAAAAACTCTCCGCTGGTTGGAGTCATACCTAGCGCAAAGGAAGATGGTTGTGGTTGTTGGAGGTTAATCATCTGAGCTCCAGGACATCACTGCAGGAGTTCTTTAGGGTAGTGACCTAGGCCCAACCATCTTCAGCTGCTTCATAAATGACCTTCCTTCAATCATAAGGTCAGAAGTGGGGATGTTCGCTGATGATTGCACAATGTTCAGCACCATTCGTGACTTCTCAGATACTGAAGCAGTCCAAGTCGAAATGCAGCAAGACCTGGACAATATCCAGTCTTGGGCTGATAAGTGGCAAGTAACATTCGCGCCACACAAGTGCCAGCCAATGACCATCTCCAACAAGAGAGAATCTAACCATTACCATCGCTGAATCCCCCACTATCAACATCATAGGGGTTACCATTGACCAGAAACTGAACTGGAGTAGCCATATAAATACCGTGGCTACAAGAGCAGGTCAGAGGCTAGGAATCCTGAGGCGAGTAACTCACCTCCTGACTCCCCAAATCCTGTCCACCATCTACAAGGCACAAGTCAGGAGTGTGATCACATACTCTCCACTTGCCTGGATGGGTGCAGCTCCAACAGCACTTAAGTAGTTCGACACCATCCAGAACATAGCTGCCCGTTTGACTGGCACCCCATCTACAAACATTCACTCCCTCCACCACTGATGCACAGTGGCAGCATTGTGTACCATCTACAAGATGCACTGCAGCAACGCACCAAGGCTCCTTAGACAGCACCTTCCAAATCTGCGACCTCTACCAACTAGAAGGCAGTAAATGCACCACCACCTGCAAGTTCCCCTCCAAGTCACACATCATACTGACTTGGAACTATATCACCGTTCCTTCACTGTCGCTCAGTCAAAATCCTGGAACTCCCTTCCTAACAGCACTGTGGGTATACCTACCCCACATGGACTGCAGCGGTTCAAGAAGGAAGCTCACCACCTTCTCAAGGGCAATTAGGGATGGGCAATAAATGCTGGCCTAGCCAGCGATACCCACATCCCATGAATGAATAAAAAAAATTTTTTTTTTGAGGAGTTGTGTTTACAAGTCTGTAGAAAATACCTGGACTTGCTTTTTTTTCTGAAGGGTCGCTGAAAGGACACTTGGGACTTTGTTTAAAAATAAACACTTACTGGAAGTCATGTCTTAAGCTAAGTAAACAGCTGGAGCCTTATAGACTATGGAACTGTTTGGACTTAGAGAAGTCACATGTCTGGGTTTATGGTTGACAGGAGTTTTGGTTTCATTTTTGGATATTGTTTGGTGTTCAGTTGTGGATAGCCTGCTAAGAGAGAAGCTACCCACCTCATCCTTTGCCACTTGTTTTGAAAAATGTTCTGAGAATCCAATGTGAAAGCTGAAACCACTCATGCAGTCTGCTGAAAAGCCTGCAAGACTACTCCTCGATATCTCCTGAACAGAACTGCTCCAGAAAGATCCCAGTGACAGTCGTCTACATGGATCCAGAAGCCAGACCAAAGGGCCATCTGGATTATTCTGTATGTTATCCTTTTCCTTCAAGAATTGACAATAATTTGGCCAAAGTATTTTTTTTAAAGTTGATCTTTGCAGAGCTCGTTTTTTCATTCTCCTTTTTTTTCTTTAACTATTGTGTGATTGTGTAAGGATATTTTAGAAGGGTAGATATTTATATTTTCATATTTCAAACTGTGTGTAAATAAGCTTTGCATCTTTATTGAAGAAGTGTTGTTTTGTAATAAATAAACAATTTTGTTGTTTTTAAAGAAACCTAGTTGGCGGATATTTATTCTGAAACTAATATGGATAAAATATATAATTGGTCGTATCGGTAACTGGGTAAAACATTTAAATATATGTTGTGACCACTGGAGTAGTGGAAATAGAGAAAGACAGTGCATTCCTCCAACCATGGTCATCACATATAATTAGGGGCTCATCCGGGATAACCTAAAGCCAATGAAGTGCAATTGTAAGTCAGGTGATGATAATTGAGAAGGAGAAAAGGAAAACACCAGGTTTCTTGTGCATTACACTACCAGAATGGCTGCTTTTGATGCAAGCCCATTTGTGCAGCAGTCTGGAATAAATTGTGATTCTTTAAAGGCATTGTCCGCTGAAGAGCTGTTAAATGTGGCAGAGCACTTGAAGGTAGATGTTAGATCAAAAATTAGGAGACCTTAAATTCAGAGGGCCAGAAAGCTGAAGATTGAAGTGAAAGAACCAGAGGGACAAGTAGAATCGTAAGAAGACAAGGTAACACTTACACAGATTCAGTTGGACAGGAGGAAGTTAGAGCTAGTATTTCAGAGAGAGGAAAAGGAAAAAAAATGAGCATTTCAAAGGAATCAAGCAGAGCAGCAGGAGAGAGAAAGGGCATTTCAAAGGAAAAGGACCATAGGACCATGGGAGCAGGAGTAGGCCATTCAGCCCTTCGAGGCTGCTCCACCATTCTACATCATGGCTGATCAATCTCAATGCCATATTCCCCCACCATCCCCATATCCCTTGATGTCATTAGCAACTATCGATCTCTGTCTTACTCAGTGACTGAACTTCCACCATCCTCTGGGACAGAGAATTCCAAAGGTTCACCACCCTCTGAATGAAGAGGTTCCTCCTCATCTCACTTCTAAATGGCTTGCCCTTTATTCTGAGATTGTGACCCCTGGTTCTAGACTCCACAGCCAGGGGAAACATCCTTTCTGGATCTACCCTGTCCATCCCTTTAAGAATTTTGTAAGTTTCTATGAGATCACCTCTCATTCTTCTGAACTCCAGCGAATACTCCTCAATCTCTCCTCATAGGACAATCTCACTATCCCAGGAATCAGTCTGGTGAATCTCCGTTGCACTCCCTCTATGGCAAGTATATCCTTCCTCAGGCAAGGGGACCAGAACTGCACACAATATTCCAGGTGCGGCCTCACCAGCACTCTATATAATTGAAGTAAGACTTCTTTGCTTTAAAAAATACTCTGCACCTCCACTCCTCCTACCAAAGTGGATAACCTCACACTTATCGACATTATATTTCATCTGCCATGTTCTTACCCACTCATTCAGCCTGTTCATATTCATATTCCCATCAAGTTTTGTGTCATCCGCAAACTTGAAAATATTACAATTGGTCCCCACCTCCAAATCATTGATATAGATTGTGAACAGCTAGGGTCCAAGCACTGATCCTTACGGTACCTGACTGGTCACAGCCTGCCAACCTGAGAATTTATTCTTACTCTCTGTTTTCTGCTTGTTTCCCAATCCTCAATCCATGTTCATGCAAAGCAGGTTAATAGGCAGAGCTCATGAAGTTTATGCCATGCTTTCCGAGGAGGCTTCTGCAGATTATGAGATGGCAAAAAAAGCTATTCTCGCTGTTTATGAGTTGGTCCCTGAAGCTTACAGGCAGAAATTTCAGAATGTCGGGAAATAGCCTGGGCGTACTTATATAGAATTTGAGAGGATAAAGCAAATTAATTTTGACCATTGGATGCAGGCACTAAAGGTAGAGGCCACATATGAGAACCTTAGGGAAACAGTGCTCCTGGAGGAATTTAAAAATTCACTGCCTCCATTAGTAAGAACTCATATAGAGAACCAGAAGTTTTCAACAGCCAGACAGGCTGATAGTTATGAGCTTGTCCACAGCCCAAATTTATTTTCCATTACCCCCATAAACCTGAGAAGGATAGAAGGTGGGGGTGTGGGGGGGGGGGGGGTGGTGAAAGGAAGACAAGTAGCCAGGGACGAGAAGGGACAGCTGGGAATGTACCAGGATCTCCGCCTCAGGACAGAAAGGAAGATGCTGAGGGTGGGAGTGCGGTCCAAAAGTCTAAGTGTTTCCATTGCCGGACACCAAGGCTTTCTCGGCATCGGCGGTCAAGGCGGGCCGCTCCCGCAAGTATTTCATGGGCCCCCCCCTGCCACGACCTCCGACATCAAGGGACTGGTAAAATTCAGCCCAGAAAATAAAACAGAAGCCTTTTTGTTCAGCTGCTGTCTCTCTGCCTTTGCCTCATATCATACTAAACCCAGCTAAACTTCACTCAAGTCCCAAGGACATCACAGATGGGGATTGACTGGGCCTCCATTCAAGGAAGAAGCTCTCAGACTGTTCTGGTGGGGATGGAGGTATAAAGGGATTGGATGTCTATGGCGAAAGAGGGTTGGTTCGGGCCTGGAAACTGGAAAAATGATGGATGCCATTTTTACATCTGCCCTGAATTGGCAAATTTAATCAAGTTTGCTTCCAATTTTCACCATTCCATTGCCTTCACATGGTATTTCTCTGACTTTTTCCTTCCTTTTTTTACTTCTCTGTCTCCGTTTCTGAGGATTGTCTATCAACCAGTATTCACTATAAGCCCAATATCTCCGACAACTACCTTGACTATACTTCCACACACCCCACTTCCTGTAAGGACTTTATTCCATTCTCCCAGTTTCTTCATCTGTGTTGCAGCTGTTCGTAGGATGCAACTTTCCATACTGAAGCTTTTCCCTCAGCTGAGAATACCACCACTACGGTTGACAGGGCCCTTGACCGTGCCCGATCTATTTCATGCACTTCTGATAGGATCCCTTCCCCTCACTTCCAGAACCATGATAGGGTTTGCCTTGTCCTCACCTTCAACCCCACCAGCCTTTGTACTTAATGGATCATCCTCCGCTATTTCTGTCACCTCTAACATGAAGCCACCACCAGACACATCTTCCCCTCCCCTTTCAGCATTCCAAAAGGATCATTCCCTCTGCAATACACCCTGGTCAACTCCTCAGTCACTCCAACACTCCCTCACTTCCCTATGGCACCTTTCTATATAAGTGCAGGTGACAAAGCATCTGCCCTTTTACCTCCTCTCTTATCAGAGTCCAAGGTCCCAGAAGCTCCTTCCTGATGAAACAGAGTTTTACGTGTAATTCTTTCAATTTAGTATATTGTGTTTGCTGCTCATGATGTGGTCTCTACACTGGGGAGACCAAACATAGACTGGGTGACTACTTTGCAGAACACATCTGTTCAATCTGCAAGAATGACCCTGAGCTTCCAGTTGCCTCTAATCTTAGTTCTGCACCTTTCTCCCACTCTGACCTTTCTGTCTTTGGCCTGCGACAGTGTTCCAATGAAGCTTGACAAGCTGGAGGAACAGCACCTCATCTTTTGACTGTGCATAGCTTTCCAGTCTCAACATTGAGTTCAGCAATTTTAGATCATAACCATTGCCCCCATTTTGTTTTATATTTCTCAGCTGGTTTGTTTTTTTTTCTCTCCTGTTTCTCCCTTATTTCCTTCACTTTGCATTTGGGCAGAGGTTGTTCATCATTCTGCCATTTACATCTTCTCTGGACACATCTTTTGTTTCTTTACTTGTCCCATTACCACTCCCTTTCACCTTGCACCATGAAACCTTTTGTCATTTAATCTCTCCGGCCCTTCAACCTATCACAGACCTTCCCTTTGGTTCTTCTTCCCAGCCTCCTTCCTTTCACTTCTTCAAAACCTATTACATTTCTAACGTTTCCCAATTCTGATGAAAGAGCACAGACCTGAAACGTTAACTCTGCATCTCTCTCCACAGATGCTGTCAGACAAGCTGAGTATTTCCAGCATTTTCTGTTTTTATTTCAAAAGTACTTATTTGGCTATAAAGCCTTTGGGATGCCCTGATGTTCTGGAAAGCACTATAGAAATGCAAGTCTTTCTTTCTTAGGTCACAGATCAGACATGATCTCATTGAATGGCTGAATAGGCTTGAGGGGCTAAATGGTCTGCTCTTGCTCCTGTTTTCTTTATTCATTCAGAAGATGTGTGCAGCACTGACAAAGCTCGCATTTATTGCCCATTCCTAATGGCCCTTGAGAAGGTGGGGGTGAGCCGCCTTCTTGAACTGCTGCAGACTGTGTGTTGTAGGTACATCCACAGTGCTGTCAGGTAAGGAGTTCCAGCATGTTGACACAGCAAAGATGAAGGAACCGTGATATATTTCCGAGACAAGATGATGTGTGACTTGGAGGGGAACTTGCAGTTGGTGGAATTCCAATGTGCCTGCTGGCCTTGTTCTCCTAGGTGATAGATTTTGCAGGATAGTACGTTTCTGTTGATGAATGGTAGTGGATGGGGTGCCGATCATGTGCACTGTTTTGTTCTGATTGGCGTTGAAGATCTTGAGTGTTTTTGGGGCTGCATCCAGGCAAGTGGCTCTTGGCTTGTGCCTTGTAAGCTCTCTCTTGTTGGAAATGGTCATTGCCTGGCACTTCTGTGGTGCAAATGTCACTTACTACTGACCAGCGCAAGTCTGAATGCTGTCCAGGTCTTGCTGCATGCAGGCACAGACTGCTTCAGGATCTGAGGAGTTGCGAATGTGCAATCATCAGTGAGCATTCTCAGTTTTGACCTTATGATGGAGGGAAGATTGGTGATGAAGCAGCAGAAGAAATTTGGGCCTGGGACACTGCCCTGAGGAATTCCAGCAGTGATGTCCTGGGCAGAGATGATTTCCTCCAACAACCACAACCATCTTCCTTTGTGCTAAGTATGACTCCAGTCAGTGAAAAGTTTTCCTCCTAATTCCCATTGATTTCAATTTTACTAGGGCTCCTTGATGCCATAATTGATCAAATGCTGCCTTGATGTCAAGAGCAATCACACTCACTTCACCTCTGGAATCCTGCTCTTTTGTCCATGTTTGAACCAAGGCTGTAATGAGGTCAGGAACTGTGGTCCTGGCTGAACCCAAACTGACCGTCAGTGAGAAGGTTATTGCAGCATAAGTGCCTCTTGATAGCACTGGCAATGGCACCTTCCATAATTTTGCTGATGATTTATGGTCAGGATATACCTGGGCAATTTCCAACTTTGTCGGGTAGATGCCAGTGTTGTAACTGTGCTGGAACAGCTTAACTTGAGCTAATTCTGGAGCACAAGTCTTCAGTACTACAGCCAGGATGTCATCAGGGCCCATAGCCTTTGCAGTATCCAGTGTACTCAGCCATTTCTTGATATCATGTGGAGTGAATTGAATTGGCCGAAGACTGCTATCTGTGATGGAGGGGACTTCAGGAGGAGGCCTAGATTGATCGCTTTTGGGTTTTTTTCATCGTTCCAGGGATGTGAGCATCTCTGATAATTAGAGATGGGTAACAAATTCTGCCTTGCCAGTGGCACTCACATCCCAGGAACAAATTAAAAAAAGATGGTTGCAAACATTTCAGCCTTGTTTTTTGCACTGATGTGCTTCAGATGTTCACAGAGTCTCCTCCTCCTATTATTTGTTAATTTGTCCACCACCACTCATACTGGATGTAGCAGGACTGCTGAACTATGGTACGATCTGTTAGTTGTGGTATCCCTTAGCACTGTCAATAGCATGCTACCTCCACTGTTTAGCATGCATGTAGTCCTGTGTCGCAGATTCACAAAGTTGACGCCTAATTTTTAGGTATATAGTTTTGGTAGGGAAAGATCAAGGAAGCTTTTTCCTCGTGTTAGTTTTCACACCACCCGCAGCAGGCCCCATCTGGCAGCTACCTCCTTCAGGACATGGCTAGCTCGGTCAGTCATAATACTATCGAGCCACTGTTGTGATGGACTTTGAAGTCCTCCATCCAGAATACATTCTGTGCCTTTGTCACTCTCAGTGCTTCCTCCAAGTGGTGTTCAACATGGAGGAGTACTGATTCATCAGCTGAGGGAGGGCGTAGATGGTAATCAGCAGCAGGATTCTTTACCCATGTTTGACTTGATGCAATGAGGCTTCATGGGGATCAGAGGCAATGTTGAGGACTTGCAGGGCCACTACCTCTTGACAGTGTACCACTGTGCTGCCAACTCTGGTGGGTCTGTCCTGCCAAAGAGACAGGACATACCCTGGGATCATGGTGGAGGAGTTAGGGTGTTGCCTGAAAAGTATTATTTTGTGAGTATGACTATTTTGGGCATTGCTTGACAAGTCTGTGGAACAGCTCTCTCAAAGTTGGCACATGTCCACAGATGTTAATGAGGAGGAATTTTCAGGGTTGCTGGGCTGAGTGTGCTTTTGAGGTATCCTATCCACTGTCTCGGTCAATGCTGGGTCCTTGGTCCAGCTTTATTCTTATTCTGACTGAAAACAACTCTTCCCGTTGTTTTCATCTGATGTTGGGGGAAAATTTGAATGAGCCCAATTTTCAGGCACAGGGGCCGTGATGCACAATTACACTGCTTCTGGTCCTGTTCTGGCAGGCAACATGCAAACTTAATGGACAGGAGCGGCGGCTGGTGTGGATCATGGCGGCCATCTTGCATGTGACTCACATGGCCGCGCTGCCGCGATTACACAGCAGGCGGCTGCATACCAATATGTGGTCGGCCACCCCCACCCCAATCATGTGGTGGGGGCGGCATTGGCCACACGATGAACAGCGCTACCTGATGCAGGAGTAGGTGCTGGTGCCATCCCTACAAACCGTATTGCCCCCTTATCCATAGATACAATGCAGAGTTGCCCACTTCCCCCTTATCCATACACACAATGCAGAATTGCCCCCTTAGCCCCTTATCCATACACACAATGCAGAATTGCTCCCTTCCCCCCTTATCCATATATACAATGCAGAGTTGCCCCCTTCCCCCCTTATCCATATATACAATGCAGAGTTGCCCCCTTCCCTCCTTATCCATATATACAATGCAGAGTTACCCCCTTTCCCCCTTATCCATATATGCACAATGCAGAGTTGCCCCTTCCCCCTTCATCCATATATACAATGCAGAGTTGCCCCCTTCCCCCCTTATCCATATATGCACAATGCAGAGTTGCCCCTTCCCCCCTTATCCAGACACACAATGCAGAGTTTCCCCTTCCTCCCTTATTCATACATGCACAATGCAGAGTTGCCCATTCCCCCTTTATCCATATATATAATGCAGAGTTGCCCCCTTCCCCCCTTATCCATATATGCACAATGCAGAGTTGCCCCTTCCCCCCTTATCCATACACACAATGCAGAGTTGCCCCCTTCCCCCTTATCCATATATACAATGCAGAGTTGACCCCTTCCCCCCTTATCCAAATACACACAATGTAGAGTTGACCCAGAGGAGCCTCCACACCTGACCTTGTCCTTGCTACCTGTGTGGATGAAGAGAAGGACTGCAAGGTGGATGAGTGGACTGACCATGGCACCATGGTGAAAGATGCCATTCCAGTGTGGGGAGTGAAGAGGAATGTGGTAGTGCTCGGAGACAGTATAGTCAGGGGGATAGATACTGTTCTCTGTAGCTGTGACCGGGAGCTCTGACAGCTGTGTTGCCTGCCCAGTGACAGGGTGAAGGACATCTCCTTGCAGCTGGAGACGAACTTGGTGTGGGAAGGGTATGATCTGGTTGTCGTAGTCCAAGTGGGAACCAATGACATAGGTAGAATCAGAAATTATGTTCTGCTTAGAGAATTTGAGGAGTTAAGGTCCAAACTAAAATGCAGAACATCAAAAGTAATCATCTCCAGATTATTACCTGAGCGAGGTGCAAATTGGCACAGGGTCAACAGATTAGAAAGCTAAATGTGTAGCTCAAAGTATGGTGTGGAAAGAAGGGGGTTTGATTCTTGGGGCAATGGCATCAATACTCAGGGAAGAAGGAGCTGTTCTGCTGGAATGGGCTTCACTTGAACCAGGCTGGAACCAGTGTCCTGGCCAATTGCATAACTAGGGATGTGGACAGGGCTTTAAGTGAACAGAGGGGGCGGGGAAGGTTTGGGTGAAGGGAAATTTAAAAATCCAAAGAGAGAGGTCAGGGCATTGGAGCAGGATAGTGATGTGGATAACTCCCAACAGAATGGGACAGGAAGGGACAGAGAGTTTAACAAAAATTGTACATTGGCAAACAAGGTCATTGCAGGGAATAGAGGTAAGAAAATGAAATTAAAGTTCCTTTATCTGAATGCACAAAGCATCTGTAATGCGATGGATGAACTTGTGACACGAGCAGAAATAAATAATCTAGATCTCATTGCCAATACTGAAACATGGTTACAAGGAGATCAAAGTTGGGAAATGAATATTCCAGGGTACAGCATATTTCGGAGAGACAAAGAGAATGGAAAAGGGGGAGGGGTAGCCCTGATAGTAAAGGATGGCATAAGGACATTAATAAGAAGGGATCTGGCCTCAGAAGATCATGAAGTTGAATCAATTTGGGTGGAAATTAGGAATAGCGGGAGTCATAAAACACTGGTCTGAGTAGTTTACAGGCCCACTAACAGTAATTATATAATTTAATGGACAGAACATTAAATTGGAAATTATTACAGCGTATAAAAAAGGTAATGCATTAATTGTGAGGGGCTTTAATCTTCATATAGACTGGGACAATTGAATTGGCAACAGTGGACCAGAAGATGAATTTGTAGAATGCTTTCATGACAGTTTCTTGCAGCAATACTTTGTAGAACCGACTAGGGATAAAGTTGTCTTCGATCTCGTATTGTATAATGAAGCAGGGTTAATAAGCAATGTCATAGTAAAAGATCCACTGGGAAATAGTGATCATAATACCATTGAATTTCATGTTAAGTTTGAAAGTGACCTGTTTCAATCACAAACAAGAGCCTTAACCATAGCCAATTATGAAAATATGAAGGGAAAACTGGCTAAGGTTAATTGGGTAAATAGACTGGAAGGAATGTGGGAAACATTAAAAGAAACAATTCAAAGGGTTCAATAAAAGTACATTCCGTTCAAAAACAAAAACTTGTCCAGAAAGATCCATCACTGGCTCACTCAGGAAGTTAAGGAGAGTATTAGACTAAAAGAAGAGGCTTACAATGTTGCAAAAATAGTAGCAAGTCTGAGGATTGGGAGTGTTTTAGAAACCAGCAAAGGGCCACCAAAATGTTGATAAAAAGGGAAAAAATAGAATGAGAGTAAGCCAACCAGCAATATAAAAACAGACTGTAAGAGCTTTGATAAGTATATAAAAAGAGAGTAGCTAAAGTTGATGTTGGTTCCTTAGAGGCAAAGACAGGAGACATTGTGTCCCAGACACTGCAATCACCATCCCTGGGTATGTCCTGTCCCACAGGCAGGACAGACCCAGCAGAGGTGGTGGCACAGTGGGATACAGTAGGGAAGGAGTTGCAGTGGGAGTCCTCAACATCGACTCCAGACCCCATGAAGTCGCATGGCATCAGGTCAAACATGGACAAGGTAACATCCTACTGATTACCACCTACCACCCTCCCTCAGCTGATGACTCAGTACTCCACCATGTTGAACACCACTTGGAGGAAGCACTGAGGGTGGCAAGGGCACAAATTGTACTCTGGGTAGGGGACTTCAATGTCCATCACCAAGAGTGGCTCGGTAGCACCACTACTGACCGAGCTGGCCGAGTCCGAAAGGACATAGTTGCTAAACTGGGTCTGTGGCAGGTGGTGGCGGAACCAACAAGAGGGAAAAACATACTTGACCTCGTCCTCACCAATCTGCCTACTGCAGATGCTTCTGTCCATGACTGTATTGGTAGGAGTGACCACCGCACAGTCCATGTGGAGACGAAGTCCCGCCTTCACATTGAGGATACCATCCATCATGTTGTGTGGCACCATCACCATGCTAAATGGGATAGATTTCAAACAGATCTAGCAATGCAAAACTGGGCATCCATGAGGCACTGTGGGCCATCAGCAGCAGCAGAATTGTACTCAACCACAATCTGTAACCTCATGGCCCAGCATATCCCCCACTCTACCATTACCATCAAGTCAGGAGACCAACCCTGGTTCAATGAAGAGTGCAGGAGGGCATGCCAGCAGCAGCACCAGGCAGACCTCAAAATGAGGTGTCAACCTGGTGAAGCTACAACCCAGGACTACTTGCATGCCAAACTGCATAAGCTGCAAGTGATAGACAGAGCTAAGCGATCCCATAACCAACGGATCAGATCTAAGCTCTGCAGTCCTGCCACATCCAGCCGTGAATGGTGGTAGACAATTAAACAAATAACTGGAGGAGGTGGCTCCACAAATATCCCCATCCTCGATGATGGGGGAGCCCAGCAAATCAGTGCAAAAGATAAGGCTGAAGCATTTGCAACAATCTTCAGCCAGAAGTGCCAAGTTGATGATCCATCTCTGCCCCCTCCTGAAGTTCCCAGCATCACAGATGCCAGACTTCAGCCAATTCGATTCACTCCACGTGATATCAAGAAACGACTGAAGGCACTGGACACTGCAAAGGCTATGGGCCCTGACAATATTCCGGCAATAGTAATGAAGACCTGTGCTCCAGAACTTGCTGCGCCCAGCAACAACACTGGCATCTACCCTGCAATGTGGAAAATTGCCCAGGTATGTCCTGTACACAAAAAGCAGGACAAATCCAACCCGGCCAATTACTGCCCCATCAGCCTACTCTCGATCATCAGTAAAGTGATGGAAGGTGTCATCAACAGTGCCATCAAGCAGCACCTGCTTAGCAATAACCGGCTCAGTGACGCTCAGTTTGGGTTCTGCCAGGGCCACTCAGCTCCTGACCTCATTCCAGCCTTGGTTCAAACATGGACAAAACGGCTGAACTCAAGAGGCGAGGTGAGAGTGACTGCCCTTGACATCAAGGCAGCTTTTAACCGTGTATGGCATCAAGGAGCCCTAGCAAAACTGAGGTTAATAGGAATCAGGGGAAAACCCTCCGCTGGCTGGAGTCATACCGAACACAAAGGAAGATGGTTGTGGTTGTTGGAGGTCAAGCATCTGAGCTCCAGGACATCACTGCAGGAGTTCCTCAGGGTAGTGTCCTAGGCCCAACCATCTTCAGCTGCTTCTTCAATGACCTTCCTTCAATCATAAGGTCAGAAGTGGGGATGTTCGCGGATGATTGCACAATGTTCAGCACCATTCGTGACTCCTCAGATACTGAAGCAGTCCATGTAGAAATGCAGCAAGACCTGGACAATATCCAGGCTTGGGCTGATAAGTGGCAAGTAACATTCGTGCGACACAAGTGCCAGGCAATGACCATCTCCAACAAGAGAGAATCTAACCGTCTCCCCTTGACATTCAATGGCATTACCATCGCTGAATCCCCCACTAACAACATCCTAGGGGTTACCATTGACCAGAAACTGAACTGGAGTAGCCATATAAATACCGTGGCTACAAGAGCAGGTCAGAGGCTAGGAATCCTGAGGCGAGTAACTCACCTCCTGACTCCCCAAAGCCTGTCCGCCATCTACAAGGCACAAGTCAGGAATGTGATGGAATACTCTCCACTTGCCTGGATGGGTGCAGCTCGACACCATCCAGGACAAAGCAGCCCGCTTGATTGGCACCCCATCTGCAAACATTCACTCCCTACACCACCGACACACAGTGGCAGCAGTGTGTACCATCTACAAGATGCACTGCAGCAATGCACTAAGGCTCCTTCGACAGCACCTTCCAAACTCGCGGCCTCTACCAACTAGAAGGACAAGGGCAGCAAATACATGGGAACACCACCACCTGCAAGTTCCCCTCCAAGTCACACACTATCCTGACTTGGAACTATATCACTGTTTCTTCACTGTCGCTGGGTCAAAATCCTGGAACTCCCTTCCTAACAGCACTACCTACCTACCCCAAATGGACTGCAGCGGTTCAAGAAGGCAGCTCACCACCACCTTCTCAAGGGCAATTAGGGATGGGCAATAAATGCTGGCCTAGCCAGCGTCGCCCACATCCCATGAATGAATTTAAAAAAAAATTATCATGGGGAATGAGGAAATGGTAGAGGCATTGAACAAATATATTGTATCTGTCTTCACAGTAGAAGACACAAGTTCCATACCTGAAATAGGCAGTAACCTAGGGGCTAAAAAGACTGAGAAAGTTAAGGATATTGACATCAGCCAGGAAGAAGTATTGGAGAAACTTGAGGGACTAAAATCTGACAAGTCCCCAGGACCAGATGGCCTACATCCTCGGGTTCTAAAAGAGATAGCTGCAGAGATAATGGATGCACTGGCTATGATTTTCCAGAATTCCTTAGATTGAGGAGTGGTTCCCTCAGATTGGAAATGTTACGCTGCTAACCAAGAAAGGAGGTAGAGAGAAAACAGGGAACTATAGACCAGTTAGTCTAACACCAGTCATTGGGAAGATGCTGAAAACTATTAGTAAAGTCTTAACATTGCACTTGGAAAAGCATAATATGATTAGAATAAATCAGTATGGTTTTACAAAAGGGAAATCCTGTTTGACAAACTTATTAGAGTTTTTTGAGGATGCAACTAATAGGATAGATGAAGGGGAACCAGTAGATGTAGTATACCTGGATTTTCAAAAGGCATTTGATAGGATGCCACATAAAAGGTTAATAGGCAAGATAAGGGCTCCTGGTGTTGGGGGTAATATATTAGTATGGGTAGAGGATTGGTTAACAGACAGGAAGCAGAGAATGGGCATAAATGGGGAATTTTCAAGTTGGCAGGCAGTGAATAGTGGAGTACCACAAGGATTAGTGCTGGGGCCTCAGCTATTTATATGCTATATTAATGACTTGGATGAAGAGACAGAGAGTAATGTATCTAAGTTTGTTCATGATACAAAGCTCGGTGGAAAGGTAAGCTGCAGGGAGGATGTAGAGAGGCTACAAAGAGATATAGACAGGTTACATGAGTGGGCAGATGGCAAATGGGGTATATTGTTGGGAAGTGTTAAGTTGTTCACTTTCATTGCAAAAATAGAAAAGCAGAATATTTTTAACAGATGTGAAACTTTTAAGTGTTGATGTGCAGAGAGACTTGGGGGGTGCGGGGTGGGGTGTATACATACAAGGAATGCACAAAGTTAACATACAGGTGCAGCAGGTTATTAGGAAGGCAAATGTCATGTTGGCCTTTTTTGCAAGAGGATTGGAGTACAGCAATAAAACAGTCTTACTAAAATTGTATAGGGCTTTGGTAAGACCGCACCTGGAATACTGTGTGCACTTTTGGCCTCCTCATTTAAGCAAGGATATACTTGCACTGGAGGAAGTGCAGCAAAGATTTACTAAATTGGTCCCTGGGAAGAGGGCGTTGCCCTATGATGAAAAGCTGAGCAAATTGGGCCTATATTCTCTGGAGTTTAGAAGAATGAGAGGCGATCTAATTGAGGCATACAAGATTCTGAAAAGGCTTGATAGGATAGAAGCTGAGAGATTGTGCCCACTGGTCAGGGAATCTAGAACAGGGGGACACAGTCTCCAGGATAAGGGGTCAATCATTCAGGACTGAGATGTGGAGAAATTACTTCACTCAAAGGGTTGTGAATCTTTGGAATTCTCTACCCCAGAGGGCTGTGGATGCTCTATCATTGATGACATTTAAAGAACAAAGAACAAAGAACAGTAAAGCACAGGAACAGGCCATTCGGCCCTCCAAACAGGCGCCGATCTTGATGCCTGCCTAAACTAAAACCTTCTGCACTTCCGGGGACCATATCCCTCTATTCCCATCCTATTCATGTATTTGTCAAGATGCCTCTTAAACATCGTTATCGTACCTGCTTCCACCACCTCCCCCGGCAGCAAGTTCCAGGCACTCACCACCCTCTGTGTAAAGCACTTGCCTCGCACATCCCCTCTAAACTTTTCCCCTCGCACCTTAAACCTATGTCCCCTAGTTACTAACTCTTCCACCCTGGGAAAAAGCTTCTGACTATCCATTCTGTCCATGCCATTCATAACTTTGTAAACCTCTATCATGTCGCCCCTCCACCTCCTTCGTTCCAGTGAAAATAATCTGAGTTTATCCAACCTCTCCTCATAGCTAATGCCCTCCAGACCAGGCAACATCCTGGTAAACCTCTTCTGTACCCTCTCCAAAGCCTCCACGTCCTTCTGGTAGTGTGGCGACCAGAATTGTATTCAATATTCTAAGTGTGGCCTAACTAAAGTTCTGTACAGCTGCAGCATGACTTGCCAATTTTTATACTCTATGCCCCGACCAATGAAGGCAAGCATGCCGTATGCCTTCTTGACTACCTTATCCACCTGCGTTGCCACTTTCAGTGACCTGTGGACCTGTACGCCCAGATCTCTCTGCCTGTCAATACACCGAAGGATTCTGCCATTTACTGTATACTTCCCACCTGCATTAGACCTTCCAAAATGCATTACCTCACATTTGTCCGGATTGAACGCCATTTCTCCGCCCAACCGATCTATATCCTGCTGTTTCCTCTGACAATCCTCATCACTATCCGCAACTCCACCAACCTTTGTGTCGTCCGCAAACTTACTAATCAGACCAGCTACATTTTCCTCCAAATCATTTATATATACGACAAAGAGCAAAGGTCCCAGCACAAATCCCTGTGGAACACCACTAGTCACATCCCTCCATTCAGAAAAGCACCCTTCCACTGCTACCCTCTGTCTTCTATGACTGAGCCAGTTCTGTATCCATCTTGCCAGCTCACCTCTGATCACATGTGCCTTCACCTTTTGTACCAGTCTGTCATGAGGGACCTTGTCAAAGTCTTTACTGAAGTCCATGTAGATAACATCCACTGCCCTTCCTTCATCAATCATCTTCATCACTTCCTCAAAAAACTCAATCAAATTACTGAGACACGACCTCCCCTTCACAAAACCATGCTGCCTCTCGCTAATAAGTTTGTTTGTTTCCAATTGGGAGTAAATCCTGTCCCGAAGTATCCTCTCTAATAATTTCCCTACCACTGACGTAAGGCTCACCAGCCTATAATTTCCTGGATTATCCTTGCTACCCTTCTTAAACAAAGGAACAACATTGGCTATTCTCCAGTCCTCTGGGACCTCACCTGTAGCCAAGGAGGATGCAAAGATTTCTGTCAAGGCCCCAGCAATTTCTTCCCTTGCCTCCCTCAGTATTCTGGGGTAGATCCCATCAGGCCCTGGGGACTTATCTACCTTAATGCTTTGCAAGACACCCAACACCTCCTCCTTTTTGATAATGAGATGACTGAGACTATCTACACTCCCTTCCCTAGGCTCATCATGCACCAAGTCCTTCTCTTTGGTGAATACTGATGCAAAGTACTCATTTAGTACCTTGCCCATTTCCTCTGGCTCCACACATAGATTCCCATCTCTGTCCTTGAGTGGGCCAACCCTTTCCCAAGTTTCCCTCTTGCTCTTTATATACGTATAAAAAGCCTTGGGATTTTCCTTAATCCTGTTTGCCAATTACTTTTCATAACCCCTTTTAGCCTTCCTGACTCCTTGCTTAAGTTCCTTCCTACTGTCTTTATATTCCTCAAGAGATTCGTCTGTTCCTAGCCTTCCAGCCCTTACGAATGCTTCCTTTTTCAGGTTGAGGTTCAGGTTTAAGGTTGAGGTAGATAGATTTTTGGTCTTGCAGGGAATCAAGGGATATGAGGAGTGGGCAGGAAAGTGGAATTGAAGCCCAAGATTGGCCATGATCATATTGAACGGCGGAGCAGGCTCGATGGGCCATATGGTCTTCATCTGCTCCTATTTCCTGTGTTCTTGTGACAGCAGAATCGTCCTCCACAGAGTCACTGCAGCTTCCCTGGGGCGGCGCCTCAGCAATCCTAGTGATCTGTTGGAGGACAGATTGCTGGATCACTGTAAAACCCTGCAAGCCCCTTGGTTTACTCGTATCCGCAGCCATGATGGCAGCAGTCTGAGCCTGCACGAAGTCAAGTTGGGCTTGAAGGCAAGAATGCTGAGATTTCATGACCTCAGTTTGAGCTTCCATGGCAGCACTGTGACATTGGCAGCTTACAATGGAAGCTGAGACACCAGCTACCAGATGCTGCAATCTGGTTCAGTTCTATCATGGAGTTGGCCACCACTTCCACACTGGAAACGATGGGCTCTGAGCTCTGTGCAAAGGCAGCTTCCAAGTTGGGACAGGAATTCTACATGTTTCTTGACAGTGACAACAGGCACTTTGGCAGGCCTGCCAATGTACTAAACAGATCTATGTGTAAGCCCATCAGGGTACACAGCTCCAGCAAAATCCTTATCTGAGACCTCTGCAGCAGAACCCGTCTGCGACCTCACCCTCTGGTGAGTTGGCACAAGTGCTATATTTCCTCCTGGCTTGGCTGTAGCCCATTCATGCTAGGCGACTCACCACATGCTGATCCACCTCTATACTACCCTCTAAAGTACACACAGTACCAGTATCAGAGCTAGTTGCTGGAAGTGTCAGATCAAGTGATGATGCTTCTTCATCACACACCTGCTTTTGCTCACACCCTTCATGGTGAAGCTGCACTGGTTGGCCAGGTAGCAATTCTTATGTTCCTGCAAGGAAATATGCAGAAGGGGAGGGCTGAGATGAGGGAAAGGTGGTGCACTGGTAAGCTAAGCACATGCAACCTGCTCTTCATACGAGAATAGCAGAATGAGAAAGCGCATGAGGCAGAAAGATATCATCATCCTGAAAGTCGTTGGTGTCACCTGTTATGACCGAGGTTGGAAGAATTCACTGTCTTTCTCTCGTTCCACAACTCCACTGCTGACAACATATATTTAAACATTTTACCCAGTTACCGATACGGCCAATTATATACTTTATCGAAATTAGTTTCAGAATAAAAATCTGCCAACCAGGTTTCTTTAATAAACAACAAAATTGTTGATTTATTGTAAAACAAGACTTATTCAATAAAGATGCAAAGCTTATTAACACACAATTTGAAATAATGAAATATAAATAACTACCCTTCTAGAATATCCTAACACTCATTCACACACACACACACATGAAAAAAGAAAAGAGTTCATGAAAAATATAAAGAAAAATGAAAAAACTGGCTCTGCAGAGACCAACTTTTAAAGAAAATGTACTTTGGCCAAGCTACTGTAAATTTTTGAAGAAAAATGATAAGATCGGGGATGTTCCAGATGGCCTTTTGGTCTGGTGTCCATAGTCCATAAGGCTCCGGCTGTTTACTTAGCTTAAGACATGTGACTTCTGGTAGTGCCTTTTTTAAAACAAAGTCCCAAGTGTGCTTACAGTGACCCTTTTCAAAAAATAAAGTTGTCATCTTCTCAGGCATTTTCCACAGTCTTTGAAACATGAGTCCTCCAAAAAAATATTAATAATGGAAGCACCTTCATGACACCTCCACCCTTGAAGAAATGAAACACCACTTTTCATTATAAAGTGTGGACAAAAACACAAAATATCAAAACTCATATGAAAACACCTTTATACACTCATTTTCAATCACTCTTCACATGTAACTAATACAGATGTACTCTGTACCATCTTTGTACTCAGATAAGTCAAAGCAAAGTTAAATTCCAGACAAAGCATCAGCAATTACATTGGTTTTCCCTGCAATGTGGATAATCTTTCAGTGATAGGGCTGTAATAGTAAATTCCATCAAAATAGTCTAGCTTTCTGGTTTTTGATTTTTTTCCACTAAGGCCAGGGAGTTATGATCAGTATATAACAGTGTCTCCCTATAGTCGTGGCAGACATATACTTCAAAATGTTTAAGAGCTAGTAGTAAGCCCAGAGTTTTTTTCCCCACTCTACAGTGTCTCTTTTGGTGTCAATTTAGCTTTTGGAAAACTATCCCACTGGCCTTTCTATGTACGATTCATGTTCTTGTAACAGGACTGCACCTACCCCCAAGTAATTAGCATCAATTGCTACCTTGAAGGGCTTCGTGAAATTTGGGGCAGTCAACACTGGTTCATTGATCAAAATTTCTTTCAGCCTTTCACAAGATGCACTCCCCTGACCACATGACCTTGGCATTCTTTTGTAGCAACTCAGTCAGTGGAGCAGCTATGGTGCTGAAACTTGGTACAAACTTGCGGTAGAAACTACACATCCCCCAAAATCTGATGATTTCTTATTTAGTCTTCGTGACAGAGAACTCCACCAATGCTTGTACTTTGCTGTTCTTGGAAACATTTGTCTTTGCCCTACTATATGCCCTAGGTAGGTGAACAGTGCTTTTGCAAATTCACTTTTGGCAAGGTTTGTAACCAAATCAACTGACTGCAATTTTCTAAACAGAGTTTTTTGTTGTTCCAAGTGGTCCTTCTAAGTGTCACTGTATACCAACACATCATCAAGGTAAACTACACAGTTAGGAACACTGGCTATCATTTGGTTTATTAGTCTTTGGAAAGTTGTGGGGCATTTTTTAGCCCGAATGGCATCATTCGGTATTGGAAAAGACCGTCTGGTGTGACAAAAGCCGATATTTCTTTAGCTCAGGGTGTTAAAGGAACCTTCCAGTATCGTTTTAAAAACCTATTTTGGTAAGAAATATGTGTCATGCAGGCCCCCACCTGCCAAGAATGAGGCACATATATTTCGCCATATGGACACTAAATTTTAAAATTGTTGCTGGGAAGAAAATAAAGCCTATTTCAAGGAGTTGCCAAGCCCCTGACTGGAAAGACATTTTTTTGCATTCTAGCTGACAGTGTTGGAACAAAGGAACCAGTCCCTGCTCCACAATACACAAAACAGATGTGGTCAGACCAGTTTAGTCACTTGACTAACTGGCTGTTGGAGTTTTTTGAATTTGAACTTGCCACAGAAAGCTCTTAGCTTCTGGACTGAGAACATCTCTCTCCTGTCGGCTCTCATCTCTTTCTCACGGAACTGAAGACCCATTGAAGACACAAGAACCCCAAGAGAGAAAAGTATTCTGCAGTGAACAAGGTTTAAAAAGAATACTGGGCCCCAACGAAAAGCAAGACCATTTCTTTAATCAAGGACTACAGTGAGCTCAAAACATAGTAACAAAAACCCCTCCTCAGAGATTGCATCAAACTGTTCCACTTTATCATTTCTTCTGCTCTTTTCTGTCTCTATTTGCGTGTGCATATCATGTATGCATGCTAGCATGGGGCGTGGCGTGTATCCACAGCATTAACTAAATTAAAGTTTAAGTTTAAGTTTTAATAAATTTCACTTTTCTTCTTTAAAGCTGAGAAAACTTCTTTGAGCTAATTTCTTTGCCTTATAATTGAAAGCACGGAACAAGGATTCACAAAGGGAAAGTTCAAAACACAATGTGTTTAAAAATAAAACCCAATTACATTAACTCCAGGCGAAGGCTGAGAAAGACCCCTAGATACCTTTCTCACCTGGTCGTAACAGAAATTTGGGTGCTAGCAGCCGGGATTTTACCCACAGACAAATGAGAAATTGGAAGTGGGAAGCCAAATTGTTCCCAATCAAAAAAGAGCAAGATTAATATAGGTTTTCTTGTGGTTGTGTGTACTTGAATGCTAACATGTCTGCAACTGAAACTAGTAGCTCTCCAGGCCAGGAGTGAAGTAACTTGGGATAAGTTAAAAGCACTGTCTATGGAGAAGTTGAGAAAAATGGCTGAGCAGTGTGGGATCACTGTACGCGGCAAGGCTAGGAGGTCTGAACTCCTAAGGCTAGTGGCCAACCAATTTTCCCTTGAATCTGAAGAAACAGAAGCAGTGTTAGAAGCAGACTCTGACAGGGTACTGTTAGCAAAGATACAATTGGAATGGAGGAAACTTGAATTTGGGGAAAGAGAAAGCGAGAGAGAGAGAAAGAATATTCCAGAAAGAATCCGAAGAAAGACAGCTGAAGTGACTTGAGTTAACTAGGGGCGACAGAGTAACCCCAGTGAAAGCATGGTCAATATGGAGAAGTGTAATTCAGGGCTGGGTACAAAATTGCTAAAACTCGCTCAAATAATTCCAAAATTCAATGAGGAAGATGTGGAAATGTTTTTTGCATCTTTTGAGAAACTGACAAGGCAGCCAAAATGGTCAGCTGAGACCTGGTCTCTTTTACTACAAAGCAAGCTAACTGGAAAAGCCTATGAAGTTTATTCCTTGCTGCCAGATGAGAGTTCATCAAACTATGAACTGGCCAAAAATGCTATCCTCGGGGCATGTGAATTAGTACCCGAAGTCTATTTCCAAAAGTTTAGAACCCTCAAAGAGCAAGCTAATCAAACTTATCTGGAGTTTGAAAGAAGCAAGCAGCTGGCTTTTGACCAGTGACTGAGGGCTTGTAAAATACAGCTCAGTTGTGAGACTCTCAGAGAAGTAATTCCGTTGAAGGAATTTAAAAACTCTCTCCCATTCTCAATAAAGACCCATGTAGAGGAGCAGCGGGTTCAGGGAGCCCAGCAAGCGACCGTTCTGGCCGATGAGTTTGCTTTAATTTATAAGTCAGTTTCCCAGGGGAGAACCTTTCCTAATCACCCCCACAAATCTGAAAAGGACAAAGGGTGGGAAGGTGATAGCAGCCCAAGCAGTACTGGGAGAGAAACAAAAGCAGGAGACACAGGGGGCCCTCCTCTAGCCAAAAAAGGTGCTGTGAGCAAGAGTGAGACTCAGAGACCTGTGTGCTTCTATTGTAATAAGGCAGGGCATTTAAAAGCTGACTGCTGGAAACTAAAGGGAAAACCGGTGGGATTAATCAGGGCCCACCCACTCAGTGCAGACGGGACCCTGATGGAGAGCACAGCAGAACAAGCTGTGGCTTTAACTGCAGTAAGAGTACAACCCAGGAAGCTTACTATGGTCAGTGCAGGAAAAGCTAATAGAATTCCTGAATCTATCAGGGTTTTGTGCTTGAAGGGAAAGTAACCCCATACCCTTCGAGTGGGGAAAGCAAGCCCATAGTAATTCTCAGGGACACAGGGGCCACTAGATCCCTTTTTACTGAGAATCCCTTTTACTGGATCCCTTTCCCCCAGAGAGTGCAGTGAAGACCAAAGTGTTGGTGAATGGTATCAGAGGGCAGTGTATGCCTGTACTTGTACACCGGGTGTACCTGGAGTGTGACCTAGTTTCGGGACCGGGATTGTCCCTAGTTTGGGCAGGGTTGACCTGCTCCTAGGGAATAATCTGGTGGGGGTGAAGGTGGTAGGCCCCCCCCACCCCCGAGTAATGAAAGAAAGACCGCAGGAGGTCAGAGAGACAGGGCTGTGGCAGGAGACAGTTCCCTACAGTTTCCCTGAATGTGTAGTGGTTCAGGCCATGATCAAACCAGCTCCCCAGAGGAGACTGCAGGCAGATGACCATGAGGTCTGCCTGTCCGACACTTTCTTTGGAATGTTAGGAGACCCAGGGAATGAATTAAATGAATTTTCCCTAGGTGAGGTTCAGCAATCCGACCCAGTATTGTGAGAGGCTGCCAAGTCTGAAAGTGAAGCAGAGGGAGTCCCTGATTGCTACTATTTAAAGAATGAGGCCCAGATGAGGAAATGGAGTTCTCCTCACAGACCTGAGGGCCAGGAGTGGACAGTAGTTCACTGGTGCCACAGAGGTACTGGGGAGAAATATTAAGAAGGGCCCATGAGACTACAGTGGCTGTACATGCCAGTATACGAAAGACCAAAGCCCACGAAAGACAGTGGTTTGACTGGCCAAAACTCCACAATGATGTGGAGGAGTACTGCAGGAGTTGCCATATGTGCCAGGTTGAGGAGAAACCCCAATCTACAGTGAAACCTGCACCCCTAAGTCCTGTACTGGTGTTAGGAGGACCCTCCAGCTGAGCACTGGTGAAGAGTAAGGGAGCCCGGCCGAGAACAAAAGGGAACAGGCAGGCACACAGCTGGCAAAAGTTTAGACAAAGGGGAAAAAGTGACCAAGAGGGCAGGTTTAAGGAAGTCCGGGAGGAATACCGGATGAAAACCCCTACTGTCCGGTCAGCTAACCCCGAAAAGTGTGAAAAGTGAAACCCCATATTCTCCTATGTAAATGCAGACTCTCGACGTACCCCACCAGATTTGCTAACAGCATTTACAGGAATCTGCAGGGACAAAGAGAGACCTCGAGAGAGCACAGAAACCATGAAGGAGAATGTCTGCTCAAAATACAGTGTGTTTAAAAATACAACCCTGTTACAATAAGTCCAGGTGAAGGCTGAGAACGATTCTTAGCTACCTTTCTCACCTGGTCGTAACACATGGCACTGCCAACTCTGTTAATACAGTCTTGGAGTCATGGAGTCATAGAGTTATACAGCACAAAAACAGGCCCTTTAGCCCATTGTGTTCGTACCGGCCATCAAGCATCTATCTGTTCTAATCCCATTTTCCAGCACTTGGTCCGTAGCCTTGTATGCTATGGCATTTCAAGTGCTTATCTAGATACTTCTTAAATGTTGTGACTGTTCCTGTCTCTACCACCCCTTCAGGCAGTGTGCTCCAGATTCCAACCATCCTCTGGGTGAAAATTTCTATCCTCAAATCCACTCTAAACCTCCTGCACCTTACCTTAAATCTATGCCACCTGGTTATTGACACCTCCGCTAAGGGAAAACGTTTCTTCCTACCTAATCTATCTATCTGCTTCTTCTTCTTTGGCCTCCTTGTCTCGAGAGACAATGGGTAAGCGCCTGGAGGTGGTCAGTGGTTTGTGAAGCAGTGCCTGGAGTGGCTATAAAGGCCAATTCTAGAGTGACAGACTGCAGGTGCTGCAGATAAAATTGTTTGTCGGGGCTGTTACACAGTTGGCTTTCCCCTTGCACTCCTGTCTTTTTTCCTGCCAACTGCTAAGTCTCTTCGACTCGCCACTCTTTAGCCCCGCCTTTATGGCTGTCCGCCAGCTCTGGCGATCACTGGCAACTAACTCCCACAACTTGTAATCAATATCACAGGACTTCATGTCGTGTTTGCAGACGTCTTTAAGGTGGAGACATCGACGGCCGGTGGGTCTGATACTAGTGACGAGCTCGCTGTACAATGTGTCCTTGGGGATCCTGCCATCTTCCATGCGGTTCACATGGTCAAGGCATCTCAAACGCCGCTGGCTCAGTAGTGTGTATATGCCCTGGATGTTGGCTGCCTCAAGGACTTCTGCGTTGGAGATACTGTCCTGCCACCTGATGCCAAGGATTCTCGGAGGCAGCGAAGATAGAATGAATTGAGACCTCGCTCTTGGCTGACACACATTGTCCAGGCCTCGCTGCCGTAGAGCAAGGTACTGAGAACACAGACTTGATACACTCGGACTTTTGTATTCCGTGTCAGTGTGCCATTTTCCCACACTCTCTTGGCCAGTCTGGACATAGCAGCGGATGCCTTTCCCATGCGATTGTTGATTTCTGCATTGAGACAGGTTATGAGAGATAGGTGATAGGTGATAGTTGAGCCTAGGTAGGTGAACTCTTAGAACCACTTCCAGAGCGTGGTCGCCGATATTGATGGATGGAGCATTTCTGACGTCCTGTCCCATGATGTTCGTTTTCTTGAGGTTGATGGTTAGGCCTAATTTGTTGCAGGCAGCCGCAATCCTGTCGCTGTGTCTCTGCAGATACTCTTCAGTGTGAGATGTTAATACAGCATCGTCAGCAAATAGGAGTTCCCTGATGAGGACTTTCCGTACTTTGGTCTTCACTCTAAGATGGGTAAGGTTGAACAATCTGCCACCTGATCTTGTGTGGAGGAAAATTCCTTCTTCTGAAGACTTGAACGCATGTGAGAGCAGCAGAGAGAAGAAGATCCCAAATAGTGTAGGTGCGAGAACACAGCCCTTTTTCATGCCACTCAGGATAGGAAAGGGGTCTGATGAGGCACCGCTATGCTGAATTGTGCCTTTCATATTGTCATGGAATGAGGTGATGATACTTAGTAGCTTTGGTGGACATCCGATCTTTGCTAGTAGTCTGAAGAGACCACGTCTGCTAACGTGGTCAAAGGCTTTGCAGCTTAGAGCACATCCTGACTGATGTGTGAGAAATCTTGGTGGCCTCATTCAGCAACAGTACAAAATGAAAGGTCACAGACCTGAAATGTTAATTCTGTTTCTCTTTCCACAGATACTACCAGACCTGCTGAGCCTTTCCAGCACTTTCTGTTTTTATTTCTAATTTCCAGCATCTGCAGTATTTTGCTTTTATATTAGTACAAAATCAACTTTCTTCAACAGGTCACAAAGAATAGCAGTAACATGCAATAAAGTTGGAACAATTGATGCAGGTGGTTACCAAAGTTATAATAGTATTGATACACTACTAACTTGAAAATCTGTTTTCTGGCATCATGCATTGGAAAATATATAAAGTATTTATTATGCCCTAGCTGCATATACCAATGAATGCAATACACCTGGAAATGTAAACATTTTGAAGTAGTATCACTCGCAATGGCTTGTCTTCCATCTGATATGAGAAGAAATTTCTTCACTCGGAGGATGGTGATTCTTTTGATTTCTCTACCCCAGAGAGCTGTGGATTCTTGGTTGTGGAGTAGATTCAAGACTGGGAGTGATAGATTTTTGGATGTTAAGGGAATCTGGGGATATAGGGATAGGCTGGGAAATTGAACATGAAGTAGAAGATCAATCATGATCTTATTGCATGGCAATATACTCCTATTTCTTATAATTTATATATTAAAATGTATATTTCTTTACTGAATTATTTTTCTTACCCGAATTTCTTATATTTCTAAAGATTGGTTTTTAATACTGCATAAGTACTCGGCAAATAATTATGTCCATTGTGAAGTTTTCCACGACAGACTAAACGTCAGAACGTTGTAAATTGAAGGGCATGTTCAATGCACCTAAGGTATATGTCCCAGAATGTTTCTGTGTATAGATCACTGCCACTATTATTGCCAGGATAATCAGCAGAGCCAAACCTAGAAGAACTGCCAATACTATTGTAGCCACTCTGAATCCAAGGCTTTCTGGTTGGGTCTGCACCGTAGCTGCAGTCTGCGACTGGGTTGGGGCCACAGTTGATGTTTGTGTAGTACCTGGAACAGGATAAAATGGAAAATTAAATAAAGACCTGTAGTGATTCAACAACAATCCTCAAATTATGTGTGCTGAGGGGAGTTTTTTAAACTTCATATGGTCCATTCTGAGCCAGGAGGGCTCTCTTTAAATATACAAATCCAGCTCCAATGACATCATCATGGCCTGATCTGCTATTTTAACCAGAGGCCTGAGCAGGGAAGCAGTGTTGACTTCTGTGCCCAGCCAAACCTGGCAGGCACTGGATCTAGGGCCTGTAGACTTTTATATCTTCATGCATTATGAATTTTATGTACTTATATACATATATATATATATATATATGTTTTGTTTAAGGTTTTGGTAAATGAAGTTAATTTTAGATGTCCGCCTTACAGAAAAAAAATGCTTGTCTATACAGATTGAGTCAACCGGAATTGTATTATGATACAGACTAATGACATAAACAGATAAAGGGAAAGAAAAGAACAGATATCAAAACTATGTAGCAAGTTGTGATCAAAATGTAACAGAAAAGCAGGATGAGTCTCACTGGAAATGTATGATCTAATGGACCGCAAGGTTATAATGGATTGTTTGTGCACCAAGGACACATTGTTTTGCACATGTGATCATGATTAATCTACAAACAGAGATACTGACAAACGAGATGGCAGGACCAATTGAAACAGCGATATGTATGAACCAACCAATCAGTGCACTGGAGGAGCCACTGGCTATGAAAAATAAAAGAACAGACCTGGAGAGGTTTGGCACACAGATTTAAAAATGACAAAGGGAGAGACAGAGAAGAGGAGTCACAAGCCATCTGTGTCACTCGAGGCGGTGGAGAGTAAAGGCCTCCTGGACGAAGATATCAGCTGCCTTGGATTTGTTAAGTATTGCTTTTAGCCTTAACAAATCATCCTGACATCATTACATCAAGTGACTCCTTGTCCCAATTCTTATTGTCTCATCCAAGAACAAATTATAAGTAAGATTCTAAATCTTACAGTCCAGAAGAAGCCCGTAAGGTAAGTCTAATTGTTTTTTACTTGTGGGCCAGGAAGTGCAGGAGTCACCCCAGCCCTTATACACTGACCCAAATGTCAGGGACCATTCCTGCAGGTCCCCAACAGTTGCCTCCTGCCACCTGCCACCTCCCAGCAACCAAGACCACCCCCCTAACCCCCTGCCCCCCCCCCCCACCGCCAGCCAGGCAATGACTTCTGCCAGGCTTGAGCAGGAGTCAGAGCATGAATATTAAAATGAGGATGGGGCCTGGGAGTTCAAATCTCTCCGGACCTTGACATGCGGACTTATTGCTCACCCAGTCTCCTCGCACAGAGCGTTCCCACTCTGTGATAAAATAACGCCATTAATATACTTCCTGGAGTGGGTCACTGGGAATCATGGAGTGGAAAATGTTTTTGCACAGAGGGTGGAGGCTGGTGCCTACAGGGAAATATATGGGCTACAGTATGGCATAACATATGGCATAATATGGCAAAGAGTGTTATATACATGATTACAAAATAAACTGAAGTGTATGACTTGCAAAATAATGCATAAAATAGGGGGAAATGTTATGTGCAACGTTACACCCAAAGAAGCAGGAAAGTATGCCCTTTCCAAAATTCTGTCAATCACCATTACAAGTCTCATGAGGCCAGCCCAGGATGACTTTCCTCTGTCCAGTTTTCCTACCTTACACAGAGTTAGGGCTGAGACTAAGGTATCATTGTGTGTATGAAAAGCCTTCATACTCTATCCCCTCCTTCTTTAACTTAGGTATTAGCTAAAAATCTATGGCTTCATAGCGTTGCAAATTTAAAGCTGCAGACAGCCAACTTCATTTCTTCACTCCCCCTCAAGGCATCCCTGAAGAATGTAACAGTTTTTTTTTATCCTGCAATTCTGGCCTCTTGAGCATTCCCATTTTTATCGCTCCACCATTGGTGGCTGTGCCTTCAGCTGCCTAGGCCCGAATCTGCAGAATTCCATCCCCAAACCTCTCCGCCTCTCCACTTCTCTTTCCTTTTTTAAAATATTCCTTAAAACCTACCTCTTTGACCAAACCTTTGGTCATCTGCCCTAATGTCGCCTTATTTGGCTGGGTGTCAAATTTTGTTTGATAATACGCCTGTGAAATGCCTTGGGATGTTTTACTACGTTAAAGGTAGTATATCAATACAAGTTGTTGTTGTTTAACTAAAGCCATTAACCAAACCAAGGCAATTGGTTCCTTATTAATGCTCTTTTCATATTTCCATGATGGTTGATGAATTAGCACAATTGCAAAATATAATGAAATTGCCTCGTCACAGTGGGTAGCACTCTCGCCTCTGATTCAGTAGGTTGTGGGTTTGACCACCCCCCCCAACCAGGTCTTCAGCACAGAATCTAGACTGACACTCCAGTACAGTACTTAGGCAGTGCTATATTGTGGAGCTTCTGTCTTTCAGGTGAGACATTAAACCAAAGTCCTGTTTGCCCTCTTAGATGGGCATAAAAATATCTTGACACTACTTTGAAGAAAAGCAAAGGATTTCTCCCCAGTATCTTGACCAATATTTATCCGTCAACTGATATCACTGAAACAGATGATTTGGTCACTACCTCAATGCTGTTTGTGGGACATCGTACTATGTGCAGATTGTCTACCACATTTCCCTATGTTACAACAGTGACAACACCTCAGTTATTTTGTTGCCTGTCAATTACCTTGGGTCATCCAGAGGTCATGAAAGGTGCTATATCGATGCAAGTTCTTTCTTTCTATGACTACCAGAATGCCTACCTGTTACAATAACGGAGCTTTGGTTATCAACTGCTTTGATTGCACCAGCAATGACACTTTGCAGGGTAGCAGCGGAGACACTTGAGTTGTTGCTCAGGAAAGCCAGGAAATTTACTACCACACTTCCATTTTGAAAACCAATGATGGTGATATTAAAACTGTTATCGTTCAGTTTACTTTGTGCAGTTTGTACAATCTGAAAAGAATAAACATAAATATTATTTTTATTCAATTAACAAAGGCATCAACTACCATTTTTACGAATGTCTTTCAGATTTATTCAGCCACTCACCCACCTCAATAGTAATGCAGAGAATGTTTGGACTGGCAATGCTCGGACTAAACAAATGCTACAATTCTAGCACCATTCTTGTCATCACAATGAGACCACAATTTCCATAAGCATACACGTCTCAAGAACTGATGCATTCATTATTGTTCTCTACTGTGAATAGATTGGCATAGCCCAGATTCAACCATTAACCCTGAATCACAATAAGTTGTTTACTGGAGAACAGAAGCCATAAATAAAACTTGCTGCTAGGCCACAGGGTATAGTGTTCTGATTTGAAATAATAAACAGCAGTAAATTTCAAGAGATACCCTTTGTTCCAATATCAGTGAGAGAATTAGAACCAGTCCATGAAGGGTTTAACACCCCCTATTTCAGAAGGTTTCTCCTACCAGATTTCTGACAGAAATAGACAGGGTTCTTTTGTGTAGATCTTATGGATGATATGTGTTATTAAGACTATGAAAGTTTGTTGCTTTACTTCTGAACTGAAGACTACTGAAGAACAGTCCCGAGTCCTAACCTTTGAAGAAAATGCTGTCAATCACTCATGATCAAAGACACAGTTTGTTATATGATTAAAAGGAATGCCAATAAATAGTTTGTCACTTGTTGTCTGCATCTTCAGTCAGGTGCAGCCCATGCCCTGGTTCACATCTGCACTTGAAAATCACCCCAGAGTGTTTCTTCTCTATCATTGATACTCTTAACTATTATGTAAACCAAATGAAATAAAGGAATAAATTCCAATTTTGTCACATCACATTATTCAGAGATGAAATCTTCCATTACCTCCACTCTAGCAGGCTATGACCCAGTCAAACTTTGACCAGGAACTGTCTGCAGCCCTTAAGCTTTAGACAATCCATTGAAAATCAATTCTTAAACGCTTAAGGTAGCTTAAAATGAACTATTTATTCTGTGCGTTCCATTTTACACTTGTCGTGCAACACATCACAAGGTGAAAATTGACCATTCTAAAACTTTTGTTTCCCTGCAGTTCTATCTGTTACATTATTGATATAAAAGCTTCAGAACATTTCCACCAGATCATCCTGTTTTGTCACTAGTTTGACTATACAAGTCAGCTTACTAACAGCATCATGTAACAAATTACAATCCTCTAGTTTGCTGTTATATTTTCTTTTTCCTTAATCTGTCCATAAGATTTTAAACCCACGAGCTCACACTTTGTATAGATGGGTAACGTTATGCGACCGCAACCTCCTGTTATCCCTGTTTCCTCTATATTTATATCAGTCCTACTAAGGAGCTTATTCGCCTTTCATGTTCAGCTCTGACATTGAGTCATCAATAAACTATCCTTATGCTGCCAATGGACCTGCTGTGAATTTCTAGCATTTTCTATTTTGCATGGCCAAAGGCAAGTGCTTTCCTCTTTATGATTTTGAGTTTTGCAACATCTACTAAATGTAGTTTTAATAGAAATTATGTCATTATCGCATTGCTGTTTGTGGGACCTTGCTGTGCGCAAATTGGCTACCGTGTTTCTTAAATTGCAGTAATGGCTGCACTTCAAAAGTACTTAATGGGATGTAAAATACTTTTTGGCAGCCTGAAAAAGTTGTGAAAGACACTATGTAAATGTAAGTCTTTCTTAAAAGCTGCAATTTTGCAGAGTGAGTTTTGGAGCAGAAGAACACTAACAGCACGCAATTAGTGGAAAGCATCCAAGGCAGCTGCTGCTGAGATGTATCCATCATCTATCTGAGTAGCACACCACTAATGTGCTTCAGTCTTTAAAACAGAGTGAAGGGAATCCAACTGATGGGGAAAGTCAAGATAACAGTTACTCTCCAGTGACTGCATGTGAGCCGATAAACACCTTTAAACAGCAAGTGCGGTTGTTGGTTTCCTAACCCAAGACTTTGGCCAGTAGAAATGGGGAGAAATATATATCGGGTGACTGATCTGATATTGCCCAATATACATTCTTTCTTGAGGTCGAAATTAGCCACACTGAGTCTAAGACTTCAACTGTGAAGAGGATATTTTATGTTTTACTTACTGCATTTGTAATTTCGGCTGCTAAGTTCTTGTAGGTTTCACTGCCAGGATTTTTTAACTCATTGCTGAATTCTCTGGATTCCAATATTGCCTTCATTCTGATCGCTTTTTGGTCTGTGGAAACAAGAGTGAGCCAATCATTACTCACCATTACAAGTCAGTCTTCTGTGGTATTGCACGTGGGCAATCAAGACTAAGCATAGTCTTGAGATGAAACTGAATTAAGGGGAGTAGGATAACGAGACCAGGGTGTGCAGACTTAATTCAGTCCCCATTTTAAAGTCACAAAACTTCTTCTCTTCCCTTTCTTTGTCTTTCTCTGTAATTCAGTTCCCATTTCAAAGTCGTAAATTCTGACCTTTTTTATTTCCATTATAAGTCCCTGATTCCACGTTTATAATGAAAATTGTTGATGTAAACAGGTCGTGCTGCAATCATAGCACCTTCTTTCTGCACATCCCTCAACCCCATGCTTTCACCCTTCTCTCTCTCTGTTTTAAACCCATAAAAACTCATCAAAAACTCATGTTAACTCACACTAAGTCCTGATTTCCTACCACCCCTGAGCTCGCTGACCTACATTGGCTCCCAGCCAAGCAATTGTCTTAATTTTAAAATTCTTATCCCTGTTTTCAAATCTCTCCATGGCCTCCTCCTTCCCTATCTCTGTAATCTCCTCCAGTCCCACAACCCTCTGAGATATCTGTGCTCATCTAATTCTGACCTCTTGAGCATCCCTGATTTTAATTGCTCCACCATTGGGGGCCGCACCTTCTGTTGCCTAGATCCTAAGCTCTGGAATATCCTCCCTACACTTCTCTGTCTCTCCACTTTGCTTTTCTCCTTTTAAGACGCTCCTTAAAACATACCTCTTTGACCAGGTTTTTGATCATCCTACCCTAATATGTGGCTTTTGTGGCTCAGTGTCATACTTTGCTTTACAATGTGCCTGTGAAGTGCCTTGGGACGTTTTATTATGTTACACGTGCAATATAAATATAAGTTATTGTTGTATCTTGCACTCTCTCACAATCTTCATGTACTCTCCACTCACTCTTTCTACCATGGTCTTAACTTGCCCTCTCTCAATCTTCTCTTTCAAACTGCTTGTTCATTTACATCCCCTTGCTCTCTCAAACCCTCTTTCTCAACTCCTTCAACCCTCACAATATCTCAACCCTCTCTATGCCTTTTTTTCCCATCCTTCCACTTCCCTTGCTATTTCCCTGAAAGAGGCTTTGTTTTCTTTCAAAATTCAACTGCTTTCTAAAAAATCCAGTTACAATAAGGAAATAATCTATCTGTCTTAACCTGAAGTTTATAGAACACTAAACAAAAGCTTCAAGTGTGGAATTAGTGCATTGTTATTTTTCTCACTGTTTCACAGTCAAATAGGCCCCATGATTCTGGGTGGGATTGGACAATTTATCACTAAAATTATGGAAAGAGACAGGGAAAAACTTTCTGGAATTTCAGGGCCTCAATGACACAACTTCTTAAGAAAAAAAGCATTCAATAGAAATATTAGCTCAAGCTTTTGAAATTTGTCATCTTGCTTTTCAAAGTGTTCGAAAGAAAAACTACTGATCAGAAAATTGAAGAATCTGAAGAAAATATATTTTATCAGTAAAGCTGACTGAACGGTACAGATGCATCTGGGTAATTAGTTACACTGCACGTGAAGAGAATGCATATTCCAAATTCAGCCAACACAGTGGTAGGCCTGGGCAAAAATATCCATTGCAAGCCGGGTTTGCATCAAGACTAAAGCACAGAAACAGGCCATTCGGCCCAACTGGTTAATGCTGGCGTTTATGCTCCACATGAGCTGCTTCCTACTCCTCTTCATATAACTCTAACAGCCTAACTTTCTATTCCTTTTTCTTTCATATGCTTATCGAGCTTCACCTTAAAAAAAATCTTTGTCATTTGCCTCAACTACTCCTCGTGGTAGTCAGTTCCACATTCTGACCACTTTCTCCGAAATTAACTATGGGATAAATTAGTATCAATCTATTATATATATATATAAAATGACCTCTAATTTTCAACTCCCCCACAAGGGGAAACATTTATCCTATTAAACCCCTTCAGAAATTTATGGTCTGACCAAGGTTTTATACAAGTTTAAGATATCTGCTTTTCAATTCTCTCTGCCTAGATATGTGCCCTCTTGGTTGCTTCTTTTAGGCCTTATTAACCTGTTTTGCTACTTTTAGTGATTTGTGAATGTGTACTCCTAGATCCCTTCGATCTCAACACCATTTAGGGTCTTATTATCTAAGCAGTATGTGGCATCTTTATTCTTGATCATATTGTGCAGACAGAGAGAAGCGTTTACACAGGACAAAACCCATCACAAAGGTGGTCAGAGGAATTTATGATTGAAATAGATAATGAGGGGCAACAGACCTAGTGCAGAATCCCATCCTATATTGTAAAGTGATACTGTATCTAATTACATATCACATTTATATAATGTTTTCACTCCAGGTAGGAACCCTTAAATTCCTACACACTGGGTGGCTGATATCTGGCAGGATGATTTCCACATACATACAGCCAGGAACATGAGACAGTTATGATGAGATTCTATCCCAGATCTTCCACCAGCCACCCCATATCAAGGAGGCATATCTAGGGGGGTTTGTGGGCTTCTCTGGGAAATTCCATTCACTGCATGCCAAAAAGGTCTCAGTATTCATGGTATTCATAGAAAAGCAAAATACTGCGGATGCTGGAAATCTGAAATTAAAACGTATAATACTGATAATACTCAGCAGGTCTGGCAGCATCTGTGGAGAGAGAAACAGAATTAATGTTACAGGTTGATGACCTTTCATCAGAAGTTAGAAATGTAATAGGTTTTAAACAAATGAAGGGGGGAGGGTGGAAAAAAAACAAAAGGGAAGGTCTGTGATAGGGTGGAAGACAGAAGTTAAATGACCAAAGAGTTGGTGCGCAGGGCCAAATGGAGTGGTAATGAGATAAGTAAAGAAACAAAAGATGCGTCTAGAGGAGGTGTGAATGATGAACAACTTCCACCCAAAGACAAAAACAAGAGAAAAACAAGAGTAAAACCAAACCAGCAAAGAAAAAGGAAACAAACTGGCAGCATAAATTATGGATTGAAATTGTTGAACTCAGTGTTGAGTCCTGAAGGCTGTAAAATGCTGTATTGAAAGATGAGGTGCTGTTCCTTGGACTTACTTTGAGCTTCATTGGAAACTGCAAGAGGCCAAGGACAGAGAGGTCAGCGTGGGAGCAAGTTGGAGAATTAAAATGACAGGCGACCGGAAGCTCGCAGTCATGCTTGCGGACTGAGTGGAGGTGTTCCACAAAGCAGTTACGCAATCTGCGTTTGGTCTCCCCATTGTAGAGCAGACATCATTGTGAACAGCGAATACAGTGTACTAAATTGAAAGAAGTACATGTAAATCGCAGTTTTACTTGGAAGGTGTGTTAGATGTTGAGAGAAAGGAGGTAAAAAAGTTAGTGTTGCATTTCCTGCGCTTGCACAGAAAGCTGCTGTGGGAAGAGGACGGAGTTTTGGGGGTGATTGAGAAGTGGACCAGAGTGTCACTGGGGGAATAGTCCTTTCAGAATGCTGACAGGGTTGGCGAGGGTTAGATGTGTTTGGTGGTGGCATCATGCTGAAGGTGGCAGAATTGCGGAGGATGAGCCGTTGTTTACGGAGGCTGGTGGGGTGGAAGGTGAGGACAAGTGGAACCTTATCATGGTTCTAGGAGGGTGATGAAGATGTGAGAGCAGTCGTGCAAGAAATGGGAGAGGTATGGTCGAGGGCCCTGTTAATCACGGTGGAGAGTATTCTCAGTTGAGGAAAAAGGAAGACGTATCAGAAGCACTGGTATGGAAGGTTGTATCATCAGAACAGGTGCAACGGAGATGGAGAAACTGGGAGAATGGAATAGAGTGCTCACAGAAAGCAAGGCGTGAGGAGGTGTAGTCAAGGTAGCTGTGGGAGTCAGTGGGCTATTAGTGAATATTTGTTGAAAGCCTATCCCCAAAAATGGATACACAGAAGTCGAGAAAGGGAAGAGAAGAGTCAGAGATAGACCATGTGAAGGTGAAAGAAGTGTAGAAATTGGAAGCAAAGTTGATGAAATTTTCCAGTTCCCGGCAAAGGCAGGAAATGGGACCGATACAGTCATTAATGTACAGGAAAAAGAAGTGAGAGGGGGGGCCTGAGTAGGACTGGAACAAGGAATATTCCACATATCCCACCAAAAGGCAGGCAGAGCTAGGACCCATGCAGGTATCCATAGCCTTCCTAGCCGTTACAGCCTTTTCCATTCTCTGTATCATTGTTCCTCTGAATTTTCCACCCCTGTTCCTCCAAATTTCCAAATCTACTTCCTTCAGGCAGTTTCCTGGCTACCATGTTTGACCTCAAAATATGCAGAACTCTGTCCGTTAAACACCCCTTTTTTTAACCTGGCCATTCCAGTCTAGACAGGACTTTTGTTTCTTTACTTGTCCCATTATCATTCCCTTTGGCCTTGCACCGCCAGCTCCTTTGTCATTGGATCTCTCTGGTTTTCCACCCTATCACAGACCTTCCCTTTTGTTCCTTTTCTACCCTTCCCCTTTCACTTGCTTAAAACATTACATTTCAACTTTCCCCAGTTCTAATGAAGGTCATTGGCCTGAAACGTTAACTCTCTTTCTCTCACCACTATGTTGTCAGACCTTCTGAATATTTCCAGCATTTTCTGTTTTTATTTCACGGTATTCATGTCTGTCGAGAGCTAATGTGAGTACTGCTGAGGCTCCAGGAAAGGCCTCCTAAACTCCTGAGACCAAAGCAATCTCTCAAACACCTACATAGTTCTCCCTTCGAAACAAATAGTAAACAAACTAGCATCATTTCTTTAGCTAAAAAAAGTGCCTTGGGATCCGCGAGTTGGAAAGGCCAGGGAAAAAATTTAAGGGAGGGACTTCTGCATATTTTGAGGTCAATAACCAGGAAAATGCCTGAAAGAAATATATTTGGAAATTTGGAGGAACAGGAGTGTAAAGTTCAGAGGAACAAAGATACAGAGAATGGAAAAGGCTATAACGGAAAGATAGTCTAGTGGTGAATGAAGGACAGCCGAGCAGATTACAAGCTTTTATTTGACTCTTGTCCTGGAAAAACTTCTCCTGCTGTGAGAACAACATTCAAGTCGGGGACAGGTTGGGCTTTATAAAATGTTAGAGTTAATGAAGTGGAAATAAGTTACACCAGCATGGTTGTCATAATGATTCTGTAATTTATAAATACAATTAAAGCATTTAAAGCAGCCACAGAAAACTAGAATAGATGTACAACTGGATCTGGACTGCATCCGAGATAAAGACCAGTGAAGGTAAAGTTACTTACTACGGCATTCGCTGATTGTCATCGTTAAGCAGTTAGACAAAGCACAGATATTTGTCTGATTTACGAAACATGTATTAGGATCTGTAAGTTAAAAAATTGAACATTTCAGTGAATATTGAACATGAATTTCTTTGATGATGAGTCAATGAAATACAAACACATCATTCAAACGAGACCCTTGAATCTTTCTTGAAGCCCCTAATGGATAAAAGCACTATGTAATCCATTACAAAGAATAACAGCCAGAAGATTGTATTCTTCTATCCTTTATCCATGTTCAGTTATCCTCAGCTGGGGGGTAGTGGGGGGGGGTGGTGTGGGCATCCCTGAACTAGAGAGACAGGAAAATCGGCCACGATTCTGGTTCCTCATCACCATCTAGGACGTATGAGAGACAGAAGCTGGCTTGACTGATGCTCTTCCTATCAAATAGCCCATTGACATTTGTGAGGGTTCACTCCCAGCTAGAAGGCCTTGTGAACAACAGCCATGACAGTGATTTTAGGATGACAACACTGTAGACTCCATTTTCCAACCCACATGTGCACTGATAGAGTTTCAGAAATGCCCTCTTTTGTTGTCTATGCTTGCATGAAGAATTGGCACCTGGCTGAGATGCTGGAGAGCTCCAAGCACCTATGAGACTGTATAAAGTGGATTGAGAAAGTCAACAAGAATGACAACTTATGTCTATATAACACCTTTAATGTAATAAAACATCCCAAGATGCTTCACAGGAGGAATATTTGACACCGAGCCACATAAGGATATATTAGGTCAGATGGTCAATAGCTTGGCTAAAGAGATATGTTTTAGGAGCATATTAAAGGAGGAAAGATTGGTGACGAGGGGAGAGATTTAGAGAGGAAATTCTAGATCTTAGAGCCACGTTAGCTGAGGGCACGGCAACCAGAGCAGGAGTGATTAAAATCGGGGACACTCAATTGGCCAGAATTGGAGGAACACAGAGATTTTAGAGGACTGTGGAGTTGGAGGAGATTACAGAGACAGGGAGGGGTGAGACTATGGAGGGATTGGAAACGAGGATGAGAATTTAAAAATCGAGCAGTTGCTTAACTGAATGCCAGTCTATGTCACGACAGATGATGGATGAACCAGTCTTGGGGCGAATTGGTACACAGACAGCAGAGTTTTCGATTACCTCAATTTTACAGAGGGTAGAATATGGGAGACCAGCAGAAGTGCATTGGAATAGAAAACTGTAAAGGTAACCAAGACATGAATGAGGGTTTCAGCAGCAGATGAGCTGAGGCAGTGGCAGAGTTGAGCAATGTCATGGATTGTAAATAGGCAGTCTTATTGATGGCATGTATATGTGATCAAAAGCTCATCTCAGGGTCGAATATGACACCAAGGTCACGAACAGGTTGTCTCAGCCACAGACAGTTACCAGGGAGAGGGATGGAGTCAGTGGCTAAGAGTAGTGGGGACCAAGGAGAATGGCTTCCAAATATTTAACTGGAGGAAATTTCTGCTCATCTAGTAGTGGATGTTATACCATTTAGAGACAGTGGAGGAGTTGAGAGACATGGTGGTGAGGTAGAGCTGGGTGTCATCAGCAAACATGTGGAAACTGACACTATGTTTTCAGATGATGTTGCCGAGGGGCAGCATGCAGGTAAGAAATAGGAGGGGGCCAAGGATAGATCCTTGGGGGACACCAGAGATAACAGTGAGGGGGTGGGAAGAGAAGCCATTGCAGGGGATTTTCTGGCTACAATTAGATAGATAAAATGGAACCAGGATTGCTGCAATCTTAGAAACAAAGAAGTCCATAAGCTCATCACACTTGCTGAAGGTGAGGGTGAAGGATACAGGAGAGGGGTTTAAGAAGAGCATTTGCAGTAGAGAAAAGAAGCCAAGCATTATCTGTGTACTCCAGGATAGTCCTGGAATAGTGAGCACTTTAGGCAGATGAGAGTAGAAATGACTAGTGCTTTGTGTGGTCTAGTCAGATCTGGCAGTGAATGGCTAAGATCGTAAGATCATAAGAAATAGGAGCAGGGGTAGATCATTCGGCCCCTCAAGCCTGCTCCGCCATTCAATAATATCATGCCAGATCTGATTGTGGCCTTAACTCCACCTTCCTTGCTTGCCCCTCCATAACCCTGGACTCCCTGGTAGATCAAAAATCTGTCCTTACTTAGCCTTGAATATATTCAATGATCCAGCCTTCACTGCTCTCTGAGGGAGAGAATTGTAAAGGTTAGCAACCCTCTGACAGAAGAAATTCCTCCTCATCTCCATCTTCAAAGGGAGACAACTTATTCTGAAACTGTGCCCCCTATTCCTCCATGAGGGGAAACATCCTCTCAGCATCTACTCTGTCAAGCCTCCTCAGAATCTGATATATTTCAATAAGGTCACCTTTCATAGATCACCTATACTCCAATGAGTATAGGCCCAACCTGCTCAACCTTTCCTCATAAGACAACCCCTTCATCCCAGGAATCAACCTAGTGAACCTTCTCTGAACTGCTTCCAATGCAAGTGTATCCCTCCTTAAGAAAGGAGAGCAAAAGTATATGCAGTACTCTAGGTGCAGTCTCACCAATGCCCTGCACAGTTGTAGCAAGACTTCCCTACTTTATACTCCATCCCCCTTGCAATAAATGATGCCAATATTGCATTTGCCTTCCTGATTACTTGCTGTACCTGAATGCTAAGTTTTTGTGATTAATGTATGATGAGTACTGCATGAACAGCAGAAGGTCTGACAGCACAGCAGGGATAAAGCAGTGGGAGAGGGGGAGAGAGGGAGAGAGAAAGCACACTTCGAGAGGAAACTAAGAAAAAAAAACAAAGTGTGACATCACAGGAAAGCAGGTCAATGGCTGGTTGTTGATATTTCTCTTTTACTCTCTCTAAATGAGGGAAGTTTTTCAAATTAGGAGCCTGGAACCTCAAATCAGGGTGAGTATAACAGTGAATGAATTAAAAGTAATAGCACAGATCTAGAGGCATAAATTAAAATTAATAGTTTAAACAAGATAACAACGAGATTGTTAAAGAGGGAATAGAGTTTTCTTTTTAGATCATGGATGGACAGCTGCGACCTGTTGCTTGCAATTTCTGTGCCATGTGGGAACTCCAGGGCACTTCACATGACTTGAGCAGCCATGTATCTTGGGTGTCTTGGTGTAGGAAGTGTCTCCAGCTGCTTCAGCATTTCTGAGCTTGAGGGTCAGCTGCAGTCACTGCTGAGCATCAGGGAGCAGAAGAATTTCCTGGATTATACGTTCCAGGAGGTGGTCACCCACAGGCAATAAAAGTTCAGGATACAAGGTGGGTGGCCATTTGGAAGACCATAAGAGGCAGGAGGTGCAGGAGTCTTCAGGGTGTGTGCCATTCAGCATTGGAGTGCAGTCCAAACTATGGCACCAATGGGCAAGGAGGGAGCAGCAAGTGCAGAAATGCAGTTTTTATAGGAGTGGGACAGACAGTCATTTCTGTAACTGTCATCATGAATCCCACATGGTGTGTTACCTCCCTGGTGCTAGGCTTAAGGACATCATGGAGAGGGTGCAGGATATTCTGCAGTGGGAAGTTGTGGTACATTTGTTTTATTTTTTATTTAGAGATACAGCACTGAAACAGGCCCTTCGGCCCACCTGTGCCGACCAACAACCACCCATTTATACTAATCCTACATTAATCCCATATTCTCTACCACAAACCCACCATTCTCCTACCACCTGCCTACACTAGGGGCAATTTACAATGGTCAATTTACCTATCAACCGGCATGTCTTTGGCTGTGGGAGGAAACTGGAGTGTCCGGCGGAAACCCACGCAATCACAGGGAGAACTTGCAAACTCTGCACAGGCAGTACCCAGAACCGAACCCGGGTCGCTGGAGCTGTGAGGCTGTGGTGCGAACCACTGCACCACTGTGCTGCCCAACAACATAGCAAGGGCAGGTATTGAGGGCCTATGGTCAGATTCTCAGGAGTTAGGCAGGAAGTTAAAGAGTAGGGCCTCGGAGGTAGTAATCCCTGGATTACTCCCAGTGCTACACGTTAGTGAGAGTAGAAATAGGTAGATAGGGAGGGTCAATATGTGGCTTGAGGCATGGCACAGGAGGGAGGGCTTCAGATTCTTGGGGCGTTGGGACCAGTTTTGGGGCAGAATGCACCTATTCAAAATGGAGGAGTTGCACATCAACAGAACTGGAACCAATGGCCTCACAGGAAGGTTCACTAGTGTGGTTGAGGATAGTAGTAGAAGAGAGGAATAAGGTGCATAATATGAGAGTGTTGGACAGTACTAGAGAAGACAGCAGTTCCAAATTAGGTAGGAGCAGACTGAAGAAGGCTACGAGGAATACAAAGACAGCTTTGCAATGCATATATGTAAATGTGTAGTGAATAAGGTTGGTAGATACAAGCACAAGAGCAGTATGGAAATATGATGTAGTGGTAATAGAGGAATCGTGGCTTAAATCTACTGAGGACTGGGTGCTTAATATACAAGGTTATAAAGTGTTCAGAAGAGATAGGGAAGGTAAAAAGAAACATGGCTTGGCAGTACTGATTAAGGAAGACATTGTACTGTTGGAAAGATGGGATTTCCTTGAGAGGCAAGGACAGAATCCATTTGGTTAGAGTTGTGAAACTGAAAGTGTATGAACACACTACTAGGGTTATCCTATAGGTCTCCAAATAATGAGAGAAAGATAAAGGAGCAAATCGGCAAGGAAATCACAGAGATGTGCAAGAACTATAGAGTGGTGATATTGGGGGACTTTAATTACCCAAATATCGATTGGGATAATTTTAGAGTAAAGGGAAAGGGGGGGAGGAATTTCTGAAATATGTTCAGGAGAGCTTCCTTGATCAGTATGTCCTCAGCCTAACCAGAAAGGAGGCATTGCTGGATCTAGTGCTGGGAAAAGATGTGGGCCAAGTGGACGAAGTGTCTGTGGGGAAGCACTTAGGTAAGAGTGATCCTTGTATTATAAGGTGTAGACTCGTAATGCAGAAAAGCAAGGAACAATGTAAGGTGGAACAGCTAGATTGGAAGAGGGCTAATTTCAATGTGATGAGAAGGGATCTAGCCAGGTTAAAATGGAACCAAAGACAGACAGGAAAAACTGCAATGGAACAATGGGTTATTTTGAAGGAAGACATGCTTCAGATACAGGCTAGATACATTCCAACAAGTGCAGAACGTAGGGCTCCTTGGATGATGAGGGAAATAGAGATTATGATGAAACAAAAAAGGAGTGTGTATGATGCATGTCAGGTGAATTCTTCACATGAGAACCAGGCAAAATACAATATGTTCAGAGGGGAGGTGAAGAGGAAAATATGACTGGCAAAGAGAGAATATAAGAATGGAATGACAGTTGAGATAAAAGTGAACCCAAAAATCTTCTACCGGCATGTAAATAGTAAGCGGGTAGTGAGAGGTATGGTGAGGCCTGTTAGGTACTAAGAGGGTAATATGTGCTGATAGGCACAGGGCAAGGCTAGAATACTTAATGAGTGCTTTGTATTAGCGTTTACTAAGGAAGAGGAATCTGATAAAATACTGGTAGAAATTGAGAGAGTAGAGACAATGGATAGGTTAAAAATTGAGAGGGAGGAAGTTCTGGAAAGGCTGGCTATGCTTCGGGTGGTTAAGCATCCCCGGTTGCTAAACAAAGTGGGGGTGGAGATAGCTGAAAGGCTTGCCACGATCTTCCAATCTTCCCTAGATATGGGAGATGTGGCAGAGGATTGGAAAGTGGCAAATGTGACACCCTTATTCAAGAAAGGGTAAAAGGACAGTCTAGCAACTACATGCCAGTTAGTTTAACATCAGTGGTGGGTAAGATTTTAGAAATAATAATCAGGGAAAAAAATCAACAGGCACTTGGAGTTAATTAAAAATAGCCAGCAGGGATTTGTAAAAGGTACATCATGCTTGACTAATCTAATTGATTTTTTTTGATGAAGTAACAGAGAAGGTTGATGAAGGGAATGCAGTAAATGTTGTCTATATGGACTTTAAGAAAGCATTTGATAAAGTACCACATAAAAGGCTGGTTAACAAATTTGAAAATAAGGGTTAGTGTCCAACTGGATAAAAAAATTGGCTTAAGAACAGAAAACAGTGAATCGTGGTAAATGGTTGTTTTTCAGCTGGAGGATGATAGACAGTTGTGTTCCCCAAAGGTCAATGCTAGGACCACTGATTTTTTGATACATATAAATGACTTGTATCTTGGAATACAGAGTAAAACTTCAAAAATTTGCAGATGATACTAGACTTGGAAGGGCGGCCAGCAAATGGCAGATGGAATTTAATACAGAGAAGTGTGAGGTGATGCATTTTGGCAGAAGGGATAGAGTGAGGCAATATATACTTAATGGCACAGTTCTAAAGAGTGTGCAGGAACAGAGGTGCATTTGCATAGATATTTGAAGGTAGCAGGACATAACGAGAGAGTGGTTAGCAAAGCATATGGGATTTTCAGAAATAGAAGCAAGTTGTACAAAAGCAGGGACGTTATGCTGAACCTTTATAAAGCTCTGGTTAGGCCCCAACTAGAGTACTGCACTCATTTCTGGTCACCACACTTTAGGAAGGATGTGAGGGTCCTTGAGAGGGTGCAGAGGAGATTGACCAGAATGCCTATGAGAGTGATGGAAACGGCGAAGATCCATGCTTTCAAAAGGAAATTGGATAGACACTTGAAGGAAAGGAACTTGGAGGGCTACAGGGATCGAGTGGTGGCATGGGACTCACTGGATTGCTCCACAGTTAACTGGCACTGACTCTATAGGCCGAATAGCTTCCTTCTGTGCCATAAAAGACTATGACACACAGATCCCTCTGTATCACAGCATTCTGCAGTCTCTCTCCTCTCTCTTCTTCCTGCCAAAGTGGACAACTCATATTTTCCCACATTATCCTCCATCTGCCAAATTTTTGCCCACTCACTTAACCTATCTATATCTCTTTGCAGACACTTTGTGTCTTCCTCACAACTTGCTTTCCTACCTATCTTTGTATCGACCGCAAATTTGGCTGCCGTACAATTGGTCCCTTCATCTAAGTCGTTAATATAGATCATAAATAATTGAGGCCCCAGAACTGATCCCTGTGGCATTCCACGAGTTTGGCCAGTTGAGATTTTGAAAGTGAATTGGGATGAGGTTATTTCTTGGGACAGACACAGAAGGAAGTAGGGTTGAGAAGGGGAAGAGAGATGTGATCAGAGATCGCCGTATCTGTGATTGATATGTTGGGAGTACAGATTCCACATGAGATGGCAAGGTCAAGGGGATGGCTGCAAATATGGGTTGGGAAGTTTATAGGGTGGGAGAGATTAAGGGATGGTAAGAGGGTAGTGAACTCCGATGAGAAAGAGCATGGAGTTTGAAATCACTGAGGATGAGAAGTCACTTGGTGCAGAGACTGAGGGAGGAAAACAGTGAAGATATCTCAGAGAAAATTTTTATGGTGCTTGGCTGGGCAGTAGAAGGTGTCATCATCCCTCAACCAGGTTTCCGTAAAGCCATGATGTTGATGCAAGCATCCACAATCAGCTAATGGATGGCAAGGGCCTTTTTTCACAAGTGAATGGATATTCTTGAGGGAGATGTGGAGAGGGCTGGTGGATAGAAGATTTGTTGCCACAGCCTACAGGATCAGCACTGGGAAGGTTGAATTTTACGGGGAGGAGATTGGCAATATTAGGCCACAGCACTGGGTGGGAAGGTCGGTGAGAGTATAGGTTGGGGGCAGTTGGGACTGCTGCTCATAAGGAGACAGCAATCTTAAGATGTCACAAGAAAAGATCAAAGAAAACTCAAAAAATAAAGAATCAAAGACTTTTATACACAAAGCAAGTGTTCACATTAAAAAGACTGTCTGTACTTTTGAAAGATCCTTGGAATGCTTCACATCCGAGTTAATAGATTGATGTCAACAGCTGACATCCCAATGACACTCCATTGTGTACCAATGCTGATGCTAGATGACATCATAGCATCCCATATTCACATCACCATTATGCATTTTAGTGAAAGACAGCAAGAAATACTTGCCTCGGAACATTTCTGGAATGTAGATGTTCATTTCAATCTCTTTTCTAACAAATATAAACGCTGCATGTTTATTATCATTAATCCATTAATCACCAATAGAAATGTAAGGCTGGAAATTAACACCTACCAACATTAGTAGATGATGTCAAGGTCTTGGAGAGTGTGCAGAAGAGATTTATTGGAATGATACCATGGAATGAGGGACTTTAGTTATATGGAGATACTAGAGAAGCTAGGATTTTTCTCTTTAGGCTAGAAAATGTTACAGAGGGATTTAATAGAAGTGTTCAAAATTATGAGTTTTGCTGGAGTTAAAAAGGAAAAATGTTTCCACTGCTGAGTGGGTCAGTAACCAAAAGGTGCAATTTTAAAGAGGGGGGGATGGTTCAAGAACTGATAGACTTGGGCGTTCACATACACTAAATATTCGAAGATGGCAGAACAAGTTGATAAGAATGTTAACAAAGCATACGTAATCCATGGCTTTAGAAATAGAGACATAGTGCACAAAATCAAGGAAGTTATTCCATACTTTCTGAATCACTAGTTAGGCCTCAGCTCGAGTTGCTATGTCCTGAAATACATAGACTGAAGAGGTGGTGGAAGTACATTCAAAAGTCACTTTAAAGAGGGAATTTGTTATACAATTGAAAAGGAAAAATTCGTAGGGTTTTGGGAAAGGGCAGGGCAATGGGTAGCTCTTTCAAAGAACTAGAACAGGCATTATGGATTGAATGGCCTCCTTCTGCCCTATAAAATTCTATGGGCTGGATTTTGTGGAGGAAGTGGATCTCCCGGTGTCAGACCGAAAAGGCAGGAGGACCCTGCCTCAGCCTTTTCATGCCCCCCCCCACCCCCACCCCCCGGAGCAATCCTCCGGTGTTTTTAAGCCTAAGGGTCCCGCGCCAGGATCACCGTCTCTTTAAAGAGGGGGGTTGGCGCCTCTAACAGTTGCCGGTGAATCACAACGCCAGCAGTATCAGCAGTGCCACTGGGGGCGGTGGCCACTGCCGGTACTGCGGAGACCTTGGACTGAGGCCCAGCGCAGGAAACCTGGACCTCAATGAAGCGAGATGGGGCCATTGGGGCCAGTCCGGAAAGCACCAGAGATTTGGGGGCAGGAGGAGGTGTGGGGTGGGGGAGGGCGTTGGGAGGGTGGTCATGAAGCAGGGGGAGGGAGTTCCATGGAGTTGTAGCTTTTGCCATCAGGGGTCCTCCATGGGCCACAGATTGCCCACAGAGGAGGGAGTCCCTCCCCCAACCCCCACCAAACCCACAGGGAGTGTGCCTTGTTTTACAAGGCGCCATCCCCATGTGGAGGAGGCACCTCCTACTGGTTAGATCTCAGTGGCAGCAGGAAGTGGCCATTAAGTGGCTGTTAATAGAACACGTAAGGCCCTCAATTGGCTTCTTGAGGATATAGATAGGTTGAGTGAAAGGGCAAAAACTTGACAGATGGAGTTTAATGTAGGAAAGTGTGAGGTCATCCACTTTGGTAGGAAGAATCAAAAGGCAGACTATTATTTAATGGAGAGAGACTTCAAAAAAATGCAGCACAGAGGGATCTGGGTGTTCTTGTGCATGAAACACAAAAAGTTAGCATGCAGGTGCAGCAAGTAATTAAGAAGGCAAATGGAATTTTGGCCTTTATTGCTAGGGGGTTGGAGTTTAAAAATAGGGAAGTCTTGTTACAACTGTACAAGGTGTTCGTAAGGCCGCACCTGGGGTATGCGTACAGTTTTGGTCCCCGTATCTAAGAAAGGATATACTGGCATTGGAGGCAGTTCAAAAGAGATTCACTAGGCTGATTCCTGGGATGAAGGGGTTGACTTGTCAAGAACACTAAACAGGTTATGCCTTTATTCATTAGAGTTTAGAAGAATGAGGGGTGATCTTATTGAAACGTACAAAATTCTGAGGGGGCTTGACAAGGTAGATGTTGAGAAGATGTTTTCACTAGTGGGGGAATCTCGAACTAGGGGACATAGTTACAGAATAAGGAGACAAAGAACAAAGAAAATTACAGCACAGGAACAGGCCCTTCGGCCCTCCAAGCCTGCGCCGATCCAGATCCTCTAAGTAAACATGTCACCTATTTTCTAAGGGTCTGTATCTCTTTGCTTCCTGCCCATTCATGTATCTGTCTAGATACATCTTAAAAGACGCTATCGTGCCCGCATCTACCACCTCCGCTGGCAACGCGTTCCAGGCACCCACCACCTTCTGCGTAAAGAACTTTCCACGCATATCCCCCCTAAACTTTTCCCCTCTCACTTTGAAGTTGTGACCCCTAGTAATTGAATCCCCCACTCTGGGAAAAAGCTTCTTGCTATCCACCCTGTCTATACCTCTCATGATTTTGTACACCTCAATCAGGTCCCCCCTCAACCTCCGTCTTTCTAATGAAAATAATCCTAATCTACTCAACCTCTCTTCATAGCTAGCGCCCTCCATCCCAGGTAACATCCTGGTGAACCTTCTCTGCACCCTCTCCAAAGCATCTACATCCTTTTGGTAATGTGGCGACCAGAACTGCACGCAGTATTCCAAATGTGGCCGAACCAAAGTCTTATACAACTGTAAAATGACCTGCCAACCCTTGTACTCAATACCCTGTCCGATGAAGGAAAGCATGCTGTATGCCTTCTTGACCACTCTATTGACCTGCGTTGCCACCTTCAGGGAACAATGGACCTGAACACACAAATCTCTCTGTACATCAATTTTTCCCAGGACCTTCCATTTACTGTATACTCATTTAAAACTGAGATGGGAAAGAATTTCTTCTCTCAGAGGGTAACTGAATGTCTGGAATTCTCTATCCCAGAGAGTTATAGAGGCTAGATCACTGAAAGTATTTAAAGAGGAGATAGATAGATTTTTGAAATATTGGGTGGTTGAGGGCTATGAGGAGCTGGCACGAAAGAGGAATTGAGGTTTGGGGCAGGTCAGCCATGATCTTATTGAATGGCGGGGCAGGCTTGAGGGGCCTAATGGCCTACTCCTGCTCCTATTTCTTATGTTCTGGGCTGGAGGCCATCGTTGGCCTACCCTGCCCCAGCAAAATCACTTGGTAATGGGAAGGTGATGGGCCCTCTGTCCCAGTACCCATCATGATTCTATGGCACCCCCCTGCCTCTGACCCTGCCTCAGTGGGGCTCCATAAAATCCAGCCCTATGAGTCTGTAACATCCCTCTTGGCATTTGTCTACTTGTTTAATTCATTTATTTGAACTGGTCAATGGCGCTTTCAAACAGCAGTGAGATGAATAATAAACATGTTAAGTGCTCATATCTTAATATCATTTTCCTTATGATCTCATCACTCCTGGTTTAAACAGTTCCGATTCCGATCTTTACCTCTGCACTGAGTTCCTGGGTTTGCCGGATTGGTATCTATTATTCCCTGGAAACAGCTACATGAGTAATTCCCTGGGGTGTTTGTGCAGGCAGCAAAATCAGAGCATGTGTTGTTCCCAGTCTGACACTCGTCAACATCTGAAACAATAATTAGAATTAAAACAATCACTTGGAGCAAAGGTTACTTTAACCCAATGATATTGAGTCATGTTAAACTCAGGCAATTACGTACCTTCACATATCCTTCCAGGTGTACTGGGGCTTGTGTCTCTGAACCCAGCATTGCACCGACAGGTGTAAGTTGCATTCAGTCTTATACAGGTTCCATTACCTGAACAGTCATTCAGGCCTGGCTGGCAGCTGTCTCTGTCTGTAATGATAAGGTCGGATCTGTATTAGAAAATTGATTCAATCTGAAACCTAACCAGCTTGGAAGTATTTGAAGAACTGATATATATGGAGTTTCATGTGACTCCTCTTTCCCCTCTTTACTGCAATGTAAATGTCATCTCCTAATGGCGGGAAACAATTAATACAGAAAGATACCTAAACAGCACGGGGAGGTGAATCATGGGACTAGAGCTGGCTAGTGCAGTGAAGTGGGACACTATTATGTTACCCCTGGGCTTGGGTTTTGAGCCAGTCATAAAGAATGAAGGTTTGCATTCTCTTCTAGTTGCAAAAGTCCTGAAAGAAGTAAGTGTGGGATTTAAAACTCAGTTTGCAAAAGGAACACTCTTCAAGAAAGGAGGGGAGAGAAAACGGTACAGCAGGCCAGTTTTTTTTAATTCGTTATTGGGATGTGGGCATCACTGGCTAGGTCAGCATTTATTGCCCATCTCTAATTGCCCTTGAGAACGTGGTGGTGAGCTGCCTTCCATGTTCGTTAGGTACATCCACAGTGCTGTGAGGAAGGGAGTTCCAGGATTTTGAAACAACGACAGTGAAGGATTGGCGATATAGTTCCAAGTCAGGATGGTGTGTGACTTGGAGGGGATCTTTCAGGCGTTAGTGTTCCCATGCAACTGCTGCCCTGTCCTTCGAGGTGGTAGAGGTCGCAGATTTGGAAGGTGCAGTCGAAGGAGCCTTGGTGCATTGCTGCAGTGCATCTGGTAGATGGTACACACTGCTGCCACTGTGCGTCGGTGATGAAGGGGGTGAATGTTTGCTGATGGGATGCCAATCAAGCGGGCTACTTTGTCCTGGATGGTGATGAGTTTCTTGAGTGTTGTTGGAGCTGCACCCATCCAGGCAAGTGGACGGTATTCCATCACACTCCTGACTTGTGCCTTGTCGATGGTGGACAGACACTGGGGAGTCAGGAGGTGAGTTGCTCGCTGCAGAACTCCTAGCCTCTGACCTGCTCTTGTAGCCACGGTATTTATATGGTTACTCCAGTCCAGTTTCTGGTCAATGGTAGCCCCAGGATGTTGATAGTGGGGGATTCAGTGATCGTAATGCCATTGAATGTCAAGGGGAGATGGTTAGATTCTTTCTTGTTGGAGATGCTCATTCCCTGGCACTTAAGTGGCAAGAATGTTACTTGCCACTTTTCAGCCCAAGCCTGGATATTATCCAGGTCTTGCTGCATTTCTACACTGACTGCTTCAGTATCTGAGCAATCACGAATGGTGCTGAACATTGTGCAATCATCAGCGAACATCCCCACTTCTGACATTATGATTGAAGGATGGTCATTGATGAAGCAGCTGAAGATGTTTGGGCCTAGGATACTACCCTGAGGAACTCCTGCAGTGATGTCCTGGAGCTGAGACCTCCAACAACCACAACTATCTTCCTTTGCGCGAGGTACGACTCCAACCAGTGGAGAGTTTTTCCCCGATTCCCATTGACTCCAGTTTTGCTGGGGCTCCATGATGCCATACTCAGTCGAATGCTGCCTTGATGTCAAGGGCAGTAACTCCCACCTCACCTCTTGAGTTCAGCTCTTTGGTCCATGTTTGAACCAAGGCTGTAATGAGGTCTGGAGCTGAGTGGCCCTGGCGGAACCCAAACTGACCATCAGTGAGCAGGTTATTGCTAAGCAAGTGCTGCTTGATAGTACTGTCGATGTCACCTTCCATCACTTTACTGATGATTCAGTAGACTGATGGGGCGTGTCCTGCTTTTTGTGTACAGGACCTACCTGGTCAATTTTCCACATTGCTGGGTAGATGCCAGTGTTGTAGCTGTACTGGAACAGCTTAGCTAGGAGTGCGGCAAATTCTGGAGCACAGTTTTCAGTACTATTGCTGGAATATTGTCAGAGTCCATAGTCTTTGCAATATCCAGTGCCTTCAGTCGTTTCTTGATATCACGCAGTGTGAATCGAATTGGCTGATGACTGGCATCTGTGATGCTGGGGACTTCAGGAGGAGGCCGAGATGGGTCATCAACTCAGCAATTCTAGCTGAAGATTGTTGCAAATGCTTCAGCCTGATCTTTCGCACAAATGTGCTGGGCTCCCCCATCATTGAGGATGGGAATATTTGTGGACCTACCACCTCCAGTTAGTTGTTTAATTGTTCACCACCATTCATGACTGGTTGTGGCAGGACTGCAGAGCTTAGATCTGATCCGTTGATTATGAGATCGCTTAGCTCTGTCTATCGCATGCTGCTTACGCTGTTTGGCACTCAAGCAGTCCTGGGTTGTAGCTTCACCAGGTTGACACCTCATTTTGAAGTCTGTCTGGTGCTGCTCCTGGCATGCCCTCCTGCACTCTTCATTGAACCAAAGTTGGTCCCCCGGCTTTATGGTAATGGTAGAATGGGGGATATGCCAGGCCATGAGGTTACAGATTATGGTTGAGTACAATTCTGCTGCTGCTGATGGTCCACAGCACCTGATGGATGCCCAGTTTTGCATTGCCAGATCTGTTCGAAATCTATCCCATTTAGCACAGTGGTACTGCCACACAACATGATGGAGGGTATCCTCAATGTGAAGGTGGGACTTCGTCTCCACAAGGACTATGTGATGGTCACTCCTACCAATACTGTCATGGACAGATGCATCTGCGGCAAGTAGATTGGTGAGGATGAGGTCAAGTATATTTTTCCCTCTTGTTGGTTCCCTCACCACCTGCTGTATACCCATTTTAGCAGCTCTGTCCTTTAGGACTCGGCCAGCTCGGTCAGTAGTGGCGCTATCAAACCACTCTTGATGATAGACATTGAAGTTTCCCACCCAGAGTACATTTTGTGCCCTCACCACCCTCAGTGCTTCCTCCAAATGCTGTTCAACATGGAGGAGTACTGACTCTTCAGCTGAGGGAGGGGCGGTAGTGGTAATCAGCAGGAAGTTTCCTTGTCCATGTTTGACCTGATGCCATGAGACTTCATGGGGTCCAGAGTCAATGTTGAGGACTCCCAGGACAACTCCCTCCCGACTGTATACCACTGTGCCATCTTCTCTGCTGGGTCTGTCCTGCTGGTGGGACAGGACATACCCGGAGATGGTGCTGGCGGTGTCTGGGACATTGTCTGTAAAGTATGATTCGGTGAATATGATTAAGTTAGCCTGACATCAGGCATCGTGAAAATGCTGGTTTCAATTATTAAGAAAGCTTTAGCAATGCACTTAGAAAATTATAATATGATCAGAGTCAACATGGTTTTAACAAAAGAGTAAGAGAAAGAGTAGGGCCCATTAAGGACCAAAGTGGCAATCTGTGTATGGCGCCAGAGGACATAGGTGAGGTTTTAAATGATTACTTTTCATCTGTGTTCACTATGGAGAAGGAAGATGTAGGTGTAGCGATCAGGGAGGGGGATTGTGATATACTTGAACAAATTAGCATTGAAAGGGAGGAGGTATTAGCGGCTTTGCGGGCTTAAAAGTGGATAAATTCCCAGGCCCAGATGAGATGTATCCCAGGCTGCTATGTGAGGCAAGGGAGGAGATGGCAGGTGCTCTGACACAAATTTTTAATCCTCTCTGGCCACAGGAGAGTTGCCAGAGGACTGGAGGACAGCAAATGTGGTGGCATTATTCAAGAAGGGTAGCAGGGATAAACCAGGTAATTACAGGCAAGTGAGTCTAACATCAGTGGTAGGGAAACTATTGAAAAAAATTCTGAGAGTTAGGATTAATCTCCACTTGGAGAGGCACAGATTAATCAAGGATAGGCAGCATGGCTTTGTCAGGGGGAGTTCATGTCCAACAAACTTGATTGAATCTTTCGAGGAGGTGACGAGGTGTGTAGATGAGGGTAAAGCGGTTGATGTAGTCTACATGGACTTCAGTAAGGCGATTGATAAGGTCCTGCACGGGAGATTGGTCAAGAAGGTAAGAGCCCATGAGATCCAGGGCAATTTGACAAATTGGATCCAAAACTGACTTAGTGGCAGGAGGCAGAGGGTGATGGTCGAGTGTTGTTTTTGCGATTGGAAGCTCATGACCAGTGGTGTACCACAGGGATCGGTGCTGGGACCCTTGCTGTTTGTCGTGTACATTAATGATTTAGACATGAATATAGGGGGTATGATCAGTAAGTTAGCACTAGTTAGGCCGCAGCTGGAGTACTGTGTACAGTTTTGGGCACCACACTATAGGAAGGATGTGATTGCACTGGAGAGGGTAGAGAGGAGATTCATCAGGATGTTGCCTGGGCTGTAGCATTTCAGCTATGAAGAGAGATTGGATAGGCTAGGGTTGTTTTTCTTAGAGCAGGGAAGGCTGAGGGGGGACTTGATTGAGGTATGCAAAATTATGAGGGGCATAGATAGGGTAGATAGGAAGAAACCTTTTCCCTTAGTGGAGGTGTCAATAACCAGGGGGGATTGATTTAAGGTAAGGGGCAGGAGGTTTAGAGGGGATTTGAGGAAAAATCTTTTCACCCAGAGGGTGGTTGGAATCTGGAACACACTGCCTGAAGAGGTGTTAGAGGCAGGAACCCTCACAACATTTAAGAAGTATTTAGATGAGCACTTGAAATGCCATACCATACAAGGCTACAGGCAAAGTGCTGGAAAATGGGATTAGAATAGATAGGGTGCTTGATGGCCGGCACGGGCACGATGAGCTGAAGGGCCTGTTTCTGTGCTGTATAACTCTTTGATTTTAAGAAAGGGAAATGGTGTTTGACAAATGTATTACAGTTTTCTGACGATGTAACTGGTAGGGTAGATACAGGGGAGCCAGTAGATGTAGTGTACTTGTAGTTCCAAAAGGGATTCGATAAGGTGCCACATAAAAGGTTAATATGCAAGATAAGAGCTCATGGAGTTGGGAATAATAAATTAACATGGATAGAGGATCGGGTTAATGGACAGGAGGCAGACAATAGGAACAAACAGGGCATTTTCACGTCGGCAGGCTGTAATTAGTGGAGTTCTGCAAGGATCAGTGCTGGGGTCTCATCTATTTACAATCTATGTTTATGACTTAGACAAAGAGACTGCAAGTAACCTATCCAAGTCTGCTGACGATACAAAGCTAGTGGGAATGTAAGCTGTGAGGAAGACATCATGAATCTGCAAAGAGATATAGACAGGTTAAATATAGAAAAACAGAGTATTTTTTTAAAAGGTGGGAAACTTTTAATTGTTGATTTCCAGACTTGGGTGTACTAGTACAAAGAACACAAAAAAATAGCAAACAGGTGCAGCAAACAATTAGAAAGGCAAATGGTATTTGGTCTTTATTGCGAGGGGATTGGAGTATAAGAATAAGGAAATCTTGCTCCAATTGTGCAGGACTTTGGTGAGACCACACCTGGAGTACTGTGTATAGCCTTGGAGGCAGAACAGCAAAGATTCACTGGATTGGTTCCTGAGATGAGAGGGCTGTCCTATGATGAGAGGCTGAGTAAATTGAGTCTGCATGCTCGAGGGTTTAGAAGAATTTGAGGTAATCTCAATGAAACATGCAGGATTTTGAAGGGACTTAACAGGGTAGATACTGAGAGATTGTTTTCACTTGCTGGAGAATCTAGAACACAGGGGGACAGCCTCACGAAAGGAGAAATTTCTTCACTCGAAGGGTTGTGAATCTTTGGAATTCTCTACCCCAGAAGGTTATGGATGCTCCATTGTTGAATATGTTCAAGGCTGGGATAAACAGATTTTTGACCTCTCAGGATATCAAGGGATATGGGGAGCAGGTGGGAAAGTGGGGTTGAGGAAGAAGATCAGCCATGATGGTACCGAGTGGCAGAGCAGGCTCAAGCAGTCGTACAGTCTGCTTCTGCTCCTACATCTTATATTCTTATTTCCTTCGGTGGCTACTTCTTAGTGACTTTGTCAATCTGGCAAGTATTTGCTAATTCCAACAGAATCACAAATACGATTTTATTTTCTTCACACTGTTCTTTCCGAGACCATCTTGTTCAAAATGGCATTAGGAAAAAACACTCCTGCTCTGTTTACAAGGTCACTTTAATTCCATTAGTTTACTTTTCCTGGCGGTGGCTTCAATAGACACTGCAAACTAATCAGTTTCTTGGGTAGAACATCGTTTTCTCACAAAATTTAAAGTACTAAATAATTAATTTTTTTCACGTTTTAATGTTTTTCACTAGGCCTTTCATTCCAGACCAAACTGAAGGCTTATTCCGAAGTCGTTAGCTGCAAGCGTACGTCTGCTCTATTTATTTCAGTCAAAATAACTGAACTCTAGTCAGGACTGACATGCTCTTCCTCCTTGCTACAAAGCCAACTGTTGTAATCAAGCCTCATTGGATCATAACCCACTCTAGTTCATTCTTTGCCAGGAATCCTAAGACTATGGAAGTCCTCCCATTTCCCAGTCTTCCTTTCTTCCTAACTCTTCAGTCTTTGCAAACCCAAGTTTGGAATCACCTACCCACTTCATGATTCAGCTTTGTCTCCCTTCTGTACCTTTTAATTTTTAGTGTTGCCTGTAGGATAGTCTTTCACCAACTCTTCCAGAATTTTACCAAGTCCATTGGGGATTGAAATGCTTATGGTGAAATAAATGCCTTACCTGCAATGGTTGTATTTTGAAGGTCTATAGCAAACTGTCGGCTGTTGTTTAAAGAATCTACAAAAGATTCTTTGATATCAGACAGAGTGACGTTCACGCTTGTTGATGTTGTCACACCAAATCGAACAATCACGCTCCCTTGTTCAATAGCTGTGACAATAATTGTCATTTTTCCACGCCTGATTAAATCCTGGATATCTGCATCAAGTCCTTTTTCCAACTGAAATGAAAGAAATAGAAATCCACTTATCCACTTTTGAAAAATGTCTAATTGTTTTTCCTGCAAGACATGAATGTCGCTAAAAGGCTGTTCATAGATTTCAAAAAGGAAAAGCTACCTACACCCAGCCCACAATCATAGACCTAACCTTGATATGAGAGGGGAGGCTCTCATAAAAGCCAACTGATATCATTTCGAATTAGTCCTGCCTCTCACAGCCAAACAAAGCCAGATTGAATAATTAATTGTCTCATTGCCTCTCCCACTCTCTGCAATGTGGTTCTTGATGTGTTTGCCTATAAAACAGGTGTTACTATAATTCATTGTGCAGGATCTACTTCTGAGAACTTCAGAACTTGTAATGAAAGGTCATGAACCTATATGTTGTCTGTGTTTCTCCCTCCACAGATACTTCATGACCTGCTGAGTGTTTCCAGCATTTTCTGCTTTCATCACACAGGGCTCCAGTTGTCTACCCAAAATCAACAGACTCCATTTCACTGCTGAACCCTACATTGATATTCCAGGTTCAAGGTGATTATTCAGATAACAATATTTGTGGGTTGAATGAATCCACTCAGTTGAAATCACAATGCACAATATTGGTAACATACAAAATCATTCATATAAAATTCTTCTTTTATAATTGATTAGCTGGAAGAGAAAGGAAATGGGATTAGAGCTGATAGTTCCAGTAAATGAGCCAGCACTAAAACAGGCACAATGGACTGAATGCCCACATTTTATGCTGCCATTTCCATGATTCATGTGTTAATGTATCCATTATTGATACTGTAAAATAGTCTATAAGCAAGATGGAATTTTTCAAGATGCATTATCTTTTAAATAGATAATTACTAGCTAATCATTAATTTGTATTTTACAATTAAGCCTAGTTGTGTTCATTTCTCTGCTTATTGTTTTCTTATATTAACTGATTAGAACCTGCACAATGGGTAGGTTTTGCTGGGAAATGTTAAGATCTTCCAGAATGTCCACGATTAAGTCATCGCTATCACTGTATTTTATTCCCAAATAGAAATCTGAAAAGGTATTAGAGAGAGGAGAATAATAATTTGAGGACAGTTGACAATATTCAAACACCCGCCATCTACACTAAGTACAAGGTACTTTAATAGATAATTTGAAATCTCACAAGTAAAAGAAGTATCTTATCATGTCCTCATATTTGCAAAAACATACACATGCTACAGTCTATTTCTTTTCTGTGAATTGAGATCCAGGACTCTCTTCCTCCCAACACGCAAGAATGACTTACTTCAGCAGTGAAATTCTTTACAAAGTCTTTGTACTTCTGGCTGTTTGTATCTTGCAAATCTGAGCTGAACTCCACATTTGTAATTCTTGTTGACACATCCAATACATTGGCAACTTTGGAAAATGAAAAAAAAGTTACTTTTTCAGTAAAACCTCAACTGTAAATTTGATGGATGTTGCTACTGTTCTAGATTGAAATTCAAGTTGGCTTATACATCCATTGGGGAGAGAATGAGCAGGGTGTTACAACAACGGTAAAATATTTACCGCTCTGTACTCACCACACACACCCTGTCACCTGCGCCCCCCCCCCTTTCCTAGTACATGAATCACAAAAAGTTAACATGCAGGTATAGCAAGTAATTAGGAAGGCAAATGGAATGATGGCCTTTATTGCAAGAAGGATGAAGTATAAAAGTAGGGAAGTCTTGCTACAGCTATACAGGGCATTGGTGAGACCACACCCAGAGTACTGTATACACAGTTTCGGTCTCCTTATTTAAGGAGGGATATACTTGCATTGGAAGCAGTTCAGAGAAGGTTCACTAGGTTAATTCCTCACAGAATCACAGAATTGTTACAGTGCAGAAGGAGGCCATTCGGCCCATCATGTCTGCACCAGCTCTCCGAATGTGCAGTTCACTTAGTGTTATTCCCTGCCTGCTCCCCATCACCCTGTACATTCTTCCTTTTCAGATAACAATCTATTTCCCTTTTGAATGCTTTAGTTGAACTTGCCTCCATCACACTCTCAGGCAGTGCATTCCAGACCTTAACCACTCGCTGCATGAAAAAGTTTTTCATCATGTTGCTTTTGGTTCTTTTACAAAATTACTTTAAATCTGTGCCCTCGCGTCGTCGATCCTTTCATGAGTGGGAACAGTTTCTCTCTATCTACTCTGTACAGACCCCTCATGATTTTGAATATCTCTATCAAATCTCCTCTTGGCCTTCTTTTCTTCAAGGAAAACAGTCCTAACTTCTCCAATCTATCTTCATAACTGAAGTGCCTCATCCCTAGAACAACTCTCGTGAATCTTTTCTACACTCTTTCTAATGCTTTCACATCCTTCCTAAAGTACGGCACCCAGAACTGGACACAATACTCCAGCTGAGGCCAAAGTAGTGTCTGATTCAAGTTCAACATAACATCCTTTCTCTTGTAACAAAAACAAGAAATGCTGGAATCACTCAGCAGGTCTGGCAGCATCTGTGGAAAGAGAAGCAGAGTCAACGTTTCGGGTCAGTGACCCTTCTTCGGAACTCCTTCTTTCTGCTTCTCTTTCCACAGATGCTGCCAGACCTGCTGAGTGATTCCAGCATTTCTTGTTTTTGTTTCAGATTTCCAGCATCCGCAGTATTTTGCTTTTATCCTTTCTCTTGTACTCTATGCCCCAATTAATAAAGCCTAGGATGCTGTATCCTTTATTAACTATTCTCTCAATCTGCCCTGCCAGTTTCAATAACTTGTGCACATATATACCCAGGTCCCTCTGCTTCTGCACCCCCTTTAGAATTGTACCCTTTATTTTATATTGTCTTTCCATGTTCGTCCTACCAAAAGGAATCACTTCACATTTCTCTGCATTGAACTTCATCTACTACCTGGCTGTCCATTCCACCAACTTGTCTATGTCCTTTAGAAGTCCTACACTATCCTCCCCACAGTTCACAATGCTTCCAAGTTTCGTATCATCCGCAAACTTTGAAATTGTGCCCTGTACACCAAGGTCTAGGTCATTAATATGTATCAGGAAAAGCAAGGGTCCCAACACTGACCCCTGGGGAACTCCACTGCAAACCTTCCTCCAAAACATCCATTAACCACTACTCTCTGTTTCCTGTCACTCAGCCTATTGTCCTTTTTATTCCATGAGCTATAACTTTGCTCACAAGTCTGTTGTGTGGCACTGTATCAAACACCTTTTGAAAGTCCATGTACACCACATCAACAGCATTGCCCTCATCAACCCTCTCTGCTACCTCTTCGGAAAACTCCAGCAAGTTAGTTAAACATGATTTTCCCTTAAGAAATCCATGCTGACCTTTTTTAATTAACCCGCATTTCTTCATGTGACTATAAATTTTGCCCTGATGTATTGGCCGGGATTTTGTTTGGCCCCCCTGAGGCAGGGTTGGAGGTGGGGAGGTGGGGGGGCACAGAGTATTGCAAAAGGTGGTGGGTGGAGCAGCAGGGTGAAGGGCCATCGCCCAGCAATCTTCCCGGGGCCAGGATAGGTCAATGGCAGCCTTCCCGCCCAGAGGCCAGTCGAGGCCCTTAAGGGGCCTATTAATGGCCAATTAAAGGCCTCTTCCCACCGCTGCTGAGATTTTACCAACAGCAAGTAGGGCCTTTGCCACATGGGAAGGTTGCCTTGTAAAACAAGGGGCTCTGCCTGCAGGCTTGATGGGGGGGGGTCCATCCATTGTGTGCAGTTTTTGGCCCACGGAGGACCCCCATCGGAAACAACCTTACCCCCCAAGACCCACCTCCCCCTGGACTGCACGACCACACCACCATGCCCCTTCGCCGCAGCCTTCTGGACTGGCCTCGGCGACCCATCCGCACCTACCTCTGTTCCGGGATTCCAGCGCTGGGCCTGGGTCTGAAGCCTCTGCAGTACCGGCAGTGGCCACCGCTCCCGGTGGCGCTGGTGATACTGCTGAGCTACCGGCTCTCTGTTTGGCCAGCAGCTCTTGGAGGCGGGATCCCCTTCCCTTAAAAGTCTTTATCGGGACAGGGATCCTGCCTCCAGATTCTTTGATTTAAAAAGACCGGAGGATTGCTCCGGGGCGGGTTGGGGGGGGGCATAAAAGGCAGAGGCGGGTTCCCCCCACCTTTTCGGCCTGCCATCGGGAACCCCACCTCCAGCACAAAATCCAGCCCATTCTTTCTAGAGGTTTCTCCACCACCAAAGTTAAACTGACTGGTCTGTCGTTGCTGGGTTTATCTTTATGCAAGGGTAATGTTTGCAATTCTCCAATCCTCTAGCACCATCTCTGAGTCTAAGGAAGACTGAAAAATGATGGCCTGTGCCTCCATAATTTCCACTCTCATTTCCCTCAGTTTCCTTGGATGCATTTCATCTAGTCTGGGTGCCTTATCTACTTTAAGTATAGACATTCCTGGGATGAAGGGGCTGTCTTATGAGGAAAGGTTAGGCCTGTACTCATTGGAGTTTAGAAGAATGAGAGGTGATATTGTTGAAACATACAAGATTCTGAGGGGAATTGACAGAGTAGATGAGGAGAGGGTGTTTTCTCTCATGGGGGGATCTATAACTAGGGGGCTGAATTTAAAAATAAGGTGTCTCCCTTTGAAGGCGGAGAGGAGGAGGAATTTCTTCTGTCAGAGGGTCATTAATCTTTGGAATTCTCTTCCCCAGAGAGCAGTGGAGGCTAGGCCATTGAATATATTCAAGGTTGAGTTCGGCAGATATTTGGTCTACAAGGGAGTCAAGGATTATGGGGGGGGGGGGGGGGGGTGGGGAGGCAGGAAAGTGGAGTTGAGGCCACATTCAGATCAGCCATGATCTTATTAAATGACGTAGCAGGCTCGAGGGGCCGAATGGCCTACCCCTGCTCTTAATTCTCATGATCTTATGATCTTGTGACCTAAAGCAATGTTGAGTCCTCCATTTTCACAACTCATGTTTAGGAAGGATATTCTATGAGAAGAGCAAGAAAAATTTGGTTCATCAAACATACCTGTTCTGAACCTTCTGGAGATTGTCTGCTGCTGACGACAAGTTGTTGTGGATATTATTATCTGAAATTCAACACCAGGCTGCAGATTGATAAATTCTGCTGTTTGTTGTGTAGTTAGAATTGTATTCCCTGTAACATTCCCCCTGGAGATTGTGACATTGAATTGAGGATTTTTGAATGCGTTGTTGGTATCCCAGGTAATGGAAATTGCTTCACTTTCCACCTTTATCAGATTAATACGAAGGAACCTCAGTGCAACTGCAACAAAAATGTTATTTATTATCAAGCATCAGAATAAAAGCAACATAAGGTGCTTTTTAAGTCCCAAAATGCTTTATAGAGGATAAAATACTTTTGATGTGAGTTCACTATTATAATGTTGGAAATGTGGCAACCATTTTATGCATTGCATGGTCCCCCAAATAGCAATGAGTTCGCAACCAGACAATCTGATTTTAGTCATGTTACTTGAGGCATATGTATTGGCCAAGACATCAGGTTACATAAAAGCAAAATACTGCAGATGCCGGGAATCTGAAATAAAAACAAGAAATGCTGGAAATACTCCGCAGGTCTGGCAGCATCTGTGGAGAGAGAAGAGATTTAACGTTTCAGGTCAGTGACCCTTCATCAGAACTGACAAATATTAGAAATGTAAATGATTTTAAGCAAGTATAATGGTTGCGGGGGGGGTGGTGGGGGGTGAGCAAGAGATAACAAAAGAGAAGGTGTTGGTAGGACAAGGCCACAGAGAATAGCTGACCAGAAGGTCATGGAACGAAGGCAAACGGTATGTTAATGGTGTGCTGAAAGACAAAGCGTTTGCCAGACCTGCTGAGTATTTCCAGCATTTCTTGTTTTTACATCAGGTTACATTTCGAATTAGGGTGCTGAGAAAGAGAGATCGAGTATGAGAGGTCAGGAAGGGAGCATGAGCTCTATTCATGATAGAGCATGAATGCATTGAATTATTTTTGCCAACCTTGCAAGGATGTTGAACATTTATCAGCACTGTGTTGCAGCACTTGGGAGGGGGTTGCCCTGACTGCCTCTGCTATGTTACTACAGACTATCTTTGCCTTCCTCTTATGGGGCTCAATGCCCTAAGTACCCTTGAGACAGGTCCTCCTTGCCCTGCCTGCAGCACCTCTACAAATGCATATGAAAACCTTGATGTAGATACTTCTGCTGCCATGCCCTAAATGGCTCTTGCTGTAACCGCTGGGTCCACCTGTAACTAGCTGCAGCCTTTTAAAGGCTGCACAAGAACTGTAATCCCTTCTGCCCCTGAGGTGCTCAGTCAATTAAGTGCAGTTTGCTGTCCTACATGCCTAATGAGGGTTTGGGAAGACGAAGCAGCAGATTAGCAGCATTCGTTAGGAGGCGAATCAAGGCCTCTAACTCTTGGCCAGAATGTAACTGTAGTGGGCCGCTCCGAGTTCGGGGAGGTGGAAGCGGGTGAAGAACTCACTCCCGCTCTGCGCCTAGCTGCCGCTCCTATCGTGCGCGAGGCAGCCTATTAGCGGCCCCACGGCGTATTTCTGAATGAAAAGGGCGTGCACAGGTGGGAGGCTGAGTGTCGGCGGGGGCAGGGCGAGAGCTGGAAGAGGTTGCTGAAAGCCATTTAAAAGGGCTTTTAGCAACCTCTGTGGCTCCGAGAGGCTTACCCTGCAGCAAGGAGGATGTTGGGAGGAGCAACTGCTGAAAAAGAAAAACAAGAGACTGAGGGTGAAAGGACTGGAGGAGGACTTAGTGCCCACCAATCCAACAATTGAAAATAAAACAGAACCCCACCAGAACCTAATCTAATCTAAACCCGCTTGCAACTATGGAAGGGAGAAGCAGCTGAATGGCCCCCTGCTTCTGAGAGGAATCCTTACATGTCCTCCTCCAGGCAGTTGAGGCAAGGCGGGAGGTCCTCTTCCCATCCAACGGAAAGAGGAGGTCTCCCCAAGTCACAAAGAAGGCCTGGCTGGAGGCAGCGGAGGAGGTCAGCAGCCGCGGAGTAGTTAGGAGGACATGGCTCCAGTGCCACAAGCGGGTGAATGACCTTCTGCGCTCTGCCCGGGTAGGGCGTATTCCACAGTCATTGCGGCTTCTTTGTGACGCGGAAGGGTCAATGGGTGCTGATGCTGCAAGGTTGAAGCCATCCATGGTCAGTGATCGGCTGCAGCCATGCCTTGGGCTGTATAATGGGCACATCAGTAACGCCCAGGGGTCCAGATGTGTTCCATCCATGCACTTCACTGGCATTGGTTTGAGATGTAGCACTCAGCCCAAGGGATGAGTGGGTGATCTTCCCAATAATATGTATTAACTAACTGCTTTATGTCTACACAGGAGAAGAGGGCACATAATGCCCGTGAGAGGTCCTGCACTGGTGGCAGCGTGGCGAACCTGGCATATTTGAGCAGACCAGAGGAGGATGCATTAACACTAGCAGGGGAGGATGGAGGATGTGCTATAGCTGGCACACCTGGTCAGGAGAGTGAGTTCCCCAGTGTATGGTCGAGGGGGATGGTGGGGGTGCAGGGGGTTGCGCGGGGTAGTATGGTGTTGTGCAGCGATTGTTTCAGGCACTGAAGGGTGCTCTCAAACGCAAAATCACACCGATGTGCCCACACTGCAGTCTATAACATGTCCTCCAGTCAGGAGTGCTGATCACAAATGATCATTCTGATTTTCCCTGCAGGTGAAACACAGCAGCAGCCAGGAAGCGTGTTTGGGGCTCATCCACCCACGTCGGAGGAGGAAGGAGGGACCTCAGAGGGTGCAGCGTCACATCCTCACCCTGCAACAAGCGCCAGCTCAGAGCTAGTCACCTCGGTTGGGATGCGTGTCTCCTCGGATTCGTGGTCACAACCTGGTGTTAGCGCCGCTCAATTGCCGGACCAGCTGCCAGAGGCAGTACCGGCCGATGCCCCTGACTATCGGAGGACTGTGGGAGGCCAGGCCCGTGCTGAGCCACAAGCTAATGATGAGCCTCTGCTGACATCCATTCGGCGGGAGAAGCTGCAAGTGCAGCGTGCGGTGCGTGGAGATCTGACGGAGTTACCAGAGACTTTGCGTGCTATAACTCAGACTTTGGAGATGTCCATCCAGGGCTGCAATACCGCACATTCTCTGTCATCTGTCCATCTGGCTTCCTCCATTAACAGATTGGCGGCTGCAGTGGAGGGCCCGATCCTGGAGGCCATGCACAACCTCACAGAGAGAGTGGGCTCCATGGACATTAGAGCATTAGAGATCGGACTCTGATGCTCAGGCGACATTTGGAAGCTGCTCATCCCTCTATGGTTAGCAGAGAGGACCACTTGAGCCTCGAGAGCGCACAGTGCAGCAGCAGATTTCATATGGGAGGTCCTCTTAGGGCACTCCTGATGCATCTTGCAGCTCCTTGTCCCCTCTGCCAGTGACATCAGCACCGCATACTCACATGGTGTCAGAGGGTGTTCCTGAGACTTTTCAGGGTCACCTTGAGATGTCGCGGCCCACACGGCCTCGGGCAGGCAGAGGACGGCCGCCAAAGTCATCCAGAGCAACACGGCAGCCTGATCAGCCACCTGCCTCCGGTGTGGCTGGCAGCGAGGGGTCATCCACACACATGAGCACTCGCAAATGTTTCAAAATAAATCACACTGACAGCACTTAGGGGTCACTGGTGCAATTTGTAAATGTTTATTTGATGTAAAAACGCACTAAAAGTTATTACAGTTTTCACTTGGCATTTTCACATGTCACAGCTCATTGCTAATGTTGGAGGCGAGCTTGTTGATTTACTTGAGAAAGATTATTTGAGAGGTGACACATTTGAACTGGATGGTGTTTGATCAAAATGTAGCCCATATCAGCTGAGATTTCCCCCTGAAGGTGAGTGCCTCTGCGCTTCCAGCTCCTCGTAATGCCCCATCTCAGACTGCCATGCGAGTGCCTGCTTGATGAGACTCTGTTCAGGAGAAACGCCTGAGCATTAGAGCCTCCCGGGTTTCCCTTGCACTTAACTCCCCCAGACCTTCGGCTCCCTCTCCCCGCCGTTCAGGTGGCTGCGGCCACTCTTCCTCATCTGTATCACTATCCTCGTCTGAGAATGCCTCGCGCTGAACTTGATCATCCTCCAGGACCTCTCCCCTCTCCATCGCCAGTTTATGTAAGGCGCAGCCGACGACAATAATTCTAGAAACCCTTGATGGCGAGTGCGGCAGGGCTCCACCTGAGCGATCAAGACACCTAATATCATTTTGAGAAGATCTATCATCTGTTCTATGGTCACTCTGGTGGTCGCATGGCTCTCATTGTAACATTCCTTTGCCTCGTTCCTTGGGTTCCTCACCAGTAATGGGGAGACGGTGGCGTAGTAGTAATGTCACTGGACTAGTAATCCAGAGCCCAGACTAATGCTCTAGGTATATGGGTTCGAATCCTACTACGGCAGATGGTGAAATTTGAATTCAATTAATAAATCTGGAATTTAAAAAAAATCTAGTCTTATGATGACCATGAAACCATTGTCGATTGTTGTAAAAACCCATCTTGTTCACTAATGTCCTTCAGGGAATGAAATCTGCTGTCCTTACCTGGTCTGGCCTACATGTGACTCCAGACCCACAGCAATGTGGTTGACTCTTAAAATGACCTCTCAAATGGCCTAGCAAGCCACTCAGTTCAAGGGCAATTAGGGATGAGCAATAAATGCTGGCCTGGCCAGTGATGCCCACATCCCACAAAATGAATTTTAAAATAAGTGTCATCAGCCATGTCTTCAGTGGATAACTCCTGTCGCCGAGTATCCATCTTTGCGGGCATTCAGGAGGGCTGAATAGTGCTGGCACCTGGGAGTTCTGGGGAATGAAAGCATCGTGACTACTTCCAGGGTAACGTGTACACAGCTGCAAGATTCCCTTACGATGGTCACAGACGATTTGAACATTCATTGCATGGAACTCCTTGCAATTAATGAAGACCCCTGACTGACCTGTAGGTGCTTTAATGGCCACATGAGTGCAGTCTATTACATCCTGGACCATGGGGAACCCAGCAATGGTGCTAAAGCCTCTGGCTCTCTTGGCCTGACTGGCGGCGTCTGTCTTGAAATTGGTGAAATGGTTGGTATGCCTGAAAATGGTATCAGTCACAACCTTTATGCAGTGATGCAGTGATGCTTGAGAGACTCTGCACATGTCTCCCGATGAAGCCTGGAACAAGCCTGATGCATTGAAATTCAGTGCGACTGTTACCATCAGTGTGACTGGCATTGGATGACCACCAATGCAGGGTGAAGCAACCTCCACCGCCAGCATCTCACACAGAGAAGTGACAGTCTCCCATGACAGCCGCTGTCATCCTTGGCATTGGCGTTCTGGCAGTTGCAGGAAGCTCAAACATGGGCGGTAGATCCTGCCTGCTGGGTAAGCTCATCTCCTGACAGATGGTTGCACCCAGGCCACTCTGCCACCATCTCCCCCTCCCCCATTATGAGGCTGAACTGGACCAGCAAATTGCTGGTTCCCCTGGCCAGTTGTCCTCCTGTCACTCCTTGGGCCATAGTCCTCTTCATTAGATGAGTCGCCTCCAGAGTGCACAATAACCATTGTTGCTGAGTTCCACAGATGCAATTAGTTCAGGTATTGTCAGCCTGCTGTAAGGACAGGCACACACAACCCCCTCCTTTTCATCCAAAAAATCAATACTGCTGGAGCCCAACCAGGAGTGAGTAATATTCAGATGAATCCTGCTGAACAAGCAGAAACTACCACAAACTTTCAAGTCACACAATGAAATAACAATGAACAAAGAACTAACAAAAAAGTACCTCCAACTCCGCCACAGATACAATGCCTGTTCCAGTGGACATTAGATATCCCACAACATTATTTCAAGAAGAACAGGAATTAGTCTGATGGCCTGATCAACATTCCTCACTCAGCCAAAAAATACAAAGTATCATTCAGTTCATTGCAGATTGGGAAGCTTTATGGTGCAAAGGGTAATGGCTCTTTGTTTACAAAACAACATTTAATGCACGTCAAACCAATTTGGTGTGTGCAAAAAACGTCAAGACAGATATGAGCGATGTGAGAAGGCACTCCAGGAATGTCAGTCTGATTTTCTTACTGATCAGTCCCAGTACACTGGAAACCCACTATTATCATAAATCAAATAACTTTAGATTCACCTTCAAACAATAGTTCAAAAACATCATGATGCCACAACAAAATGAAGGATAAGAAAAATTTCCTTGTCCAGGCGAAGAACCATTGATAATAGTCAGTGAAAAGGCAACAACACAGTCTTAGCATTCTGATGGAAAATAACATCACATGTAATACTCATACTTGAACCCCTACTGTCTAACATTGACCTGCCATTGAGTTAGAGGGATACTATGTAAATATTAACAAGAATGTTAGGAAAATAATCAACTTTGTCATTTATAGAAACGACATAGATGACTATGTGGGGAGTAGGATCAGTACGTTCACGGATGACAAAGATTGGCCGAGTGGTTAACAGTGAGGCTGAGTGTCTTGGGTTACAGGAAGATATAGACAGGATGGTCAAATGGGCAGAAAAATGGCAGATGGAATTTAACGCTGAAAAGTGTGAGGTGATATTCTTTGGAAGGAGTAATATGATACGGAAGTATTCAATGAATGGCCTGACACTGGGAAGTTCCAAAGAACAAAGGGACCTTGGCGTGTTTGTCCATAGATCTCTGAAGGCAGAAGGGCAGGCTAATAGGGTGGTGAAAAAGGAGTATGGGACACTTGCCTTTATCAATTGAGGCATAGATTACAAAAGCAGGGAGGTCATGTTGGAGTTCTATTGAACTCAGGCCACAGCTGGAGTACTGTGTGCAATACTGGTCGCCACATTATAGAAAGGATGTGATTGCACTGGAGGGGGTGCAGAGGCGATTCACCAGGATGTTGCCTGGGATGGAACATTTAAGCTATGAAGAGAGGTTGGAAAGGCTTGGGTTGTTTTCACTGGAGCAGAGAAGACTGAGGGGTGACCTGATCGAGGTGTACAAGATTATGAGGGGCATGGACAGGGTGGATAGGGAGCAGCTGTTCCCCTCAGTTGAAGGGTCAGTTATGAGGGGTCACAAGTTTACGGTGAGGGGCAGGAGGTTTAAGGGGGATTTGAGGAAGAACTTTTTTACCCAGAGGGTGGTGACGAACTGGAATGCCCTGCCTGGGAGGGAGGTAGAGGCGGGTTGCCTCACATCCTTTAAAAAGTACCTGGATGAGCACTTGGCACGTCATAACATTCAAGGCTATGGGCCAAGTGCTGGCAAATGGGATTAGGTAGACAGATCAGGTGTCTTTAATGCATCGGTGCAGACTCAATGGGCTGAAGGGCCTCTTTTCACTATATTATTCTGTGATTCTGAACTTCTTAATGTAAGTACTCCATTGAGATTAACGGTGCAGTCACTGCAATAGATATAAGAAATAATATTCAACTTACCACAGGGGAAGGGAGTGGTGACAGTCGGAGTGGTGGTAGATGGAGTGGTGGTAGATGGAGTGGTGGTGGTAGGAGTGGTGGTGGTAGGAGTGGTGGTGGTAGTAGGAGAGATGGTGGTAGGAGAGATGGTGGTAGGAGAGATGGTGGTGGTGGTTGGAGTGGTGGTGATTGGAGAGGTGGTGGTAGGAGTAGTGGTGGTAGGAGTGGTGGTGGTCGGAGTGGTGATGGTCGGAGTGGTGATGGTCGGAGTGGTGGTGGTAGGAGAGGTGGTGGTAGGAGTGGTGGTGGTAGGAGAGGTGGTGGTAGGAGTAGTGGTGGTAGGAGTGGTGGTGGTCGGAGTGGTGATGGTCGGAGTGGTGATGGTCGGAGTGGTGGTGGTTGGAGTGGTGGTGGTAGGAGTGGTGGTGGTAGGAGTGGTGGTGGTAGGAGTGGTGGTAATAGGGGTGGTGGTAATAGGGGTGGTGGTGATAGGAGAGGTGGTGGTCGGCGAGGTGGTGGTCGGCGAGGTGGTGGTCGGCGAGGTGGTGGTCGGCGAGGTGGTGGTAGGAGAGGTGGTGGTAGGAGTGGTGGTGGTAGGAGTGGTGGTCGTCGGCGAGGTGGTGGTAGGAGAGGTGGTGGTCGGAGAGGTGGTGGTCGGAGAGGTGGTAGTGGGGGAGGTAGTGGTCAGAGAGGTGGTGGTCGGAGAGGTGGTAGCCAGAGTGGTGGTGGTCGGAGAGGTGGTAGCCAGAGTGGTGGTGGTCGGAGAGGTTGTGGTAGGAGAGGTGGTGGTTGGAGAGGTGCTGGTAGGAATGGTAGTGGTAGGAATGGTAGTGGGAGGGGAGGCGGTGGTAGGAGAACTGGTGGGAGGAGAGATGGTGGTGGTGCTTGGAGTGGTGGTGGTTGGAGAAATGGTGGTAGGAGCAGTAGTGGCAGGAGAGGTGGTGGTAGGAGAGGTGGTGGGAGGAGAGGTAGTGGTGGTAGTTGAAGTGGTGGTAGGAGAGGTGATGGTAGGAGATGTGGTGATAGAAGTTGTGGCTCTAGGAGTGGTGATGACGGGAGTGGTGATGACGGGAGTGGTGATGACGGGAGTGGTGATGACGGGAGTGGTGGTGGTCGGAGAGGTGGTGGTCGGAGAGGTGGTGGTCGGAGAGGTGGTGGTCGGAGTGGTGCTGGTCGGAGTGGTGCTGGTCGGAGTGGTGCTGGTCGGAGTGGTGGTGGTTGGAGTGATGGTGGTTGGAGTGATGGTGGTTGGAGAGGTGGTGGTTGGAGAGGTGCTGGTAGGAGTGGTGGTGATAGGAGAGGTGGTGGTTGGAGAGGTGGTGGTAGGAGTGGTGGTGATAGCAGAGGTGGTGGTAGGAGAGGTGGTGGTAGGAGTGGTGGTGGTAGGAGTGGTGGTGGTAGGAGTGGTGGTGGTAGGAGAGGTGGTGGTAGGAGAGGTGGTGGTAGGAGAGGTGGTGGTAGGAGTGGTGGTGGTAGGAGAGGCGGTGGTAGGAGAGGTGGTGGTAGGAGAGGTGGTAGTTGGAGTAGTGGTGGTAGGAGTGGTGGTGGTTGGAGTGGTGATGGTTGGAGTGGTGATGGTCGGAGTGGTGGTGGTTGGAGAGGTGGTGGTAGCAGAGGTGGTGGTAGGAGTGGTGGTGGTAGGAGTGGTGGTGGTAGGAGTGGTGGTTGTAGGAGTGGTGGTGGTAGGAGTGGTGGTGGTAGGAGTGGTGGTAATAGGGGTGGTGGTGATAGGAGAGGTGGTGGTCGGCGAGGTGGTGGTTGGCGAGGTGGTGGTAGGAGAGGTGGTGGTAGGAGAGGTGGTGGTAGGAGTGGTGGTGGTAGGAGTGGTGGTGGTAGGAGTGGTGGTGGTAGGAGTGGTGGTCGTCGGCGAGGTGGTGGTAGGAGAGGTGGTGGTCGGAGAGGTGGTAGTGGGGGAGGTAGTGGTCAGAGAGGTGGTGGTCGGAGAGGTGGTAGCCAGAGTGGTGGTGGTCGGAGAGGTGGTAGCCAGAGTGGTGGTGGTCGGAGAGGTTGTGGTAGGAGAGGTGGTGGTTGGAGAGGTGGTGGTTGGAGAGGTGGTAGTTGGAGTAGTGGTGGTAGGAGTGGTGGTGGTTGGAGTGGTGATGGTTGGAGTGGTGATGGTCGGAGTGGTGGTGGTTGGAGAGGTGGTGGTAGCAGAGGTGGTGGTAGGAGTGGTGGTGGTAGGAGTGGTGGTGGTAGGAGTGGTGGTGGTAGGAGTGGTGGTTGTAGGAGTGGTGGTGGTAGGAGTGGTGGTAATAGGGGTGGTGGTAATAGGGGTGGTGGTAATAGGGGTGGTGGTGATAGGAGAGGTGGTGGTCGGCGAGGTGGTGGTCGGCGAGGTGGTGGTCGGCGAGGTGGTGGTAGGAGAGGTGGTGGTAGGAGAGGTGGTGGTAGGAGTGGTGGTGGTAGGAGTGGTGGTGGTAGGAGTGGTGGTCGTCGGCGAGGTGGTGGTAGGAGAGGTGGTGGTCGGAGAGGTGGTAGTGGGGGAGGTAGTGGTCAGAGAGGTGGTGGTCGGAGAGGTGGTAGCCAGAGTGGTGGTGGTCGGAGAGGTGGTAGCCAGAGTGGTGGTGGTCGGAGAGGTTGTGGTAGGAGAGGTGGTGGTTGGAGAGGTGCTGGTAGGAATGGTAGTGGTATGAATGGTAGTGGTAGGGGAGGCGGTGGTAGGAGAACTGGTGGGAGGAGAGATGGTGGTGGTGCTTGGAGTGGTGGTGGTTGGAGAAATGGTGGTAGGAGCAGTAGTGGCAGGAGAGGTGGTGGTAGGAGAGGTGGTGGTAGGAGAGGTGGTGGGAGGAGAGGTAGTGTTGGTAGTTGAAGTGGTGGTAGGAGAGGTGATGGTAGGAGATGTGGTGATAGAAGTTGTGGCTCTAGGAGTGGTGATGATGGGAGTGGTGATGACGGGAGTGGTGATGACGGGAGTGGTGATGACGGGAGTGGTGGTGGTCGGAGAGGTGGTGGTCGGAGAGGTGGTGGTCGGAGTGGTGCTGGTCGGAGTGGTGCTGGTTGGAGTGGTGCTGGTTGGAGTGGTGCTGGTTGGAGTGATGGTGGTTGGAGAGGTGCTGGTAGGAGTGGGTGTGATAGGAGAGGTGGTGGTAGGAGAGGTGGTGGTAGGAGTGGTGGTGGTAGGAGTGGTGGTGGTTGGAGAGGTGGTGGTTGGAGAGGTGGTGGTTGGAGAGGTGGTGGTAGGAGTGGTGGTGGTAGGAGAGGTGGTAGTTGGAGTGGTGGTGGTAGGAGAGGTGGTGGTAGGAGTGGTGGTGGTAGGAGAGGCGGTGGTAGGAGAGGTGGTGGTAGGAGAGGTGGTAGTTGGAGTAGTGGTGGTAGGAGTGGTGATGGTCGGAGTGGTGGTGGTTGGAGAGGTGGTGGTAGGAGAGGTGGTGGTAGGAGTGGTGGTGGTAGGAGTGGTGGTGGTAGGAGTGGTGGTGGTAGGAGTGGTGGTGGTAGGAGAGGCGGTGGTAGGAGAGGTGGTGGTAGGAGAGGTGGTAGTTGGAGTGGTGGTGGTAGGAGAGGTGGTGGTAGGAGTGGTGGTGGTAGGAGAGGCGGTGGTAGGAGAGGTGGTGGTAGGAGAGGTGGTAGTTGGAGTAGTGGTGGTAGGAGTGGTGATGGTCGGAGTGGTGGTGGTTGGAGAGGTGGTGGTAGGAGTGGTGGTGGTAGGAGTGGTGGTGGTAGGAGTGGTGGTGGTAGGAGTGGTGGTTGTAGGAGTGGTGGTAATAGGGGTGGTGGTAATAGGGGTGGTGGTAATAGGGGTGGTGGTGATAGGAGAGGTGGTGGTCGGCGAGGTGGTGGTCGGCGAGGTGGTGGTTGGCGAGGTGGTGGTTGGCGAGGTGGTGGTAGGAGAGGTGGTGGTAGGAGTGGTGGTGGTAGGAGTGGTGGTGGTAGGAGAGGTGGTAGTGGGGGAGGTAGTGGTCAGAGAGGTGGTGGTCGGAGAGGTGGTAGCCAGAGTGGTGGTGGTCGGAGAGGTGGTGGTAGGAGAGGTGGTGGTCGGAGAGGTGGTAGTGGGGGAGGTAGTGGTCAGAGAGGTGGTGGTCGGAGAGGTGGTAGCCAGAGTGGTGGTGGTCGGAGAGGTGGTAGCCAGAGTGGTGGTGGTCGGAGAGGTTGTGGTAGGAGAGGTGGTGGTTGGAGAGGTGCTGGTAGGAATGGTAGTGGTAGGAATGGTAGTGGTAGGGGAGGCGGTGGTAGGAGAACTGGTGGGAGGAGAGATGGTGGTGGTGCTTGGAGTGGTGGTGGTTGGAGAAATGGTGGTAGGAGCAGTAGTGGCAGGAGAGGTGGTGGTAGGAGAGGTAGTGGTGGTAGTTGAAGTGGTGGTAGGAGAGGTGATGGTAGGAGATGTGGTGATAGAAGTTGTGGCTCTAGGAGTGGTGATGACGGGAGTGGTGATGACGGGAGTGGAGATGACGGGAGTGGTGATGACGGGAGTGGTGGTGGTCGGAGAGGTGGTGGTCGGAGAGGTGGTGGTCGGAGTGGTGCTGGTTGGAGTGGTGGTGGTAGGAGAGGTGGTGGTAGGAGAGGTAGTGGTGGTAGTTGAAGTGGTGGTAGGAGAGGTGATGGTAGGAGAGGTGATGGTAGGAGATGTGGTGATAGAAGTTGTGGCTCTAGGAGTGGTGATGACGGGAGTGGAGATGACGGGAGTGGTGATGACGGGAGTGGTGGTGGTCGGAGAGGTGGTGGTCGGAGAGGTGGTGGTCGGAGTGGTGCTGGTTGGAGTGGTGGTGGTAGGAGAGGTGGTGGTAGGAGAGGTGGTGGTAGGAGAGGTGGTGGTAGGAGTGGTGGTGGTAGGAGTGGTGGTGGTTGGAGAGGTGGTGGTTGGAGAGGTGCTGGTAGGAGTGGTGGTGGTAGGAGAGGTGGTGGTAGGAGTGGTGGTGGTAGGAGTGGTGGTGGTAGGAGTGGTGGTGGTTGGAGAGGTGGTGGTTGGAGAGGTGGTGGTAGGAGTGGTGGTGGTAGGAGAGGTGGTGGTAGGAGAGGTGGTGGTAGGAGAGGTGGTGGTAGGAGTGGTGGTGGTAGGAGAGGTGGTGGTAGGAGAGGTGGTAGTTGGAGTGGTGGTAGTTGGAGTGGTGGTGGTAGGAGAGGTGGTGGTAGGAGTGGTGGTGGTAGGAGAGGCGGTGGTAGGAGAGGTGGTAGTTGGAGTAGTGGTGGTAGGAGTGGTGGTGGTCGGAGTGGTGGTGGTCGGAGTGGTGATGGTCGGAGTGGTGGTGGTCGGAGTGGTGGTGGTAGGAGTGGTGGTGGTAGGAGTGGTGGTGGTAGGAGTGGTGGTTGTAGGAGTGGTGGTGGTAGGAGTGGTGGTAATAGGGGTGGTGGTAATAGGGGTGGTGGTGATAGGAGAGGTGGTGGTCGGCGAGGTGGTGGTCGGCGAGGTGGTGGTAGGAGAGGTGGTGGTAGGAGAGGTGGTGGTAGGAGAGGTGGTGGTAGGAGTGGCGGTGGTAGGAGTGGTGGTGGTAGGAGTGGTGGTCGTCGGCGAGGTGGTGGTAGGAGAGGTGGTGGTCGGAGAGGTGGTAGTGGGGGAGGTAGTGGTCAGAGAGGTGGTGGTCGGAGAGGTGGTAGCCAGAGTGGTGGTGGTCGGAGAGGTGGTAGCCAGAGTGGTGGTGGTCGGAGAGGTTGTGGTAGGAGAGTTGGTGGTTGGAGAGGTGCTGGTAGGAATGGTAGTGGTAGGAATGGTAGTGGTAGGGGAGGCGGTGGTAGGAGAACTGGTGGGAGGAGAGATGGTGGTGGTGCTTGGAGTGGTGGTGGTAGGAGCAGTAGTGGCAGGAGAGGTGGTGGTAGGAGAGGTGGTGGGAGGGGAGGTAGTGGTGGTAGTTGAAGTGGTGGTAGGAGAGGTGATGGTAGGAGATGTGGTGATAGAAGTTGTGGCTCTAGGAGTGGTGATGACGGGAGTGGTGATGACGGGAGTGGTGATGACGGGAGTGGTGATGACGGGAGAGGTGGTGGTCGGAGAGGTGGTGGTCGGAGAGGTGGTGGTCGGAGAGGTGGTGGTCGGAGTGGTGCTGGTCGGAGTGGTGCTGGTCGGAGTGGTGCTGGTCGGAGTGGTGCTGGTCGGAGTGGTGGTGGTTGGAGTGACGGTGGTTGGAGTGACGGTGGTTGGAGTGACGGTGGTTGGAGAGGTGGTGGTAGGAGAGGTGGTGGTAGGAGAGGTGGTGGTAGGAGTGGTGGTGGTAGGAGTGGTGGTGGTAGGAGAGGTGGTGGTAGGAGAGGTGGTGGTAGGAGTGGTGGTGGTAGGAGTGGTGGTTTTAGGAGAGGTGGTGGTAGGAGAGGTGGTGGTAGGAGTGGTGGTGGTAGGAGTGGTGGTGGTAGGAGAGGTGGTGGTTGGAGAGGTGCTGGTAGGAGTGGTGGTGGTAGGAGAGGTGGTGGTAGGAGAGGTGGTGGTAGGAGTGGTGGTGGTAGGAGTGGTGGTGGTTGGAGAGGTGGTGGTTGAAGAGGTGGTGGTTGGAGAGGTGGTGGTAGGAGTGGTGGTGGTAGGAGTGGTGGTGGTAGGAGAGGCGGTGGTAGTTGGAGTGGTGGTAGTTGGAGTGGTGGTAGTTGGAGTGGTGGTAGTTGGAGTGGTGGTGGTAGGAGAGGTGGTGGTAGGAGTGGTGGTGGTAGGAGAGGCGGTGGTAGGAGAGGTGGTAGTTGGAGTAGTGGTGGTAGGAGTGGTGGTGGTCGGAGTGGTGATGGTCGGAGTGGTGGTGGTTGGAGAGGTGGTGGTAGGAGTGGTGGTGGTAGGAGTGGTGGTGGTAGGAGTGGTGGTTGTAGGAGTGGTGGTGGTAGGAGTGGTGGTAATAGGGGTGGTGGTAATAGGGGTGGTGGTAATAGGGGTGGTGGTAATAGGGGTGGTGGTAATAGGGGTGGTGGTGATAGGAGAGGTGGTGGTCGGCGAGGTGGTGGTCGGCGAAGTGGTGGTCGGCGAGGTGGTGGTAGGAGAGGTGGTGGTAGGAGAGGTGGTGGTAGGAGAGGTGGTGGTAGGAATGGTAGTGGTAGGGGAGGCGGTGGTAGGAGAACTGGTGGGAGGAGAGATGGTGGTGGTGCTTGGAGTGGTGGTGGTTGGAGAAATGGTGGTAGGAGCAGTAGTGGCAGGAGAGGTGGTGGTAGGAGAGGTGGTGGGAGGAGAGGTAGTGGTGGTAGTTGAAGTGGTGGTAGGAGAGGTGATGGTAGGAGATGTGGTGATAGAAGTTGTGGCTCTAGGAGTGGTGATGACGGGAGTGGTGATGACGGGAGTGGTGATGACGGGAGTGGTGATGACGGGAGTGGTGGTGGTCGGAGAGGTGGTGGTCGGAGAGGTGGTGGTCGGAGTGGTGGTGGTCGGAGAGGTGGTGGTCGGAGAGGTGGTGGTCGGAGAGGTGGTGGTCGGAGTGGTGGTGGTTGGAGTGATGTTGGTTGGAGTGATGGTGGTTGGAGAGGTGGTGGTTGGAGAGGTGCTGGTAGGAGTGGTGGTGATAGGAGAGGTGGTGGTAGGAGAGGTGGTGGTAGGAGTGGTGGTGGTAGGAGTGGTGGTGGTAGGAGTGGTGGTGGTTGGAGAGGTGGTGGTTGGAGAGGTGGTGGTTGGAGAGGTGGTGGTAGCAGAGGTGGTGGTAGGAGAGGTGGTGGTAGGAGTGGTGGTGGTAGGAGTGGTGGTGGTAGGAGAGGCGGTGGTAGGAGAGGTGGTGGTAGGAGAGGTGGTGGTAGGAGAGGTGGTGGTAGGAGAGGTGGTGGTAGGAGAGGTGGTGGTAGGAGTGGTGGTGGTAGGAGAGGCGGTGGTAGGAGAGGTGGTGGTAGGAGAGGTGTTAGTTGGAGTAGTGGTGGTAGGAGTGGTGGTGGTCGGAGTGGTGATGGTCGGAGTGGTGATGGTCGGAGTGGTGGTGGTCGGAGAGGTGGTGGTAGGAGAGGTGGTGGTAGGAGTGGTGGTGGTAGGAGTGGTGGTGGTAGGAGTGGTGGTAATAGGGGTGGTGGTAATAGGGGTGGTGGTAATAGGGGTGGTGGTGATAGGAGAGGTGGTGGTCGGCGAGGTGGTGGTCGGCGAGGTGGTGGTAGGAGAGGTGGTGGTAGGAGAGGTGGTGGTAGGAGTGGTGGTGGTAGGAGTGGTGGTGGTAGGAGTGGTGGTCGTCGGCGAGGTGGTGGTAGGAGAGGTGGTGGTCGGAGAGGTGGTAGTGGGGGAGGTAGTGGTCAGAGAGGTGGTGGTCGGAGAGGTGGTAGCCAGAGTGGTGGTGGTCGGAGAGGTGGTAGCCGGAGTGGTGGTGGTCGGAGAGGTGGTAGCCAGAGTGGTGGTGGTCGGAGAGGTTGTGGTAGGAGAGGTGGTGGTTGGAGAGGTGCTGGTAGGAATGGTAGTGGTAGGAATGGTAGTGGTAGGGGAGGCGGTGGTAGGAGAACTGGTGGGAGGAGAGATGGTGGTGGTGCTTGGAGTGGTGGTGGTTGGAGAAATGGTGGTAGGAGCAGTAGTGGCAGGAGAGGTGGTGGTAGGAGAGGTAGTGGTGGTAGTTGAAGTGGTGGTAGGAGAGGTGATGGTAGGAGATGTGGTGATAGAAGTTGTGGCTCTAGGAGTGGTGATGACGGGAGTGGTGATGACGGGAGTGGAGATGACGGGAGTGGTGATGACGGGAGTGGTGGTGGTCGGAGAGGTGGTGGTCGGAGAGGTGGTGGTCGGAGTGGTGCTGGTTGGAGTGGTGGTGGTAGGAGAGGTGGTGGTAGGAGAGGTAGTGGTGGTAGTTGAAGTGGTGGTAGGAGAGGTGATGGTAGGAGAGGTGATGGTAGGAGATGTGGTGATAGAAGTTGTGGCTCTAGGAGTGGTGATGACGGGAGTGGAGATGACGGGAGTGGTGATGACGGGAGTGGTGGTGGTCGGAGAGGTGGTGGTCGGAGAGGTGGTGGTCGGAGTGGTGCTGGTTGGAGTGGTGGTGGTAGGAGAGGTGGTGGTAGGAGAGGTGGTGGTAGGAGAGGTGGTGGTAGGAGTGGTGGTGGTAGGAGTGGTGGTGGTTGGAGAGGTGGTGGTTGGAGAGGTGCTGGTAGGAGTGGTGGTGGTAGGAGAGGTGGTGGTAGGAGTGGTGGTGGTAGGAGTGGTGGTGGTAGGAGTGGTGGTGGTTGGAGAGGTGGTGGTTGGAGAGGTGGTGGTAGGAGTGGTGGTGGTAGGAGAGGTGGTGGTAGGAGAGGTGGTGGTAGGAGAGGTGGTGGTAGGAGTGGTGGTGGTAGGAGAGGTGGTGGTAGGAGAGGTGGTAGTTGGAGTGGTGGTAGTTGGAGTGGTGGTGGTAGGAGAGGTGGTGGTAGGAGTGGTGGTGGTAGGAGAGGCGGTGGTAGGAGAGGTGGTAGTTGGAGTAGTGGTGGTAGGAGTGGTGGTGGTCGGAGTGGTGGTGGTCGGAGTGGTGATGGTCGGAGTGGTGGTGGTTGGAGTGGTGGTGGTAGGAGTGGTGGTGGTAGGAGTGGTGGTGGTAGGAGTGGTGGTTGTAGGAGTGGTGGTGGTAGGAGTGGTGGTAATAGGGGTGGTGGTAATAGGGGTGGTGGTGATAGGAGAGGTGGTGGTCGGCGAGGTGGTGGTCGGCGAGGTGGTGGTAGGAGAGGTGGTGGTAGGAGAGGTGGTGGTAGGAGAGGTGGTGGTAGGAGAGGTGGTGGTAGGAGTGGCGGTGGTAGGAGTGGTGGTGGTAGGAGTGGTGGTCGTCGGCGAGGTGGTGGTAGGAGAGGTGGTGGTCGGAGAGGTGGTAGTGGGGGAGGTAGTGGTCAGAGAGGTGGTGGTCGGAGAGGTGGTAGCCAGAGTGGTGGTGGTCGGAGAGGTGGTAGCCAGAGTGGTGGTGGTCGGAGAGGTTGTGGTAGGAGAGTTGGTGGTTGGAGAGGTGCTGGTAGGAATGGTAGTGGTAGGAATGGTAGTGGTAGGGGAGGCGGTGGTAGGAGAACTGGTGGGAGGAGAGATGGTGGTGGTGCTTGGAGTGGTGGTGGTAGGAGCAGTAGTGGCAGGAGAGGTGGTGGTAGGAGAGGTGGTGGGAGGGGAGGTAGTGGTGGTAGTTGAAGTGGTGGTAGGAGAGGTGATGGTAGGAGATGTGGTGATAGAAGTTGTGGCTCTAGGAGTGGTGATGACGGGAGTGGTGATGACGGGAGTGGTGATGACGGGAGTGGTGATGACGGGAGAGGTGGTGGTCGGAGAGGTGGTGGTCGGAGAGGTGGTGGTCGGAGAGGTGGTGGTCGGAGTGGTGCTGGTCGGAGTGGTGCTGGTCGGAGTGGTGCTGGTCGGAGTGGTGGTGGTTGGAGTGGTGGTGGTTGGAGTGACGGTGGTTGGAGTGACGGTGGTTGGAGAGGTGGTGGTAGGAGAGGTGGTGGTAGGAGAGGTGGTGGTAGGAGTGGTGGTGGTAGGAGTGGTGGTGGTAGGAGAGGTGGTGGTAGGAGAGGTGGTGGTAGGAGTGGTGGTGGTAGGAGTGGTGGTTTTAGGAGAGGTGGTGGTAGGAGAGGTGGTGGTAGGAGTGGTGGTGGTAGGAGTGGTGGTGGTAGGAGAGGTGGTGGTTGGAGAGGTGCTGGTAGGAGTGGTGGTGGTAGGAGAGGTGGTGGTAGGAGAGGTGGTGGTAGGAGTGGTGGTGGTAGGAGTGGTGGTGGTTGGAGAGGTGGTGGTTGAAGAGGTGGTGGTTGGAGAGGTGGTGGTAGGAGTGGTGGTGGTAGGAGTGGTGGTGGTAGGAGAGGCGGTGGTAGTTGGAGTGGTGGTAGTTGGAGTGGTGGTAGTTGGAGTGGTGGTAGTTGGAGTGGTGGTGGTAGGAGAGGTGGTGGTAGGAGTGGTGGTGGTAGGAGAGGCGGTGGTAGGAGAGGTGGTAGTTGGAGTAGTGGTGGTAGGAGTGGTGGTGGTCGGAGTGGTGATGGTCGGAGTGGTGGTGGTTGGAGAGGTGGTGGTAGGAGTGGTGGTGGTAGGAGTGGTGGTGGTAGGAGTGGTGGTTGTAGGAGTGGTGGTGGTAGGAGTGGTGGTAATAGGGGTGGTGGTAATAGGGGTGGTGGTAATAGGGGTGGTGGTAATAGGGGTGGTGGTGATAGGAGAGGTGGTGGTCGGCGAGGTGGTGGTCGGCGAAGTGGTGGTCGGCGAGGTGGTGGTAGGAGAGGTGGTGGTAGGAGAGGTGGTGGTAGGAGTGGTGGTGGTAGGAATGGTAGTGGTAGGGGAGGCGGTGGTAGGAGAACTGGTGGGAGGAGAGATGGTGGTGGTGCTTGGAGTGGTGGTGGTTGGAGAAATGGTGGTAGGAGCAGTAGTGGCAGGAGAGGTGGTGGTAGGAGAGGTGGTGGGAGGAGAGGTAGTGGTGGTAGTTGAAGTGGTGGTAGGAGAGGTGATGGTAGGAGATGTGGTGATAGAAGTTGTGGCTCTAGGAGTGGTGATGACGGGAGTGGTGATGACGGGAGTGGTGATGACGGGAGTGGTGATGACGGGAGTGGTGGTGGTCGGAGAGGTGGTGGTCGGAGAGGTGGTGGTCGGAGTGGTGGTGGTCGGAGAGGTGGTGGTCGGAGAGGTGGTGGTCGGAGAGGTGGTGGTCGGAGTGGTGGTGGTTGGAGTGATGTTGGTTGGAGTGATGGTGGTTGGAGAGGTGGTGGTTGGAGAGGTGCTGGTAGGAGTGGTGGTGATAGGAGAGGTGGTGGTAGGAGAGGTGGTGGTAGGAGTGGTGGTGGTAGGAGTGGTGGTGGTAGGAGTGGTGGTGGTTGGAGAGGTGGTGGTTGGAGAGGTGGTGGTTGGAGAGGTGGTGGTAGCAGAGGTGGTGGTAGGAGAGGTGGTGGTAGGAGTGGTGGTGGTAGGAGTGGTGGTGGTAGGAGAGGCGGTGGTAGGAGAGGTGGTGGTAGGAGAGGTGGTGGTAGGAGAGGTGGTGGTAGGAGAGGTGGTGGTAGGAGAGGTGGTGGTAGGAGTGGTGGTGGTAGGAGAGGCGGTGGTAGGAGAGGTGGTGGTAGGAGAGGTGTTAGTTGGAGTAGTGGTGGTAGGAGTGGTGGTGGTCGGAGTGGTGATGGTCGGAGTGGTGATGGTCGGAGTGGTGGTGGTCGGAGAGGTGGTGGTAGGAGAGGTGGTGGTAGGAGTGGTGGTGGTAGGAGTGGTGGTGGTAGGAGTGGTGGTAATAGGGGTGGTGGTAATAGGGGTGGTGGTAATAGGGGTGGTGGTGATAGGAGAGGTGGTGGTCGGCGAGGTGGTGGTCGGCGAGGTGGTGGTAGGAGAGGTGGTGGTAGGAGAGGTGGTGGTAGGAGTGGTGGTGGTAGGAGTGGTGGTGGTAGGAGTGGTGGTCGTCGGCGAGGTGGTGGTAGGAGAGGTGGTGGTCGGAGAGGTGGTAGTGGGGGAGGTAGTGGTCAGAGAGGTGGTGGTCGGAGAGGTGGTAGCCAGAGTGGTGGTGGTCGGAGAGGTGGTAGCCGGAGTGGTGGTGGTCGGAGAGGTTGTGGTAGGAGAGGTGGTGGTTGGAGAGGTGCTGGTAGGAATGGTAGTGGTAGGAATGGTAGTGGTAGGGGAGGCGGTGGTAGGAGAACTGGTGGGAGGAGAGATGGTGGTGGTGCTTGGAGTGGTGGTGGTTGGAGAAATGGTGGTAGGAGCAGTAGTGGCAGGAGAGGTGGTGGTAGGAGAGGTGGTGGGAGGAGAGGTAGTGGTGGTAGTTGAAGTGGTGGTAGGAGAGGTGATGGTAGGAGATGTGGTGATAGAAGTTGTGGCTCTAGGAGTGGTGATGACGGGAGTGGTGATGACGGGAGTGGTGATGACGGGAGTGGTGGTGGTCGGAGAGGTGGTGGTCGGAGAGGTGGTGGTCGGAGTGGTGCTGGTCGGAGTGGTTATGGTTGGAGTGGTGGTGGTTGGAGTGATGGTGGTTGGAGTGATGGTGGTTGGAGTGATGGTGGTTGGAGTGATGGTGGTTGGAGAGGTGGTGGTTGGAGAGGTGCTGGTAGGAGTGGTGGTGATAGGAGAGGTGGTGGTAGGAGAGGTGGTGGTAGGAGTGGTGGTGGTAGGAGTGGTGGTGGTAGGAGAGGTGGTGGTTGGAGAGGTGGTGGTAGGAGTGATGGTGATAGCAGAGGTGGTGGTAGGAGAGGTGGTGGTAGGAGTGGTGGTGGTAGGAGTGGTGGTGGTAGGAGAGGCGATGGTAGGAGAGGTGGTGGTAGGAGAGGTGGTGGTAGGAGTGGTGGTGGTAGGAGAGGCGGTGGTAGGAGAGGTGGTAGTTGGAGTAGTGGTGGTCGGAGTGGTGATGGTCGGAGTGGTGATGGTCGGAGTGGTGGTGGTCGGAGAGGTGGTGGTAGGAGAGGTGGTGGTAGGAGTGGTGGTAGTAGGAGTGGTGGTGGTAGGAGTGGTGGTGGTAGGAGTGGTGGTTGTAGGAGTGGTGGTGGTAGGAGTGGTGGTGGTAGGAGTGGTGGTGGTAGGAGTGGTGGTAATAGGGGTGGTGGTAATAGGGGTGGTGGTAATAGGGGTGGTGGTGATAGGGGAGGTGGTGGTCGGCGAGGTGGTGGTCGGCGAGGTGGTGGTTGGCGAGGTGGTGGTTGGCGAGGTGGTGGTAGGAGAGGTGGTGGTAGGAGAGGTGGTGGTAGGAGAGGTGGTGGTAGGAGAGGTGGTGGTAGGAGTGGTGGTGGTAGGAGTGGTGGTGGTAGGAGTGGTGGTCGTCGGCGAGGTGGTGGTAGGAGAGGTGGTGGTCGGAGAGGTGGTAGTGGGGGAGGTAGTGGTCAGAGAGGTGGTGGTCGGAGAGGTGGTAGCCAGAGTGGTGGTGGTCGGAGAGGTGGTAGCCAGAGTGGTGGTGGTCGGAGAGGTTGTGGTAGGAGAGGTGGTGGTTGGAGAGGTGCTGGTAGGAATGGTAGTGGTAGGAATGGTAGTGGTAGGGGAGGCGGTGGTAGGAGAACTGGTGGGAGGAGAGATGGTGGTGGTGCTTGGAGTGGTGGTGGTTGGAGAAATGGTGGTAGGAGCAGTAGTGGCAGGAGAGGTGGTGGTAGGAGAGGTGGTGGGAGGAGAGGTAGTGGTGGTAGTTGAAGTGGTGGTAGGAGAGGTGATGGTAGGAGATGTGGTGATAGAAGTTGTGGCTCTAGGAGTGGTGATGACGGGAGTGGTGATGACGGGAGTGGTGATGACGGGAGTGGTGGTGGTCGGAGAGGTGGTGGTCGGAGAGGTGGTGGTCGGAGAGGTGGTGGTCGGAGTGGTGCTGGTCGGAGTGGTGCTGGTCGGAGTGGTGCTGGTCGGAGTGGTGGTGGTTGGAGTGATGGTGGTTGGAGTGATGGTGGTTGGAGAGGTGGTGGTTGGAGAGGTGGTGGTTGGAGAGGTGCTGGTAGGAGTGGTGGTGATAGGAGAGGTGGTGGTAGGAGAGGTGGTGGTAGGAGAGGTGGTGGTAGGAGAGGTGGTGGTTGGAGAGGTGGTGGTTGGAGAGGTGGTGGTAGGAGTGGTGGTGATAGCAGAGGTGGTGGTAGGAGAGGTGGTGGTAGGAGAGGTGGTGGTAGGAGAGGTGGTGGTAGGAGTGGTGGTGGTAGGAGTGGTGGTAGTTGGAGTGGTGGTAGTTGGAGTGGTGGTGGTAGGAGAGGTGGTGGTAGGAGAGGCGGTGGTAGGAGAGGTGGTGGTAGGAGAGGTGGTGGTAGGAGTGGTGGTGGTCGGAGTGGTGATGGTCGGAGTGGTGATGGTTGGAGTGGTGATGGTCGGAGTGGTGGTGGTTGGAGAGGTGGTGGTTGGAGAGGTGGTGGTAGGAGTGGTGGTGGTAGGAGTGGTGGTGGTAGGAGTGGTGGTGGTAGGAGTGGTGGTTGTAGGAGTGGTGGTGGTAGGAGTGGTGGTAATAGGGGTGGTGGTAATAGGGGTGGTGGTAATAGGGGTGGTGTTAATAGGGGTGGTGGTAATAGGGGTGGTGGTGATAGGAGAGGTGGTGGTCGGCGAGGTGGTGGTTGGCGAGGTGGTGGTAGGAGAGGTGGTGGTAGGAGAGGTGGTGGTAGGAGAGGTGGTGGTAGGAGTGGTGGTGGTAGGAGTGGTGGTCGTCAGCGAGGTGGTGGTAGGAGAGGTGGTGGTCGGAGAGGTGGTAGTGGGGGAGGTAGTGGTCAGAGAGGTGGTGGTCGGAGAGGTGGTAGCCAGAGTGGTGGTGGTCGGAGAGGTGGTAGCCAGAGTGGTGGTGGTCGGAGAGGTTGTGGTAGGAGAGGTGGTGGTTGGAGAGGTGCTGGTAGGAATGGTAGTGGTAGGAATGGTAGTGGTAGGGGAGGCGGTGGTAGGAGAACTGGTGGGAGGAGAGATGGTGGTGGTGCTTGGAGTGGTGGTGGTTGGAGAAATGGTGGTAGGAGCAGTAGTGGCAGGAGAGGTGGTGGTAGGAGAGGTGGTGGGAGGAGAGGTAGTGGTGGTAGTTGAAGTGGTGGTAGGAGAGGTGATGGTAGGAGATGTGGTGATAGAAGTTGTGGCTCTAGGAGTGGTGATGACGGGAGTGGTGATGACGGGAGTGGTGATGACGGGAGTGGTGATGACGGGAGAGGTGGTGGTCGGAGAGGTGGTGGTCGGAGAGGTGGTGGTCGGAGAGGTGGTGGTCGGAGTGGTGCTGGTCGGAGTGGTGCTGGTCGGAGTGGTGCTGGTCGGAGTGATGGTGGTTGGAGAGGTGGTGGTTGGAGAGCTGCTGGTAGGAGTGGTGGTGATAGGAGAGGTGGTGGTAGGAGAGGTGGTGGTAGGAGTGGTGGTGGTAGGAGTGGTGGTGGTAGGAGAGGTGGTGGTAGGAGAGGTGGTGGTAGGAGTGGTGGTGGTAGGAGTGGTGGTGGTAGGAGTGGTGGTGGTAGGAGAGGCGGTGGTAGGAGAGGCGGTGGTTGGAGTGGTGGTGGTAGGAGAGGTGGTGGTAGGAGTGGTGGTGGTAGGAGAGGCGGTGGTAGGAGAGGTGGTGGTAGGAGAGGTGGTAGTTGGAGTAGTGGTGGTAGGAGTGGTGGTGGTCGGAGTGGTGATGGTCGGAGTGGTGATGGTCGGAGTGGTGGTGGTTGGAGAGGTGGTGGTAGGAGAGGTGGTGGTAGGAGTGGTGGTGGTAGGAGTGGTGGTGGTAGGAGTGGTGGTTGTAGGAGTGGTGGTGGTAGGAGTGGTGGTAATAGGGGTGGTGGTAATAGGGGTGGTGGTAATAGGGGTGGTGGTGATAGGAGAGGTGGTGGTCGGCGAGGTGGTGGTCGGCGAGGTGGTGGTTGGCGAGGTGGTGGTTGGCGAGGTGGTGGTTGGCGAGGTGGTGGTAGGAGAGGTGGTGGTAGGAGTGGTGGTGGTAGGAGTGGTGGTCGTCGGCGAGGTGGTGGTAGGAGAGGTGGTGGTCGGAGATGTGGTAGTGGGGGAGGTAGTGGTCAGAGAGGTGGTGGTCGGAGAGGTGGTAGCCAGAGTGGTGGTGGTCGGAGAGGTGGTAGCCAGAGTGGTGGTGGTCGGAGAGGTTGTGGTAGGAGAGGTGGTGGTTGGAGAGGTGCTGGTAGGAATGGTAGTGGTAGGAATGGTAGTGGTAGGGGAGGCGGTGGTAGGAGAACTGGTGGGAGGAGAGATGGTGGTGGTGCTTGGAGTGGTGGTGGTTGGAGAAATGGTGGTAGGACCAGTAGTGGCAGGAGAGGTGGTGGTAGGAGAGGTGGTGGGAGGAGAGGTAGTGGTGGTAGTTGAAGTGGTGGTAGGAGAGGTGATGGTAGGAGATGTGGTGATAGAAGTTGTGGCTCTAGGAGTGGTGATGACGGGAGTGGTGATGACGGGAGTGGTGATGACGGGAGTGGTGATGACGGGAGTGGTGGTGGTCGGAGAGGTGGTGGTCGGAGAGGTGGTGGTCGGAGAGGTGGTGGTCGGAGTGGTGCTGGTCGGAGTGGTGCTGGTTGGAGTGGTGCTGGTTGGAGTGGTGGTGGTTGGAGTGATGGTGGTTGGAGTGATGGTGGTTGGAGTGATGGTGGTTGGAGAGGTGGTGGTTGGAGAGGTGCTGGTAGGAGTGGTGGTGATAGGAGAGGTGGTGGTAGGAGAGGTGGTGGTAGGAGTGGTGGTGGTAGGAGTGGTGGTGGTAGGAGTGGTGGTGGTTGGAGAGGTGGTGGTTGGAGAAGTGGTGGTAGGAGTGGTGGTGATAGCAGAGGTGGTGGTAGGAGAGGTGGTGGTAGGAGTGGTGGTGGTAGGAGTGGTGGTGGTAGGAGAGGCGGTGGTAGGAGAGGCGGTGGTAGGAGAGGTGGTGGTAGGAGAGGTGGTGGTAGGAGAGGTGGTGGTAGGAGAGGTGGTAGTTGGAGTGGTGGTGGTAGGAGAGGTGGTGGTAGGAGTAGTGGTGGTAGGAGTGGTGGTGGTCGGAGTGGTGATGGTCGGAGTGGTGATGGTCGGAGTGGTGATGGTCGGAGTGGTGGTGGTCGGAGAGGTGGTGGTAGGAGTGGTGGTGGTAGGAGTGGTGGTGGTAGGAGTGGTGGTGGTAGGAGTGGTGGTGGTAGGAGTGGTGGTAATAGGGGTGGTGGTGATAGGGGTGGTGTTGATAGGGGTGGTGGTGATAGGGGTGGTGGTGATAGGAGAGGTGGTGGTCGGCGAGGTGGTGGTTGGCGAGGTGGTGGTAGGAGAGGTGGTGGTAGGAGAGGTGGTGGTAGGAGTGGTGGTGGTAGGAGTGGTGGTGGTAGGAGTGGTGGTCGTCGGCGAGGTGGTGGTAGGAGAGGTGGTGGTAGGAGAGGTGGTGGTAGGAGTGGTGGTGGTAGGAGTGGTGGTGGTAGGAGAGATGGTGGTCGGAGAGATGGTGGTCGGAGAGGTGGTGGTCGGAGAGGTGGTGGTAGGAGAGGTGGTGGTAGGAGTGGTGGTGGTAGGAGAGGTGGTGGTAGGAGAGGTGGTGGTAGGAGAGGTGGTGGTCGGAGAGGTGGTGGTCGGAGAGGTGGTGGTAGGAGTGGTGGTGGTAGGAGTGGTGGTGGTAGGAGAGATGGTGGTCGGAGAGATGGTGGTCGGAGAGGTGGTGGTCGGAGAGGTGGTGGTCGGAGTGGTGGTGGTAGGAGTGGTGGCGGTAGGAGTTGCGGTGGTAATAGTTGTGGTGGTGGTAGGAGAGGTGGTAATAGGAGTGTTGGTGGTAGGAGAGGTGGTGGTAGGAGAGGTGGTGGTAGGAGAGGTGGTGGTAGGAGTGGTGGTGTTAGGAGAGGTAGTGGTAGGAGAGGTGGTGGTAGGAGAGGTGGTAGTGGTAGGAGTGGTGGTGCTAGGAGTGGTGGTGGTAGAAGGGGTGGTGTTAGGAGAGGTAGTGGTGGTAGTTGGAGCTGTGGTGGTTGGAGCTGTGGTGGTGGGAGTGAGGGTGGTGGGAGTGAGGGTGGTGGGAGTGAGGGTGGTGGGAGTGAGGGTGGTGGGAGTGAGGGTGGTGGGAGTGAGGGTGGTGTGTGTGCTGGTGCTGGGAGTGGTGGTGGTTGGTGTGGTGGTGCTGGCTGTGGTTGTAGTGGGGTTCGTGCCAATTGGTGTCGCAGTAAGAGCCTTGGTTATTGGATTGCTGGTCGAGGCACTGATGCTGCTTTGATTCGTCTTTGTTGAGAATACATTGATTGGAGTCGTACTCTCTGAGGAAATGGTGGAACCTGTATTAAAAATGAAAGGCCAACAAATTTTAATCAGCAACACTGGTAAAATTGCTCGGAGCCTTTTAGTTCAAGGTCATACTCAGTCAATGGTTTCGCCCATACACTGTCTCAGATAGCAGCAGCATTGCAGGTTATTCCTTAATAAGGCAAAGGATATTAGTTTCTTAAAGTCACACAACTAAAATGAAGACAATAGATGGTTTCAGTAAGGGAGAGTAGGGCATGACAGCGACAGATACATGCAGGGCTCTGGGAATCAATGAGTACCTGACATAAATTGTCAGAGTTGGCCTTTTTATGAACCATGCAAGGTACTTTCCATTGGAGAATGGAGCCAGGAGCACGCTATACCACGGATTCCCTCTAGCCAGGTTCAATCAGGTCCCAGTATATTGGGGGAGGCCAGTACGTTGAGTGAGTTAAGGTATACAGGCCTCCAGAGGTTCGATGTTGTCTGTCGGCCACCAACGAGCGGGAAAGATGGAGAGGAACAAATTTGCAAGGAAATTACAGACTGATGCAAGAATTATAGAGTAGTTATATTGGGGACTTTAATTATCCAAATAAAGAATGGGATAGTAGTAGTGTAAAGGGGAGAGAGGGGCAAAAGTTCCTCGAATATGGGCAGGACAATTTTCTACAGCACAGTCCAATGAGAAAGGAGGCAGAACTGGACCTGGTTCTTGGGAATGAGGTGGGCCAAGTGGATCACATCTCAGTGGGGGAACATTTAGGGAACAGTGATCAATATATCATAGGGTTTAGGTTGGCTATGGAAAAGGAGAAAGAACAATCCAGAATAAAAATAATGAGCTGGGGGAAAGCCAGCTTCAATGGGGTAAGCATGGATCTGACCCAGATAAATTGGAATCAAAGGTTGGCAGGCAAAATGGTAACTGAATAATGGGCTACCTTTAAAGAAGAGATGGTTGGGGCACAGTCAAAGTATTTTCCCAAGAAGGGGAAAAATAGGGTAAACAAATCCAGAGCCCCCTGGATGTTGAAAGCGATAGAGATTAAAATGAAGAAGAAAAAGTGTGCTTATGACAGATGTCAGCTGGATCATGCAACTGAGAATCAAGCTGGATCTAGTAGGTTCAGAGGGGAGAAGCAAAGTGTGAGTATAAAGAGAGACTGACAGCTAACATAAAAGGGAATAAAAAAGTCTTCTATAGTCACATAAATAGTAAAAGGATGGTAAAAGGAGGAGTGGGGCAGATTAAGGACCGAAAAAGGGATTTGCGCATGGAGGAAGGGGGCATGGCTGAGGTGTTAAATGAATACTTTGCATCTGTCTTTAACAAGAAAGAAGATGCTGTGCAGGTCATTGTTAAAGAGGAGATAGTTCAGACTCTTGAAGGGTTTAAAATTAATAACGAAGAGGTATTGGATAGGCATCTGTACTTAAAGTTGATAAGGCACCAGGATCAGATGAGATGCATCCAAGAAAACTGAGGAAACTGAGAGTGGAAATTGCGGAGGAACTGGCCTTAATTTTCCAATTTTCCTTAGACTTAAGGGTGGTGCCAGAGACCTGGAGAATTGCAAAAAAGATGTAAAGGTGCAGGATAAGCCCAGCAACTACATGCCATATAGTATAACCTCAGTGGTGGGGAAGCTTCTAGAAATGATAATTTGGGACAAAATTATTAACAGGATATACATTATTGATATATATTAATGACCTAGACGTTGGTGTATAGGCCATAATTTCAATATTTGCAGATGATACAAGACTTAGAAGTATTGTGAACTGTGAGAATAGTATAAACTTCAAAAGACAATGGGTTGGTGGAATGGGTGGACAAGTGGCAGGTGAAATTTAATGTAGAGGAGTGTGAAATGGTTCATTTTGGTCGAAAGTATGCAAAGAGCCAATATAAAATAAAAGATACAATTCTAAAGGGGGTGCAAGAGCAGAAGAATCTATGTGTACTTGTGCATAAATCATTGAAAGTGGCAGAATGGGGTGAGAGAGCAGTTACTAGAGCATACAGCATCCTTGGCTTTATCAATTATCAATGGCTTTACAAAAGCAAGGAAGTTATGTTAAACTTGTACAAAACACTGGTTTGGCCTCAAATGGAGTATTGTGTCCAGTTCTGGGCAGCACACTTTAGGAAGGATGTGAAGGGGTTAGAGAGGGTGCAGAAAAGATTCACGAGAATGAATGAGAACGTCACTTACATAGATAGATTGGAGAAGTTGGGACTGTTTTCCTTGAAGAATAGAAGGTTGAGAGGAGACTTGATGGAGATATTCAAAAATATGAGGGAACATAGGAACATAGGAGCAGGAGTAGGCCATTCAGCCCATCGAGCCTGCTCCACTATTCAATACGATCATGGCTGATCATCCACTTCAATGTCTTTTTCCCACACTGTCCCCATATCCCCTTACGCCATTTGTATTTAGAAATCTGCTTTAAACATACCCAATGACTGAGCTTCCACAGCCCTCTGGGGTAGAGAATTCCAAAGATTCACAACCCTCTGAGTAAAGAAATTTCTCCTCATCTCTGTCCGAAGTGGCTTCCCCCTTATTTTGAAATTGTGTCCCTTGGTTCTTGACTCCCCAGCCAGGGGAAACATCTTAACTGCATCTACCCTGTCTATCTCTATACGTATTTTGTAGGTTTCAATGAGATCACCTCTTATTCTTCGAAACACTAGAGAATATAGGCCCAGTTTCCCCAATCTCTCTTCATAGGACAGTCCCACCATCCCGGGAACAAGTCTGGTGAATCTTCGTTGCACTCCCTCTATGGCAATAATATCCTTCCTAAGGTAAGGGGACCAAAACTGCACACAGGTGCGGTCTAACCAAAGTTCTATACAATTGAAACAAGACTTCACTACTCCTGTACTCAAATCTTCTTGCAATAAATGCTAACATACCATTAGCCTTCTTAAATGTTTGCTGTACCTGCATGTTAGCTTTCAGTGACTTATTGACAAGGACACCCAGGTCTGAACAGATAGGGAGAAACTGTTCCCATTAGTGGAAGGATCAAGAACTAGAGGGCACAGATTTAAGGTAATTGGCAAAAGAAGCAATGGTGACATGAGGAAAAACTTTTTTATGCAGCGAGTGGTTAGGATCTGAATGCACTGCCTGAGAGTGTGGTGGAGGCAGGTTCAATCAAGGTATTCAAGAAGGAATTGGATTGTTATCTGAAAAGGAAGAATGTGCAGGACTATGGGGAGAAGCTGGGGGAGTGGCACTAGATGAATTGCTCCTTCAGAGAGCCAGCACAGGCACAACGGGCCAAATGGCCTCTTTCTGTGCTGTAACCATTCTATGATTCTATGAATGTGGAGCCCCACCAGCTGGTCCAGCTTGTGGAAGAGCCCTACAAAAATGTGAGTGTTTTTATACAAGGGGCCGATGAGATATGGCCAGTGTCAGGACAGGATCTGGGGAAACCTATTCCCCAACAACCCACCACTACCCCACCTTTCACAACTTGCAGCTGGATGAAGCAGGCAGGCAGCAGAGATGTTCCTGAATTGGGGTCTTTGCCTGCCTATGTAATGCAAAGCGGGTTCCTAACATCGACCCTGCACATGACCAGCCCAGTGGGACGCTGGTGAGTGCCGTCCCAACATAAGCAAGTTAAGCAATTTCAACTCCAAGTTTGCTGCTGCTCACAGGCTCTTTGGAAAAATGTCAGTTCAAAACATAAGAAAGAAAGTTGTCGGTCAAAAAGGAACTTTACTGAACAATATACAACTGTTAAAGCAGTGCAAACAACTGTTGGAAAGTGTTTGAACACTCTGGATTGCTGAAATGATCGACTTTGTATTAAACATTACACATCCTTCAACAAATAAAAAGCAAAATTGCCAAATTCAGTAAGCCAGTGGTGCTGGGTATCAGAGCATAGCAACACAGAGAGAAGGTATGGAGGTTTGTTTCCCAATTCCAAGTCCTTGTTCCCAGACAGGTCACTGTGGGAAGGTGCAACCAGAGTAAGGGTCATTTCTTGGCTGATGTTGCTTTCTAACAGCTGGCTGATGAGAGTTACTGATAGAGGGCTCAGTCACAGGAGGTGCAAGACTCAAGGAATCCAAACAGGGGGAAAAACAGAAACAAAATACAGCCATTTCATGCTCTAAAATGCTGAAGAGAAACTAAAGACAGAAGTTAAATCAATTTTGGAAAAAGTAATTTTTTTTCTCTTATTAATATACTCCATGATTTATTTTCAGTTATATTTCCATTGACTTTAACAGTCATTAAATCTGTAATTCTCTCCCCTTTAATTCTCTACTTTACTGCCTGTCTCACTGTTCACTTTGTCCCCTACCAATTTTGAAATTCTTTTCCCCCTTTTCTCTTTCCAGCGCCCTTTCACTGACAGAGTAAGTTTCGTGTAACATCCAGCATGTTTTCCATACCTTGCCAAGTTTTGATCACACCTGATGTTCAGCTTCCCCTCTCTCTTCTATTCAGTCCTGTCAGGGTGCTTACTTATCAGGACAGGAGCACACCTGAATGTTAACCTTACTTTTCTCCTTCCAGGTACAAACAGATCGGCTGTACCTTTTCCTCATTTTAACTCTCATTAATTTTGCAAGGTGTCTTTATTCAATGCAAATTTTACAGAAGAGCAATAGTTCCTCTGTTTGGCATTTCAACCAGAAAAGTAATTTTTTTTTAAAGTGTCATGCCAATTCGGAGTTCAGTGTAACATAACCAAATGAAATATCTATTGGTAGACTTACCTAAACTTGCAGCTATTAAAATTAAGTAGAAAACGCCTATTGGCTCCATATTGAGGCTGAAATACTTCCAATCACTGACTCTTCCCATTGATGTTCAGTTTGAAAGATCCAATTTAGAGGTTTGAAAATGTTTTATAGAGCTTTGCCCTGTTTACTCAGGTAAAACATTATAATTAACTATGATGAGGTATTGTAATTTGCATATCATTAATACTGGCCATTAATAGAGTTTGTTTCATTATGCACAACTCTGACAACTAGAGGAAGGTAAGCAGCTGATGCATGTTTGGTATTCAACATGGTGCAATGACTGTGGTAATGAGTTAATCATTGGCAACCAATTCATCAGGAACATTTTTTAATAATATACAAATCCTAGACTTCCTTTTCAACTGTTGTACTGTTGAAAGTGGAGTGGCTCGGCACTTTCATATTAACATAGGATTAGGAATAGGCCATTCAGCCCCCTGAGTCTGATTCAATCAGACCATGACGAATCCATATCTCATCTCCAGTTACCTGCCTTTGATCCTTGATATCCTTACCAAATAAAAATCGATCATTCTCAGCCCTAAAAGTTTCAATTGATCCAGCTTGTACAGTCTTTTGGATGGCAAAAGTTTTCTATCCTTTGTGTGAAAAAGCGCTTCCTGATTTCCCTCCTAAATGGTCGAATTTTTAGATTGTACCCTCTTGTTCTTGATTCTTCCACTAACAGATTTATTGCCCACCTATAGTTGCCCTGAGAAGGTAATGCAAGGCCTTATTCTTGAACAGATGCACTCTTTGTGATGTTGGGATGGCCACAAGAGCTCTGGGTAGAGAATCCAGAATTTTGGCCCAACGATGCAGCTGAACACGTGGCTACAGAACTGGTGTAGGAGGGAGGGATTCAGATATGTGGATCATTGGAATACTTTCTGGGGAAGGTGGGACCTGTACAAGAAGGACGGGTTGCATCTGAACTGGAGGGGCACCAATATCCTGGGCGGGAGGTTTGCTAGAGCTCTTCGGGAGGGTTTAAACTAGTTTGGCAGGGGGATGGGAACCGGAGCCACGGATCAGTGGATGGGGTAGCTGTTGAACAGGCAGATACCAAATGCAGAGTGTCTGTGAGGAAGGTTAGACAGTTGACAGGGCAAAGTTGCAGCCAGTATGATGGGTTAAAGTGTGTCTATTTTAACACAAGAAGTGTCAGGAATAAGGGTGATGAACTTAGAGCATGGATCAGTACTTGGAGCTACGATGTTGTGGCCATTACGGAGACGTGGATACCACAGGGGCAGGAATGGATGTTGGATGTTCCGGGGTTTAGATGTTTCAAAAGGAATAGGGAGGGAGGTAAAAGAGGTGGGGGAGTGGCATTGCTAATCAGGGATAGTATCACAGCTGCAGAAAGGGAGGTCGTTGAGGAGGGTTTGTCTACTGAGTCATTATGGGTGGAAGTCAGAAACAGGAAAGGAGCAGTCACTTTGTTGGGAGTTTTCTATAGACCCCCCAATAGCAACAGAGACATGGAGAAACAGATTGGGAGGCAGATTTTGGAAAGGTGCAGAAGTAACAGGATTGTTGTCATGGGTGACTTCAAATTCCCTAATATTGATTGGAACCTCCTTAGTGCAAATAGTTTGGATGGAGCAGTTTTTGTCACTTGTGTCCAGGAAGGTTTCCTGACTCAATATGTAGATAGGCCGACGAGAGGGGAGACTATGCTGGACTTGGTGCTTGGCAACGAACCAGGCCAGGTGGCAGATCTTTCGGTGGGAGAGCATTTCGGTGATAGTGATCACAACTCCCTGACCTTTACTATAGTCATGGAGAGGGACAGGAGCAGACAGGATGGGAAAATATTTATATAAAAGCAAAATACTGCGGATGCTGGAAATCTGAAACAAAAACAAGAAATGCTGGAATCACTCAGCAGGTCTGGCAGCATCTGTGGAAAGAGAAGCAGAGTTAACGTTTCGGGTTAGTGACCCTTCTTCGGAACTCTATTTAATTGGGGGAGGGGGAATTACAATGCTATTAGGCAGGAACTGGGGAGCATAAATTGGGAACAGATGTTCTCGGGGAAATGTACGACAGAAATGTGGAGGTTGTTTAGGGAGCACTTGCTGCGACTGCTGGATAGGTTTGTCCCGATGAGGCAGGGAAGGGATGGTAGGGTGAAGGAACCTTGGATGACAAGAGATGTGGAACAGCTAGTCAAGAGGAAGAAGGAAGCTTACTTAAGGTTGAGGAAGCAAGGATCAGACAGGGCTCTGGAGGGTTACAAGGTAGCCAGGAAGGAACTGAAGAATGGACTTAGGAGAGCTAGAAGGGGACATGAAAAAGTCTTGGCGGGTAAGATTAAGGAAAATCCCAAGGCATTCTACACTTATGTGAGGAACAAGGGGATGGCCAGAGTGAGGGTAGGGCCTTTCAGGGATAGTGGAGGGAACTTGTGCCTGGAGTCGGAGGAGGTAGGGGAGGTCCTAAATGAATACTTTGCTTCAGTATTCACTAGTGAGAGGGACCTGGTCATTTGTGAGGACAGCGTGGAACAGGCTGATATGCTCGAACAGGTTGAGGTTAAGAGGGAGGATGTGCTGGAAATTTTGAATGATATGAGGACAGATAAGTCCCCGGGGCCAGACGGGATATACCCAAGGATATTACGGGAAGCGAGGGAAGAGATTGCTGCGCCTTTGGCGATGATCTTTGCGTCTTCACTGTCCACTGGAGTAGTACCGGATGATTGGAGGGTGGCAAATGTTGTTCCCTTGTTCAAGAAAGGGAATAGGGATAACCCTGGGAATTATAGACCAGTCAGTCTTAGGTCGGTAGTGGGCAAATTATTGGAGAGGATTCTGAGAGACAGGATTTATGATTATTTGGAAAAGCATGGTTTGATTAGAGACAGTCAGCATGGCTTTGTGAGGGGCAGGTCATGCCTCACAAGCCTTATTGAATTCTTTGAAGATGTGACAAAACACATTGATGAAGGAAGAGCAGTGGATGTGGTGTATTTGGATTTTAGCAAGGCATTTGATTAGGTTCCCCATGGTAGGCTCATTCAGAAAGTAAGGAGGCATGGGATTCAGGGAAAGTTGGCTGTCTGGATACAAAATTGGCTGGCCCATAGAAGTCAGAGGGTGGTAGTTGATGGAAAGTATTCAGCATGGAGCTCAGTGACCAGTGGTGTTCCACAAGGATCTGTTCTGGGACCTCTGCTCTTTGTGATTTTTATAAATGACTTGGATGAGGAAGTGGAAGGCTGGGTTAGCAAGTTTGCCGATGACACGAAAGTTGCTGGAGTTGTGGATAGTGTGGAAGGCTGTTGTAGGTTGCAACGGGACATTGACAGGATGCAGAGCTGGGCTGAGAAGTGGCAGATGGAGTTCAACCTGGAAAAGTGTGAAGTGATTCATTTTGGAAGGTCGAATTTGAATGCAGAATACAGGCTTAAAGACAGGATTCTTGGTAGTGTGGAGGAACAGAGGGATCTTGGGGTCCATGTCCATAGATCACTCAAAGTTGCCACCCAAGTTGATAGGGTTGTTAAGAAGGCGTATGGTGTGTTGGCTTTCATTAACAGGGGGATTGAGTTTAAGAGTCGCGAGGTTATCCTGCAGCTCTGTAAGGCCCTGGTTCGACCACACTTGGAATATTGTGTTCAGTTCTGGTCGCCTCATTATCAGAAGGATGTGGAAGCTTTAGAGAGGGTGCAGAGGAGATTTACCAGGATGCTGCCTGGACTGGAGGGCATGTCCTACGAAGAAAGATTGAGGGAGCTAGGGCTTTTCTCATTGTAGCGAAGAAGGATGAGAGGTGACTTGATAGAGGGGTACAAGATGATGAGAGGCATAGATAGAGTGGATAGTCAGAGACTTTTTCCCAGGGTGGAAAGGGCTATCACCAGGGGGCATAATTTTAAGGTGATTGGAGGAAGGTTTCGGGGAGATGTCAGAGGTAGGTTCTTTACACAGAGAGTGGTGGGTGCGTGGAATGCGCTGCCAGAGGTGGTAGTAGAAGCAGATACATTAGGGGAATTTAAGCGACTCTTGGATAGGTACATGGATGATAGTAGAATGAAGGGTAGGTAGTTAGTTTGATCTTAGAGTAGGTTAAAGGTTCGGCACAACATCGTGGGCTGATGGGCCTGTACTGTGCTGTACTGTTCTATGTTCTATGTTCTATGATTAAGGAATGACAGCAAGTTAGAATGGTGAGTGACTTGGAGAGAACTTGGAGGTGATGGTTTCCCCACGACACTGGGGCTCGTCCATCTCAGTGGCAGATGTTGTGGTACTGTCAAAGTAAGTTTCAACAAATGACTGCAGTGCATCCTGTCAATTGAACATGCTTCTTCTATGACGAACATGGCTACGGCTAAGTAGAATGGTTACAATCACTTCATGCAGGTGGTCATTAGCCTGCTGTGCGTAAATGAAAAATTTTCAAAATTAAATAGTTTTTTTTTTAAAGCAGATCATCTGAGACTCATCCTGTGGGCAGAAAATTGGGTGGGAATCATTCCCCTCGCTCCCAGGACTGCTTCCAGGATTTTCCACAGGAACTGATGGCAGGTGTTCTAAACATCCATTCAAATATTCCAATGTAATAAAAACAAGAAATGCTGGAAGTTCCGAAGAAGGGTCACTGACCCGAAACGTTAACTCTGCTTCTCTTTCCACAGATGCTGCCAAACCTGCTGAATGATTCCAGCATTTCTTGTTTTAATTTCAGATTTCCAGCATCCGCAGTATTCTGCTTTTATTCAAATATTCTAATGGTTTGTTGATAACAAGAAACATCATAGATGCTTCAGCAAACGAAAATAAAAGTAAAATTTTTCAGCTGCTATACGTGGAGGCCTGCACCAATTATTTCTCAACCTCCCTGAGATGACCTCGGGCAGGATCCCCACAAGGAACCTCCCTAATACGGCGGCACAGTGGCGCAGTGGTTAGCACTGCAGCCTCACAGCTCCAGCAACCCGGGTTCAATTCTGGGTACTGTCTGTGTGGAGTTTGCAAGTTCTCCCTATGTCTGTGTGGGTTTCCTCCGGGTGCTCCGGTTTCCTCCCACATGCCAAAAACTTGCAGGTTGATAGGTAAATTGGCTATTATAAATTGCCCCTAGTATAGGTAGGTGGTAGGGAAATATAGGGACAGGTGGGGATGTGGTAGGAATATGGAATTAGTGTAGGATTAGTATACATGGGTGGTTGATGGTCGGCACAGACTCGGTGGGCCGAAGGGCCTGTTTCAGTGCTGTATCTCTAAATAAATAATACCATTAAAAATGGCTGGCCTTAGATTAACAGCACAGGTGTGGGCAGAAGTTCCACCCCAAAACACTGATGATGCTCTGCCTTCCTCTATACCAGCTGTTTTCATGGCAGCCCACTGTTGCCACATGCACCTAACAGATAAAGAACAAAGAACAAAGAAAATTACAGCACAGGAACAGGCCCTTCGGCCCTCCAAGCCTACGCCGATCCAGATCATCTATCTAAACCTGTCACCTATTTTCTAAGGGTCTGTATCTCTTTACTTCCTGCCCATTCATGTATCTGTCTAGATACATCTTAAAAGACGCTATCGTGTCCGCGTCTACCACCTCCACTGGCAACGCGTTCCAGGCACCCACCACCCTCTGCGTAAAGAACTTTCCATGCATATACCCCCATACTTTTCCTCTTTCTCTTTGAACTCGTGTCCCCTCGTAATTGAATCCCCCACTCTGGGAAAAAGCTTCTTGCTATCCAACCTGTCTATACCTCTCATGATTTTGAACACCTCAATCAGGTCCCCCCTCAACCTCCGTCTTTCTAATGAAAATAATCCTAATCTACTCAACCTCTCTTCATAGCTAGCGCCCTCCATACCAGGCAACATCCTGGTGAACCTCCTCTGCACCCTCTCCAAAGCATCCACATCCTTTTGGTAATGTGGCGACCAGAACTGCACACAGTATTCCAAATGTGGCCGAACCAAAGTCTTATACAACTGTAACATGACCTGCCAACTCTTGTACTCAATACCCCGTCCGATGAAGGAAAGCATGCCGTATGCCTTCTTGACCACTCTATTGACCTGCGTTGCCACCTTCAGGGAACAATGGACCTGAACACCCAAATCTCTCTGTACATCAATTTTCCCCAGGACTTTTCCATTTATTGTATAGTTACTCTTGAATTGGATCTTCCAAAATGCATCACCTCGCATTTGCCCTGATTGAACTCCATCTGCCATTTCTCTGCCCAACTCTCCAATCTATCTATATTCTGCTGTATTCTCTGACAGTCCCCTTCACTATCTGCTACTCCACCAATCTTAGTGTCGTCTGCAAACTTGCTAATCAGGCCACCTATACTTTCCTCCAAATCATTTATGTATATCACAAACAACAGTGGTCCCACCACGGATCCCTGTGGAACACCACTGGTTACACGTCTCCATTTTGTGAAACTCCCTTCCACTGCTACTCTCTGTCTCCTGTTGCCCAGCCAGTTCTTTATCCATCTAGCTAGTACACCTTGGACCCCATGCGACTTCACTTTCTCCATCAGCCTACCATGGGGAACCTTATCAAACGCCTTACTGAAGTCCATGTATATGACATCTACAGTCCTTCCCTCATCAATCAACTTTGTCACTTCCTCAAAGAATTCTATTAAGTTGGTAAGACATGACCTTCCCTGTACAAAACCATGTTGCCTATCACTGATAAGCCCATTTTCTTCCAAATGGGAATAGATCCTATCCCTCAGTATCTTCTCCAGCAGCTTCCCTACCACTGACGTCAGGCTCACCGGTCTATAATGACCAGGATTATCGCTGCTACCCTTCTTAAACAAGGGGACAACATGAGATATTTACATTGTTCAGGTTCCAGTCTCAGCTTGCACAAAAGTGCCAAGTTAATAATTCTTTTTCATCTAAACATGACCATTCAAAAATGTTTTATCTTTTCACTGAGTCAAGATCCATGAATTTTACCAGTAACCTCACATATCAAAGTCATATGCTTCTCATTCTTTAAATCCACAACACATTCCACTGCACTATAAATAAAAAATTCTTCGGAAAACTATGCATAGTAAAATGTACACTGCAGTGAAGTAACATTCCATGGTTTCTCACCAATGTTATGAGTAAGCAGATAACACCTGTGCTTTTAACCACGGGATTAAAAGGTTGCATGTGGACCAAATAATTTTATGCAAGAGCAAGAGCAATAATAGTTTCTTGTTATCCGTAACCAATTTTCATTTTGTATCTATTAAGAAATCCATGAGATGAAATCGAACTTTATCACATTAACGCAGACATATGGAAGTCTTCTCCCTTATCTTTCAACAGAGGCACTGATCCTGCGAAAACAAACAAGCTCCTTTAAGAGGTGTTTCATTATAAGCTGATGCTGTGCAGCACAATTATATTCAAAATCAGTTTGAACGGGCGACAAACCACAATTGAACCACTTTGGAATTTTAGCTTGAAAATCACAGTCAAATGTGACTCTACAGACTTTTGTTCTCATGAGGAATGGAATCCAGAGAAGGAGTTAGAATCTAGCATTCTGTACAAGAATAAAATGTTTTAAGAAGGGTGCAATAGAGAAATGAAGCAATAGTGGGAAAAGGAAATGTAAAAGGAAAGAAAGAAAAAGCATTTGTCTTATCACAATTCGCAGAAGCATCTGAAAGTGCTTCATGTACATTGAATTGCTTTACAGTGCAGTGACTGTTGGGATAAAGGGGAGATGGTGGCATCGTGGTAATGTCACTGGACCAGTATTCCAGAGGCCCAGACTTAATGCCCTGGGGACACAGGTTCAAATCCCTCCACAGCAGCTGGTGAAATTTAAAATTCAATTAATTAAAAATGTCTGGAATTGAAAGCTAGTTTCAGTAATAGTGCCATGAAACTATCATCGACTGTCCTAAAAACCTATCTGGTTCACTAATGTCCTTTAAGGAAGGAAACCTGCTGTCCTTACATGGTCTGTCCTACATGTGACTCCAAACCCACAGCAATATGGTTGACTCTTAACTGCCCTCTGAAATGGCTTAGCAACCCACTCAGTTCAAGGGCAATGAGGCAGCAAATACTGGCCTGCCAGCGATACCCACATCCGATGAAATAATTTTTTAAAATCCCAATGACTACAGCGGTTCTAAAAGGTGGCTCACCACCACCCTCTCAAGAGCAATTCGGGATGGGCAATAAATGCTGGCCTAGCCAGTGACGCCCACATCCCACGAATGAATACAAAGAAAATAGGCAAGTGCGGCAGTCATCTTGCATACAGCAAGACCCCTAATCAAAAACAAGATGAATAACCAGTTATTCCATGGGTTTTGGTGGCATGGGTTAATAGAAGATTGTAGGCCAGGACACCCGGAGAACTCCCTGGTATTTCTTGAATAATGCCACATGACTTTTACTGATCACTGGCAGAAGCAGACAGGCCTTAGTTTAACGCCTAATCCAAAATATACGGCAATTTGCGTTACCTTCATGGTACATTCAAATGAAAGCCTAAGTATGTGCTCAAGTACTTCAAATGTTACTTTTAATTTGTTGATAACCAATGCTCACTGACACTCAGTTTGGGTTCCACCAGGGCCACTCAGCTCCTGACCTCTGTCTAAACATGGACAAAAGAGCTGAACTCAAGAGGTGAGGTGAGAGTGACTTCCCTTGACGCCATGGTAGCATTTGACCGAGTATGGCATCAAGGAGCCCTAGCAAAACTAGAGTCAATGGGAATCGGGGGGGAGGAGCTCTCTGCTGGTTGGAGTCATACCTAGCGCAAAGGAAGATGGTTGTGGTTGTTGGAGGTCAATCATCTCAGTCTCAAGACATCATTGCAGGATTTCCTCAAGGTAGTGTCCTAGGCCCAACCATCTTCAGTTGCTTCATTAGTGACCTTCTCTCCATCATAAGGTCAGAAGTGGGAATATTTTCTGATGATTGCACAATGTTCAGCCACTCCTCAGATGCAGCAAGACCTGGACAACATCCAGGCTTGGGTTGATAAGTGGCAAGTAACATTTATGTCACACAAGTGCTAGGCAATGACCATCACAAACAAGAGAGAACCTAACCATCTCCCTTGAAGTACAATGGCATTCTTATCACTGAATCCACCACTATCAACATCCTGGGGGTTACCATTGACCAGAAACTGATCTGGACCAGCCATATAAATACTATGACTACAAGAGCAGGTCAGAGGCTGGTAATTCTATGGCGAGTAACTCACCTCCTGACCCCCCAGTGCCTGTCCACCAACTACAAGGCACAAGTCAGGAGTGTGATGGAATACTCTCCACTTGCCTGGATGGGTGCAGCTCCAACAGCATTCAAGAAGCTCAACACCATCCGTGTCAAAGCAATGCAGCCTGAGGCACCAAATAGTTTTAAAGTCAGTCAGGAGAGCACTTAGCCTTTCCCTGCAATGACGTGTTTCACTGGATATCTTTTAGTTGGCTTTTCAAATATATTATCTTAATTACCTCATTTTGCATGAGCAAAGCCATTTAATATTTAGCGAAAAACCATGATTGTTGGTAGTTTTAATTCATTCCTTGTTGTGAGTTTGTTTATGGTGCCTGCAGTAAAATAGACAGGATTTAGTGGATACTTGGCTAATTTAGGCTTGTAGTGCAATTGAAAAAAGCATGATTGAGACATTTATTTGGTGCCTTTTATGACCTCACAGGATCCCAAAGAAATTTCAGCCATGGAATTTGAAAGGCACTGGGAAGCCACTCAGCCCATTGTGCCTTTGCTGGTGCTAGCTCTTCAGCTAGAGCTATCAGCCCCAAGTCTCTATGACAGTGGATACACCTACACGGACCTTTACCACTGAACCTACCAAAGTTCACAGGCTCGGAGAGGTCCTTCAAATAAAATGCCAGTAGCTGTCAATCATGATCTTTGAGGCCCATCTGGGTCACACACCATTGACATATAGGTGGAAAATTCAATGCACAATCTGGACAGGGACGAAACACATTGAGGGGCCACAATGACACCTTTCTTTTAATTGCATTTATCTTCAGAGGTCCAGCCTGAACCCACAGGTGGGACACGCAACCATGGCTGACTAGGGCAGTATGGCTGGTCTGACCAGATGTGCCTCTGCCAACCACATGCCGGATCCCAGTAAAAGCCGGGTTACAGGGACGCCTGATATAGAAATATCTGCCCCAGACCCATCCTCCTTTATAACTCCAGCCATGTTTACAGTGGGTGCTCCCAACAGATCATAAGCATTACCTCCATATAAAGCTGGCCCCAGCATATCCAGGTCTTAGCCCATTTTCTGACCATACTGCTCATCTCGCGCCAACATTGTAGATGTAGCACACTGGAATAGCTGCTCTAATCCCATTTCCTTCCCTCCACCATAGCCTTATTTACTCTCTCTTTTTAAATACTCACCAATTCAATTTTAAGCAATATTATTGTCTCCACCTCAATGGTCACTATACCAAAATAGTTCATGTTTCAATAGCCCTCGATGTAAACATGTTCATTAGTAACCATCCTAAATTTATGTGCTTTTGTAAACAATGCAATAGAATCAATTGGGTAGATTAAATTGTTGCCTAGCAGTAAAACAACCATTATGGACTGGCTACCCTATACAAAAACTACCCAATTGTCATTTGAATATTAACTTAGATTAGATCCCTGAGGACTCCCAATACCTATAGAACCATACTCTAGTAAAACTCAATACCTTCAGGAAGGCAAAGGTAAGTGAGAAGAGGGATGAAAATTCGATAAAGCAAATAGGTGCCAAGCAACCATGGTCTGCCGAAGAGTAATAATGCATGTTCAACCCCACACATAAATGCAGTGTTACTGTACCACTCATCTGCTAAAGTAGCTTGCAAAACAAACATGGGTGTATAGGGTGAAACTGCATGTAAATATGTTTGCACTGATCATGATCATTTGTAGCTTGATAAACTTTAAAAACTTAAATGAAAAGAGTTAGAGTTGAAGAAACAATATTATCAAATGTTCTTCATAGCAGTCTTCAAGAATAAGAACGAATCCAAACACTGGCTGATTGTACAGTGCAGGGAGCACTCAATAAATCAGGATATGTAAATTAAACAGCAATTGCAGAGCTAGCAGGCATGTGCACAATATTGCGTAAGACTTGAACAAGAGATAATTAGAAGATTTCTTCCCAAAGATTGCTGGGTATATGGAATGCTGCATTAATACCTGTTTAATATCTAACATTGGATGAGATACTCAATACTCCAGCTAAACACTCTATTGTCTGCAGACCAGACACCATCTTCATCCTAGGGTGTTAAAAGAAGTGACTGGTGAGATGGTTGATGCATTAGTTTTAATTTTCCAAAATTCCCTAGATTCGGGGAAGGTTCCGTTAAATTAGAAAATCATGTATGTAACTTCTTTATTCAAAAAGGGAGTGAGACAGAAAGCAGGAAACTACAGGCCAGTTAGCTTAACATCTGTCTTTGTTAGAAGCTATTATTAAAGACGTTATAGCAGGGCATTTAGAAAAATTCAAGGTAATCAGGCAGAGTCAACATGGTTTTGTGAAAGGGAAATCATGATTAACTAATTTATTGGAGTTCTTTGAGGGAGTTACATGTGCAGTGGATAAAGGGGAACCAATAGATGTATTGTATTTAGATTTCCAGAAGGCATTTGATAAGGTGCCACATCAAAAGTTATTGCAGAAAATAAAAGCTCATGGTGTAGGGGGTAACATATTGGCATGGATAGAAGATTGGGTAGCTAACAGGAAACAGAGAGTAGGCATAAATGGGTCATTTTCTGGTTGGCAAGATGTAACGAATGGTGTGCCACAGGGATCTGTGCTGGGGCCCCAACCTTTTACAATTCATATAAATGACTTAGATGAAGGGACTGAAGGTATGGTTGCTAAATTGGCTCATGACATGAAAATCGGTATGAAAGTAACTTGTGAAGAGGACATAAGGGGGCTACAAAGGGATATAATAATAAAAGCAAAATACTGCAGATGCTGGAAATCTGAAATAAAAACAAGAAATGCTGGATATACACAGCAGGTCTGGCAGCATCTGTGGAAAGAGAAGCAGAGTTAACGTTTCAGGTCAGTGACCCTTCATCAGAACATCTTACAAAGGGATATAAATAGATTAAGTGAGTGGGCAAAGACCTGGCACATTGAGTATAATGTGGGAATGTATGAAATTGTCCACTTTGGCAGGAAGAATAAAAAAGAAGCATATTATCTAAATGGTGAGAGATTGCAGAGCTCTGAGATGCAGAGGGATCCGGGTGTCCTAGTGCATGAATCACAACAGGTTAGTGTGCAGGTACAGCACATAATTAGGAAAGCTAATAGAATGTTATCGTTGATCGCAAGAGGAATTGAATACAAAAGTAGGGAGGTTATGCTTCAGCTATACAGGACATTGGTGAGACCACATCAGGAGAACTGTGTACAGTACGGGTCTCTTTAGCTAAGGAAGGCTGTAAATGAATTAGAGGCAGTACAAAGAAGGTTTACTGGACTAATACCTGGAATGGGCGGGTTATCTTATGAGGAGAGATTGTACACACTAGGCTTGTATCTGTTGGAATTTAGAAGAGTAAGAGGCAGCTTGATGGAAACATATAAGATCCTGAGGGGTCTTGACAGGGTGGATGTGGAAAGGATGTTTCCCCTTGTGGGAGAATCTTGAACTGGGGGTCACTGTTTAAAAATAAGGGGTCGTCCATTCAAGAGAGATGAGGAGAATTCCTTTCTCTCAGAGGGTTGTGAGTCTTTGGAATTCTCTTCCTCAAAAGGCAATAGAAGCAGAGTCTTTGAATATTTTTAAGGCAGAGGTAGATATATTCTTGATAAGCAAGGGGATGGAACGTTATCGGGGGTAGGTGGAAAGGTGGAGTTATCAGTTCAGCCATGAACTACGTAATCTCGAGGAACAGCATCTCATTTACTGATTAGGCACACTACAGCCTGCTGGACTGAACATTGGGGCGGCGCAGTGGCGCAGTGGTTAGCACTGCAGCCTCACAGCTCCAGGGACCCGGGTTCGATTCCGGGTACTGCCTGTGTGGAGTTTGCAAGTTCTCCCTGTGTCTGCGTGGGTTTTCTCCGGGTGCTCCGGTTTCCCCCCACAGGCCAAAAGACTTGCAGGTTGATAGGTAAATTGGCCATTATAAATTGTCACTAGTATAGGTAGGTGGTAGGGAAATATAGGGACAGGTGGGGATGTTTGTTGGGAATATGGGATTAGTGTAGGATTAGTATAAAAATGGGTGGTTGATGTTCGGCACAGACTCGGTGGGCCGAAGGGCCTGTTTCAGTGCTGTATCTCTAATCTAATCTAATCTAATCTAATTGAGTTCAATAATTTCAGAGCTGACGGGCCCCTCCATTTTACTTTCATTTTTAGTTTTTTTTCTTTTTTTATATATTTTTTTGTGTTTATTTTATTTTATCTTAGTTTGTTCAGTTTGCTTACCCACTGTTTGTTTTTTCAGGTTTTTTTCCTTGTTTGTACTTGCAGCTGTTCAATTTTAAGTCCATTAATACCCTATCTGTACCAATGCTTTGTCTTTCAAAACACCATTTACTGGTCAGCTACTCTGTGACCTTGTCCTATCTACACCTTCTCCTTTGTTATCTCTTGCCCCACCCCTGCTTTACTTGTTTATAACCTTTCACATTTCTAATATTTGCCAGTTCTGAAGAAGGGTCACTGACCTGAAATGTTAACTCTGCTTCTCTTTCCACTGATGCTGCCAGACCGGCTGAGTATTACCAGCATTATTTGTTTTTATTATTGAATTATGGAGCAGGCTCAAGGGGTCGAGTGGCCTACTCCTGCTTCTAATTTGTATGTTTGTATGTTCATATTGTTCATCAACCTCGCCTGGAGAGACTTCGAGTGGCATTTGACTATTTGACTCTGGGGCACCTCACCATACCAAAAACATCCTACCAGAACGTGAACCTCCATTATTTTTATTATTCCTTCTATTCCTAAGAAACAGCTGTAATGTAAAACACTCTTTTGAAACCAGTTAACCATTTCTTTTTGTATATGTGCATGAGGGTTATTGGCCTTTATAGCCACTCCAGGCGCTGCTCCACAAACCACTGACCACCTGCAGGCGCTTACCCATTGTCTCCCGAGACAAGGAGGCCAAAGAAGAAGAAGATGAGGGTTAAGGGATTAAGAAGTTTTTTCATGTATAGATTTATCTCGTTAGTAGTTAAGACCTATTATTTCTTTTCTAATAAATAATTAATGTTCTTATTGTGTGAAGAAACCTGGTTTGATATACTTTATTCTGGGGGGAAAATACAATGTTTAATTTGGCTATTCTTCGGTAGGTGGGAAACATTTGATATGCTATGACCTGTAGAGTAGTGGAACTGAATTAACAGTGCATTACTCCCGCCTTGGTCATAACATATTAATTAGGGGCTTGTCCAGGATCATTTCCAATGCTAATTACATTAATTGTGAGGGAATTAATAATTTGAAAGAGGAAAAACTAAAAGGACTAGGTTTCTTGTATAATTGGGTAAAGGTTATACCATCGGAATTGCATTAGCGGTTGCAGCACATTTTCTGGGAAAGGAGAATGTGTCCCTCAGTGACTTGAAAACTTTAACCAAGATTAAGCTAAAAGAGCTGGCAGCACATTTGGGGTTAGAATTGAAATCAGGTGCTAAAAAAGCAGAGATAATTGACGTTATAGCCCAACATCTATAATTGGAAGAAGAAGAAGAAGATAGCAAGTCAGAGAATAATGCAGTAGAATTGACTAAGATTCAGTTAGAAATTTTAAAAAAACTTGAGGCTGAAAAAGAACTAAGAAAACTTAAATTTGAAAAAGAGGAAAGGGAGAAAGGGAGAGGACTTCAGAGAAAAAGTGAAAGAGAAGTGAGGGAATTTAAATTAAAAGAGTTGGAACTAAGACAAAGGGGTAAACTTGACTCCAGAGAAAATTCTGGTCGGGGAGAATCTGAATCCAGCCCAGGGCCCAGCAAAAAGCTATTTAAATTCTTACAAGCTCTCCCTAAGTTTGAGGAAAGGGACGTAGAGGCATTTTTCATTTCTTTTGAAAAAATCACCAAACAAATGAAATGGCCAAAGGAAAGCTGGACATTGCTTATGCAAAGCAGGTTGATAGGCAGAGCTCATGAAGTTTATGCCATGCTTACTGAAGAGATTTCTCCAGATTATGAGATGGTAAAAAAGGCTATTCTCACTGCATATGAGTTAGTCCCTGAAGCTGACCGACCGAAGTTTTGGAACCTCTGGAGATTGGCTGGGCAGATGTATGTAGAATTTGAGAGGGAAAAGCAAATTAATTTTTATTGTTGGATATAGGCAGTAAAGATGGAAGCCACGTATGAGAACTTTACAGAATTGATTCTCTTGGAAGAGTTTAAACATTCCATTCCTTCAGTCGTGAGAACTCATGTAGATAACCTGAAAGTTTTAAAAGCCAGGCAAGCAGCAGAGATTGCTGATGATTTTGAGCTTGTGGATAGGACAAAACCTTTTGTCTGTCACCCCCACAAACCCCATTAAGGATAGACAGTAGGAGAGTGAAAGGAAGGCAAATAGCCGAGGACAAGAAGGAACGGCTGGGAACATTCCAGGATCCCCACCTCCGGCCAGTGAGGAAGGTGCTGAGGAAAGGAGTGAGGTCTGCAAGCCAAAGTGTTATCATTGCCACAAGGTGGGACAGCTTCGTTCAGAATGCTGGAAGTTGTGAGGTAAACCCATGGGACTTGTTGGGGTACACAAAGCTAATGCAGAGAAAAGAACTCTGATTGAGAGCACAGTAGATCAGGCTGTAGCTTTAATGGCAGCGGTAAAACCACATACAAAAAATAAAGTGAGTGTCGAGGTTGAGAATAAGATACCTGAAAGTTATAGAGAATTCTTGTCGACAGAAAAAGTAACTCCATCTCCATCAAGTGAGGCAAGCAAACCTATCGTTATACTTAGGGATACAGGAGCAACTCAAACTCTTTTGCTGGGGAAAGGTATAACATTTCCACCAGAAAGAGCACTGAATGCTAAAATTTTAGTTAATGGTATTTGCAGGGAATATATACTCATGCCTTTGTATCGAGTCCACCTAGAGTGATTCCAGCCAGTTGCCGGAACTCCCACACCTTCGGATCTCCGTTCGGAGATCCACGGCAGAACACTTTATGGGGGGGGGGGGGAAGCAGGTAGATTTTCAGGGCGGGAGTGGGGAAAACCACTGCAATTGGTGGAGGGGTTTGTGGGAAGGGGTTGAAGGTTAAAGGTTCTAAACTTTGGAGTAGGAAGGTCGGGATCGCAAGATTTTCTTTTGGGGGGGGAGGGCAATTAATAATTTGATTCGTCATGAGGGGGGGGGGGTGCTGGGAGAGGGGATTGAAACTTTGAATAAATCTTTCCTTCTAATCTTTCAGGTCCTGTTAGTTTATCTTTCAAATTTAAATGAAGGGCTGGAAGCCCTTTAAAAATGGCACCGGCACCTGCGCAGTGGCGCCAGACGCCATTGCCAGAGACGGAATGCCCGCCCCCCCCTCTATGTCTTTGGGGATGTGTGGTCCACCCCAGACATGTAAATGAGCGCTGTGCTAAATATTGCGACAGCTCCACAGAGCAAATCCCGCGCGTGCGCCCAGCCATCGAAAAATTCCAGCCTATGACTCTGAATGGATCTGAGAGTCAAATCTTCTCTCTTAACATATTCTTGAGCAATAATGTGAAATCTTGTTCTATTAAATTCTGGAAAATTCCACCGAAACCATTTTGCAGCCTCTGAATTCATATCCCAGACAAGCCCCCGTTTGCTATGATCTCAGTGACACGAGATATGAACTCCCCAAACCAATTTAAAGAATTATACAAGATTTCAAATTTTAAGACTTTTATTATAACAACTAAACTAAAAGTAATTCTCATTAACTAAGTAGTACTTTGTAAGTAGCTGATATGCCAAATTACAAAGAAAGGTATTTTCTCCACTTATTAAAACATCTAAAATGGCATGTTCAGAGCTCTGAAAACAATGGAGGCACTAGTGGAGTATAGAAAGTGTCGGGTGTACTTAAAAAAGTAATCAGGAGAGCGAAGAGAGGCCATGTAAAAAAGACTGGCAGGCAAGATAAAGGAAAATGCCATAAGTATGTTAAGGGCAAGAGGATTACCAGGGAAAGAGTAGGGCCTATTAGGGACCAAAGTGTCAATCTGTGTATGGAGCCGGAGGACATAGGTGAGGTTTTAAATGATTACTTTTCATCTGTGTTCACTATGGAGACGGACGTTGTAGTTGTAGAGATCAGGGAGGGGGATTGTCATAGAGTCATAGAGTTATACAGCACAGAAACAGGCTGTTCGGCCAATCGTGTCTGTGCTGGTCATCAAGCACCTATCTATTCTAATCCCATTTTCCAGCACTTGGCCCATAGCCTTGTATGCTATGGCGTTTCAAGTGCTCATCAACTTGAACAAATTAGCATTGAAAGGGAGGAGGTATTAGCGGTTTTAGTGGGCTTAAAAGTGGATAAATCCCCAGGCCCAGATGAGGTGTATCCCAGGCTGCTATGTGAGGCAAGGGAAGAGATAGCAGGGGCTCTGACACAAGTTTTCAAAACCTCTCTGGCCACAGGAGAGGTGCCAGAGTACTGAGGACAGTGAATGTGGTAGCATTTTTCAAGAAGGGTAGTAGGAGTAAACCAGTTAATTACAGGCCAGTGAGTCTAACATCAGTGGTTCGGAAACTATTGGAATATATTCTGAGGGACAGGATTAATCTCCACTTGAAGAGGCAGGGATTAATCAAGGATAGTCAGCATGGCTTTGTCAGGGGGAGATCATGTCTAACAAATTTTATTGAATTTTTCAAGGAGGTGTATAGAAGAAGGTAAAGCAGTTGATGTAATCTACATGGACTTCAGTAAGGCTTTTGATAAAGTCCCGCATGGGAGATTGGTCAAGAAGGTAAGAACCCATGGGATCCAGTGCAATCTGGCAAAGTGGATTCAAAATTTGCTTAGTGGCAGGAGGCAGAGGGTGATGGTCAAGAATTGTTTTTGTGATTGGAAGCCTGTGACCAGTGGTGTGCCACAGGGATTGGTACTGAGATCCTTGCTGTATGTAGTGTACATTACTGATTTAGACGTGAATATAGGAGGTATGATCAGTAACTTCGCAGATGACACAAAAATTGGTGGTGTCGTAAATAGTGAGGAGGAAAGCCCTAGATTAAAGAACGATGGGCTGGTAAGATGGGCGGAGCAGTGGCAAATGGAATTTAATCCTGAGAAATGTGAGAAGGACTAACAAGGCAAGGGAATATACAATGGATGGTAGGACCCGAGGAAGTACAGAGGGTCAGAGGAACCTTGGTGTGCTTGTCCATTGATCACTGAAGGTAGCAGCACAGGTAGATAAGATGGTTAGGAAGGCACATGGGATACTTGCCTTTATTAGCTGAGGCATAGAATATATGAGCAGGAAGGTTATGATGGAGTTGTATAAAATGCTAGTTAGGCTACAGCTGGAGTACTGTGTACAGTTCTGGTCGCCACACTGTAGGAAGGATGTGATTGCACTGGAGAGGGTGCAGAGGAGATTCATTAGGCTGTTGCCTGGGCTGGAGCATTTCAGCTATGAAGAGAGACTGGATAGGCTAGGGTTGTTTTCCTTAGAGCAGAGAAGGCTGAGGGGGGGGACCTGATTGAGGTATACAAAATTATGAGGGGAACAGATACGGTAGATGGGAAGAAACTTTTCCCTTAGTGGAAGTGTCAATAACTATGGGGCATAGATTTAAGATAAGGGGCAGGAGGTTCAGAGATTATTTGAGGAAAAATGTTTTTACCCAGAGGGTAGTTGGTGGAATCTGGAACACACCGCCTGAAGGGGTGGTAGAGGCAGGAACCCTCACAACATTTAAGAAGTGTTCAGATGAGCACTTGAAATGCCGTAGCATACAAGGCTATAGGCCAAGTGCTGGAAAATGGGGGTTGAATAGATAGGTGCTTGATGGCTGGCACAGGCACGATGGGCCGAAGGGCCTGTTTCTGTGCTGTATAACTCAATGACTCTATAACTTGAAAAACCTCACACCACGCTTATACATTACACAGTCCTCCTTGATAGTGAAATCTTTGTGGTTAAAGGTCCCAAACTCCTCCCAGTTGCAATGGGTTAGATCTCACACACCTTATTCAAAGTCAATGTCTCTTCACTCACTTCTTCAAAACACCTTCGACGTGGACTTCTGTGAATAAGGCAATCCCTAGCGATCCTGTTGGTCTTCTCCTTCTCCGCAAACTTCAGCTTTCAAAAATAGGCTCAAGTCTTCACAGTCTTTTGCTGAATCAGTCTTCTGAGATGGTCACCATTGGTCTTCTTCATTACAGCCTGCCTGCCTTCTGAAAATTTGTTGAATTATAATCTTATGATCTTCTTTGTCCAGACTCAAAAGTTAATAACCAGTTTTCTCTTCCACTATGTAACGTCCACATGTTTGGCTTCAGCAGAGCCACCTGGGCTCTCCATTGTTTCTAGGTGTTAGCAATGGCCATTCACATTTACTTTCCCAGAGTCACTGACTCCTTCTTTATAATGTGAAAGTCTGGTAAGGTGGAACCCATTGTCCTTCAGGTGCTATACCCCTGCAGTCTCTGCTTTTCAAAAGGGTCTTTGATCTGGGATCTTTTTCATCCTGGTAACCAAGATTCCTGCCTTGCCTTTAAGCAGTGTTGATGTGAGGTCACCTGACTTCTCTGATTCCATCTTAAGCTACATTAAAAATCACAGTTTTTAAAACATAATCATGTTACAAAGTCCAGCTTTTATAACGCAGGGAACCTGCACATAGCTAGTGGCAGAATTACAAATATCCCTGACATAAATATGCTGCCTGTATTTCATTAATGAGAAGACTAATTGTGGTGATTGTCAAGATTATGGCTTTGCTATGGGTTAATCATGTCCCGCTATTTTGTCTTGCAGGGTCTTCACACATAAAGCAAGTGTCATAGGGCATCCATGATGCCCCAGAGTGGTAGGAGTGATGAGGCACTGGAGGGGAATGATGGTGAAATGGGACATGGAAGTTGGAAATTCACTCAAAGCACTCCCACTTCTCACCTGTTGCCCCACCCCCAGCCAGCAACCCACATGCTTTCTCGTCACCTGATGGACAAGTCTTATCCCTACATAGGCGCAGGTGGAACATTTTTTGGCGGTCCTCTCAGAGGCTCCAAAAACCTGAAGGTGTAGGCCAAAAGCACCCCAGAAGCCTGGGCAGCGATCTGAGCAGCCTGTCTCTACCTCTGGTGATCCACACAGGATGTACCATACATAAGTGGTAGGAAGCACATGAGTGTATGACAAAATGTTCTGTTGTTAAGTTTCCTTTTTTTCATAATGCTGCATAAAATTTATCAATTAGCACCAATCCTACATTTTGCCCATTATTGTGCCCCATGTGCCAATTTACCCTTTCACTGGTTTCATGATGAATGACAGGACCCATTAGGCTAATGTCCAATGGGTGGATGAGTGGTTGAAGGACTGGGCAGTGCACGGGGGTGTGGGATAGTGGTCCTGGTGGTAGGAGCAGACCATAGGCTTTCATTTTTTATGTTTTACAATAGGTGAACCTTTGTGATATTGGGGCATCCCTGGTATCCCAGGAAGAAATGTAAGTGGCTGGTTTGGTAATGGGTGCTGCATTTTCATCCTCCTCCTCCTCTACGTTCTTCTCATCCGAAGATGAGTGATGAGTCTGTTTGTCCTCCTCCACCTCCAAACTTCTCATGTGGCTCTTGTCGTACTGCTCCTGCACCTCATTGGTGGGGTTCATCAGAACTGTCATGAGCAAGTTTAAAAGTGGTATCTCTTTTCTCCTATGAAACAACCCTTTAGTCAGCTTCCTGGGACAAAAAATGGAATGTTGGACCGCATCATGACAGCTCCGAGGGAATCTGGCACATACCTACATGGACATCCTCTTGTGGTTGCAAACCAGCTGTACATTGATGGACGAATATACCTTGTGGTTTATAAAAACTCCTGGTTTATATGGTGTTGCTTGGAATGGCAAATATGTGCAGTCAGTGCCACCCTGTACCAATGGGAATCCAGCCAGAGAGAAGAATCTGAGTGCCTGCAAATTCTGGCTGTGGTCATCACAGGCGAAATTAACATAACTCCCAGTGCTGGCAAATAATCCATCCATCACCTGCCTTATGCATTTTTGTGCAGTGGACAGGGCAACCTTCCAGAAATTTCCAGCGGAACCCTGGACAGAGGCAAAAGTACTGAGGGTGTCATTGACCTTCACGGCCAGATTCAACAGGTAAGAGGAAGCTGCAGATATCTGCCACCACCTGATGTGACAACCTCAATCTACGAAAACACAAAGGTCAAGGAAGCTGAGCCTCTTTAAACTTTGTGATGAGTAGCTCCTGCAATCTCAGCCCCCTCCCCTCTGCAACTCTCTCCAGCGTACATGCTGATCCCACCACTGCACTTTCCCACTGCCTCAGATGGTGATGGTCTTCCTTTTCTAATATGCTGTCAGACACATCCACGTACCTCCCATCCTGATCGTGTCAGTTTGAAAGCCTCCAAGGCTGAGAAAAGCAAAAGAACTCTCCACTTAAACCTGCCTCTGTTTCACTGCTCAGTTGCCCGAGCCCAGGGACGCCCATGCTGCACACGTTAAATTTAGAACAAAGTTAAAATTAATTTACAAAGACCTCATAAGCATCTCCTAATGAAGTTCAATTCACCAATACCTACCCTCCTGCAATGAATTAATCTCCAACTTCGGCAAGTAGGTTTCTCGACAGCATCCAAATGTGTCTCCATTAAACCCAGAATTGGGCGCGCTAAAACCAGGTTGCAGCTCTGTTCGAGAATTCATTCATTTTAACCCCACACCCAGCCAAAAACTACCTGATCTTGGGGGTTAAAATTCCCTCAAGTTCTTTCTTTTGATTTTTGCAAAGAATTTGTCAAAGGCAAATTTCAAACTTTACAACAAATGTGTGTGTATATATATATTTATTTATTTATGGACAAGAATGCAGCAATAATTTAGAAAATGCATAGAAAAATAGGAAATATTCAATTGTTGTCAACATTAGAAGACATAATCTAAGTATAAAGAATAATTCTGCATCAAAATAATTCTACCATAATGTGCCCATAAAACCCTGTTGCTACAAATGTGTGGCCACTGACAAGTTTTCTTTTAGTGTTTTCTTTCTTGTAATTTCCTCCACTCTTCTCCTGAGTGCTGGGAACCCTCCAACTCTTCATCAAAATAGTCATTCTTCATGCATAAGCACAGACACCAGGCTATTCCACCAAAAGAGGCTTCTTTCAAATGGATCCTGCCCTCACCTTCCCATATCCAGAGGCACTGAGGATAATTGTACTGTTGTAGCCACCACGTCGAATGAGATCAGCAAACTCACTTCAGACCAGGACAGAACCTGGGACCTGGCTAGGTTTGTGTGGCTCAGTTCCAAACCAGGCAATGTATCGACCGACTATAGCATCCAACCAGAAAAATGATATACAGTCCAGACAACCGAGAATCACACAGGACATGCTCAGTGCTTTGAGGTATTACCACTCATTAGGTAACATAATTATTGACATTCTCCACCGTATACATATTAAACACATATTAAATTAAATCAATAACTACTGCTGAATACCCTTTGGCTTTTTTACATTAAGATAAGTACAAATTCATATTTTTGCAGCATTACTTTTCCTACATAAAGTTCAAATATTTCAGAAGATTATAATATGTTATAAATATTGCATCCAAATCTTGATAAAACTGTTATAAATGACAGCATTTATTCATTGAGGTTTTCTGGAAGCAGTTAAATATTTGAATAGCTGATTTGTTGTGCAATGTTAGATGTTTCTATGTTATACTTCCTGGATTTTTTCTTTATATAGATTATTGCCACTGCTGCAGCCAGAATTATCAGCAGAGCTCCACCTAGGACAGCTCCCAAAACGATCACAGCCACTTTCCATCCAGGGTTTTCAGATCCAGGTTTGGACTGCATCGTGGGAACAGTCTGTGGTTGGATAGGGGCCTCAGTTGTAAGTTGTGTTGTACCTAAAACAAATAATGTGGAACGATTGAATAAAAAGACCATAATTTAAAAAGACTCTTTAGACTATCACACAGAGGAGGTGTTAGTGTTGCAAAGAATAAAGGAAAATGATAACACATGAGTCCACAGTCTGTTTCTAAGCTACAACCAATGTAACTCAAAATTGTCTGCGAGAAGGTGCAGAAAGTCAGGACAGGTTGATTCTCCTCCCTCCAATCTTGCCTCCTTTCCAAAAGACCTTGCTAAGATGTGATAAACAATATGTAGAGGCACTGTAGAGAAGAACCCCTCAGTTATATCCACTCCAGAATACAACACGACCAGAACTAGCACAAGTTTAACCAGGTTAAGTTGTTAGCAAGGGCAGGACATCCATCATCACGAATTATTGCATTGGTGTGGGTAAAATTCACTTCAGTGGGCGTGCAAAATAAGCAGTAGGGGATCATCTGCCCAAATTTATTTTCCATTCAAGGCTTAGAAAATAAAATGGAACAGCAAGTAAATAAAGACTGCCTTTTTTTTAAATTGAGAAACCTAGGTTCATCATACAGCAGCAAAGCCAAAAAGAATAAAAGCAAAGATAAGATAAATCAAGAAATAATGATTAGATTACACAGTGCTTTGATTTTAAAATGATTAAGATGATAGAAGGAAGGAAGAGTAAGGAATTCCTTAGTTGTAAAGTCCTGGCCAAGAATGAATTAGAAAGAAGATGGTACGGTGAATCTTGATTTAAAACACATTCAGAGTGTAGGAGGAGTGTATAGGACACTTTTTTTTAGCTCAGGGAAGAAATAAGGGAGGAAATCCATGGAAGCACTGACTATATAATTATCACCATATATATACATATATATATATATTCTTCTTCTTCTTTGGCCTCCTTATCTCGAGAGACAATGGGTAAGCGCCTGGAGGTGGTCAGTGGTGTGTGGAGCAGCACCTGGAGTGGCTATAAAGGCCAATTCTAGAGTGACAGGCTCTTCCACAGGTGCTGCAGCAAAATTTGATTGTCGGGGCTGTTACACAGTTGGCTCTCCCCTTGCGCTTTTGTCTTTTTTCCTGCCAACTGCTACGTCTCTTCGACTCGCCACACTTTAGCCCCGCCTTTATGGCTGCCCGCCAGCTCTGGCGAACGCTGGCAACTGACTCCCACGACTTGTGATCAATGTCACAGGACTTCATGTCGCGTTTGCAGACGTCTTTAAATATATATATAGTTGTCATGATATTCATCACAATACTTGCCTGTTATGATGACTGAACTCTTACTATCAAGTGTTTTGATCGCATCGCCAACAGCATTTAGAAGTGTGGTTCTGTTGACTGTTGAGTTGTTATTCAAGACAGCCAGGAAATTTACCACAACACTTCCATTTTGAAAACCAATGATGGAGATATTAAAGCTTTTATCATTGAGTTTGGTTTGCGTAGTCGGAACAACCTAACAACAAAGTACAAATATTATTTAAATGTCATTAAGAAACACTTCCAAGTTGCATTCATCCCATCCTTCACCCACTCTCTCTTCCATCCAGGTACCATTTCATCCATCCATTTACCCACTGATTTATCCATCTACTCACCAGCCATGCACACATTAATCATCCACCCATCAACTCATCCATCCAGCTATCAACATAAAAGCAATGCAGCTGTTGGGAAAGACAAGATAAGGAGAATGAATAAGTGCAGTCTGGATGAAATATAAACACACGTTTAAAGCTCCCTACTCCTTGCATGGACTGGAGTGCTAACTCACCAGATATAATTCTTTTTTTTAAGAACAGAAGCAAGCTCAAAAATAATTTAACTTACTGCATGTACAAAACTGTCAGATAAGTTCCCGTAGGCTTCACTTGCAGGATCTTTCAGGTCATTAGAAAACTCTTTGGTTTTTAATGTCGCTTTCATTCTGAATGCAATTTTGTCTGTAAAAACAGTGGAAAACCATTAGCTACTTGGCTGCCATGTGTTTAGAATCTGCAAAGGAATCCGATAGTCAAACAGCAATCCATATTCCCCTAAATTCACAAACTGTGACTAATCCTACAGTATAGTAATGAGTTATTCATATGTAAAAAGTTTTAGTGCACAGAGGATGACACTGCAAAATCACAATTGAAAAAGTCTTATAGTCTGCTGTGCTTAAATTTCAAATGTTCAAATGAAAGAGCTAATTGATACAACCAGAGGAATGTTCTATGTTAGACCAGGCATATGGCAGATCAGCAAAGATGCTGAGGTCCTGTAACTGTAGCAATGCAAATAGAAGAGCGGACTTAGAAAGGCCATTGGATAACCAAACCCAATTTCTTCCAGTGGAAAATGTACAACTCATATTAGAGGAAAGCCAGGTACCAGGAACATCAGAAACAGAGAATTCTTTGGATCACTATTTCCAGTGATATTTATAAATACATATGTCAAATTTTGCTAGAAAGAATTAGCAAATGAAGCATTCTCATTGTTTAAGATGTTGTTAGTACATAACAAACAGGGAAACTCGCCATCACCAGCAACTATCCCCACAAACCCACCACCATTTATTTCTTTTTTTTTTAAGGAGTTAAATAATTTCCAAGGGGATCATTATTAAACTGTATTCTGCCATTTCTTCACTAAATTAATGTACTGTTGCCCTTTAAAAGTTTTAACAATGGTTCACACAATTTATATAGCATACAGGCAGAATTTTATGCAGCCGGTTGGGGTCCTGATGCAGAGCCAGAGAGCTGAGGGGAACCTGCCTCAGCCATTTGATGGCTCCCTGGTTGCATTTTACTGCACTCAGGTAATTAACGGCCTGGCGCCAGGGTCCCTGTCCCTTTAAGGATGGGGATCCCACCTCCAAGAGCTACTGGCCAATTAGAGGGCTGGCAGCTCAGCTTTCACAGCAATGCCACTGGGAGCCATGGCCACTACTGGTACTGCAGCAGGCCCAGGATGAGGAACAGTGCTGGAACACCGCAGAGCAGGTAAATGGTGGAAGGCTTGTCGGGGTCAGTTGGGCAGGCCCTGACAAGGGAGTGGGTTGCTGAGGGCAAGGGGAGGTGCTGTTGGCATAGTGGTGGCCTTTGCTGCCATGGGCCCTCAGTGGGCTATAGACTGCCCAAGCAGGAGGCCTCACCACAACCATCCCACACGGATTAAATCGAATGGCGTTGGGAAGGCAACGGGCACTCCACTCCCCCCCACTCCCAACTTACCTCGCTATTTTATGCCCCCCCCCACACCTCCCTGCCCATCCCTTGAGGGCTAATAAAATTCAGTCCATGCGTAATCCACTTTGAATAGTGCTCCCTTTGTCCTCCCGCTATGCTATAATTTTCACAGGAGACTCTGTTTTTCAATTTCTCTAGTCTGTTTATTATAGCATATGCTGGCTCCCAGGCCATTAATCTCACCAAGGTGACTGCATCAGCTAAGAAAATTTGCCATATTCACCAAGTGCCTTGGAGTAAATGGCAGTTCGTCCATATTGGTGTCATCTGTGTAAAGCAAATGTCTGAAATGGAGGTACTCAAACAATACTAATCATCAGTAAGCATGTGTTAGGGTCCTCATTAACTGATAGCCCACCTTCGTTGGTTATAGCAATCAGCCCATAATGATACTGAAAGTTTGTAGGGCGAATTGAGTTTCATTCCTATTGCCGATATTGTTGTTCTAGTTGTTATGTAATGTTCACATTAAACATTTAAACTAAGTAGGAAACTTCATAAAGATAATTGGAACAGGAGTAGGGGAACATCTGGATTGCATCAGAGAGAAAGATCAGAGAAAGTAAAATCACTTACTATTACAGTCACTGACTGTAAACATCATACAGTCAGACAAAGCACAGATATCTTCTTTATTGATGAAACAAGTATTAGGATCTGTAGGTAAATGAAAATAATATTTTGAGCAAGAAATCTCTTCAAGAGTCAGTGGTTCATAGAGTCATAGAGTTATACAGCACAGAAACAGGCCCAGCGGCCCATCGTGTCTGTGCCGGCCATCCAGCACCCAACTATTCTAATCCCACATTCCTGCACTTGGCCCGTAGCCTTGTATGCTATGGCATTTCAGGTGCTCATCTAAATATTTCTTAAATGTTGTGAGGGTTCCTGCCTCCACCACCTCTTCAGGCAGTGTGTTCCAGATTCCAACCACCTGCTGAGTGAAAAACATTTTTCCTCAAATCCCCCCTAAACCTCTACCCCTTACCCTAAATCTATGGCCCCTGCTTCTTGACCCCTCCGCTAACGGAAAAAGTTTCTTCCTATCTAACCTATCAATGCCCCTCATAATCTTGTACACCTCAATCATGTCCCCCCTCAGCCTTCTCTGCTCCAAGGAAAACAACCAAAGCCTAGCCAGTCTCTCTTCATAGCTGAAATGCTCCAGCCCAGGCAACATCCTGGTGAATCTCCTCTGCACCCTCTCCAGTGTAATCACATCCTTCCAATAGTGTGGTGACCAGAACTGTACACAGTACACCAACTGTGGCCTAACTAGCATTATGTACAGCTCCATCATAACCTTCCTGCTCTTATATTCTATGCCTCAGCTAATAAAGGCAAGTATCCCATATGTCTTCTTAACCACCTTATCTACCTGTGCTACTGCCTTCAGTAATCTATGGACAAGTACACAAAGGTCCCTCTGACCTTCAGTACTTCCTAGGGTCCTACCATCCATTGTATATTCCCTTGCCTTGTTAGTCCTCCCAAAATACATTACCTCATACTTCTCAGGATTAAATTCCATTTGCCACTGCTCTGCCCATCTTACCAGCCCATCTATATCATCCTGTAATCTAAGGATTTCCTCCTCACTATTTACAACACCACCAATTTTCGTGTCATCTGCAAACTTACTGATCATACCTCCAATATTCATGTCTAAATCATTAATGTACACTACAAACAGCAAGGGTCCCAGCACCGATCCCTGTGGTACACCACTGGTCACAGGCTTCCAATCGCAAAAACAACCCTCAACCATTACCCTCTGCCTCCTGCCACTAAGCCAATTTTGGATACAATTTGCCAAATTGCCCTGGATCCCATGGGCTCCTACCTTCTTAACCAATTTCCCACTTGGGACCTTATCAAAAGCCTTACTGAAATCCATGTATATTACACCTACTGCTTTACCCTCATCTATACATCTAGTCACCTTCTCCAAAAATTCAATCAAGTTAGTTAGACACGATCTCCCCCTGACAAAGCCATGCTGACTATCCCTGATTAATCCCTGCCTCTCCAAGTGGAGATTAATCCTGTCCCTCAGAATTTTTTCCAATATTTTCCCAACCACTGATGTTAGACTCAGCAGCCTGTAATTACCTGGTTTATCCCTGCTACCCTTCTTGAATAATGGTACCACATTCGCTGTCCTCCAGTCGTCTGGTACCTCTCCTGTGGCCAGAGAGGATTTGAAAATTTGTGTCAAACCCCCTGCTATCTCCTCCCTTGCCTCACATAACAGCCCAGGATACATCTCATTTGGGCCTGAGGATTTATCCACTTTTAAGCCCACTAAAACTGCTAATACTTCCTCCCTTTCAATACTAATATGTTCAAGTATATCACAATCCCCCTCCCTGATCGCTACACCTACATCGTCCTTCTCCAAAGTGAACACCGATGAAAAGTAATCATTTAAAACTTCACCTATGTCCTCCGGCTCCACCCAAAGATTGCCACGTTGGTCCCCAATGCGCCCTACTCTTTCCCTGGTTATCCTCTTGCCCTTCATCTACTTATAAAACACCTTAGGATTTTCCTTTATCTTGCCCTCCTGTGTTTTTTCATTTTCTCTCTTCGCTCTCCTAATTACTTTTTTAAGAGCCACCCTACACTTTCTATATTCCTCTGCTGCCTCGGCTGTTTTCAGCACTTGGGATCTGCTGTAAGCCTCCTTTTTTTTCCTGATCCAATCCTCTATATCCCTTGACATCCAGGGTTCCCTGGGCCTGTTGGTCCTACCCTTCACCTTAACGGGTACATGTTGTCTCTGAACCCTCACAATTTCCTCTTTGAATGACTCCCACTGATGTGATGTAGACTTTCCTACAAGTAGCTGCTCCCAGTCCACTTTGGCCAGATTCTGTTTTATCATATTGAAATCGGCCTCCCCCTAATTCAGTTCCTTTATTTCCGGTCCATCTTTGTCCTTTTCCATAACTACCTTAAATCGTACAGAGTTATGGTCACTATCCCCGAAATGCTCCCCCACTGACACTTCTACCACTTGTCCGGCTTCATTCCCTAGGATTAGGTCCAGTACTGCCCCTTCTCTTGTAGGACCTCCTACATGCTGGCTCAGAAAGCTCTCCTGTATGCATTTTAAGAATTCTGCCCCCTATAAGCCTTTTGCACTAAGACTATCCCAGTTGATATTGGGGAAGTTAAAATCCCCTACTATTATTACCCTATTATTTTTACACCTCTCTGAGATTTGCCTACATATCTGCTTCACTATCTCTCCCTGACTGTTTGGAGGCCTGTAGTACACACCCAGCCAAGTGATTGCCCCTTTTTGTTTTTAAGTTCTACCCATGTGTCCTCATTTGAAGAACCTTCTAAGATATCATCCCTCCTTAGGACAGTAATTGACTCCTTGATCAACAGTCCTCTTTTATCCCCTCCCCTGTCGCGCCTGAAGATTCTATACCCTGGAATATTGAGCTGCCAGCCCTGTCCTTCCCTCAACCATAATATCATAATCCCATGTGCTAATCAACATCTTGAATTCACCTGCCTACTAGTAAGACTCCTTGCATTGAAATAGATGCAATCCAGCCTTGCATTTTTCAATTGTGCCTTACCAGGTCTATATTTGCTCAGCCTTCCAGACAGACTCACTTTCTGTTCTGTATTCCCTCCTACTGTACCTCCACTCTGTATCCCATCCCCCTGCCAAATTAGTTTAACCCCCCACCCCCCCCACCCCCCAACAGCACTAGCAAACCTCCCAGCAAGGGTGCTTGTCCCATTCCGGTTCAGGTGTAACCCGTCCAACTTGCACAGGTCCCCCCCTTGCCAGAAACAAACTCCGTGATCCAGGAAACTAAAGCTCTCCCTCCTGCACCATCTCCTCAGTCACGCATTCATCTGCTCTATCCTCCTATTTCTAAACTCACTAGCATGTGGCACCGGGAGTAATCCAGAGATTACAACCTTAGAGGTCCTGCTTTTTAATCTGCTACCTGGCTCCCTAAATTCTTATTGCAGGACCTCATCCCTTTTTCCACCTACGTCGTTGGTGCCATTGTGTACCACGACCTCTGGCTGTTCACCCTCCCCCTTCAGAATGTCCTGCAGCTGCTCTGTGACATCCCTGACCCTAGCACCAGGGAGGCAACATACCATCCTGGAGTCACGTTTGCGGCCACAGAAACACCTATCCGTACCCCTTGCGATAGAATCCCCTATCACTATAGTTCTTCCACTCCTTTTTCCCCCCTGCTGAGCAGCAGAGCCATCCTTGGTACCACGGACCTGGCTGTTGCTGCTTTCCCCCAACAGTATCCAAAGTGGTATGTCTAATTGAGAGGGAGGTGGCCACAGGGGACTCCTGTACTACCAGCCTGTGCCTACTACTCCACCTGGTGGTCACCCATCCCTTTTCCGCCTGTGCTGCTATTACCTGCAGTGTGACCACTTCTCTAAACGTGCTATCCATGACATCCTCAGCATCGCGGATTCTCCACAGTGAATCCACCCGCAGCTCTAGCTCCGTCATGCGGGTAGTCAGTAGCAGATGGATACACTTCCTGCACGCATGGTTGTCAGGGACACTGGAAGCATCCCTGATTTCCCACATAGTGCAGGAGGAGCATGCCACAGGTGCGAGACTGATGTTTGACTTAATCGTACCTTTGGAGTCATGTGGTCAAATTTCTGCTGCTTTTATCTTGTTAGCCAGAAGCATTCTGAGTATGTGATCATTACCTCGTTGGGGAATATTAACACTTCTTCATAAATGAGAGGCTTTTTTTGTTTAGCAGTTGTTCACTTTTATAGTAGCATTCATTTATTATGCGTGGCTGACCTCGTGCTGGAGGATTTCGTTATGAAGATTGTTTCGATAAAATTTGACTTTTCATTCTTGAGGGGAACTAGTTAAAGAGGACCCTATGGGACTATATTAGATATAATCAGAGTAGAAAGTGTTAATGCTGGGTGCTATTTCAAGTTAAGTTTCCACTGTAGGATGTGGGAATACAAGTTTAAATTGGTAAATGGCAAGTTCAAGACTGAAGTCAGGAAGCACTTTTTCAGACTATGGGTGATCAACACTCGGAATGGATATCCAGGTAGGCTGGTGAAAGAAAAAAACATGAGGCAGTTTGATACCGTGACAGAACAGTCTATAGATTGTTACAAAAGAATGAACTTGATGGGTCCTATGGATTCCCTCATCTAAGTTTATCCTTCTGATAACTTGCAATTATATTCCCATTGAAAAAGGGTTGGTCGGTATTTGTTTGAAGACGAAGAGCTGTAAAGGACCAATTATCATAATCATTCTAATAATGCCGTTTGCGTGTTGTCATCATATATTGTGGTGAAAATTACTTTATCATGCAACTAGCATCATTAGGCCATATGTTTACATCATAATTTCAGACTTTTTATAAACTCTGGAAGAAATCTGTCCTGGCAGCTTTTTAGGGATTGCCAGGCCTCTTTTACACAGAATATTCAGCACAGAAACAGGCCATTTGGTTTGTACTCCACACAAGTTTCCTTCCATTTCATCTACCTCATCTCAGCCTTTCAGCATATCTTTCTGTTCCCTTTCCTCTCATCTACTGATCTAGTTTCCTTTTGAAAACATCTAAGCTATTTGCCTGAACCACTTTTTGCAGTAACGAGTTCCATATTTTAACCACTCAAATTTCTCCTTATTTACTTACATGATTTAGTAGTAAGCACCTTCTAATTCTGACCCCTTTGAGGTTTATTTTGCATCAAACCTACGTTCTGAGGTATTTGTTAATTCCAGTCTAATGTATAAAGAGAGCCTAGTAAACTCCTATCATGCTGCTACAGGTACAGTTTCCTTTGATGATGCACAGTTCCCAGAATTCCCAACGAGGTACTGGTCACATACTCAGAATGCTTCTGGCTAACAAGGTAAAAGCAGCAGAAATTTGACCACATGACTCCAATGGTACACTTAGGTCAAACACCAATCTTCAGGGGACCAATTTAGCTGAAAATAAGCAAGCGAGTTCAAAGTCAATCTAAGTTTGAAGACCTGGGTCCCAACTCCATAATAGACAGTGGCACAATAGAGGCATAGCAAGAAAAGGGAAGCTGAGAGTACCTGCAACTATCACACTAAGAAAAAAAAAACACATAGCATTAAAATATGAAGGTTAATTTTCTGACTTAATGCTTACAACAAGGAGCTTTATATGGGAGGCCACATGAGAAATTTGAGTACATACTATGCAATTTTTAACCATTTAAATCAATGGTCAGAAAATCATGCTCAAATTTTCAATATGCACTTCCAATAGGCAAATTAAAAATGATCCCAATGGAATATTGGTCAGAATATTTTGTGCTTCTACTGGAAAGAAAGAACCTGGGAAATCACCTCACTGTGATCTTGCGAACAAATCATGGTCAGAGCAGAAACCACTGTCTTATTTTTAATATGCAGGACCCAAATGGGGGTCCGGAGCATGCACTTGCTGGCAGCAGGACCAGCTCAGCAATCCTCACGGAGACAGTCTCCTAATTTGTCCCCTCCAGGCTCACTGTCCAATCTAGGATGGGTGAACGGGATGGAGATGCTGCCAACCCAATCGGGGGCAGCAGCTCTGAAGGTCAGGGATCAAGAGGTCACCTCAACATGGAGGCACCCTCAGAGAGGAAAGTTAAAAGTTAAAAATTATAGGGGCCAAGCCTGGAGACAACTACGGATGGCCCATTGGGGCCCTTGGGGGCTGCCTTCTCAGCCCACGCGCCCTCTTTGGAGTATGGAATCTCCAACCTCCAATGACCCCTCCCCCGGACGGCTTTAGAGAGGCCACCTCTGTGAAGCCGGTGGCCTGCCCACACAGCCGGGGTGGGGGGGCTGCTTCACCACTGGCAAATTACCAGTCGACCCCTGGAAACTCACCCTTAATAGGGCCTTTAATTATTTAAATTGACTGCCCGCCTCCCTTCACATGTAGCTGATCGGCGTTGGGTCCCGCTGCTGGCTAATTTCCCCGGTGGCGCAACTGTGTCAGGGAGCTGTCCAGATGCGCCTCTCTGCTATTTTCCCAGCCCACCCCCTCTCCCAACTTCCCAACCCGCTGTCCTGGGGCTGGGAAAGTCCTGCCTATTAAGTCTTTCTACACTAAAATCCTATGGCATAACTTTAATGGTATATAAAATTAGATTTTCCTGTTCCTACACCTGGAACCATTGGCTAGCGTCAATGTAACAAATAGAGGAAAACTAGATACGTGACGAGAAGGGAACCCATCTGTTTTTTTATCTATTAAAATTTAAATGACATAAACCATGAAATTCCATACCTGTGGAAGTGATGAAGGATGGAACTTCCATTTGGCATTATAATCCATCACTGACTCTGGTCCAAATTGCTGGGATTTGTCTTATTTAAATATATGAGGTGGGAGCAACAGCACAATAGGGTTTTCCAGACTCACGGAAGAAGCAGAACACCGTCCAGTGTTCTGACTCAACGATGGAGGGAAAGCAAGGTCCGGATCAGGCTGCAGAGACAGACTGGCTAAAATATTTCAAAAACTTGTCCTCAAGTTCCCCAGGGAACTTTTAACGATAATCAATTCACCTGGAATCAGTTATCATTTTCTTTTTCACATGCTGGGGCCGTCACTTGGCCCAGAACAGGAGCAATGAGTGCTTTCAGCAGAAATAAGTTCCGTTAGGCCTATCAGGTGCACTTTTGGTAGTATTCCACTGAAAAATCAGGAACCCCTACTTTCCCCCACAGACCACAGCTTCCACATACTGGGGCTGGCAGAGGTAGCTCCTGCTTTTGCAGGCTGGGATTTCATCAATTTCCTAAATGGGATGAAAACTTGGCAGATTTGGGATTAGATTCAATTTGCAATCTCAACAGCCCCCACCCTCCCCATCACAACTATGCCGGAAGATCTTTCTCCTTTAACATTCCTTACTCTCTCTGATTTAAACAGTTCCGATCTTTACCTCTGCATTGTGTTCCTGGATTTTCCGGATTGGTATCTATAATCCCCTGGAAACAGCTACATGAGTAATTCCCTGGAGTGTTTGAGCAGGCAGCAAAATCAGAGCACGTGTTGTTCCCAGTCTGACACTCGTCAACATCTGAAACAAGAATTAGGTTAAAACAATCACTTGGAGCAAAAGTTGCTTTAACCAAATGATATTGAGTCATGTTAAACTCAGACAATGTCCTACCTTCACATATCCTTCCAGGTGTACTGGGGCTTGTATCTCTGAACCCAGCATTGCACCGACAGGTGTAAGTTGCATTTAGACTGATACACGTTCCATTACCTGAACAGTCATTCAGCCCTGACTGGCAGCTGTCTCTGTCTGTAATGATAAGTCCAGAACTGTGTTAGAAAATTGATTCATTTGGAATCAAATTACATAAGATGATTTTAAAAAGTTAGTAAGTTTCAATAAAGTCCAAGTGTGCCCAGACTCAATCCAGTATGGGCTGATCGCACCATTCTTGCACATTCAATATAAGGGGAGGCTTGTATTCTGATTGTTCTCTCACCTCCATTTCACAATCTACATATTTCTCTTTTTCTCTCTCTTTCCTGGCAATATAAGGAGGGAGGCATTGCTGTAGTAACAATGTCACTGGACTAGCAATCCAGAGGTTCAGGCTAATGCTCTGGAAACACAGATTCAAATCCCACCATAGCAACTGGTGGAATTTAAATTCAATTAATAAATCTGGAATTTAAATAAAAGCTAGTGTCAGTAATGGTGACCATGAAAACATTGTCAATTGTCATAAAAATCCATCTGGTTCACTAATGTCCTTTAGGGAAGGAAATCTGCCATACTTACCTGGTCTGGCCTACATGTGACTCCAGATCTACAGCAATGTGGTTGACTCTTAACTGCCCTCTGAAATGGCCTAGCAAGCCACTCAGTTGTATCAAACCGCTAGAGAAAAGTCTAAAAGGAATGAAACCGGATGGACCACCAGGCATCGACCTAGACACCGGAAATGACAATGGGACATCCAGCCCTATCGACCCTGCAAAGTCCTCCTTACTAACATCTGGGGACTTGTGTCAAAATTGGGAGAGCTGTCCCACAGAGTAGTCAAGCAACAGCCTGACATAGGCATACTCACAGAATCCTACCTTACAATGTCCCAGACACCACCATCACCATCCCTGGGTATGTCCTATCCCACCGGCAGGACAGACCCACCAGAGGTGGTGGCACAGTGGGGAGGGAGTTGCCCTGGGAGTCCTCAACATTTACTCCAGATCCCATGAAGTCTCATGTCATCAGGTCAAACATGGGCAAGGAAACCTCCTGCTGATTACCACCTACTGCCCTCCCTCAACTGATGCATCATTGCTTCTCCATGTTGAATACCACTTGGAAGAAGCACTGAGGCAAGGTGTACTCTGGGTGGGGGGCTTCAATGTCCGTCACCAAGAATGGCTCGATAGCACCACTACTGACCGGGCTGGCCATGTCCTAAAGGACATAGCTGCTAGACTGGGTATGCAGCAGGTGGTGAGGGAGTCAACAAGAGGGAAAGACTTAATTGACCTCATCCTCACCAATCTATCCATCCCCGATGCATCTGCCCATGACAATACAGTTGGAAGTGACCACTGCACAGTACCTGTGGAGCCGAAGTCCCATCTTCACATTGGCACTCGCGCTATGCTAAATGGGAGAAATTTTGAATTGATCTAGCACCTCAAAACTGGGCGTCCATGAGGTACTGTGGACCATCAGCAACAGCAGAATCTGTAACCTCATGGTCCAGCATATTCCCCCACTGTACCATTGCCATCAAGCCGGGGGACCAATCCTAGTTCAATGGAGAGTGCAGGAGGGCATGCCAGGCATACTTAAAAATGAAGTGCTGAATTTTACTGGGCCCCCAATGTCGTGGGTTGTGGCAGGGGGGTGGGGGGGGTCCCAGAAAATACCTCCGGGAGAGACCCGCCACAGGCCTCGATGCCGAGAAGGCCCCACACCATATTACCGCCGGCGGCAAGGCTTCGTGGCGGCTCCTGCACCCACCTCCACCCCCCCCCACCCCCCCCCTCCGCCACTCAGCGCCAGGAACATAATTAAAATATGATAATGTCTGCAGATAAATGAATAAATACTTAACTCATCGCGCCGGCCGACCCACTGCAATATTCCAACCGGTTGCCGGAACTCCAGTGCCTTCGGAAATCCGAGGCTAAACACTGGTTGGGAGGGGGGAGCAGGTAAGTTTGCAGGGCGGGAGGGGGTGGGAGTGGGGAAAAGCATTGCGATTGGTGAAAGGGACGGTGGGAAGGGCTTGAAGGTGAAAGTAAATAAAGTTTTTTTGGGGAGAGGGAAATTAATAAATTGCTCAGTCATTGGGTAGGTGGGGGAGGGGATTGAAACTTTTATTAAACTTTTACGTTAATTTTATGTCCCCTATAACCTTAAAAATTGAAATTAAACTGAGGGGCTGGAAGCCCTTTAAAAATGATGCCGCCGCCTGCGCGGTGGCACCAGATACCGTTGCAGGGGATGGAGCACCCGCCCCCTCTATGTCATCGGGGGCGGGCAGACTGCCCTGGCCATGTAAATGAGCCGCCGCACTAAATATCGCGGTGTCTCCGCAGCACACATTTCAAGTTTTTGAAGCTTGCCGCCAAACTGGAAAATTCAGCTCGAGGTGTCAGCCTGGTAAAGCTACAACATAGTATTAATTGCATGCCAAACAGCTCAAGCAGCATGCGATAGACAGAGCTAAGCAATGCTACAACAGATCAGATATAAGCTCTGCAATCCTACCACATTCAGTCGTGAATGGTGGTGGGCAATTAAACAACAGGAGGAGGAGGTTCCACAAATATCCCCATCCTCAACGATGGGGGAGCCCAGCACATCAATGCAAAAGAAAAGACTGAAACATTTGCAACCATCTTCAACCAGAAGTGCCAAGTGGATGATCCATCTCGGCCTCCTACTGAGGTCCCCAGCATCACAAATGCCAGTCGTCAGCCAATTTGGTTCACTCACGTGATATCAAGAAATGGCTCAAGGCACTGGATACTGCAAAGGCCCTGGCAACACTCCAGCAATAGTACTGAAGACTTTTACTCCAGAACTTGCCACACCCCCGAGCCAAGCAGTTCCATTACAGCTACAACACTGCCATCTACCTGGCAATGTGGAAAATGTGCCAAAAAGCAGGGCAAATCCAACCTAGCCAATTAGCGCCCCAACAGCCTACTCTTGATCATCAGCATAGTGATGGAAGGTGTCATCAACACTGCTGTCAAGCGACATTTACTCTACAATAACCTGCTCACTGATGCTCAGTTTGGGTTCTGCCAGGCTCCTGACCTCATTACAGCCTTTGTCTAAACATGGACAAAAGAGCTGAATTCAAGCTGAATTGAGATGAGAGTGATTGCCCTGGATAGCAAGGCAGCATTTGAGCGAGTATGGCATCAAGGAACCCCAGCAAAACTGGAGTCAATGGGCATCAGGGGGAAAACTCTCCGCTGGCTGGAGTCATACCTAACACAAAGGAAGATGGTTATGATTGTTGAGGCCAATCATCTCAGCTCCAGGACATCACTGCAGGAGTTCCTCAAGGTAGTGTCCTAGGCCAAACCATCTTCAGCTGCTTCATCAATGACCTTCCCTCCATCATAAGGTCAGAAGTTGGGATGTTTACCGATGATTGCACAATGTTCAGCACCATCCGCAACTCCTCAGCTACTTGAAGCAATCCGTGCCCATATGCAGCAAGTCCTGGATGGCATTCAGGCTTGGGCTTATAAGTGGCAAGCTACATTCATGATAGACAAGTGTCGAGGAATATCATCTCCAACAAGAGAAAATCTAAGCATCTCCCCTTGACATTCAATGGCATTTCCATTGTTGAATTCCCCACCATCAAATACCATCAAGGTTCTGCAGGTTACCATTGATCAGAAACTTAACTGGACCAGCCATATAAATACTGTGGCTGCAAGAGCAGTTCAGAGTCCAGGAATTCTGCAGTAACGCACCTCCTGACTCCCCAAAGCCTTTCCATCACCTGCAAGGCACAAGACAGGAGTGTGATGGAATACTCTCCACTTGCTTGGATGAGTGCAGCTCCACCATGTACAAGTTCCTCTCCAAGTTGCATACCATCGTTACTTGGAAACATATCCTTCTAAAGTCTCACATGCTCTTCTCTAACTTCACAACCCACTGTGTCGAGATCATCACTCATACTTTCTCCAACTCAAATTCATTTTTCCCATGATCCAAAACTCTGGACATTCTTACTTCCCTCAGTCCTCCCATTCTGATACAATCTACTAGCTCTACCAACCATGCTTGCCATCACCTACTAGAGAGTGGCCACAAGAGCAGGTCAGAGGCTGAGAATTCTGCAGTGAGTAACTCACCTCCTGACTCCCCAAAGCCTGTCCACATCTCCAAGGCACAGGTCAGGAGTGTGATGAATACACCCCACTTGCCTAAATTAGAGCAGCTCCAACAACACTTGAGAAGCTTGACACCATCCAGGACAAAACAGCCTGCTTGATTGACACCCTGTCCACCACCTTCAACATTCACTTCCTCCACCACCGACACACAGTGACATCAACAAGATGCACTGCAACAACTCGCCAAAGCTTCATTTGACAGCACCTTCCAAACCAGCGACCTCTACCAACGAGAAGGACAAGAGCAGCAGATGCGTGGGAACACCACCACCTGCAGGTTCCCCTCCAAGCTACACACCATCCTGACTTGGAACTATATCATCGTTTCTTCACTGCCGTTGTGTCAAAATCCTGGAACTCCCACACCACATGGACTGCAGCGGTTCAAGAAGACAGCTCACCACCACCTTCTCAAGGGCAATTAGGGATGGGCAATAAATGCTGGCCTTGCCTTCCTTGACTTCCCACGAATGGAAAAAACCTTACTCGTAGTTTACATTATCTTCTCTGGCACTCTGTTCAAATTTGGTACTGGATGAATGATAGACTTTGACCTTTCACCCAGGTTTCTTAACTTTATTTAAAAAAATAAGCAAAATTTAATGTGAGTTTTTCTTTCCTTAAGATGCTACAGTTGCAAACAAACATCTTTAGAAAAATGTTTCAAGGCTCTTCACAGAGGTGTAATCAGACAAGTATTGAAGGAGATGTTAGGAGGAGTGACCAAAAACTTCATCAAAGAGATGCGTTTTTTTGGAATGTCTTAAAATAGTTGGATGAGGCAGAGGAAGTGGGGGAGAATGTGAGGGCATTCCAGAGCGGGACACCTCGAAGGGCGAATGCACAGCTGCCAATGATGGGGAGAAAAGGGGATGGACAAAAGGTCAGAGCCGAAGGAATGGAGATTTATCTTATATTATACTGCTTGTATATATCTGCTAACATTTTACTCTGGTTGACATGGTTGAAAGAATTGTTGTCAAATATCTTACCTACTATAGTAGTGTTTCTAAGATCTATATCAAACTCTTTACTCCTGTTTAAAGAATCGGCAAATGTTTCTCTGGTTTCACTCAAAGTGACATTCTCCTCTGTTGACAGCACAATGTCAAAATCTACCTCCACACTCCCTGGTGTAAGACTATTTACGACGATTCTCATTCTTCCACGGTTGAATAAATCTCTGAATATTTGTCTTAGTCTGCTTAGCAACTGAAACGAAACAAAAAAAAAAGTCAGCTATTAAAATCTGGACCTCGATTTTTTTCTGCTATCCTGCTCCCTTCCAACCTTAATTTTCCTTCCCTTGCCCTTGACAAAATTGATGATGGACATGCCTTGCCTTACCTGTCACATGTGAGATGCATGGTAGGGCTCAGGCCTCAGTGCCAGATAATATGGGCAGAGAGCATCTAGGCTGCTTCAGTACACTGAGAGTTCACCCTCACCTCATTTGGGTCACACAAATAACGGCTTGTCATTCTTTTACATCCACAAGAACAAACAACATTGGATGCTTTTTTATTAATTAATCATCACTTCATTCTTACCATATACAGAAGCTAATGATGAGAAAAGACTTACATCGTGAATGAAATTATTCACAAATTGTTTGTATATCTGACTTTCTTTGTTTCTAAATGCTGGTAAGAAAGTCCTGTTTCTAATTCTTGTCCTTGCTTTCAACACTTTGGAACCTTTGGAGAATAAAAAGAAAGCAGATACTTGTTGAGTAAAACACAAATCATACATTTCATGAAATATTCCTGTTGATCTATCACAGAATGACACAATCGTAAGAAGGAGGCTATTTGGCCCAAGGTGGCTGCACAGGCTATTCGAATGAGCAATTCACCTAGTGCCATTCCCCTGCCTTATCACTGTAATCCTGAACGTTCTTCCTTTCAGATAACAGTCTAATTCCCTTTGGAAAGCCTTGATTGAACCTGCCTCCACCACACTCTCGGGCAGTGCATTCCTGATCTTAACCAGTCGCTGCGTGAAAAAGCATTTCCTCATGTCGCTTTTACTTCTTTTGCCAACCACTTTAAATCTCGTTCTCGATCCTTTCACGAGTGGGAACAGTTTTTTCCTATCCACTCTGTCCAGACCCATCATGATTTTGAATACCTCTACCAAATCTCCTCTCAGCCTACTCTTCTCCAAGGAAAGGACTCCCAACTTCTGCAATCTATCTTCATGGGCGGCACAGTGGCGTATGGGCAGCACAGTGGCGTATGGGCGGCACAGTGGCGCAGTGGTTAGCGCCGCAGCTTCACAGCTCCAGCGACCCGGGTTCAATTCTGGGTACTGCCTGTGTGGAGTTTGCAAGTTCTCCCTGTGTCTGCGTGGGTTTCCTCCGGGTGCTCTGATTTCCTCCCACATGCCAAAGACTTGCAGGTTGATAGGTAAATTGGCCATTAGCAATTGCCCCCAGTATAGCTGGTCGTAGGGAAATATAGCGACAGGTGGGGATGTGGTAGGAATATGGAATTAGTGTAGGATTAGTATAAATGGGGGTTGATGGTCGGCACAGACTCGGTGGGCCGAAGGGCCTGTTTCAGTGCTGTATCTCTAAAAAAAAACTGAAGTTCCTTATCCCTGGAACCATTCTCATGAATATTTTCTGTACTCTCTCCAATGTTTAAACATCTTTTCTAATGTGCAGCACTCAAAATGGGTTGCAATACTCCTGCTGAGGCTAAACTGGTGTCTTATACAATTTCAACATAACCTCCTTACACTTGTACTCTTTGCCCCTATTATTAAAGCCCAGGATACTGTATGCTTTATTAATTGCTCTCTCAACCTGTCCTGCCACCTTCAATGACTTGTGCACATATACCCCGAAGTCCCTTTGCTCCTGCACCCCCTTTAGAGTTGTACCCTTTATGTTATATTGTCTCTGGCTACCAAACAGCCGTGTGGACACAGTGACCAAGACAGTCCACCATGGCTTTCTGGGTTAAGGATTAAGAAAAAGTGAAAAAGCAAGATCGGAGGGTGTGAAGAGGCTTGGGGAATGGCAAGGTTTTAATTAAAATGAAGGAGAAGGACATTCCCTCGGCCTGAATCTGGAAATTCAAATACAGGGGATCAGTTTTTGCAGCTCTCAGACAGCGTGAGTCTTCCTCAAACATTATAAGAATGGAATGAATGACTATCCCAGGGTTTCCAGGGGACTGCCCCACACATGCTCCTGTACATGTGGTGGGGGTGTGGGGAGGTGGGAGGAAGCTCTACCCAACAGAATTCAAATTCAACTTTGGTCAGGATGGAATTCCTGAGGGATCAATTACCTTACTCTGACTGTCACTGCACTAAAATGGCCATAATCACAGTCACAAACAACATCGTCTGGTAATGTGACCATGGTGCATTATCCATCTTTGTCCTGCTTGTACTTCTCTGCAGTCTTTGGCATGGATGATCGCAATATTCTCCTCCAATGCCTCTGCTCTATTCTCCAGCTCAGTGGGACTGCCTTCTCTTATTTTAACTCTTAACATCTGAGCATAGACAATGCACCTCCAGCAATGGCTTCTATTCCCATTCTCACACCATTATATTTGGAGTCCCCTGAGAATCTATTCATGGCCCCTTCTCTTCCTGATCTAGATGCTGCCCGTGGTAATATCACCCACAGGCATGCAAACACCTTTCACATCTTCACAGACAACACCCAGCTCTACCTCTCCACTACCTCTTTCTGCCCTTCCACTGCCTTTGTATTGTCAGACAGCTTGTCTGACATCCAGTGATAACGGAGCCCCAATTTTCTCCAGTTAAACACTGGAAAGATCCAAGTTAATGTCTTCAGCCCTTCCACAATCTCCACTTTTCACAGTGATTGACTTTTTGGCAGGAATAAACAGGAATAAACCAGGAACTGGAAACATATTTTGTTACTCAAGCACTAACTCTTAAAGACTTACGTGTTCGTATTGTTCTTTGTATTGACTGTTGTTGGTTGCATGTTATCACCAATACAAAAACTTGATATTCAACATCAGGCAATAGTTCCCTAAATACTGCCTTTTTTGTATTAGTTTTAAATGTGGTAATTTTAATGTTAGTCCTGAGGAGAGTGACTTCATAACGAGCCAGGGTGAGTACATTGTTTGTGTCCCAGGAAACCGAAATTTCCTTACTTTTCACACGAATCAAATTCATACGAATGAACCTCACTGTCTCTGAGAAAGAAAAACAATTGTTTATTAATAAGCATCTGTTGACCTCTTACTTTAAAAGAAAGATTTCCATTTATTTAGCACCTTAACACATCCCTAAGAAACATCTAAATTGCTACATTTTACTTTTAAGTGCAATGACTGTAGCTATGTAGGCAAATGTGGCAGCCATTTTGTGCACAGAAAGATTCCATGAACAGAATGGGCAATAAATCAATTTTATGGTGCTGTTAATTAAGGAGGAAATCTTCTAGGCCTCGACACAGGAGAAAGCCAGCATTTTCTACAAGTAGTGCTGTCAGTGTTGGTAAATGCAAAAGCAGAGGGGCCCTCACTTTAACAACCCATTTGAAGGACAGTACCTGTGACAATGGAGAACTCCTCTTGTACAGTCCGGGGTCACGGTGAAGGGGTTAGCCTGGGTTACATTCGTGTTCTGGAGTGAGGGTATGAACTCACAACCATATTCACTTCAATCGTCCTAAACAGTTTCCGATGTACTTTTATGAACAGATGACACTATGGCTGGGAATTTCTTTGAAGCTGCTCGAAGGAGCATCGGAACAGGAGGAGGCCATTCAACTCCTTGAGCCTGTTCCACCATTCAATGAAATCATGGTTGACCTATATCATAACTCCATTGACCAGTCTTCGATCCATATCCCTTAATACTGTCAACAATCTGTCAATTTCAGATTTAAAGTTATTAACTAAGTTAGCATTTACTTTTTTTGTAAGAGCAAGTTCCACATTTCTATCACCCCTTGCATGAAGTAGCGTTTCCTAACTTCTCGCTTGAATGGCCTATCTCTGATTTTAATATCATGTTCTCTTGTCCTTGACTCCGCCACCTGCGGATAAAGTCTTCTTTATCTATCCAATCAATTTATTTCAAAATCCTAAAAACCTCAATCATATCGTCGGATATCCTATATTCCATGGAATACAAGCCTATTTATGTAATCCATCCTCATAATCTAAGACTTGGACTCGTGGCCATTTTCTGATGTATCTGCGCTGCACTCCTCCAAGGCCAATGAACGGTATTTCTGCTGCATATCCAGTTCAGTTACGACAGCGGAGTAGTAGCAGCTCCCAGAAAATTCCAAGCTTAAGTGACATTTTTCTTGAAGAAGGACCTAGAGAGGCAATGACTCACAAGATGGCTACAGCATTGGACACAGGCTCAAATTAGTCAAGGGTAAATTTGGTACCGATATTAGGAAACTTCCCTTTGCAAATAATAGACTCTGAGGTCAAGTGGTACAGGTGAAAGCAGTGGAATCACTTAATAAACAACTAAATGCCATGATAGGGATTGGCTGAATGCATGAACAAAGATCAGCTAAATAGTCTTCTTCATCGATACCTAAGTTATGGCCGTCTAAACTCAATGGGGTAGAATTTGGTACAAGTTGCACCTTGGGGAAAAAAGTAGCAATTTCACAGGTTGCCAAGGACACCTAAAATATGTCCCACCTATTATTGTATCGGGCAATGTTTTATGCATCCATGTTGACTATCTAAAACAGGCATATGGTAATTAGGGGACTAATTCCCGTTTTCGATCCCTCTGCCAATTTGGGCTGCCCAGGGAGGAGTAGATGCTGGGCCTGCTCCCTGTTGTGGATGAGGCCTAGCAAGTGACCGCCACCAAACTGGTAAGTAAAAATTGTTCTTATTTCACAGCTTGATGAAGAGCAAGGAAGAACAGGACTGCTGAGGTTTCCCTCCTTCTGCTGTTTCCTCACCTTACCCTGGCCTTCCTCATCCAATAAAGGCTGCTGGGGCTGTTGTGCCTCCTCCAAATGCCAGCCTCTCTGAATCGCGAGGTTGTGCAGAATGAAGGAGACACATGGTGAGGCATACCAGCCACCTCCACCAGTACTGTCAAGGCATCTGACCTTCCACTGGTGGTGTATTGGCTCAGGTGTGGTGGGATTGCAGATGAGTGTCATTGGCTGCATCTGTATAACGTATCCCACCACATTCCTGGGAGTGTCAGAAACCTGCATGATCCTGCTTCTATGATTGTCCACTAGCTGAACATTAATGGAGTGGCAACTATTTCTGTTTTGCAAACACTGCTGGTTCTGGTACACTGATGGCAACATCTGTGTGATTTTTCCATTAAAATCACATAGGGGTCCAGATAGAATTACTTGTGCATAATGTTTACATTTTAGTGAGGCTCCCACCTGCCTGTAGATGGTGCCAGTCTGAAATATGAAAAAGTCAACATGTAATGGGCACAGTAGCATAGTGGTTATGTTACTGGGCTGACAATCAAGAGGCTTGAACTTCTAACTTGAAAGAAGCAAATTCAAATCCCACCATGGTAGTTGTGAATTGAATTCAGTTAGTTAAATAAATTTGGAATGCAAAACTAATATCAGTAATAGTAACTATGAAGCTATTGGGTTATTGTAAAGGCACAGCTAAGTTCAGTTATGTGCTCTAGGGAAGGAAATCTGCCAGCCAAGCCTATGTGTAATTCCAAATGCACATTGATGTGATTGACTCCTCATTGCACTATGAGATGACCTAGCAAGCTCTAAGGCAGCTCACCACCATGTTCTCAGGGATGGGTAAAAAATGCTGGCCTTTCCAGCAATTCCCACATCCCATAAATAAAGGAAAAGTGATGGGCACCTAGAAAGGCTTTGGGAATGAAAAGGATGCACCTGAATGTGAATTTGAGTCCCTCTAGGTCTCATTTTTCCCTGTGTTACGGGGTTAGAATTGGGCCCTATAATGTCAGCCAAAACAACTGCAGCAGCACATTGGTTGTCAGATCAGAAGTTTATCTAAGAGCACCTGAAAATCAATTTTAATAAGCCCTCCCAACTGTCCCTCCCGTGGGCCGGAATTTTATTCTTCCCCACCCACCGCCAGAGTGGGCTATGAGGCGGGCGGGGCATACAATCGGGAGGGATGGCCAGGGTGCTGTGCCCATTGCCTACCTGCCCCAACTGCTATTTTACCAGCAGCGGGGCAAGTGGCAACTGGCCCGCCTGCCCGTCCTTAGGCCAATTGAGGCCCTTAAGTGGTCAATTAAAGCCACTTAAGCATCTCTTCCTGCCACGGCTATTCTACCAGCAGCAGATGGGCACTTCAGCACCTGAGGAGGCCACACAGTAATACCTGATGGCCTCCTTGCAGACTGGGAGGAGCCCACCTGATCAGGGACCCTGTCCCCCACGGAGTGCCACCTCCAGCAGCATGGGCTATCCACACTCGAAAATATCCCCCCCCCCGCCTCCCTATAATCTGACCACCCACCCCCTCCCCCACCCCCCCCCCCACCCCACCCCTTCACCGGAACCTGACCGATTGTCCCCTGCGAGTCCCGACCCATTTGCTTGTTCCCATGCCGGGGTCCATCGTTGGCTCTTCTCGCTGGGTGCAGTCCCAGCAGTAGCCACTGCTCCAAGTGGCACTACTGGGACTGAAGAGCTACTGGCTCTTTGGTTGGTTGGCAGCTCCTGGAGGTGGGACTTCCTGCCCCAGAGAGGCAGAAGCTTGGACTGCAGTTAATTAAGTGCCTGAGCTAGGCAAAATAACAGCATGACTTTCAGGCCCGGAGGAGGCAGGCTCTCCCCCAGCTTTCCAGCTGATGGACAGAGCCACCATCTCCATGTTACATTCCAGCCATAGACCCTGCTATTTGTTGGGAGGCAGGGAGGGTATAAGTGAGGCCAAACCCAGCAATGAAGGAATGGGATCATATTAATAGGACTTCAATAACATTTTGTAGCTTCATCGCCTGCCCAGCAACCACCAAATGGACAACCTGGCCAACAGCCAGGAGGGAACACCAGCAGCAAGAGGTCACAGCCAGAAGCCCTTGAGGAGTGATCCTGGAAATTGAGAGGTGGGAGTTAGCAATCAGGGCTTGGGGAGGGAAGGCTTGTGATTGGGAAAAAGGTGGAGAGGGTTTAGGAATTATTTACATATATTTACTAAGAATTTGCTGATTTCTGGCAGGTGCACAGGAGGACTAGGAAATGATCAATCCAAAATAGGGTTGCACAGTGTCACGCTCACATGAACTATAAAAATGAACTGATGAATTAAACCTCCAAAAAATGGACGCACTTTTGCTACCACACAAAATGAGTAAGAGGTCAGGTGACCTCTCCTGCACTGCAAATATACATAGTGACTTCTGGAGACCGAAGCCATCATCATATCTGGACTAGACTTGACTTAAGCATTAAAAATGCTAACAGCCCCATTCCATGTTAATGGCCACCTTTTTTAACGAGTTGGTCTAACAATGACCTAACATAGAGTCTCCAGACTCAAACTCAGGATAATAGGTGTGACCAAACAACACTTTATCAAGAAGAGCAACATTCAAAGACCATTGTCTAACAATGGCCACACATGCAGTGACATTGTATGAAACACCAAAGGAGAGCAACTTTGGTCACCTGCCAGAAACCAAGCATGATAATTTTTTTTAAACAAAAAAGAGAATTTTCAGTGCAGAAAGAAAAGCAGAAGAAAGGAAATCCAGCAGCCAAGAGGCTGAGAGCTATATTCCAGCCAAGAAGAAGACCCTGCTGAATATCATCTTTAAAAACTACCTAGAGGCAGATCTGAAAAGGTGACATTTGAAAACTCCCTATCTGAGAAATTGAAACAGGATCTTCATCATCAGACCATAACTGAGATTTAACCAAAGAAGTCTGCAGCCAAACATCCTTCCACCTGAAACTCTCCAAAGCTTGACTCCAGTGAGCCATGAGAAAAGGAAGAACAGGTCTGCATCGTTTAAATATTCCTCCCGGGAAAACAAACAAGGTTTCACAACGAACTCTTTATAAAAACACCAGACCTAAATGCATGCTGTCTTTTAATCTCTATCCACTGCGTGTGTACATGTGTGTGCTGTGTGTGGGTGAAGTTGTGAATTTTCGGGTTTTGCTAAATAAATATTTATCTTTCTTTAAACATATGAAAAAACCTGTCATTTGTTTGTTTATTGACCATTAAAACCTTCAAATGTTAAAACACAATTCTCATAAAAACATTTTCTGCGGTCAATTGAGGTCATTTCCTGCCTGTTCGTAACCACAGGTACACTTCCTGTAAAGAATGGACCGATGAGACTCCTAGCCAATTATCAGCATCCTAATGGCCATAGACTAAGCATTAAACAGGAAGGTGCGCATTGAAAATTGCCCCACTCTGTCTGGAATCAATTACAATTGATTATCTATGAGTAAATTTAAGGTACTATTTCAAGTTTGGGGTTCAGATAGCAAACAAAATAAGACTTTATTCTTATGGTTTCCTTTGAAGCCCCAACTTAGAATACTGACCTCCCAGTGAGTTACAGGCATCACATGATCTTTCCTCGGTGATTAATACAAATTAATTACAAAATGGGTTTGCTACAGAGAACAGTATTTAAGTTACTTACCACAGGAGGCATGAGATGTAGCGGTGGTAGTGATGGTAGTGGTAGGTGTAATAGTTGGGGTTGTGGTGGTTAGTGTGGTGGTTGTGGTAATAGTTGGGGTTGTGGTGGTTAGTGTGGTGGTTGTGATTGGTGTGGTAGTTGGAGCAGTTGTGGTTGGTGTGGTAGTTAGGGTAAATGGTGTTGGCATGGTGATTGGGGTGGTTGAGTTTGGTTCGGTAGATGGCGTGGTGGTCGGTGTGATTATTGACGTAATTGTGGTTGGTGTGATAGTTGAGATTGTTTTAGTAAATGGTGTGGTAGTTGTGGTTGTAGTTTCTGGTCTGGTAGTTAGTGTAATTTCTGCTGTAGTCATGACGGTTGATATATCCAGGGTGGTATGTAGTGTTGTAGGTTCTGGTGTGGTAGCTAGTGTTGTTGTTTCTGGTGTGGTAGTTAAGGCCGTAGTTTCTGATGTGGTGGTTAAGGTTGTTGTAACTGGTGCGCTAGTTAGTGGTGTAATTTCAGGTGTAGTAGTTATTGTTGTATTTTCTGGTGTTGCAGTTAGTGCTGCTGTTTCTGGTGTGGTAGTTAACATTGTAGTTTCTGGTGTGGCAGTTAGAGCTGATGTTTCTGGAGTGGTAGTTAGGATTGTGCTTTCTCGTGTAGTTGTTAAGACTGTCGTTTCTGTTGTGGTAGTTAGTGTTGAAGGATCTGGTGTGGTAGTTAAGCTTGTAGTTTCTGTTGTGGTAGTTAGTGTTGAAGGCTCTGGTGTGGTAGATAAGCTTATAGTTTCTGGTGTGGTAGTTATTTTTGTAGGTTGGGATGTGGTAGTTAGTGTTGTAGAATCTGATGTGGTAGTTAGAGCTGATGTTACTGGAGTGGTAGTTAGGATAGTGATTTCTGGTGTAGTAGTTAAGCTTGTAGTTTCTAGTGCGGTATTTATTGTTGTAGGTTCTGGTGTAGTAGTTAGTGTGGTAGTTTCTGGTGTGGTAGTTAGTATGGTGGTTTCTGGTGTAGTAGTTAAGCTTGTAGTTTCTAGTGTGGTTGTTACTGTTGTAGGCCCTGGTGTGGTGGTTAACGTTGCAGTTTCTGGTGTGGTAGTTAGTGCTGATGTTTCTGGTGTGCTAGTTATTGTTGCAGTTTCTGGTGTGGGAGATAGTTTAGTAGTTTCTGGTGAAGTTGTAAGTGTTGTAGGTTCTAGTGTGGTAGTTAGTGTTGTAGATTCTGGTGAAGTTGTATGTGTTGTCGTTTCTGGTGTAGTTGTTTGTGTTGCAGGTTCAAGTGTGGTAGTTAGTAATGATGTTTCTGGTGTGGTAGTTAGTATTGTGGTTTCTGGTGCAGTAGTTAAACTTGTAGTTTCTGTTGTGGTAGTTATTATTGTGGTTTCTGGTGTTGGAGTTAAGCTTGTAGTTTCTGGAATGGTAGTTAATGTTATAGGTTTTGTTTTGGTAGTTAGTGTTCTAGGTTCTGGAGTGGTAGTTAGTATTGTGGTTACTGGTGTAGTAGTTAAGCTTGTAGTTGCTGGTGTGTCACTTAATGTTGAAGGTTCTGGTGTGGTAGTTAGTGTTATAGGTTCTGGTGTAGTAGTTAATATTGTGGATTCTGTTGCAGTAGTTAAGCTTGTACTTTCTGGTGTGGTAGTTAGTGTTGTAGTATCTGGTGAAGCTGTAAGTCCTGTAGTTTCTTGTGTGGTAGTGAGTATTGTGGTTTCTGGTGTGCTAGTTAAGCTTGTAGTTTCTAGTGCGGTTGTTACTGTTGCAGGTCCTGGTGTGGTATTTAATGTTGTAGTTTCTGGTGTGGTACTTAGTGCTAATGTTTCTGGTGTGGTAGTTAAGGTTGCTGTTTCTGGTGTGGTAGTTAAGCTTGTAGTTTCTGGTGTGGTAGTTTGTATTGAGATTTCTGGTGTAGTAGTTAAGCCTGTAGATTCGGTAGTGGTAGTTAGTGTTGTAGGTTCTGGTGTTGTAGTTAGTGTTGTAGGCTCTGATGTGGTAGTTAGTGTTGTAGTTTCTTGTGTGGTAGTCAGTATTGTGGTTTCTGATGCAGTAGATAACTTTGTACTTTCCAGTGTGGTAGTAAGTGTTGTAGTTTCTGGTGAAGTTGTATGTGTTGTAGGAACTGGCGTGGAAGTTAGTATTGTGGTTTCTGGTGCAGTAGTTAAACTTGTAGTTTCTGGTGCGGTAGTTAGTGTTGTAGCTTCTGGTGTGGCAGTTATTATTATGGGTTCTGGTGTTGTAGTTAAGCTTGTAGTTTCTGGAATGGTAGTTAGTGTTGTAGGTTCTGTTGTGGTAGTTAGTGTTATAGGTTCTGGTGTAGTAGTTAATGTTGTGGATTCTGTTGCAGTAGTTAAGCTTGTACTTTCTGGTGTGGTAGTTAGTGTTGTAGTATCTGGTGAAGCTGTAAGTCCTGTAGTTTCTTGTGTGGTAGTGAGTATTGTGGTTTCTGGTGTGCTAGTTAAGCTTGTAGTTTCTAGTGTGGTTGTTACTGTTGCAGGTCCTGGTGTGGTATTTAATGTTGTAGTTTCTGGTGTGGTAGTTAGTGCTAATGTTTCTGGTGTGGTAGTTAAGGTTGCTGTTTCTGGTGCGGTAGATAGTTTAGTAGTTTCTGGTGAAGTTGTAAGTGTTGTAGGTTCTAGTGTGGTAGTTAGTGTTGTAGATTCTGGTGAAGTTGTATGTGTTGTCGTTTCTGGTGTCATTGTTTGTGTTGTAGGTACTGGTGTGGTAGTTAGTATTGTGGTTTCTGGTGTAGTAGTTAAGCTTGTAGTTTCTTGTGTGCTAGTTAGTGTTGTAGGTTCAAGTGTGGTAGTTAGTAATGATGTATCTGGTGTGGTCGTTAGTATTGTGGTTTCTGGTGCAGAAGTTAAGCTTGTAGTTTCTTGTGTGCTAGTTAGTGTTGTAGGTTCAAGTGTGGTAGTTAGTAATGATGTATCTGGTGTGGTCGTTAGTATTGTGGTTTCTGGTGTAGTAGTTAAGCTTGTAGTTTCTTGTGTGCTAGTTAGTGTTGCAGGTTCAAGTGTGGTAGTTAGTAATGATGTTTCTGGTGTGGTCGTTAGTATTGTAGTTTCTGGTGTGGTAGTTAAACTTGTAGTTTCTGTTGTGGTAGTTAGTGTTGTAGCTTCTGGTGTGGTAGTTATTATTGTGGTTTCTGGTGTTGTAGTTAAGCTTGTAGTATCTGGAATGGTAGTTAGTGTTATAGGTTCTGTTGTGGTAGTTAGTGTTCTAGGTTCTGGAGTGGTAGTTAGTGTTGCAGGTTCTGGAGTGGTAGTTAGTGCTGTAGGTTCTTGTGTGGTAGTTAGTGCTGATGTTTCTGGTGTGGTAGTTATGGTTGCTGTTTCTGGTGTGGTAGTTAGTGTTGTAGTATCTGGTGAAGTTGAGAGTCCTGTAGTTTCTTGTGTAGTAGTTAAGCTTGTAGTTTCTGATGTGGGAGTTAACATTGTAGTTTCTGGTGTGGTAGTTAATGCTAATGTTTCTGGTGTGGTAGTTAAGGTTGCTGTTTCTGGTGTGGTAGATAGTTTAGTAGTTTCTGGTGAAGTTGTAAGTGTTGTAGGTTCTAGTGTGGTAGTTAGTGTTGTAGATTCTGGTGAAGTTGTATGTGTTGTTGTTTCTGGTGTAGTTGTTTGTGTTGTAGGTACTGGTGTGGTAGTTAGTATTGTGGTTTCTGGTGTAGTAGTAGTTAAGCTTGTAGTTTCTGGTGTGCTAGTTAGTGTTGTAGGTTCAAGTGTGGTAGTTAGTAATGATGTTTCTGGTGTGGTCGTTAGTATTGTGGTTTCTGGTGTAGTAGTTAAACTTGTAGTTTCTGGAATGGTAGTTAGTGTTATAGGTTCTGTTTTGGTAGTTAGTATTCTAGGTTCTGGAGTGGTAGTTAGTATTGTGGTTACTGGTGTAGTAGTTAAGCTTGTAGTTTCTGGTGTGTCAGTTAATGTTGAAGGTTCTGGAGTGGTAGTTACTGTTATAGGTTCTGGTGTAGTAGTTAATGTTGTGGATTCTGTTGCAGTAGTTAAGCTTGTACTTTCTGATGTGGTAGTTAGTGTTGTAGCTTCTGGTGTGGTAGTTATTATTGTGGTTTCTGGTGTTGTAGTTAAGCTTGTAGTATCTGGAATGGTAGTTAGTGTTATTGGTTCTGTTGTGGTTGTTACTGTTGCAGGTCCTGGTGTGGTATTTAATGTTGTAGTTTCTGGTGTGGTAGATAGTTTAGTAGTTTCTGGTGAAGTTGTAAGTGTTGTAGGTTCTAGTGTGGTAGTTAGTGTTGTAGATTCTGGTGAAGTTGTATGTGTTGTAGGTACTGGTGTGGTAGTTAGTATTGTGGTTTCTGGTGTAGTAGTTAAGCTTGTAGTTTCTTGTGTGCTAGTTAGTGTTGTAGGTTCAAGTGTGGTTGTTAGTAATGATGTTTCTGGTGTGGTAGTTAAACTTGTAGTTTCTGTTGTGGTAGTTAGTGTTGTAGCTTCTGGTGTGGTAGTTATTATTGTGGTTTCTGGTGTTGTAATTAAGCTTGTAGTTTCTGGAATGGTAGTTAGTGTTATTGGTTCTGTTGTGGTAGTTAGTGTTCTAGGTTCTGGAGTGGTAGTTACTATTGTGGTTTCTGGTGTGTCAGTAGTAGTTAAGCTTGTAGTTTCTGGTGTGGTAGTTTGTATTGAGATTTCTGGTGTAGTAGTTAAGCCTGTAGATTCGGTAGTGGTAGTTAGTGTTGTAGGTTCTGGTGTTGTAGTTAGTGTTGTAGGCTCTGATGTGGTAGTTAGTGTTGTAGTTTCTTGTGTGGTAGTCAGTATTGTGGTTTCTGATGCAGTAGATAACTTTGTACTTTCCAGTGTGGTAGTAAGTGTTGTAGTTTCTGGTGAAGTTGTATGTGTTGTAGGAACTGGCGTGGAAGTTAGTATTGTGGTTTCTGGTGCAGTAGTTAAACTTGTAGTTTCTGGTGCGGTAGTTAGTGTTGTAGCTTCTGGTGTGGCAGTTATTATTATGGGTTCTGGTGTTGTAGTTAAGCTTGTAGTTTCTGGAATGGTAGTTAGTGTTGTAGGTTCTGTTGTGGTAGTTAGTGTTATAGGTTCTGGTGTAGTAGTTAATGTTGTGGATTCTGTTGCAGTAGTTAAGCTTGTACTTTCTGGTGTGGTAGTTAGTGTTGTAGTATCTGGTGAAGCTGTAAGTCCTGTAGTTTCTTGTGTGGTAGTGAGTATTGCGGTTTCTGGTGTGCTAGTTAAGCTTGTAGTTTCTAGTGTGGTTGTTACTGTTGCAGGTCCTGGTGTGGTATTTAATGTTGTAGTTTCTGGTGTGGTAGTTAGTGCTAATGTTTCTGGTGTGGTAGTTAAGGTTGCTGTTTCTGGTGCGGTAGATAGTTTAGTAGTTTCTGGTGAAGTTGTAAGTGTTGTAGGTTCTAGTGTGGTAGTTAGTGTTGTAGATTCTGGTGAAGTTGTATATGTTGTCGTTTCTGGTGTCATTGTTTGTGTTGTAGGTACTGGTGTGGTAGTTAGTATTGTGGTTTCTGGTGTAATAGTTAAGCTTGTAGTTTCTTGTGTGCTAGTTAGTGTTGCAGGTTCAAGTGTGGTAGTTAGTAATGATGTTTCTGGTGTGGTCGTTAGTATTGTAGTTTCTGGTGTGGTAGTTAAACTTGTAGTTTCTGTTGTGGTAGTTAAACTTGTAGTTTCTGTTGTGGTAGTTAGTGTTGTATCTTCTGGTGTGGTAGTTATTATTGTGGTTTCTGGTGTTGTAGTTAAACTTGTAGTATCTGGAATGGTAGTTAGTGTTCTAGGTTCTGTTGTGGTAGTTAGTGTTCTAGGTTCTGGAGTGGTAGTTAGTGTTGCAGGTTCTGGAGTGGTAGTTAGTGCTGTAGGTTCTTGTGTGGTAGTTAGTGCTGATGTTTCTGGTGTGGTAGTTATGGTTGCTGTTTCTGGTGTGGTAGTTAGTGTTGTAGTATCTGGTGAAGTTGAGAGTCCTGTAGTTTCTTGTGTAGTAGTTAAGCTTGTAGTTTCTGATGTGGGAGTTAACATTGTAGTTTCTGATGTGGGAGTTATCATTGTAGTTTCTGGTGTGGTAGTTAATGCTAATGTTTCTGGTGTGGTAGTTAAGGTTGCTGTTTCTGGTGTAGTAGATAGTTTAGTAGTTTCTGGTGAAGTTGTAAGTGTTGTAGGTTCTAGTGTGGTAGTTAGTGTTGTAGATTCTGGTGAAGTTGTATGTGTTGTTGTTTCTGGTGTAGTTGTTTGTGTTGTAGGTACTGGTGTGGTAGTTAGTATTGTGGTTTCTGGTGTAGTAGTTAAGCTTGTAGTTTCTGGTGTGCTAGTTAGTGTTGTAGGTTCAAGTGTGGTAGTTAGTAATGATGTTTCTGGTGTGGTCGTTAGTATTGTGGTTTCTGGTGCAGTAGTTAAACTTGTAGTTTCTGGAATGGTAGTTAGTGTTATAGGTTCTGTTTTGGTAGTTAGTATTCTAGGTTCTGGAGTGGTAGTTAGTATTGTGGTTACTGGTGTAGTAGTTAAGCTTGTAGTTTCTGGTGTGTCAGTTAATGTTGAAGGTTCTGGAGTGGTAGTTAGTGTTATAGGTTCTGGTGTAGTAGTTAATGTTGTGGATTCTGTTGCAGTAGTTAAGCTTGTACTTTCTGATGTGGTAGTTAGTGTTGTAGCTTCTGGTGTGGTAGTTATTATTGTGGTTTCTGGTGTTGTAGTTAAGCTTGTAGTATCTGGAATGGTAGTTAGTGTTATTGGTTCTGTTGTGGTTGTTACTGTTGCAGGTCCTGGTGTGGTATTTAATGTTGTAGTTTCTGGTGTGGTAGATAGTTTAGTAGTTTCTGGTGAAGTTGTAAGTGTTGTAGGTTCTAGTGTGGTAGTTAGTGTTGTAGATTCTGGTGAAGTTGTATGTGTTGTTGTTTCTGGTGTAGTAGATAGTTTAGTAGTTTCTGGTGAAGTTGTAAGTGTTGTAGGTTCTAGTGTGGTAGTTAGTGTTGTAGATTCTGGTGAAGTTGTATGTGTTGTTGTTTCTGGTGTAGTTGTTTGTGTTGTAGGTACTGGTGTGGTAGTTAGTATTGTGGTTTCTGGTGTAGTAGTTAAGCTTGTAGTTTCTGGTGTGCTAGTTAGTGTTGTAGGTTCAAGTGTGGTAGTTAGTAATGATGTTTCTGGTGTGGTCGTTAGTATTGTGGTTTCTGGTGTAGTAGTTAAACTTGTAGTTTCTGGAATGGTAGTTAGTGTTATAGGTTCTGTTTTGGTAGTTAGTATTCTAGGTTCTGGAGTGGTAGTTAGTATTGTGGTTACTGGTGTAGTAGTTAAGCTTGTAGTTTCTGGTGTGTCAGTTAATGTTGAAGGTTCTGGAGTGGTAGTTAGTGTTATAGGTTCTGGTGTAGTAGTTAATGTTGTGGATTCTGTTGCAGTAGTTAAGCTTGTACTTTCTGATGTGGTAGTTAGTGTTGTAGCTTCTGGTGTGGTAGTTATTATTGTGGTTTCTGGTGTTGTAGTTAAGCTTGTAGTATCTGGAATGGTAGTTAGTGTTATTGGTTCTGTTGTGGTTGTTACTGTTGCAGGTCCTGGTGTGGTATTTAATGTTGTAGTTTCTGGTGTGGTAGATAGTTTAGTAGTTTCTGGTGAAGTTGTAAGTGTTGTAGGTTCTAGTGTGGTAGTTAGTGTTGTAGATTCTGGTGAAGTTGTATGTGTTGTTGTTTCTGGTGAAGTTGTTTGTGTTGTAGGTACTGGTGTGGTAGTTAGTATTGTGGTTTCTGGTGTTGTAGTTAAGCTTGTAGTTTCTGGAATGGTAGTTAGTGTTATTGGTTCTGTTGTGGTAGTTAGTGTTCTAGGTTCTGGAGTGGTAGTTACTATTGTGGTTTCTGGTGTGTCAGTAGTAGTTAAGCTTGTAGTTTCTGGTGTGTCACTTAATGTTGAAGGTTCTGGAGTGGTAGTTAGTATTGTGGTTTCTGGTGTAGTAGTTAAGCTTGTAGTTTCTGGTGTGCTAGTTAGTGTTGTAGGTTCAAGTGTAGTAGTTAGTAATGATGTTTCTGGTGTGGTCGTTAGTATTGTGGTTTCTGGTGCAGTAGTTAAACTTGTAGTTTCTGTTGTGGTAGTTAGTGTTGTAGCTTCTGGTGTGGTAGTTATGATTGTGGTTTCTGGAGTTGTAGTTAAGCTTGTAGTTTCTGGAATGGTAGTTAGTGTTGTAGCTTCTGGTGTGGTAGTTATGATTGTGGTTTCTGGTGTTGTAGTTAAGCTTGTAGTTTCTGGAATGGTAGTTAGTGTTATAGGTTCTGTTTTGGTAGTTAGTATTGTGGTTACTGGTGTAGTAGTTAAGCTTGTAGTTTCTGGTGTGTCAGTTAATGTTGAAGGTTCTGGTGTAGTAGTTAATATTGTGGATTCTGTTGCAGTAGTTAAGCTTGTACTTTCCGGTGTGGTAGTTAGTGCTGATGTTTCTGGTGTGGTAGTTATGGTTGCTGTTTCTGGTGTGGTAGTTAGTGTTGTAGTATCTGGTGAAGTTGAGAGTCCTGTAGTTTCTTGTGTCGTAGTTAAGCTTGTAGTTTCTGATGTGGGAGTTAACATTGTAGTTTCTGGTGTGGTAGTTAATGCTGATGTTTCTGGTGTGGTAGTTAATGCTGATGTTTCTGGTGTGGTAGTTAAGGTTGCTGTTTCTGGTGTAGTAGATAGTTTAGTAGTTTCTGGTGAAGTTGTAAGTGTTGTAGGTTCTAGTGTGGTAGTTAGTGTTGTAGATTCTGGTGAAGTTGTATGTGTTGTTGTTTCTGGTGTAGTTGTTTGTGTTGTAGGTACTGGTGTGGTAGTTAGTATTGTGGTTTCTGGTGTAGTAGTTAAGCTTGTAGTTTCTGGTGTGCTAGTTAGTGTTGTAGGTTCAAGTGTGGTAGTTAGTAATGATGTTTCTGGTGTGGTCGTTAGTATTGTGGTTTCTGGTGCAGTAGTTAAACTTGTAGTTTCTGTTGTGGTAGTTAGTGTTGTAGCTTCTGGTGTGGTAGTTATGATTGTGGTTTCTGGAGTTGTAGTTAAGCTTGTAGTTTCTGGAATGGTAGTTAGTGTTATAGGTTCTGTTTTGGTAGTTAGTATTCTAGGTTCTGGAGTGGTAGTTAGTATTGTGGTTACTGGTGTAGTCGTTAAGCTTGTAGTTGCTGGTGTGTCAGTTAATGTTGAAGGTTCTGTTGTGGTAGTTAGTGTTATAGGTTCTGGTGTAGTAGTTAATGTTGTGGATTCTGTTGCAGTAGTTAAGCTTGTACTTTCTGATGTGGTAGTTAGTGTTGTAGTATCTGGTGAAGCTGTAAGTCCTGTAGTTTCTTGTGTGGTAGTGAGTATTGCGGTTTCTGGTGTGCTAGTTAAGCTTGTAGTTTCTAGTGTGGTTGTTACTGTTGCAGGTCCTGGTGTGGTATTTAATGTTGTAGTTTCTGGTGTGGTAGTTAGTGCTAATGTTTCTGGTGCAGTAGTTAAACTTGTAGTTTCTGGTGCGGTAGTTAGTGTTGTAGGTTTTGTTGTGATAGTGAACGTTGTAGTTTCTGGTGCGGTAGTTAGTGTTGTAGCTTCTGGTGTGGCAGTTATTATTATGGGTTCTGGTGTTGTAGTTAAGCTTGTAGTTTCTGGAATGGTAGTTAGTGTTGTAGGTTCTGGAGTGGTCGTCAGTATTGAGGTTTCTGGTGTAGTAGATAACTTTGTACTTTCTGGTGTGGTAGTTAATGTTGTAGTTTCTGGTGTAGTTGTAAGTGTGGCAGGTTCTAGTGTGGTACTTAGTGTTGTAGGTTCTAGTGAAGTTGTAAGTTTTGTAGTTTCTGGTGTAGTTGTTGGTGTTGTAGGTACTGGTGCGGAAGTTAGTGCTGATGTTTCTGGAATGGTAGTTAGTGTTGTAGGTTCTGGTGAAGTTGTATGTGTTGTTGTTTCTGGTGAAGTTGTTTGTGTTGTAGGTACTGGTGTGGTAGGTAGTATTGTGGTTTCTGATGTAGTAGTTAAGCTTGTAGTTTCTGGTGTGCTAGTTAGTGTTGTAGGTTCTGGAGTGGTAGTTAGTACTGTTGATTCTGGTGTGGTAGTTAAGCTTGTAGTTTCTGGTGTGGTAGTTTGTATTGTGCTTTCTGGTGTAGTAGTTAAGCCTATAGATTCGGTAGTGGTAGTTAGTGTTGTAGGTTCTGGTGTTGTAGTTAGTGTTGTGGGCTCTGATGTGGTAGTTAGTGCTGATGTTTCTGCTCTGGTAATTAGTGTTGTAGGATCTGGTGTGGGTGTTAGTGCTGATGTTTCTGCTCTGGTAATTAGTGTTGTAGGATCTGGTGTGGGTGTTAGTGCTGATGTTTCTGGTAAGGTAGTTAATGTTGTAGTTTCTGGTGATGTTGTATGTGTTGTAGGTTCTGGTGTGGTAGTTAACGTTGTAGTATCTGGTGAAGCTGTAAGTCCTGTAGTTTCTTGTGTAGTAGTTTCTGATGTGGGAGTTAACATTGTAGTTTCTGATTTGGGAGTTAACATTGTAGTTTCTGGTGTGGTAGTTAACGTTGTAGTATCTGGTGAAGTTGTAAGTCCTGTAGTTTCTTGTGTAGTAGTTTCTGATGTGGGAGTTAACATTGTAGTTTCTGATGTGGGAGTTAACATTGTAGTTTCTGATTTGGGAGTTAACATTGTAGTTTCTGATTTGGGAGTTAACATTGTAGTTTCTGGTGTGGTAGTTAGTGCTGATGTTTCTGGTGTGGTAGTTATTATTGTGTTTTCTGGTGTTGTCGTTAAGCTTGTAGTTTCTGGAATGGTAGTTAGTGTTGTAGGTTCTGTTGTGCTAGTTAGTATTGTAGGTTCTGGAGTGGTAGTTAGTACTGTTGTTTCTGGAGTGGTAGTTAGTGTTGTTGTTTCTGGTGAAGTTTTATGTGTTGTAGGTTCTGGTGTGGAAGTTAATTTTGTAGTTTCTGGTGAAGATGTAAGTGTGGCAGGTTCTAGTGTGGTACTTAGTGTTGTAGATTCTAGTGAAGTTGTAAGTTTTGTAGTTTCTTGTGTAGTTGTTAGTGTTGTAGGTACTGGTGCGGAAGTTACTGTTGTAGGCTCTGATGTGGTAGTTAGTGCTGACGTTTCTGCTCTGGTAGTAAGTGTTGTAGTTTCTGGTGAAGTTGTATGTGTTGTAGGTACTGGTGTGGAAGTTAGTATTGTGGTTTCTGGTGCAGTAGTTAAACTTGTAGTTTCTGGTGTGGTAGTTAGTGTTGTAGCTTCTGGTGTGGTAGTTAGTGTTGTAGGTTCTGTTGTGGTAGTTAGTGTTGCAGGTTCTGGAGTGGTAGTTAGTGTTGTAGGTTCTTGTGTGGTAGTTAGTGCTGATGTTTCTGGTGTGGTAGATATGGTTGCTGTTTCTGGTGTGGTAGTTAAGCTTGTGCTTTCTGGTGTGGTAGTTAGTGTTGTAGTATCTGGCGACGTTGTAAGTCCTGTAGTTTCTTGTGTAGTAGTTTCTGATGTGGGAGTTAACATTGTAGTTTCTGATTTGGGAGTTAACATTGTAGTTTCTGGTGTGGTAGTTAATGCTGATGTTTCTGGTGTGGTAGATAGTTTAGTAGTTTCTGGTGAAGTTGTAAGTGTTGTAGGTTCTAGTGTGGTAGTTAGTGTTGTAGATTCTGGTGAAGTTGTATGTGTTGTTGTTTCTGGTGTAGTTGTTTGTGTTGTAGGTACTGGTGTGGTAGTTAGTATTGTGGTTTCTGGTGTAGTAGTTAAGCTTGTAGTTTCTTGTGTGCTAGTTAGTGTTGTAGGTTCAAGTGTGGTAGTTAGTAATGATGTTTCTGGTGTGGTAGATAGTTTAGTAGTTTCTGGTGAAGTTGTAAGTGTTGTAGGTTCTAGTGTGGTAGTTAGTGTTGTAGATTCTGGTGAAGTTGTATGTGTTGTTGTTTCTGGTGTCATTGTTTGTGTTGTAGGTACTGGTGTGGTAGTTAGTATTGTGGTTTCTGGTGTAGTAGTTAAGCTTGTAGTTTCTTGTGTGCTAGTTAGTGTTGTAGGTTCAAGTGTGGTAGTTAGTAATGATGTTTCTGGTGTGGTCGTTAGTATTGTAAGTTCTGTTGTGCTAGTTAGTGTTGTAGGTTCTGGAGTGGTAGTTAGTACTGTTGTTTCTGGAGTGGTAGTTAGTATTGTGGTTTCTGGTGTTGTACTTAAGCTTGTACTTTCTGGTGTTGTAGTTAGTGTTGTTGTTTCTGGAGAAGTTTTATGTGTTGTAGGTTCTGGTGTGGAAGTTAATTTTGTAGTTTCTGGTGAAGTTGTAAGTGTGGCAGGTTCTAGTGTGGTACTTAGTGTTGTAGGTTCTAGTGAAGTTGTAAGTTTTGTAGTTTCTGGTGTAGTTGTTGGTGTTGTAGGTACTGGTGCGGAAGTTAGTGCTGATGTTTCTGGAATGGTAGTTAGTGTTGTAGGTTCTGGTGAAGTTGTATGTGTTATTGTTTCTGGTGAAGTTGTTTGTGTTGTAGGTACTGGTGTGGTAGTTAGTATTGTGGTTTCTGATGTAGTAGTTAAGCTTGTAGTTTCTGGTGTGCTAGTTAGTGTTGTAGCTGCTGATGTGGTAGTTATTATTGTGTTTTCTGGTGTTGTAGTTAAGCTTGTAGTTTCTGGTGTCATGATTAGTGTTGTAGGTTCTGGAGTGGTAGTTAGTGTTGAGGGTTCTGGTGAAGTTGTATGTGTTGTAGTTTCTGGTGTAGTTGTTAGTGTTGCAGGTTCTGGTGTGGTAGTTAATTTTGTAGTTTCTGGTGAAGTTGTATGTGTGGTAGGTTCTGGTGTGGTACTTAGTGTTGTAGGTTCTGGTGTGGTAGTTACTGTTGTCACTTCTGGTGTGGTAGTTAATGTTGTTTTTTCTGGTGTGGTACTTATGATTGTAGTTTCTGCTGTGCTAGTTAGAGTTGTAGCTGCTGGCCTGGTAGATATTGTCATTTCTGTTGTGTTAGATGGTGTTGTGTTTTCTGCTGTCATACTTAAGGATGTTGTTTCTGGTGTTGTAGTTAAGCTTGTTGATGAGGCAGTTGTATTTGATGTTAATGTTGCTGTGGGTTGTCCTTCTGTATTCGCAGAATCTGTTGTGAAATCAAAAATACGTGTCTTTTAAATATAATCATTCATGAACTTAGAAATATTTAGCTTACTGCTTCCCCATAACCATAAGGCCACATGAAATAGTGGCAATCTTTGTGGTTGCTGTATGATACGCCACATAAGTGGATCACTCTTGGTGCATAGAGATGGTGCATAGTTCTAGACAAGGACACATCCTTTCCACTTACACTGTGATGGGAAATTTAGTAGATTGATTTCCTTGGGCTTCTCTCATACATTTCCTGGTATTCAAAATTGCATTGATTAAAGCATGAATGGGTTACTAGTGTGTCAATCTGAGAAAAATTGCAGAAAACACTTAATATTACTTTTCAATGGAAGAGCAAAGAAATTTGTGGCTACTTATTCTCTCAGCAGATAGCAAAGGATTATGGGCTCGATTTTCCTCTGGAGGACATATGATCTCTGAACATAGGTCAAAAAATGTCTAATGCGACTTGCCCGACCTCAACTTGATCCCGACTCATTTTCCTGGATCAGGGTTCATAATAGGGTGGGGTCCTTGGTAATAACTCTGCTTTACAGCAGGACTCAGCCATCACACAGCAGGAAAATATTCAGTGATTCTTTCTGAATATGCTGGATACAGCAAATGGCCATCTCGCTCTAGTTTTTCTAATCCACTGCCATAATAACATCCAATTATGGGTAGTACAGCAGAGGAAAGTTCAGACCCATGTCTGATTGCAGTGCAGGTGTCCTATCTCTGTGATGAGGCTGTGGAAATTCTCTCGGATGAAGTGAGGCAAAGGAGGAATTCCTCTTCAAGAGTGAGAACGGCAGGTCCAAGGAAAGCAATCTCGGGGGGAATGGGAGGAGTTGTATACCCATGTTGGTACCATGAACAACATCCTACATATTTGTTGGAAATGCAGAAGGAAGTTTTAATGACCTTACCAAGTCAACCAAGGCAACATAAAGCAACCTTACCTTCCATAATGCATTCAACTAAGTATGTATGACACTCACAATGAACTACCTGGCACATTATCCTAAAGTACTTTCAGTGTCTACCATCCACAGTTATTAAACAGCAGGGTGTAATGAAGCCCCGTCCTTCACTGGGAAGTGTTCATTCACTCAAATATTTCCATGTATTTCACTGCTGTGCTAGATGATGATTCAGGCAAATGTGTGCAGCTCATTACATCTGCGTTTGACTAGTGTCCTGCGATACAACCAATATGCCTCAGAGGATCGTTTTGAATGTCCAAAAGCCAGCCTGCAACTTGTTAGATAAAATATGGATGGGGTGGCGAACTGCCTTAAAATGAAGGCATCATAACAACTGCCTGTAAGGCAAGCACTGACTTGCATAATACAGTGTCGATCCTCATAATTGTGTGCTTGTTCAGGAAGTGCAGAGGGGCACCTGGGTGCAATCTATGGCCTCCAGGACTTTAAGGAAGCCCACCGCTGTATAAAGTTATACAGTTCTGCTGTTAATTGTCCACCACGAAAGATAGACAAAATTGCTTGGTCAAGCCAACAGGTTCTTTAAAGGAATTTCAGGAGTGGGTAGATGATTCATTTTAGGCAACACCAATGTCAGGAAATTGCACGAACATCTAAGCAACATCATCAGGACTTCATTCGAATATTAAAATTGAGCTCTTGCCTATTTATGGTGGGATCTTTGCACCCATGAAGTTCGACAGCAGAAATTGAGCACAAAATTGGCAAAGATAAATGACATCAGCGCTTTGGTCTATTTGCTGCCCAACTATTCAAATTAAACACTAGTGGCTGGAATATGTCATACAAATGTATTTTGCTCCATTTGCTTTGTAGCATCAATGGGCATTAGATGTCCAGGGTTGCTGTGGGTTGGGGTGTTGGGCGAGAGGATTAAAAGCATGAGTAATCAATTGAAATAGGGAGACTGGGAGATTTGAATATTTATAATTTCTTGCAGTGCAGACAGTAATGCCAGACACACTACCTTGCAGCAGACCCCACAACCATTTCCCACCCTCGAGCAAGCAACCCAACTGAGACAGTGATAGCACTGGGAGCGAGCTGAACATTTCCAAATGCCCCCTTACCCCAGAGGTGCAGACAGGGTCAAGGTGGCAATCCTGTTCTACTGAAATTACACAGCCAAAACAGAGAAAAGTCCAACCAATGTGTCTGCGAGGATTATTCCCTGCTCAGGCATGGCATACTTAGATGTAACAAATTGCTTGCTCTGCTCCAACAATGTGAAAAGCCCTCTCTATCACTCATTTTATTTTGCCACCTAATTTGTATTTGCCTTTCAAAGTGAGATTTCTGGTGTAATGCCAATCAGTGCTGAATTATGAACAGTTTATGTTGTCTATGCTTATTCATTTACCATACATCACAATTCCACCAAATCCTTCAAGCCCTTCTCTGTCCAAAAGCAAATCTTGAAGTTACCTCTTCTGCCCATTTATCTTGATCACTTCAAAGGTCTTCCCGAGTAAACTATTTCACAACTCTATAACCAGGAGTCAGTTGTGGGGCTTTCACTGCCTGTTTATCTAATCCAGCGCAGGCTGGGGCTCAGCTTTGGGACCTTCTGGCCTAGTTACACAATGCTTTTGCCAGCTGAGTCATCTGGGACACCGATTGTAACATAATAGGAACTGTCACTGTGCGTGTGGCAAAGTGGTTCTGATGAAAGGTCACTGACCTGAAATGTTAACTGCCTCTCTCTCCACAGATGCTGCCTGACATGCTGAGTATTTCCAGCACTTTTTGTTTTTATTTATGAATATGTATTTCTGTGGTGTGTAAATTGGCTGCTGTACTTTGTTCCATTGCAACAGTGACAAAAAGAAATTTGTCAGCTATGACGTGTTTTAAGACGTCCTTAGGATATGAAAGGCACTGCACAAATACAAACTTGTGCTTTCCTTTCCTTTGCTGCAGCGTAGAGTGGGCATAAACTGTGGCACTCTCTATTCTCACTGCTGATGTAGGAGAGCTTATGTGCCACCAGTGGAATAATCGATTTCAATGAGCCCTCTGTCCCATGCCAACAACAAATTATATTGTTATGTACTCTCACAGCATAGAACCGATTGAGTTTGTCAAGAAAGATGGCCAGTTGTTCTGGAGATAAAATCAGCTCCGCCTTTGACATAAACCAAAACATTCATTTCCTGTTGCAAAAGCAAATTACTGCAGATGCTGGAAATCTGAAATAAAAACAGAAAATCCTGGAAATATTCAGCAGGTCTGGCAGCATCTGTGAAGAGAGAAACAGAGTTAACATTTCAGGCCTGTGACCTTTCATCAGAACTCAGAAAAGTTAGAAATGTCATAGGTTTTAAGCAAATGAAAGGGCGGAGGGTGGGAAAAAGAGCAAAAGGGAAGGTCTGTGATAGGGTGGAGGCAGAACAGCTGAAATGACAAAAGGTTTCATGGTGCAAGGCTAAAGGGAGAGACACTAGGACAAGGGAGAAAATACAAAAGATATGTCTAGAGGAGATGTGATTGGCAGGATCCTGAATAGCTGCTGTAAGAATGCAAAGTGAAGGAAGCAAGAGAAAAACAAGAGAAAAAAAAAGCAAAGAAACATGAAACAAAATAGGGGCAGTGGTTATGATCTAAAATTGTTGAACTCAAAGTTGAGTCCAGAAGGCTATAAAGTGCCCAGTCAAATGATGAGGTGCTGTTGCTCCAGCTTGAGTCAAGTTTCATTCGAACACTTTAGCAGGCCAAGGGCAGAAAGGTCAGAGTGGGAGCAAGGGGAAGAATTAAAATGACGGGCAACTGGAAGCTCAAGGTCACATTTGCAGACTGAATGGAGGTGTTCTGCAAAGCGGTCACCCAGTCGATGGGCTGGATTTTACCGGGCTCCCGACGTCGGGCTCCGTGGGGGGGCGGTGGTGGTGGGGGGGTGCCAGACGATGGTTCTGGCACAGGCCCGCCACGGAGCCCGACACCGGGAGTGCCCAGCCCGATCCTCTGAGTGGTGGCGAGGCTCCATGGCAGCCTTCTGCCCCCACCGCCGCTGGTTGATGTGACCTAAATTTAAATATTTAGATGAATAAAATGAATATATTTGTTATATATGTATATGCTGTTATACTATCTGTAAAATGTTAGGAACTAATTAGCTAAGAACTGGTTGTAATGTATATGCATATTATAGGGTAGGCGGTGGCGGAGTGGTATTCTCACTGGACTAGTAACCCAGAGACCCAGGGTAGTTCTCTGGGGACATGGGTTCGAATCCCACCACAGCAGAAGGTGGAATTTGAATTTAATTAATAAATCTGGAATTAAAAAAGCGAGTCTAATGATGGCCATGAAACCATTGTCGATTGTTGTAAAAACCCATCTGGTTCACTAATGTCCTTCAGGGAAGGAAATCTGCTGTCCTTACCTGGTCTGGCCTACATGTGACTCCAGACCCACAGCAATGTGGTTAACTCTTACATGCCCTCTGAAATGGCCTAGCAAGCTACTCAGTTGTATCTAACCGCTACAAACTCTATAAAAAGGAATGAAACCGGACGGACCACCAGACATCGACCTAGGCACCGGAAATGACAACGGCAAACCCAGCCCTGTCGACCCTGCAAAGTCCTCCTAATTAACATCTGGGGCTTGTGCCAAAGTTGGGAGAGCTGTCCCACAGACTAGTCAAGAAACAGCCTGACATAGTCATACTCACAGAATCATACCTTACAGACAATGTCCCATCACCATCCCTGGGTATGTCCTGTCCCACCGGCAGGACAGACCCACCAGAAGTGGTGGCACAGTGGTATACAGTAGGGCGGGAGTTGCCCTGGGAGTCCTCAACATTGACTCCGGACCCCATGAAGTCTCATGGCATCAGGTCAAACATGGGCAAGGTAACCTCCTACTGATTACCATCGACTGCCCTCCCTCAGCTGATGACTCAGTACTCCTCCATGTTGAACACCACTTGGAGGAAGTACTGAGGGTGGCAAGGGCACGAAATGTACTCTGGGTGGGGGACTTCAATGTCCATCACCAAGAGTGGCTCGGTAGCACCACTACTGACCGAGCTGGCCGAGTCCTAAAGGACATAGCTGCTAGACTGGGTCTGCGGCAGGTGGTGGGGGAACCAACACGAGGGAAAAACATACTTGACCTCGTCCTCACCAATCTGCCTGCCGCAGATGCGTCTGTCCATGACAGTATTGGTAGGAGTGACCACCACACAGTCCTTGTGGAGACGAAGTCCTGCCTTCACATTGAGGATACCATCCATCATGTTGTGTGGCACTATCACCGTGCTAAATGGTATAGATTTCGAACAGATCCAGCAATGCAAAACTGGGCATCCATGAGGCACTGTGGGCCATCAGCAGCAGCAGAATTGTACTCATCCACAATCTGTAACCTCATGGCCCGGCATATCCCCCACTCTACCATTACCATAAAGCCGGGGGACCAACTTTCGTTCAATGAAGAGTGCAGGAGGGCATGCCAGGAGCAGCACCAGACAGACTTCAAAATGAGGTGTCAACCTGGTGAAGCTACAACTCAGGACTACTTGCATGCCAAACTGCATAAGCAGCATGCGATAGGCAGAGCTAAGCGATCCCATAACCAACGGATCAGGTCTAAGCTCTGCAGTCCTGCCACATCCAGCCATGAATGGTGGTGGACAATTAAACTGGAGGTGGTGGCTCCACAAATATCCCCATCCTCAATGATGAGGGAGCCCAGCATATCAGTGCGAAAGATAAGGCTGAAGCATTTGCAACAATCTTCAGCCAGAAGTGCCAAGTTGATGATCCATCTCGGCCTTCTCCTGAAGTCCCCAGCATCACAGATGCCAGACTTCAGCCAATTCGATTCACTCCGCATGATATCAAGAAACGACTGAAGGCACTGGATACTACAAAAGCTATGGGCCCTGACAATATTCTGGCAATAGTACTGAAGACCTATGCTCCAGAACTTGCTGTGCCCCTAGCCAAGCTGTTCCAGTACAGCTACAACACTGGCATCTACCCTGCAATGTGGAAAATTGCCCAGCTATATCCTGTACACAAAAAGCAGGACAAGTCCAACCCGGCCAATTACCGCCCCATCAGCCTACTCTCAATCATCAGTAAAGTGATGGAAGGTGACATCAACAGTGCCATCAAGCGGCACTTGCTGAGCAATAACCTGCTCAGTGACGCTCAGTTTGGGTTCCGCCAGGACCACTCAGCTCCTAACCTCATTACAGGCTTGGTTCAAACATGGACAAAAGTGCTGAACTCAAGAGGTGAGGTGAGAGTGACTGCCCTTGACATCAAGGCAGCATTTGACCGAGTATGGCATCAAGGAGCCCTAGCAAAACTGAGGTCAATGGGAATCAGGGGGAAAACTGTCCGCTGGCTGGAGTCATACCTAGCGCAAAGGAGGATGGTTGTGGTTGTTGGAGGTCAATCATCTGAGCTCCAGGACATCACTGCAGGAGTTCCTCAGGGTAGTTTCCTAGGCCCAACCATCTTCAGCTGCTTCATCAATGACCTTCCTTCAATCATAAGGTCAGAAGTGGGGATGTTCGCTGATGATTGCACAATGTTCAGCACCATTCGTGACTCCTCAGATACTGAAGCAGTCTGTGTAGAAATGCAGCAAGACCTGGACAATATCCAGGCTTGGGCTGATAAGTGGCAAGTAACATTCGCGCCACACAAGTGCCAGGCAATGACCATCTCCAACAAGAGGGAATCTAACCATCTCCCCTTGACATTCAACGCCATTACCATCACTGAATCCCCCACTATCAACATCCTAGGGGCTACCATTGACCAGAAACTGAACTGGAGTAGCCATATAAATACCGTGACTACAAGAGCAGGTCAGAGGCTAGGAATCCTGAGGTGAGTAACTCACCTCCTGACTCCCCAAAGCCTGTCCACCATCTACAAGGCACAAGTCAGGAGTGTGATGGAATACTCTCCACTTGCCTGGATGGGTGCAGCTCCAACAACACTCAAGAAGCTCGACACCATCCAGGACAAAGCAGCCCGCTTGATTGGCACACCATCTACAAGCATTCACTCCCTCCACCACCGACACACAATAGCAGCAGTGTGCACCATCTACAAGATGCACTGCAGCAATGCACCAAGGCTCCTCAGACAGCACCTTCCAAACCCACGACCTCTGCCAACTAGAAGGACAAGGGCAGCAAGTGCATGGGAACACCACCACCTGCAAGTTCTCCTCCAAGTCACACACCATCCTGACTTGGAACTATGTCGCCGTTCCTTCACTGTCACTGGGTCAAAATCCTGGAACTCCCTTCCTAACAGCACTTTGGGTCTCCCTACCCCAAATGGACTGCAGCAGTTCAAGAAGGCAGCTCACCACCACCTTCTCAACGGCAATTAGGGATGAGCAATAAATGCTGGCAGAGCCAGTGACGCCCACATCCCATGAATTAATTTTTTAAAAAGTGTTGCAGTGGGGGGAGTCATGTTATATGTATCAACGGTAAGTGTTTTTTGCGGGGGGAAATGCAAATAACTAATGTAATTGTTATTGGGGGTGGGAAAGGGTGTTAGAATTTTATTTGGGACATTTTGCGGGGGGGTGGTGGGTGGTGTATCTTTAAAAATTTAAATTTGCCGGCAGGCACTGACTGCCTTTTAAAAATGGCGCCAGCACCTGTGCATTGATGGCCTCGGACAGCCCGCCCCCTCCACATGATTGGGGGCAGGCCAACCCGGCGATTTAAATCGCGGCGGCTTTGTGGCATGCAGCCTGCACATGTGGACCACCATTTTCTTTGCCTACCGCCAGGAGCAACGGCAGGGTCTTAAAATCCAGCTCTATGTTTGGTCTCCCCAATGTAGAAGAGACCAAATAGTGAGCAGTGAATACAACATGCAGAATTGAAAGAAGTACAAGTAAATCGCTGTTTCACTTGGAAAGAGGGCCTTGGATGATGAGAAGGGAGGAGCTAAAAGGACAGGCATTGCATCTCCTGCACTTGCACAGAAAGATGCTGTAGAAATGGGAAGGCGCATTGGGGATGACTGAGGAGTGGACCAGGGTGTCTGTGGTAGCAGTTTTGCTGACATTGGGGTCTACAGCTCTTTGCTTTAATGACTCGTTTGTCTGCAGCAACCTGCTAAGCAAAACCGCAACCCACACAGACATTATCAACGGGCGAATGTGGTATCTAGAGTATGCATTGACTTAAGGAAAATAATAGCTTATTATGTACAGCCTTATGCGAAGCTGACCTCGGATTCTGCATGGTGTATAGTCACGAAGGCCGTCCTGTGCTCATCTTGTGATTTTGTCACTAATTGGGAAACTGTCAGCTCGGCATCTGTTGTACTATATAAATCCGCGGAGATCTGGAGCGCTTTGGAGTAGCACCGGACTGTGATTAGGAAAGGTGTGCTCCCCATGATATCATGCAATAAAATTTGTTAATGCTCAAGTGATGCCCGGAGAATTTCTTTGACAATCAAATTTCTTCAACAGTGTCAAAGAGGGAATAGTCCCTTTGGAATGCTGAAAGGAGAGCAGAAAATAAGTTTGGTCGTGGCTTCACACTGGAGGTGGTGGAAGTGGCAGAAGATGATCCGTTGAATACAGAGGAGGATGGGATGGAAGATGAGGATGAGGGGAACCTTATCGTGGTTCTGGGAGGGCGGGGAAGGGGTGAGAGCACAAGTGCGTGAAATAGAATAGACAAGGTGCAGGGGTGGGGGGAATCCTCAGTTAAGGAAAGAGGAAACCATATCTGAAGCGCTAATATGGAAGGTTGCATCATCCAAACAGATGCAGCCCAGTGGGTCTACCAAGAGAGTCCTCTTTGCGGATCTTGGGAAGAAGGTAGAAACAGGCTGCTCGGGGGTTTGGGGATTATGAGGTTGGAGGCCATGGAATGAAGGTCTGCTCAGGTCTGCAAAAAAAAACCTGATCCAAGCCCGACTGAACCACATCCGACCCGAGCCCAACCCGGCCCGATTCCTTCCATTTTTTTTCCCGTGCCCGATCCGACCCGACCATCAGTTAACTTACCTTCCATTTTTTCACTTTGTTGCTGATCTGCACAAGCTTAAAATAACTGTAAAAAAACCACCTTACTAGTCCAAAAATTAAATTAACATTGGAGCCACTTATCTGTGATAGACCGTGTCTGACCCGGCTCGACCCGAGCCCAAATGTCAGACCCGGAAGTGCAACCCGACCCGACCCGACCCAAACCCGACACGTCGTCGGGTCCCGTCGGGTTCAGGTCGTGTAGCCGGCCTTTACGGTGGAGGGCCTGGTGTGCATCCCTGATTGTAATCGCTCCACCATTGGTGGCGACGCCTTCAGTTGTCTAGGCCCCAAGCTCTGGACTACCCTCCCTACACCTCTCTGCCTCTCCACGTCGCTTTCCTCCTTTAAGACACTCCTTAAAGCCTACCTCTTTGACCAAGCTTTTGGTCATCTGACCTAATATCTCCTTTTGTGGCTTGGTGTCATACTTTGTTTTATAATGCTCCTGTAAAGCACCTTGGGATGTTTCATTTCATTAAAGGCATTATATAAATATAAGTTATAGTTGTGCCTTCAGCTGCCTAGGCCCTAAGCTATGAGATTCCCTCCCCACACCTTCCACCTCTTTATCAATCTTTCCTCCTTTAAGACACTCCTAAAAACCTACCTCTTCAACCAAGTTTTTGACCAACTGCTTTCCTATCTCTTGATGTGTCTCGGTGTCAAATTCTGTTTGATAACCCTCCTGTGAAGTGCCTCGGGACGTCTTGCTATATTAAAGGCGCTATATAAATGCAAATTCTTGTCGTTGAAGTCATTCTTGAGTCATGTAGTATGTGGTGAAATGTTTTTTAAAAAATGGCAATGTTGTAAATATTAGGAAGAAGAGAGCAGGGTAACACCCACTATCCTCCATTTTTTAATCAAGGTACAGATACGTTGTGCCTGAAGGAAGAAATATCAAATTGAAACCTTGCACTTTGTCAATGTTCTGCAGTCATTCAGTGACACCAGATGGAGAGCGAGCTCCTTGCACTGTCTTTAGATGTTCAAGTTCTGGAGCAGGGATTGAAATTAAAGCCTTCTGACTCAAAAGCACCCACCAGCTATGGTTACAAGTTTGGACGGTTATCTAAAAGGTGCAGATGAATAAGTGTCTTTCAAAGGACAATAAATTATAAAGGAGGAATAATTGGTCAGCAAGGAACGATCACCTGACCCATCCCATCTTTCCACCCTTTTTTGGGCACAAGTGTATCATTTACTTGCCAAGTTCTACATCATGAGATACCACTTTTCTTCTTTTTGGCCTCAGTCTCAGCATCAAAAACCTTCGGTACAGTTTTCACACAGGTTACATGAACAAAGCTCCTTCCCCACTGCCCTGACAAGGTATTTTCAGTTATCACACCAGCTATCCTGTGGCTTCTCCAAGTAGGAACGAATTTGTATTAACATATTGCCAACAGTTCCACAAGCACCTCCAGCTTTAATCTTTTATCCATGAATTTTCTTGACCAGCAGTGGCATGAAGCCCAATCTGCATTTCTAATGAGAACCTGGCAGGTTGCATTTCCAGAGAAACATAGGCCCTATAAGTCACCAGGAGGTAAATCTTTGGCACTCAAAGCTACATTCTTTTCTATTGACTGTCATAAAGGTTACAGTCATTAGGGTTAAAAAACATACTTTGTTTATAAGAGGCTTGTTTGCAAACAGAAACATTTTATCTGGATCACTGATTCTTTACAATTCAGTAGTAAACACGTTAACAGGAGCATAGGAACATAGGAAATAGGAGCAGGAGTAGGCCATTCAGCCCCTTGAGCTCGCTCCGCTATTCAACTAGATCATGGCTGATCTTCTACCTCAATGCCATTTTCCCGCACTATCCTCATATCCCTTGATATTTTTAATATCTAGAAACCCAATGAAAGAACAGCAATTAGTACTTTTAAAGCATCTTTCATGCGACAATCACATCCTGTGGCATTTTAAATGGAGCCTAAGCAGGAAGAAGGAAAGTTGTTAGGAGAGGTGACTAATAGTAACCAAAGTCAAAACAATAGATTTAGAGGAGGCTGCGGAAGGTGAAGAGAAAGAGATTGCAAAACAATGGTATTGAGGAAGAAAATTCCAGAGTGTAAGGGCAACTAAACGCCTGATATTCTGGTGAGTGAATTATTCTTTAGTGAAAGCCTACATTTGTAAATGCACATTAGCTATACACCATAATAATGAATCTCACAGTATATTATGTGCTGGAACAGAGGACCTCAAGCTGAACAAGACACTTGATAGCACTTCATACTTTTCAGTGCTCTATCGGAGACTGAGAAATTCTGGCCTATTCCTTATTCATCTCAATTTTTTTTGAATTATCCAAATAATTTTTTACAGCATGTTATGCCATTGTGTAGCCATGTGTGTTAGGTTTCGATTATTAAAGGGACCACGAAAAATGATATCCAAATGTTATAGCTTTCTTTTATCCAGAGGTGATGGGACAGTTGAATATATTGAATCACAGAATAATACAGTGCAGAAGAGGCCCTTCAGCCCATCGAGTCTGCACCGATTCATTAAAGACACCTGACCTGTCTACCTAATCCCATTTGCCAGTAGTTGGCCCATAGCCTTGAATGTTATGACGTGCCAAGTGCTCATCCAGGTACTTTTTAAAGGATGCGAGGCAACCTGCATCTACCACCCTCCCAGGCAGGGCATTCCAGACCGTCACCACCCTCTGGGTAAAAAAGTTCTTCCTCAAATCCCCCTTAAACCTCCTGCCCCTCACCTTAAACTTGTGTCCCCTCATAACTGACCCTTCAACTAAGGGGAACAGCTGCTCCCTATCCACCCTGTCCATGCCCCTCATAATCTTGTACACCTCGATCAGGTCACCCCTCAATCTTCTCTGCTCCAGCGAGAACAACCCAAGGCTATCCAACCTCTCTTCATAGCTTAAATGTTCCATCCCAGGCAACACCCTGGTGAATATTGAACAATTAAACATACATAAAGTTTGAGATATAAGCATGAGTCATACACTTGTTGTGAACTTGCCACTGTAAATCTCTCTCAATTATACTATTTTCAGTAACCTTGTAGCATTAGAGCTTTGCCAAAATTCTGCTTTGTTTGAATAAAAACCTGTTGAATGTGCAAGTTCCTAGATGCCCCTTAATATAAAGTAAAAATACCATTCTTTCATTTATATCAAATCTATTATGTTTCTCACAAATGTTCAAGCCTGTCAACACAATTCTGGGCACCACACATGGAAAGATGTACACACCTTAAGAACATAAGGAATAGGAGCAGGAGTAGGTCACGCAGCCCTTTAAGCCTGCTCTGCCATTAAATGCAGTCATGGTTTATCTTCTACATCAACTCCACGTCCCTGCACTTTCCCAATATCCATTAATTCCCTTCATATCCAGAAATCTATAGATCTCTGAGTAGAATAAACTCAAATTATTGGACAAATTGGAATTGGGCAAATTATTGGAGAGGATTCTGAGAGACAGGGTTTATGATTATTTGGAAAAGCATAGTTTGATTACAGACAGTCAGCATGGCTTTGTGAGGGGCAGGTCCTGCCTCACAAGCCTTATTAAATTCTTTGAAGATGTGACAAAACACATTGATGAAGGAAGAGCAGTGGATGTGGTGTATATGGATTTTAGCAAGGTGTTTGATAAGGTTCCCCATGGTAGGCTCATTCAGAAAGTAAGGAGGCATGGGATACAGGGGAAGTTGGCTGTCTGGATACAGAATTGGCTGGCCCATAGAAGACAGAGGGTGGTAGTAGATGGAAAGTATTCAGCATGGAGCTCGGTGACCAGTGGTGTTCCGCAGGGATCTGTTCTGGGACCTCTGCTCTTTGTGATTTTTATAAATGACTTGGATGAGGAAGTGGAAGGCTGGATTAGCAAGTTTGCCGATGACACGAAGGTTGCTGGAGTTGTGGATAGTGTGGAAGGCTGTTGTAGGCTGCAACGGAACATTGACAGGATGCAGAGCTGGGCTGAGAAGTGGCAGATGGAGTTCAACCTGGAAAAGTGTGAAGTGATTCATTTTGGAAGGTCGAATTTGAATGCAGAATACAGGCTTATACTGCAGCTCTATAAAGCCCTGGTTAGACCACACTTGGAATATTGTGTTCAGTTCTGGTCGCCTCATTATAGGAAGGATGTGGAAGCTTTAGAGAGGAGATTTACCAGGATACTGCCTGGACTGGAGGGCATGTCTTATGAGAAAGGTTGAGGGTGCTAGGGCTTTTCTCATTGGAACCAAGAAGGATGAGAGGTGACTTGATAGAGGGGTACAAGATGATGAGAGGCATAGATAGAGTGGATAGCCAGAGACTTTTTCCCAGGGTGGAAAGGGCTATCACCAGGGGGCATAATTTTAAGGTGATTGGAGGAAGGTTTCGGGGAGATGTCAGAAGTAGGTTCTTTACACAGAGAGTGGTGGGTGCGTGGAATGCACTGCCAGCGGTGGTAGTAGAAGCAGCTACATTAGGGACATTTAAGCGACTCTTGGATAGGTACTTGGATGATAGTAGAATGAAGGGTATGTAGGTAGTTTGATCTTAGAGTAGGTTAAATGTTCGGCACAACATCGTGGGCCGAAGGGCCTGGCCTGTACTGTGCTGTACTGTTCTATGTTCTATGTTCAATACAGCCCTCCGGGGTACAGAATTCCAAAGATCCGCAACCCTCTAAGTAAAGAAATTTCTACTAATCTCAGTCTTAAATGGGTGATCCCTTATTCTGAAACTATGTTCTAGACTCCCCAGCCAAGAGAAACAGCCTCTCAGCATCTACCTGTCAAGTCCTCTCAGAATCTTATATGTTTCAATGAGATCATCTCTCATTTATTTCAACTCCAGAGAATACAGGCCCTTTCTACTCAATCACTCCTCATAGGCCAACCCTCTCAGCCCAGGAATCAATCTAGTGAACCTTTGTTCCATCTCCTCTAAGGCAAATATATCCTTCTTAGGTATGGAGTCCAAAACAGTACACAGTATTCCAAATGTGGTCTCACCAAAATTCTGTACAACTGCAGCAAGACTTTGTTACTTTTGTACTCCAATAAAAGCCAGCATATCATTTACCTTCCTAATTGTTTCCTATATTTGTGTGTTAACTTGCCATATTTCATATACAGGGACACCCAAACTTCTCTGAACACCAAAATTTAATAGTTTCTCACCATCTAAAAATATTCTGTTTTTATATTCTTTCTAACAAATTAAATAACCTCAAATGATACTCCATCTATCATATTCATGCCTGCTCACTTAGCCTATCCATATTCCTTTGCAGACTCTTTGGGAAGAGTTTTTACTGTTTGACTCTTCGCAACATGGGAGGCTGGCAGTGGGTCAGGAATGTGAAAATTCGAGCAGTGGGCTTTGCTGTTTTTTTTTTTAACTCAGCAATGGCATTCGCATCCTGCTTCTGGGTTTCCTGACCAATGGAGTGGACGGGTGTGATGATGATCTGCAGTTGAAGGCTCCCTATTTAAAGGGGCCCCAGCCAGAACTGTGAAAAAAGAGAGAGCAAGCATAAGGATGGAGACTCAATGTGAGAAGGCTGCTCCCCAGTTCTCTGAGGCATCCTTGAAGGTCATGTTGCAGGCTGCAAGGGGTCACAGAGAAGCACTGTTTCGAGCAGACAAGAGGAAGTCCTGAAACTAGGCAGACGTGGCTCTGAGTGACTGAGGAGGTCAGCAGCAGCAGTCTGGTACTTCACAGTTGGATACAGCGCCAAAAAAGATTCAATGACCTCATCAGGACAGGAAAGGTGAGTGGCAGCCCACATTCAGGTGCCAACCCCAACACTCTGAATTCCCCAGCATTCTTCTGGAAAACACCCCTCAGACCAGTACACCTTGTATCTCCACTTAGTCCTCCCTCAAAGCACCTCCTTACATCCCCATCTGAGCATCAATGCTCACACTCACTCTCATCTTATTGCCATCGCACACTCATCCCTCACAGTCACCCTGCACAAATGTTGTAATTCCATTCTCTCAAAACATTCCATTTCTCATGCTCATAACTATCTGCTTTCTCTCTTTGCAGTAGAAGCGAGTGCAGAACTCCAGGGAGAGCTGGAGAATCGGGGGTGGCCCTTCAGTCATAGCCACACTGACCACTGCAAAGTGATGGATTGCATGACCATTGGAGATGGATAGATGGGGTCTCCAAGATATCTGGTGACAGATTTACATATCACACAGACACATTGCACATAACATTCACTTATGTTGAATTGATGTCACCATTAACGGAAATATGATCATCTACGTAATGATAACCTTGAACCCTTACTGCTTGTCAGATCTACGTCATGGTCTTGCATCTCCCACAAGTCCTTCAAATGTCACACAAGAGTTGATATGTGATGAGTCCAAGGCGTCATCAGAGGAGGTCACACTCTGAGGAAGCACTGTCACACTAAATGTGTGTGCCCTCCACCAGCTCAGACACACACACTTTGGTGGGGCCTCCACAGCAGATAGCCAAGATGTCACATGATGAATCACACATCACAAGTGAGCAGGAGCAGCAGTGTAGAGTCCGTGTCAGAGAGCAGACAACACTGCAAGCACCGTTCAGCTGGGCACTGATGCTGAACCTCGGGGGTCATTCGTGAAGAGGACTATTCTGGAGCAGCAGCACGAGTGCCATGTTGCCTCAGGTCTCTGCACTGATGTCCACCTCCATAAAAAGAGTGGTCAACTGCCTGGAACATCAGATGCAGAGGGCAAACCAAGTACAAGCTGGCCTTCACCAATGGCCTGCACATTCAGTCTGCCAATTTAAATAGGATGGAAGAAAGCCTCATGTTGGCCATTCAGCATCTCACTGAAATGCAGCAAAGTGCTCTCCAGCTCTTGGCTAGCAGGGATGTGTGGTGGCGCATGAGAGGGAAAATGGAGAAAGGATACATGGAAGTGGGACTCTGCTCAAGGAGCTTCCATTTCTCACCTACTGCCCCACCTCTGCTCAGTCAGAGTCCCACATTTTGACTCCTGTCCAGATGGCTGAGTCTGTCCCTGCACAAGTTTAGGGGCAGTCTTTGGCAAGGCCCTCACAAGCCTCAAAACTCTAGGACATCTGCCACGAACATTTCAGCAGTCAGAGCAGGGGAAGAGCAGTGGCCTCTAGCTCTGCTGAAGCTGCAGGGGAGCACCACCTAATAGTAATAGGAAAAGGAAGAAAAAGACTTTGTAGTTTCACAAGGTGAATCATTTGTGTGTTTATGGGTATGTCACTGTGTTAATGCTATTGAAAATGTTAATGAACAATAAACTTTATTTCAAGTCTCACTTGTCCAGTCTTCATAGAATCATAGAACAGTTACAGCACAGAAGAAGGCCATTCAGCCCATTGTGTCTGTGCCATCTCTATTGTTTCCTCTTACCTGTTAAATGCCAATTAGCCTTGAGGAAAACTGTATGACCAAAGTAGAAGATGATCAAAGGGTTTCAATGAGATGGAAGTGTCATGGAAGGAGCCATGATGAAATAAACAATGAATTGGTAGAATTATGAAAATAAAAAGTCAACTGTTAAACTGAATCACAAGAACATGGATACTTGTACCACAGAAAAAAATGGAGCAGTGGTTAAGAAACCTCTCCTGTATTGACAATATATACCTCTGTCCGTTGAGGATGACACTCATTACCCTCGTCTGAAGTAGCTCTGGGGAGAGCCTATTGAAATTGGAATGAGCACCATTGCATATTGATAACTCCTATCTACAGAAATGAACTAACAAAGGTTCTGGAGACAGAGAGGCTCAGCACAAACCAAAATGAATCAGAGTAGAGTAGCACCATTGTAATGGAATGGTCCCCATTCAGATATCAGTAGATAGCCATGGTTTCCATATCCCGGTCCATTGTGTTGGTACACCAGGGGAGAGGGCCATGTGTCATCTAACAAAAACTCAAAAACTTAAAAGGTAACCCTCTGGAGAGAGAGAGAGAGAGAGAGAGAAAGAGAGATCAAATCATGTTCACAGAAAGCCAGTTTCCAGCCAGAGACTGTAAGAGAGATCTAGAACTCTGATGAACAAGAACTGAGTAACCACTACGGCAGAGAAATTACAAAGTGACTTTGAGACTCCGTCTGTGAAGGTAAACCAGTTTCACACCATTAACTATGGGCTGAGTTTTAACCAGTGGAACTCTACAACACCTCAGCAAGTTCAAGACTGCAAACAACTTGGCCTGCAGCTTTAAAAAAGACTTTCCTCCTGAGAAGATTCAACAATATTCTATAAGCCATGAACTATATCACTTTAATTTCATCCTACCCTTTCTCTCTATCTATTCTTGCATATGCATGTGTGTGTGAATGTGTGCATGGGTAAAGGTTGTGACTATTTCAGGAATTTAAAAAAAAAGTTATCTTCCTTTTTTAACCTATGAGAAAACCTATCATTTGTCCATTTATTGGACCCTAATAACACTCAGGGACTAGCGCACCATATTAACAAAACACAATTGCTGTCAGTGGAAGGTGAAAAGTAGAAGCCACTCATACAAATTACCACTTGCCCAGAACAGAAGTATTATTGACGGTGAGACGATGGTTGGTGGTGGAGAGGAAGCAGTGAGTTCAGCATTGGTATGTGTCACGAAAACATGCTATGTTGAATGATGCTTTTTTTAATCTACTGGCTGTAAACCTGAATGTTAAACTGGTGGAGACGAATGACTCAATCCTTGCAAACTCAAAATCTACCTGCTGACTGAGCACGGAGGCAAATCCCCTGCTGCAGACTGTAGTGTTCAGTGGTTTAATTGATCTGTGTTTGATTGTGTCAGGCTATTCACCGATTGATGCTCACTGTGCTTAATGACATAAGCCTGAAGGTGGAGCTAGTATGGTTTAGAAGATTCCTGAAGGAACAGACAGAGACCCCCTTGAAGGAGATCGGCCACATTACTGCCTCCCTGAGAACCACCAAATCAGCTATCAACATCTTCAAACCGGAAGCCAAAGAACCACCGAATCAGCAGTCCATATCTTCAAACTGGAAACCTCAGGACCACAAAAGGAAAGTTGCACAATCACTGAAGTCAGCCTGAAGCCAGCTGAGTCACCAACCTCCACAAACTGTATACCCCTTTTATTTCTCTGGACTCTAATTCAACCAATCTATCCATCCCCACTCTGTAACCTATTTGTGGGTGTTTGTGTGAAAGTTGAAGCATATTTTATTATTTTACTCATCAGTTTAAGTGCAATAAAACTAATCTCTTCCTTTGTTAAACTCGAGAAAACCTGTTTGATCGGCTCTTTTTTTGTGATCACAGTGTGTAAACTGTTAAACACTCACTGAATTGCCAGTAATTCCACTTCAAAAAGAAATAAACCTGTTGTGGTCAAACAAGGAGAGGGAAAAGAGGGGAGCCCTTCAACCCCTCCACATCTGATCGCTATTTGGCTTCACAGCCTCAGGTTAGCTTAATCATGCCTGTAACAGTCTGTCGTAGGTATCTCTGGCAGTAGTGTTGCATTTGCTACCTTTCAATCCACTGGGACCCTTCCAAAGTATAGAGAATTCTGGAAGATCATAACAAGTGCATCCACTATCTCTGTCCACCTCTTTTACACCCTCAGGATGGAGGCCATCATGTCTGGGAGATTTGTGAGCTTTTAGACCCATTAATTTTTCCAGTACTTTCTCTTAACTGATATTAATTACTTCAAGTTCCTCACTCTCACTAGATCCTTGGCTCCCCAATATTTCTGGTGTGTTTTTGTCTCTTCTATTGTGAAAACAAACGCTAAATATTTGTTCAATGCCTCTGCCATTTCCTTATTCCTTATTATAATTCCTCCTGTCTCAGTCTCTAAATGGCTCACATTTACTTTCACTACTCTCTTCCATTTAACATACTTGTAAAAGCTCTTACAATCTGTTTTTATATTCTTTGCTAGTTTATTCTCATATTCTATTTTCACCATCATCAACATTTTGGTCAACCTTTGCTTTTTTCTAATACTAACCCAATCCCCAGGCTTATTACTTGTCATAGCAATATTAAGTTAGTTAGCCATGGATGGATCTCTTTTCCTGTGAAGTTATTTCTCAATGGAATGTAGATTCATTGAGAATTATGAATTATTTGTTCAGATGTGTGTCATTGCCTATCTGCTATCAGACCTTTTAATCATTAAAATCTGGTGCTGTTAGCAATGGTGTTGCTTCAGCTCTTGCCACTCATCAGAGGTACAAGGTGGAACTGTCATGCCATGGTGAGGGCTAGCAGCAGGAAAGTGCAGCTGAAGGTGAGTGAAGTCCGAGACAAGTTGGCAATCACTTGTCAAGCAGTGATAGCACTCCCTGAGAGAAGAAGTGCTTTGAACAGCAGTCTCCCACCTGACTATGCCTGGAGCCCTTCAGTTTCACTAATCAAAGCTTTCCCAGCCTGTCAGTTTCACTGAAGAAGCTCTTCCTGCTGTGCATTCACTTTGGTGACCTTGGCAAGTTGCTGACAGATTGAGAAACAGGTGCCCTGGCTGGAAAAGACAGACTCCAGGATTAATTCAGGAAGAACGTAAGGCTCCTTGAGAGGGTACATAGGAGATTTACCAGAATGGTTCCAGGATGGAGGATTTTAGTTTTGAGTTTAGGTTGGAAAAGCTCAGTTTGTTCTCCTTAGAACAAAGGAGATTGAAGGGCAATTTAATAGAAGTATACAAGGTTGTGAAAGGCTTAGATAAGTTAGTCAAGGAAAAACTGTTCTCATCAACAATTGGTACAAGGACTAGGGGACACAGATTGCAAGTTTTGGGCAAAAGATGCAGGGGGAATATGAGACAACACTTTTTTACTCAACAGGTTGTGATGACCTGAAACACAAGGATGGTGGAAGCAGAGACAGTAAATGAGGAAGTTGGATGATCACCTGAGAGAAATAGACTTGCAGGGCTACGGGGACCAAGCCGGGGAGTGAGACAGACTGCATAGCTCTATGGAGAGCCGGCACAGACTTGATGGGCAGAGTGGTCTCCTTCTTTGCCATAAATGACTCTATGAATGGATGACTCTATAAAGAAGCTCTTAATTACCTTTTTAATTGCCTTAATTGTTTTCCCACCATATTCAAGGGGGTTCCCCACTAGCCTTGGATCCGTCCTGGTGAAACTCAGAAGAGGGTGCGATGACGTTGGGATCCTGACCTGATGTCAATTTCAGGAGATTTAACTCCCCGCATGAACACAAACCCACCTCGCCTTGCCTGGGAAAATATCCCCCTCCCCCCCTGTTTCAGTGCAATACTGAGGAAGTGCTGTGCTGTCGGTAGGTGCCATCTTTCAGATGAGACATCAAGTCAAGGCTCCACCTGCCATTTAAGATGGATGATAAAGATCCATTGGGACTATTTCAAAGAGAAGGGGAGATCTCCTCGGTGTCAACATTTATCACTAAAATAGATCTTCTGATTGTTATTACATTGTTGTTTGTGGGAGCTTGCTGTGCACAAATTGGCTGGCACATTTCCTACATTGCAATAATGCCTTCACCCCTCAAATATTGGTTGTAAAGTGTTTCAGGACATCCTGAGGTCGTGAAAGAGCTATATCATGTCATTTCTTTCCTTCTATCTATATCATCCTGAAATGTTTTCCATTCTTCCTTGTTGGTTCCCCTAATTTGCTATCATCAGCAAACTTCAATCCCATTCTTCTTGTGCCTTTGTCCAAATCCTCTTGTGTAAACTGATGTACCCCAAGGCTAGTAGCACTTCGATCCCTCATGTTCACGATTTATATGCTGCCACTTTGCAATTGTCATTCAGATGTATGGGGTTAGCTTCCACATGTATGCCAATGTTGCTTAACCCCATTCTCTGCCACTCCATTGAACCCATTGTCTCCAACTGCCCATCCAACTTTGACCTGGCTGAGCCCTAACTTCCTCCAGTTAAATTTCAGCAAACCAAAGTCATATCATAGAATGATACTCGGGCTTAGAGGGTTGAATCATGAGGACAGGTTGAATAAACTTGGTTTGCATTCCCTTGAGTATATAAAGATTGAAGGATGATCTGATTGACATGCTTAAAATGTTTAAAAGATTCAATAGGGATACAGAGAAACTATATCCTTTGAGGAGAGAATCAGGACCGAACAAATATAAAATTAGAGCTAAGCCATTTAGAAGGGAAATCAGCAAATAATTTTTCACACAAAAGAAAGTAGAAATATGGAATTTCCTCCTCCTCCACCCCCTACCCCCCCCCCCCCCCCCCCCCACCAACCTCTCCCCCAAATGACTATGGATACTGGGCCAACTGGAGCTTTCAAAATTGGGCTCGATAGATTTTTGCCTGGTGAGGGTGTCAAAGGATATGGAGCTGAGGTAGCTAAATAGAGTTCAGGGACAGATCAACCATGATCTAATTGAATAGTGGAGCAAGCTCGAGTTGCTGAATGCCTTCTATGATCCTATGTCCTCTCCAGCTCCTGGAAACATTTCCGTGTCTCCAGACTTGACTTCATCCACCATCCTGATTAATCACCTCACGCGCAGCTCAGCTGTTCAGAACCTTGCTCCTCTTCTGTCTGAGGATTACTTCTGTCTGGATCTTGTCTGAGGTCTGTTTCACCGTGGATTTCCTGTGCTGGTCTCTTGAGTTTTCCTTACTGCAGTTGCCCTGTTGTCTGTTCATTTGCATCCAACCATGAATGCTGGCTGCATCTTTGGAGCCAGATATATGGACTTTTGAGCCTCTATACTTGTAAAGTTCATATACCCAAATAAATAATTTTGACGTTATCTAATGTTATATATATTTTTGCTTTAGCATACGAGACTTATCTTTGGAAAGAAAGCGGATGTTGTGTGATTGCCTTTAAGAGTGATGTCCCTTTAAAATCTTAGTATGCTAATGAGCTGAGTACCAGGATGCAGCCATGTGATTATGTCAGTCTCACTGCTACTGTAATACCAAGCGGCAAGTCAGGTAAATAGATAGCTTTGCACTATATATACTTGATAGATGTTAATAAACCTGTTTTAAATCTTCAGTCAACTGAACTCCAAGCATCTTATTTTATGTTGCATCAGATAACATAAAAAGCTTCTCTTACACTTAGTGTACACTGTCCTGTTCTCATTACTTGCTGCCTCCACACTCAACAAAACACATTACATGTAGTCAGGCTGCTCTTCAGATCTATTTAGGCAGTATCACCAGCATTTCTCGTAGAGCTGAGGCAATTATGCAAGTATCCAGTCATAGCATTCACATAGCATTTTTATCCCAATGTATGAGACTAGGCAATAAGCACTGCTAGACTATTTACCTAGGGGTAGACATCACAACTGGGTCAGTCTTGCGCATTCTGTTGTTCACGCCTAAGCACTTTCCAGAAAGAATCAGTGAATAAAAATTGAGAGAATTGTCAGCATGTGTCCCATCTGTGTTGGGGGCACAACTATTTACCATTTTTATTAATGACTTAGAAGATGGGATAGAAAGCCAAAAGTCCAAATTTGCCGATGACACAATGATAGGCGGCATTGTAAACAGTACTGAAGAAAAGCATAACATTACAAAGAGATATTAATAGATTAAGTGATTGGACAATACTGTAGCAAATGGATTTCAATGTAGGCAAATGTGAGGTCATCCACTTTGGGCCTAAAAAGGATAGAACAGATACTTTCTAAATAATGAAAAGCTGGAAACAGTGAAGGTCAAGAGGGACTTGGTTGTCCAGGTATATAGATCATTAAAATGCCATGAACAGGTACAAAAAGTAATCAAAATAGCTCATGGAATACTGGCCTTTATATCTAGGGGACTAGAATGCAAGGGGGCATAGTCTAAAAAGTGAGAGACGGACCTTTCAGGAGTGGAATTAGGAAATACTTCTGCACATGTAGAAGTGGTAGATGTTTAGAACTCTCTTCCAAAAATGGCAATTGATTCTAGATTAATTGTTAATTTTCAATCTGAGATTGATAGATTTTTGTTAACTAAAGGTATTAAGAGATATGGGGCAAAGGCCCATATAGAGATAGGTCACAGATCAGTCATGATCTCATTGAACAGTGGAACGGGTTCAAGGGGCTAATTGGCCTACTCCTAGAACATAAGAACATAAGAAATAGGAGCAGGAGTAGGCCATTCAGCCCCTCAAGCCTGCCCCACCATTCAATAAGATCATGGCTGATCCGTCCCAGGCCTCAACTCCTCTTTCGGGCCTGCTCCGCATAACCCTCAACTCCCCGAGATTTCAAAAATCTACCTAACTCCTCCTTAAATTCATTTAGTGACCTAGCCTCCACAACTCTCTGAGGTAGAGAATTCCAGAGATTCACCACCCTCTGAGAGAAGAAATTCCTTTGCATCTCAGTTTTAAATGTATGACCCTTTATTCTGTAACTATGTCCCCGAGTTCGAGATTCCCCCACTAGTGGAAACACATTCTTAACATCTACCCTGTCAATCCCCTTAGAATCTTATATGTTTCAATAAGATCACCTCTCATTCTTCTAAACTCCAATGAATAAAGGCCTAACCTGTTTAGCCATTCTAGATAAGACAGCCCCTTCATCCCAGGAATCAGACTAATGAACCTTTTTCTGAACTGCCTCCAATGCTCGTATATCCTGCGTTAAATACGGGGACCATAACTGTATGCAGTGGCCTCACCAACACCCTATACAGTTGTAACAAGACTTCCCTATTTTTAAACTCTAACCCCCTAGCAATAAAGGCCAAAATTCTATTTGCCTTCCTAATTACTTGCTGCACCTGCATGCAAAATTTTTGTGTTTCTATGTTGCTATGGGATTTAAGCCCCATTCCATACTTTAAAAATAATTGGTTGTGAAATGTTTTGGGATGTCCCAGTGATAACTGGGAATTCTTTATATTTAGCTTGACTAGTTTATTCTCCTCCCGAGCCCAGGGATCTTCTGTTCACTTGCACACATAGAAGAAAGCACTATGCCATCAGATTGAATTTAACCACTGACCAAAAAAAAAGTTACATGCACCATGAACTATAAATGAAATTGTTTACAGCCTTTTGAAAGCAAGTTTAATCTGTTCTATTCCAAATATGTGCCTCAGATGCTGTTGCGTATTAACAGTATAGTTCAGTTGGTAGCCTTCTTTATCCTGAATCTGAAGATTTAAGCACCATTCCAAATCTTAGGTACCTAAGCGAGGGTGACATTCTTTTTAGTTTTAGAGATACAGCACTGAAACAGGCCCTTCCGCTCACCTATCAACCACCCATTTATACTAATGCTACACTAATCCCATATTCCTACCACATTCCCACCTGTCCCTATATTTCCCTACCACCTACTTACACTAGGGGCAATTGTTAATGGCCAATTTACCTATCAAGCTGCAAGTCTTTGGCAGATGGGAGGAAACCAGAGCACCCAGAGGAAACCCACGCAAACACAGGGAGAACTTGCAAACTCCACACAGGCAGTACCCAGATTTGAACCCGGGTTGCTGGAGCTGTGAGGCTGCGGTGCCAAACACTGCGCCACTGTGCCACCCCAGAAAGGGGCACTTGGATTTGAACGAGGGACCTCTTGATCTGCAGTCAAATGCTCTCCCACTGAGCTATACCCCCACTGCAATATGCAATTCTACTGCAATATGTTTAAAATAATTGGTTGGAAAATGTTTCACCATGTCCAGAGGATGTGACAGAGCACAATTTCACTGTGAGTTCTTTTTATTTAACATGACAAACAAAAGTGTTATATTGGAAGCATAAGAAAACTTACATGATGGAAACTTTCATTTCTTATCAGTAAGAGGCTAAATTTCTAAGCCTAGGCTGCTCCCGTTTATAAAATACCTCAGGTCAAAATTGTTCTTCATGCATCCTGATCTTCCAATTATTTCTTATATGTACAACCCTCCCTTTTTAGTGACCTGCTACTCACACCCTCTATCGTAAAATGCAGATAAACGGATAAAAAACTGAATGTCAGATTACAGATTTAAGAATGGGTTTCTGCAGTGAGCAATTTGCTATTAATGCAATATCCTCTTGGAAAGGATTTGAAAGTTCAGGCTGTATTCTTTATATTGCCAGAGTAATTGTATTCTATAGTATTAAATATGATGCATTGTAAAAAAAAACCTCACTCTGAACGCAGTGGTGCTACTGTTGGGGTTTTCAATCCCATTTCACCATAGAGAGGAAGGATAGAGGTTTGATCCAACATTGAGTTTCTCATCCCAGCCATGTCTGTCCGGTGAATGTCTGTCTGGCATGGTGTAACCGAGGGGGGAGTCATCTCCTGGCTGCTGTTGCACACTCCTCACAGCCAGCTCAAGGGAAACAATGTTAGATTGTTCATCCACTACTTCAATCACAGAAGATTTGTGACTCAGGAAGATAAAAGTGACAAAATATGGGGGGATTTTATACACAAGACAAAAATCAAAGCAAAGTTTACAACTCATCTTGAAAATACCAGACACCAATAATATTGTTATGCTAACACAACACAAAACAGTTAAAATGAATTTCTCATTTATAATTAATATGGCAAAAATTCAATCTGTTAATATTACAAGCTGAATCAAGTGCATATCGTGCACAGTGATAGCTAGATCCTGCCCATAATGTATCAAAAAATAATTTTGAGTTAAATATACCTAAAGTTTCAGACGCTTTAAAGTACAACAGAAATCAGTAAACTTACAGAAAATTGCAGCTACTAAAATGAAGCAGGGAAACATTCTGGGCACCATATTGAGACAGATCTGCCTTTGAATTTTGTACGAACTGAATGTCTAGTGCATTATGTCCTATTTAAATAGTCTTGAGACACTTTTTTAGGGTGTTTGTTTGATGCATATATCTATAAGGAGGTGCTCATACGTCATCCTTAAAGACTAGGCATAAAACCTGTTTTCTTGCAATCGGTGGAATAACTGGACTGTCAAAACATTCTTGGCTTCAGATTTAATTAGGTGTTTGAAAACTCAGCCCAGCAACGTTGTTTCCATATTTTAGTTATTTAAAGTCAGGTTACTCACAGGTAAGTCTGGAAGTGGTTCAAGAGTTCACCTACCTAGGCTCAACTATCACCAGTAACCTGCCTCTCGATGCAGAAATCAACAAGCGCATGGGAAAGGCTTCCACTGCTATGTCCAGACTGGCCACGAGAGTGTGGGAAAATGGCGCACTGACACGGAACACAAAAGTACGAGTGTATCAAGCCTGTGTCCTCAGTACCTTGCTCTACGGCAGTGAGGCCTGGACAATGTATGTCAGCAAAGAGCGACGTCTCAATTCATTCCATCTTCGCTGCCTCCGGAGAATCCTTGGCATCAGGTGGCAGGACCGCATCTCCAACACAGAAGTCCTCGAGGCGGCCAACATCCCCAGCTTATACACACTACTGAGTCAGCGGCGCTTGAGATGGCTTGGCCATGTGAGCTGCATGGAAGATGGCAGGATCCCCAAGGACTCTTTGTACAGCGAGCTCGCCATTGGTATCAGACCCACCAGCTGTCCATGTCTCCGCTTTAAAGATGTCTGCAAACACGACATGAAGTCCTGTGACATTGATCACAAGTCGTGGGAGTCAGTTGCCAGTGATCGCCAGAGCTGGCGGGCAGCCATAAAGGCAGAGCTAAAGTGTGGCGAGTCGAAGAGACTTAGCAGTTGGCAGGAAAAAAGACAGAGCTCAAGGGGAGAGCCAACTGCGAAACAGCCCTGACAACCAATTTTATCTGCAGCGCCTGTGGAAGAGTCTGTCACTCTAGAATTGTCCTTTATAGCCACTCCAGGCGCTGCTTCACAAACCACTGACCACCTGCAGGCGCTTACCCATTGTCTCCTGAGACAAGGAGGCCAAAGAAGAAGAAGACTCACAGGTGATAGACCAGACATTCATTGAAAGTGCATATTTTTTGTGATAAACCCTGTATTATCAACACCATTTTCCTGCACTATCCCCGTAACCCTTGATGTTTTTAATGTAGAAATCTGTCGATCTCAGTCTTGAATATACTCAACGACTGAGCCTCCACAGCACTCTGGGGTAGAAAATTCCAAAGATTCGCCACCCTCAGAGTGAAGAAATGTCTCCTCATCTCAGTCCTAAATGGGCTGCCCCTTATTCTGAGACTGGAGGTAATGAAGGCATGAATGAGGGATATTGAGGAAACAGAGGAAAATTGAACCATAACTCCAACCACAATTCCAGCTCCCGCCCACTGGCCAGGTAGTGGATCTGGTCATGTCCAGGCGAGACGCCAGGGAAAATTTATTCATATTAGGTCCAACCATTAAGATTGGATTTCCTGGGTGCACCATCCACTTCAGGGCTCGCGGGCACTGAAAATGACGGCTTTTAAAAATCGGGGTCCCAGAGTCTGACAATCCCAGTTTGAAAACACATGCCACAAATCTATCTGCACCTTTTCAGTGAATTCACGATGTAGGCTGTAAATTTTGGCTCCATAGCACCCATAATTTCAATGCTACGGGTGTTGTTTTGGGTGCAAAATGGCTACCATACGACATATGCACACTTCCAATGTGGCCCGCACTGGACGCCAGTTTAGTGAGGACGTTAGTGCAGGCATTAGGAGCGTGTGCTGAATGTATGCAGCGTAGGCAGATTGTGACGTTAGTTGGTGTGTAACACTAATTTGAAGTCAGAAGTGCCATTGACTGCACATAAAGGGCTGAATTTTATCCAGACAGCAGGAGCAGAATTGGAGGTGTGGGAGAGCCCAAAAATTGGGAGGGGACGCTTTCACCCAGAAACCCGACGTTGTGATTTTGTCAGCTGCGGGAATGGTCCAAGGCAGGGTTTCCACTATGACATGTCGGGACTACACTATGAATTGCTGAGCTATTAATCAATATGCATTTGCATCGACCTCACTCCGATTTTATGAAGGGTTTCAAATTTAATCAAAGGTACACAGGGATTACATGACTTATGATTCCCACCCGGTTAAAGGTGGAGGTACCGAGGTGATCCCTCAGTGTCACCCTGGGAAAACCGCCATGGGGAGCATTGGATGAATGCAGGAGGGAATGGGGGAATTGGTAGCCATTGTCCAATAACTGTGAATCCCTTATAGCAAGGGTGGCGTAGAGGGGTTACAGCCCTCACACAGGTGTTGGTGCAGAGAGATTGCAGCCCTCATGGCAAGGGTGGGCACAGAGGGGTTACAGCCCTCATGGCAAGGGTGGGCACAAAGGGGTTACAGCCTTCCCTGACTCATGTGTACACCTCTTTTTCGGTCCCTAATCAGCCCCACACCTTTTCCCACACTTCTATTATTTATATGCCAATAGAAGACTTTTAGATTCCTTTTTACGTTAGCTGCCAATCTCTTCTCATACTCTCCCTTTGCTTCTCTTATTTGTTTGTTCACTTCCCCTCTGAACCTTCTATATTCAGCCTGGTTCTCAATTGTATTATCCACCTGACATCTGTCATGTGCTTTATCGTGCTCTCTATCTCTTTCATCATCCAAGGAGCTCTGATCTGTTTACCCTATAGGAATGTACTTTTATTCTACTGGAAATATCTCCTCTTTGTTCAGGCCAGTTCCATCCTCACTCCATTGAAGTTGCCTCTCCACCAATTAATTATCTTTACTCTGGATTGCTCTTTTTGTCCAATTTCATACCTAACCTAAACCTTATGATGCTGTGGTCACAGTCCCCTAAATGTTCCGCTGCTGATACTTGATTCACTTGATCCACCTTATTCCCAAGAACCAGATCCAGCTGTGCCTCCTTCCTCATGAGACTGGAAACATACTAATGTAGAAAATTGTCCTGAACACACTGTTCCGATCGAGGAGGGAGGAGTGCATTGTTTTTTCTAGTTCCACTTCTCCATAGGCCAGAACATATATTTAAATGTTTAACTAGTTACCAAGACGATCAATCATAGACTACTCTTTATTCCAAATAAAATGCACCAACCTGGCTTCTTTAGTAAACAACAAAATTATCTGGCACTAATAATCTCACGTTCCGCCCTTCTCCTCCACTGCTTTCCCTAGACGGGAAAGTAAAGGCACGGTAGTTCCGGCCGCAGCTCTGAAGATCGCGGTCCAACCGTTATATTGCAGCTAAGTGTACTTAAATGTATGCAGTTAATTCATTACCATATGTTAATCCAGGTACCATTGCCCAGTGGCAGGGGGCTGCCATGGAGCCTCACCGCCATCGCGATGATCGGGCCCCGCCCTCCCTGTGTCGGGCTGCATGGTGGGCCGCTGCCAAAATCATCTTCCGGCACCCTCCCACCCCCCCCGCCATTGCCACGGAGCCCAACGTCAGGGGCCCTGTAAAATCCAACCCCATAGTGTGTGTGTGTGAGAGTGAAAGTTGGCACGTCGTTTATTATTTTGTTTCATTCAATTTAGGTACATGTCCAGTTTGTTCTTGTTATGATCATAGCAAGTAAGTAATCAAACACCTGCTAAATTGGCCAGTGCATCAACTTTAAGAAAGAATTAAACTCCTAACCCTCTCATTCGAAGGTTTCAGAGAATACACTAAGGCAGCCATGTGACCATCTCTGTGAAAGCTGGGAGTTTCTCTTGGACAAACGCAATCAAGCCAGTTACTCACCTTGTGCAGGAGCACAGTCAAATATAGAAGAGAAACTCAGTCAGTCTGGAAGGCAGAGCAAATATAGACCTGTTAAGCCACAAGCGAACAATGCAAGGCTGGATTGCATCTATTTTAACACAAGGCATCTTGCAAGTAAGGCAGATGAATTGAGGGTGTTGATTAACATGTGGGAATATGATATTATTGCTATCACAGAGACATGGTTGAGGGAAGGGCAGGACTGGCAGTTCAATATTCCAGGATATAGAATCTTCAGGCGTGACGGGGTGGTGGTGGGGGGGTGGGAGGAGGGGTGTAAAAGAGGAGGTGGCATTGCACTATTGATCAAGGAGTCAATTACTGCAGTAAGGAGGGATGCTATCTTAGAACGTTCCTCAAATGAGGACATATGGGCAGAACTAAAAAACAAAAATGGGGCAATCACTTTGCTGGAAGTTTACTACAGGCCTCTAAATAGTCAGGAAGAGATAGTGGAGCAGATATGTAGGCAATTCTCAGAGAGGTTTAAAATACTAACAGGGTAATAATAGTAGGGGATTTCAACTTCCCCAATATGAACTGGGATAGTTTTTGTGCAAAAAGCTTAAAGGGGGCAGAATTCTTAAAGTGCATAGAGGAGAGCTTTTGAGCCAGTCCTACAAGTGAAGGGGCGGTACTGGACCTAATCCTAGGGAATGAAGCCAGACAAGTGGTAGAAGTGTCAGTGGGGGAGCATTTCGAGGATAGTGACCCTAACTCTGTAAGATTTAAGTTAGTTATGGAAAAGGACGAAGATGGACCGGAAATAAAGGTACTGAATTTGTGGAAGGCCAATTTCAATATGATAAAACAAGATCTGGCCAAAGTGGACCAGGAACAGCTACTTGTAGGAAAGTCTCCATCAGACCAATGGGAGTCATTCAAAAAGGAAACACTGAGAGTTCAGGGTCAACATGTTCCCGTAAAGGTGAAGGGTAGGACCAACAAGTCCAGGGAACCCTGGATGTCAAGGGATATAGAGGGTTGGATAAAGGAAAAAGGAGGCTTATGGCAGATTCAGAGGGCTGAAAACAGTGGAGGCCCTGGAGGAGAATAGAAAGTGTAAGGGGGTACTTAAAAAAGTAATTAGGAGAGCGAAGAGGGGACATGAAAAAACACTGGCAGGCAAGTAAAGGAAAATCCTAAGGCGTTTTATAAGTATATTATGGGCAAGAGGATAACCAGGGAAAGAGTCGGGCCCATTAGGGACCAAAGTAGCAATCTGTGTGTGGAGCCGGAGGACATAAATAGGTTTTAAATGATTACTTTTCATCTCTGTTCACTATGGAGAAGGATGATGTAGGTGTAGTGATCATGGAGGGGGATTGTGATATATCTGAACAAATTAGCATTGAAAGGGAGGAGGTATTAGTGGTTTTAGGAGGCTTAAAAATGGATAAATCCCCAAGCCCCGGTGAGATGTATCCCAGGCTGTTATGTGAGTCAAGGGAGGAGATAGCAGGGCCTCAGACACAAATTTTCAAATCCTCTCTGCCACAGGAGAGGTGCCAGAGGACTGGAGGACAGCGAATGTGGTACCATTATTCAAGAAGGGTAGCAGGGATACAACAAGTAATTACAGGCCAAGAGTCTAACATCAGTGATAGGGAAACTATTGGAAAGGATTCTGAGGGACAGGATTAATCTCCACTTGGAGAGGCAGAAATTAATCAGGGATAGTCAGCATGGCTTTGTCAGGGGGAAATCATGTCTAACAAACTTGATTGAATTTTTCGAGGAGGTGACTAGATGTATAGATGAGGGTAAAGCAGTTGATGTAGTCTACATGGACTTCAGTAAGGCTTTTGATAAGGTCCCGAGTGGGAGATTGGTTAAGAAGGTAAGAGCCCATGGGATCCAGGGCAATTTGGCAAATTGGATCCAAAATTGGCTTCGTGGCAGGAGGCAGAGGGTGATGGTCGATGGTTGTTTTTGCGATTGAAAGCCTGTGACCAGTGGTGTACCACAGGGATCGGTGCTGGGACCCTTGCTGTTTATAGTGCACATTAATGATTTAGACATGAATATAGGAGGTATGATCAGTAAGTTCACAGATGACATGAAAATTGGTGGTGTCATAAATAGTGAGGAGGAAAGCCTTAGATTACAGGATGATATAGATGAGCTGCTTCAGGCGTATCATAGCAGAGTAAAGTCCAACACTGGGCAACGCATGTCAACACACACTGTGACTATATTCTGCAACCATCATTGCAATAAAACAGTCCAGAGTGTCTGCAGCCACGGCATGCGGTAAGTCCATTGAGGTGAAGAAGGAGCTGCGGGACCCGAGAGAAGTCCTGTGAAAAGGTGCCCCGAACACCCAAAACATCCACGAACGGCCCCCCCGGCCGCAACTTCAAAGCGCCCGCGGGAGATGGCTCGGAGAGCATCTGCAGCGCACTGTCGGCAATGCTGCATGCCTTTATTTAAACCACTGCAAAAAAAAAAAACCCTTAGCAAATGTAATCACCTCTAAGTCTGCCAAATGATGCTTCACCTCCCGAAGGACGTGGATGAGCTTTCCGGACGTCGATGGTGGGCACTGAGGAAATGGCTTATTACCTGCACCAGATTCCACCCCCCCTCCCCCCACCTTTACCCCCCTTCCACCCCCCCCCACCCCCGTCCCCTTCCCTGCTCCACCCTCTCAGCTCACCCCCTCACAACCCCGTCCCAGCCCGCCCCCCCCCTCGCACCATCTTCACCCCGCACCCCCTTCCCCTGCACCCCCCCCCCACCCCCTCCCTCTACCCCTCCCCCTTGCATCCCCTCCTCCCACCGGCACCATCCTACACCTGTGTAGGGGCCCCAACAACCCCACTGCCTTGTGGGCGTCTCGGGAGAGACCAAGGCTAAGGGAGTAAACCCTAACAGAAAATCCGGAGCGGAACCCCGTAGGCGGTCATGTGTCACCTTTGGCATGTTTCCGGCAGTTCCTGCAGCCATACTGGTGCCAAACGTCGTGTCCTGCACTCCTTTGGACCCCACCAGAAAGGCCGAGAGGGGGGTTTTGACGACTGGGCAACTCTCAACCTCCATAAATTTGCCCAGGCATGCGCCATGGAGAGGTCACTCCATAGTTGCCTCACAGCGACTAAAACAACACGGAAGGCAGCAGTTACGGGTTATAAGTCCAGATAAATTGGCGTAGAAACTGGGCGCCACGGGTTGCCTTTGTCGGTGGGAGAGGTCATTGCACCTCACTGGACAGCTACCGCCCGCCTCAAACCGGGCAGCCCCCGGTCAATAAGGTTCTGTCCCGCCACAGTCTGCCTGCTTCAATGGGTGCTTGGAGCTCAGGGTCATTGCCCGAAAGGTGGACTGATACACCGCACCAAACAACATGGAAAAAGGAAAGAAGGTACCAGCCCTTCGCTTTGCAAGCTGGAACGTCAGAACTATGTGTCCTGGCCTGTCGGAAGACCTTACACAAATCAACGATTCTCGGAAGACCGCCATCATTAACAACGAGCTCAGTAGATTCAATGTGGACATTGCAGCACTTCAGGAGACTCGCCTCCCCGCGAGTGGCTCTCTAGCAGAGCAAGACTACACCTTCTTCTGGCAGGGCAGGGATCCTGAAGAACCAAGACAGCATGGAGTGGGCTTCGCCATCAGAAACTCCTTGCTCAGCATGATAGAGCCTCCCTCAAATGGCTCGGAACGCATACTGTCCATCCGACTGCTCACCACCTCTGGTCCAGTACACCTACTCAGCATCTATGCTCCAACACTCTGCTCCGCACCTGAAGCTAAAGACCAGTTCTATGAACAACTCCATAACATCATTAGCAGCATCCCCAACACCGAACACCTATTCCTGCTGGGGGACTTTAATGCCAGGGTTGGGGCCGACCATGACTCATGGCCCTCCTGCCTTGGGCGCTATGGCGTTGGAAGGATGAATGAGAACGGGCAGAGACTGCTTGAGTTGTGTACCTATCATAACCTCTGCATCACCAACTCGTTCTTTCACACTAAACCCTGTCATCAGGTTTCATGGAGGCACCCAAGATCACGTCGTTGGCACCAGCTAGACCTCATTGTCACAAGGCGAGCCGCCTTAAACAGTGTTCAAATCACACGCAGCTTCCACAGTGCGGACTGCGACACCGACCACTCCCTGGTGTGCAGCAAGGTTAGACTCAGACCAAAGAAGTTGCATCATTCCAAGCAGAAGGGCCACCCGCGCATCAACACGAGCAGAATTTCTCACCCACAGCTGTTACAAAAATTTCTAAATTCACTTGTAACAGCCCTTCAAAACACTCCCACAGGGGATGCTGAGACCAAGTGGGCCCACATCAGAGACGCCATCTATGAGTCAGCTTTGACCACCTACGGCAAAAGTGCGAAGAGAAATGCAGACTGGTTTCAATCTCATAATGAAGAGCTGGAACCTGTCATAGCCGCTAAGCGCATTGCACTTTTGAACTACAAGAAAGCCCCCAGCGATTTAACATCCGCAGCACTTAAAGCAGCCAGAAGTACTGCACAAAGAACAGCTAGGCGTTGCGCAAACGACTACTGGCAACACCTATGCAGTCATATTCAGCTGGCCTCAGACACCGGAAACATCAGAGGAATGTATGATGGCATGAAGAGAGCTCTTGGGCCAACCATCAAGAAGATCACCCCCCTCAAATCTAAATCGGGGGACATAATCACTGACCAACGCAAACAGATGGACCGCTGGGTTGAGCACTACCTAGAACTGTACTCCAGGGAGAATGCTGTCACTGAGACTGCCCTCAATGCAGCCCAGCCTCTACCAGTCATGGATGAGCTGGACATACAGCCAACCAAATCGGAACTCAGTGATGCCATTGATTCCCTAGCCAGCGGAAAAGCCCCTGGGAAGGACAGCATTACCCCTGAAATAATCAAGAGTGCCAAGCCTGCTATACTCTCAGCACTACATGAACTGCTATGCCTGTGCTGGGACGAGGGAGCAGTACCCCAGGACATGCGCGATGCCAACATCATCACCCTCTATAAAAACAAAGGTGACCGCGGTGACTGCAACAACTACCGTGGAATCTCCCTGCTCAGCATAGTGGGGAAAGTCTTTGCTCGAGTTGCTCTGAACAGGCTCCAGAAGCTGGCCGAGCGCGTCTACCCTGAGGCACAGTGTGGCTTTCGTGCAGAGAGATCGACTATTGACATGCTGTTCTCCCTTCGTCAGATGCAGGAGAAATGCCGTGAACAACAGATGCCCCTCTACATTGCTTTCATTGATCTCACCAAAGCCTTTGACCTCGTCAGCAGACGTGGTCTCTTCAGACTACTAGAAAAGATCAGATGTCCACCAAAGCTACTAAGTATCATCACCTCATTCCATGACAATATGAAAGGCACAATTCAACATGGTGGCTCCTCATCAGAGCCCTTTCCTATCCTGAGTGGTGTGAAACAGGGCTGTGTTCTCGCACCCACACTTTTTGGGATTTTCTTCTCCCTGCTGCTTTCACATGCGTTCAAATCCTCTGAAGAAGGAATTTTCCTCCACACAAGATCAGGGGGCAGGTTGTTCAACCTTGCCCGTCTAAGAGCGAAGTCCAAAGTACGGAAAGTCCTCATCAGAGAACTCCTCTTTGCTGACGATGCTGCTTTAACATCTCACACTGAAGAATGCCTGCAGAGTCTCATCGACAGGTTTGCGTCTGCCTGCAATGAATTTGGCCTAACCATCAGCCTCAAGAAAACGAACATCATGGGGCAGGATGTCAGAAATGCTCCATCCATCAATATTGGCGACCACGCTCTGGAAGTGGTTCAAGAGTTCACCTACCTGGACTCAACTATCACCAGTAACCTGTCTCTAGATGCAGAAATCAACAAGCGCATGGGTAAGGCTTCCACTGCTATGTTCAGACTGGCCAAGAGAGTGTGGGAAAATGGCGCACTGACACGGAACACAAAAGTCCGAGTGTATCAGGCCTGTGTCCTCAGTACCTTGCTCTACGGCAGCGAGGCCTGGACAACGTATGCCAGCCAAGAGCGACGTCTCAATTCATTCCATCTTCGCTGCCTTCGGAGAATACTTGGCATCAGGTGGCAGGACTATATCTCCAACACAGAAGTCCTTGAAGCGGCCAACATCCCCAGCTTATACACACTACTGAGTCAGCGGCGCTTGAGATGGCTTGGCCATGTGAGCCGCATGGAAGATGGCAGGATCCCCAAAGACACATTGTACAGCGAGCTCGCCACTGGTATCAGACCCACCGGCCGTCCATGTCTCCGTTATAAAGACGTCTGCAAACGCGACATGAAATCGTGTGACATTGATCACAAGTCGTGGGAGTCAGTTGCCAGCATTCGCCAGAGCTGGCGGGCAGCCATAAAGACAGGGCTAAATTGTGGCGAGTCGAAGAGACTTAGTAGTTGGCAGGAAAAAAGACAGAGGCGCAAGGGGAGAGCCAACTGTGCAACAGCCCCAACAAACAAATTTCTCTGCAGCACCTGTGGAAGAGCCTGTCACTCCAGAATTGGCCTTTATAGCCACTCCAGGCGCTGCTTCACAAACCACTGACCACCTCCAGGCGCGTATCCATTGTCTCTCGAGATAAGGAGTCCCAAAAGAAAAAGAAATAGATGAGCTGCTAAGATGGGCGGAGCAATGGCAAATGAGAAGTGTGAGGTGATGCATTTTTGGAGGACTAACAAGGCAAGGGAATATACAATGGATGGTAGGACCCCAGGAAGTACAGAGGGTGAGAGGGACCTTGGTGTACTTGTCCATAGATCACTGAAGGCAGCAGCACAGGTAGTTAAGGTGGTTTGGAAGGCATATGGGATACTTGCCTTTATTAGCCAAGGCATAGAATATGGCAGGGAGGTTATAACGGAGCTGAATAAAATGTTAGTTAGGCCACAGCTGGAGTACTGTACACAGTTCTGGTCGCCACACTATAGGAAGGATGTGATTGCACTGGAGAAGGTGCAGAGGAGATTCACCAGGATGTTTCCTGGGCTGGAGCGTTTCAGCTATGAAGAGAGACTGGATAGGCTAGGGTCGTTTTGCTTAGAGCAGAGAAGACTGAGGGGAGACCTGATAGAGGTATAGAAAATTATGATGAGCACAGATAGGGTAGATAGGAAGAAACATTTTCCTTAGCATAGGTGTCGATAACCAAGGGGCATAGATTTAAGGTAATGGGCAGGAGGTTTAGAGGGGATTTGAGGAAAAATTGTTTCACCCAGACGGTGATTGGAATCTAGAACACACTGTCTGAAGGGGTGGTAGAGACAGGAACCCTCACAACATTTAAGAAATATCTAGATGAGCACTTGAAATGCCATAGCATACAAGTCTGTGGGCCAAGTGCTGGAAAATGGGATTAGAATAGCTAGGTGCTTGATGGCCAGAACAGACACGACGGCCGAAGGGCCTGTTTCTGTGCTGTATGACGCTATGACTCTAACACTTAAGAAGTATCTAAATGAGCACTTGAGACGCCATAGCATACAAGGCTATGGGCCAAGTGCTGAAAAATGGGCTTAGCATAGATAGACTTGATGGCCGGCGTGGACACAGTGGGCTGAAGGGCCTGTTTCTGTGCTGTATTAGTCTGTGACTTTATGACTCTATGAATCAGGTAGTGGCTGGCCTACCCAACTGTGTAGTGTACCTGAATGATCAGTTGGTATACAGTGACACCTGGGGGTGGGGCCGGGGCGGGGTAGGGGGCATCTAGACCAGTTAGAAGCTCTCTTCCAAAGGTTACAGTTGGCTGACCTTGTGGTTAATCTTGCAAAGAGCGAGTTTGCTCAAGCTCAAGTAACCTACCCAGGGCATATTGTGGGTCAAGGGCGAGTGTTGCCCAGAGAGGCAAAGGTACAGGCACTGATAGGTTTTCCCATGACCAAACAGGAAATAATGCGATTTTTGGGATGGGTGGGTTTTACCATAAGTTTTTCCCAAACTTCAGCACTATAACTGCCCCACTGACAAACTTATTACAGGAAAAAGCAGGTGGTCAGGGAGGTACCTTTGACAGGCTGAAAGCCATCTTAGCCAATGAACCTGGCAGCTCCAAACTTTAACAAACCATTCAAAGTGGCAGTTCATGCTTGTGATCTCAGGGTAGGTGCCGTCCTGCTCAAGGTGATGAGTTAGACATTGAGAGACCAGTTGGGTATTTCTCCAAAACATTAAACAAACATCAAAGGAGGCACTCTACTGTGGAGAAGAAAGCCCTTTGAATGTTGCTGGCTCTCAGAAGTTTTGAGGTATATGTCCAAAATGGATTTAGAGGGACCATAGCTTATACTGACTACAATCCTTTGGCCTTTGTAGAGAAATTCAAAACCCATAATGCAAGACTTTTTCATAGGAGCCAGCTTCTGCAACCTTGCCACCTAAAGATTATCCATATCGCAGGGAAAAACAACATGATAGCTGACACTTTATCTAGGGTTTAGCTCAGCACGGAACCATCCCGGATTTAAAAAAAACTGAACCAGGGAATGGCTATGACGGTGAGACTGATGCGTGTATGTGTACAGTTTGTTTTTAATTTGCGACCTCATAATGAAATGCTCCTGTCGTCGCATTTCATTTTGTGTGGTGAGGAGGTGTCATGCCAACTTGTTTTGTTTCTTTGTATTCCTGTCATTGGCTAGGCCAGCATTTGTTGCCCATCCCTAATTTCCCTTGAACTGAGTGGCCATTTCAGAGAGCATTTTAAGAGTCAACTACATTGTTGTGGGTCTGGAGTCACATGTAGACCAGACCAGGTAAGGACAGCAGGTTTCCTTCCCTAAAGGACATTAGTGAACCAGATGGGTTTCTACAACAATCGACAATAGTTTCATGGTCATCATTAGACTAGCTTTTAATTCCAGATTTATTAATTGCATTCAAATTTCATGGTGGGATTCAAACCCATGTCCCCAGAGCATTAGTCTGGGCTCTGGATTACTAGTCCAGTGACATTACCACTACATCACCACCTCCCCTGTTGAATGATAATTTTCTTTAATCCACTGACTGGAGATCTGAATTTGTATTTTTTTAAAGAAATTTAGGAGAGAACGGATGAAGGATGACTTGGCTGACAGCTTAGGATGGCCACCTAGTTTGCAACACTGTATCCTACATTGCAAGGCATGTGAGGTAGAGACAAAATGGCTGCTCATCAAAGCAAGAACCAACAGCTAGGAAGTTTAAGGGAACTGCATGCTCTTTTTAGCAAAAAGAGAAACACTGTTACCATGTTTGAATCACTGGATGACTGTCATGTGACAAGCCCCTCCCCATCCGTGGTTTCAACCTTGTATTCCTCTGCAGCAGCAAGGAGGAGCTTCTGGACTCTGACACATGCAGACCCAAGTGGGAGGTCCCTCTCTCTCTCTCCATTTCAGCTTACAAGCGTCGAACTCTGCCTGTTGACTGACCACCTTTGCATACTCCAGCCACAGTCAGAAACCCCATTGGAGGAAATCATCCACTTCATTGTCTCCAAGAGACCCACCAAACCAGTCATCTACCTCTTCGAACTAAATGTTCAGGACAACCGAATTCAGCCAAATCACCAAACCCCCTCAGACTGTATATCCTTTTTTTCTATGGAGTCTAACTCAACCAATTTACCTTTCCCCACTCTGTAACCTATTTGTGTGGCTGTAAACCTTTAGTATGTGTGTGTGTGTGAGTGCAAGTTGCCGCATAATTTATTATTTTCATTAGTTCGGTTTAGGTACAATAAAGATAAGCTTTTTCTTTGTTAAAGTCAAGAAAACCTGTTTGATTGTTTCTTGTTATGATCATAGCAAGTAAATAATCAAACACCTACTGAATTGCAGTACATCCACTTTAAAAAAGAATTAAACCTGTTGTGTTCAATCAAGGAGAGGGAAAAGAGGGAAGCCCCTTAACTCCTCCTCACTTGGCCATAACAACTATTACTATTCCAGTCTATGTTAGGATAATTAAAGCCCATAATAACTACTCAATAATTCTGTCATATCTCTGTAATTTCCTTGCAAATTTGCTCCTCTACATCTTTCCCACTACCTGGTGGCCTATAGAATACACCTAGCAATATAATTGTACCTCTATTGTGTCTTAACTCTAACCAATAGAATCTAATCTTGACCCCTCTAGGACACCATCTCTCTCCAGCACTGTAATGTTCTTCATTATAGATGCCCCTCCTTCTTTCCTTCCTTCCCTATCTTTCCTGAATACCTTGGGCTGAATTTTATTAGCGCACCGCACATTGTGGCGGCACACTTTGAACTCAGTGGGCTTCTGACACCTAAGTGCCGCCACTGAGCCCCCATGATATTTCACACGGCGGCTCATTTAAATGGAGGGGACAGAACGGCTGCTCCCGATGACAGAGGGGGTGGACGCTGCGTCCCCGGCAATGGCGTTCGGCGCCACCACGCTGGCGCTGGCGCCATTTTTAAAAGGCTCACAGCCCTTATATGAGATTTTAACATTTAAACGGGAATTCGTTTACATCTCATTTTAAAATTTTATTGAAACCTGGCGACACTTTCAACCCACCCCCGAAGTCTGTTTTAGGACCACAGACCCTGAATAAAATTTATTGACATTGCCAATTTCACCACCCACCCCCCACGACCTCGTACGGAGGTACGAACTCCATACGGAGTTCCAAAGGCACGTGAGTTGTGGCCGGCTGCCGTAAATTCGGCATGGAATGACCGCCATGACCAGGTAAGTTAATCTGCATTTCGTTTTAATGAATTTTAATATTTACGGGCTGCACCGAGGTCTTGCCGCCACCGGCAATATGCAGCAGGGCCTTCTTGGCGTCGTGGGTCGTTACGGGGCCTCTCCCACAAGTATTTTACAGGCACCCTGCCCTGACCCCCGTCGTGAGGGGCTGGTGAAGTTCAGTCCCTTGTATCCAGGAATATTTAGTACTCAGTCCTACCCTTTTCTGAGTCAGGTATCTGTTATCGCAATGACATCATATTTCCACGTGACTATCTGTGCCTGCAGCTCACCAACCTTATTTATCCCCCTCTGCGCATTCATATACATGCACAGTAACCCTAATTTAGACCTTATTATATTCTCTCTTACTCTGGCCCCACCTAATGTCTTATTGTTTCATACTCTAGTGCTATCTGTCTTTCCCAATTTTCTGTGTACATTGGTTTTTCTGCCGAACATTACCTCCTGGTTCCCACACCCCTACCAAATTAATTTAAAGCCTCCCCACTGGCATTAGCAAATCACCCCGAAAGGACATTGGTCCTGGCTTGATTTCATTTGAACATTGTCCATTACAACTGGAATATATGGTCTGTACGTTTTTTAATTGCAGAACTTTGCCAGTCATGATCTTCCACAGTTGCCTTGATTCAGGAACCATTCAAATTGGAAAATTGCTCCTGTTGCTCTAGTATTTAGGAAAGGTGTGAGAGAGAAACCAGGAAATTATAGATTGGTTAGGCGAACATCTATTGTTGAGAAATTACTAAAGTCTGTAATTAAGGATAGAGTGACTGAAGACCTAGAAAATTTTCAGCTGATCAGAGAGCCAGCATGGATTTCTAAAGGTAGGTCATGCCTTTTTTTTATTCATTCATGGGGTGTGGGCATCGCTGGCCAGGTCAGTATTTATTGCCCACCCCTAATTGCCGTTGAGAAGGTGAGGGTGGTGGTGAGCTGCCTTCTTGAACTGTTGCAGTCCTTGTGGCGTAGGTGAACCCACAGTGCTGTTCGGAAGGGAGTTCCAGGTTTTTGACCCAGCGACAGTGAAGGAAAAACAGTATAGTTCCAAGTCAGGATGGTGTGTGGCTTGGAGGGGAACTTGCAGGTGGTGGTGTTCCCATGCAACTGCTGTCTTTGGCCTTCTAGTTGGTAGAGGTCGCAGGTTTGGAAGTTGCTGTCTAAGGAGCCTTGGTGGATTACTGCAGTGCATCTTGTAGATGGTACACACTGCTGCCACTGTGCGTTGGTGGTGGAGGGAGTGAATATTTGTGGATTGGGTGCCAGTCAAGCGGGCTGCTTTGTCCTGGATGGTGTCGAGCTTCTTGAGTGTTCTTGAAACTGCACCCATCCAGGCAAGTGGAGAGTATTCCATCACACTCCTGACTTGTGCATTGTAGATGGTGGACAGGCAATGGGGAGTCAGGAGGTGAGTTACTCGCTGCAGGATCCCTAGCCTCTGACCTGCTCTTGTAGCTACAGTATTTATGTGGCTACTCCAGTTCAGTTTCTGGTCAATGGTAGCCCCTAGGATGTTGATAGTGGGGGATTCAGCGATGGTAATGCCATTGATTGTCAAGGGGAGATGGTTAGATTCTCTCTTGTTGGAGATGGTCATTGCCTAGCACTTGTGTGGTGCGAATGTTACTTGTCACCTATCAGCCCAAGCCTGGATATTGTCCAGGTCTTGCTGCATTTCCACACGGACTGCTTCAGTATCTGAGGAGTCACGAATGGTGCTGAACATTGTGCAATGATCAGCAAACATCCCCACTTCTGACCTTCTGATTGAAGGAAGGTCATTGATGAAGCAGCAGAAGATGGTTGGGCCTAGCACACTACCCTGAGGAACTCCTGCAGTGATGTCCTGGAGCTGAGACGATTGACCTCCAACAACCACAACCATCTTCCTTTGCGCTAGGTATAACTGATGCACAAGTCAGGAGTGTGATGGAGTATAGGGCTCCTTGATGCCATACTCGGTCAAATGCTGCCTTGATGTCAAGGGGAGTCACTCTCACCTCACCTCTTGAGTTCAGCTCTTTTGTCCATGTTTGAACCAAGGCTGTAATGAGGTCAGGAGCTGAGTAGCCCCGGCGAAACCCAAACTGAGCGTCACTGAGCAGGTTATTGCTAAGCAAGTGCCGCTTAATGACATTGTTGATGACACCTTCCATCACTTTACTCATGATTGAGAGTAGACTGATGGGGCAGTAATTGGCCGGGTTGGACTTGTCCTGCTTTTTGTGTACAGGACAAACCTGGCCAATTTTTTACATTGCAGGGTAGATGCCAGTGTTGTAGCTGTACTGGAACAGCTTGGCTAGGGGCACGGCAAGTTCTGGAGAACAGGTCTTCAGTACTATTGCTGGAATATTGTCAGGGCCCATAGCCTTTGTAGTATCCAGTGCCTTCAGTCGTTGCTTGATATCATGCGGAGTGAATCGAATTGGCTGAAGTCTGGCAACTGTGATGCTGGGGACTTCAGGAGGAGGCCAAGATGGATCATCAACTCGGCACTTCTGGCTGAAGATTGTTGCACATGCTTCAGCCTTATCTTTTGCACTGATGTGCTGGGCTCCCCCATCATTGAGGATGGGGATATTTGTGGAGCCACCTTCTCCAGTTAGTTGCTTATTTGTCCATCACCATTCACGGCTGGATGTGGCAGGACTGCAGAGCTTAGATCTGTACCGTTGGTCATGGGATTGCTTAGCTCTGTCTGTCGCATGCTGCTTACGCAGTTTGGCACGCAAGTAATCCTGTGTTGTAGCTTCACCAGATTGACACCTCATTTTGAGGTATGCCTGGTGCTGCTCCTGGCATGCCCTCCTGCACTCTTCATTGAACCAGGGTTGGTATCTTGGCTTGATGGTAATGGTAGAGTGGGGGTTATGCCAGGCCATGAGGTTACAGATTGTGGTTGAGTACAATTCTGCTGCTGATGGCCTACAGCATCACATAGATGCCCAGTTTTGCATTGCATGATCTGTTCGAAATCTATCCTATTTAGCATGGTGGTAGTACCACACAACACAATGGGCAGTATCCTCAATGTGAAGGCAGGACTTTGTCTCCACAAGAACTGTGCAGTGGCCACTCCTATCAATACTGTCATGGGCAGATTGGTGAGGACGAGGTCAAGTATGCTTTTCCCTCTTATTGGTTCACTCACCACCTGCCGCAGACCCAGTCTAGCAGCTATGTCCTTTAGGACTCGGCCAGCTCGGTCAGTAGTGGTGCTACTGAGCTACTCTTGGTGATGGACATTGAAGTCCTCCATCCAGAGTACATTCTGCGCCTTTGCCACCCTCAGTGCTTCCTCCAATTGGTGATCAATATGGCCGCGTACTGACTCATCAGCTGAGGGAGGGCAGCAGGTGGTAATCAACCGGAGGATTCCTTGCCCTGATGCCATAAGACTTCATGGGGTCCAGAGTCAATGTTGAGGACTCCCAGGGCAACTCCCTCCTGACTGTATACCACTGTGCCACCCCCTCTGGTGGGTCTGTCCTGCCGGTGGGGCAGGACATACCCGGGGATGGTGACGGCAGTGTCTGGGACATTGCCTGTAAGGTATGATTCTGTGAGTATGCCTGATGAACGTGATTGAATTTTTTGAAGAAGGGGTCTAAAGTAGTGGACAGAAGTAGTGTCTATGAATGTTATACAGATTTCCAGAAGGCACTTGGTAAAGTCACTCATAAGAAACTGTTAACTAAGTTGAAGCTCATGGAATGGAGGACAAATTAATGACCCGGAGATTGGAGATTGGCTGGGTGGCAGGAGACAGAGTGGAGGGAGAATGTGCAGGTACTCTAATTTGCAGGATGTGACTTGTTGCATCCCACAGGGATCTGTGTTGGAGCCACAACTATTCACCGTAATTATTAACAAATTATATGATGGGATGGAGAGCCACATCTCCAAGTCTGCGGATGACAAAAAAATCTTCAGTGTAGATGGAAGCGTCAAATTATAAAGAGATATTAATAGATTATATGAATGGCAAATTTGTGGCAAATGGATTAAAATGTACACAAGTATGGGGTCATCCATTTTTGGTGAACATCTAGAAGCAGTGGAGTTCCAAAGAGGCTTGGGGTGCCATGTATATAGGTCATTAAAATGTTGTGGACATTTCCAAAAAGAATCAAAAAGGCTAATGGAATGCTGACCATTATAACTGGAGGTCTAAAATGGATGTCATACTGCAGCTCTACAAGCTTTGTTTGACCACATTTGGAGGACTGTGTTCAGTTCTGGGCACCACACATTTGGAAGAAAATATTGGCCTTGGTAGGAGTGCAGCATAGATTCACCAAAATGATATGTGAACACCAAGGAGAGATTACATAAACTAAGGTTGCAATCCCTGGAATTTAGAAGATTAAAGTGTGATGCAATCGATGTTTTCAAAATATTACAAGAAATTGATAAGGAAGATAGAGAGAAACTGTTACTGCTGGTTGGGTAATCTAGGATTATGAAAAATTGTCTAAAATGTAGAACCAGATCTTTAGGAGTGAAATGAGAAAACACTTCTATAAGTAAAAGGTGGTAGAAAATGCTTGAAATACTCAACAGGTCAGACAGCATCTGTGAAGAGAAACAGAGCTAAATCATCATGTCAATGACCTTTCACCAGAACTGGAAAAGTTATAAATATAAAAGATTTTAAGCAAGTGAAAGCTGGGAGGGTGAGAAAAGATAAAACGGAAGGTCTGTAATAGGGTCGAAGAGAGTAGGATTAAGTGACAAAAGAGTTCATAAGAAATACGAGCAAGAGTGAGCCATTCAATAAGGTCATGGCTGATCTGATTGTGGCCTTAACTCCACTTTCCTGCTGGGCCCCCGCAACACTTGATGCCCTTGTAGATCAAAAATCTGTCTGACTCAACCTTGAGTCTTGAGCCTCAACCTTGAGCCTCCACTGCTCTCTGAGAAAGAGAATTCCAAAGATCAATGACCCTCTGAGAGAAGAAATTCCTCCTCATTTCCATCTTCAAAGGGAGACCCCTTAATTTGAAACTGTGCTCCCTAATTCTAGATTCCCTCATGAGGGGAAACATCCTCTCAGCATCTGCCCCCTCAAAATCTTACATATAGATATATATATCAATAAGATCACCTCTCATTCTTCTAAACTCCAGTGAGTTCCAACCTGCTCAACCTTTCCTCATAGGACATCCCCTGTATCCAGGAAACAGCCTAGTGAAGCTTCTTTGAATTGCTTCCAAAGCAAATATATCCCTCCTTAAGTAAGGAGACTAAAACCATACACAGTACCCTAGGTGCAGTCTCACCAACGCCCTGTAGACTTGTAGCAAGACTTCACTACTTTTATACTCCATCCCATGAGCAATAAATTCCAATATGCCATTTGCCTTCCTAACTAATTGCTGTACCTGCATGCTAACTTTTTGTGATTTATGTACAAGGACACCCAGATCCCTCTGTACTGCAGAATTCTGCAGTCTTATCTCCATGTAAATAATATTCTGCTTTTCTATTCTTCCTGCCAAAGTTGACAAACTTACATTTTCCCACTATACTCCACCTGCCAAATTTTTGCCCACTCACTCAACCTATCTATATCTCTTTGCAGACACTCTGTATCTTCCTCACAACTTGCTTTCCTCCCAATCTTTGTATTGTCTGCAAATCTGGCTCCAAAACACTTGGTCCATTCATCCAAATCATTAATATAAATTGTAAATAGTTGAGGCTCCAGTACTAATCCCTGCGGCACTCCACTAGTTATGGTTTGCCAGCCTGAAAATGCCCCATTTTGATGGTGCAAGGTCAAAGGGTGTGATAATGGGACAAGTAAAGAAACAAATGATGTGTCTAGAGGAGGTGTGAATGGCAGAATGACGAACAGCTGCCGTCTAAAAGCAAAAACAGAGAAAAATGAAAGTAAACCCGAAACCTGTAAAGTAAAACAAAACATAATAGGGGCAGAGATTACAGTCTGAAATTGTTGAACTCAATATTGAGTTTGGAAGGCTGTAAAGTGCCAAATCGAAAGATGAGGTGCTGCGCCTCGAGCTTACGTTGAGCTTCATTGTAAACTGCAGGAGACTGAGGTCAGCGTGGGAGCAAGGTAGAGAATTAAAATGACAGGTGGGCAGAAACTCAGGGTCACGCTTGCAGATTGAACAGAGGTGTTCCGCCAAGCAGTCCCCAAATCTGCATTTGGACTCCCCAGTGTAGAGGACCGCATTATGAGCAATGCAAACAGTATACTAAATTAAAAGAAGTATGCATAACTCACTGTTTCACCTGGAAGGAGTGTTTGGGGCCTTAGACAGTGAGGAGGAAAGAGGTGAAAGGCAGATGTTGCAGCTCCTGTGCTTGCATGGAATGCTGCCATGGGAAGGGGAGGTGATGTTGGGGATGATTGAGGAGTGGCACCAGACGCCGTTGCTAGGGATGGAGCACATGCCCCCTCCACGTCATCAGGGACAGGGGGGAGGAGGGGGTGAGGGCGGTCTGCCACGTTCATTTAAATGAGCCGCCACGCTAAATATCGCAGTGGCTCCGCGGAGTAAACCTCACGCGTTTGCCCCGCAGTTTTTGAAACTCGCTGCCGACATCGGCAGTGAGCTGGAAAAATTCAGCCCTCTGTTTCTCCCTCCACAGATGCTGCCTGACCTGATGAGTATTTCCAGTATTTTCTGTTTTTATTTCACATTTACAGCATTTACTTTGGAAAAAGTAGTAGAAGTTTGGAATTCTCTTCCACAAATGGCAGTTGATGCTAGATCGACTGTTAATTTAAAATCTGAGATTGATAGGCATCTCTTAACCAAAGGTATTAAGAGAGATTGCGCAAAGGCAGGTATATGGGGTTCGGTCACAGATCTGCTACGATTTAATTGAATGACGAAGCGGGCTTGAGGGTCTACTCCTCTTCCCGTGTTCCACAAGTAAAGCTTGTCTATTTGTCATTACCTTTAGGCTACTATTAGGAACATTGGGATATTAGGAACAGGAGCAAACTATTCTCAGCCCCTCAAGCCTGCTTCCTCATTGAATTAAATCGTGGTTGTTCTGCAGCTCAAATCTATTTACCCCACCCCCCACCTTTGCACCTTATGACTTGATACCTTTACTTTAATAAAAATATGTCTATCTCAGTCTTGAAAGATCCAATAGCCCCAGCATCCACAGCCTTTTGGGGGAACGAGTTAAAGATTCCTACAGCCCTTTCTGTGGAAAAAGTGCTCCTTGATATTGCTCTCTAACTCTAAACTTACGTCCCCTTGTTCTAGATTCCCTTTCCTGGAGAAACATGTTCTCTGTATCTACCGTACCAAATTATTTTAACATTTAAACACCACAGTGTGACCACCCCAATCTTCTATATTCAAGGAAATACTAGTAAATTTATGCAACCCATCCTCATAATGTAAACCCCTAAACTCCAGTACCATTCTGGTGAATCTGAGATGTACCCCTACCAAGGCCAGAATATCCTTCCTGAGCTACGGTACCCACAGTACTCCTGATTGGGGTCTGACCAAAGCTCTATACAACTGAAACACAGCTTTCTCCCCTTTGTATTCCAGCCCCTTTGAGATAAAGGCCAACACTCCATTAAAACTTCTCTTTATACCTGTCTACCACCTTTTAATATTTTGTTTCATTGGACTACCAAATCTTTTGCTCCTCTACAGTTCCCAATTTTTCACCATTTAGAAAGTCCTCCAATTTATCTTCCTTGGGTCCAAAATGGATGAGCTCACACTTTGCCACATTGAACTCCATTTGCCAACATTCTTCCCACTAATTTATTCTTTCTACGTCCTTTTGTAACTTCCTGCTCCTATCTGCACTACTTACTGTCCCTACCAGCTTAGAAACTTGCATATATGGCAGCGGTTAGCACTGCAGCCTCACAGCTCCAGTGACCCAGGTTCAGTTCTGGGTACTGCCTGTGTGGAGTTTGCAAGTTCTCCCTGTGACTGCATGGGTTTCCACCAGGTGCTCTGGTTTCCTCCCACAGTCAAAGACTTGCAGGCTCGTAGGTAAATTGGCTATTGTAAATTGCTTCTGGTGTAGGTAGGAGAATTGTGGGGATGTGGTAGGGAATATGGGATTAGTATAAATGGTTGGTACAGACTTGGTGGGCCAAAGGGCCTGTTTCAGTGCTGTATGACTCTATATTCCTTCATTAATAAGTGTGGTGAAAGGATGAGGTCCCACAATAGATCCCTGGGGAGCAATGCTTGCCACATCAAGCCAATCAGAGTACGTACCTTTAATCCCTGCTATCTGTCTCTGACCTAACAAATTCCTAACCCAAGTCAAAAGGCTACCTCCAATTTTGTGCACTCTCATTTTTACTAATAATAGCCAACTAGCTAACTAATTTACCATTGACACTCCATGATTTCCTCATTTGCAAAACATTCTCAAAAAATCAGAGGCAATGGTTGGATGAAATTTGAATGTACTAATCAACGTCATGGTCTTCTATAGACGTGGGTAAAACTCAAATAGGTTGTGTGATTGATTGTTATTAAAAAGTAGGCAGGCATCATTCAATCATCAGTATATATTTAAACATTCTGGATTTATATTGTTTGTTTTGATTGTGCAGAATGATTCAGTGACGCATTACTGATTAATATCTTTGCCTTGTTACTCCCTCTTCTTAAAGATCCTCTTTCAAACTCACATTTATGCCACGTTTTTGGTCACCTCCTCAAATACCACCTTAGTTGGCTCAGAGTCCATCATCGTCACATCTCTGTGAAGTTGGAATGTTTTCTATGTTAAAGGCATCAGATAAATTAAGTACAAAAGAAAAATACTGCGGATGCTGGAAATCTGAAATCAAAACAGAAAATGCTGGAAATGCTCAGCAGGTAAGGCAACATCTGTGGAGAGAGAAACAGAGTTAATGGGCTGGATTTTATCTTAGGCAGACGGGACATTACCATCAACGTAAAAGTCGGTGGCGAACCCGCTTCCGCCTAGCCTGGGGATCCAACCCGCATTTTACGGGTCCCCGGGCTTTAATTATCCCAAGGCGGGACTTCCACCCGCTTGACACCTCCGTGAGCTGCCAGCCAATCAGTAGGCTGGCAGCTCTTAGTCCCGGCAGTACCGCTGGGAGCGGTGGCCACTGCTGGGACTGCAGCCCAGCCAAAGCCATGGAGCCAGGACTTCAGGTAAGTTAGGCTTGCCTCGCCGGGGGGTGGGGGGGGGCGGTGGTCGGTCATGGCGGTGAGGCAAGGGTAGTCGTTTGGGGGGAGGGGGGATATCTTGGGTCCCAGGGGTGGGTTGGGAGGTGGGGGCAGTCCTCAATCAGGCACCCTGTGCCTGACTGCCATGGCACCCCCCAGCGTGCAGAAAGGCCAGCAGTTATCGCTGGGTGGCCTTTCATGTCCCCCACATGCCCGCTTGCCACAGGTAAAATACCCATGGAGACAGGGAAGGGCCCTTAAGTGGTCATTAAGTGGCCACTTAAGGGCCTTGATTGGCCTCAGATGGGTGAACCATTTTCGCCCCCCACTCGACCGCCATAAAGTTGGCCAAAGACAGAAGCGGGGCGGGAAGGCCTCCCGGGGCCTTCGCTCAATTTTACACTACCCTCACGCCTTCATCCGACCCACTGGGTGACGTAAAATTGAGCCCAATGTTTCAATGTTTACTCTGCCTCTCTCTCCACAGATGCTGCCAGACTTGCTCAGTATTTCCAACGTTTCCTGTTTATTATTTTATATGTAAATTTAAATTGTTGTTTAAATCTCACAGTTTTGCTCTGCTGTGACTAATATTCTACTTTCTTTTAGCTGGGTTTACACTATATTTGCAGCGCAGAAACAGGCTCAACTCGTCGATGCCATTGTTTATGCTCCATCCAAGCCTTCCCCTTCCTTACTTAATCCCACTCTATCAGCATATCCTTCTATTCTTTGCTATCTTGCAAACTTAGGCACCTCCTTGACATGGCTGAATTTTAAGGGGCTGCAGAAATGGGAAAACGGATGGAAGACATCAGACCAGAAGTCCGACGTCTTGGCATCCATTCCGCATTTTACTGTTGGGCAGTTGACATGGAGGACAGACTTTGCACATCCACGCAGTGGGAAGGCACTTAATTACTTAATTGACAGCAATTTTAATCACTAATGGTGCATGAGAATCACAGGGCTTCAGAGCCTCGCCTTGTTAAAAGAGGCGGAATCTCAGGGCTGGCTTCACTGGACAGCCATTAAGTGAGGTCGCATCACTTGGCAGAGAGGGTGGAGAAGTTAGGGCATTGGGAATCACTGTCAGGATAAGGGGCAAAGGTGCCAGCACTGCGGGAGGACCCATACCAGGATGCCATCAGGGCAGTGCCACCTCATTAGTGGTGACTAGTGAGGGAAAGTGGGGTGGGGGGTTGCCTGCTGCTGTGAAGGCCTTGCACTCAGGGAGAGGCAACCTGTCATTGGCCTCATTCACCCTGACTTTGGGGCCCCCATTGAGATGGAAGAGCAGCATAGAGGAAGGGAAGTCCAGACACTGACAGGGACTCACCAGTAACTTCAGTGCCCACAGGAGGGCAAGAACAGGATGCCAGAGAAGGATGCAGAGGGTCACGCCAACAGCCTAATGCACACAGAAGAAGCTATCTTCCAGAGAGGGTCTACCAGCCAAGGCTCAACTACCTGCAGATGTCTGAGCAGCAGTTTCCCCAAAGACTCCAGTTCTCCAGGGAGGCCATCACTGATCTATGTGCCCTGATGCAGGATGAGCCGAGCCCCATGGGACTTGGTGAACACCCAATGCCAGTATTGCTGAAGGTTACCGTGGCACTGAACTTCTACATCACCGGATCATTCCAGGGATCGTGGAAATATGTGTGGGATCTTGCAGTTTGTGTTGCATTAGTGCATCAAGGAGGTCATCAATGCCCTTTTCAGGAGGGCCGGCACTATGTGTGCTTCTGCACCAATCCAAACAGTCAAGCTGAGAGGGCTATAGAATTCGGGGCCATCGCTAGATTCCACCAGGCGCAGGGAGTCATTGACTGCACATATGTGACTATCAAGGTCTGCTGCTCACCAGTCATCAGCCTTCATCAACAGGAAGGGCTTTCACTCCTTCAATGTACAACTGGTCTGTGGCCACCACAAACAGATCCTACAAGTGTGTGCAAGGTTTCCAGGAAGCAGCCACAATGCCTATATACGAAGGCAGTCCCAAGTGCCACAGCTTTTTCGTTCAGCCATGCACCTTCAGGAGACAAGGGCTGCACTAAGGATATGGCTACTGAAGCCTGCGAGGAACCCCGCACAGATGCAGAGGCGAGGTATAACACCTGCCATGGGACAACCCGAGCAACCATGAAGCAGGCCATGTCTGCAGAAGATGAGAGTCAGGTGCCTAGATCAAGTGAAGCCCTTCAGTATATCCCATGTATCGTGGTGGTCTGCTGTGCACTGCACAACGATGCACGACAGAGGGCAGAGACATTGACCAGTGAGGGTACCATGAAGCGCAATGCCTCCGTAGATGATGAGGATGCACAGACAGTGCCAAATGAAGGACCCCAGGGACAGCAGGAAAGATGCCATGAGATACGTGCAAGGGAGCTCGAGACACCCTTATACATTCATGTTTCTTATGATCCATACCACCTCTGGAACCACACCAATAAAGCCTTACCTTTAAGCAGCCCTGTTGTTGCCTCCTTCCTTTTACACTCCAGCGCCCAGGTACACATCGCACAGTGACAAGGGCGAACCATTGAGCACTTATGGCTTGGTCCCTCGTTTCCAACCCCTTGGGCGGAAGGGTTTAAGTGAAGTCCCAAGGGCATCAACAATAGGAAGGAGATGTAGTCAGATGACATCATTTCTTTATTCTGTGCAGCATAAAAAGTAATCCTATCCATTTTGAATGTACAATCACCTGTGAACCCCTAAGTGCATCTAGGCATTCTTCTTAAAACATTTTCTGGGTGCTCCTATGAGTTGCTCCCCCTGCACTGTCAGCTGAGGCAGAGGCAGAGGCAGGCTGTTGACCTTGTTGTGATGAACTTGGCGGACATCCTCTGGCTTCATGAGGCCTTGAGGGGGCCAGCATACTGAGGGCACCCTGCACAGGTGCAGAACCCTCATCTGTCGTGGGGATGATGGAAACGCTGGCATCACTGGCAGAGGGACTGAGGAGCTGCTGCCCACACCAGGAGCACCCTGAGAGGAGCCCCCAGATGCAGGAGGCAGCCTCTCCTCCTCCCTTACAAGGCTCATTTGTACCTCCTTGCTGACCTTAGAGAGACAAGGACCTGGTGGTGACTCCAGGTGCCTCAGCCACCCCTTGCCATTGCTGCATTGAGCTCATGGACAAAGAGAGGGTATGCAGATCTGTGCGCATCTACAGCAGTCTGCTGGATCAGGCCTTCCATGGAAGTCACCAATCTCTCAATAGAGGAAGGCACACATGAACCAGTCAGAGACATGGCCGCACTCAAGGCCTGGATGGACTCCTCCATCATCTGCACTTGGGTATGCATAGCCTCTGGCATCTCTGTCAGATGTAGCTTGACCTCTCGCTACAGATGCAGCATTTCCCATGTTGCCAGCGGGCGACTCCAACAACTTGAGGGGCAGCTTAGATCTGGCCTCCAACATTCCACTGACTGTCAGTGGCCTCGGCTGTCACAGCCTCTGACAGCTGCTTGGCCATGGTTGTGATGTGCTTACCAGGTTGCGTGTCTGTATCTGAATGTGAGCGGATACCCACTGACGTGATAATATCTGTGCTGGTGGCACCGAGAATGAAGTGACAATGCATCCTCTGAGGTTCTGTCCTCTTCCTCAGAGGTGGCCAGCTGTCCCCCAGTCTCTCCAGCTCTTTGCTCCTGTTGTTGAGCATGCCCTGCATGAGAGAAGAGATGGTTTGAAGGGTTATGGATTTTATGGGTTTGCCATCACGGGATTCAACCACCTATGCAGCTCCATGTATCCAGTGGCGGACACTTGAACACATTGGCTTGTTTGTGTCGCATGCACTCCTATGCCCTAACATCCTCACTCGCTCTCTTGGGTGTGCACCCTTATCTCGCCATCCATGAAGGAGCTGCCACCTTGCTGCCCTGTCAGTTCCATAGCTTCCTCTTGCATTGTGCTTAGGACGTGCAAATAAGGCACACCACCACAGATCTTGGCCCATTCTTTTCGGTTGTGTGCTGTCTTCTCCTGCAAACACAAAGAGGAACAATGTTATTCCACCAGTGAAGACAAGTACAACAGCTATGTTGGTGATAGTCCAGCGGCCCATGATGGGGATATACAAATTCCTCCTGCATGCAACCATTCTCGAGGGACTTTGTGGGGGAATGCAACAACAGATGGGCACCTTTCACCGAAATTCAGCTATGCCTCAGGCAGCATTTACCCCATTGCCCACGGCTAGATGGTAACTCCCTCTCAATCAAACGCACTCTCTCATTCTGCAACATGCAAAGCCCTAAGCGTAGTAAGCGTATGGAGTACTCACCTCAGAAGATTGGATCAATTCATTGACCTTCTTCCAGCCTGGGATCCAGGACAAGGAGATGACCCCACGGTTGCTGACCTCCTCCACTATCTCTCTCCATGCTTGCTTGGTCAGACGGGCCAGTCTCCTCCTCCCATTCCTGGAGAGAGGACCTCCCATCATTCCCTTGCAGCCTGGAGGAGAGTCTGAAGGGAGGCATTGCTGAGCCGTGTGGCCATCCAGTGCCTACTTTCAGCCATGGGAGCTATTTAAATATGGTGCCAGCATCTGTTGCGACACCACCTGACTCCGCCCTCGCCGCCTCCACTCCCACCTCCATCCTCTCACTGGACGGCCTCCATACAACTTGACTTTTAACTGGCTAGTCACCGCATGATCGCTCATTGCCCCAATGGAAGCAACACCCGCTTCTGGTCCCAACTTCGGGATCTGCGGAGTCCAAACAAAATTCAGCCCATAGTGTCATGGCAGAGCAGAAGGAGGCCATTAGGCCCATCAGGTCCATGACAGCTCTCTGTGGAGCAATCCAATCACTCCCATTGTCTCATTCTATCTCTGTAGCCCCGCAAGTTTATTTCCCTCGAGTGCACATCCAATTTCCTTTTGAAATCATTTATCATCGCCACTTCCACCACCCTCATAGGCAGCATTCCAAAGGGATCTTTCCCTTTGTGGCACCCTGGTCCACTCCTCCATTACCCCCAACACCTCGCCCCTTCCCACTGCACCTTCCCATGTAATCGCAGGAGGTGTAATACTTGCACTTTTACCTCCTCTCTCCTCACTATCCAAAGCCCCAAACACTCCTTTCAGGTAAAGCATCGATTTACTTGATTACTTCATCTTTATGGGAGCATGCCTACACTTTGCCTGTAGAATCTCGCTTTTGAATGACTCCCATTTTTTTGCCATTGATTTTCCTTCAAGTAGCTGTATCCAGTCCACTTTCGCCAGATCACCTCTCAGCTTAAAATTCGCCTTCCCCCAATTTAGAACTCTTACTCCTGTTTTATCTTTGTCCTTTTCCATGATTATGCTAAAACCTACTGTATTATGGTCACTATCTCCAAATTGGTCACCCACTGTTACTTCCTCCACTTGCCCAGCTTCAATACTGAAGACTAAATCTAGAATTGCGGCCCCTCTTGTTCGGCTTGTTACGAGCTGGCTAAAAAGTTCTCTTGAATGCAGTTCAAGAATTTTGTCCCCTCTGTCCCCTTCACACTGTTTGCATTCCAGTTGATATTGGGGTAGTTGAAATATCCAACTATTATTGCCCTATAGTTTTTGCACCCACAAATGTGCCGACATATTTGGTCTTCTACCTCCCTCTCACTATTTGGGGGTCTATAGTACACTCCTAGTAGTGTGGCTGCCCCTTTTTTTATTTCTGAGCTCCACCCATATGGCCTCATTTGATGATTCATTTAGCATATCATCCCTCCTCAAAGCTGTTATTGATCCCTTAACTAATAATGCTACACCCAGTCCTTTTTTATCTCCCTCTATATCCTGCCTGAAAACGCTATATCCAGGGCTGTTGAGTTGCCATTCTTGCCCCTCCTTAAGCCAAGTTTCTGTGATAGCAATGATATCATGTTGCCATGTGTCTATCTGTACCCTCAGCTCATCGGCTTTATTTACTATACTCCTTGCATTTAAATAAATACCCTTTAACACTGCCAAATTCCTGTGCTGCACACTTTTTAACCTTTGCTTCTTCTGTCTTTCAGAGTCACTCACTAATTTGCTGCGTCCTGTTCCCTGGCCTGAAATTGTCCTATCTAAGACTGCGCTCAAGTTCCCATCCCCCTGTGTTGATCTTGGAATAGACTAGCAATGCAGTTACACAGCACAATGGGGACCTGGATATGGCACATACCTCAGGATAGGAGGTCAATACTCAGCTGTGTCACTATGGGAAGAGGGCAGGCAGAGGCCAGCTGTTTCCACAGAGGAGAGTAGGGAAAACTGGAAGAACAACCCAGTATAACTCTGAATCCCTTAACATTGACCAGTCTCAGGAGATACAATAGAAAAGGCCTAGAAGCAGATTGTGCAGATAACCCCTTGACCTAAGATTGTATGAGGCACCAAGGTACCACGTTGGCCCAGAAGAAAAGGAAATGATTTAACAGAAAGACAGAGCAATCTTCTCCTTAAGAAACATTGGCCTTTAAAACCTAGAAGTGTGTTCAATGAAACCCCAGATTCACTTGAATATAGAATTGACAGTATACACTGGCGATCAGAGTTTGGATTTGATCTCCGATTAGTGCATAAAACAGGGAGGTAAATTTATATCTACACTGAAAGATGGGTGATATGCTCTTCCAGATTACCACTTGGGCAGCGAAGATGAAACTTTATCCTTTAGGACTTTAATTGCCCATCTGTATGTCCTTCAACTTTACTTCAGTTGCACTGCAATTACCCTTTGGAGCAATCATTGACATTCCCATTCATTCTATTTCAGAAAAACAAAACAATAAACACTTGCACGATACTTTTATATCTGCTTAAGTCTCATGCTGGTTGACAGCAACCGAAAGCTCGTCAGCTTTGCTGAAGCTGCTAAGGGTTGGTTCTCATGGATACCTGCTTTAAGCAAGTCCAACAAGTTTGCTTTGGCATTGCTTCTGAAACTCATGCATCACCACCAGCACTAGCACAACATTTAACACAATATCAAAACAGTTTTCGAAGCAAAGTCTGAGCCTGAGCCATATTTGTCTTTCCTGTTGTGTACATATACCTTTCTTCAGAAGGTCTTAACACCCTTTGTTTATATAGGTAGTTATAGACCGGTGAGCCTGACGTCAGTGGTAGGGAAGCTGCTGGAGAAGATACTGAGGGATAGGATCTATTCCCATTTGGAAGAAAATGGGCTTATCAGTGATAGGCAACATGGTTTTGTGCAAGGAAGGTCATGTCTTACCAACTTAATAGAATTCTTTGAGGAAGTGACAAAGTTGATTGATGAGGGAAGGGCTGTAGATGTCATATACATGGACTTCAGTAAGGCGTTTGATAAGGTTCCCCATGGTAGGCTGATGGAGAAAGTGAAGTCGCATGGGGTCCAGGGTGTACTAGCTAGATGGATAAAGAACTGGCTGGGCAACAGGAGACAGAGAGTAGCAGTGGAAGGGAGTTTCTCAAAATGGAGACGTGTGACCAGTGGTGTTCCACAGGGATCCGTGCTGGGATCACTGTTGTTTGTGATATACATAAATGATTTGGAGGAAAGTATAGGTGGTCTGATTAGCAAGTTTGCAGATGACACTAAGATTGGTGGAGTAGCAGATAGTGAAGGGGACTGTCAGAGAATACAGCAGAATATAGATAGATTGGAGAGTTGGACAGAGAAATGGCAGATGGAGTTCAATCAGGGCAAATGCGAGGTGATGCATTTTGGAAGATCCAATTCAAGAGTGAACTATACAGTAAATGGAAAAGTCCTGGGGAAAATTGATGTACAGAGAGATTTGGGTGTTCAGGTCCATTGTTCCCTGAAGGTGGCAACGCAGGTCAATAGAGTGGTCAAGAAGGCATACGGCATGCTTTCCTTCATCGGACGGGGTATTGAGTACAAGGGTTGGCAGGTCATGTTACAGTTGTATAAGACTTTGTTTCGGCCACATTTGGAATACTGCGTGCAGTTCTGGTCGCCACATTACCAAAAGGATGTAGATGCTTTGGAGAGGGTGCAGAGGAGGTTCACCAGGATGTTGCCTGGTATGGAGGGCGCTAGCTATGAAGAGAGGTTGAGTAGATTAGGATTATTTTCATTAGAAAGACGGAGGTTGAGGGGGGACCTGATTGAGGTGTACAAAATCATGAGAGGTATAGACAGGGTGGATAGCAAGAAGCTTTTTCCCAGAGTGGGGGATTCAAATACTCGGGGTCACGAGTTCAAAGTGAGAGGGGAAAGGTTTAGGGGGGATATGCATGGAAAGTTCTTTACGCAGAGGGTGGTGGGTGCCTGGAACGCGTTGCCAGCGGAGGTGGTAGATGCGAACACGATAGCATCTTTTAAGATGTATCTAGACAGATACATGAATGGGCAGGAAGCAAAGAGATACAGACCCTTAGAAAATAGGCGACATGTTTAGGTAGAGGATCTGGATCGGCGCAGGCTTGGAGGGCCGAAGGGCCTGTTCCTGTGCTGTAATTTTCTTTGTGCTTTGTTCTTTGTATATGCATTCATACTGTTAAGCTCCAGACATGTTATTCACTGCATGCTTTACTTTCTAAAATATCACATATAGCTGAGATGGTATGCACAGTAAGGTCAAGCACACCCTTTGTTTTTGTTTTAAAAACAAGAAATGCTGGAAATACTCAGCAGGTCTGGAAGCATCTGTGGACAGAGAAGCAGAGTTAATGTTTCGTGTCAGTGACCCTTCTTCGGAACTGGCAAATATTAGAAAAGTCAAAGGTTATAAGCAAGTAAAGCGGGGGTGGGGCAAGAGATAACAAAGGAGGTGTAGATTGGACAAGGCCCAGAATAGCTGACCAGAAGGTCATGGAGCAAAGGCAAACAATATGTTAATGGTGTGTTGAAAGACAAAGCATTAGTACAGATAGGGTGTTAACGGACTGAAAATTGAACAGCAGCAAATACAAACATGGAAAAAAAACAGTGGGTAAGCAACCTGAACAAACTAAGATGAAATAAAATAAACATACCAAAAAAATGTAAAAAAAAATAACTAAAAGTGAAAGTAAAATGAGGGCCCATCATGCTCTGAAATTATTGAACTCAATGTTCAGACCGGCAGGCTGTAGTGTGCCTAATCGGTAAATGAAATGCTGTTCCTCGAGCTTGCGTTGATGTTCACTGGAACACTGCAGCAATCCCAGGATAGAGATGTGAGCATGAGAGCAGGGGGGTGTGTTGAAATGGCAAGCAACCGGAAGCTCAGGGTCCTGCTTGCGGACTGAGCGAGGTGTTCCGCAAAGCGGTCACCCAGTCTGCATTTGGTCTCCCCAATGTAGAGGAGACCACATTGTGAGCAGCGAATACAGTATACTACATTGAAAGAAGTACAAGTAAATCAATGCTTCACCTGAAAGAAGTGTTTGGGGCCTGGGATAGTAAGGAGAGAGGAGGTAAATGGGCCGCATCCTGAGATCCACACTCAGTGCTATGCGCCGCCACATGTACACACTGGACCTCTCTCTCCATTTCTAATATTTGTCAGTTCCGAAGAAGGGTCACTGACCCGAAATGTTAACTCTGCTTCTCTCTCCACAGATGCTGCCAGACCTGCTGAGTATTTCCAGCATTACTTGTTTTTATTTCAGATTTCCAGCAGCCGCAGTATTTTGCTTTTATTTTAGTGTTTAATTCACTGCCACTTCTCTTCCAGGAATGCCTACCTTGAAGAAGTTCTGCTCTTCTCTCCGACGGGATTTTCGTTTGTCTCTTTTACCTTGTTCACCTTCATTGCTTTCTATTTCCCTCCTGGTGTTTGATAAAGTATCTACCAAAACTCATTTTCACAGCCACATCTCCTTCCTCAGCGACTGTCTCCAGCTCGGACTTATTCCACATAGATTCCAACTGCAATTTCACCCTTCATGTTTTGAATCCACCCAGGACTACAGGTATCTCCGAGAAATACAACGTTCCTCAGACTGCTACTCTAGCCGCTTCCTGAGATCCACACTCAGTGCCATGCGCCGCCACACGTACACACTGGACCTCTCTCTCCAGAAGCACCGCCTCACCTTATTTCAAAGCTGTTCTACTCCGCAGTTTCATTTCATCTTTCGTCTCATCCGACGCATTAGCAAAAAACATTTTTTCTTCCTTTCAGGTGTCAAGGAACGCAAGCTCCAGCAGCTGATGGAAACAAATGCTCCTCCAGATCCTCCTTCCGCTTCACTTCCCTCCGACCCCACCCCTTCTGATCTGACCCCTTGCTCTGTATTCACTATACCCTCTGACCTCCCCCTCTCTGATGCTGGACGTTTTGTACTCAGCAAAGGTCTCAGTTCTATCCCCTTACGTACCCACCTCAATGAATTTCGAGCTTGGCACGACATTGAGCTCTTCTTCCGTTGCCTCCGTCTCCGGGCTCACTTCTTTGACCAGGAGTCCACTCCCCGACCAACAGACCCATTCACCCGCCTCCAGCATTCTCCCTCCATCTGGACCCCTCCCCCTGGCCTCTTACCCGCTCTTGAACTTTTCATTGAAAATTGTCGGTGAGACATTGGTCATCTCAATTTCTCTGCCCCCCTCACTCACTCTAACCTGTCCCCCTCTGAACTTGAGGCACTCCATTCTCTCAGGTCTAACCCCAACATGGTCATCAAACCTGCAGACAAGGGTGGTGCTGTTGTATGGCGTACCAACCTCTACCTTGCAGAGGCTCAGCGCCAACTCACAGATACTTCTTCCTACCTCCCTCTGGTGCATGACCCCACCACCGAACATCAAGCTATTGTCCACAGGACTGTCATCGACCTCATTTCCTCTGGAGATCTTCCCTCTACAGCTTCCAACCTCATAGTCCCACAACCCCAGACAGCCCACTTCTACCTCCTTCCCAAAATCCACAAACGGGACTGTCCTGGCAGACCCATTGTTTCAGATTGTTCCTGCCCCACTGAACTTATTTCTTCCTATCTTGACTGTATCCTTTCTCCGCTGGTCCAGTCTCTTCCCACCTACATCCGTGACTCTTCTGACGCCCTACGTCATTTTGACAATTTCCAGTTTCCTGACCCCAACCGCCTCCTTTTCACTATGGACGTCCAATCTCTCTACACCTCCATGCCCCACCAGGACGGTTTGAGGGCTCTCCGCTTCTTCCTTGAGCAGAGGCCCAACCAGTCCACCACCACCCTCCTCTGCCTGGCTGAACTTGTTCTCACATTGAACAACTTCTCCTTCAACTCGACTCACTTCCTTCAAGTAAAAGGTGTTGCTATGGGTACCCACATGGGTCCTAGTTATGCCTGTCTTTTTTTGGGATATGTCGAGCATTCTTTGTTCCTGCTGAGTACTTCCAGCATTTCTTGTTTTTATTTCAGATTTCCAGCATCCGCAGTATTTTGCTTTTATCTTTGTTTTGTTTTCATGTTTTCAAGTTGAATCACACTGCTTACATTGGAATTATAAGAAAGAAAATGGCATGGCATATTGGTCAGGACATTAGGGATAACTCCTGCTTTGGGATCTTTTGCATGAGAGGGCACACAGGATCTCAGTTTGACATCTCATCTGAAAGACAGCACCTCCAATTGCACAGCACTCCACAATTATACTATATACAGCTATTGGGTTTGAATGTTGAATTGAAACAAAAGACCTAATAATAACTATGGATTATGGAGCAGAAAGATCCAGGTTTAATTTCTGCAATCTCAGTCAGATTAAAATCATTTCAGTACCTCCAGGTTTAAAAAGGGAAAGAAGCAGCCAGTATTCCTATTCCTGTTTATAATAAAATGGCACGGCCAGCTGAGCCATGCACATATGTAGGCATGCTGTCTTTTTATAACTCTCATCAACAAAGCTCTAAGTTAAAAAGAAAGTTTGAATTTGCATTTATCTAGCACCTTCAATCTCCTTGAGACATCCCAAAGCACTTTACAGACAATGAAGTACTTCTGAAGTGATAATGTAGGAAACGTGGCAGCAATTCATGCACAGCAAGCTCCCACAAACTGCAATGTGATAATGCCCAGAAAAGCTCTGGTTGGTTGAGGGATAAATATTGGCCAGGACACCAGGGAGAACTCTTGCTCTGGGATCAACCTGAGAGGGCAGACGGGCCCTCAGTTTATTACCTCATATGAAAGACAACACAGCACTCCCTTAGTACTGCACTGGAGTATCAACGTGGACTTTGTGCTCAAGACTCTGGAGCAGGACTTGTACCCACCACCTTCTGACTCAGAGAGAAGAGTGCGCCTAATGAGCCACTCTAATACTGAAGTTAACTGAAGGGATAGAGGGGTGGACGGGAGTCACCCATAGCTCAGTCATCAAATGTTATATTACAGTCAAGTCTTTTTCCTCGCAAACTGAGAACAGTATTTTTAGTCAGTTGTGTCCAACAGAGGCAGAAACCCATCATCAAATCTAGACCAAGTGACTGAATATACATCTGCAGTAGTTTCTGTTTCCTTAATATGTAGTGCACACACTTTCCCCACAGAGACACATTTACTCAAGTCTAGAGGCCTAGGAGGAGATGAACATATCAAACCTCAAGGGCTCCAAACAGACACCAGATTACTGCTGCAGCTATACCCTCTATCACCCTCTATAAAAACAAAGGTGACCGCGGTGACTGCAACAACTACCGTGGAATCTCCCTGCTCAGCATAGTGGGGAAAGTCTTTGCTCGAGTCGCTCTGAACAGGCTCCAGAAGCTGGCCGAGCGCGTCTACCCTGAGGCACAGTGTGGCTTTCGTGCAGAGAGATCGACTATTGACATGCTGTTCTCCCTTCGTCAGATACAGGAGAAATGCCGTGAACAACAGATGCCCCTCTACATTGCTTTCATTGATCTCACCAAAGCCTTTGACCTCGTCAGCAGACGTGGTCTCTTCAGACTACTAGAAAAGATCGGATGTCCACCAAAGCTACTAAGTATCATCACCTCATTCCATGACAATATGAAAGGCACAATTCAACATGGTGGCTCCTCATCAGAGCCCTTTCCTATCCTGAGTGGTGTGAAACAGGGCTGTGTTCTCGCACCCACACTTTTTGGGATTTTCTTCTCCCTGCTGCTTTCACATGCGTTCAAATCCTCTGAAGAAGGAATTTTCCTCCACACAAGATCAGGGGGCAGGTTGTTCAACCTAGCCCGTCTAAGAGCGAAGTCCAAAGTACGGAAAGTCCTCATCAGAGAACTCCTCTTTGCTGACGATGCTGCTTTAACATCTCACACTGAAGAATGCCTGCAGAGTCTCATCGACAGGTTTGCGTCTGCCTGCAATGAATTTGGCCTAACCATCAGCCTCAAGAAAACGAACATCATGGGGCAGGATGTCAGAAATGCTCCATCCATCAATATTGGCGACCACGCTCTGGAAGTGGTTCAAGAGTTCACCTACCTAGGCTCAACTATCACCAGTAACCTGTCTCTAGATGCAGAAATCAACAAGCGCATGGGTAAGGCTTCCACTGCTATGTTCAGACTGGCCAAGAGAGTGTGGGAAAATGGCGCACTGACACGGAACACAAAAGTCCGAGTGTATCAGGCCTGTGTCCTCAGTACCTTGCTCTACGGCAGTGAGGCCTGGACAACGTATGCCAGCCAAGAGCGACGTCTCAATTCATTCCATCTTCGCTGCCTTCGGAGAATACTTGGCATCAGGTGGCAGGACTATATCTCCAACACAGAAGTCCTTGAAGCGGCCAACATCCCCAGCTTATACACACTACTGAGTCAGCGGCGCTTGAGATGGCTTGGCCATGTGAGCCGCATGGAAGATGGCAGGATCCCCAAAGACACATTGTACAGCGAGCTCGCCACTGGTATCAGACCCACCGGCCGTCCATGTCTCCGTTATAAAGACGTCTGCAAACGCGACATGAAATCGTGTGACATTGATCACAAGTCGTGGGAGTCAGTTGCCAGCATTCGCCAGAGCTGGCGGGCAGCCATAAAGACAGGGCTAAATTGTGGCGAGTCGAAGAGACTTAGTAGTTGGCAGGAAAAAAGACAGAGGCGCAAGGGGAGAGCCAACTGTGCAACAGCCCCAACAAACAAATTTCTCTGCAGCACCTGTGGAAGAGCCTGTTACTCCAGAATTGGCCTTTATAGCCACTCCAGGCGCTGCTTCACAAACCACTGACCACCTCCAGGCGCGTATCCATTGTCTCTCGAGATAAGGAGGCCCAAAGAAAGATAGAACTATGTAGCTTAACAGCAGAGAGTTAAGGTGTTGGAACATCCGTCGCTGTGCCTCGTGGGATCCTCATGAACCTATAAGGCTGATTTTAAGTCCTTCCCCACCCAGTATGTCGTTGCTAGCGGGAGTTTAAGATGCCAGGGGGAGGGGTGGGGAAGGACTTAAAATCAGCCTTATAGGTTCAATAATTGCCAATATATGAATCTAAAAGTCAATAAAATCCTAGATTTGTCCATAGATCCACACTGCCTGCCTTCTTCATGAGATCTCATGAGGCACAGCGATGGATGTTCCACCAGCCACCAAAAATAGGAAGAGCTGAGCGTTTCAACTGACCAAGTGACGCCACCGAAAACTGTTTCATTTTCATGGACGAGACTGCAGGGTAGGTTTTCAGTAAACATTCCACACCTGACTGGTTTACTGCTAGTTGGAGGGAGAAGATTGCTTAGCAATTGCAGCATACGAGCGTACAAACACACAAATTAGGAGAGGTAGGCCATTCGGCCCCTCAAGCCTGCTCCGCCATTTAATAAGATCATGGCTGATCTGTTTTAAATTCCACACTCCCATCCACCCTCAATAATCTTTGATGCCTTTGCCTAACAAGAATCTATCTACCTCTGCCTTAAAAATATTCAATGATCCCGCCTCCACCACCTTCTGAGGCAGAGAATTCCAAAGTCGCACAACCCTCTGAGAGAAAAAATTTCTCCTCATCTCTGTCATAAAAGGGCGACCCCTAATTTTAAAACAGTGCCCCCTAGTTCTGGACTCACTCACAAAAGGAAACATCTTTTCCACTTCAATCAAGTCTCCCCTCACTCTTCTAAACTCCAGTGAAAACAAGCCAAGTATGTCCAATCTTTCCTCATAAGACAACCTGTTCATTCCAGGTATCAGTCTAGTAAACCTCTTCTGAACCGCCTCCAACGCTTTCACATCATTCCTTAAATAAGGAGACCAAAACTTCACACAGTATTCAAGATGTGGTCTCACCAATGCCCCGGATAACTGAAGCATAACATCCTCACTTTTATTTTCAATTCCTCTCGTAATAAAGGATAGCATTCCATTCGTCTTCTTTTTTATTTGCTGTACCTGCATATAAACTTGTTGTGACTCGTACACTGGAACACCTAGATCCCTCTGCACCCTGGAATTCTGCAGTCCTTCTCCATTTAAGTAATACTCTGCTTTTTTATTCTTCCTACCAAAGTGAAGAGCTTCACATTTTCCCACATTATACTGCCAGACTTTTGCCCACTCACTCAACCTATCTATATTGGTCTGCAACCTCCTTATGTCCTCTTCACAACATATTTTTCTACCTATCTTTGTGTCATGTGCAAATTTAGCTACCATGCCATCGTGCCCCTCAACTAAGTCATTGATATGAATTGTAAAAAGCTGAGGCCCCAGCACAGACCCCTGCGGGACTCCACTCATCACATCCTGCCAATCAGAAAAGGACCATTTATGCATACTCTCTGTTTTCTGCCAGCCAGCCAATCTTCTATCCATGTTACCCCCTACACCATGAGCTCCTACTTTGTGCAATAACCTTTTATGGGGCACCTTGTCAAATGCCTTCTGGAAATCCAAGTACAGTACGTCAATAGAGTCCCCTTTATCCACAGTGCATGTTACTCCATTTAATGGAGCTGCAGCTGCTTAAATGACAAAATCAAAGGAAATTTGGGAACACATAAAGAAACTAAAATGGCAGAGGAGGAGCAGCACCTGGGACTTTAGCTGCGGCAAGAGTACCCAGATTCTCAGACAGTTGCATCAATCTACTGTAAGCTGAGATAAATACGATGAAACACCAGTTCCTCAGCGTTCAAGAAAGGAAGTCATAGAAGGGGGTGTTGCAGACTTTATGAAGTGAGATGACTTAGACTGTCCAACCTCCACTGTCCCATGCACTGCTACATAGTGCATAAAAATGTTTAATAAAGATTGGAAAGATTGGCCAAGATACCTGAAGGGACTAGTTTCCTTGAGCATCTTGAAAAACTGTTGGCTACCAGAATAATCTCCATTGCCATCCTATCTGTAACTAATGAATGATTAGTATGATGAAATTTCACAACGGTCCTCAATCCCCACACATGCACCACTCCAGCGAGTCAACTCTTAGTTACTGGGAGCAAGGACCAGAGTATAAAAATTAGAGGTCTTGATGCTGTACAATACTTGAAAGTACTATCCAAACGCAAAGGATTCAGACAGTTCACTGAAGTTAAATGTAGTGGCAAGAAGGAAAAGTTGATCCATAATCGGCGGCAGCAAGCAGCTATGGAGGGGGAAATGGTTCACCTTAGAACACTGTTAACAATTGTTACAAGAATTGAAAGGAGATTCTACATTTTCCTTAAAAGGTAGGACATTACTTTATGAACAGCTGATCCATTACAAACCTGTGCTTGGTAGCTGGTCTACTTTCCCATTTCCTGCTGGTAGCCAAGTAACTTTAAAGCTTTTCCCTTGTGAAGAAAAAAAAACTTGCATTTATATAGCACCCTTCACAACCACAGAACATCCAAAGTGTTTTACAGCCAATTAAGTAGTTTTCAAGTGTAATCACAATTCAATTTAACAGAAAAGTCAAGGCTGCTGATTCTTCTTTCCAATAGTAGTTGAAGTGTTCACTTAGTCACTGTTGCTGTTTCTTTGGTGCCATTGTATTCTGTCAGAACTAGATTTGAGAAGAAAGAAAAAAGCAGCTGCTTTCAAAGTCACTGGGCTCTGCTTTTATTGTGAGAGAAAAATTAAAACTAAATTCTATAATCCTTGTTTGCAAAATGGGTGTGTGTTTTTGTGAAATGTAGCAAGATGCTGTGCCCTACCGTGGACATGGAGAACTGATGAAGGGTCACTGACCTAAAATGTTAACTCTACTTCTCTCTCAACAGATGCTGCCAGATCTGCTGAGCAATTCCAGCATTTCTTGTTTTTATTTCAGATTTCCAGCATCTGCAGTATTTTGCTTTTCGTTCACATTGTGAACTTGACACATTGTATTGATGAAGTCAAACAACTGGAAGCTTTTGCTACCATTAACATCAAGTGCCCAAGGAAAGTTGGCAAACACACACTCAAGGTTAGGATTGACACCGGAACTACCTCAGCTACACGTAGGACAAAAGGTCAGGGTCATAAACCCCATAACGAGAACATTTTTGCCTGCAGAGGTATCCAAAGTATGCCGTGAGCCTAGGTCCTACAAGATTCCAACATCTAGCGGAGAGGTGTTGAGAAGGAACCGAAGCCAACGAAGGGAAATGTGCAATTCTCCAATTGTGGACTTGGAAGACTACACTCTGATGATGAGGATACGACAGAACAACAGGACAACAACCAACACATTGACAAATGCCTGCAAGCCAAAAATAGCCAAGGGTGAAATCCACATCCCCAGAATGTTATACCATAACCAGATCTGGAAGAATTGTCAAACCACTGAAACGATATATGGACTTTTAAGCATCTACACTTGTAAATTTCACAATCCTTATCATTATACCTATGAATGTTATAATCTATATCCCATATAACTACTTTTGATGTTATCTAATTTTATGTGTTTTTACTTGTAACCTACGAGACTTATCTTTGTTGCATGATTACCTTATGAGTGATGTCCCTTTAATAGCTCAGTATGCTAATGAGCTAAGTACCAGGATGTAGTCTAGTGACTACAAGCCAGGGTCACTCTGCAAGCTCCCGGAGGAAGGTTCTGTAAATAGTTTGCTCTGTACTGTACATACTAGTTTAGTTTTTAATAAACCTGTTTGAGATCTTCAATGAATTGGACTCCATGCATCTCATTTATGTTGCATCAGACAACATAAAGAACTCAGTACACAACCCTGTGGGAGTGGCAGTGGCTCTATGGAGGGAGGACAGCATTCGACCTGTCACCACTGCTACCTTGCCACTCCCCTTGTAGTTGCCTTTCAGCCAGCCAGCTCAGACTGCTGCCACCCATGCCGAGGTGTGCAGTCCAAAATCAGGCCTTTAAAGCCCAGAGCAGCACAAGGCCATCTACAGTCTCCTCCACTGAAAGACAGAAGCCTTCCACCAACCATGCTGCAACCACTCAGGTAGCATGGCGTACAAGCATTAGGACAGGCAAAGTCAGTTGGAAGAAAGGCACAAGGGGAATGCACAAGGGTGATTAGTTGACTTTTTTACGGAAGATTGGATAGTTTGATTTGTAAAGTCAGTTTGCAATATTTGTTTTGGGCTGGTTTTTATTTCAGCATTGTGACCAAGAGTATGGTGTGATGGTCAGTAGCAGAAGGAAGGTAAGGTGAGGGAGTGTTGGTGAATGGGGAAATTGGGATTGAGTTCACTGCTGCCAACGTCAGATGAATCATTCTTGGACAATGCGGCCAGAAAGGGGATGTTTTGTTTGCCTCCTCCCTTCCTGTTCTTGCTCGTCCTACTGTTCCTCTTCCTCCTCCTCCTCTTCCTTCTCCTCAACTGCTCACTGAATACCTGGTGGCAAGGACTGTGCCTTCATGTTGGTGAAATTGTGCAGTATGCAGCAGACCACACCAAATCCTGGCACATGGTCTGGAGAGTACTATAGGGCTCCTGGAATTGTTTAGGCTGGTCTGCTGGATCACATGTTGTGTTATATGCATGCTGCCTATGTGTCTATGGGTTGCGCACTGGAGCGATCAGCCTAATGGTCAGCAGATAGCCCTTGTCCTCTAGTAGCCACCCTCTAGTTTGTCGTGGTGATTCAAATGCAGATGGCACAGCAGACTACCACAGAATGAAGACATCATGATTGCTGCCAGGAAACCGAGCATTAACCTCCATGATGCTCTGAGTATGATCACACACCAGCTTGACATTGAGGGAGTAGAATCCCTTCCACTCCCCTGCTCTTTCCTCATAGCCCTATAGTTTTTTCCCATTAAAGTATTTATCCAATTTTGTTTTAATGTTGCTATGAAGCTGCTTCCAGCACCCTTTCAGTCAGTGCATTCCAGATGATAATAGCTCACTGTGTAAAAGAAAAATTTCCTCATCTCCCCTCTGGGCCTTTTGCTAATCACCTTGAATCTATGACCTCAGTTACCGATCCTTCTGGCACTGAAAATAGTTTCTCCTTATTTACTCTGTCAAAATCATTCACGATTTTGGACACGTCTACCAAATCTCCCCTTACCTTCTCTGCTCTAAGGTGAACCGCAGCTTCTTCAGTCTCTCTACATAACTGAAGTCCCTCATCCGTGATACTACACCATGAACTGCAGCGGTTTAAATAGGCAGCTCACTACCACTTTCTCAAGGGTAATTAGGGGTGGACAATAAATGCTGGCCTAGCCAGCAATGCCCACATCTCATGAACGAATAAAAAAAATTTCAAGTAAATCTTTTGTGTACCACCTCCAAGGCTTCTGTGTCTTTCCTAAAGCATGGTACCCAGAATTGAACACAATACTCCAGCTGAGGCCGAACCACTGTTTTATAAAGTTTAAGCATAACTTCCTTACATTTGTGCTCAATTCCTCTATTAATAATGTCAAGGATCCTTTATGCTATTTCAATAGCTTTCTCAACTTGTCCAACCACCTTCAAAGATTTGTGTAAATAAAGCCCGAGGTCTCTCATTGTCACAAGGCGAGCCGCCTTAAACAGTGTTCAAATCACACGCAGCTTCCACAGTGCGGACTGCGACACCGACCACTCCCTGGTGTGCAGCAAGGTTAGACTCAGACCAAAGAAGTTGCATCATTCCAAGCAGAAGGGCCACCCGCGCATCAACACGAGCAGAATTTCTCACCCACAGCTGTTACAAAAATTTCTAAATTCACTTGTAACAGCCCTTCAAAACACTCCCACAGGGGATGCTGAGACCAAGTGGGCCCACATCAGAGACGCCATCTATGAGTCAGCTTTGACCACCTACGGCAAAAGTGCGAAGAGAAATGCAGACTGGTTTCAATCTCATAATGAAGAGCTGGAACCTGTCATAGCCGCTAAGCGCATTGCACTTTTGAACTACAAGAAAGCCCCCAGCGATTTAACATCCGCAGCACTTAAAGCAGCCAGAAGTACTGCACAAAGAACAGCTAGGCGTTGCGCAAACGACTACTGGCAACACCTATGCAGTCATATTCAGCTGGCCTCAGACACCGGAAACATCAGAGGAATGTATGATGGCATGAAGAGAGCTCTTGGGCCAACCATCAAGAAGATCACCCCCCTCAAATCTAAATCGGGGGACATAATCACTGACCAACGCAAACAGATGGACCGCTGGGTTGAGCACTACCTAGAACTGTACTCCAGGGAGAATGCTGTCACTGAGACTGCCCTCAATGCAGCCCAGCCTCTACCAGTCATGGATGAGCTGGACATACAGCCAACCAAATCGGAACTCAGTGATGCCATTGATTCCCTAGCCAGCGGAAAAGCCCCTGGGAAGGACAGCATTACCCCTGAAATAATCAAGAGTGCCAAGCCTGCTATACTCTCAGCACTACATGAACTGCTATGCCTGTGCTGGGACGAGGGAGCAGTACCCCAGGACATGCGCGATGCCAACATCATCACCCTCTATAAAAACAAAGGTGACCGCGGTGACTGCAACAACTACCGTGGAATCTCCCTGCTCAGCATAGTGGGGAAAGTCTTTGCTCGAGTCGCTCTGAACAGGCTCCAGAAGCTGGCCGAGCGCGTCTACCCTGAGGCACAGTGTGGCTTTCGTGCAGAGAGATCGACTATTGACATGCTGTTCTCCCTTCGTCAGATACAGGAGAAATGCCGTGAACAACAGATGCCCCTCTACATTGCTTTCATTGATCTCACCAAAGCCTTTGACCTCGTCAGCAGACGTGGTCTCTTCAGACTACTAGAAAAGATCGGATGTCCACCAAAGCTACTAAGTATCATCACCTCATTCCATGACAATATGAAAGGCACAATTCAACATGGTGGCTCCTCATCAGAGCCCTTTCCTATCCTGAGTGGTGTGAAACAGGGCTGTGTTCTCGCACCCACACTTTTTGGGATTTTCTTCTCCCTGCTGCTTTCACATGCGTTCAAATCCTCTGAAGAAGGAATTTTCCTCCACACAAGATCAGGGGGCAGGTTGTTCAACCTTGCCCGTCGAAGAGCGAAGTCCAAAGTACGGAAAGTCCTCATCAGGGAACTCCTCTTTGCTGACGATGCTGCTTTAACATCTCACACTGAAGAATGCCTGCAGAGTCTCATCGACAGGTTTGCGTCTGCCTGCAATGAATTTGGCCTAACCATCAGCCTCAAGAAAACGAACATCATGGGGCAGGATGTCAGAAATGCTCCATCCATCAATATTGGCGACCACGCTCTGGAAGTGGTTCAAGAGTTCACCTACCTAGGCTCAACTATCACCAGTAACCTGTCTCTAGATGCAGAAATCAACAAGCGCATGGGTAAGGCTTCCACTGCTATGTTCAGACTGGCCAAGAGAGTGTGGGAAAATGGCGCACTGACACGGAACACAAAAGTCCGAGTGTATCAGGCCTGTGTCCTCAGTACCTTGCTCTACGGCAGCGAGGCCTGGACAACGTATGCCAGCCAAGAGCGACGTCTCAATTCATTCCATCTTCGCTGCCTTCGGAGAATACTTGGCATCAGGTGGCAGGACTATATCTCCAACACAGAAGTCCTTGAAGCGGCCAACATCCCCAGCTTATACACACTACTGAGTCAGCGGCGCTTGAGATGGCTTGGCCATGTGAGCCGCATGGAAGATGGCAGGATCCCCAAAGACACATTGTACAGCGAGCTCGCCACTGGTATCAGACCCACCGGCCGTCCATGTCTCCGTTATAAAGACGTCTGCAAACGCGACATGAAATCGTGTGACATTGATCACAAGTCGTGGGAGTCAGTTGCCAGCATTCGCCAGAGCTGGCGGGCAGCCATAAAGACAGGGCTAAATTGTGGCGAGTCGAAGAGACTTAGTAGTTGGCAGGAAAAAAGACAGAGGCGCAAGGGGAGAGCCAACTGTGCAACAGCCCCAACAAACAAATTTCTCTGCAGCACCTGTGGAAGAGCCTGTCACTCCAGAATTGGCCTTTATAGCCACTCCAGGCGCTGCTTCACAAACCACTGACCACCTCCAGGCGCGTATCCATTGTCTCTCGAGATAAGGAGGCCCAAAAGAAGAAGAAGAACTCCAGCTGAGGCCGAACCACTGTTTTATAAAGTTTAAGCATAACTTCCTTACATTTGTGCTCAATTCCTCTATTAATAATGTCAAGGATCCTTTATGCTATTTCAATAGCTTTCTCAACTTGTCCAACCACCTTCAAAGATTTGTGTAAATAAAGCCCGAGGTCTCTCTATTCCTACACTACTTTGGAATTGTTTTAGTTTATATTGCCTCTCCTCATCCTTCCTACCAAAATACATCATTTCACACTTCTCTGTGTTAAATTTAATCTGCCTATTTTACCAGTCTATCTATGTCCTCCTGAAGAATGTAGCTGTCCGCCCCATTGTTTAGTGCATTTCTCAGTTTTGTGTCATTAGCAAATTTTGAAAAAGTGGCCTGTATACCCAAGTCCAGGTTATCAACGGATATCAAAAAGAGCAGCGTCTCAACACTCACCCCTGGGGAAAACCACTGTAGATTTTCCTCCAGTTTGACATACAACTGTTCACCATTACTCTCTGCTTTCTGGCCCTTAGCCAATTGTTTTTTATTTATTCATGGGATGTGGATGCCCCTCGCAAGGCCAGTATTTATTGCCCATTCCTAACTGCCCTTGAGAAGGTGGTGGTGAGCTGCCTCCTTGAGCCACTACAGTCCATGTGGTGCAGGTACACCCACAGTGCTGTTAGAGAGGGAGTTCCAGAAGTTTGGCTCAGCAATGCTGAAGGAACGGCGATACAGTTACAAATCAGGATGGTGTGTGACTTAAAGAGGAACTTGCATTTAGTGGCATTCCCACACATCTGCTGCCCTTGTTCGTCTAGGTGGCAGAGGTCCCGGGTTTGGAAGGTGCTGTCGAAGCATCCTTGAAAAGTTGCTGCAGTGCATCTTGTAGATGGTACACACTGCTGCCACTGTGCACTGGGGTGGGTGGAGGGAGTGAATGTTTACTGGTGGATGAACTGCCAATCAAGTGGGTTGCTTTGTTTGTCCTGGATGATGTTGAGCTTCCTGAGTGTTTTTGGAGCTGCACCCATCCAGTCAAGTGGACAGTATTCCAACACACTCCTGACTTGTGCCTTGTATGTTTGGCACTTGTGTGGTGCGAATGTTACTTTTGTAACCGTGCCGTCAGTGTCCCTTTAATCCATGGTCTTTAATTTTGCTAACAAGTCTGTTATGTGGTACTTTGTCAAATACCTTAGAAAGTGCATATACATAACATCAACCATATTATCATTAACCCTCTCCATTACTTCTTGAAAAAAACTTGATCAAGTTACTTAAACACGTTTTGCCTTTAAGAAATCCATAATGGATTTCATTTATTAGCCCATACTTTCCCAAATACCAATAAATTTTGACCAGATTATCTGTTTTCATGATATCAGTTAAGCAGCAAATGTTGACCAGGACAGCTGTCCCGCTCTTCTTCAAATTATGTTGTGGGATCTTTCATATCCACCTGAGAGGGAAGATGGGCGTAGGGGGGTGGTGTAGTTTAACATCTCATCCAAAAGGCAGCATCAACAACAGTGTAGAAAGCCTTCTTTGCTTCACTAAAATGTCAATCTAGATTATGTGTAGAAGTCTCGGGAATGGCTGTTGAGTCCGAAATGTTTTGACTCAGAGGTATGGGAATGCGACCATGACGTCACAGCTAAAAAGCCATCTACAATAACAAACTTTCCCTGACTACTATGAGACAGCTGTTTTTGAACCCTCCATGTTAAACAATAGCAACACTGTGATGATTATCCACTTATATGAACACGCCTTGGTTGGTTGCACATAGCTACCGTTCAGAGTCCCACCACACCTTGAAAAAAGGTGCGGTTAGTTAAATGACTATTGTGAAACAGTTTTCATATTTGTAATTTGAGCATCTTGTGTAGAAGCATGGAAGTAAGAAAAACAAAACGTGCAATAATTAGAACAGCCAGTACAAAAACAAAACTTTGTTGTGCATTTTTAAGAAGTTGAATACTGTAGGCTCAATTAAAGGCTATAGTATAGCTATAGTATAGACCCGAATCCGACCAAGCATGTGTTGGGTTCGGGTCGGGTCGGGTCTATATTCTGTGTCCAGCATTCGGGCTTCGATCGGGGTTGAGCTGGACTGTACTGTTTTGTTTTGATATGTTTGATATTTTTGGGTCGGGTTGGGCATGAGAAAAAATTAAAGGACTTGGGCCCGGGTCGGGTTCGGTTGGCTGTTGTCGGGTCGGGCCAGGGTTGGGTTTTAATTTTATACCCAAGCCAGGCTTTAGCCTCAACACTAAACCCCTCTCCGCCCCAGGACGAGCAGGAGGAGGTCAGACTGGGGTTAAATAGTGAAATACGTGTAACCCGACCCCAACACGTTGGGTTCACACCTGCCATCATTGTTACACCAGCAAGTGTGTCCAAGTGTCACGCCATGGAGAGGCAGTAAGCTTATTAACATATTTAACACATTAATGAGTCAAAGAACTCGGCAGTGGAAGAGAAGCATTAGCTACTGGCTCCCCAAGGTAACTGGCTCTTTCAGCACTATTGTGGGCCAGAAGGAGAAAGAATACAACCCCCCCCCCACCCCCACCCGACCTCAGGACCCCTCAAGGAAGCCTCAGGTGTGTCCCAACCCCAATCTCCAGCTTACCCCACTCTAACCCAAACCAAGGCACCCATCCACTTCCCTAATTGGTGACAGGAGCTGGAGCTTCCTTGGCCCCTCCCAATTGCTGACCCCCCATCCCAATTTCCGATCATTAACCCCTGCTCCCAGTAGAGAGCTAGGTGATTGTAGGTTCAAGTCCCACTTTAGAGATTTGACCACTTAGTCTAGGCTGAGGCTTCATTGCAGCATTGAGGGAGTAGTGCACTGCCAACTTTCAGTTGAGAAATTGAACCGAGGCTCTAGCTGCCCTCTCAGGTAGCTGTAGAAGATCCCCAGGCACTATTCGCAGAACAGGGGAGTTCTCCCCATTGTCCTGGTCAATATCTATCCCAAAAACAAAATTACCAACTATGGTCATTACCTGAGTGCTCTTCGTGGGACCTAGCTGTGTGCAAATTGACGACCATGTTTCCCTACATTACGACAGCATTATAATTCCCACATTCCAAACTTTTCTGTGTAGGGTACACTCACAGAGGCTCACTACAAATACTGACACAGACCCAGAGAGCCCCTTCAAATATTGACACACTCAATAACGGGAAGCAAGGAACACTCTCCACTGGATGGAGTCATACCAAGCACAAAGGAAGATGATTATGGTTGTTGGACTGCAATCATCTCAATCCCATGACAATGCTGCAGGAGTTCCTCAGCATACTATCCTAGGTCCAACCCTGTTCAGCTGATTCATCAATGACCATCCCTCAAGCATAAGGCCAGAATGGAGATGTTCGCTAATGATTTCACAGTGCCCAGTACCATTCGTAACTCCTCAGATACTGAAGCAGTTCATGCCCACATGCAGCAAGACTTGGTCAACATCCAGGCTTGGGCAGATAAGTGGCAGGAAATGTCCATCTCCAACAAGAGAGAATCTAGCCATCTCCCGTTGACATTCAATGGCACTACCATTGCTGAATCCCCCACCATCAACATCCTGGAGGTTACCATTGATCAGATACTGAACTGCACCAGCCAGTTAAGATACTGTGGCTAAAAGACCAGGTCAAAGGCTGGGAATTCTGCCATAAGTCACCATCTCCGGACTGCCCAAAGACTTTCCACCATCTACAAGCCACTTGCCTGGATGAGTGCAGCTCCAACAATACTCTCGAAGCTCAATACGATCCAAGACAAAGCAGCCCGCTTGATCGGCACCCCATCTACTACCTTCAACATTCACTCCCTCCACCACCAGTGTTCAGTGGCAGCAGTGTGTACCATTTACAAAATGCACTGCAGTAAATCACCAAGGCTGCTTCGATAGCACCTTCCAGATCCGTGACCTCTACCACCTAGAACAAGGGCTGAAGATGCATGGGAGCCTCACAACCTGCAAGTTCCCCTCTAAGATACACACCTGATCAGAGACACCAGCAGAGGATAAAAGAGAAAGAGAGAGACAGAGTGGGAGAGTAATGCGGACCTGATCGGTGTATTTTCAGGAAAGCAAGGAGTGACATCAGAGGACTGATTGGTTCGAAAGTATTTTTTTTTTAAACCTAGGGCAGTGATTTAAACTAGGACCAGGAAACTATAAAGTACTGTATTAATTTACAGCTCAGGTAGCTAAACTAATTGATAAAATTTCAATTGGGGTAAGTATAACAGTAAGGGAATTAATAAGAGTATTAACACAGAGCAGGTCTAGAGGCATTAATTAAAATTAATAGTTTAAACAAGGTACTAACTAGATTCTAAAAGAGGGAATATAGATTATTTTTTAGATCATGGATGGGCAGCAGATGGAGACTTGTTGCTTGCAATTCCTGCACCATGTGCGAACTCCAGGACACTTCATGTGTCTTGGGGGAACCACATGGGTAGGAAGTGTCTCCAGTTGCTTGAGCTTGAGCACAGGATTTCAAGCTTATGGGGCAGCTGGTATCACTGCGAAGCATCAGGGAGCAGGAGAGTTTTCTGGATTGTACATTGCAGGAGGTGATCACCACGCAGGCAGTAAGAGTTCAGGATACTAGGTGGGTCATCCTGAAGAATAGGAAGAGACGCAGGAGTCTTCAGGGTGTGTGCCACTCTCAAACCAGTACTCAAATTTTGAGACTGTTATGAGTGATCACCTTGAAGGAGTGCAGTCCAAACCATGACACAAATGGGCATGGGACTGCACAGAAGAGAACAGCAAAGAACAGAAATGGAGTCGTATGGGAGATTCCGTAGTTAGGTGGACAGACAGGCATTTCTGTAACTGTCATCGTGACTCCTGCATGGTGTGTTACCTCCCTGGTGCCGGGGTAAAGAACATGACAGAGAGGGTGCAGAATATTCTGCATGGGGAAGGAGTGAGCCAGAAGTTGAAGTACACAACAGTACCAATGGCATAGAGAGAGCAGGTGTTGAGGTCCTACAATCAGATTTTCAGGTACTAGGGAGGAGGTTAGAGAGTAGGACCTCAAAGGTGGTAATCTCTGGATTACTTCCAGTGTCATGTGCTTTGGGGGTAGAAATAGGAAGATAGGAAGGATCAATGCATGGCTTGAAGCATGGTGCAGGAAGAAGGGCTTCTGATTCTTGGAACTTTGGGACCTGTTCTGTGATAGGAGCCACCTAAATAAAAGGGACAGGTTGCACCTCAACAGGACTGGTACCAATATCCTCGCGGGGAGGTTCACTAGTGTGGTTGGGGAGGATAAGCTAAATTCGGAGGGGGATGGGTATCAGCATATAGAAGTAGAAAAGAGGAATAAGGAGCATAAAGGAGTGTGAGTGTTGGATAATACTAGAGAAGGAAATAGTTCCATATTAGATAGAAACAAACTAAGAAGGACTATGAGGAATACAAAGTCAGGTTTACAGTGCATGGAGTGTGCCGAATAAGACTGATGACCTACAAGCACAAATATGATGTAGTGGCAATAATGGAAACATAGTTTAAAAATGCTGAGGACTAAGTGCTTAATATTCAAGGATGTAAAGTGTTCAGAAAAGATAGGGAAGGATAAAAGGGAGGTAGAGTGGAAGTACTGATTAGGGAAAACATTGTAGTATTGGAACGGGAGTATGTCCTTGAGGGGTCAAGAACAGAATCTATCTGGTTAGGGTTGAGAAGTAAAAAGTGAATGGTCACGTTACTGGGGGTATTCTATACGCTTCCATAGTGAGAGAGAGAAAGAGAGAGAGAGAGAGAGATAGATGAGCAAATATGCAGGAAATCACAGTGATGTGCAAGAACTATAGTGTGATGATATTGGAGGACTTTAATTACCCAAATATCGATTGGAATAATGTTAAAGGGTAAGGAGGGGAGGAATTTCTGAAATGTGTTCAGGAGAACTTCCTTGGCCAGAATGTTCTCAGTCCAAATAAGGATACACTGATGGACCTGGTTTTGGGAAATGAGGTGGGCCAAAGGACCAAGTATCTGTGGGAGAACATGTGGGTAAGAGTGATCATTGTATCATAAGGTTTAGATTAGCAATGGAGAAGAGCCAGGAACAATCTAAAATAGAACTTCTGAATTGGAAGAGGGCTAACTTCAATGGGATGAGAAGGGACCTAGTCAAGATAAAATGGAACCGAAGATTGCCGGGGAAAATTATAATGGAACAATAGGTGATCTTTAAAGAGGAGATGTTTCAGGTACAGGCTAGGTACATTCCAACAAGGTGAAAGGTAAAGGAACCAAATGCATGGCTCCTTGGATGATGAGGGAGATAAGGAATATGATGAAACTAAAAAAATAGGGTGTGGGCTGCATGTCAGGTGAATTCATCCAGCAAGAACCAGGCCAAATACGATAAGTTGAGAGGGGAAGTGAAAAGGAAAATAAGACTGGCAAAGAGACAATATGAGAATAGAATGGCAATTGACATAACAGGTCACCCAAAATTCTTCTACCAGCATGTAAATAGTAAGCCGGTAATAGGGGTTGGGGTGGGGGCTGTTAGGGACAAAGAGAATGATATATGCTTAGAGGCACAGGGAAAGGCTAATATACTTAATGAGTACTTTGTATCAGTGTTTACTAGGGGAGAGGATTCTGACAAACTATTGACAGAGCTACAGCAACTTCTTTGCCTGTCTGGTTTCAGATTCCAGAAATTTAGGGATACAATTCCTATGTTTTATAGCATATGCACTGAGATTAATGTGATTCACCTACTATTCGCAGTGGGCAGTCAAACTGGAATGTCTAACGATAGGAGAGGTGTTCGCATGGGTTTGGTCAGTGAGTGCACAAAGTACATACATCAGCAGAATGCAAAATAGAATAAAAACCAATAAATCATCTCATGCTGTTAAATATCTATTTGTGGGTGTGTGACACTGCTTCTCACAAGTTGCACAAATATTTGATTGGTATTTCAACCTAATTGGCAGTGCAAGTAAGATATTAGAGACTTGAAGAAAGTGTCACGAGAGCTTTTTTTTAAAAAACAATTAAGAGGTCTGTGTGCCTTTAAGACTGACAAAAAGGACTTTCTGGGAACAGTGACTGCTGAGATCTGGTGTTTGAACTGTAGGCTGTAAAACTTGTATCCAAGCAACCAGGAAGATTTTATGACTGTTTTGTGACTAGGTGGTTAAAGGTTTTTATTTTCAGTTTTGTGTTGAAAAGTCAGTTGCTGTTGGATACCAGGGTTTGCAGACCAGAAAAATAACTCTCCCTGAATGGAAAAAAAATAATTTTACATTTGAGTTGGGGCTGTGCTCTGCCTGGAGAGAGAAAAGACCCCTGGAGAGGAAAAGACCCAGAGAAAGAGGAGTTGCTGTTCTCTGTGGAGAAACACTCCTTCGCTAAGAGGAAACCTGCATTGCTGAAGGTAGCAAAATTCCTATTGTCTCCGATCTCTGGAAAATCTCTATCTTTACAGTGAGTCCTGTTGCCCTTTGTGTTTTTGAGAGAACCTGAAATCTCAAGAAAGTTTCTACTGTGAAGACTGCTACTTTAAAATTTAAGTAGACCAGTTGCTACAAACTTTTTCTGAAAGATCTGTGTGACGCCTGCTGCAAATGAATTGCCTTGAACACCTATCCATCACAGACTGTTCATTAATCTCACCTGTAGAGACATCGAGTAGCATCTGACTATTCGACTCTGGGACACCTCACCAATCCAGGAATATCCCGCCAGACTGTGACAATTAATTATTTTATTATTCCTAAGAAACAGTTCTAAGTTAAAACATTATTTTAAAAACTGGTTAACCATTGGTTTTTGAAGTGTGTGTGTATGAGGGTTAGGAAGATTAAGGAATTATAAAATCTTTTCATACATACAAATTTATCTCATTATCATTTAAAACTTGCTTTATTAATAAATAATAAATTAATAAATAATGTTTAAAGAAACCTGGTTTGGCGTGCTTTATTGTGGGGGATAAATAAAGTGTTTAATTTGGCTAATTTCCTGTAGGTTGGAGACGTTACTAAAATGTTGTGACCTGTGGAGTAGTGGGACTGAATTAACAGTGCATTACTCCCGCCTTGGTCATAACACATTAATTGCATTAATTATAAAGGGAGTAATAATTTGAAAGAGAAAAAAAACATGTTTCCTGTAATAGGATAAAGGCTATATCATCAGAATGGCATTAGCAGTTGCAACAGGTTTACTGGGAAAGGAGAATGTGTCACTCAGTGACTTAAAAACGTTAACTAGGGTTAAACTAAAAGAATTGGTAGCACAATTGAAATCAGGTGCTATAAAAGCAGAGATACTTGACATAATAACCCAACATTTAAAATTAGAAGAAAAAGCAGAACGAGAAGATAGTAAGTCAGAGGGTGATGCATTGGAAGCGGCTCAGATTTGTTTAGAAATGGAAAAACTTAGGCTGCCACAGGAGAAAGAAATAGAATTAAGAAAGCTTGAAGCTGAAAAAAGAACTAAGCAAACTTGAATTTGAAAAAGAGGAAAGGCAGAAAGAGAGAGCACTTCAGAGAGAAAGTGAAAGAGAAGCAAAGGAATTCACATTAAAAGAAATGGAACTAAGACAAAGGGGTGGTCTTGAATCCAGGGAAAATTCTGGTCAGGAAGGATCTGAATCCAGCCTAGGACCCAGCAAAAAGCTATGTAAATTTATACAAGCCCTCCCAAAGTTTGAGGAAAGGGACATAAAAGCATTTTTCACTTATTTTGAAAAAACAAATCAAATGCCCAAAAGAAAGCTGGACACTGCTTATGCAAAGCAGGTTGATGGGCAGAGGTCATGAGGTTTATGCCATGCTTTCTAAAGTGGCTTCTGCAGATTATGAAATGGCAAAAAAAAAACTATTCTTGCTGTGTATGAGTTAGCCCCTGAAGCTTAGCATCAGAAGTTTCCGAACCTATGGAAATTGGCTGGGCAGACATATGTAGAATTTGAGAGGGTGAAGCAAATTAATTTTAATCATTGCACATGGGCACTAAAGATGGAAGCCACGTATGACAACCTTAGAGAACTGATTCTCTTGGAAGAGTTTAAAAATTCAATCCTTCCGGTAGTGAGAATTCATGTAGATAACCTGAAAGTTTTAAAAATCAGGCAAGAGCAGAAATTGCTGATAATGTGGAGCTTGTGTGTAAGCCAAAACCTTTTGTCCATCACCTCCACAAACCCGAGAAGGATAGAAGGTAGGAGAGTGAAAGGAAGGCAACTGGCCGAGGACAAGAAGGAACAGCTGGGAACACCCCAAGATCACCTCCTCAGGCCAGAAAGGAAGGTGTTGATGATAGAAGTGAGGTCTGCAAGCCGAAGTGTTATCATTGCCACAAGGTGGGATATCTTCGTTCAGAATGCTGGAAGTTGCGAGGTAAACCCATGGGACTTGTTGGGGTATACAAAGCTAATGCAGAGAAAGAGGCTCTGACTGAGAGTATAGCAGACCTGACTGGAGCTTTAACAGCAGCTGTAAAACCAGACACAAAATCTAAAGTAAGTGTAAATGCTAAGAATAAGATACCTGAAAGTTATAATGAATTCTTGTCAAAGGGAAAAGTAACTTCATATCCCACAAGTAAGGCAGGCAAACCTATTCTTATACTTAGGGATACAAGAGCAACCCAAACTCATTTGCTGGGGTAAGGTATAACCTTTACACCAGAGAGTGTACTGAATGCTGAAGTTTTAGTTAATGAATTGGCAGGAGTACATACCCATACCTTTATGTAGAGTGCACCTAGAGTGTGACCTAATATCTGGCATGGTAACTGTAGGAGTTGTCCATAGTTTGCCAGTAAAAGGAATTGACATACTCCCAGGAAATGATTTGGCCGGATCAAGAGTATCAGTTTCTCCTGTAGTCACAGAGAAACCAAATGAAGTTAAAGAAATGGAACAATTACAGGAACAAGTTCCAGGAATATTTCCTGCATGTGTAGTAACACGAGTAAGGGCTAAACAGGTTCCGTTGTCGGAGGTAAAATTGGCATTACAAACAGATAGCTGGGTATCTGAAACTTTCTTTGGGGATTTGGATAATCCAAATGAGATTTTTAACAAATCTTCTATAATTGCAGCACAGCAAGATGATCCAGAGTTACATAAAATAACACAGTCGGCTCTGACAGCAGCTGAGGTGAAAGGAGTTCCAGAAGGTTATTATGTTGAAGATGGGGCTTTGGGGAGGAAATGGAGACTACTTCATAGATCTGCAGATGAAGACTGGACAGTTGTTTGATAGATAGTGGTACCACCTAAATATCGCCAGGAATTATTAAGATTAGCACATGATATTCCTCTAGCAGAACATAGGGGGATTCAGAAGACCAAATCATGTATAAGTCAATATTATTACTGGCCAGGCCTTACAAAGGATGTGAAGCAGTTTTGTAGAACATGCCATATGTGCCAAATGGTGGTAAAACCGCAATCTACCATAAAACTGGTACCCCTAATTCCCATACCAGTTATTGAGGAAACATTTAGTAGGGTATTGATAGACTTTGTAGAAACTTTGCCAAAAACAAAACCAGGACGTCAATATATGCCTACAAACATAGATATGGCTACTCAATTGCCAGAAGCTATACTTGAGGACAATAACTGCTAAAGTACTAGCAGTGAAGTTAACCCAATTCTTTACGAGATATGGATTACCACTTGAAGTTCAATCAGATCAAGGTTCTAATTTCATGCCTAAGATATTTCAAGAAGTTATGGGTAATTTGGGTATCAAACAGTTAGAATCTTCAGCATATCACCCACAGACACAGGGAGCTTCAGAGAGCTACCATCAAACTCTCAAAACAATGATTAGAGCATACTGTCACGAATATCCACATGATTGGGATAAAGGGATAGACTTTCTTTTATTTGCACCAGAGAGTCACCAAATGAGTCTATGGGTTTTAGTCCTTTCGAATTGGTTTACAGGCATGAAATAAGAGAACATCTAAAACTCATCAAAGACAGAGTCTTAGAACATAGGAATGAATCTTCGATACTAGCCTATGTATCTGTGTTCTGGGAAAGGCTCACGAAAGCTTGCGATGTGGCTCTAGAACACCTTAAAGCATCCCAAAGTCAATATGAAGAAATGGGCAGACAAGAATGCAAAGATCCTAAATTTTCAACCGGGGGATGAAGTGTTAATATTGTTACCATTAAGTTTGTATGGAATTTTAGTGCTGTAGCTGCTCCACTAACCGATTTGCTATAGAAAAAGAAAAGTAGAGTAGTATGGTCAGGTGAATGCCAGGCAGGTTTTTAAAAGCAATCTTACCCAATGAGCCAGTGTTGGCTGCTCCAAATTTTGCTAAAACCTTCAAGGTAGCGATTGATGCCAGTGAGCTGGGGGTTGGTTCATCTTATTGCAGGATGATGAATTGCGCATAGAAAAACCAGTAGGGTACTTTTCAAGAAAATTGAATCATCACCAAAAAAAGTATTCCACTGTTGAAAAGGAAACATTAGGACTATTGCTGGCTCTTAAACATTTTGAAGTATATGTCTGCCGTGACTACAAAGAAGCATTAATATACACTGACCATAATCCATTAACGTTTGCAGAAAAATTTAAAAACCAAAATGACAGAATATTCAGATGGAGTTTATTGTTACAGCCTTATCATGAAGAATGTACACATTTCAGGAAAAACAATGTTATTGTCGGTGCTTTGTCATGAGTTTAACCTTGTTGAGTTACATGACTAACAATGGTACAAAGAAAAATTGTGTTAGTTACCAGTAGAGTGAATGGGGGCATGAATGTGAAAACATGGTAAAAAAAAAATGTTTTCTATTTCTGTTTTACATTGTAATGAAACGCATTCAAGAATGACATTTCATTTCACCAAGGGCAGAGGTGTCATGAGTTTTTTTTTAAACTGAAAGGTCTGTGTGCCTTTAAGACTGAGAAAAAGGACTGTGAACAGTGACTGCTGAGACCTGTAAAGCTTGTATCCAAGCAACCAGGAAGATTTTATGACTGTCTTGTAACTAGGTTGTTAAAGGTTGTTAGTTTCACTTTTGGGTTGAGAAGCAAGTTGTTGTTAGAGACCTGGGTTTGCAGACCAGAAAAATAATTCTCCCTGAATGGAATGTTTGGGGCTGTGCTCTGCCTCGAGAGAAAAAGACCCAGAGAAAGAGGATTTGCTGTTCTCTGTGGAGAAAGGTTCCTTTGCTGAGAGGAAGGTTGAAGGTAGCAAATTTCCTATTGTCTCCAGTCTCTGGAAAATCTCTGCCTCAAGAGTGAGTCCTGTTGCCCTTTGTGTTTTTGAGAGAACCTGAATTCTCAAGAAAGTTTCTACTGTGAATACTGCTACTTTAAAATTTAAGTAGACCTGTTGCTAAAACCTTTTGCTGAAAGATCTGTGTGACACCTGCTGCAGATGAATTGCTTTGAATGCCTACCCATCACAGACTGTTCATTAATCTCACCTGGAGAGACATTGAGTGGCATTTGACTATTTGACTCTGGGACACCTCACCAATCTGGAAATATCCAACCGGACTGATTATTTTATTTTTCCTAAGAAACAGTTCTAATTTAAAACATCATTTTAGAAACTGGTTAACCATTGAATGTTTGTGCGCGTGTGTGTATGAGGGCTAGGAAGATTAAGGAGTTATAAAATCTTTTCATACATATAGATTTTTCTCATTAGCATTTAAAACTTGGTTTATTTTGTCGTTGTTTAAAGAAACCTGGTTTGACATGCATTATTCTGGGGGATAAATAAAGTCTTTAATGTGGCTAATTTCTGGTAGGTGGGAAATTTTACTAATATGCTGTGACCTGTGGAGTAGTGGGACTGAATTAACGGTGCATTACTCCGCCTTGGTTGTAACAAAAGGCATGGGATGAAACAAACTATTAATAGATTCTTGCCATGTAAGTGGGAGTGTGAGTGCTTATTGTGTATTGAGCACTTCTTTTTGTGTGAATTGTGCAAAATGTGTAAATACACCTTGTTTCAATTCCCCTCCCCTTTCTCTTTTGGTATTGTCACTCAGGACGTTTTTTGAGGATATCAAATGACCAGGAAATCAGTTGATGTCTTCATGGTTAATTTATTTCTTTTGACCTGTATTCTTAATGATCAGAGCCATTAAACAGTAGGTCCAACAACAGCTTGCATTTATATAGTGCTCTGAATGTAGTAAAATATCCCAAGGTGCTTAACAGGAGCGTTAGCCAACAAAATTTGACACTGAGCCATGTAGAAAGATCAGGTCAGGTGACCAAAATTTTGGTCAAAGAGGTAGGTTTTAAGCAGGGATTTAAAAGAGGGGAGAGAGGTGGGGAGCTTTAAGGATGGAATTCCAGAGCTTAGGTACAAGGCAGCCAACAATGGTGGGGCAATGGAAATCAGAGTTGGATAAGAGGTCAGAGTTGGAAGAATGCAGAGATCTTGAAGGGTTGTAGTGGTGTCCCATTCCCCAGAACTACGGTAAAAGAAACAGATAAAATTATTCAAAATTCCTTTTCCAAAATGGCAAAAAGTAACTGGGTCTCCTACTAAGGTACTGGTTAATCAATGACACAATCACTTCAGTCCTGCCGCCAAGGCACAGGCAGTGTGCAATCCACGGTATTATTTCTGTATCATCAGTAGTTATCGAAAGCCTGGTAGTTCTGGCCATCAGACTGGACGGTGAAGCTCCGACCCCACCTGGTGTATACGGTCACCGCAACTGCAGATATTACCACAAGTGTCAGGCAGAGGAGAATTCCAAGCACTACCACAGCCCTCACTGCCGAGCCATTTTCATCCAGCTCAACCATGGGTCCGCCATCTGTTAGAAGATAAAAGCGCAAGATCCTTAGTCAGCAGCTTAGTGATATCAGCAGCATTTTTAGTTAGACAACTGTCCCAGAAAGAAAGGTTTCAAAAAAATACCACCATGGTTGCAACGATGCATTAATTAAGGTTAGTACTGAACCAGTAAAGTGTTCACTGCCTTTTCTATTTTGCTACTCTTTCCACTTCTCCCTTATAGGTTTGTCTGATGGTAAAGATATCTACAGTCCTCCTGTACATTGATCTTCCTGAAAGCGTGGACACCTATAGCTCTCATGTACCTGGTCCTGCACTGTTGTACTTGCCATCTTTAGACTGAGGTATTAAACTGAGGCCTCATCTGCACTGTCAGGTCAATGCAGAATTTCCCATTGAAAAAGAGCAGTGAAGTTCTCTTCCAGTTCCCTGGCCAATATTTATTCCTCAACCAACATCACTAAAAAAAGATTATCTGGTCAGATATCTCATTACTGTCTGTGGGACCTTGCTGTGCACAAATTGGCTGCTGCATTTCCTACAGCTGGGATTACTCGTCAAAAGTAGTTCATTGGCTGTATAGTGCTTTGGGCCATCCGAAGGTTGTGAAAGTCACTATACAAATAAAAAAAATTCTTTCTTCTGCATTTGTTAGTAATATTACACAGCACTGAATTTACAGTCAAGTTAGTTCTGAAAGCCACGATGAGCCCATATTATAGCTACTGTTATTTTTCCATTCATATTGAAAATACATTGGACGAGTGCTTTAGAGCTGCTTGTCTGTCCTCCTTTATCCCAAGTACTTGCAGCTGGCTAGTTACCCTTCTCGTGATACCTTTCCCCCCTTGCATTTGCACAATCTGCAACAGATGGATATCTCACTCGTCAAACCTCTTGCTTATTCCCCATTTCTTCCCTTTGTTTACTCACAGAAGTGGTGGTCTCTAAAGAGGTTTGGGGAATTCTTGACCATAGAATCATAGAAAGGTTACAGCATGGAATGAGGCCATTCAGACCGTCAGTCTTTGCCAGCTGTCTGCGAGAGCAATAGAGCTAGCCCCACTCCCCTGCCCTTTCCCTGTAGCCCTGCAATTTTTTTCTCTTCAGGTGCCTATCCAATTCCCTTTTGAAAGCCACAATTGAATCCATTCCCAGGAGATGGCTATCGCTGCCATTTGCGACTTATCTCTAGTTGCTCATTAATCTTTCTTTAATTCATTCACGGGAAGTGGATGTCACTGACTAGGCCAGCATTTATTGCCCATCCCTAATTGCCCTTGAGAAGGTGGTGGTGAGCTGCCTTCTTGAGCCTCTGCAGTCCATGTTCGGTAGGTACACCCACAGTGCTGTTAGGAAGGGAGTTCCAGGATTTTGACCCAGCGACAGTGAAGGAACGGCGATATAGTTCCAAGTCAGGATAGTGTGTGACTTGGAGTGGAACTTGCAGGTGGTGCTGTTCCCATGCATTTGCTGCCCTTGTCCTTCTAGTTGGTAGAGGTTGTGGGTTTGGAAGGTGCTGTCTAAGGACCCTTAGTGCGTTGCTGGAGTGCATCTTGTAGATGGTGCACACTGCTGCCACTGTGCGTCGGTGGTGGAGGGAGTGAATGTTTGTGGATCGGGTGCCAATCGAGTGGGCTGCTTTGTCCTGGATAGTGTCGAACTTCTTGTCGAGCTGGAGCTGCACTTATCCAGGCAAGTGGAGAGTATTCAATCACACTCCTGACACGTGCCTTATAGATGGTGGACAGGCTTTGGGGAGTCAAAAGATGAGTTACTCGCCGCAGGATTCCCAGCCTCTGACCTGCTCTTGTAGCCATAGTATTTATATGGCTGCTCCAGTTTGGTTTCTGGTCAATGGTAACCCCTAGGATGTTGATAGTGGGGAACTCAATGATCGTAATGACATTGAATGTCAAGGGTAGATGGTTAGATTCTCTCCTGTTGGAGATGGTCATCGTCTGACATTTGTGCGGAGCGAATGTTACTTGCCATTTATCAGCCCAAGCCTGGATATTGTCCAGGTCTTGCTGCATTTCTACACGGATGGCTTCAGTATCTAAGGAGTCGCGAATAGTGCTGAACATTGTGCAATCATCAGCGAACATCCCCACTTCTGATCTTATGGTTGAAGGAAAGTCATTGATGAAGCAGCTGAAGATGGTTGGGCCTAGGACACTACCCTGAGGAACTTCTGCAGGGATGTCCCGGAGCTGAGATGATTGACCTCCAACAACCACAACCATCTTCATTTACGCTGGGTAGTGTCTTTCTTAGCCCATTCAGTGAACAGTTAAGAGTCATCCACATCCGTGTGGGACTGGAGTTGCAAATTGGCCAGGCTGGAAAGAATGGCAGCTTTCCTTCTTTAAAAGGTATTAATTAACCGATTGGGTTTTCACAACAATTGAACAGATTCTTTGTCACTTTTACTAATACCAGTTTTTTTTCCCCCAGTTTTTCAGATTTTCAGGCTGCCATGTGTTGGATCTGAGTTTACGTTCTCTGGAATATTGGTCCAATCCTCTGGATTATGTTGTTTGATCGCTTTAAGAGTGATGTCCCTTTAAGAACTCAGTATGCTAATGATGTAAATACCAGGATGTAGTCATGTGACTAGAAGTCATAGTCACTCTGCACTCTAACACCCTGGACAAAAGTTCAGTATATAGTTTGTTCTGTATTGTGTGTATTAGTTTAGGTGTAAATAAATCTTCTAGGGATCTTCAAGGAACTGGAATCTACGTACCTCGTTGTGTTGCTTAAGATAATACAACAAAACTCATGACAGATTAATAGGCCAAGTACACAACCAGCACACTACTGTACACTTGTATCTTTGTGAATATGTGGTCCGTGCCAGAAAGGATGTCCTAAGTCTTGAAGGTCTGACATCCTTCAAGCTTTTTTTCAAACAATAAGAGACTAGGAAAGAATAGAGGGTGAAGTATCATTTTATCTCCACCCTACTGCTGATTCCTATGCATTAATTGTTGTAGTTTTATTGGGAACTTGGTTAGACTTTGGTACTTCACTTCCGAAGAGCTTCAATCTACCAAGTTTGATAGATTCATCAAACCATCATCTGTAAAATTCCTAATCTGAAATGAGCTTGGACAGTATGAATTCAGTTCCTACTGGGCATAGGCCAACAACATCTTCTGTATAACATACAAAATCAACCCAAGGCTTCAGAACACCAAGTAGAAGGAGGGATTATGAGGGATGTCTAACTGTTTGACCAGGAGATGGATCTTAAGGATGGCATTGAAGGGGGAGATGGAGATGGAGAGGTGGCAAAGTTTAGGACACACGACAAAATTTACCCTAATTTTCGCATTGGGTGCTTTTCTGAGGTTGGTGAACAAAGAACAGTACAGCACAGGAACAGGCCATTCGGCCCTCCAAGCCTGCGCTGATCTTGATGCCTGTCTAAACTAAAACCTTCTGCACTTCCAGGGACTGTATCCCTCTATTCCCTCTATTCATGTATTTGTCAAGATGCCTCTTAAACATCGCTATCGTACCTGATTCCACCACCTCCCCCGGCAGCAAGTTCCAGGCACTCACCACCCTCTGTGTAAAGAACTTGCCTCGCACATCCCCTCTAAACTTTGCCCCTCGCACCTTAAACCTATGTCCCCCAGTAACTGACTGTCCCACCCTGGGAAAAAGCTTCTGACTATCCACTCTGTCCATGCCGCTCATAACTTTGTAAACCTCTATCATGTCGCCCCTCCACCTCTGTCGTTCCAGTGAAAACAATCTGAGTTTATCCAACCTCTCCTCATAGCTAATGCCCTCCAGAACAGGCAACATCCTGGTAAACCTCTTCTGTACCCTCTCCAAAGCCTCCACGTCCTTCTGGTAGTGTGGCGACCAGAATTGCACGCAATATTCTAAGTGTGGCCTAACTAAAGTTCTGTACAGCTGCAGCATGACTTGCCAATTTTTATACTCTATGCCCCGACTGATGAAGGCAAGCATGCCGTATGCTTTCTTGGCTACCTTATCCACCTGCGTTGCCACTTTCAGTGACCTGTGGACCTGTACTCCCAGATCTCTCTGCCTGTCAATACTCCTAAGGGTTCTGCCATTTACTGTATACTTCCCACCTGCATTAGATCTTCCAAAATGCATTATCTCACATTTGTCCGGATTAAACTCCATCTGCCATTTCTCCGCCCAAGTCTCCAACTGATCTATATCCTGCTGTATCCTCTGACGATCCTCATCACTATCCGCAACTCCACCAACCTTTGTGTCGTCGCAACCTTACTAATCAGACCAGCAAAGGTGCTGAGGTACTTTTTTTGGGGTGAAGGAATCTTTACATCTGAACTGTGTTATTGAATCTCTACTTCAGGCACCCATTCACATAAACCTAGACTGACAGTTGAGTGCAGAAACTAAGGGTCTGCTGCACTTTTGGAGGTGTCATCTTTCATGAGATATTAAACTAAGGCCCTGTTTGCCTAGGTGGATGTAAAAGATCTCAACGAGCTTTGCAAAGAAGAGTAGGGTGTTCTTATAGTGTCCTGACTCACATTCCCTCAACCCACAACATTAAAATAGATTAACTGGTGAATAATCTCACCACTATTTATGGAACAATGTTGTGCTCAAACTGACTGCTCTGTTTGCTTACAAAGCTGTTTTCACTGGCAGTAATGTCAATAACCAAAGGACTAATATTTAAGAAAATTGGCAAAAGAATACAGAGGAGCTGAGGAGGATTTTTTTTATGCAGCAAGTTGTTATTATCTAATATGCAGTGTCCGAAAGGGTGGGGGATGCAGATTCAATAATAACTTTCAAAATCAAATTATACAAATATTGGAAAAGAAAAAAAATGAAGGACTTCGAGGAATGAATAAGGGTATCCAGACCAATTGGCAGCTCTTTCAAAGAGCTGGCACAGGCACAATGGGCCGAATGGCCTCCTTCTGTGCCGTGCCATTCCATGATTCTATGAAAGCAACTGACAGTATAAAAGGTGTTTTGTTGGGTGTGATGCCAACCACTGAGACTTGACAAAGTGCTGTAAAAGTACATGTCTGTAGTTTGCTCAGAAATATTTGATACTGCCATTGACCAATGAAAAGAAAAAAGTGGTTTTACTTCTGCCATTAACTTCACCAGGCATGTATTCTCTCCATTTAACACTGGAAAAAGCAGCTTCTTAACCATCCACAGAGAGGCTCTATAACCACAATCTTCTATCTCCCAACCTTCCAAAAGATGTCCAGATATGATTGTATCCTTACTCATCACCATTTCCATTGCCATTCAGCTCCCCAGTTATTGAAACATAAGAATGTCAGAACAGAAGAAACAGGAGCGGAGGTAAGGCCATTCAGCCTATTGAGCCCATTCCACCATTCAATGAGATCACGGCTGATCTTCTATTTCAACACCATTTGTGATAAAACATAGGTATAATAGACTTAATTAGATAGAATTTAGATAGAATTAATACATTATACCTTTTAGAATTAAAGATTGAATAAATGGTCAGTTTTCAAGACTCACTGAAATCCCCCTTTAAGGGCAGAATTAAAAATCCATAAACATCCCTGTTACAATAGAATGTGAACCAGAAACACCTTTTAAGTTAAAAAAAAATCCATTCCAAGGTCTTCCAAGGTTCCTGCTACAATTGAATTAGAAGATGAAACACACTGAGATATCCTATGTGAGGTCAATACTGATAACTATAAACTTAATTAGTTGATAGTGTTAGTGATATAGGCAGACTGACTCAAGAGGGTGGTACAAGGTACCATAAAAAGACAATTACAGATGATAAATTACAAAATGGAATGGTACTTACAAAAACAGGTGCCAAATAAACACAATTACAAACATTTTGACCAGATAAAAGCTCACAACTTCAAGAGAAGGGAATTTCCATCAAATAAATTAAGTGAGTATAGTAGCTAATGATATTGCTACATATGGATATCAAAAGCAGGAAAAAAACACACAGAAAGGTAACACCTACATTCTAAAAGATGATATGATAGACTAGAAACAGTATAAACATGAGAGTTCTGAATCAAAAAACCAGAAGTATTGAATTCCTCATCAGTGCTTCTCAACCTCTGGCTGACTGCATGACAAGGGAATTCTGCTCTTAACTAAGAATGTTTTATCTTGTTCAGCAGGAAGGCTTACTCGGAGAATTTAAGGTAAAAGTTTACTTTAAATTTTGATGGAGATTCTAAGATATTTTGCTGTAACATTTTCAAGGTTGAACTTTTGAATTCTATTTTAGAAATAAGATTATGTTTTACATCTATTAGTAATCTTTGATAGTGTAATATACTTAGCCACTTAAAGTACATTGTATGTTCAACTCTTTAATAAATATATAAAAGTTAATAAATCGACTCATGTAGCATGCTGTATACAACTACAAGAACCCCCTCTCTGTGTTTCCTTAAGTGGGGAGACACTTATTGAAGAGAGTTTCCCAGACCCTTATAATATCTGGGATATTTATGACTTATGAATTATTTTTTAAATAGGTTATCCGAAAGATGGCAATATTTTCTGTTAGTTTTCTTTCTTTGAGGTAAGACTAGTTCTGTTCTTCAGACCCAAACAAGTGTCTGTAAGAATCTGTCTAGTTTGAACTTCATTAAAGGAGACTTATAGGGATGTACGCTTGATTTGGTTTAGTCCCTATAAGGGGTTAAAGTCATAAATCACTTCACATTTTCCTGCACTATCCCCATATCTGTTGATGTTTTTAATATGTAGAAATCTAATGATCTCAGTCTTGAACATACTCAACGACTGAGCCTCCACAGCCCTCTGGGGCAGAGAATTCCAAAGATTCACCACCCTCTGAGTGAAGAAATTCCTCCTCATCTCAGTCCAAAATGGCCTGCCCCTTATTCTGAGACTGTGTCCCCTGCTTCTAGACTTCCCAGCCAGGGGAAACATCCTTCCTCTGCCAACCCTGTCGAGCCCTGTAAGAATGTTGTATGTTTGAATGAGATCACTTCTCATTCTTTGAAACTGCAGAGGATAAAGGACCTGTCTATTTAATCTTTCCTCACAGGACAATCCTTCCATCCCAGGAATTGGTTTGGTGAACCTTCATTGCACTCCCTCTAAGGCAAGTGTATCTTTCCTAAGGTAAGGAGACCAAAACTGCACATAATACTCCAGGTACAGTCTCACCAAGGCTCTATATAATTGCAGTAAGACATCATTACTCCTATACTCAAATCCTCTTGTAATGAAGGCCAACATACTATTTGCCTTCTTAATTGTTTGCTGTACCTGCATGTTAACTTTCAGTGACGCATGAACAAAGACACCCAAGTCCTTTGAAATTCAACACTTCCAGCCTCTCACCATTTAAGAAATACTCTGTCTTTCTGTTTTTCCTACCAAAGTGAAGAACATCACATTTCTCCACAATGTATTGCATCTGACAAATTTTCGCTTAGCCTCTCCAAATCCCCATGAAGTGTCTTTACATCCTCCTCACAACTCACACTTCCACCTAGGTTTGTGTCATCTGCAAACTTGGAAATATTACATTTAATCCCCACATCCAAATCATTGATATAGGTTGTGAATAGCTGGAGCCCAAGCACTGATCCTTGCGGATCAGTCACAAGTCACAGCCTGCCAATCCGAAAATGACCCATTTATTCCTACTCTGTGTTTTCTGTCCATTAACCTGTTCTCAATCCATGCCATTATATTCCCCCAAATCCATGTGCTCTAATTTTGTTTACTAACCTCTTGTGTGGGACCTTTATCAAAAGCTTTCTGAAAATCTATATATACCACATTCACCAGTTCCCCCTTATCTGTTCTGCTAGTAACATCCTCAAAAACTCCAACAGGTTTGTTGAATATGATTTCTCTTTCATAAATCCATGTTGACTCTGCCTAATCCTACCATTATTTTCTAAGTGTCCTGTTGTCACATTCTTGATTGTAGATTCAAGCATTTCCCCTACGACTGATGTTCGACTAACAGGTCTGTAGTTCCCTGTTTTCACTCTCCCTCCTTTCTTAAATAGTGGGGTTACAATTGCCACCTTCCAAACTGCAGGAATTATTCCAGAGTCTATAGAATTTTGAAAGATGACCACCAATGCATTTACTATTTCTACAGCCACCTCTTTCAACATTCTGGAATGTAAATCATCAGGTCCAGGAGATTTAGCTACTTTAAGCCCCATTGATTTATCTAATACTATTTTTTTTATTAATATTAATAGCTTGCAACTTTCACTTACACTAGTCCCTTGATTCTCCATTATTTCCGGGAGGTTTTAGTACTTTCCTCTGTGGAATTGTATTGAACTGTTTAAATCATTCTAAAAGGGATGTGACCTGCATTATTTTAAGGTAGGGCAGGGAAAGATGCTGGTGATATCTTAAATATGAGATAAAGACATCTTGCAAAATATTTGTAGCAAGTTACGCTCCCATTTGTAATTACTGCCCGGTTTTGTACCTTGCCTACGATAATCAGCCACTTCCTGTGACGGTGTCAGAAGGTGGAAAGTGGGCAAGGTTATGAGTTAGCCAATAAGGTTGTCATCTGGCCTGGGTTTGTTTGAAAATTTCTTCAAACACTCACTTATAAAAAAAAATCTTGTCTATTCAGGGAATGTGGGTGTAGCTGGAAAGGCCAGCATATGCTGCCTATTCCAAATTGCCCTCGAGAAAGTAATGATAATGACCTTATTGAACTGCTTCAGTCTGTGTGATGAAAATGCTCCCACAGTGCTATTAGGCAGGGGGGTCCAGGGTTTTGAACTGAGTGGCTTGCCAGGCCAATTCAGATTAAATAACCTGCTAAGAGTTAACCACATTGCTGTGGTTCTGGAATCACATGTCGGTTAGGCCAGGTGAGGAAAGCAGATTTTCTTCCTTAAAGGCCATTAGTGAACCAGATTTTTTTTAAATTCTTACATGGCATATGAGTGTTGCTGGCAAGCATTTGTTGTCCATCCATAATTGTCCTTGAGAAGGTGAGCTGCCTTCTTGAACTGCTGCAGTCCATGTGGTGTGGGTACACCCACAGTGCTGTTAGGAAGGGAGTTCCAGGATTTTGACCCAGCGCCAGTGATGGAACGGTGATATATTTCCAAGTCAAGATGGTGTGTGGCTTGGAGGGGAACTTGCAGGCGTTAGTAATCGCATACGTGTGCTGCCCCTGTCCTTCTAGTTTGGAAGGTGCTGTTGAAGGAGGCTGCAGTGCATCAGTGCCTTTTATAGCAATCTAGTAGTTTCATGATCACCATTACTGATACTAGCTTTTTATTCCAGATTTATTTAACTAACAGAATTTATTTTCCCTGGCCAAGTATAATAGGCCAGTAATTAATGTCTGCACTATCAACATGTGAATGCAGAATGTGGCTGTCTGATATTCCACTCTCTACTATCTTGTTCCAATTACACTGGAGGGGGGTGGATGCATGCGGGGAGGGAGTGTGTGTAGTGGGGGAAGGGGGGGATGGTGTGTTTGTTTCCAGTCTTACATTTGCAGAGTGTACCTTGAGTCAGTAAGATTCAGCATTTAAAAGAGGCCTGGTTCCCATCCAAGCACATCACTGTTGCAAAAGCATGAGTCCAGGAATAACATTTGATGGCTGCTCTGATAGTTCACCCATGTCAAGGATAATGCAATCGAGGAGGGTTGGGTTGAAACACTGGTGATGATCAGAGCACACTATCCCTTGGTAATGGCAAAGATTCTATCTTGCATATTTCAGTGTCAATTTCTGCCTTATTATGTTTCAATGAAGTGACTTGGAGCATTTCATCCATGTTAAATTGGTATGTTGTTGCAATCCAGTCTCCAACTTCATCATACTTCTTGCATAATGGCTTTGACTGAAATAATTATTGTGGCAATACAGCACCACACCCAGAAGAAAGTTCAAATTTTACTCACCGTTGATATACTTGCGATACAGAGGCCCAAGTGATACTGTTCTTTCTGCAACAACTTCAGCATTCTCAACTGCAAGCGAGCCACTGCATGACTGTTTAGACAGAAAAGCATGAAACAATAAGAATCATTTTGCAATAAGATATAGCAACAAATTGTATTCCCAATCCCAGAATGACCACAAATACCCAGGTCTAGGGAAACAAAGCAAAGATAATGCAACAGGATCATTCAACATGGTCTATTGCAAAAATAAATCACAGTGGAATAATTCTTCTTACTAGAAATATGGCAGCTTTTACGGAAAGCAATACAACTTCAACAGTAAAATGTCTCAAGCGTTATCAAACAATATTTGACACTGTGTCACAAACGGACATATTAGAACAGGTGACCAGAAATTTGGTCAAAGAAGTGGGTTGATGAAAGGTCAATGACCTGAAACGTTGGGCTGAGTTTGAACAGCGCCCCCAGGGATGAGCTTGGAGATAGGGGGAATGTAAAATGATGAGGGAAAGCGGGGGAGGGTGGAGTGCCCGTTGCCATGGAATTATATCAATGGCGGGGAAGGTGGAAGACAGGCTTCCCACCCATAAGCCAATCGAGGCTCTTAACTGCCGAATAAGAGCCACTTAAGGGCCTCTTCCTACCGCCGCTGGCATTTTACCAGCAACAGGTGGGCCCCCGTCACATGGGCAGACCACACAGTAAAACCTGGCAGCTTCCCTGTGGGCTGGGGTGAGGGTGGGGTCCTTCTGATTGGGCACTCTGTGACCCATGGAGGGGCACCAGTGGCAAGGGCCGCTACGGAAACAGCACCCCATCCTCACCAACCAACCACCCCCCCCCCCCCACACACCCCTTGCCAACGCCTTCCTGATTGGCCCCGGCGACCTCCGACCTCACTTACCTTGCAGGGAGGTCGGCATCCATCTTTCCGGTGGCACTACTGAGACCGAAGAGCTGCTGGCTCTCTGATTGGCCAGCAGCTCTTAGAGGCTTTTAAAGGGACGGGAGCCCCAGCATCAGGCAGTCAATTGCCTGAGTACTGAAAAATGCAGTCGGAGGTCTCCCAAACAGCCGAGGTGGGGTTGCCCCTGGCTTTCCTGCCCAGCATTGAGACCCCCCACCGCAACAACAAAATTCAGCCCAATAACTTTGTTTCTCTCTCCACAGATGCTGTCAGACCTGCTGAGTATTTCCAGCATTTTCTGTTTTTATTTTAGGTTTTCAGGAGTGTCTTAAAGAGAGAAAGAGAGAGAGGTAAAGAGGCAGAGAGGTTCAGGGAGCAAAATACAGAATTTCAGACACAGGTAGCTGAAAGAATGCGATAAATGGTGAACAGATAGAAATTGAGCGCTCACAAGAGGCCAGAATTGGAGGAACTCAGGTATCTTGGAGGGTTGTGGGGCTGGAGGAGATTACAGAGATAGGGAGGGGCAAGGCCCTGGAGGGATTTGAAAACAAACATGAGAATTTTAAAAGCAAGGCATTGCTGGACTGGAAGCTAGTGTAGGTCAGCGAACACAGGGGTGATAGGGGAACAGGACTTGGTGTAAACATACTTAAAATCTTACTGAAGTATATTTCTGCCTTGTCACAAGTTACTGGACAGCTTCATAATGGTGAATGCCATTGAAGATGCCATTAATTTTGTCAGCAAATTCTCAGCCACTCATGTCTTCAGGAATGAAAGGGAGAAATTTGGACAGCAAAGAACAAAAAAATCAGAAGTGCATATTTTTCTTCTCAATTTTAAAAAAATTGTTCTTTCAGTCACTAGCTCACCGAAGAAACAATTTTTTTCAGCAGGAACATATAATTTAAAATTTAAAATTTGTAGGGGGTAAAATTTAGTTGCCCCCAAAAATGAACACGGGGAGCACAATGCAATATTGACCCACGCCTGTTACTTCTGATGCAGACAGTGCACCAACTTTGTACTGCCTGCTAATTAACATGATTGTCGCATTTAGTCAGCACTAACCATGCTATTGAGCAGCTGCAAGCCTCAGCAGGGAGCCCAAAATTGTGAGCAGTTAGCACCACTTAAAGCCAGCCTGCAGCTCTTAAAGTGAAGATGAATTCTGGCTGGAGCAGCTGCTGGAAGTCATCCTACAACTGATTCTGACCTGAGAACACTCAATAATAGCGCAACATAGGAGAACGTGGGCTCCCAAGGTGCTCCCAAGTAACAATTTATACTGTAGGAGAAAAGAGAGCTGATTGGTTGGCAAGTTGACTCTGATTGGTCGAGGCATTGCCATGGAGAAAGCACCAGGGAACTATTGTCCCCCACCCTTTTGTTTAATTCAAAAAAGGTATAATGCCTAAATATGTTCCTATTACCTGCAGAGGACAGATCCTTGCGTATGAAGATATGTAGCTAAATTAAAGCAGAATTGAGCCACGTTGCAAGCCCAACTGATAATCTTAAATTGGTCATAACTGTAATGCTAGCATACTCAGAATTGTTCGGTAAGTGCTGTTCAATCACAGAATCACATCTGAAGTTAGACGTTGGGCTGAATTTTGTTCTCCCCCAGGTGTCGGGTTCCATGGCGGAGGGGGCCTGAAGATGGTCCGCCATGGGTCTTGCCACCGGGAGGGCCCGGCCCAATCCTCCTGGTGGTGGCAAGGCTCCGTGACCACCCCCACCCCACCCCACCACAGGGCAACGGAACCGCAATTTAAGTATCCAAATGAATTAAATTAATAAATTTGCGATCATGAGGGCCCGCTGCGATCTTTGGCGCAGCGGCTGGTACTCCCGCGCCATCAGATCCCCGTCCAGGGAAACGCGGCGCCACACTGGTGGGGAGGGGGAGGAGGTAAGTTTTGTCAGTGCGGCGGGGGGAGGGGAACGGAGTCAAATTTATGTAATGGGTGGAGGGGATGGTGGGCAGGATTGAACTTTAAACTTTCTGCAGTTTGTGGGGGGGGGGGGAAGGTCAGATGTAAAAGGGAAGTGTTTTGTTGGGGGAAAGGGCAAATAGTTGTAGTAATTGCTATTGAGGGGTGGGAAAGGGGCGTTAGAAATTTATTTATTTAATTTTTGGTGGGTAGGACTTTAAAAATTTAAATTGGGCAGCAGGGCTGGCTGTCATTTAAAAATGGCACCAGCACTTGCGCACAGGCAGCTGACACCATTGCCGGGGATGGATAGCCTGCCCTCTCCACAAGAATTCTAGATTTGCCCAAGGTGCCAACGATTGCAGTTCTGGATGTAGACAGGGTGTACATCAGTGTAACATCAAAGCTTCTTTGACAGCACCTTCCAAACCCTTGGCTTCCACCACCTAGAAGGACAAGTGCAGCAGCAGTACCCAAGATCCCCTCCAAGTCACACAGCAAACCAACTTGGGCACTATTGCTGTTTCTTCCTCATTGCTGGGTCAATATCCTGTAACCCCTATCTAACAACATCATGAGACACATGACCGGATGTGTGTTCTGCCTCACCTGACTAAATGCCCAGTCAACAATTTCTTTTACAAGGTAGGAAAGCCACAAAGCCACAGAATCGCTACATTTCATCAAAGCCAAATCTAAGGTTTGTCTTTCTTTCTATCTCCGTGGTACATGTGACATACAAGCAGAGAACATTTAATATCTTGTGTAGAGCCAGTCCTGCAGTGTGAAAATCTCCACATGAAGAAATAAGAAATAAATTGCATTTATATAGCACCTTTCATACTCCAAAGCATTCACAGCCATGAAGCACTTTTGAAGTAGTCACTAGGGAAGGGTAGGACAGCAGTTATGTTACTGGACAAGTAATCTAGAGACCTGGATGAATGACCAATGTTCAAATCCCATTAAGGTAGCTGGGAAATTTAAAATCAGTTGATAAATAAATCTGGAATTTAAAAAAAAAGTATTAGTAATGGTGACCATATAATTACCAGATTGTTGTAAAAACCCAATCTGGTTAACTGATCCCCTTTAGGGAAGGAAACCTGCTGTCCTTACCAGGTCTGGTATTTGTGTTACTCCAGACCCACAGCAATGTGGTTGACTCTTAACTGCCCTCTGAAATAGCTTATCAATCCACTCAGTGTAGGGTTAGTAGGTTGGGGCAATAAATGCTGACCTTACCAGAGACGCCTACATCCCATGAATGAATAAAAATAAACTATTGTGTGGCCTCCAATTTTCACACAGTATGGTCCCAGAAACAGTAATGAGATAATTGAACAGATAGTGATTTAGTAATATTGCCTAAAGGATAACTATTGGTCAGGACATAGAGAACTTCCCTGCTCTTCAAATATTGTCATGGGATCTTTACATCCACCTGAGAGGGCAGATGGGGCCTCATTTTAATGCCTCATCCAAACAACATCTCTGACAGTGCAGCAATCCCTCAGTACTGGACTGAAGTGTCAGCCTAGATTTGGTGTTCAAATTCCCAGACTGTGGCTTGACCCACAACCTTCTGGCCTCCAAATACCCAAAGGAATAATTTGTTAACTGGAAAAAGAACAATTTTCTAGTCTGAGATCAGAGATATCAAAACGGCAGCCATGGGATCTATGCTGCAGCAAGCTCAGGCTAACCAATCTACAAGGCACCAGTCCATGTCTGAAATGGAGCAGCAAATTTAAATGGTTAGTTTTTAACCTAACACGGAGGCAGCGGAAACTGGGGTTTTGTGTATTCCTTCCGTGTCTTTTATTGTAAGCATTCATTCATGGCTTGCAGGACCTGAGAGTGAAATGAAATGATCCAAGGAGACAAAGCTATTCAGCAACCCTGCTCCAGAGTCAAGATTATTGATCCTACCGGTTGGCACGTAGTCCTGTTGTCTTCCAGGCAGACCTGAGTCCAGCAGTGTATGTAGACGAAAGGCATGTTAATGAACGAAAATACTTTCAGAGTAAAATTTGCACTGGTGGAGTTTCCGTTTTCAGATATTCTTGTCTGTGATTCTGGAACTGGGCATCTGAAAAAGAGTAAACAGAACTTAAGAGATAAGTGGTTAAAATTTACATAATAAGAGTCACTGATATTGGACCAATTCCTCGTGATGAATTTCTCCAACTCCCTCTACAATGTGTTTTATTATTAACCTCATTTCTTCATCCCAAGGTTCAAGTGCTGCAATGGTAAAAGGAGGAAGCAGGATCTTGAGAGCTCTATTGGGGAATGCACTGCCCATTGTAGACCTGAGTCAATTAGACCAGGAAAGTCACAAGTACAAACCCTGGTCTATGCTGATTTGATTGTCCCAGTGGCAATATGGGTACTGTATCAGGCTATGCTAGAGAGAGGGAAAGGAAAAACAGAGCTTCCACTCCTCCTCCCTGTGACTCCTGAACAGTGGGCATGAGTGGACATTTGGTGAGGACAGGATCTCACTTAGCTGTGGTATTCCCTCCTCCCCCACGATAGAACAATCTACCAACAATGACTGTACAAGTATGGGGAATGGCCACTTGGGCAAGGAACTGAAGGACAGTTGTTTGCCCATTCAATGGTACCCAGTGAAAGTCAATACATTTAGGCCAGAGGAGGATGAGGAGGAGGCAGAAAAGGGGAGAAAATAGAAACATCAGGAAAGAAGGTCAATAAAAACTTACATTTTAGTACAGCACCAAATCAAATATCAATTAAACCAAAGGGATAACCCCAGATTTATGGGGATGACCTTCATAGTTCATGTGCAAAATTGGACTTCATGAATGAATTTGAGTCCCATATTGGTATCACACTCCATCCTTCATATATCCTTGGTCATCCATCCCTTACCCGCTTTTGATTATAGTGTATGAAGCATTGCTGGTTGAATTGTTGTTTGGCGTTGCCCAGCACTCTGCAAGGATCAGCTTGGCTCTGCTATCTGATGTTTCAATTGATACTTGAATGGACACTTCATCTTCAGGTGTTAAAACAGGCTCTTCTGATAGGGCCTGGCTTCCGCTGAATGTCTCAATGCTGGCCACGTAGTTTCCAGTTCCTTCTAGGCCAATCCTATTCGTCCTTGAAACAAAATAGTTGACTTAGAATCTGAACTCCTACTGCATAAGATAACATTTTATCAGCAAACGTTTTATTTTGTGGAGACACAAATAGAAAATAAACAGAGCCAGTAGCACAAGAGGGCACTGGTTCAAACTGGCAAAAAAAGGCAAACTTAACCCCAATTCAGGAAGTTTTTTGTACAAGTGCTTTGTCAGAGATATTTAAAATTATGAATGGGTGTGAGATGGTAGATAGAGGCAGGCTGTTTCAAGTAGTTGAAGGATCTCGAGTGAGGGGACAATGATGTAAGATGTAAGAGATTACTACTTTATTTTTAGACTTGTAAGATTACTTGTAAAGTAATCTTTAAAAGGACAGAGAGCAGGAGAAAGGTTTTTACACAGATGGATGTGAAGCCATGGAATGCACTATCAGAGTTAGTGACTGAAGCAGCGACTATTACATTGAAGAATAAGTTTGATAGGTGGTTGAAGGAATGGGGGATGAAGGGATATGGGAACCTGGTGAGAACATGGGGTTAATTCTATTCTCATGTGGCAGATAAACACCAACATGGACTAATTGGGCCAAGTGATCTATTTCTGTGCTGTAACTTGTGGAATAGAGTTCTGGGTGGGGTGCTGGAGGCAAAACACTTGGAGACATTTAAAACATACATGGATGTTGAATGAACTGGTAGCAGGGTTACACCCATAGAAAGATTACGAAACAGAAGGAGGACATTCAGCTCATCGTGGCCATGCTGGCCAAAAAAAACTAGCTGCCCATTCTAATCCCACCTTCCAGCACCTGGTCCGTAGCCTTGCAGGTTACAGCGTTTCAGGTGCATGTCCAGGTACCTTTTACTGCATGGATGAGCACAGATGGAGTGAATAGTTCTCCCAGATTCATACCTGCCCTGTAACTTTGTAACGTCTACGACTGTCACCAGCCACAGGCACCAGTCACTGAAGACTGAACAGCATGTCAGCATGAAAGCAAGAGTAGGGCGAATGCTGAAAGTTATGAGGTAAGTGGACAGAGGCATATTTTGGGCTCTGTGACTCACAAGGCTTGGAGATCGAAAAGTGATAACATCATTCCTGTAGTTGAGCAGTGGCATTTGAGGTTTTAAATTTAAGCCACTTACTGTGCTGGGAAACAGGAGTATGTCCAGTGTGAATCACACTCATTGTAGCATTAATCAACCTAAAATGTTTACAAAGTGACACCTGACATCGCAGCCCCCCCCCACCCCACTCCCTCCCCCCCCCACCACTGCCGACATCATCAGAGCACTCCCAGTTTCGCACATGTGCAGAACAGACGTTTGCTGCCGGAATGGTGCTGCGCATGCGCATCCTACGTCAGCACCCAGCTTGCCACGCGAACACGACTAACGGGCGCAAGCACACGAATTAGTCATTCGTCGCTTGTCACTCCCAACACTCGGCTCCTTCACGCTACTGGTCCCCGCTTCCTCCCGCGATCGCAGTCTTTTTTCCCCACATGGGGGAAGAGAGAGAGAGTTGCAAGATAGGCAGAGGAAGGGAGGGGGACTGCGAGCGGGAGGGAGCGGGGAGCAAATGGCCGTGGGGGAAGAAGGGGCGAGGCCACGGATTCTGTTGTAATGCACACACAATCCCGCACATGCAACTATCCTGGAGCTCAGGTCTAAACACAAAGCTCACTGAACTAATGCTGGATCAAGTTGTTGATTTGGCTCTTATTACAACACAGAAACAGCTCTCTGCCGGTGTTCATGCTGAACACGAGCTCCCAAGATTTATCTGTTCCAATTTCCAAAATGGTAGAAATCTCTTTTTAAGATGCTCGCTGGTTTAAAATTCGGGTTTGTGTCCTGAAATAATCGTCAATAAAATTCATTAAACAACCCGTTGCTGGGAGCAGGAATGGGGACCAGAAGTGGCCATTTTGGTTTCATTTGTTTTCGTTTTTGTGATATATTGAGCAGCACCATCTTTGCTACTGGCAGCTGCCAAAATGTCGCATGTGCAAGTACTGCGCCACCTAGTGGTTGCATTGTAATCAAACGCAGCCAAATGTTTATTGGTACAGGTATTAACAGAAAGAGCAAACAACCGTGGATGTAAAGAAATTACTTAAATGTCAAATCTCTTACGTTCATTTCAATTTTCAAAAAATCTATTGATTTCCCTCCACTATCAACTGTCCAAATTGCAACAGTATTGAGGCAGAAAATGATGGGAAATGAAAGACCTATCACTATGTCCCCAGCCATGGTATCATCATCAAGAACTTTCCTGTCCAACCCCAACCAGGAAGTTGGCAACCCTCCACCCATCCACCCCCTGCCGTCCCTTCACTATCCACTCCACCACATGTAAATAACAAGGCTGGGAAGACAGCTGAAATACCAGCCTTACTCCTCAGCTACCATGGACCCCACAACCACTGGGAGACTCTGGGGCAGCAGCCGAACGTGCATCGAAGGCTCTTTTGGAGGGAAAGGGCACTACTAAAGGGCGCTGCTCCCTTTCATCTGCTATCAATCGCTTACCCTTTCTCGGCCTTAACTCATTTCCTTAGCCAGAATGGCAGGCTCATTTTTGATGGCAGGGATCTCATCAGAAGCCATTCAGTATAAGTAATGAACCCTGGCCCAGTCGGATGGGTTGGAGACATGGTGACAGCAAGGTGGTAGACAAAAGTCCCATGCAAATTTCCCTCTAGCAGCGAGCGAATCAATCCCTGAGGAAAAGTTAACACTTTGTGTTGATAGGGAGAGATGAAGAAAGGTGGAAAGAGGTTCTTGTGAAGCATGAACACCAGCACTGACCTGTTGTGCCGAATGACCTGCTGCTGTGTTGTAAGTTCTATGTGATTTATCTAGTAACTTCTCATAAAATCAAAATTCTTTGGAGTTCTGCATGTCCCTATCTCTATCACTCTCTGAATTTAACTAATGTCCCTCATGTATATAGTATCCTTCACCATCACAGGTTAACAAAAAGATCTAGCGTGAATATAAAGATGAAAATTGCTGCCTGATACCATTTCATTCTCATGACATGCATACTGGCAGACAGGCCTAGCTAAGCGCTGACTGTCTCAAACGTCACTGAAACAGGAAACCTTACCCATTTGGAGTGTAGCCAGCAGTGAGCAAGAGGCTGTTGTCAAACGTACAATTTACAGGAACCTCGAGGTTAGCACCAGCAGAGTCTACACTGGAGGAAGGAATGTTACGAAGTGTTGTTTTCACTACTGTGTGCGTTGCATTCTAGAATGAATAAATGTCGCCATCAAGTAACTGTCAACGTATACAACAATAACTTGCATTTATATAGCATCTTTAACATAGTCAAACATTCCAAGGTGCTTCATAGGAACATTATCAAGCAGAATTTGACACCAAGCCCACATAAGAGATATTAGGACAGGTTGTCAAAGAGGCGTGTTTTGAGGAGTGGGAGAAAAAAGTGGAGAGGCAGAGAGTATTAAAAAGGAAATTCCAAAGCTTCAATGGTGGAGTGATTAAAATTGGGCAAGAGGACAGAATTGGAGGAATGCAAGGATTTCGGAGGCTGATAGGGTTGGAGGAGGACACTGGCAAGGTCTCTCAGTTCTGGTGCCAGAATAATAATAGCAAAACATGTTCAGTTTGCCACATATAACATGCCACCAACAATTCTTTTTTAAGCTTTTATTGTTCCCTCCCATTGACAGCAATGCCTGCTGAGACTCAGCTCCAGTGATAACAATGGTCTCCAATAACTTGGCCAAGTGGACATTCTCCATGAATGAGAGTCTACTTCCCTGAAGATTGACAGCCTCTGGGAGAGCTGAGCCCATTGCTGACCCCATCTGAATCTAATCCACACCTTTCCTGCAGGTGTCATGGGGCAGCAGAAACTGTGGATGCCTTTCCTCTCATTACATTGAGAATGCCAAAGTCAATTGCAATACCGCCCCAATTAAAATATTCAAGACAGGTTGTTGTTTAATCTGAAAGTCAGATTTCAAATAGCGCATAAATAAAAATACAACATTTTTTAATAGTTAAATATCTTTGGGACTTACATTTGATATTTGAGTTCCACACTCAGTCCACCCGACCTTGAGGGCAACATGAGTCAAGTTACCAATGCTCCCATTGCACTGCGAGTTCCCCAGGTAAAGAGAAGACACTGGTATCTGCTTCTCTTCCAGGAATGATCGTTCCATTATGACTGAGATCTCATGAAGTTTACAGTGTATCATGATCGATTGGGAAGCTGCTTCTACAGTTGTTGGGTTGACCACCATAGGTTCTGCAGTGGACATTGGAGGTTGACATAGAAGACCAAGAAAGTTCAGCTGAAATATTTACATTGCTCTCCTACCAGCCTCACACTTAGTTGAATTATGTTGAAACAGGCTGACTGTGTCAGTGCTCATTCCCCCACACAAGCAATAGGCCTAATCCTAGGTGCCCACCCTGTTCATATATCCTTTTATTTCCCCTTTCTTTCAATCACCTGTCTAGCACCTTCTTAAATGTCTCTGCTTTGAACGCTAAGCTTTGACATTGCATTTCACATGCTCTGTATAAAAAAATTCTCCTGCTCTCTGTCCTGAATCTCTTCTATTTAATGTTATATCAATGTCCTCTTGTTCTGGACCTCTCAATCACTGGAAACAGTCTCTTTGTATCTATCTTCCAAACCCGCAACCTCGACCAACTAGAAGGACAAGGGCATCAAATGCATGGGAACACCACGACCTGCAAGTTCCCCTCCAAGTCACACACCATCCTGACTTGGAACTATATCGCCGTTCCTTCACTGTCGCTGGGTCAACATCCTGGAACTCCCTTCCTAACAGCACTGTTGATGTACCTACCTCACATGGACTGCAGAGGTTCAAGGCAGCTCACCACCACCTTCTCAAAAGCAATTAGAGATGGGCAATAAATGCTGGCCTAGCCAGCAACGCCCACATCCCATGAATAAATAAAAAAAAAGTCTTGTCCTACTCCTTCATAATTTTAAATGTCTCCATTAAATCATCCCTTAATCTTCTCTGTTCTAAAGAGCCCCAATGTATCAAGTCTTTCTTTATATTTCTATTACATCATACCAGGCAGCATCCTAATGAATCTGTGCTGTGCCCTCTCTACTAACTCAACAACTTTCCTAAAGTTAGGAGCCCAAAACTACCATCAGTACGCTATCTATGGTCTTACTAGGGTTTTATATAGATTCAAATGTGTAAAATCCAAAAATTCTCCTGATAGAGGTACAGAGAGAACTTAAAAGAAATACAAATCATTTCTCAATTGTATGGCTAACAACAAGCGTGAAAAAAAACTGCTGGGATAACTTCAATTCTTTAAGTAAACCTAATAAAGATACAAAAAGTTGTCAAGAAGTGTGAACAGTGTTTTGCATGAGATTGAGCTGGTTAATGAAGTAAAACCATCAAAAATATGATGCATTGTCTCAACTTATCTTAAAAAGACACTCATCTTGAATGCATACTTGCTATACGAGTAACAAATGCATGAAAGGATGTGAATGAAATTCTCTGCTCTCTATTTTAATGGACGGTTAACATCTTAATTAAAATATTGGACAAAGGAATTTAATCCAAACATTGTATCACTACTAATACCACACAGTACGAGTTCAAGGCAAATGATGTATTGGAAAAAGGTCAGAGGTGAGCAGCAAGGAAAGTTCAAAGTTCAGAGTTGTGGATAGTGTGGAAGGCTGTTGTAGGTTGCAACGGGACATTGACAGGATGCAGAGCTGGGCTGAGAAGTGGCAGATGGAGTTCAACCTGGAAAAGTGTGAAGTGATTCATTTTAGAAGGTTGAATATAAATGCGGAATACAGGCTTAAAGACAGGATTCTTGGTAGTGTGGAGGAACAGAGGGATCTTGGGGTCCATGTCCATAGATCGTTCAACTTGCCACCCAAGTTGATATGGTTGTTAAGAAGGCGTATGGTGTGTTGGCTTTCATTAACAGGGGGATTGAGTTTAAGAGCCGCGAGGTTATGCTGCAGCTCTATAAGGCCCTGGTTCGATCACACTTGGAATATTGTGTTCAGTTCTGGTTGCCTCATTATAGGAAGGATGTGGAAGCTTTAGAGAGGGTGCAGAGGAGATTTACCAGGATGCTGCCTGGACTGGAGAGCATGTCCTACGAAGAAAGATTGAGGGAGCTAGGGCTTTTCTCATTGGAGCGAAGAAGGATGAGAGGTGAATTGATAGAGGGGTACAAGATGATGAGAGGCATAGATAGAGTGGATAGTCAGAGACTTTTTCCCAGGGTGGAAAGGGCTATCACCAGGGGGCATAATTTTAAGGTGATTGGAGGAAGGTTTCGGGGAGATGTCAGAGGTAGGTTCTTTACACAGAGAGTGGTGGGTGCGTGGAATGTGCTGCCAGCGGTGGTAGTAGAAGCAGATACATTAGGGACATTTAAGCGACTCTTGGATAGGTACATGGATGATAGTAGAATGAAGGGTAGGTAGTTAGTTTGATCTTAGAGTAGGTTAAAGGTTCGGCAGAACATCGTGGGCCGAAGGACCTGTACTGTGCTGTACTGTTCTATGTTCTATGTTCTTAAGGCTAACAGAACTGGATTTTGTTTTTAAAATACCACAGAGGCTGTGTGTGTTCACTGAGCTCATCTCAGCTGAGAGACGCCTCAGTTGGCCTCAGGGCTTCTGCTAGGAAGGAGGCGGAATAAACCACTGTTTCCTTGAACAAAGACCTTTGTGGAATATACACATATGCAGATGTCAGAGAAGCACAAGGTCAGTTCAGTTGTTAAATAAAAACAGAAAGTGTTGGAAATACTCAGCAGTTCAGGCAGCATCTGTGGAGAAACAGAGTTAACGTTTCAGGTCAATAACCTTTCATCAGATGCTCAACAGATGCTGCCTGACCTGCCGAGTATTTCCATCACTATCTGTTTTTATTTCAGATTTTCAACATTGGCAGTATTTTGCTTTTGTTTTAGCTTAGTTTTGGATAAATAGGCTGCTGAGCATCATTAGCCTAGACTTCCACAGGAAGAATGGGAACATGAGCAATAAAGAGATGGCGACATTGGTAACTACAGAGCTGCAGAACGGAGTGCAACTAATTGGATAGCACTTTAAGGTGCAATGGGCTGAATGGCCTCCTTCTCTGTTGTATGATTCCATGAATCTAACTAGGCATCAATGGTTTCAGATGAGGATGACCAAAAATTAGAAGACTTTTTTTTTTCAGGGCAGGGGACAGGGAATAAAAACTGAAGTTCATAGATTAATGTAACCATGGCCTGTGTGACAGTGGACAATGAAAGACACCATTATCTTCAGGGGACCTTTTTAACCAGGAATGTTTCAGTATTATGTCAATTGACTGCTTGATTGTGCACAGTGGCCTCGCTCAGAGGCAGATTCACGCTCTTTACATTTCAGGGAAGGTAGGGGATTACCAGATGAGGGGAGTGAGTCTATGATGGAATTATTATATATGGACACTGGACAGTGAACTTTGATGGGTCAACTGGCCATTTCTTGCTCTTGATTCATTAATGTTCTAATAGTTGCTTGGTTTAAAAATGCTTGGATCTTCCTAAGATTAAGGTGGCTACTTTGCTCTATTTTTCCTTAATACCTTTGCCCTTTCTTCATTCACAACTTTCTCCTCTTCCATCCAATCAGTGGCCTATTATCACAGCTTAGTAGGGTAATATTAGTCTTGGGCTTCAATGGGACTGAATATCGATCGGGATGTATAACAGACGGTCAATGTGATATCGCCCAATCTGCACCTCTGCCCAAAGTGAATTTCTGCCCTGGTGCTCCCTTGAAAACCACAGGCATAATTGCTCTGCTGACTTAGGGAGTTAGGTCACAGATCACCCATGATCTCTTTGAATGACAGAGTAGACTCAAGGGGCTAAATGGCCAACTCCTGTTCCTATGTCAGTTAGGGGCAAATTGACTCAGGTCAATTAGAGGTCAGACTGGCTTTCTTCCAATTGAGAGGAAGATATTTTCTTCTGCTAGAGAAGTTTCTTGGTACATTAGAAAAGACTGACTTCCGATCTTGTCATCTATAAAAGTTCTACAAATATTGGGGCTGGATTTTACATTTCCCCCGACGAAATCAGCGGCAGACGTAAACAATGGCGGTCCACCCGCGCGTACCGCATGTCATGGAACCGCCACAATATTCAGCGCAGCGGCTCATTTAAATGGCCGGGGTGGACTACCAACCCCGATAACGTGCAGGGGGCAGGCTGTCCAACCCCAGCAATGGCATCAGCCTTTGTGCAGGCGCTGACTCAATTTTTAAAAGGCTTCAAACCCTACATTTCAATTGTAATATTTAAAGAAATAGTGATTGAAAATTGCTTTGAAAAAATAAAATAAATGTTTCTCGCCTCTCTCCCACCCCCCTCAATAACCATATAAATCATTCCTTGCCCTCTCTCCCCACCCCCCCCGAAATACTTACCTTGTGCACCTGAGCTTCCCCCCCCCATAAAGTTCATAAACTATGCACTCTACCCTTTCCCACCATCCCCTACCCCAATCGGATGAGTTTGACCCTGCTTCCCATCCCCCGCCATCTCCCGCACTGAAAAACTTACTTGCTCCCGCCTCCCCACCAGTGTTCTGCCTCGGCTCCCCATCCGGGGGTGGGAGTGCTGACCACCGGCACCGATACCACAGCGGGACAGAAGGCAGAGGCGGAAAGGTTATTAATGCCTTTAAATTTATTTAAAATATGTAAATTTTGATCCTGTCGCCGAGTGGCGAGGGGACCACCACGAGGCCTCGCCTCCGCCATCAATATCGGGCCGGGCCGGGCCTTCCCAGCGTCGCCTCTCCCCGAGGCATTTTCCAGACTCCTGCGCCATGACCCCTGATGTCGGAGGGGCTGTAAAATTCAGCCTATTAACTTGTGTGATGGTCCGACATCTGTGACAGAGAAATCTGAAAACCAGTTTTTTAAATAAGTACTTACAGGTCTCCCGTGGAGTTGCTGATGATGAATCCAGGGATGTACCATTGTGTAACGGGAACCCTAATGGCAACAATCTCCTCTCACAGCTGAGGGAGATCGGCCATGCTGAAGAAAAGGTGTCTTCTTCAACACACCCACCAACAGAAAGAGATGATCTGTGGTGTGGAGTAATAGAAGTACACAGTGGTGTTTACAAGCAACTCAAACAAGGGGCTTGTCAAATTGCAGAAGAAAATGGATATTAGATGTACTGAGGGTGGCAGAGAGGGGAGGTGTCCGCAGGTTAACTAAGTTTTGCTAGCGATGATTCGTGTGCCTCTCAGAGCTTGCTTGTTTGGCCTTTGGATCGGGGAGGAATTTCCCAGTGTTCCATAAATTTTCTGGAGGAGTTTAATACTGCTAATCAATTGGGAAGAGCAATGCATAAGTTTGTATCAGCTAGCATACAGAATGTGCACTGATGGACCTGATGGCCTTTATTGGCCTTCTTTGCACACGTTCCTTGCTGGAGGGCAGAAGATTGGAACTGAGGTTCAGTCGGGGGTGGGGGCATTGGAGTGGTAGTGGGGGGGGGGGGCGGTGGAAATAGCGGAGGGAAGTCACATTGGCTGAATTGCCAAGAAAACTATTTTTTGGTCGAATGAGTTTGGTTAAGCATCGACCAATCAGCAAGGAGATAATTATTCCACAGATACAAAAGAAAAGTTAATTCTATTGGTTGATTTTTCCCACTGAGGATAGATGTTGCCTAGTTACCTCAGCAGCTGGTTAGATTAAAGCTGAGGACCTCTGGAAGAAGTTTGCTAGATCAGGACTAGTATCCTTAAGGATTTGATAGGGCAGCTAGAAAGAAATTATTTCCTCTGGTGGGAGAGTCTAAATCAAGGAGTATAACCTGAAAGTTAAAGCTCGGTCATACAGGGGCAATGTCAGGAAGTGCTGCTTCACACAAAATCTGGAACTTTCTTCCCAAAAAACTGTTGAGGCCAGGGGTGAATTGAAAATTTCAAAACTGAGATTAGCAAACTTTTATTAGGTTAGGGAATTAAAGGACATGGAACCAGAGAGGGTAATTGGGGTTAAGGTACATATCAGGCATGATCTAACTGAATGGCAGAACAACTTATGCCTGTTCCTATGTTCCTACCCGAAAGAGATGTTTGAAAATACGAAGGCAGCCACAAATGATCCGAACAAATGAAATTGAACTGCATTAAAAATAGTTAAATAGTAAAAAAATCCGGAACCCAGGTTTTACCTCTGCAATTTCTGCCAGGTCGAGCCGGGTTTACATCCACAAAACTGTCAGAGCAGCTACAGGTGTAAGACCCCTCCGTGTTGATACACTTTGCATTGAGTGAGCAGTCATTGTCTTCAAGTGAGGCGCACTCGTTATAATCTGTGGTCAAGAGATGAAAGGAAAATGAAGAGACAATAGTTTGGGTGACCTACCATGATTCACCATTGATTCTCCCGCTGTGCCTATATAGCAATAATAAAAAGATATCCTATAACCCTAGGAGTTACTGCTGCATACTTTGCTCAAAAGACTTTGCTGCAGGCACTAGGGAAATGCATGTGCTGAAATTAAGCTTTTCCCTGAGGCAGCTGAACAGTGAATTCCTACCAAATATCCCCAAGGTGACAACATCCAATCTTCACCTTTGCAGCTGAGATGAGGTTCTGAGAGCAGGGCAAGGGCATTCCCCCATGGAAGGAGGAGGAGGAGGAGAAATATAAAGGGGTCTCTAAACCTCTGAGGAACTGCCTCAGCTGCATTGTGCTAGAGGCCTACAGGCAGATCTACCTGTCTAGTTACTCACACAGAGGATGGTCTTCATCCCTGGAAAACCTAGGGATGATTTGATTTAACTTGTTTCATTGGTACCCATCAACCCAGTCAGACACATTCTCAAAGATTGAGTATTACCACCATTGACGGAGAAATGGACATTACCTGGAAGCCTACAGTGCGACTTCTTTACTGCTATTGGTAAGTTAGATCATTTTTTAAAACCTGCATTTATATAGCCGCTCATTGTAGAATGAAACAGCTCAGAGTGTGCCTTTGCCAGCTCTTTGGTAGACCTATCCAACTATTGTAGGGTATTCCCAAGCGCAGAGGCACCTGCCGTAAATATCATAATGTTTAAATATTATTTGAGTAACCAGTAACATATAATATTAGTGAACAGTGAGGAGGTTGCAAAGCACCATGGGGCTCAGTTAACTTGACCACATTCCACAGGAGCTGAGTAATCCAATCTCAAACAAAAGGCTAATTAAAATGAAAAGCAGACGCTGACAAAGGTGCTAACAATTGTAACGAGGTGAAGATAAGGGGGTATGGAAAACATCATGAGCAATCCCCTATCTGTGTATGGGCCGGTCATGCAGCCCCTTTATGTCTAGTAACCGCTTCTATTGGCTCTAACCGGTCAATAAGGTTCTGTCCCGCCACAGTCTACCTGCTTCAATGGGTGCTTGGAGCTCAGGGTCATTGCCCGAAAGGTGGACTGATCCACCGCACCAAACAACACGAAAAAAGGAAAGAAGGTACCAGCCCTTCGCTTTGCAAGCTGGAACGTCAGAACTATGTGTCCTGGCCTGTCGGAAGACCTTACACAAATCAACGACTCTCGGAAGACCGCCATCATTAACAACGAGCTCAGTAGACTCAATGTAGACATTGCAGCACTTCAGGAGACTCGCCTCCTGGTGAGTGGATCTCTAGCAGAGCAAGACTACACCTTCTTCTGGCAGGGCAGGGATCCTGAAGAACCAAGACAGCATGGAGTGGGCTTCGCCATCAGAAACTCCTTGCTCAGCATGATAGAGCCTCCCTCAAATGGCTCGGAATGCATACTGTCCATCCGACTGCTCACCACCTCTGGTCCAGTACACCTACTTAGCATCTATGCTCCAACGCTCTGCTCCCCACCTGAAGCTAAAGACCAGTTCTACGAGCAACTCCATAATATCATTAGCAGCATCCCCAACACCAAACACCTATTCCTGCTGGGTGACTTTAATGCCAGGGTTGGGGCCGACCATGACTCATGGCCCTCCTGCCTTGGGCGCTATGGCGTTGGAAGGATGAATCAGAACGGGTAGCGACTACTTGAGTTGTGTACCTATCATAACCTCTGCATCACCAACTCGTTCTTTCACACTAAACCCTGTCACCAGGTTTCATGGAGGCACCCAAGATCACGTCGTTGGCACCAGCAAGACCTCATCGGCACAAGGCGAGCCGCCTTAAACAGTGTTCAAATCACACGCAGCTTCCACAGTGCAGACTGCGACACCGACCACTCCCTGGTGTGCAGCAAGGTTAGACTCAGACCAAAGAAGTTGCATCATTCCAAGCAGAAGGGCCGCCCACGCATCAACACAAGCAGAATTTCTCACCCACAGCTGTTACAAAAATTTCTAAATTCACTTGTAACAGCCCTTCAAAACACTCCCACAGGGGATGCTGAGACCAAGTGGGCCCACATCAGAGACGCCATCTATGAGTCAGCTTTGAACACCTGCGGCAAAAGTACGAAGAGAAATGCAGACTGGTTTCAATCTCATAATGAAGAGCTGGAACCTGTCATAGCCGCTAAGCGCATTGCATTGTTGAACTACAAGAAAGCCCCCAGCGATTTAACATCCGCAGCACTTAAAGCAGCCAGAAGCACTGCACAAAGAACAGCCAGGCACTGCGCAAATGACTACTGGCAACACCTATGCAGTCATATTCAGCTGACCTCAGACACCGGAAACATCAGAGGAATGTATGATGGCATGAAGAGAGCTCTTGGGCCAACCATCAAGAAGATCGCCCCACTCAAATCTAAATCAGGGGACATAATCACTGCCCAACACAAACAAATGGACCGCTGGGTTCAGCACTACCTAGAACTGTACTCCAGGGAGAATGCTGTCACTGAGACTGCCCTCAATGCAGCCCAGCTTCTACCAGTCATGGATGAGCTGGACATACAGCCAACCAAATCGGAACTCAGTGATGCCATTGATTCTCTAGCCAGCGGAAAAGTCCCTGGGAAGGACAGCATTACCCCTGAAATAATCAAGAGTGCCAAGCCTGCTATACTCTCAGCACTACATGAACTGCTATGCCTGTGCTGGGACGAGGGAGCAGTACCCCAGGACATGCGCGATGCCAATATCATCACCCTATATAAAAACAAAGGTGACCGCGGTGACTGCAACAACTACCGTGGAATCTCCCTGCTCAGCATAGTGGGGAAAGTCTTTGCTCGAGTTGCTCTGAACAGGCTCCAGAAGCTGGCCGAGCGCATCTACCCTGAGGCACAGTGTGGCTTTCGTGCAGAGAGATCTACCGTTGACATGCTGTTTTCCCTTCGTCAGATACAGGAGAAATGCCGTGAACAACAGATGCCCCTCTAAGTTGCTTTCATTGATCTCACCAAAGCCTTTGACCTCGTCAGCAGACGTGGTCTCTTCAGACTACTAGAAAAGATCGGATGCCCACCAAAGCTACTAAGTATCATCACCTCATTCCATGACAATATGAAAGGCACAATTCAACATGGTGGCTCCTCATCAGAGCCCTTTCCTATCCTGAGTGGCGTGAAACAGGGCTGTGTTCTCGCACCCACACTTTTTGGGATTTTCTTCTCCCTGCTGCTTTCACATGCGTTCAAGTTCTCTGAAGAAAGAATTTTCCTCCACACGAGATCAAATGGCAGGTTGTTCAACCTTGCCCGTCTAAGAGCGAAGTCCAAAGTACGGAAAGTCCTCATCAGGGAACTCCTCTTTGCTGACGATGCAGCTTTAACATCTCACATTGAAGAGTGCCTGCAGAGTCTCATCAACAGGTTTGCGGCTGCCTGCAATGAATTTGGCCTAACCATCAGCCTCAAGAAAACGAACATCATGGGGCAGGACATCAGAAATGCTCCATCCATCAATATTGGCGACCACGCTCTGAAAGTGGTTCAAGAGTTCACCTACCTAGGCTCAACTATCACCAGCAACCTGTCTCTCGATGCAGAAATCAACAAGCGCATGGGAAAGGCTTCCACTGCTATGTCCAGACTGACCAAGAGAGTGTGGGAAAATGGCGCACTGACACGGAACACAAAAGTCTGAGTGTATCAAGCCCGTGTCCTCAGTACCTTGCTCTATGGCAGCGAGGCCTGGACAACATATGTCAGCCAAGCACGACGTCTCAATTCATTCCATCTTCGCTGCCTCCGGAGAATACTTGGCATCAGGTGGCAGGACCGTATCTCCAACACAGAAGTCCTCGAGGCGGCCAACATCCCCAGCTTGTCCACACTACTGAGTCAGCGGCGCTTGAGATGGCTTGGCCATGTGAGCCGCATGGAAGATGGCAGGATCCCCAAAGACACATTGTACAGCGAGCTCGCCACTGGTATCAGACCCACCGGCCATCCATGTCTCCGCTTTAAAGACGTCTGCAAACGTGACATGAAATCCTGTGACATTGATCACAAGTCGTGGGAGTCAGTTGCCAGCGTTCGCCAGAGCTGGCGGGCAGCCATAAAGACAGGGCTAAAATGTGGCGAGTCGAAGAGACTTAGTAGTTGGCAGGAAAAAAGAGAGGCGCAAGGGGAGAGCCAACTGTGTAACTGCCCCGACAAACAAATTTCTCTGCAGCACCTGTGGAAGAGCCTGTCACTCTAGAATTGGCCTTTATAGCCACTCCAGGCGCTGCTTCACAAACCACTGACCACCTCCAGGCGCGTATCCATTGTCTCTCGAGATAAGGAGGCCCAAAAGAACAAAAAAGAAAATAATCGATGTATATAATCGATAATCGTTGTGATTGGACCATGTCCGCCTGGGATGGGCTGAGTAACTGTTTGAAAATGTATAAGTATGGATGATTTTCCTTGGTTCAGTGGAGAGGCATCTGGACAGCCCAGTGACCTGCTCCCCGCCGGCGTAACTAAATAAACTGTTTGACATTGGAGCAGACCTGAGTGTCGAGTGATTCTTCTAGATTCATTCCCGCTAACACAACTAATCCCACACCCCTGTCCTGTCCCAGAAATTTGTTTCATTCAAGTACTTTTCCAATTCTCTTTTGACTGTTACTATCAAACATCCTTCCACCACCCTTTCAGGCAGTGCATTGCAGATCACAACAACTCTCTGTGTAAAAACATGTTTCTGCATGTCACCTTATTATCGCATTGTAAAATCTCAAAGCACTTCCGACACTGAATTACTTTTGAAGTATAATGACTCTTACATAGGCAAAATTCAACATTCATTCTGTGTAAACAATGTTCGCAACAGAAATGAATCTATCTTTGAATTTAATCCTGAGAAATGTTAGGTGATGCATTTTGGGAGGACTAACAAGGCAAGGGAATATACAATGGATGGTAGGACCCTAGGAAGTACAGAGGGTCAGAGGGACCTTGGTGTACTTGTTCACAGATCATTGAAGGCAGCAGCACAGGTAGATAAGGTGGTTAGGAAAGCATATGGGATGCTTGCCTTTATTAGCCGAGGTATAGAATATAAGAGCAGGGAGGTTATGATGATGCTGTATAAAATGCTAGTTAGGCCACAGCTGGAGTAGTGCAGAGGAGATTCACCAGAATGTTGCCTGAGCTGTAGCATTTCAGCTATGAAGAGAGACTGGATAGGCTAGGGTTGTTTTCCTTAGAGCAGAGAAGGCTGAGGGGGACATGACTGAGGTATACAAAATTATGAGGGACATTGATAGGTTAGATAGGAAGAAACTTTTTCCCTTAGCAGAGTTGTCAATAAACAGGGGGCAAAGATTTAAGGTAAGGGGCAGGAGATTTAGAGGGGATTTGAGGAAAAAAAATTTCACCCAGAGGGTGGTTGGAATCTGGAACACACTGCCTGAAGGGGTGGTAGAGGCAGGAACCCTCACAACATTTAAGAAGCATTTAGATGAGCACTTGAAATGTCATAGCATACAAGGCTACGGGCCAAATGCTGGAAAATGGGATGAGAATAGATAGGTGCTTGATGGCCAGCACAGACACAATGGGCCAAAGGGCCTGTTTCTGTGCTGTATAACTCTATGACTCTATGATACTGCCTGATGAGAGAAATGTTGGGCAGAATGCCAGGGAAAGTCAATGCTTTTCTTGCCCCAGGACCTTTACTATCTGCCTGATCTAGCAGAACATAGATGGGACTTTTGTTTAATATTTCATTCCAATACTTTCCCTGTTATTTCATTTCAATAAGCCATCAAAGTGTTATTACTAAATGTGATTACAAGATTGGTTAAAAATAACATTGCCAATAATTTCATTGCAGTGGCTTGTGCCAATATTTATTCTTCAGCCAAAACCACTGGTCATTATCTGGCCATCTATTACATTGCTGTTTGTGGGACCTTGGGTGTACAAAATGAGTGCTGCATTTCCTACACAGTATCTAAACTTCAAAAGTACCTCTTTGACTGTAAATCGCTTTGGGACGTCCTTCGGTCATGAAAGACACTAGAGGAATGTAAGTTCTTCCTCTTTTCTGCCGTAATGGCCACTAGGATGATGTCAGATCTTACTAACAACATTCCAATCATGCACCAAAATATGCCGCAAATCAGACAACTAGCCTGCAGATTGTGTTTGGGCAATAACAAGAAATGTCTGGATGATGCGAATGGTTCCTTCTGTTGCAGTCCATCCAGAAAGCTACAGTTACTGAACGGGCAGTTGAGGTGGAGGAGTGGTGCAATAGTTCTGAGAACATACTTATGTGAGATAAATGCCATCAGACAGGGCCTACACAAGACTCTGGTCTCCATGGGAGGAGAAAGAGTGAGAACAAAAGAGGTGGGAGAGGGAGCGGGGAAAGGAGAGGGGCTTTGTGCATCTGCAGCTTGAGCAGAACATTTGACAGAACCTCCCAATCTGTGCCCTCCACCAACTAGAAAGACAAGGACAGCTGTTGCATGGGAAAACCATCACCTCCAACTTCCCCTCCAAGTCACACACCATCCTGACTTGGAAATTTATCACCATTCCAACATTGTCACAAGACACCACATTTTAGGCAGGATGTGAAGGCATTGGAGAGGGTGCAGAAAAGAATTATGACAGTGGTTCCAGGGAGGAGAGACTTCAGTTGCGTCGATAGATTGGCGAAATTGGGGCTGTTCTCCTTATAGAAGAGAAGATTGAGAGGAGATTTGATAGAGGTGTTCAAAATCATGAGCATTTTGGAAAGAGTAAATAGGGAGAAACTGCTCCCATTGGCGGAAGGGTCAAGAACCAGAGGACTCTGATTTAAGGTGATTAGCAAAGGACGACATGAGGAAAAACTTTTTTACACAGCGATCGGTTAGTATCTGGAATGTACTGGCTGATAGTGCGGTGAAGGCAGATTCAATCATGGCTTTCAAAAGGGAATTGGATAAGCACCTGAAAAGAAAGGAATGACTAGCAGAGTTGGTCTTACAGAGAGCTGGCACAAGCACGAAAGGCCAAATAGCCTCCTTCTGTGCTATAACCATTCTTTGATTCTATAAGAGAGATTTTCTCCATTGAAAGTTATTTTCCCACCCTATCCCCATTACCTGATATGTCTGTGCTGTCAGGATCAAAGCTAAAAAGAGAGCTGTCCTTTATTGATGTCACAAAGTCCATGATGATTTCAGAAACATTAGCTGCCATTTCTTCATCAAAGACCACTTGGAAGTCTACATTCACACTTCCTTCCCAGAGGGATTTAATCACAATCTTGACTTTCCCAGAACTTAAAAGTTCAGCAGTGTATTCAGGCAAAGATTTCAAGATCTACGAGCAGAAGAAAAGTATATTAGTTATGAAGGTAATTTATTTTTGTGCACCTCAAAGTGCAGGATCTGAGCAATGGAAAATGGAAGAAGGTGCCTCAGTTCCAACCTTAGAAAAGCCCATTTTCTAGCATAGTCATATGGGTGGAATACAGCAAATCGACTTATGAGGATCTCTTGGTGAAATGTTGCACATTTCGTGTTACAGCTATGTTTTTTAACACAATAACTGGTTTCACAATTTTGCATTTGTTGGTGTAAACCAAAATCTACGAATTCCCGATGTAATCCACGCCTCCCCCCCCACTCCTCCCCCCCCTTATGGCATTCAATTATTGAACCATGAGAAGCAAATCCATCATAAACTGGTGAGATTGCAGTGAGATGTATACATACCTGTGTACTAAATAGTGCTGTAAAGTTCTTGAATTTGTCACTGCTGCTGTTTCTCAGCCCTTCATTGAACATTAAGTTTGTTATCCTTGTTCTGCCTCCCATGATGCGCGCAGCTGTGGGATGGTGTGAAAAGTCAGTTAATACATTCATTGTTAGCCCTAGTGATGATCGTGTCTGCCAAGGTTTGAAGATTTGGTTAAGATCCGTTCGGTACATTTTAGTTTGATTAATCACAATTGATTATGATTAGGTCTAACATGAAGCTGAACTTTAAGCCAAATCAAAGCAACATTTGCAAAAAAGGAGTGTGTCCAGACTCTACATTAGATTGCAATTATGAATAAGCTAGGGTTTAGGAAAACTAACAACATTGTCAATCCACGTGTATCAGAGGGTTAATACCACACGTATTCAATGAAAGAGAAGCCATGTTCCAGACCACATGTTTCTACTCCAAGCCTGTCTTACACAAAGGAGTGCCACTTTCCTACACAGTCTGGCTCTGGAAACGTAGAGGAAAATGGGCAGTATGACATACAGAGATCACTCCCCTGAAAGAAGATCCTAGAACAAGGGCCTCAGGACAGCCCTTCTAATCCTTGTTCGGTGTTACAAATCCCCAAACAGTACACAGGAATATCTTTGCCCATATCCTGTCACAGAGAGGCCTATAATTCAGAGGCCGCTGAGCACAATCATACCTCTGTGAACAGCTTAAAGAAAAAGGAGAGTTTGTAAGATTTTAAATGAATTGTATATTCAAAATGGCTAAGTAGTAACATTTTCCTATTTGCTATATAGAAAGGTAGCTTGTGGCTTTAAAATGGAGTAAAGGCAGACGATATTAATGATAAGGTATAAAACTTTAGTGATCAACAATGTGGAAAGGGAAGGGAAGAAGCTCTATTATGTCTATTGTGCTGAGCCCTGACTGATCTGAAAACCCATGAGCCTATGCTACCCCTGACCATGCAGGCATTACAGTGATGGTCCTTGGAAAAGTGACCATGAAAAGGGGGAAAAACTATCACTGGATGGACTTTATTGAAAGAATTTCACTGCTAAACTCTAGAGACAATTTGATGAGGCAAGGCTAGAATAACTCGGATGTAATTTAAAAATATCACTCACTTTTCTTCCATGATCTAGTCTGTCTACTCTTTCTGGCTCTACATGTATTAGCTAGTACAAAAATATGGTGACACTTTGATGCCATTGCTTTCACGCTGGAAGGTGTACATTGAAATCAGGTTTAGGGTTTGGAAGCTAATGCAACGGAGTTCCATGTTTGCCAGTAATTTAGGATGTACAGCATTATCAATTGATTTTAATTGTGTATCTTAACTGTATAGTGAGTAAATCCTGCTTAAACAGGCCTAATTACAGCCACAACGGCCCACACACACCCTCTGCTCCTCCAACACTGGTTTACTGTTTATTTTCTGTCCCCTGGAGGTAGTTTTGACAGGGTGAAGTGAGCAATAGTGAATCAGCTATCCACTATACATTTCTTATGATTTTCATTTAAATTAAAATTATATCGCCAGTTTAACACTACCCCAAAAGTCAAAATTACCCCCCTCTGATCTTTCCATCACTGTGCCCCCACTCTGGTTTTGCAATTCTTCCCAAAAACTAATCTTCCTCTCTCCGTGCATTCAGAAACTTTCTAAAAACCCTCCTTTGACAGTCCCTTTGGTTTTCCTCCCTCTAAAGATTCCCATCTCATTTCTTGTTCAGTGTCCAACTTCTTGGCCTAGATTTACATCAGGAACAGCTTTACCACAAGAACTCTGGTGGGGTGGACCTACTAGTGACCCTGATGAATTTCACTGGATTAGCCCAATAGCTTTTTTCATATAGGGAAGCAATATTCAGGTCCTGAACAGACATAGGTTTTCAGGACACTTAACAGCTACCATGGGACAAAGAAGTATTTAGCACAGAAGAGATAAATATTTGTTGGAAGTGTCTTTAAAAATAGAGGATAGGGAGTTTCAGTAAAAATCAGAGGAGATAATAAAGACAAGAATGGCAATAGATGTAGAAGGTCCAAGGGTGAAGACATCAAAAGTAAGAGTTGGTAGCTGTTGAGTTGGACTTATGACACATATGAAAAAACTCTAGCCAGGGTTTGCTGCTTCTGCCTTTCCCAGCCCATGATCTTCTTGTCCATTACAAGGAATATCACATGGCAAGGACATAAGCAGAAAATGTCGGCAAGTATCTTTCAGGAACTGTAGGAACCAAGAACAACAGTGCTTGAGGGAAAAATAGATAACCCAAATGTAACTCTTTGTACCTGATTTTACTTCTTGTACTTTAGCTTTGCCTTCTTTCCCACAAAGCTGAGAGACAACCCTGACGGTGTACAACACTCCAGCCTCCAGGTTTGACACAGTCCAGCTCTTTTCCATGGTCTTTGCATCAACCACAATATTGTTGCCCTTCCAAAGTTGTACGACAAACTCTTGGTTGATCGTGGCATCAGCTTCCCAAATCATACTTAGACTGGTGCTTGTGACATTAAAGGCAATGAGGCTTCTAATTGATGAAGGAACTAGGGGATAAAAATGAAAGCCTGTTTTTATTTTTCATTTTAAGATGACAGGAATTTCTAAATCTCTCTGCAGTTTCCCTAAAATGACTCCAACATATATGATATTGTGCACTGATTGGAAGATTAGATACACTCACCACACGCCGGAGAAGATATTTGTGTGGAAGATGATATGAAGGTTTGAACAGAGTTGGGTACTAACTGGTCCAAGGCGATGCTGTTTCTTTGATAACTGGCATTTGATATGGGTATTTCTGTTCCAGCCTTGGTTGGACTGAGAGCTGTAAAATCGGGAAGGTGATTAGTTCTCCAGCTCTTATATGATCTACGCCCAAAGGATACTTCTGTATTTGAATCACTAACCCTGTGCTATTACCTGTTTTTACAGTCAACTCTGCGGCAATGATCTCTTGCTCACAGACTCTAGACATAACGCTCACAACGTACTCAGTTCCGGGCTCCAATCCTGATGCTTTCCATTCCATTTCCTGTGTCTCTGTTTCACTCACAATGCTATCATTCTTTAGCACCTGCACAACAAAGGTTTGTTCTTCACTGGTATCCGTTGTCCAAGTTAATTGAAAACCACTGCTGGTGACACTGGAAACAGCCAAGTTGGTAACTAAAGATGGAGCTGTTGATGAGTTAAAGAACGATTAGTGAGCATTACATCACAGAGCAACATGGTGATCAAAACTCTGAGTTTGAGGGAACTACCTTTATCATAATTTGTTCTCAAGATGATGGCTGGCACGGCCACATTTATTGCACATCCCTATTTACCCTGAGAAGGTGCTAGTGGGCCTTCTCTTTGAACCGCTGCAGTCCTTGTGGTGATGGTGCTCCCATAATGGTATTAGGTAAAGAATTCCAAGATATTGACCCAGTGTTGATGAAGGAAAGGTGATATATGTCAGGTAGGTATGTGACTTTTAGGGAACTTGGAGTTGATGGTGTTCACATGATATTGTTGCTCTTGTTCTTAACGATATAATGACAACACTGGTGCTACAACAATAATCATTATTTGTGGAAGAGTTTTCTTTCTAATTTAGTGACTTTGCCATCTAATGTCCTTTGGAAGTCCACTGACTAATGCGTTTGTGTACTACTTTAAAGCAGTCACTGACCCATTGAAAATAAATCTGCATTGGAGCAGAGAAACTTTACAAGAAGTGAGCTACCAAAGGAAATTAAGTCATTAGAGAATTACATAGGATATATGGCACAGAAAGAGGCCATTGGGCCCAACCAGTCCATGCCGATGTTTATGCTCCACTTGAGCCTCCTCCCATCTTTCCTTATCTAAATTTATCATCATAACCCTCTATTCCCTTCTCCCTCATATGTTTGTCCAGCTTCCTCTTAAATGCATTCATACTATTCATTTCAACCATTTCCTGTGGTAGCAAGTTCCACCTTCTCACCACTCTTTTGGTAAAGAAGTTTCTTCTGAATTCCCCATTGGATTTCTTGTTGACTATCTTATATTGATGGCCTCCAGTTATGCTCTTCCACACAACAGGAAACATTCTCTTTGTATCACTCTATCAAAACCTTTCATAATTTTAAAGACCTGTATTAGGTCACCTCTCAGCCTTCTTTTTTCAACAGAAAGGACACCCAGCTTGTCAATCCTTTCCTGATATGTATACCCAAGCATTTGTGGTATCAACCTTGTGAAACTTCTCTGCACTCTCTGTAATGCTTCTACATTCTTTTTATAATATGGTGACCAGAACCATATGGTTTAGCATAACTTCCCTACTTTTCAAATCCATCTCTCTAGAAATAAAGCCTAGTGCTTGGTTTGTTTTTTATGTCCTTGCTAACCTGTGGCGCTACTTTTAGTGATTGGTGTATTTGTACTCCAGGATCCCTTTGTTTCTCTACCCACCTGGACTTGCACCTTTCAAGTGATAAGCAACCTCCCTATCCTTCCTACCAAAATGCACTAGTTCACATTTATCTGTGTTGAAAGCGAAATGCAACTTCATCGAAAGGTAACAGCCAACAATATTCAAAGTTTAATCAGGGATCTTGTTTCAGACCCCAGTTTTACACTGGCTGGTATTTTAGTCTGGCGACAGGGGTCTCGACATGCGGGAAAAGCGACACCGAGAACCCTGCATCACCTCTTCTCCGGAACGCCCACCAAATCTACAGCAAATCAGGCACTTAAGTGGAAAGCAGAGGGCCTTCCATGGGATCAAGGACCCTGATGCCGGAAGTCCTGCCCTTGGAGAGCTGCCGACCAATCAGAGGCCAACAGCTCTTCCACTGAGCAGCACCACCACGGAGGCCGGGGCTGCTACTGGTGGAGCAACATCCCAAGGCTCAAGAGGGGCGCTGGATCCATGCCACAGGTAGGTGAGGGTGGGCTGGGGATCATGGGGGAGTGGGGTGTAGGGGGGTGGCTAGCAAGAGCAGGGGAGTGGCTCTCAGTGCCCCCCCACTTCCAGATGCCAGGTCCCTCGTTCAGGCACCAAGTGCCTTGAAATAAGGGACTCCATCGGAGCCGGGAAGCAGCCCGCATGGTTTTTCATGCTGTGCTTCCCGTGTGGCAACAGGGCCACCCACCACATGGCTAATTGCAGTGGCGGTAGGATGAGGCCCTTAATTGGAGATTAATTGCACAGTTAAGGGCCTCAATTGGCACCGGAGTGGGAAGGCTGTTCACAGGCCTACCCGCCCCAAACTAAATTTTGGCGGATGCGGGCAGATGGCGGGAACACACCTCGCCAAACTCCCAAGCAATTTTATGCTCTCCCCACCTCCAAACCCGCCGCAGGGGAGAGCATAAATTCCCTCCAATGTGTTTTAGTACAACAGCTATGACTACGATTTTCTATATTCAGAGGAGCAATAGTTAAAGCTACATGAGTGTCAGCTGAGGCACTCTTGCTTCTTAGTCAGAAGACTATGAGTTCAAATCCCACTCCAGAAGCTTGAGCACAAAATCTAGACAGTACCGAGGGAGTGCTACACTATTGGGGGTGCCATCAATTTGGATGAGATGTTGAACCAAAAACATGTATGTACTCAGCCATCATTACTAAAACTGATTATCTGGCTATTATCACATTGCTATTAGTAGAACCTTACTGAGTGTAAATTGGCTGCTTAGTTTCCTACAACAGCAATTGTACTTTATTGGTCAGGATGTCATAAGGTGGTGGTGAAAGATGCTATATAAATGCAAGCCTTTCTTTGCATATTATGACAAATCTACTATTTGCCTTTTCTACCTTTTATTTATCTATTTGCTGTTAATAAATCCGCCAGCCAGTTTATTAGGTGACAGCACTGGCAGTGTGACCCTCAGTACCATGTCACAGCTTGGTTTCTCCTCTTACTTTAGCTTTTTTTCCCATCTCCTTTCATGCCCTGTCCAAGTTCATCTGTGAAACCCATTTCCTGCTCCCTTGATTCCATTTCCCACTAAACTGCTGGCCAATCCACTTCCCTTCCTGGATACCAATCCTAGCTGACATTGTAGATGGCTTCCTTTCCTCAGGCACTGTTCCCCACGCACCTTTCATCCCACTTTCAAAACCACCATCGTTCCCCTCAACCTCTCTATCCTTGCAAACCACAAACCCAATTCCAACCTCCCTTTCCTCTATAAAGTCTTCAAACCTGATGTTGCCTCCCAAATCCATGCCCATCAATCTCGCAACTCTCCAATTTGTATCTCTCCAATCAGGTTTCACCCCTGCACCAAAACAACAACTTACATTTATATAGCACATTTACTGTTGTAAAATATCCCAAGGCACTTAAGAGGAGCAATATCAATAAAACAATTTTGATATTTTTCACACCAAGCCACAGGAGATATCAGGACAGATGACCAAATGATTTAAGGAGAAGCTTCAAGGAGATCAGAGAGGTAGAGAGGCAGGTTTAGGGATGGAATTCCAGAGCTTAGGGTCAAGGCAGCTGAAAGCATGGCCGCCAATGGTGAAGTGATTAAAATCAGGGATGTGCAAGAGATCAGAATTGGAAGAGCACAGATATCTCGGAGAGTTATGGGGTTGGAGGATGTTACAGAGATAGAGAGAGGCGAGGCCATGGAGAGGTTTGAACACGATGAGGAATTTTAAATCGAGGTGTTGCTGGACAGGGTGCCAGTGAAGGTCAGTCAGCACGGGGGGTGATGGGTAATATGAGATTTGGAGTGAGTTAAGGTTCAGACAGCAGAGTTTTGGATGAACACAAGTTTATGTAGGTGGAAGGCCAGTCAGTTTCAGTCACAAATGGCATTCTCTGTGACTGTAATCATGGTGTCCTTTCCCTCCTCAAATTCATCGACCTCTCTGCAGCCTGTGATGTGGTTGACCATAATATCCTCCTCCAGTTTTTCTCCTCCATTTTCCAGATGAGTGGACTGTCCTTGTTTTGGTTCCACTCTTAACTGTGCAATTGTAAATGAGTATTTTTCTTTTCTCTGTATGCTGTCCAGTTTTTACATTCTCTCCCCAACCCATGAGAGATCATCTCCATGTTTGTCATAAAAGTAACAGTGTGCAAATTCATTCATAACAACTGAACACTCAGGAGAGAATCTTAAAGTACAATGTCACATCACTGAGACTGAATGTTGAAAAGACACAGTAAGTATCACATACAGCATGGAGGTACATCAGAATATGGGAAATTAGCTGGGAATCCAGGTCTATCCAGGTAAATGGTCATTGAAGAGACAAAGTCCATGGCAGACCGTTTTGCCCGGGTGCTTGTGGTTTCTACTGAACAAAAAGATATTTTATTATTAGTTACAAGGCAGATAAGGGTATCGTAGAAAATACTCTCAGCCATGTTCTCATATCAAAGCTTAATGTGTTTATATCAAATGCCTCCCCGGAATGTTTTAATATAGACAGTAACTCATTAAATAGCAGAGAGGGGCATTCGGTACAAGTTCCTTAACCTTTGTTCTACCCTTTACAGCTTTAATATAATTGGGTGGAACTTCCAACTTCAGCAGGAGCATACAACGGGAGGCAGCGAAATGTCTTCCCACGAGACAGGCAGCAGCAGATTGCTACCCGTTACAAACACCCTGCAGATTTTTCTTCCTATTGACTTCCTGGAAAATTGGACATTGTGTATAGTGGGCTGCCAATCAGCTACCACCACTCTGCTAAAGTTGGTAGTTCCCCACCCCCACAATTAATTCATCGTGCAAGAATATCTTGCAAGACACCTTATCCCTTTTGGTTCACACATTTTCTTGTGATTTTTTTTGATTATTTGTTGAGGGAAAGGAAGGTGTTCTTGTGTTAGCCACCTAAATATCTGGACCAAGCACTCAAGATAAATCGCAGCACAGTTAGACAATCATTCGCTCTAATCCACCCCAAAAACATGCCTCAACTCCAAATTAGGAAAGCTAAGCTAAAACTTCTCCAGTTTATGTGTCAATTATGCTGAGGGCTTGGAAAAGTGTTTGCTAATTTAGTAGCAATTAATATCAAGTTAGAGCTAGCACATGTTAATCATAACTGTTACCTGTTTTAATGTTCAACTCTGCGGCAATGCTTTCTAGTTCACATGACCTGGAGGCAACGCTCACAGTGTACTCAGTCCCAGGCTCCAATCCAGACACAGTTAATGCCAGCTCCAGTGTTTCTGTTTCTTTGACAACACTGTCGTTCTGTAACAACTGGATAATAAATAGCTGCTCTTCATAGTTATCTGTTGTCCAGGTAATGTGAAAGCTCTTAGTGGTGACATTGAAAACTGTCAAGTTTATAATGGGCGAAGGAGTTGCTGAAAAGGTAAATGCCAGTCATTACAAGAAATTACACAGTAACCCTGTCAACAACAACAACTTGTATTTGTATAGCATCTTTAACATAGGGCCATTATAAAACAAAATATGACACCAAGTCACAAAAGGAGATAGGGCAAATGGCCAAAAGCTTGGTCAAAGAGGTAGGTTTTGAGGAGCATCTTAAAGAGGTAGACAAGTCAAGAGGTTTAAGGGAAGAATTCCAGAGTTTAGCCAGCTGAAGGCATCAATGATGAAGATAATTAAATCGGGGATTCTCAAGAGGCCAGAATTACAGGAGTGTAGATATCTTGGAGAGTTGTAGGGCCAGAGGAGATTACACAGATAGGGAAGGGTGAGGCCATGGAGGGATTTGAAAACATGGATGAGTGTTTTAAGATCGAGGTGCTGCTTAACGGGGAGCCAGAGTAGGTCAACGAGCACAGGGGTGATGGGTGAATGGTACTTGGTGTGAGTTAAGACACAGGCAGCACAGTTTGAGAGGACCTCAAGTTTACAGAGGGTAGACTGTGGGTGGATGGCCAGGAGTGCATTGGGATAGTTGAGTCTAAACGTAACAAATGCACAGATGAGGGTTTCAACATCAGATGAGTTGAGTCCAGGGCACAGTCGGGTGATGTTACAGAGATGGAAATAGTGCTACAGCCATGTGGTGTGACATGGGTGATTCCCTACAGTTCAACTCCCCCCCACCCCCCACCCCCTGACCGCAGCAAGTGCATTTGTATTAAAAGTTTAGCCTCTTGGGGTTTTATTTTTCAAATAAACAGACAGTGACTGGTTTTCTGGTTAATTTTTTAAAAAACAGAAATTCAATTGTTTATTGATTAATACGCCTTATCCCAAAATTGTCGCAACCTCATTCACTCATACATTCATGTACACACACATGTAACAAATAGAGAAGGGAAAGAGGTAGGTGGGTTTTTGTGAGGGTGAAAGGTTACGATAAACCTGTTAAATTCTCTTGAGATTCAAGTTCCAGATTGTTGCAGGCATGAGATGATTGTAGATTTCTCTCTTGAATGAAGGTTCTATTGAAGATGGTGGGTCACTTCCAGCTCTCTCTCTCTCTGCTGTATAATGTAGATGGTGGATTTTTTCAGCAGGGAGGGTGTTTCTTGGCTTGCTGGAATGCCAACGGTTACAAGTAGCTTCACCTTCTGGGTCAGTCAGTCTCTCTCTCTCTCTCTCTCTGGCTGTCTTTGTTTTAAAGTAAAACTGTCACCTCTCTCCTCCTGTTAGGAGACACCCTGGTTTCTTCCCCATGGTGATCACACAATGGCCCAGGACGTGGTTACTTCACACCTCCTTTGTTTTAGAAGAAGACATTCAATTCTGAAATTTTTTAGGACTGATGTAAGATGGGTTTCATTAACATCTTTTGGCTTTGAAAATCTGTCCTTTGTCTTTGTCAGACAGTTTGAATATACAAAAGACTAATGCCCTTTTTCTGTGGTGGCCATTTTGGACTATTGTTCGCTTTTTAAAATAAAAGTTCATTTTTTAAAAGACAAAGTTGTTGTTTCATAACTCTTCAGGGTTAGTCCGTGAATGCTGTATCATCACACTTCCAGTATGCATGACACCTACCCCAAAGGGAAAAAAATTTAATTCCTTGTATTTCATTTTTATGTTCTTTTTTGGGTTTAGAAAGAGGGGGGAAAACGGTACAATAGTTTTGGGTTACACCACTTTACACATTCATTTCATTGACTTCTCAGGCTTCCAGCCTACATTTTTTCCATCCTTCCTTTGGATGAGGTCCCATCAAAATATTGCATTACATTTGGTTATGTAGTTTCTCTCACTTCAGTTAGTACTAAAAAAAAAAAAAAAATTTCTAAATTCACTTGTAACAGCCCTTCAAAACACTCCCACAGGGGATGCTGAGACCAAGTGGGCCCACATCAGAGACGCCATCTATGAGTCAGCTTTGACCACCTACGGCAAAAGTGCGAAGAGAAATGCAGACTGGTTTCAATCTCATAATGAAGAGCTGGAACCTGTCATAGCCGCTAAGCGCACTGCACTTTTGAACTACAAGAAAGCCCCCAGCGATTTAACATCCGCAGCACTTAAAGCAGCCAGAAGTACTGCACAAAGAACAGCTAGGCGTTGCGCAAACGACTACTGGCAACACCTATGCAGTCATATTCAGCTGGCCTCAGACACCGGAAACATCAGAGGAATGTATGATGGCATGAAGAGAGCTCTTGGGCCAACCATCAAGAAGATCACCCCCCTCAAATCTAAATCGGGGGACATAATCACTGACCAACGCAAACAAATGGACCGCTGGGTTGAGCACTACCTAGAACTGTACTCCAGGGAGAATGCTGTCACTGAGACTGCCCTCAATGCAGCCCAGCCTCTACCAGTCATGGATGAGCTGGACATACAGCCAACCAAATCGGAACTCAGTGATGCCATTGATTCCCTAGCCAGCGGAAAAGCCCCTGGGAAGGACAGCATTACCCCTGAAATAATCAAGAGTGCCAAGCCTGCTATACTCTCAGCACTACATGAACTGCTATGCCTGTGCTGGGACGAGGGAGCAGTACCCCAGGACATGCGCGATGCCAACATCATCACCCTCTATAAAAACAAAGGTGACCGCGGTGACTGCAACAACTACCGTGGAATCTCCCTGCTCAGCATAGTGGGGAAAGTCTTTGCTCGAGTTGCTCTGAACAGGCTCCAGAAGCTGGCCGAGCGCGTCTACCCTGAGGCACAGTGTGGCTTTCGTGCAGAGAGATCGACTATTGACATGCTGTTCTCCCTTCGTCAGATACAGGAGAAATGCCGTGAACAACAGATGCCCCTCTACATTGCTTTCATTGATCTCACCAAAGCCTTTGACCTCGTCAGCAGACGTGGTCTCTTCAGACTATTAGAAAAGATCGGATGTCCACCAAAGCTACTAAGTATCATCACCTCATTCCATGACAATATGAAAGGCACAATTCAACATGGTGGCTCCTCATCAGAGCCCTTTCCTATCCTGAGTGGTGTGAAACAGGGCTGTGTTCTCGCACCCACACTTTTTGGGATTTTCTTCTCCCTGCTGCTTTCACATGCGTTCAAATCCTCTGAAGAAGGAATTTTCCTCCACACAAGATCAGGGGGCAGGTTGTTCAACCTTGCCCGTCTAAGAGCGAAGTCCAAAGTACGGAAAGTCCTCATCAGAGAACTCCTCTTTGCTGACGATGCTGCTTTAACATCTCACACTGAAGAATGCCTGCAGAGTCTCATCGACAGGTTTGCGTCTGCCTGCAATGAATTTGGCCTAACCATCAGCCTCAAGAAAACGAACATCATGGGGCAGGATGTCAGAAATGCTCCATCCATCAATATTGGCGACCACGCTCTGGAAGTGGTTCAAGAGTTCACCTACCTAGGCTCAACTATCACCAGTAACCTGTCTCTAGATGCAGAAATCAACAAGCGCATGGGTAAGGCTTCCACTGCTATGTCCAGACTGGCCAAGAGAGTGTGGGAAAATGGCGCACTGACACGGAACACAAAAGTCCGAGTGTATCAGGCCTGTGTCCTCAGTACCTTGCTCTACGGCAGCAAGGCCTGGACAACGTATGCCAGCCAAGAGCGACGTCTCAATTCATTCCATCTTCGCTGCCTTCGAAGAATACTTGGCATCAGGTGGCAGGACTATATCTCCAACACAGAAGTCCTTGAAGCGGCCAACACCCCCAGCTTATACACACTACTGAGTCAGCGGCGCTTGAGATGGCTTGGCCATGTGAGCCGCATGGAAGATGGCAGGATCCCCAAAGACACATTGTACAGCGAGCTCGCCACTGGTATCAGACCCACCGGCCGTCCATGTCTCCGTTATAAAGACGTCTGCAAACGCGACATGAAATCGTGTGACATTGATCACAAGTCGTGGGAGTCAGTTGCCAGCATTCGCCAGAGCTGGCGGGCAGCCATAAAGACAGGGCTAAATTGTGGCGAGTCGAAGAGACTTAGTAGTTGGCAGGAAAAAAGACAGAGGCGCAAGGGGAGAGCCAACTGTGCAACAGCCCCAACAAACAAATTTCTCTGCAGCACCTGTGGAAGAGCCTGTCACTCCAAAATTGGCCTTTATAGCCACTCCAGGCGCTGCTTCACAGACCACTGACCACCTCCAGGCGCGTATCCATTGTCTCTCGAGATAAGGAGGCCCAAAAGAAGAAAAAAAAAAGTTAGTACTACTTTAGGAATGTTAATCTCTTGTTAGAGCAGCTTGTAATATGCAAATTTCTGTTACTGCTTGTGGCGAGATTCTCTGTCTGTACAAGCTTTAACCCCTTGACTACTGCTTCCACACTACATGGCATTAACCAATCAGGTTCTGGCATATTGATAGTTCTTATTTCTAGGGTGATACATTGTTTGTTATCTCCTGCGAGGCATCTGGGATTTCTTCCTGCCCCTTGTTTGGCTGGGTTTTGTTGGGTTTGATTAGTTTTGGATTTGGAATCTGAGTGTGTGATTCTTCAGTGGATAGATCCATGCTGGCCTCACTTTTAGTCCTCTTGTGATTTTCACCAATGTGGTTCACTTTAGGGTATATTACCTTCCCTTTCCTTTTACTTCCGAGATATGTGTTTCCCTAATCTGCCCCATGTCCTCTGGGACACTGCTGCTCACAGACAGTTGTCCAGCTTCGATTGCACTCCTCTGTGGTACTTCAGCTAGGTGAGGCATCTCCCTCAGTCTTAGTCGTCAGCCATTGTTTCATAGCTCTTCAAGGTTAGTCTATGAATGCTGTATCATCACACTTCCGATGTGCCAATAGGTTGTCATAGTGATGGCTCCGACGTGTAGCCAGGAGCTCATCAAGGGATCAAATATGACACCACACTTGTGAACTGTCTGGAACAGTCTTGCTTTGGGTGGATAACTTTACCAACTAATAATGACACGAGTATTGTAAAGTATGATGACATATTTTCTTTCTAGGATAAAATCTAATGATAGTAATATGAGTTGTGAGCACAGCACTAATTACATGGCTGTCAGAGTCAGGAAGACACAGAGTATGATACTTTGAGAGACTGATTTTTGAATAGAAAATCATGATATTAAATTACTGGCAATTGGTAATCTGTTATTTTATACGTTTTCTGAGTTGGTCATTTTGATGAAAGAAAGCCAGTCAGTGTTTAGATATGGTGTGATATAATAATTTCCTGTAATTCTAAGGATGGTGCTTCATACTTATCATAGTGACCTTTGGGCTTTTAATATGAGCCCTAACAGTCAAGTATAACACTATCTTGTGTCATCCTGACCCCCACACTATCAAGAGGTTCCAGCCACGTTATAATTGTAATAGGTATAATACCCACGCCCTTCTCCTCTTTTCTTTAAATGTAGACAGCATCATTACAACAAATGACTACATTTCAAACGTTGGCTGTAAAGGGCTTTGGCATGTGAAAGGCTCTATATAAATACAAGTCTTTCTTTAATTTCATGCAGTTCTGTCCCATTTTCATCTGATTAAAAAGAGTTTACTATGCTACTCTGCAGCTGTAGATGAGGAGGAAGTTGTTGGAGTTAGGTTTATAGGTAAGTTAATGATTTTTATATTGGGTTTTTATGTGCTACACTATTTGTGGAGTATGATTTGCTGGGAACATTGACACTGGGGAGAACAGATTTATGTAATGCTTTCAGTGAATGAGTAAGTGGAAAACAGCCTATCTGAAGAAAGATTGACACAGAGGCAAACACATTTATTTAGAGAGTATAATTACTTCAAGCTGATTTCAGTGTGTCACCTGTAAGTCAAGTGACGATTACTGAGGTTAAAAAACAAGCTCTTATTTTACTAAGACAGCTAAAGAAGTAATCTGCAAATTTATATGTGGTATGAAAAAGTTGCAGCAGCTTTTTCTGAAGCAGCGATAGTGCGAGCGAGGTATCAGCTGGGAAGGTGAGTTTCAGCATAAAATAAATTACCTTTTGTTTCGGCGGACCAGGGGACTGCTGGGTAAGTAAACCTATATATTTGGGCAGTGGCTAAACCCGAAACACTACACGTGTAGTGTCTCCCACCCATCCTCCTCCTCTGACCAAAAAAAAGGACTCTTGTGTGGAGGGTTTGGTAAGGTAAGGTTTTCCTTTTTTTAAAATCTCTGTTGTCCATTTAGTGCGAAGGGGATGGAAGCTAGGGCAGTTGCATGCTCCTCTTGCAGGATGTGGGAGGTGAGGGTCACCACTTGTGTCCCTGCTGACTTCACCTGTGAGAAGTGCACCCAATTCCAGCTCCTCGCAGACCACGTTAGGGAACTGGAGCTGGATGAACTTCAGATCATTCAGGAGGCTGAGGGGGTGATAAAGAGCAGCTATAGGGAAGTAGTGACACCTAAGTTACAGGATAAAGGTAGCTGGGTGACCGTCAGGGGAGGGAATAGGCGCACAGTGCAGGGATCCCCTGTGGCCGTTCCCCTCAATAATATATATACCATTTTGGATACAGTTGTGGGGGACGACCTACCAGAGGAAAGCCACAGTGGCCAGGTCTCTGGCACTGAGCCTGGCTCAGTGGCTCAGAAGGGAAGGGGGGAGAATAGGAGAGCGATAGTGATAGGAGATTCAATGGTTAGAGGAACAGACAGGAGATTCTGTGGTCGCGAACGAGACTCCCGGATGGTATATTGCCTCCCGGGTGCCAGGGTCAGGATATCTCTGATCGCGTTTATAGGATTCTTAAGGGGGAGGGGGAGCAGCCAGCGGTCGTGGTACATATCGGTACCAATGACGTAGCTAGGAAAAGGGATGAGGACCTGAAAAGCGAATATAGGGAGTTAGGTTGGAAGCTGAAAGGCAGGACAAGCAGGATTGTTACCGGTGCCACGTGCTAGTGAGGCTAGAAACAGGGAGCGAGTGCAGCTGAACACGTGGCTACAGAACTGGTGTAGGAGGGAGGGATTCAGATATGTGGATCATTGGGATACCTTCTGGGGAAGGTGGGACCTGTACAAGAAGGACGGGTTGCATTTGAACTGGAGGGGCACCAATATCCTGGGCGGGAGGTTTGCTAGAGCTCTTCGGGAGGGTTTAAACTAGTTTGGCAGGGGGATGGGAACCGGAGCTACGGATCAGTGGATGGGGTAGCTGTTGAACAGGCAGATACAGAGTGCAGAGAGTCTGTGAGGAAGGTTAGACAGTTGACAGGGCAAAGTTGCAGCCAGTATGATGGGTTGAAGTGTGTCTATTTTAACGCAAGAAGTGTCAGGAATAAGGGTGATGAACTTAGAGCATGGATCAGTACTTGGAGCTACGATGTTGTGGCCATTACGGAGACGTGGATATCACAGGGGCAGGAATGAATGTTGGATGTTCCAGGGTTTAGATGTTTCAAAAGCAATAGGGAGGGAGGTAAAAGAGGTGGGGGAGTGGCATTGTTAATCAGGGATAGTATCACAGCTGCAGAAAGGGAGGTCGTCGAGGAGGGTTTGTCTACTGAGTCATTATGGGTGGAAGTCAGAAACAGGAAAGGAGCAGTCACTTTGTTGGGAGTTTTCTATAGACCCCCCAATAGCAGCAGAGACATGGAGGAACAGATTGGGAGGCAGATTTTGGAAAGGTGCAGAAGTAACAGGGTTGTTGTCATGGGTGACTTCAACTTCCCTACTATTGATTGGAACCTCCTTAGTGCAAATAGTTTGGATGGAGCAGTTTTTGTCACTTGTGTCCAGGAAGGTTTCCTGACTCAATATGTAGATAGGCCAACTAGAGGGGAGACAATGTTGGACTTGGTGCTTGGCAACGAACCAGGCCAGGTGGCAGATCTCTCGGTGGGACAGCATTTCGGTGATAGTGATCACAACTCCCTGACCTTTACTATAGTCATGGAGAGGGACAGGAGCAGACGGGATGGGAAAATATTTAATTGGGGAGGGGGAATTACAATGCTATTCAGCAGGAACTGGGGAGCATAAATTGGGAACAGATGTTTTCTGGGAACAGATGTTTTCAGGGAAATGCACGACAGAAATGTGGAGGTTGTTTAGGGAGCACTTGCTGCGACTGCTGGATAGGTTTGTCCCGATGAGGCAGGGAAGGGATGGTAGGGTGAAGGAACCTTGGATGACAAGAGATGTGGAACAGCTAGTCAAGAGGAAGAAGGAAGCTTACTTAAGGTTGAGGAAGCAAGGATCAGACAGGGCTCTGGAGGGTTACAAGGTAGCCAGGAAGGAACTGAAGAATGGACTTAGGAGAGCTAGAAGGGGACATGAAAAAGTCTTGGCGGGTAGGATTAAGGAAAATCCCAAGGCATTCTACACTTATGTGAGGAACAAGAGGATGGCCAGAGTGATGGTAGGGCCGATCAGGGACAGTGGAGGGAACTTGTTCCTGGAGTCGGAGGAGGTAGGGGAGGTCCTAAATGAATACTTTGCTTCAGTATTCACTAGTGAGAGGGACCTGGTCGTTTGTGAGGACAGCGTGGAACAGGATGATATGCTTGAACAGGTTGAGGTTAAGAGGGAGGATGTGCTGGAAATTTTGAATGATATGAGGACAGATAAGTCCCCGGGGCCAGACGGGATATACCCAAGATATTACAGGAAGCGAGGGAAGAGATTGCTGCGCCTTTGGCGATGATCTTTGCGTCTTCACTGTCCACTGGAGTAGTACCGGATGATTGGAGGGTGGCAAATGTTGTTCCCTTGTTCAAGAAAGGGAATAGGGATAACCCTGGGAATTATAGACCAGTCAGTCTTAGGTCGGCAGTGGGCAAATTATTGGAGAGGATTCTGAGAGACAGGATTTATGATTACTAGGAAAAGCATGGTTTGATTAGAGACAGTCAGCATGGCTTTGTGAGGGGCAGGTCATGCCTCACAAGCCTTATTGAATTCTTTTAAGATGTGACAAAACACATTGATGAAGGAAGAGCAGTGGATGTGGTGTATATGGATTTTATCAAGGCGTTTGATAAGGTTCCCCATGGTAGGCTCATTCAGAAAGTAAGGAGGCATGAGATACAGGGAAGGTTGGCTGTCTGGACCATATCAGAGGGTGGTAGTTGATGGAAAGTATTCAGCATGGAGCTCGGTGACCAGTGGTGTTCCACAAGGATCTGTTCTGGGACCTCTGCTCTTTGTGATTTTTATAAATGACTTGGATGAGGAAGTGGAAGGCTGGGTTAGCAAGTTTGCCGATGACACGAAGGTTGCTGGAGTGGTGGATAGTGTGGAAGGCTGTTGTAGGTTGCAACGGGACATTGACAGGATGTAGAGCTGGGCTGAGAAGTGGCAGATGGAGTTCAACCTGGAAAAGTGTGAAGTGATTCATTTTGGAAGGTCGAATTTGAATGTGGAATACAGGCTTAAAGACAGGATTCTTGGTAGTGTGGAGGAACAGAGGGATCTTGGGGTCCATGTCCATAGATCACTCAAAGTTGCCACCCAAGTTGATAGGGTTGTTAAAAAGGCTTATGGTGTGTTGGCTTTCATTAACAGGGGGATTGAGTTTAAGAGCCGCGAGGTTATGCTGCAGCTCTATAAGGCCCTGGTTCGACCACACTTGGAATATTGTGTTCAGTTCTGGTCGCCTCATTATAGGAAGCTTTAGAGAGGGTGCAGAGGAGATTTACCAGGATACTGCCTGGACTGGAGGGCATGTCTTACGAAGAAAGATTGAGGGAGCTAGGGCTTTTCTCATTGGAGCGAAGAAGGATGAGAGGTGACTTGATAGAGGGGTACAAGATGATGAGAGGCATAGATAGAGTGGATAGTCAGAGACTTTTTCCCAGGGTGGAAAGGGCTATCACCAGGGGGCATAATTTTAGGGTGATTGGAGGAAGGTTTCGGGGAGATGTCAGAGGTAGGTTCTTTACACAGAGAGTGGTGGGTGCGTGGAATGCGCTGCCAGAGGTGGTAGTAGAAGCAGATACATTACGGGCATTTAAGCGACTCTTGGATAGGTACATGGATGATAGTAGAATGAAGGGTATGTAGTTACTTAGATCTTGAGTAGGTTAATGGTTCGGCACAACATCGTGGGCCGAAGGGCCTGTACTGTGCTGTACTGTTCTATGTTTTATGTTCTATGGTCACTTTAAGTGCTTGTAAATTGTTCATCTGGTAAATGATTTACTTTGTGCAAAGTCAAATCATTCTGAGGAAAGTTCCAAAGGGGAAATGGGAGTAAGTATAGGGGCTCAGGGTCAGATGTCAGGGGCAAGGATGGAGGTCAGGAGGTTAGGTCAAAGGTCAAGGAGGAGCAGGGGACCAGATGTGGTAATGTTCAACTACTGATAATGAGCTATAACACTGAGTGAAGGTGGAGAGGGGTGGCTGAGGGGGACTCTGGAGGTAACCACAACACTAATTCAATGCCCAGAAAATGGCTGAGCAAACGGGCCAGGTGAGAAGGGGTTGTCCAAAAATCAGCAAAAAATACAGATGAAAAATGGCAAAGAAACACCCTGAAAATCAAGTGTAAACAGAAAATAGCAGTGGGAAACTTTCATCACAGCACCCACTTCGTGGCTGCAGGCTTGCAATCACCATGTTACTGGCAAATAGGAGTTTCCTTCATATTTGCTGGCATAAACAGTCGAATGCAAAACCCATGGTGTAGGCAGGAAGTGCACGTCATACATTTTACTATACAGATAAATAAGCAATTCTAGGGCTACATAGTATTGTCAGCATCATCCACCTACCTGAAATTGCTTCCGCTGTTGATTTGGTAGTTCTTGGGTTTCCTTCAGAAGTGCAACCTGATTCTATTTATTTCCCTCTGAAGAAAAATTACTCGCTATTCTCAAAATCAGAAGAGGCCTTATCAATTGCTAGCATCAATTGAAATGTTTTAAAACTATTACCATTTGTCTAGAAACGTAAAGGGTAAAAATCACCTTGAGCAGTAGTGCAGAATGGGCAAATCGGCAGCCCATCTGCCTGATACTCTGAAAAGAAAATCAGGTGGATGTAAAATAGGCTGCACATCCGCTGTTGCCCATTTGCTCTACTACCAACTTGTATTTCCCCCACCCATATTCTCCAACCGTTCATTGAAAGGATCTTCAGCATTGAAGTCGTCTAGGAATAGATTGTCCATGCCAAGACCACTCAATTTTAGATTCCCACTAGATAAAAAATTCTAGCCCTAACTGTCTACAAATAGGCCAAAATTATTTGAATCATGGATTCCCACCCAGTATTTTGCAAAGCACTCTCTAGTGAGTTGGAATGCTGAGAACATACATTACAATTCATTGGATAGCATTCCATTGTTAAACTCTTGTACCCCATTAATCTTCCCCATCAATACTTAATAAACTATCTGGAACTACAGTATCAACAAGGCAAAATATTGTAATACTGACAAAATATTGAGCGGTTATCACATACAGCATGGAGGCACTTCTGTATATGCAAATCCTATTGGGAATCCAGAAGTGTTCGGGTAGATGGTCATTGTGGAGACGACCCCAGTACTGGACTGCCTTGGGCTGGATGTATAACTGGGAATATTCATGATGGCTTCTGTCAACAAAAACAAATAGGCAAATTTATTATAGGTTAAAATACTGACAGGTATTCTCTCATGTCTGTGACAAAAGAACCTAAGAAATATTAATACAATAAAATGGGTCCATTACAGGTCTTGCACAACCTACCCTGTTATAAATTTTATCCCAAAGATAAAACTTCTGATTCCTAAAGATAATCAAGTTCAATTCAATTTTGAGCCTTTTTCACGTGTCCACTTGATCTTCTGATCTTTGGAAACAGCAACCTCAGCACATCTCCCAATCCATCCCCTCAAAAATACCACTGGCACAGAAGTCATCCTGCCTAATGGAGTATTTGATCATTTTAGCCTTTACTTACAACCTCAAATCGCATTCCCAATAAACATTTCAGTGCCTTTCAAAAGAGTTAACTGACTCAGCAACCACAACAAGACTGTTTAGTTTTAAACCTGTGTCATCTGGTTCTGTGCTCAATGTTCAAATCTAATAATCTGCTTTTTAAGAACATCCACTCATCTTGCTTTGTCCAATGGAAAGGAATTCAGCTCCTAGAATCTCCCATCACAACTTAAAGCTTAAAGTCTTTCAATCGTACTTATTAGTCTTATTATTTATCTCTGAACTCTCCCCAACACATCAACGGTCATTTGAAAGTAAGAAGCCCAGAACTGCAGACGAGTGAATCAGAAATCCTCTGGTGGTTGCACCATAGCAGCATTGTAAATGCATTCATGAAGGTTTTTCCCTGTTGGTTATTTCTGGCAAAGTCTAAACCTATTATTACAATTCTTCCAAAAATACTAGAGGTGAATGTATTTAGTTAAAGGCCCACCACCAATCTGGGGATCCCAATGAAATCCCAGTGGAGAGTATTGCATCCAGAGACCTGATCCCACTTGTCTCCACCCCTTTTCTCTTTCTGCTGCTCGTGGAAACTGAATACCCCCAGGCAAAGGAACGAGAAAAATTTACCCTTACAGCCTAGTTTTCAGAGCCAAAATAACTTGTTCTTGAATGAAACACAGTTCTCACTTGAGAAGATTGAGGTAATGATCCAATCTATTCAACCGTAACTTTCTAATTTTGTATAATATTTCTTTCGGAATTGGATATATACTTGAAAAATTTGCAGCACTATTGGGAAAGAGCAGGGGAGTGGGACTAATTGGACTAATTTCAAAGAGCCAACACAGCCACAAAGGGCCAAATGGCCTTCTTCTGTGCTTCAATAATTCTTCCTAAATTATATCTTCATATGACATAACTTTGTTAGAATTTTAGATAAGTCCTGGCTTGTGAAGGTATTTTGTTAACTGTTAAAGGGTGGGCACTCTCTGACAACCTTCTAGAAACTTTCTAACAAAGTCACAGGACTCAAAAGTGCAAAAGAACAAGCTGTGGATCAGAATTACATCCACCAGGAGCACTTGTGATAAGAAAAATCAGTTTGAAACAAAGAATGAATAAATTAATTCAATTTCTATGAATGATCACATCAGATGAAAAATTTTGACTATCAAGCACAGACAGCTTTGATTCTTCAACCCGTAATTGCTTATCTCTAAAAGGTATAACCTGCCCGTCATTATGCAAGTTTCGCAGCCCTTGTGCTATTACCTGTTTTTACACTCAGCTCTGTGGCAGTGCTCTCATCTTCACAGGCTCTGGAGATGACACTCACAGTGTACTCGGTCTCAGGCTCCAAATCTGACACGGTCCACTCCAGTTCCATGGTCTCCATTTCATTCATGATTCTATCATTCTTCAACACCTGAGCAATAAATATCTGCTCTTCATAAGTGTCTGTTGTCCACGTTAGGTGGAAACTGGTAGTGGTCACGTTGGAAACAGTCAAATTTATAACTGGGGAAGGAGCTGTTGAAAACAGGAAGTATGAAAAAAAAAGCCAACACAAAACAGCTAGGTAGTTATCTGAGTGAGGGCACTCAGAGTGATACTCTGCATGAATGCTATCATGTAATCATACCAGCAGCATTGTTAATTTAGATTACAGTAATAATTATTCTTTCTTAAACAACTTTCTATATTGATAGGCACATGAAGAATTTTGACAGAGCAGATAGGGAGAAATTGTTTCCTTTGGCAGGAGGCTCAGTAACCAGAGTACAGAGTTTTAAGATAACTGACAAAAGCTGCAGGGGACAGATGAGGAGAAATGTTTTTACATGGTAAGTTGTTATGATCTGGAATGCACTTTCAAAGTTCAATAACTTAAAAGAGAAATTGAATATAAACTTGAACTTGTGATAGAATATAATTAGTCATTTTCATGGCTGAACCAATCAGAAAGTGATTGCTCCCTGGTAACATGGTTCTGATTGGTTGAATTGGCAGGTTAAAGTGAGAGTTAACTCAGATCTGATTCGCTGAAGTTCTGGGATGCAAGCAGTGTCTGGTTCTCTGGCCTAATTGGTGAAAAGTATTCTACAGCTTTACAACATACAACACTACATTCACACATATTTTTACTAATATTGATAGACTCTGGCAGAGGCTAAGATAAATATTGTCATAGACCCTTGTACGTTGGCTCTACTGAGTTTCCATTTTACAGGATTAAAGGGGTTGGGTTTCTCTCAATTATCTGCTGTAACTTCAGTAGAAAATCCATGGAAATGTTTGCAACATTCCTCCAAATGTCTTGTGGATCTTCCATTGATGTTACGGTGGAAAATGGAGAGAAATCCATGGAAATGCAACCCATATTTAAGTAGGGCACGCACGTCCCTTTTGTCTTTTGAATAATGACTGGTTTTCATATCATAGAATCTTACAGCACAGATTATATCTAGCAATACAGTACCAGTGAGACTGAAGATACAATGACTATTACATACAGCATGGAAGTACTTCTGCATAAGGGAAGCCAGGTGCGAACCTAGAACTGTTCAGGTAGATGGCCACTGTAGAGGTGAATCTGGTGCTGGACTGAATTGAATTATGTGTAGAAGATGGTCCAGTAAAGATGGTGTCTATTAAGAAATAACAAGTAGATGTAACTCATAGGTAACAAGGCTGACAAGTGACAAGAGCTTAGAGGGGGCTATATCACCATGTACTAAAAACGCCTGGCAATCACATGCAAAATATTTATGGTGATTAACAGCATTATAATCACAAAACAGATTTTTCTGGAATTATTTTGCAGATATTTAATCTGTACTAATACTTGCAAGAGAGAATGATCAAAAAAGTATCATACAAAAAGTACAAAAAAAGGGCATCAATAAATCCCGCAGAACGAATGGCTTATATGCTAGGATTCCAAAAAGATGTGGTTACAAAGATAGTGGATGCATTGGTTTTGATCTTCGAGAATTCCCAAGATTCAGAACAGTTTCAGTGGATTAGAAGGTACGCCATCCATCACCGTAAACATTTACTCCCACCACCACTGGTGGACAATAGTAGCAGTGTGTACATCCACAAGATACACTGCAGCAACTTATCATGCCTCCTTCTACAGCACCTTCCAAACCCACAACCCTTGACCATCACCCTCTGCCTCCTGCCACTAAGCCAATTTTGGATATAATTTGCCAAATTGCCCTGGATCCCATGGGCTCTTACCTTCTCAACCAATCTCCAATGTGGGACCTTATCAAAAGTCTTACTGACGTCCATGTGGACTACATCAACTGCTTCACCCTCATCTATACACCTAGTCACCTCCTCGAAAAATTCAATCAAATTTGTGAGACATGATCTCCCACTGACAAAGCCATGCTGACTATCCTTGATTAATCCCTGCCTCTCCAAGTGGAGATTAATCCTGTCCCTCAGGGTTTTTTCCACTCGTTTCCCTACCACTGATTTTAGACTCACTGGCCTGTAATTACCTGATTTATCCCTACTCCCTTCTTGAATAATGGTACCACATTCACTGTCCTCCAGTCCTCTGGCATCTCTTCTGTGGCCAGGGAGGATTTGAACATTTGTGTCAGAGCCCCTGCAATCTCCTCCCTTGCCTCACTTAGCAGCCTGGGATACATCTCATCTGGGCCTGGGGATTTATCCACTTTTAAGCCCACTAAAACCACTAATACCTCCACCCTTTCGCTGCTAATTTGTTCAAGTATATCACAATCCCCCTCCCTGATCTCTACACCTACATCATCCTTCTCCATAGTGAACACAGATGATAATATACTCATAAAACACCTTGGGATTTTACTTTATCTTGCCCGCCAGTGCTTTTTCATGCCTGATCTTCGCTCTCCTAATTACTTTTTTAAGTACCCCCCTACACTTTCTATACTCCTCTAGGGCCTCAGCTGTTTGCAGTCCTCTGAATCTGCCATAAGGCTCCTTTTTTGTCCTTATCCAATCCTCTATATCCAGGATTCCCTGACTTATTGGTCCTACCCTTCACCTTTAGGGGAACATGTTGGCCCTGAACTCTCACTATTTCCTTTTCGAATGACTCCCACTGGTCTGATGTAGACTTTCCTACAGGTTGCTGCTCCCAGTCCACTTTGGCCAGATCCTGTTTTATCATATTAAAAATCGGCCTTCCCCCAATTCAGTACCTTTATTCTGGTCCATCTTTGTCTTTTTCCATAACTACCTTAAATCTTAGTTAGGTAGGAAAGAAAGTTGTGAGGATACAAAGAGGCTGCAAAGGGATATAGGCAGGCTAAGCGAGTCGGAAAGCACATGGTCAATGAATATAATGGGTTTTTTTTATTCGTTCCTGGGAAGTAGGCGTCGCTGGCTAGGCCACCATTTATTGCCTGTCCCTAATTGCCCTTCAGAAGTTGAAGGTGGTGAACCGCTGCAGTCCATGTGGGGTAGGTACGCCCACAGTGCTGTTAGGAACGAAGTTCCAGGATTTTGATCCAGCGACAGTGAAGGAACGGCGATATAGTTTCAAGTCAGGCTGGTGTGTGGCTTGGAGGGGAACTTGCAGGTGGTGATGTTCCCATGCATCTGCTGCTCTTGTCCTTCTCGGTGGTAGAGGTCACGGACTTGGAAGGTGCTGTCTAAGGAGCCTTGGTGCGTTGCTGCAGCGCATCTTGTAATTGGTACACACTGCTGCCACTGTGCGTCGGTGCTGGAGCAAGTGAATGTTTGTGGATGGGGTGCCAATCAAGCGGGCTGCTTTGTCCTGGATGGTGTCAAGCTTCTTGAGTGTTGTTGGAGCTGCACCCATCCAGGCAAGTGGAGAATATTCCATCATACTCCTAACTTGTGCCTTGGAGATGTGGACAGGCTTTGGGGAGTCAGGAGGTGAGTTACTCACTGCAGAATTCCTAGCCTCTGACCTGCTCTTGTAGCTACAGTATTTATATGGCTACTCTGGTTCAGTTCTGGTCAATGGTAAATCCCAGGATGTTGATAATGGGATTCAGGAATCATATGCCATTGAATGTCAAAGTGAGATGGTTAGATTCTGTCTTGTTGGAGATGGTCATTGCCTTACACTTGTGTGGTGCGAATGTTACTTGCCACTTATCAGCCCAAGCCTGGATATTGTCTAGGTCTTGCTGCATTTCTACATGGACTGCTTCAGTATCTGAGGAGTTGCAAATGGTGCTGAACATTGTGCAATCATCAGTGAACATCTCCACTTCTGACCTTATGATTGAAGGAAGATCATTGATGAAGCAGCTGAAGATGGTTGGGCCTAGGTCACTACCCTGAGGAACTCCTGCAGTGATGTCCTGGAGCTCAGATGATTGACATCCAACAACCACAACCATCTTCCTTTGCACTAGGTATGACTGCAACCAGCGGAGAGTTTTCCCCCTGATTCCCATTGACTCCAGTTTTACAAGGGATCCTTGATGCCATACTCGGTCAAATGCTGCCTTGATGTCAAGGGCAGTCACTCTCACCTCACCTCTTGAGTTCAGCTCTTTTGTCCATGTTTGAACCAAGGCTGTAATGAGGTCAGGAACTGAGTGACCCTGGCGGAACCCAAACTGAGCGTCATTGAGCAGGTTATTGCTAAGCAAGTGCCACTTGGCACTGTTGATGACACCTTCCATCACTTTACTGATGATTGAGAGTAGGCTGATGGGGCAGTAATTGGCCGGGTTGGACTTGTCCTGCTTTGTGTGTACAGGACATACCTGGGCAATTTTCCACATTGCCAGGTAGATGCCAGTGTTGTAGGGAAGTGTAAAGTTATCCACTTTGATAGGAAAAATAGAAAAGCAGATTATTTTTTAAATAGTGAGAGACTGAGAAATGTTGGTATTCAGAGGGACCTGAATTTTCTTGAACACGAATCACAGCAAGTTAACATGCAGGAACAGCAAGTAATTAGGAAAGCAAATGGTATGCTCGCCTTTATCACAGTACGATTGGAGTATGAGTAAAGAAATCTTATTACAATTACATAGGGCCTTGGTGAGACCACAGCTGGAGTACTGTGTACTAAAGGCTTGCTACCCGACCCAAACCCGATGGGACCCGACGACATGTGTCGGGTTTAGGTCGGGCCCCCCTTCTGGGGCCGGCTTTCGGGCTCAGGTCGGGTTGGGCCAGGTCCGGGTCGGGCCGGACACGCACAGTAAGTGCTCTGCCAGTAAGTATTAAAAATTAAAAAAACTTACCTGAGCTGGGAGTCCGGGACGAAACTGAGTCTGCACAGTGAGCGAGTGACGCCACTATGACGTCATCACGCACACGCTGCAGCTTCCTGGAGGTTCCGAGTCGGAAGGTAAGTAAAAGGATGGTCGGGGTCAGACTCGGGTCGGGTCAGACTCAGGTCTGCTGTAGATCAGTCGGGTTCGGGTCAGGTTCTTTTCCCCGACCTGAGCAGCTCTTTACTGTATACAGATTTAGTTTCCTTACTCATTAAAGATATACTTGTCTTGGAAGGTTCGATGAGCTAATTCCTGGGATGAGGGGATTGTTCTCCGAGGAGAGATTGGGTAGACAAGGCCTATCTTCCCTAAAGTTTAGAAGAATGAGAGGTGATCTCTTTGAAACATATATAACTGTTAAGGGGCATGATAGATTGATGCTGGGAGGATGTTTCCTCTGGCTGGGGAGTCTAGAACTAGGGATCATAATCTCTGGATAAGGGGTCAGTCATTTAGGATTGAGATGAGGAGAAATTTCTTTGCTCAAAGGGTTATGAATCTTTGGAATTCTCTCCCCCTCAGAGCTGTGGATGCTCAGTCATTGGGTATATTGAAGAATTAGATTGATAAATTTCTGGATACTAAGGGATTCAAGGGATATGAGGATAGTGTGGGAAGGTGGAATTGAGGTAGAAGGTCAACCATGATCCTACTGAATGACAAAACAGCATGAGAGGCCAAATTTCTTACTCCTGTTCCCATTGATATTTTCTGATGTACAGTAGGCAAGTCTATTCCCCAGGATAAGAAATGGAGTCTTGCAAAGTTGATTAAATCTGGCAGTTTTGTAAAGAGACAATGGTAAAATAGTAAAAATGGAAGCATAAGTGTTTGATAATCTATCATAAGTCATATTGCTAATGGCATATTCCTTCATCAGACCATTCTGTCATAGGCCAAGAGACATTTTATAATTTGCTACATTCGACCACACTTCCAGCATTGTCAGAGCAATTAAAAGGGCCACTTCAACGATAGATCATATCTCCAGATACATTGATCAGAAAACAGTCATATTGAAGAACTAAACTGTATAATCACTGACAGGGAAACCTTCCTCCAGAACACAGCTGATAAGCTTTTGCTCAACTTCATTGAAAGTTAAAAACAGATCACCTGGCTCTCAGCCCATGGATATTGGTGCTCTACGTTCACTTTGATGTATCGTATATGGAGGTCATTTGAAATACTTCCCATCCCTTGTGCTATTACCTGTTTTTACACTCAGCTCTGCGGCAGTGCTCTCATCTTCACAGGCTCTGGTGATGACGCTCACAGTGTACTCGGTCTCAGGCTCCAATCCTGACACGATCCACTCCAGTTCCATGGTCTCCGTTTCATTCACGATGCTATCATTGTTCGACACCTGCACAATAAATGTCTGTTCTTCATTGATCTCTGTTGTCCAAGTGACTTGGAAACTGGCGCTGGTGACCTTGGAGACAGTCAGGTTGATAACTGGAGAAGGAGCTGTTCAAAAAGGTGATTTAAAGGAATGGTCAGTCAGCACAGCACAGCTAAATGGTCATTCATGAGAGGAGGTCTGTGTCACCCCGAAATGCACCCCCAATGCTGCGTCCTATTTTACAAGCAGGCAGAGTTAGGCACAAGTAGGCCCCTATTAATAGGAACCAACTGGCTCTTTGACGGCCTGCTGAGCAGAGCACCTGCCAAGAGTGTCTCTCTCAATATTTCCTGATGGGAAAGGAGTGGAGGCCCTTTAAGGCATGTACAGAACTCTCCTCAGCAGTGTCAGGAGGAGCAGGAGTGATCCTCCATCTCCTCAGGAAACGTCTGAGCTTCTGCTGCCTAGGGATCCTCCCTGCCTCCACCAAATGGCACCATTCTCCCTCTTCCCCACTAAAGCCAACCCTTCCACCACTTACCTTGATGCGGGAAGACAGCCACTGGGCCCTGCAATTTTAACTGGCTTGAAACCACGCCAGCTGCTTCTTTCTGTCTGTTTCGGGTTATGCAGCCGGACGGCGGGTTGTAAATGATGCCTGACCATTCAAAACTGCCAAGGCCTACCACAGACCCACAGGCAGGATGGCTGTCAAATCATTTTAATTCATTCAAACCCCACCCCACCATTTCGGATTCCCTCCTGGGAGTTAAAATCCACCCCTGTAACCTCTAAGCTAATTTTGTATTGGCAAAGAAAATTCTCCATTTATGCTTAAATGGTTTCTCTTTATTCTGTGAAGAGTTCTGAAAGAAATTTGAAAATATGTCAATCAGCCTATACTTAAGTGTGGCACAGGAAGTGAGGCAAGGCAAAATGATGGACATGACGTGCACAGGAATGTATCGTTTTTACATTGCTAATAAATCTCCCAGGGCCATTTTCCGCTTATGGCCCAATGAAGTAAATGCTACTCTGTAGGTGTGTTTGAACATAAGAATATAAAAAATAGGAGCAGGAGTGGGCCATATGGCCCCCTCAAGCCTGCTCTGCCATACAATAAAATCATGACTTACTCTCTACCTCAACTCAAATTTCTTACCTGATCCCCATATCATGTGTTTGTGTGTTTACATTTACACTTTAACAACCAACCTCCATAGTAGTTAAGTGTCATGTTCTCGGGACTGGAGCGAGGTTTAGCCGAGTTTAGTAAGAAATATGAGGCAAAGACTGAGACAAAGACAGCTGAACATAATGGAGTCTTCTTTATTCTGTTTAACTTTCACCTTCTCTTTCAGCTCCCTCTGCTGCCTCATGTGTGCATGGTAGCCTCAAGTGAACAATATGTACAATGCAATCCTCAAACCTTATCCAAGCTTATCCGTATGAGAATAGCTCCCTGTGAGACAATAAAATATGATTCCCTGGCTCTGCCAAATAGCCATCAGTTCACAAAACAGGATCTGAACCAACAATAGCAATAAAATTGAATGTTGAGTAGAAACAATGAAGATCACATACCACAGTGAGGCACTTTTGAATATGGAAAGCCAGCTGGAAATCCAGGCCCACTCACATAGGTGATCATGGCAGAGGCAAAGACAGTAGAAGATTGTCCCTGAGTGGATGTAGGAGTTAACACGGTCGTAGTGGCTTCTGTTAAAGGATAAAGTTGGACAATTTTACAACCAATTTACAAACTTTGTTTTTGGGATGTGGAAGTGGCTGGCAAGGTTGGCACATCTTGCCCATCCTCGTTTCCCTGAAAAGATGGTTGTGGGCTTTGTTCTTGATGGTGGCAGTTTGATACAACTTCCTAAGCCACTTTAGAGAGCAGTTAAGAGTCAACCACAATGGTGTGGGACCGGAATCACATGTAGACCAGACTGGGTAAGGTCAACAGTTTTCCTTTGCCAAAAGACATGAATTAACCAGTTGGGTTTTTATAACAATCCAACAGCTTCATAGCTACTTTTACTGATACCAGCTCTTTTAAAAAAAAAACTGAAATCAAATTCCCAAACGGCCCTGGGATTTAAATCAAAAGCTCTGAATTATTAACCCAGGCCTCTGGAATACTAGACCAGTAACACTACACTATCACATCCTATTTACGGTACTGCAAAGTGATTGCAGCTTTAAAGGTCTGATGACACTTTAAATTATTGTAGGACAACCCGTTTTTAAGCAAAAGCAAAATAGTGCGGATGCTGGAAATCTAGAATAAAAACAGAAAATGCTGGAAATACTCAGCAGATCTGGCAGCATCTGTGGAGAAAGAAATAGAGTTAACGTTTCAGGTCGATGACATAAAGCTGAAAGGTTAACTCTGTTTTTCTCTCCAAGTATGCAATGTTCCCAGTGGGAAAGTTAGGATTATTTGGTGAAATTAATTCATTGAGGGTTCCAATTTTCAAATCATAGAGTAATTTACAGCATAGAAGGAGGCCTTTCGACTCATTGAGTCCATGCTGGCATGCAAAGCAATCCAGTCAGTCCCGCTCCTCCGCTTCATCCCTGTAGCCCTGCAAGTTTATTTCCTTCAAATGTCCATCCAATTTCCTTTTCAAATCATTGATTGTCTCCATTTCCACCACCCTTGTGGATAGTGAATTCCAGTCATTACCTCTACATCTGTTGCCCAAAATCTTCAATCTGTGTATCCTAGTCCTTGCACCATCAGTTAATGGGAACACTTTTTTCTTGACCAACCTATCTTACAGGGGAGACAGTGGTGTAGTGGTAATGTCACTGAACTAGTAATCCCAGAGGCCCAGGCTAATGCTGGGGGACACAGGTTCAAATTCAATTTGTAATGAGAAGCTTTTTATGTTGGCTGATGCAATATAAATGAGATGTGTGGAGTTCAGTTGGTTGAAGATCTCAAACAGATTTATTGAACAGCTGAACTATCACACAGCACAGAGCTATTTACAAGACTTGCCTCTTGGTGTTACAGTAGCAGAGTGAATCTGGAAGGTAGTCACATGACTGCATCCAGACACTTAGCTCTTAGCGTGCTAAGATCGTAAAGGGATATCACTCTTAAAGGCAATCATACAAGACAATTAATTAATAAATTCAACTAATTAACAAAAAAAATCTGGAATTGAAAGCTGGTCTCTATCATTGGTTGTCATAAAAACCTATGTGGTTCACTAATGCCCTTTGGGGAAGGAAATCGGTCATCCTTACCTGGTCTGGCCGACATGTGACTCCAGACCCACAGCAATGTGGTTGACTCTGAACTGCCCTCTGAAATGGCGTAGTAAGCCATTCAGATGTCAAGGGCAATCTGGGATGGGCTACAAATGCTGGCCTTGCCAGTGATGCTCATATCCCATGAAAGAAATTTTTAAAAAGCTTGTCATAATCTTGGACACCTCTATCAAATCTCCCCTCAATCTCCTTTGTTCTAGGGAGAATAACCTCAGCTTTTCCAACCTAACCTCGTAACTAAAATCACTCATCCCTGGAACCATTCTGGGAAATCTCCTTTGCATCCTCTCAAGGACCCTCACATCTTTCCTAAAGTGTGGTGAACAGAACTAGACTCAATACTCTAGTTGGGGCCTAACTAGAACTTGATAAAGATTCAGCATAACTTCCCTGCTTTTATGCCTCTATTTATGAAGCCCAAGATCCCATTATGTTTTGCTGACTGCTCTCTCAATATGTCCTGCCACCTTCAAAGATGCACATGCACCCCTAGGTCCCTCTGTTCCTGCACATTCTTTAAAACTGCGCCATTAAGTCTATATTGCCTCACCCTATCCCTTCTGCCAAAATGCATCACCTCAGACTTGTCTGTATTAAACTCAGTCTGCCATGTGTCTGCCCATTCTGCTAGTCTATCTATGTCCTGTTGCAGGTGGTTCATATCATCCTCATGTTTGCCACACCTCCAAGTTTAGTATCACTGATAAATTTTGAAATTCTACTCTATTCCAAGATCCAAGTCATTTACATAAAAAAAAAGTGGTTCTAGCACTGATCCATGGGGAGCACCACTGAATATCATCCTCCAGTCTGAAAAACATTCATTTACCATGACTTGCTGTTTTCTGTCCTTAAGTCAATTTTTTATCCAATTGGACAGTGACCCTCCTATTCCATAAGGCTGAATTTTGTTAACCAGTCTTTTATGTGGTACTTTATCAAACATTTCCTTAAAATCACTGCAGACAACATCCACTGCATTCCCTTCATCAACTTTCTTTGTTACTTCATCAAAAATTTCAATTAGATTAGTCAAACAATTTTGAAAACATAAATTAACACCCAAAATTACAGGGGAGCTCAACATAAATCTATTAGCCTTGTTTTCAAAATTCCTCCTGCACGCTTGGGGAAAGAACAGAGGAATGGGACTATTTGGGCAACTCTTTCAAGGAGCCAGCACATGCAAAATGGGCTGAAAGGCCTCCTTCAGAACGCTAAGATTCTTTGATTCTATGATGGTGTCAGGAACATTATCGTGAAGAAGTTCATCACATGAATACATTTCTCAACCTCCAGGCTTCACACAATGCAAAGAGACATACGAATTAGGAGCAGGAGTATTCAATAAGTTCATGGCGAACTGATTACTCCAGATTTCCGCTTACCCCTGATAACCTTTTACCCCTTTTCTTATCAAGAATATATCTACCTCTGCCTGAAAAAAAATTCAAAGACTCTGCTTCCACCGTCTTTTGAGGAAGAGAATTCTAAAGACTCATGACCCTCTGAGAGAAAAAAATTTCTCCTCATCTCTGTCTAAATGGGCGACCCCTTATTTTTAAACAGTGACCTCTAGTTCTAGATTCTCCCACAAGGGAAAGCATCCTTTCCACATCCACCCTGTCAAGACCCCTCAAGATCTTATATGTTTCAATCAGTCACCTCTTACTCTTCTAAATTCCAGCAGATACATGCCTAGTCTGTACAATCTTTCCTTGCAAGACAGGCCACACATTCCAGGTATGAGTCTAATAAACCTTCTCTGTACTGCCTCCAATGCATTTACATCCTTCCTTAAATAAGGAGAACAGTACTGTACACAGTACTCCAGATCTGGTCTCACCAATGTCCTGTATAGCTGAAGCATGACCTCCTTACTTTTGTATTCAATTCCCCTCGCGATAAACGATAACATTCTATTCGCTTTCCTAATTATGTGCTGTACCTGCATACTAACCTTTTGCGATTCATGCACTAGGTAACCCAGATTCCTCTGCATCTCAGAGTTCTGCAATCTCTCACCATTTAGATAATATGCTTCTTTTTTATTCTTCCTGCCAAAGTGGACAATTTCACACTTTCCCGCATTATACTCCATTTGCCAGGTCTTTTCTCACTCACTTAACCTTTATCCATTTGTAGCCTCCTTATGTCCTCTTCACAAGTTACTTTCCTACATATCTTTGTGTCATCAGAAAATTTAGCAACTCTACTTTCAGTCCCTTCATCTAAGTCACTTATATAAATTGTAAAAGGTTGAGGGCCCAGCACAGATCCCTGTGGCACACCACTCATTGCATCTTGCCAACCAGAAAATGACTCTTTTATGTCTACTCTCTGTTTCCTGTTAGCTAACCAATCTTCTATCCATGCCAATATGTTGCCCCCTATACCATGAGCTTTCATTTTCTGCAATAACCTTTGATGTGGCATCTTATCAAATGCCTTCTGGAAATCTAAGTACAATACATTCACTTGTTTCCCTTTATCCAGAGCACATGTAACTCCCTCAAAGAATTCCAATAAAGTGGTTAAACATGATTTCCCTTTCACAAAACCATGTTGACTCTGCCTGATTACCATGATTTTTTCTAAATGCCCTGCTATAACGTCTTTAATAGTAGCTTCTAACATTTTCCCTAAGACAGATGTTAATCTAACTGGCCTGTAGTTTCCTGCTTTCTATCTCCCTCCCTTTTTGAATAAAGGAATTACATTCGCTATTTTCTAATCTAAAGGAACCTTCACTAACACATCAACTATCACACTCGCCACTTCTTTTAACATCTTAGGATGAAGTCCATCAGGACCCGGGGACTTGTCAGCCACAGCTCCAATAATTTGTTCAGTACCACTTCCCTGGCGATTATAATTTTCTTGAGTTCCCCCCTCTCTTCCATTCAGACACATAGAAACATAGAAAAAATAGGAGCAGGATTAGGTCATTTGGCCCTTTGAGCCTGCACCGCCATTCAATACCTGATTATCCAAAGTCAGTACCCTGTTCCCACTTTCTCCCCGTATCCCTTGATCACTCTAGCCCGAAGAACTATATCTAACTCTTTCTTAAATCTATTTAATGATTTGGCCTCAACTGCTTTCTGTGGTAGAGAATTCCACAGGTTCACCACTCTCTGGGTGAAGAAATCTCTCCTCATCTCAGTCCTAAATGGCTTACCCCTCAATCCTTAGATTGTGACCCCGGGTCCTGGACTCCCCTGCCATCGGGAACATCCTTCCAGCATCTAGTCTGTCCAGTCCTATTAGAATTTTGTAGATTTCTATGAGATCCTCTCTCATTCTTCTAAACTCTAGCCAATACAAGCCTAATCGACCCAATCTCTCTTCATACGTCAGTCCTGCCATCCCAGGAATCAGCCTGGTGAACCTTGGCTGCACTCCCTCGATAGCAAGAACATCCTTCCTCAGATAAGGAGACCAAAACTGCACATAATACTCCAGATGTGGTCTCACCAAGGCCTTGTATAATTGCAGCAAGACACTTTGCTCCTGTACACAAATCCTCTCGCTATAAAGGCCAACATACCATTTGCCTTCTTAACTGCCTGCTGCACCTGCATGCTTACTTTCAGCAACTGGTGCACAAGGACACCCAGGTCTCGCTGCACCTCCCCCTTTCCCAATCTATTGCTGTTCAGATAATAATCTGCCTTTCTGTTTTTGCCACCAAAGTGGATAACCTCACATTTTTTCACATTATACTGTATCTGCCATGTATTTGCCCACTCACTCAACCTGTCCAAATCATGTTAGAACTTCTCTGCATGCTCCTCACAGCTTACATTCCCACCCAGCTTTGTGTCATCTACAAACTTGGATATATTACATTTAAATCGCTCTTCTAGATCATTAATATATGTTGTGAATAGCTGGGGTCCTAGCACTGATCCCTGTGGTACCCCATTAGTCACTGCCTGCCTCTCAGAAAAAGACTTGTTTATTCCTACTCTTTGTTTCCTGTCTGCCAACCAGTTCTCTATCCATGTCAGTACCTTACCCCCAATTCCATGTGCTTTAATTTTGCACGCTAATCTCTTATATGGGACCTTATCGAAAGCCTTCTGAAAGTCCAAATACACCACAAGCACTGGTTCTCCCTTACCTATTCTACTAGTTACATCCTCAAAAAATTCCAGTAGATTTGTCAAGCATGATTTCCCTTTCGTAAATCCACGTTGACTTTGTCCGATGCTGTCATTGTCTTCCAAGTGCTCTGTTATTACTTCTTTTATAATGGAATCTAGCATTTTCCCCACTACTGATGTCAGGCTAACTGATCTATAGTTCCCTGATTTCTCTCTACCTCCTTTTTTAAATAGTGGGGTTACATTAGCTACCCTCCAATCCATTAGAACTGTTCCAGAGTCTATAGAATTTTGAAAAATGACCAGCAATGCATCTGCTATTTCGAGGGCCACTTCCTTAAGAAGTCTGGAATGTAGATTATCAGGCCCTGGAGATTTATTGGCCTTCAATCCCATCAATTTCCCTAACACCATTTCTCTACCAATACTGATTTCATACTGTTCCTCCTTCTCACTGGACCCAATGTTCCCCTACATTTCTGGGAGGTAATTTGTGTCCTCCTTTGTGAAGACAGAACCAAGTATGTATTTAATTGGTCTGCCATTTCTTTGTACCCCATTATAAATTCCCCCGTTTCTGACTGTAAGGGACCCACACTTGTCTTCACTAATCTTTTTCTCTTCACGTATCTATAGAAGCTTTTACAGTCAGTTTTTACGTTGTCTGCAAGCTTACTCTCATACTCGATTTTCCCTTCTTAATCAATCCCTTTATCCTCCTTTGCTGAATTCTAAACTGCTCCCAATCTTCATGTTTGCTGCTTGTTCTGTCCATTTTATATTTCTCCTCCTTGGATCTAATACTATCCCTAATTTCTTTTGTAAGCCATGGTTGAGCCACTCTTCCTGTTTTATTTTTGCACCGGACAGGAGTGAACAATTGTTGTAATTCATCCATGCGCTCTTTAAATGCTAGCCATTGCCTATCCACTGTCAACCCTTTAAGTAACATTCCCCAATCTATCATAGCCAACTCGCGCCTCATACCTTCATAGTTTCCTTTATTTAGATTCAGGACCCTGGTCTCGGAATCAACTCTCTCTCTCTCCATCTTAATGGAGGATTCTATCATGTTATGGTCACTCTTCCCCAAGGGACCTTGCACAACAAGATTGTTAACTAATCCTTTCTCACTACACAATACCCAGTCTAGGATGGCCTGTTCTCTAGTTGGTCCCTCAACATATTAGTCCAAAAAATACTTGGATGTTACTTGTATCCTCAGTTGTGAAGACCGAATCAAAATATCTGTTCAATTCATCTGCCATCTCCTTATTATCCATTATTACTTCCCCAGATTCACTTTTTATAGAACATAAAAACATACAAACTAGGAGCAGGAGTAAGCAATTCAGCCCCTCGAGCCTGCTCCGCCATTTAATACAATCATGGCTGATCTCATCTTGACCTCAACTCCACTTTCCTGCCCGTTCTCCACAACCCTTCAACCCATTTTGAATTAAACATCTGTCTGTCTATCTCCTCCTTAAATTTACCCAATGTCCTGGCATCCACCGCACTCTGGGGTAGTAAATTCCACAGATTCACGACCCTTTGAGGAAAGTAATTTCTCCTCATCTCTGTTTTAAATCTGCTACCCCTTATCCTAAAACTGTGACCTCTCATTCTAGATTGCCCCAAAGAGGAGACATCCTCTCTATGTCTACCTTGTGAATCCCCTTAATCATACTATATACCTCAATTAGATCTCCTCTCATTCTTCTAAACTTTAGAGAGTAAAAGCCTAAACTGCTCAATCTTTCTTCATAAGACAAGCCCCCCCAGCTCTGGAATCAATCTAGTGAACCTCCTCTGAACTGCCTCTAATGCAACCACATCCTTTCTCAAGTAAGGGGACCAAAACTGTACGCAATACTCCAGGTGCAGTCTCACCAATGCCTTGTACAGTTGCAGCAACACTTTCCTTCTTATATACTCTATTCCTTTAGCAATAAATGCCAAAATTCCATTTGCCTTCCTTATCACCTGTTGTACCTGCAAACTAGTTTTCTGCGATTCATGCACGAGGACACCCACATCCCTCTGCACTGAAGCACTCCGAAGTTTCTCTCCATTTAGATAATAATTTGCCTTTTTATTCTTCCGACCAAAATGAATAACCTCACAGTTATCCACATTAAAATCCATCTGCCAAATTTTGGCCCATTTATCTAATATATTCTAGATTTCTTATTTCTTTATTGCAACTTACTGTCCCACCTAATTTAGTGTCATCTGCAAATTTGGCTATAGTACCTTCTATCCTTGCATCCAAGTCATTTATATAGATTGTAAATAGTTGGGGCCCAAGGACCGAACCCTGTGGCACCCCACTAGTTACATCTTGCCAACCAGAAAAAGACCCATTTATCCCGACTCTCTGTTTTCTGTTGGGTAGCCAATCTTCTATCCAAGCAAATAAATTGTCCCTAACCCCATGTGAACTTATAGAACCAATGCTCACTTTGTTAACTCTTTTCTTTTTTAACTATCTATAGAAACTCTTACTATCTGTCTTTATATTTCTAGCTAGCTTTCTCTCATACTCTAATTTTACCTTCCTTATCAATCTTTTAGTCATTCTTTGCCGTTTTTTATATTCTGTCCAATCTTCTGACCTGCCTCCCATCTTTGTGCAATTATAGGCTTTTTCTTTAAGTTTGATACTATATTTAACCTTGTAATTTTTCAAGGAAGTATAAAAATTGGCAAGTCATGCTAGAGCTGTACAGAACCTTAGTTAGGCCACACTTGGAATATTGCATGCAATTCTGGTCGCCACACTACCAGAAGGATGCGGAGGCTTTGGAGAGGGTACAGAAGAGATTTACCAGGATGTTGCCTGGTCTGGAGGGCATTAGCTATGAGGAGAGGTTGGATAAACTCAGATTGTTTTCACTGGAACAACGGAGGTGGAGGGGCGACCTGATAGAGGTTTACAAAGTTATGAGTGGCATGGACAGAGTGGATAGTCAGAAGCTTTTTCCCAGTCAGTTACTAGGGGACATAGGCTTAAGGTGAGAGGGGCAAAGCTTAGAGGGGATGTGCGAGGCAAGTTTTTTTTACACAGAGGGTGGTGAGTGCCTGGAACTTGCTGCCGGGGGAGGTGGTGGAAGCAGGTACGATAGCGACATTTAAGAGGCATCTTGACAAATACATGAATAGGATGAGAATAGAGGGATACAGACCCCGGAAGTGCAGAAGGTTTTAGTTTAGACAGGCATCAAGATTGGCGCAGGCTTGGAGGGCCGAATGGCCTGTTCATGTGCTGTACTGTTCTTTGTTCTTTGTTCTTTGTTCTTTGAACAGGAAGGGAAAGACAAGTAGGACAGAATTGCCTGGGGTTCTTCATAGAATCACAGAAGTACTAAAGGAGGCCATTCGGCTCATCATGTCTGCACCAGCTCTCCGAAAGAGCAATTGACTTATTGCCATTCCCCAGCCTTCTCCCCGTAACCCTGCATATTCTTCCTTCTCATATGACAGTCTAATTCCCTTTTGAAGGCCTCAATTGAACTTTCCTCCACCACACTCTCAGGCAGCGCATTCCAGACCTTAACCACTTGCTGCGTGAAAAAGTTTTTCCTCATATCATTTTTGCTTCTCTTACCAATTACTTTAAATCTCTGCCCTCTTGGTCGTGATCCTTTCACAGTGCGGTGGGGGGGCGGCATGTGGCACAGTGGGAGGGGGGGGCGGCACAGTGGCGCAATGGCTAGCACTGCAGCCTCACAGCTCCAGCGATCTGGGTTCGGTTCTGGGTACTGTCTGTGCGGAGTTTACAAGTTCTCCCTGTGACCACGTGGGTTTCCTCCGGGTGCTCTGGTTTTCTCCCACATGCCAAAGACTTGCGGGTTGATAGGTAAATTGACCATTGTAAAAGAAAATTGCCCCTCGTGTAGGTAGGTGGTAGGAGAATTGAGGGACAGTGGGGATGTGAGAGGGAAAAGTGGGATTAATATGGGATTAGTATAAATAGTTGGTTGATGGTCAGCATGGACTCAGTGGGCCGAAGGGCCTGATTCGGTGTTGTATCTCTCTATGACTCTATTGTGAATAGTTTCTCTCTATCTATTCTGTCCAGATCCCTCATGATTTTGAATACCTCTATCAAATCACCTCTCAGCCTTCTCTTCTCCAAGGAAAACAGTCCTAACTTCTCCAATCTATCTTCATAACTGAAATTCCTCATCCCTGGAACCATTCTCGTCAATCTTTTCTGTACTCTTTCCTATGACCTCACATCTTTCCTAAAGTGCGGTGCCCAGAACTGGACTCAATACTCCAGCTGAGGCCGAACTAGTGTCTTATATAAGTTCAACATAACTTCCTTGCTCTTGTACTCTATGCCCCAATTAATAAAGCCCAGGATACTGTATGCTTTATTAACCGTGCTTTCAACCTCTCCTGCCACCTTCAATGACTTATGCACATATACACCCAGGTCCCACTGCTCCTGCACCCCCTTTAGAATTGTACCCTTTATTTTATGTTGCCTCTCCCTGCCCTTCCTATCAAAATGAATCACTTCACATTTCTCTGCATTGAATTTTATCTGCCACCTGTCTGCCAATTTGTCTATGTCCTTTTGAAGTTCTACACTATCCTCCTCACAGTTCACAATACTTCCAAGTTTCATATCATCTGCAAACTTTGAAATTGTGCCCTCTACACCAAGGTTTAGGTCATTATTATATAAATAGTCATTTGGTCGTACAGAACTTGAGTATTGCTGAAAATAGAGACATGTTGTGGAAGCTTTATGTCTTGCACACATCAGGATAATTCGCATCCAATGCCTTGAACAATCAGAGTCAAGCTACCTGGTGTAAATTTGAAACAAAGCTTGGTTGTTTACTGTCAGTCTCCATGGAAATACCTCCACCAATCAGAGTCCAGTTACCAACCAATCAGCACTCTCTTCTCATACAATATAAAGTTGTTGCTTTCCCTTACATTGGTATTCTTGTGGATTGCCCTGATGAGTGCAAGATGAAAAGCTTCGACAACATGTCTCTATTTTCAGCAATACTCATTAATATATATCAGGAAAAGCAAGGGTCCCAACACTGACTGACCCCTGGGGAACTCTACTACAAACCTTCCTCCAGCCCGAAAAACACCTATTAACCACTACTCTTTGTTTCCAGTCACTCAGCCAGTTCCATATCCATGGTGCTACTGTCCCTCTTATTCCATGAGCTATAACTTAGCTCACAAGTCTGTTATGTGGCACTGTATTAAATACCTTTTGAAAGTCCATGTACACCACATCAACTACATTTCCCTGATCAACGTTCTGTTACTTCCTCAAAAAACTCCAGCAACTTAGTTAAACACAGTTTTCCCATAACAATTCCATGCTGGCTTTCCTTCATTAAACCACATTTGTCCATGTGACTATTAATTTGGTCCCAAATGATTGTTTCTCGAAGTTTCCCCACCACTGAAGTTAAACTGATTGGCCTGTAGTTGCTGGGCATATCTTACCACCCTTTTTTGGACAAAGGTGTAACTTTTGCAAATCACCAGTCATCTGGCACCACCCCTGAGTCTAAGGAAGACTGAAAAATTATGGCCAGTGCCTCCGCAATTTCCACCATCACTTCCCTCAGTATCCTTGGATGCATCTCATCCGGTCCTGGTGCTTTATCCACTTTAAGTACAGACAGCCTGCCTAAAATGTCCTCTATCAATTTTAAACCCTTCTAGTGTCTGAATTACCTCCTCTTTCACTATTGCTATGGTTGCATCTTATTCCTTGGTAAAGACGGATGCAAAGTATTCATTTAATACCTCAGCTATGCTCTCTGCCTCCATACATAAATCGTCTTTATGGTCCCTAATAGGCCCACTGCTCCTTTTACCACCCTTTTACTATTTATGTGTCTATAGAAAACTTTGGGATTCCCTTTAATGTTAGCTGCCAATCTCTTTTCATGCTCTCACTTTGCTTCTCTTATTTGTTTTTTCACTTCCTCTCTGGACCTTCTATATTCAGCCTGGTTCTCAATAGTATTTTCTACCTGGTATCTATCCTAAGCACACCATTTCTTCTTCATCTTCATCTCTTCCTCTTTTATTCTCCAGGGAACTCTGGATTTGTTTACCCTACCTTTCCCCTTCGAGGTAACACACATTGACTGTGCCCACACTATCACTTCGAAGGTCGCCCATTGTTCAGCTATCGTTTTTCCTGCCAACCTTGGACTCCAATTTATTCACCCTAGCTCTGTTCTTACCCCATTGATGTTAACTTTCCCCCAGTTAATTATTCTTACTCTAGATTGTACTTTGTCCTTTTCCATAGTCAGCCTAAACCTTATGATACAATAATCATTGTCCCCTAAATAATCTCCTACTGATACTTGATCCACTTGGCTCACCTTATTCCCGAGAACCAGGTCTGGCAGTGGCTCCTTTCTCGTTAGACTAGAAAGAACCAGGTCTGGCAGCACCTCTTTTCTCATTGGATTAGAAGAACCAGGTCTACCAGTGCCTCCTTTCTTGTTGGACTAGAACATTCTTGCACTCGATTGGCAGGCTTTGGGTGGAGGGGTGGAGACACTGAAGGTGACCCAGGGTTGTAGTTTGCGGACCCCTTTCTTAGCGCATCTTTGTAATGTGTAAGATTCTGTGACTTAATCCACATCAGAAAATTCATTTAAATCCTCTATTAATTATTCCAGCAATTCAAGTCTCACCTTCGCAGGATCTGCCAGGCCAGGTTGGACTCACATCTCTGTAACGTTCACTGCAGATGCAGATGTATGATCCATCAGTGTTTTTGCACATTGCATGAGGCGAACAGTCATTGTAAATAGGTGAGGTGCATTCGTTAACATCTACAGTGATAAAAACATTTAGAAACAATTGAATGCAGTGAAATTCCATCACCATTACAACTTGAACACCACTAGCTTCCAATGTCACAGTGGGTAAAGTATCCATTGTGGAGCCCAGCCCCACATACACACCATTCAATACGATGACAACTGATGATGACCAGGGTGGCAGTTGGGCTCAGCGCCAAGGCTAGGCAAGAGAAAAATCAGCATAGGTTCCCATTCCTTGGGGTGGATTTTCGGGGTTGACACCAGTGGGAATGAAAAATCGGACAATTTTTATAATGGCTGGACAATCTGCATACAATGTTGTGCCCTGGTCATAAATTGAAAATCTAACACATCATCTCTGTCTGGTGACTCCACACTGCACATATGTGGTATGAATGAAGCTGGAGTCAAGCTTTAATGCCACTTGTCATTGAGCAATATGCCAACGCTCACTGATTAGATTCACGCATGAACAATGGCCACTGGTTTAAGGTACCAGAGACTGGGCAACTCCTCCTGTGGAACCAAATATCAGCACAAGGCAAGGAGAAAGAAGGGGTGAAAATTTCAGGAAAGATTGGCAAAAGACCAGCGCTGCATTGTCACTTAAAGGAGCACCATTATTCTTATTAAATCATATTCCTTTGTTAATTTACAAGCACGCAAAACCCTGCACTCTAAACATATTCACATCTCAACTCCACTTGATGGAAAGAGTTGTGGTGCTTCTGCTGCTTCATGTGAGAAAAAAAAAATCGCCAACCAATATTTCATTCAGACAATGCCTTTTAACATCAATATGAACTCTGTAAAGTCTGATGGCTGAAGGTGTATCATACATGTGCCCCAATATATTTGTCTAATTCAGAAACTAGTTATTAATTATACGAGAGACATGTGGGCCTATTAATTCAGCCACCTATGAAAAGGAGGCAGGTTAATCATTTGATTAAAAGCATTGGGCCTGAGACTCCTACAGTCAGGGGAGAGCAGAAATGTAGCATTTCACCCACAGGAACAGGAAGAAGCCAACAGCTGAAGTTCCAGGCAGGGACAAGGAGTCAGGGAGCAATTCTTCCCATTATCTCACATCCTAGCCGAAACAGCAGCTTAGTAGTATGACTGGCTACAAGTCCAATCTCCCCTGACAATTCCGTTCAGCTCATCAGTCTTGGGTCCAGCGTTTCCCACCCGTGCTTCAGATGTGGGGACAGGTTTCATATTGAACCTTCCGAAAAGCCCCTCAGGCGTTACAAACTTAGTTCAACCCTTTGGGCATTGATTACCTCAGAATACGGGCCCTGGTATCTTTGCAGGAAATTCTAAATAATTTTTCCTCTCACTTCTTCAGCCTATTACTGGCCTCGAGCTCCCTTACTGAAGCAGCCGACTGCAGTGGGACCTGCCACTGGCAACTCAGGGTGAGACGCCCCAAACATTAAACTGTTCCCATCCCCAGGATTACCCAAGGCCTGGTCAGTCAGCAGCAGAAAACCTGCCCTGTCACGGTTTCAGTGATGGAGTGGGAAACCCGGCCCATTATGTTTTCTTCCATTTTCTCCCTTTTGATCTGCCCAACACCAAGCACCATCATCAGCCAAGAGGACGATTTCTGCCTGTTTCACTCTATAATGATCCATTATTAAAGAATGATACAGCAGAAATGGAGGGCATTCAGCCCATCCAGTCTGTACTAAAAAAAAATTGTTTTTACGCAAAGGTGGCATCAGGTAGGGTACAAAGAACAAAGAACAAAGAAAATTACAGCACAGGAACAGGCCCTTTGGCCCTCCAAGCCTGCGCCGATCCAGATCCTCTATCTAAATCTGTCGCCTATTTTCTAAGGGTCTGTATCTCTTTGCTTCCTGCCCATTCATGTATCTGTCTAGATACATCTTAAAAGACGCTATCGTGCCCGCGTCTACCACCTCCGCTGGCAACGCGTTCCAGGCACCCACCACCCTCTGCATAAAGAACTTTCCACGCATATCCCCCCTAAACTTTTCCCCTCTCACTTTGAACTCGTGACCCCTAGTAATTCAATCCCCCACTCTGGGAAAAAGCTCCTTGCTATCCACCCTGTCTATACCTCTCATGATTTTGTACACCTCAATCAGGTCCCCCCTCAACCTCCGTCTTTCTAATGAAAATAATCCTAATCTACTCAAACTCTCTTCATAGCTAGCGCCCTCCATACCAGGTAACATCCTGGTGAACCTCCTCTGCACCCTCTCCAAAGCATCTACATCCTTTTGGTAATGTGGCGACCAGAACTGCACGCAGTATTCCAAATGTGGCCGAACCAAAGTCTTATACAACTGTAACATGACCTGCCAACCCTTGTACTCAATACCCCGTCCGATGAAGGAAAGCATGCTGTATGCCTTCTTGACCACTCTAATGACCTGCGTTGCCAACTTCAGGGAACAATGGACCTGAACACCCAAATCTCTCTGTACATCAATTTTCCCCAGGACTTTTCCATTTACTGTATAATTCACTCTTGAATTGGATCTTCCAAAATGCATCACCTCGCATTTGCCCTGATTGAACTCCATCTGCCATTTCTCTGACCAACTCTCCAATCTATTTATATTCTGCTGTATTCTCTGACAGTCGCCTTCACTACCTGCTACTCCACCAATCTTAGTGTCGTCTGCAAACTTGCTAATCAGACCACCTATACTTTCCTCCAAATCATTTATGTATATCACAAACAACAGTGGTCCCAGCACAGATCCCTGTGGAACACCACTGGTCACACGTCTCCATTTTGAGAAACTCCCTTCCACTGCTACTCTCTGTCTCCTGTTGCCCAGCCAGTTCTTTATCCATCTAGCTAGTACACCCTGGACCCCATGCGACTTCACTTTCTCCATCAGCCTACCATGGGGAACCTTATCAAACGCCTTACTGAAGTCCATGTATATGACATCTACAGCCCTTCCCTCATCAATCAACTTTGTCACTTCCTCAAAGAATTCTATTAAGTTGGTAAGACATGACCTTCCCTGCACAAAACCATGTTGCCTATCACTGATAAGCCCATTTTCTTCCAACTGGGAATAGATCCTATCCCTCAGTATCTTCTCCAGCAGCTTCCCTACCACTGACGTCAGGCTCACCGGTCTATAATTACCTGGATTTTCCCTGCTACCCTTCTTAAACAAGGGGACAACATTAGCCACTCTCCAGTCCTCCGGGACCAACACTTCCTCCCTCCTTATGCCGACTTGACCGAGAGTAGGGTAGTGTGCTAGTATGGGGATTGAACCCACAACTTTCACATTATTAGCACCATGCTCTAATCAACTGAACTAACCCGTCCTGTATGCAAAAAAAAGTGCTTCAGAAAAGCCTGGGGTTAAAAAAAACCTCTGAATTTCTGACCTCTCATCTCTGTTACGACCAGGTGAGACAGCGGTCTAGGGGTTCCTTCTCAGCCTTTGCCTGGTCTAACCGTAAAAGGGTTTAATTTTAGAAACACCGTGTTTTTAGCACCCCCTCAGTGAATCCTTGTTCACTGCTATCCAATTTTACCAATTGTACCGCAAAGAAATCAGACAGGTTTTCTTAGATTTAAAGAAGAAAGGTGGAAGTTTATTAATCTTACTCTCTAATTTGGTTAGCCACCAAGAATCCTTTTAGTTTTGGTTGCAGCAGCTTGGACAGAAGCAGAGGTACGGAGCGAACTTACAGCTGGGAGGTCAATTTCAGTGTAAGTTAAAAGTTAATTCCCTTTTGTTTTTGGAGGACCAGGGGACTGCTGGGTAAGTGAAAACTATATATTTGGGCGGTGGCTGTACCTGAGACACTACACGTGTAGTGTCTCCCACCCACCCTCCTCCTCTAACCAAAAAAAAGGACTCTGGTGTGTTGATAAAGTAAGTTTTTTATTTAAAATGTTCTGTCCGTCGGATTGCTAAGCTAACAAGTTTTGACTTTTTTTGGGGGTTTTTCAGTAGATTTGTTGGGAATTTAGAATAGTGGGAATGGAGATTAAGGCAGTTGTATGTTCCTCCTGCAGAATGTGGGAGGTAAGGGTCGCCAAGAGTGTCCCTGCTGACTGCATCTGCGGGAAGTGCACCCAAATCCAGCTCCTCGAGAACCGCGTTAGGGAACTGGAGCTGGAGCTGGATGAACTTCGGATCATTCGGGAGGCGGAGGGGGTTATTGAGAGGAGTTATGGGGAAGTAGTCACACCTCAGGTAAAAGAAGTAGGTAGATGGGTTACCATCAGGGGAAGGAGAGGGAACCAGCAGGCAGTGCAGGGATCCCCTGTGGCCGTTTCCCTCAACAACAGGTATACCGTTTTGGATACTGTTGCGGGGGGCGACTTACCAGGGGTAAGCAATGGGGTACAGGTCTCTGGCACAGAGTCTGTCCCTGTTGCTCAGAAGGGAAGGGGGAAGAGGAGCAGAGCATTAGTCATTGGAGACTCCATAGTTAGGGGAACAGATAGGAGGTTCTGTGGGAACGAGAGGGACTCACGGTTGGTATGTTGCCTCCCAGGTGCCAGGGTTCGTGATGTCTCGGATCGTGTTTTTGGGATCCTTAAGGGGGAGGGGGAGCAGCCCCAAGTCGTGGTCCACATAGGCACCAACGACATAGGTAGAAAGAGAGATGGGGATTTAAGGCAGAAATTCAGGGAGCTAGGGTGGAAACTTAGAGCGAGAACAAACAGAGTTGTTATCTCTGGGTTGTTGCCCATGCCACGTGATAGCGAAGCGAGGAATAGGGAGAGAGAGGAGTTGAACACGTGGCTGCAGGGATGGTGTAGGAGGGAGGGTTTTGGTTTCCTGGATAATTGGGGCTCTTTCTGGGGTAGGTGGGACCTCTACAAACAGGATGGTCTTCACCTGAACCAGAGGGGTACCAATATCCTGGGGGGGAGATTTGCTAGTGCTCTTCGGGGGGGGTTTAAACTAATTCAGCAGGGGAATGGGAACCTAAATTGTAGTTCCAGTGTACAGGATGTTGAGAGTAGTGAGGTCAGGGATAAGGTTACAAGGACGCAAGAGGGCACTGGCAAGCAAGAATTTGGTTTAAAGTGTGTCTACTTCAACGCCAGGAGCATCCGGAATAAGGTGAGTGAGCTTGCAGCATGGGTTGGTACCTGGGATCTCGATGTAGTGGCCATTTCGGAGACATGGGTAGAGCAGGGGCAGGAATGGATGTTGCAGGTTCCGGGATTTAGATGTTTCAGTAAGAGAAGATGGTAAAAGAGGAGGGGGTGTGGCATTGTTAATCAAGGAGAGTATGACAGCGGCATACTGAGGTAGTATGGGCCGAGGTTAGAAACAGAAGAGGAGAGGTCACCCTGTTGGGAGTCTTCCATAGACCTCTGAATAGTTCCAGAGATGTAGAGGAAAGGATATAGCGAAGATGATTCTCGACAGGGGCGAGAGTAACAGGGTAGTTGTTATGGGGGACTTTAACTTTCCAAATATTGACTGGAAATACTATAGTTCGAGTACTTTAGATGGGTCAGTTTTTGTCCAGTGTGTGCAGGAGTGACATAGTATGTAGACAGGCCAACCAGGGGCGATGCCACATTGGATTTGGTACTGGGTAATGAACCCGGCCAGGTGTTAGATTTAGATGTAGGTGAGCACTTTGGTGATAGTGATCACAATTCGGTTAGGTTTACCTTAGCGATGGGCAGGGACAGGTATATACCGCAGGGCAAGAATTATAGCTGGGGGAAAGGAAATTATGATGCGATTAGGCAAGATTTAGGATGCGTAGGATGGGGAAGGAAACTGCAGGGGATGGGCACAATCGAAACGTGGAGCTTATTCAAGGAGCAGCTACTGCGTGTCCTTGATAAGTATGTACCTGTCAGGCAGGGAGGAAGTTGTCGAGCGAGAGAGCCGTGGTTTACTAAAGAAGTTGAAGCTCTTGTCAAAAGGAAGAAGAAGGCTTATGTTAGGATGAGACGTGAAGGCTCAGTTAGGGCGCTTGAGAGTTACAAGCTAGCCAGGAAGGATCTAAAGGGAGAGCTAAGAAGAGCAAGGAGAGGACACGAGAAGTCATTGGCGGATAGGATCAAGGAAAACCTTAAGGCTTTCTATAGGTATATCAGGAATAAAAGAATGACTAGAGTTAGATTAGGGCCAATCAAGGATAGTAGTGGGAAGTTGTGTGTGGAATCAGAGGAGATAGGGGAAGCGTTAAATGAATATTTTTCGTCAGTATTTACAGTAGAGAAAGAAAATGTTGTCGAGGAGAATACTGAGATTCGGACTACTAGGCTAGATGGGATTGAGGTTCACAAGGAGGAGGTGTTAGCAATTTTGGAAAGTGTGAAAATAGATAAGTCCCCTGGGCCAGATAGGATTTATCCTAGGATTCTCTGGGAAGCCAGGGAGGAGATTGCAGAGCCTTTGTCCTTGATCTTTATGTCGTCATTGTCGACAGGAATAGTGCCGGAAGACTGGAGGATAGCAAATGTTGTCCCCTTGTTCAAGAAGGGGAGTAGAGACAGCCCTGGTAATTATAGACCTGTGAGCTTTACTTCGGTTGTGGGTAAAATGTTGGAAAAGGTTACAAGAGACAGGATTTATAATCATCTTGAAAAGAATAAGTTCATTAGCGATAGTCAGCACGGTTTTGTGAAGGGTAGGTCGTGCCTCACAAACCTTATTGAGTTTTTCGAGAAGGTGACCAAACAGGTGGATGAGGGTAAAGCAGTGGATGTGGTGTATATGGATTTCAGTAAGGCATTTGATAAGGTTCCCCACGGTAGGCTATTGCAGAAAATACGGAAGTATGGGGTTGAAGGTGATTTCGAGCTTTGGATCAGAAATTGGCTAGCTGAAAGAAGACAGAGGGTGGTGGTTGATGGCAAATGTTCATCCTGGAGTTTAGTTACTAGTGGTATACTGCAAGGATCTGTTTTGGGGCCACTGCTGTTTGTCATTTTTATAAATGACCTGGATGAGGGTGTAGAAGGGTGGGTTAGTAAATTTGCGGATGACACGAAGGTCGGTGGAGTTGTGGATAGTGCCGAAGGATGTTGTAGCGTACAGAGGGACATAGATAGGCTGCAGAGCTGGGCTGAGAGATGGCAAATGGAGTTTAATGCGGAAAAGTGTGAGGTGATTCACTTTGGAAGGAGTAACAGGAATGCAGAGTACTGGGCTAATGGGAAGATTCTCGGTAGTGTAGATGAACAGAGAGATCTTGGTGTCCAGGTACATAAATCCCTGAAAGTTGCTACCGAGGTTAATGGGGCTGTTAAGAAGGCATATGGCGTGTTAGCTTTTATTAGTAGGGGGATCGAGTTTCGGAGCCACGAGGTCATACTGCAGCTGTACAAAACTCTGGTGAGGCCGCACCTGGAGTATTGCGTGCAGTTCTGGTCACCGCATTATAGGGAGGATGTGGAAGCTTTGGAAAGGGTGCAGAGGAGATTTACTAGAATGTTGCCTGGTATGGAGGGAAGGTCTTACGAGGAAAGGCTGAGGGACTTGAGGTTGTTTTCGTTGGAGAGAAGGAGGAGGAGAGGTGACTTAATAGAGACATTTCAGATAATCAGAGGGTTAGATAGGGTGGATAGTGAGAGTCTTTTTCCTCGGATGGTGATGGCAAACACGAGGGGACAGAGCTTTAAGTTGAGGGGTGATAGATATAGGACAGATGTTAGAGGTAGTTTCTTTACTCAGAGAGTAGTAGGGGCGTGGAACGCCCTGCCTGCAACAGTGGTAGACTCGCCAACTTTAAGGGCATTTAAGTGGTGATTGGATAGACATATGGATGAAAATGGAATAGTGTAGGTCAGATGGTTTCACAGGTCAGCGCAACATCGAGGGCCGAAGGGCCTGTACTGCGCTGTAATGTTCTATAAAAAAAATACGCGATGCGACCAGGCTAGCATGCATACGCAATAAACACATGAACAGATCGATACAGAAAAAGTAGGAGGAATAAAGGGGAAAAGTTTGAGGCAATATCTGGTCGTCATTTATGGTTCTTTAAGTTCAATGTGGAGTCTTTGGTTGCTGGTAAATCTTGCTGTTCGTTGGGGCCCAGTGCACACTTTAACTTGTTTCGATGTAGGAGTCTTTTCCCGCTTGAGGCTTACGTGGCTTCAGTGGGTCCGGAGGTCTGTGAGAAAGCGAGAGAGAGCCAGCCAGGAAAGAGGCTGTCTTGTTCCAGGTTCAGGTACACTCTGTCGTCTAACTTCAATCTGTCCTGTGAGCACAATTCAAAACTCCAAGTTGGCCAGCAGGTTAGTCATGTGACTAACTGTTTAAACAAATACCTGCATTTGTAGATTTCAAAGCTCTCAGTGGCGGTGGTGTGGGGGTGTCGTGTTGTCTCTTACACTGACAAGATGTGGCTCATCATTGCCTAGCCCAATCTCTGTTAGTTGAATCAGTGAGCAATTCTTTTGTCTCTCCAAGCACTGTCTTTTAGTATGCAAAAGTCCTCCAGCCAGGTGACTGGTGATCTCTTTTTAAACAAGTAATTTCTTCACTCCAGCAACAGTTTAAAATTAATGTTCATATGACAAAATGAATATACCTCATTCTTGGCAGGTGGGGGTCTTCATGACACCTCCACACCCAGCGGAATTTAGAGCAATTTTTTTTTTTAAAAAGAGCATTTCATTAAAAGGGACTAGAGAAAAGATCTTTCTTTGGCCTCCTTGTCTCAAGAGACAATGGGTAAGCGCCTAGAGGTGGTCAGTAGTTTGTGGAGCAGCGCCTGGAGTGGCTATAAAGGCCAATTCTAGAGTGACAGACTCTTCCACAGGCGCTGCAGATAAAATTGGTTGTCGGGGCTGTTACACAGTTGGCTCTCTCCTTACACTTCTGACACTTTTTCTGTCAACTGCTATGTCGCTTCGATGCGCTTCTCTTTGGCCCCGCCTTTATAGCTGTTAGCCAGCTCTGGTGATCACAGGCAACTGACTCCCGTGACTTGTGGTCAATGTCGCAGGACTTCATGTCGCGTTTGCAGACGTCTTTAATGCGGAGACATGGAGAGCCGGTGGGTCTGATGCCAGCATCGAGCTCGCTGTATAATGCATCTTTGGGGACCCTGCCATCTTCCATGCAGCTCACATGGCCAAGCCACCTCAAGTGCCACTGGCTCAGTAGGGTGTACACGCTGGGGATGTTGGCTGCCTCAAGGACTTCTGCGTTGGAGATACCATCCTACCACCTGATGCCAAGGATTCTCCGGACACAGCAAAATGGAGCGCGTTGAGACGTCGCTCTTGGCTGACATACGTTATCCAGGCCTCGCTGCCGTAGAGCAATGTACTGAGGATACAGGCTTGAAGCACTCGGACTTTTGTGTTCTGTGTCAGTGTGCCATTTTCCCACACCCTCTTGGCCAGTCTGGACAGAGCAACAGACGCCTTTCCCATGTGCATGTTGATTTCTGCATCGAGAGACAGGTTACTGGTGATAGTTGAGCCTAGGTAGGTGAACTCTTGAACCACTTCCAGAGCGTGGTCGCCGATATTGATGGATGTAGCATTTCTGATGTCCTGTCCCATGATGTTGATTTTCTTGAGGCTGATGGTTAGGTTAAATTCGTTGCAGGCAGCCGCAATCCTGTCGATGAGTCTTTGCAGACACTCTTCCATGTGGGATGTTAATGCAGCATTGTCAGCAAAGAGGAGTTCTCTGATGAGGACTTTCCGTACTTTGGTCTTCGCTCTAAGACGGGAAAGGTTGAACAACCTACCATCTGATCTTGTGTGGAGGAAAATTCGTTCTTCTGAAGACTTAAATGCATGTGAGAGCAGCAGGGAGAAGATCCCAAACAGTGTAGGTGCGAGAACACCGCCCTGTTTCACTCCACTCAGGATAGGAAAGGGGTCTGATGAGGCACCGCTATGCTGAATTGTGCCTTTCATATTGTCATGGAATGAGATGATGATACTTAGTAGCTTTGGTGGACATCTGATCTTTGCTCGTAATCTGAAGGGACCACGTCTGCTGACGAGGTCAAAGGTTTTGGTGAGATCAATGAAAGCAATGTAGAGGGGCATCTGTTGTTCACGGCATTTCTCCTTTAGCTGTCAAAGGGAGAACAACATGTCAATGGTGGATCTCTCTGCTCGAAAGCCGCACTGTGCCTCAGGGTAGACACGCTCAACCAGCTTCTGGAGTCTGTTTAAAACGACTCGAGTGAAGGCTTTCCCCACTATGCTGAGCAGGGAGATTCCACGGTAGTTGTTGCAGTCACCGCGGTCACCCTTGTTCTTATAAAGGGTGATGATATTGGCATCGCGCATGTCCTGTGGTACTGCTCCCTCATCCCAGCACAGGCAAAGCAGTTCATGGAGTGCTGAGAGTATAGCAGGCTTGGTACTCTTGATTATTTCAGGGGTAATGCTGTCCTTTCCAGGGGCTTTTCCACTGGCTAGAGAATCGATGGCAGTACTGAGTTCCGATTTTGTTGGCCGTTCGTCCAGCTCATCCATGACTGGCAGAGACTGGGCTGCATTGAGGGCGGTATCAGTGACATTATTTTCCCTGGAGTACAGTCCTAGGCAGTGTTCAATCCAGCGGTCCATTTGTTTGCGTTGGTTGGTGATTGTTTCCTCTGATTTAGACTTGAGGGGAGCGATCATCTTGATGGTTGGCCCAAAAGCTCTCTTAATGCCGTCATACATTCCTCTGATGTTTCCGGTGTCAGAAGCCAGCTGAATACGACTGCATAGGTGTTTCCAGTCGTCATTTGCACAGCGCCTGGCTGTTCTTTGTGCAGTGCTTTTGGCAGCTTTAAGTGCTACGGATGTTAACTCGCTGCGGGCTTTCTTGTAGTTCAGCAGTGCAGTGCGCTTAGCGGCTATGACAAGTTCCATCTCTTCAAAGTGAGATTGAAACCAGTCTGCATTCTGCTTCTCACGTTTGCCAAAAGTGGTCATTGCTGAGTCATAGATGGCATCTCTGATGTGGGCCCACTTGGTCTCTGCATCCCCTGCAGGAGTGTTTTGAAGGGCGTTTTCAAGTGAATTAAGAAACTTTTGTGACAGCTGTGGGTAAGAAATTCTGTTGGTGTTGATGCGCAGGCGGCCCTTCTGCTTGGAGTGATGTAGCTTCTTTGGTTTGAGTTTAACTTTGAAAGAAAAGATAAGTACAGGAAAACACACATGCATCTCTCTCATTCATTCAGAAATCTTAACAGTTGTTCTTCTTCTTTGGCCTCCTTGTCTCGAGAGACAATGGGTAAGCGCCTGGTGGTGGTCAGTGGTTTGTGAAGCAGCGCCTGAAGTGGCTATGAAGGCCAATTCGAGGCTGACAGACTCTTCAACAGACGCTGCAGATAAAATTGGTTGTCGGGGCTGTTACACAGTTGGCTCTCTTCTTGTGCTTCTCTCTTTTTTCCTGTCAACTGCTAAGTCTCTTCGACTCGCCACTCTTTAGCCCCGCCTTAATGGCTCTGGTGATCACAGGCAACTGACTCCCATGACTTGTGGTCAATGTCACAGGACTTCATGTCGCATTTGCAGTTAACAATTGTTACAGTTCCGAAGAAGGGTCACTGACCCGAAACGTTAACTCTGCTTCTCTTTCCACAGATGCTGCCAGACCTGCTGAGTGAATCCAGCATTTCTTGTTTTTGTTTCAGATTTCCAGCATCCGCAGTATTTTGCTTTTATAAACAATTGTTACAGCCTGTCTTTTCTTGGTGGCAGTGCTGCTTTAAATGGCTCTTTTTGGCATCCCATTAAACATGTGGTTTTTGGGGACGTTATTCAGTTCGCACATTTCCATGACTGCCTGGGGTGTCTTTGTTCTTGTTGAGGTCTACAGGGGGAGGGTTAAATTTAATTAGCCCTTTGTTGTTCTGCCCAGGGGAGACAGCAGTGGGTGGTTCCACTCTGAACACTCTTTCAGTGCTTTGATGAGTCATGCAAGGGCTTTGCACCTTCGGGGATGGTTGGTTCCTTTTTTTCCTGACTGTGGGGGAGGATTCTTTGCTAATCCTCCCTTTGTCCTCTGGGACATTCCTGCTTGTAGCTATTTGTCCAGATTCTGCTGCACTCCCCTTCAGCACTTCGACTAGGTGAGGCATCACTCTCACAATTTCTGTGCCCCCTTGAGGAATTTCTTAGTCTCTGCAGGTTCCTGTAACTGCCGTTAGCAACTCTGGTGGGGTGCTTCTGGTGTCTGCATTTACAAAGGAGGATGTGGGGTCTAACTTTTCAAATATTTCGGGGTTGGCTGTCTGGACAGTAGTTGTTTCCATTTGGGATTCCTCCTGGACTTCCTTTAACCTACCCTCTTTGTCCCTTTTTCCCCTTTCCTTTCTAACCTTTTGCCAGCCTTGTGCCTGTCTGTCCCCTTTTGTTCTCTTGCAGGGGTCCCTTACAGTTCACCAGCCCTCTGCTGGAGGGTCCTCCAAACGCCAGTACAGGACTTAGTGGTGCAGAATTCACTGTAAGTTTGGGTTTCCCCACAATCTGGCACATGTGGCAACTCCTACAGTACTCCACCACATCTTTGTGGAGTTTTGCCCAGTCAAACTGTTGCCTTATGTGGGCTTTGGTTTTTCGTACACTGACATGTACAGCCACTGTAGTCTCATGGGCCATTCTTTCTATTTGTTTCCGGTACCACTGTGGCATCATGAACTGGTGAACCACTGTGCACCTCTTGCTCTCAGGTCTGTGAGGAGAACTCCATTTCCTCATTAGTACCTCTATAGGGATCAAGGGATAAGGGGAGAAAGAGGGAACAGGGAACTGAGTTTGGATGATCAACCATGATCGTATTGAATGGCAGTGCAGGCTCAATGGGTCGAATGGCCTATTCCTGCTCCTATTTTTCTATGTTTCTATCTCATTCTTTAAATAGTGGCAGTCAGGGACTCCCTCTGCTTCCATTTCAGACTGGGCAGCCTGTGCTAACACTCTCAAAACTGGGTCAGCTCGCTGAGCCTCAGCTCGGGAAGATCCATTTAACTCATTCCCTGGCTCTTCTAACTTCCCAAAGAAAGTCTCAGACAGACAGACCTCATGGTCATCTGCCTGCAGTGCCAATTCAGTCTCCTCTGGGGGAGCTGGTTTGATCATGGTCTGATTCACTATCCAGGGAAATTGTAGGGGACCATCTCCCTGCCCTGTCTCTCTGACCTCCTGCAGTCTCTCCTTCACTACTGGGGAAGCTACCACCTTTGTCCCTGCCAGATCATTACCTAGGAGCAGGTCAACCCCGTCCACAGGCAAACTAAGGGACAATCCCTATGGTCATCGGTTCCAAAACTAGGCTGCACTCCAAGTACACATGGCGTAAAGGTACAGGCATACACCACCCTCCAATACCATTCACCATCATTCTGGTGTTTACTGCACTCTCTGGGTCAGGACTTTTCCCAGTAAAAGGGATCTAGTGGCCCCTGTGTCCCTGAGAATTACAATGGGCCTGCTTGTCCCACTCAAGGGGTATGGGATTACTCTCTCTTCATACACAAAACCCTGATAACTTTTGGGAATCCTATTAAATGTTCCTGCACTTGCAGCCGTAAGCTTCCTGGGTCTCACTCTTACTGCAGTTAAAGTCACAGCTTGTTCTGCTGTGCTTTCCGTCAGGGTCCCTCTCCGTCACTGAGCGGGTGTGCCTTGATTAACCCTACAGGTTTTTCCTTTTAGTTTCCAGTGGTCAGCTCTTAAATAAAAGCCTTATTGCAATGGAAGCACACAGGTCTCCGGGTCTCACTCCTACTTAAGGCACTTTTCTTTTCAGCTGGAGGAGGGCCCCCTGTGTCTCCTGTTTTTCTTTCCCTCCCAGGACTGCTTGGGCTTGTATTACCTTCCCACCCTTTGTCCTTTTCGGATTTGTGGGGGTGATTAGGAAAGGTTTTTCCCTGGGGAACCGACTTATCAATGAGAGCAAACTCATCAGCCAGAACTGCAGCTTGCCTGGCTCTATGAACCTTTTGTTCCTCTACATGTGTTGTTATGGAGAGTGGGGGAGAATTTTTAAATTCCTCAAGCAAAATTACCTCTCTGAGATTTTCATAGCTGAGCTGCACTTAAAGAGCCCTCAGCCACTGGTCAAAGCCAGCTGCTTTATTTCTCTCAAACTCCAGGTAAGTTTAATCAGCTTGCTTCTTGATAGGTTTTCGGCGATAGGCTTCGGGTACTAACTCATATGCCCCGAGGATAGCATTTTTTGTCAGTTCATAATTTGATGAATTCTCATCTGGCAACATGGAATAAACCTCATGGGCTTTTCCGGTTAGCTTGCTTTGTAGCAGGAGAGTCTAAGCCTCAGCTGGCCACTTTAACTGGCTGGCCAGTTTTTCAAAAGACACAAAAATGGCTTCCACATCTCCCTCATTGAATTTTGGGATCAGTTGGGAAATTTTTAACAATTCTGTACCCGGCCCTGAATTACGCTCCATATTGGCCATCCTTTCACTGGGGTTACTCTGTTGCCCCCTAGTGAACTCAAGCCGCCTCAGCTCTCGCTCTTCACATTCCTTCTGAAAGGTTCTTTCTTTCTCTCTTTCTTTTCTTTCTCCTGTCTTGCTTTCTCTCTCTCCTGCCTCTCTCTTTCTCTCTCCTCACGTTCCTTCCGGAAGGCTCTTTCTTTCTCTTGTCTCTCTTTTCCTTTCTCCTGTCTCTCTCTCTCTCTTTCCCTCTCTTCTCATTCAAGTTTCCTCTGTTCCAATTTATCATTGCTAGCAATATCCTGTCAGGGTCTACTTCTAACCCGGTTTCTGCTTCTTCAGATTCAAGGGAAAAATGGTTGGTCACTAGTCTTAGGAGTTCAGACTTTCTAGCCTTGCTACGTACAGTGATCCCACACTGCTCAGCCATTTTCCTCAACTCCTCCATAGACAGGGCTTTTAACTTATCCCACATTACTTCACCCTGGCTTCAGTTGCAAACATGTTAGTATTCTAGCACACACAACCACAAGAAAACCTGTATTGAAATCTTTTCTCTTTTTGTTTGGGATCAATTTGACTTCCCACTTCCAATTTCCTCATCTGTCTGTGGGTCAAATCCAGGACGCTAGCCCCCAAATTTCTGTTACGACGAGGTGAGAAGGGTCCAGGCGTTCCTTCTCAGCCTTTGCCTGGTCTAACCGTAACAGGGTTTAATTTCAAGAACACCGTGTTTTAGCTCCCCCTCAGTGAATCCTTGTTCACTGCTTTCCAATTGTAAGGCAAAGAAATCAGACAGGTTTTCTTAGATTTAAACAAGAAAGGTGTAATTTTATTAATCTTACTCTCTAATTTGGTTAACAACCACAAATATGCGACGCGACCACGATAAACACACATGCAGATAGAGACAGAAAAAGTAGAAGGAATAAAGGGGAAAAGTTTGAGGCAATATCTGGTAGTTATTTACGGTTCTTTAAGTTCAATGTGGAGTCTTTGATTGCCCATAAGTCTTGCTGTTCATTGGGGCCCAGTACACGCTTCAACTTGTTTTGATGTAGGAGTCTTTTCTCTCTTGAAGTTTACGTGTCTTCATTGGGTCCGGAGGTTTGTGAGAAAGTGAGAGAGAGCCAGCCAGGGGAGAGGCTGTCTTCTTCCAGGTTCAGTTACAATCTGCAGTCTAACTTCAAACTGTCCTGTGAGCACAATTCAAAACTCCAAGTTGGCCAGCAGGTTAGTCATGTGACTAACTGTTTAAACAAACACCTGCGTTTGTGGATTTCAAAGGTCTCGGTGGCAGTGGGGGGGGTGGGGGTGGGGTGGGGGGGGGGGTGTCGTGCTGTCTCTTACACTGATAAGATGTGGCTCACCATTGTCTACCCAATCTCTGTTAATTGAATCAGTGAGCAATTCTTTTGTCTCTCCAAGCACTGTCTTTTAGTATGCAAATGTCCTCCAGCCAAGCATCTGGTGATCTCTTTTTAAACAAGTCATTTCTTCACTCCAGCAACAGTTTAAAACTAATGTTCATATGAAGAAATGAATATGTCTCATTCTTGGAAGGTGGGGGTCTTTATGACATTTCCCTTAATAGGATCACAATGCTCCTCAACTCACTGTGTGGGGAATTGCAGATACAATCTCCGACAGTGTGTAACAGAGGTGGCCAAACCTCTACCGTCCATTTTGCATCAACACCCAAGACAAATTTCACCGTCCAACCCTTTCCCAGTAAGTCAAGAAGATTGCAAATTGGACATGGTCACTGTAGGGAATGAGCTTTTCTCCTTCCATGTTTTCTTATGTTCTTGGGACACAAAACCCTTCCATTCTTTACCCAAATTTTTGCCAGTCTTCCCAGGCCACCTGCACCCATTATAGCTGAGAGGTCAAATAGTCTAACCTACTCCCAGGATGACTGTAGTCTCAAAGTGGAAACTGGAAGAACTGCCCAGAAAGAACCGTCTGTCTGGTATTTCTTCCACAATCAGTGCAGTTTAGACCAGGAGCTTAGGAGGTCAGGGTTTATCAAAACTGCATCCCACCTTAAGCAAGCACACCAGTGATCTGTATCACGACAACCACTGATCACTTTAATCAACAACCAAAACTTTCATTTACATAGCGGCTTTAATATCATTAAACATCTGAAGTTGCTTCACAGGAGCGTTATTAATCAAAATTTGACACTGAGCCACATGAGATATAAGAACAGGTGACCAAAAGCTTGGACAAAAAGGTAGGTTTTAAGCAGCGTTTTAAGAGGAGGAGAGAAAGATACAGAGAGGTAGAGAGGTTTAGGGGGAATACCAAAGCCTAGGTAGCTGATGGCACCTCCATCAATGATGAAGCGATGAAAGTCAGGGATACGCAAGAGTCCAGAAACGGAGGAGAGCAGAGATCTGGGAGGGTTGTAGGGCTGGAAGAGGTTGCTGAGATAGGGAAGGAGAAGGATTTGGAAGCATTTGCAAGCAAGGATGAGAATTTTAAAATGAACGGAGCCTATAGAGGTCAGCGAACACAGGGTGATTGGTGAACGGGACTTGGTGCGTGTTAGGTCACGGGCAGCAGAGTTCTGAATAAGCTCAAGATTATGGAGGGTGCAAGGTGGGAGGCCGATCAGGAGAGCAACACTTTAATATAAGTTAGAAAGGATTCTAAGAATATGAGATCCAAGTCTAATCATCTAAGGAGTCCACTTACCTGAAATGGAGGTGCCGTTATGATCATACACAAAGACAGAGCTATTGTAAAGAGAGGAGATCAGAGCAGACGATATATTCCAGACATCGAGTTTGATTCCTTGATCAATAACAATTTCGAAATTCACCACAGTGCTCCCATAGGTGAGAGATTTTATACGGACCAGAATTTTCCCACTTTGGTACAATCGATGGATTGTTGGGGGAAGGGATTTTTCAAGCTGAAAAGAAAATTGTTATTAACTCTTGCAAATAGTCTTTACTTCATCATTGTGTCTAATTTTATGCTTTTTAGTGTGAAGTTCCCATTAAGTCACCCGGTTCGCAGAAGAGTAGCCGAGTGTTTATGGTAACCAAAGGTTGAGTTCAGACACCACGGACAACAAAAACAGCGTATATTTATATAGCACCTTTAATGTAATGAAACATCCAAAAGTGCTTCACAAGAGCATTATAAAACAAAATATGACACAGAGCCACATAAGGAGATATTAAGTCAGCTGACCAAAAGCTGGGTCAAAGAGGCAGGTTTTAAGAAGGACCTGTTTCAGTGCTGTATCTCTAAATAAAAATAAAAAATAGAAAGGTGCTACATAAATGCAAGTCTTTCTTTCTCCACTCTATTCCAAGAGGCTGCTTGTTAGCCAGCCTGAAAAGAATATTCCTTGTTGCACCAGGAATTTATATTTGCCACCCTTATGGCATCTCTAAATGTCCACTTGCACTACAACAGTAGCACTGATACTACACTTATATTGTAAATGCAGCAGAGATCCAGACAACATGGCATGACTTGACACTGGGTTAAAGTGGACTGAGATTCCCAAGAGAAGGTAGTCTCACTCTTAACACATTGCTCTGGAATCAGGTCGGACCTTAATACCCGATTTATACTGCAGTTTTGCGCTAGAGTGAAGTGAAAATTACGTTGTGCCAATACTAAACTGAAAATCATAAAATGATAGAATAGTATACAGCACAGAAGAAGGCCCTTCAACCCATTAAGGCTGCGCCAACTCTCTTGAAGAGCAATGCAGTTAGTGCCGCTCCCCGCTCTTTCCCCATATGCCTGCATTTTTATCTCCTATAAGTATTTTTCAATTCCCTTTGGAAGGCTACTCTTGAATCTGTTTCCGCCACCCTATCAGGCAGTGTATTCCAAATTCTAACCACTCATTGAGTAATAGAAGTTTTTCCTCAAGTCACCTCTGGTTATTTTGCCAATCATTTTAAATCTGTACTGTCTTATCAATCTTTCAGCCATTGGAAACAGTTTTTCTTTATTTACACTATCTAAACACTTTATGATTTTTAAGCATGTCCATCAAATCTCCTCTTAGCCATCTTTGCTGTAAGGAGAACAACCCCAGCCTCTCCAGTCTATCTGTGTAACTATAATCCCTCAACCCTGGAACAATCCATTAAATCTCTTCTGTACTCTCTCCAAAGCCTTCACATCCTTCATAAAGTGTTGAAGTGTGATGCCCAGAATTAAACACAGTACTGTATACTTGTAGAATGGATGCAACCTAAGTAAGATTGCAGTTTTACACAAATTAGCACTAAATTATAATTCATTTTTGAAATGTGGGTGTTGCTGGCAAGGACGACCTTTATTGTCCATCTCTAGTTGCCCTGAGGTGGTGCTTCTGGGACTTCTTAAGCCACTGGTAGAGGTTTAGAGTCATAGAGTTATACAGCACAGAAACAGGCCCTTTGGCCCATTATGCCTGTGCCAGCCATCAAGCACCTATCTATTCTAATCCCATTTTCCAGCACTTGGCCTGTAGCCTTGTATGCTATGGCATTTCAAGTGCTCATCTAAATGCTTCTGAAATGTTGTGAGGGTTCCTGCCCCCACCACCCCTTCAGGCAGTACTGAGCAGCTGGCTCACTTCAGTTAAGAGTCAATCACATTGGTGTAGAACCAGAGTCACATATTAGTGAACCAGTTAGGTTTTATTGTCAATCTAACAGCTTCACGGGCACTTTTACTGATCCCAGTATTTTATTTTCAGATTTTTTAAAACCAAATTCAAATTCTCAGTCTGCTGTGGTGGGTAGGGTTGCTAACTCTAGTTAGATGTATTACTGGATTTTCATTGCATGACTTCCACCTCCAACTGCCCATCCAATCAAACATCTCTAGTAAATTATTTGAAGAAAATGAAAAAAATCGCATGAAAATTTTAATACCCCTATGATGTTTCTCCAGGGTAGTGACCAAAAGATTAATCTTTTATTCCCAGAGACTCCAGGATAATCCTGGAGGGTTGTCAACCGTAATGGTGGGATTTGAACTCTCTGTGAGGTAGTTCACTATTCTTTCATCTCTGCGACCTGCATTTGAATCCAGTTCAGACTTCAGGAATGGAAGTCTTCTCTTTCTTCTGGTTGTAAGCATCCTATGTGAAATGAGTCTTTGTTTGGTGAGACGCCCACTGTCTATAGCGATTATATTATCAGACTAGTAATTCAGAGAATGCCTCTCTACTACCATGTTTTCAAACTGCAGTTGTATCGTGTGCCAGGCACCCTTACCTCTTGGTACCAAAGCTTTGTAAACTGCTTAAATTCACTGCTACTGGTGTTTCCGAGACTTTCAGTGAAGTTATAATTCTTGATCCTCGCCCGTCCATCCAATAGTAATGCGGCTGCAAAGCATTGAGAAAGTGTATTACTATTCAGGGAAAATTTGGTAATCACTGCCCCCCTTTGTAAAATACTGTTTACTATCTCCCTGATAACCTGTTGGTTAGTGGCTCCACCCAGGATGGTAGTAGACCTTTCTACACCTGGTCCACAGTCTGGGCTGAGTTGTCATGAGTTGCACTGTTGTCAGCCAATGAGTTGCACTATTGTCAGCCAATGTGTTGGAGGTGGGGTGGGACTTACAGCAAGCAAGTACATTCTTTGCATTAAACAAATCAATTAAAATTTATTTGCAGAGCCTATTTAAAAAGAATGTTTACAGCAAAGAGAACTCATGTATGACCAAAACTGCAGTAACGTCTCCTGATAAAAGCAGAGTGATTTATCCAGCACAATGCAATAAGTGGAGGATAGTTACAGAAGAAAAGTATGATCTCCAAGCATGATAGATCAGGGAATTACCCAATTATTTCCATTCAGGCTGATGATAGTGGTATCACTGTATGCAGCTGATTCTAATTGCTATAGATTGACTCTTGCTGGAAGATACATTTCTGAGGGCATCTGGTGAGAGCAGGACCTGCCCCCTCCCCACACAGATACTCTCCATGATCAAGTGGTCTAGTAGACTCACAAATGAGAACAGCCTCATGGGTGAGGTGCGAGAGGGTTAGTTGACCTGCAAAACCTCACAAGAGCAAAAGTCAATGCTTCCAAGAGAAAAAAGAGAACTGGAGAAAAAAGACCTGACATAGATATGGCCAATTTCAATCAGAATTTCTTTCAATAATCAGAAGGCCATTCTGGTGACTAGGCACATGACTGTGTCCAAGGGCTGAGCTATTACCTGTTTTCACTTTTATTTCTTTGACAAAGCTATCTTCACAGGATTGCGAGTGGACTTCCACTGTGTATAGAACCCCAGGTTCCAATCCTTTCACCGTCCAATCCATTTCCTCTGTCTCTATTTCATTCACGATGACATCTTCCTGCAGCACCCGCACAATAACTGTTTGTTTTTCGCTGGTGGCTGCTGCCCAAATGACTTGGAAGCTGATGCTGGTGATATTGGCAATCGCCAAGTTTGTAACTGGAGAAGGAGCTGTTGGAAATGAGTTGGGTTAGCAGCACATCATTACATTGTCACCCACTCACCTTCACCATGCAATATAACAGCACTGACTATTACACTGTATAGTCTTAATTCGTGGCTGTTAAGAGATTAGAGTCAATTGCTTACAGGGGATATAATTACTAAGAACTTGGAGAAACGAGAGTTAATCTGAACTAGTCAGCTCAGATCCCAAACTCCTAGACCTTCCCAAAAAGAAGGCAGTAGTGTAGTGGTAATGTCACTGGACTAGTAATCCAGAAACCCAGGCTAATGCTCTGGGGACATGGATTCGAATCCCACCATGGCAGTTGGTGAAATTTGAATTCAATTAATAAATCTGGAATTTAAAAAGCTAGTCTAATGGTGACCATGAAACCATTGTCGATTGTTGTAAAAAGCCATCTGGTTCACTAATGTCCTTTAAGAAAGGAAATCTGCTGTCCTTACCTGGTCTGGATTCCAGACCCAGAGCAATGTGGTTGACTCTGAAATGGCCTAATGAGCCCCTCAGTTCAAGGGCAATAAGGGATGGGCAATAAATGCTGGCCTAGCCAGTGATGCCCATAAAAAGAAGCACAGGTACTGGATAACCCTGGAAAAAAGATACATACAGCAAGATGTTGTTTTAGTTGATGGAGTGCTAGGTTTCAACCTTTCCAGATCAGTGATTGTTGAGGTGGTTTTGCTCGACTGTCCTGAGTTTGAATTAGGAATCAAAACAGCTGTGGTCACTTCTGTAAAAGAAAGAAATCTGATAGCTTTGGAAAAGATTCATTGTAAAATTTTCAGTGAACAGATAAAACAAAGTGACTTGCAAACCAGTACTAATTAGGTTGTGCCTGCAATGTCTAGTGTGGAACTGAGTCTTTCAGACTTAGAAAAATCCAGGACCAACCCAGTGCAGTTTGTAGCACTCTCACCTCTGGGTCAGAAGGATGTGGATTCAAGTCCCACTCCAGAGACTTGAGCACAAAAGCTAGGCTGTCACTCCAGTACTGTGGGAGTGCTGCACTGTTGAAGGTGCCATCTTCCAGGTGAAACATTGAACCAAGGCCCCAGCCCCCCTCTCAGGTGGAGGTAAAAAAATCACATGGCACTACTTCGAAGAAGAGCAGGGGAGTTCTCCTCAGTGACCTGGTAAATATTTATCCCCCACCCAACATCACTGCAACAGAATATCTGGTCATTGCTGTTTGTGGGATCTTGCTGTGTGCAGATGGTCTGCCTCATTTCCTACAATAAAGCAACGACTACACTTCCAAAGTACTTCATTGGCTGGAACGTGCTTTGGGACATCCTGATGTCATGAAAGGCATTACACAAATGCTCGTCTTTCTTTATGGTCTTTGCTGAGTCCTATTTGACCGAGATGACCCGCTCCATCACCAAGACCATCTACTTCCACATCCGTAACATAGATAGACTCCTGCCTCAGTGCATCTGCTGCTGAAACCCTCACACATGCTTTTGTTAACTCTAGGCCTGACTATTCCAATGCAATCATGGTGGGCCTTGCATCTTCCACCCTCCCTAAACTTGAATTCATCCAAAACTCTGCTGCCCATATCTTAACTCACACCAAGTCACATTCACCCCTGTGCTTGCTGACCTACATTGGCTCCAGGTTTGGCAATACCACAATTTTAAAATTCTCATCCTTGGATTTCACATCCGTCTATGGTCACGCGCCGATCTCTGTAAACTTCTCTGGACCTACACCCTTCCAAGATCTCTGTGCTCCTTCAATTTTCATCTACTGCACATCTCTTATTTTAATCGTTCCACCATTGGCAGCCGTGCCTTCAGCTGACTGGTCCCTAAGCTTCCTAAGCCACTCAAAACCTACTTCTTTCCAGATCTAATATTTCCTTCTGTTGCTCCTTATGGTGTCTTTATGGTGTCAAACTTTGTTTGATAGCATTTCTTTGAAATGTCTTAGGACACTTTACCATGATAAAGGTACTATATAAATGCTAGTCATTGTTCTTGCTGTTGTTATCAGCTGATATGGGTGTTTCAATTGGCTTTAGGGCCCTTAAGGGGAAAAACTCAATCTGTATTCCTGATCACTAAAAACAAATCTCTCCTACTGGAATGTGAGTGGAGGTCAGATGAGTATGAGCCTAGCTCTGAAGTTTAAAACATTTGAGCAGGTTTCCCACTCACATTGCAGGCACATCGTGGACCAGCACAATAGTGCAGCCACCTGCCTTTCACCTTAAGGACTTAATCTACCTGCTGGCTGTAATAGTCCTAAAGTGAAATGAGTTTTGGGTAAACTCAACCTAGGAGGAATGGACCAAAAAACAAAACTTTCCTTCGTTTGGCACATTGGCACTCTCACTCGGGGAGGGTACAAAGTGGCTGGTGAGGGGAATGGAAACATCCAGGGTGTTCATCATAGTATACAGCATAGAAGGCGGTCATCCTACCAATCGTGCCTTTGCCAACTCCTTGGTAGAGATATATCCAATTAGTCCCACTACCTTACTCTTTCCCCTTTGCCTTTTAAATTTTTTTGCCCTTCAATTATTTACCCAATTCCCTTTTGAAAATTACTATTGAATCTGCTTCCGCCACCCTTTCAGGCAGTGCATTCCAGATTAGAACAACTCGCTGTATAAAAAAATGTTTGAGCATGTCACCTCCGGTTCTTTTGCCAACCGCTTTACATCTGTTTCCTCTGGTCACTGACCATTCCGCCACTGGAAATTGTTTTTCATATTTAGTCGTGATCTTGAACACTGCTGTCCTCTTAACCTTCTCTGCTTTCAGAAAAACAAACTCAACTTGCCCAGTTTTGCCACAGAACGAAAGTCCCACACCACTGGTTTCATTCTGGTCAACCTCCTGCAATCTCTATAAGGCCTTGATATCTTTCCTAAAGTGTGGTGCCCAAAATTGAAACTATACTCCAGCTGAGGCCTAACCAGTGTTTTATAAAGGTTTAGAATAACCTCCTTGCTTTTGTACTCTATGAGGGGTATTTTCCCAGGCAAGGGAAGGTGGGTTTGCATGCCTGCAGGGAGTTAAATCCCTTAAAAGTGATGTCAGGTAAGAATCATGACATTAGCCCGTACACTTCCAGTTTCACAGGGGCGGGATTGAAGGTGAGTAGGGAACCCCCTTTGGTCTGTTAGAAAACGTATTAAGATACTTAAAAAGCCAATTACGTACTGTTTTAACCCTCAATTTTGGATTTCACGGCCAGGGGCATTTGTTTTTCAACCTGTCAGCAACTTGCCGGTGTCACAGAGGCAGGTGTACAGCAGGAAGAGCATCTTCAGTAAAACTGACAAGCTGGGAAGCCTTTGATTAGTAAAAATGAAGAGCTCCAGCCATGGCCAGGTGAGAGGTTGCTGTTGAAAGTACTTCTTTTCTCAGGTAGTGCTATCACTGCTTGACAGGTGATTGCCAACTTCTTGCACTCAACTTCAGCTGGACTTCCTTGCTGCCAGCCTTCACTACAGCATGGGAGCAGCTCATGAGGGTGAAGAGGAGCAGCAACACCAGCGACCGAACCAGCTGCCTTCTCCTCAGCCTCAATCCCCCCCACCCCACAGAGCAGAGAGGGTGGACATTGAGATCCAGCTGGAAGGAAGCAAGACCCCAACACCGGGTCTACAGGCGAAGGTTCTCTTCTCTCTTGACATATCTGAGCATCAGTGCCTCAGGAAGCTCAGGCTCTCAGGGCAAGTCCCTGCTGACATCTGCAGCCTCTTGGAACAAGGCCTCCTTCCCGGTGGAGCAGGAGGGCATGCATTGCCAGTAGCTGATAAGTTGCCTGTCACCGGTGGGTGGGCCACCGCTACCCCACCCAGGGTCTCTGTCTATTGCCAAATTGTGTGCGCTCTTCTCCTGCAAGGAAAGAAAGCAGACAGAGGTGAGTATGTACGTATGCATGTGTTCATAATTGCTTGTGTGGAGAGGAGGGAAGGACACTATTTGTGGAGGGTGATTGTGAGGAATTGTCAGAGACCAATAGGATGAGAGTGAGTGTGAGTGTTGGTTGTGCAAATGGGGGTGAGGTGCCTCAAGAGAGAGGAATAAGTGGAGTTGCAGTGTGGTGTCCTGAGGAGTGTTGTGCAGGAGAATGCTGAGAAAGTCAAAGTTTGGCATTTGGCACCTGAAAGTGTGATGTCACTCACCTGTTATGCCCTCCTCTTGATGCACTCTCTCCAGGTTGGAGGGGCCACATTTCTACTGCTGACTTCCTTGGCCACTTCCATCCACATCTGCTTGGTTGGAGAGGTTGTCCTCATCCTCTCAACCTTGGGAGAGCTCACCTCACTGCAGCCCCTCAGAACTGACAGCAGGACCTCCAGGTAAGAGGGAGAGACTGGGGGGGTGGGGGCAGCCTTCCCAAGTCTCCTCTCTACTCCTGTAGTTGCTGCAGCCTGAAAAATCCAAGCGCTGGTGAGCCCTTGTAAGCCAGGCAGTGGTCCCTTTAATTAGAAACCCTTCCTTCACAGAATGGATGCACCATCTCACCCGCCCGCTCTGATTAGTCAGGGAACCTGGATGTGGGATAATAATGCCGTGGTTCAGGGAAAGCGTCTCGGCAGAGCCGATTCCTTCACCATTCAGGTTCCCGACCCACAAATGGTCGCGCCATTCCAGCAGGGACTAATTCCGGAAAATTCTCCTCTATGCCTTTATTAACAAAGCGAGGATCCTATATGCTTTTTGAGCAGCCAATTGAACTTGTCCTGTCACGTTCAAAAAGTTGTGTACTTACACGCCAGGTCTCTCTGATCCTGCACCATCTTTAAAATTGTGCCATTTAGTTTATATCGCTTCTCCTCATTCTCCCTGCCAAAATGCATTACTTCTCACTTCTCTGCATTAAATTTCGTCTTCATGTACCTGCCTATTTCATCAGTCTATGTCTTGCTGAGTTTTTCTTTTACTATAGTCCACATTGTTTACCACTTTCCTGAGTTTTGTGTTCTCTGCCAAATCCAGGTCATTAATTTATATCAAAAACAGCAATGGCCCTGATACTGATCCTGGGAAAACCACTTCCCTCCAGTCTGAAAAATAAATGTTTAGCACACTCTTTGTTTTCTGTCCGTTCGCCAATTATGTATCCACACACTGCTATCCTTTAATCACATTGACTTCAATTTTGCTAACATGTCCATTATGTGGTACTTTTGTCAAATGCCATATACACAACATCGACTGCACTACCTTCATCAATCTTTTCCATTACTTCATCAAAGAACTCAATCAACTTGCTTAAACACAATTTTCTTTTAAAAATTCGCTACTGACTTTTATTTCTTAGCCCTTATTTTTCCAAGTACCAATTCATTTTGTCCTGGATTAATGTCTCTAAAGGATTCCCCACCACTGACATTAGACTGACCGACTTGTAATTTCTGGGTTTATACCTCTCCCTTTTTTTGTACAGGGTGTAACGTTTACTATCCTCCAGTCCTCTGGCAATGCCCCCATATCTAAGGAGGACTGGAAGATTGTGACCACAACCTTCGCAATGTCCACCCTCATTCATCCACCTCCGTAATGTCCACCCTCACTTCCCTCAGTAAACTTGAACGCATCTCATCTGAACCACATGACTTTTCTACTTTGAGCACTGCCAAACTTTTAAGTACCTCCTCTTTATTTATTTTTATCTTAACCAATATCAATACAAACTCCTCCTTTACTAATGACTGCGACATCCTCTTCTCTAGTGAAGACAGATGCAAAGTATTCATTTAGTACCTCAGCCATGCCCTCTGACTGTACAAGAAGACTTCCTTTTTGCTCCCAAGTGGTGCCACTCTTCCTTTGACCACGCTTTTACTATTTATGTTTATAATAGACGTTTGAGTTCCCTTTTATGTTTGCCATTAATCTATTCTTGTCCTATGATGAGAGGCTAAGTAAATTCGGCCTATACTCTCTGGAGTTTAGAAGAATGTGAGGTGATCTCATTGAAACATATAAGATTCTGAAGGAGCTGGATAGGGTAGGCACTGAGAGATTATTTCTGCTGGTCGGGGAATCGAAAACACAGGGCACAGTCTCAGGATAAGGGTCCAATCATTTAGGACTGAGATGAGGAGAAATTACTTCACTCAAAGTGTTGTGAATCATCAATGAATACATTTAAGGGTGGGATAGACATATTTTTGATCTCTCAGGCAATTAGGGGATATGACAAGCAGACAGGAAAGTGGGGTTGAATCCTAAGATCAGCCATGATCGTTTTGAATGGTGGAGCAGGCTCGATGTGCCGTATGGTCTAGTTCTTATATTCTCGTACTCTCTTTTTGCCCCTTTTATTCCCTTTTTTAGATCTCCTCTGAATACTCTTCTGTATTCAGCTGGTTTCTCTACTCTATCATGAACTTTGCATCTGTCATAAACCTCCTTTTTCTTTTTCAGTTTAATCTCTTGCTCTTTAGTCATCTAGGGAGCATTATGTTCTTCCATGGCATAGTCGAAGGAACTTTACTTTGCATCTAACTGTGATATACAGCACCTGGGAGTCTTGATACTGACACCGAGCATCTGAACTGGAAAAAGTGTACCATTCCCAACACACTCAGCCTGATATTGATTAGGCACAAAAGAGGAACAAATTAACCTCCATCTTTACTCCAACGTTAGCTCGATAACTATTACCTCTGCAGTCTCTGCCTTGTCTGGAAGGATCTTTGTCTGTGAAGCCACTCTGACATGTACAGTTGTGAGACCCGTCTGTGTTCGAACAGATTGCTCTCGGAGAACAAGAATTCAGCTCTGCATATTCACATTCATTGATATCTGTTAGAGGAGATTATGTTAAACTGATGCAATAAAGGGTATTCATTGATAGAACCAAAATTTGAGAAAGAAGAGTTCAAATCTCCCAGGCTTTAGTACACCTGGAAAACCTGCCCATGGAAATACCTTTCCTAACAGTTAGAAACTACTGTTTATAGAAAAAGATTTCCTCTGCCATTTTTCTTCCTTTTCCTCCTCACCTGATCGTGTTGTTTACTTACAGGAAGCTCTTCTTCAGACAAAGGGTTATGGAAATCTGGAACTCTCCCCAAAATGTTGTTGGTCATTGGGAAGTTTCAAAACTGAGATTGCTAGATATTTGTTAGCTGAGAGTATTAATGGGTATGGAACCAAAGCAGGTAGATGGAGTTGAATGACTGATTAGTCATGGTCTAATTGAATGGAAGAGCAGGCTCTCGAGGGTGAATGGTCTCCTCCAGTCCTTATGTCTCTTATAAAGATACAATTCTTTAGCTGCTAGCTGCCCTTTGTTGTATGATTGCCTTTAAGAGTGATATCCCTTGAAGATCTTAGTATGCCTAATGAGTGAAGTACCAGGACATAATCATGTGACTCGAAGCAAGAGACACTCTGTAACTGCAATACCTAGAGTAAGGTTCTGTAAATAGTTTGCTATGTACCGTATATAATAGTTAGCTGTAATAAACCTGTTTGAGATCTTCAACATAACTGGACTCCACGCATCTCATTTATGTTGCATCAGACAACATAAAGAACTCATTACATGGTGGCAGCTGTGGTGAGAAAATAAAATCTAAGTTGAAGACAACAGGTCAAACAGCTTTGAAAAAGATCTTTCCTACAGCCACTGGGAGAAATGTCAACAGACACATTGGCCCAAAAAGTGGACAGAAGAAAGGACTTACCTCCAGCTGTAGCAGACGGAGCATAGAACGACAGGCTGCAAGTAAATTGGGTGAGTCATTATTAAAAAAAACAAGCTTTAAAGTTCTTGAAAGACTGATTTTTTCCAAAGACTCCACAAAAAAAAATGGGGAAGACCCAACTCCTTTCCCGATCGAGGTCGGCGCCATTACAGGAGGCATCTGTTAGAAAAAGCGTGGCAAAACCTTGATCACTACAGAACCCTCATCCATGCAGCCAAAGTTTTTTAAAACTCATTAAATTACTCAAGCATGAAGAAGAGCTACAGCCACAGCTATAAAAATACCATTAATCCACTCGAGCGTGAAGAACATAAACAAATTCTAGCCAAAAAAAGCCATTGAACTGTCTAGTGAACAGCTGTGTAAATAGACCAGCTTAAGTGCTGCAAGCAAGATAAACACAGAGCATTATAAAACACCATGCCCTTCGCGATGAGGTGCCGGAACTTCTCAAGATGCAACTTTTGAGGCCTTGTCATTCTTGGAAAGTTCTGGCACCTCATCTCAAAGATCCAACAGACAATGCTTCAATTCATTCTTCCTCTGCCTCTTCAGGACATTGCGTGTCCTTCGCCTCTCCTCATCCTCTGCATCTGAAGGCCTGGGGCTCAGGGTCGAGGACTTGTTGGAGGAGGAGTACTTGGTCTCATGGAAGTACCTGTCCATTTTGGCTCGTTGTGGTGCTGATGGTTCTTTAGAGAACAGAAGTGAAGGCACGACATAGTTGTGCTGCTGTACCGTTTGATCCTGGCCAGAGACTGCGAGCGGGTTCCAGTCCTTGGAAATTTCCCCTTGGCAATGCTCCTCACTGCCAGCCTTTGCTTTCAATAGTGACAACATCAATCTCTTCTCTGAGTCACTGGAGCTCAAGCCTGTTGACAATGAATTTTCACCATCTGAGTTTGGATGTGGCATCTCTGATACTTTCCAAACCAGAACCACTGAGACCCTAGAGGAACTGTGACTAAATGGGGGTACCCTTGGTCTCTTCTGCTGTAATTGGTACCTTGGTGACCTCGTGGATAATGATGACACACTGGTCGTCCTACCACTGCTGGTCCACTCATTTCTACCAGGTAAAATATTTGTGATTGAAATATTCATTCATTGATGGCAGTAGCTCATTCCAAAGGTCTCATTTTTAACAGCAAGGAGTGCCATGTGAGTGTAAATCAGATCAATTTCTTAGGCTCCAGCTATTCCAGTTTCAGAATCCGTCCTGACCCAGAAAAATCGAAGCTGTAAGGCATATGCCTATCCCACAAGATAAGGAAGACCTCCAGAGATGTCTTTGATTTTTCAACTTCTTGGCACCATACAGTCCAAATTTCTCTGACAAAGCATCATCCATATGCAGCAAGACCTGGACAACTTCTAGGCTTGAGCTGATAAGTGGCAAGTAACATTCCCGCCACCCAAGTGCCAGGCAATGATCATCTCAAACAAAAGAGAATCTAACCATCTCCTCTTAATGTTCAATGGCATTACCATTGCTGAATCCCCCACTATCAATATTCTAGAGGTCACCATTGACCAGGAACTGAACTGGACCATCCACATAAATGCTGTGGCTAAAAGAGTAGGTTAGAGACTGGGAATTCTGCGACGAGTAACTCACCTTCTGTATCCCCAATGTCTGTCCACCATCTACAAAGCACAAGTCAGGAATGTGATGGAATACTCTCCACTTGCCTGGATGGGTGCAGCTCCAACAATACACAAGAAGCTCAATATCATCCAAGACAAAGCAACCCGCTTGATTGGCACACCATCCACCACCTTCAACATTCACTCTCTTCACCAGAGAAGCACATTTTCCCATCCCCAACCCAAGAGTATGCTTCCCATTATAATACCCTTACCATCACCCCAGCTTAGATCTATTGACACAGTATAGGCTGGGGGTACAATCTGGGATCTTTCTGGTATGTGTGGCTCAGTTGAATATACCTTCTGAGTCATCCTGGAAGCTATTGCATCGTCCAAAAACATTTCTCCATCACTATCTCTCCTTCGATAACATTGATAGAACTGAAAACTTTCATACTGTACATGAATAGCCTTTCTTCTTCCCACGTGATTCAAAAATAACACTTGGTAGAGAGATTAGAAACTATGTAGAAAAACACACCAAGGAGGTCCAATGGCCTCCGCACCCCTGGGTTAGAGAATGGACAGGTCCACCTGGGTTTCTGCTCCCATTTGCTGTCCAGTGGTGTGTAGTATGCAAGCGTAAACATCAGGTAACAGTAGGGTTGAGGCAGCCCCGACAATAAAATAACTGAGGTGACATATGTGTGTTTGATTGATCAGGCTTTGATTGTATTAGTCTGTCCACTTATCTGTGTTCACTGTGCTTGATTACTTAAGCATATGGGTGGAACATAATATATCCAGCGACCTGGCGTAAACATAACAACAGACACATGATGAAGAATAGCCACTTGGGAGAGGTGCAAGACAGCTACTGACACCCCTGGAAATGTACCCCAATTTCTTTTTTTATTTATTCTTTCACAGGATGTGGGCGTCAATGTCAAGACCAACATTTATTGCCCGTCCCTAATTTCCCTTGAGAAGGTGGTGGTGAGCCGCCTTCTTGAACCACTGCAGTCCATGTGGTGTACAGTCCATGTGGGTACAACTTTAAGGGAGCAGGCAAGGAGAGAAAACTGCTGGGGGAACAAAAACACAGGTTCTCTGGTGGAAAGCTTGGAACCCAAGTGGGAAATTTGAATGATTGTAGCAGGAAGGAAGCCTGTGGCCCGAGTGGAAGGCAACTAGACTGGCCTTCAAAATTAAAATGGCAAATGACAAATTGTAATTTCAATGCTCCATGCAGAGTTTCTCTTTGCATTCTTCAGCCTTGCAACTCGTTGAGATCTCTGCACTCCTCCAATTCTGGCCTCTTGTGTCTCCTCAATTTCCATCGCTCAACCATTGGCAGCCATGCCATCAGCTGCTGAATTTACTCGCTAAATACCTCCTCCTGTCTATCTCCCTCTCCTCTTTTAAGACACATACGCCTTAAAACCTTTAGCCAAGCCTGTTTTAATATCTCTTTATGTGTCGCAGTGTGAAATTTTGTTAGATAGCCCTCCTGTGAAGAGCCTTGGGATAAACAAAGAACAAAGAACAAAGATAATTACAGCACAGGAACAGGCCCTTCGGCCCTCCAAGCCTGCGCCGATCCAGATCCTCTCTCTAAACATGTCGCCTATTTTCTAAGGTTCTGTATCTCTTTTCTTCCTGCCCATTCATGTATCTGTCTAGATACATCTTAAAAGACTCCATCGTGCCCGCGTCTACCACCTCCGCTGGCAACGCGTTCCAGGTGCCCACCACCCTCTGCGTAAAGAACTTTCCACGCATATCCCCCCTAAACATTTCCCCTTTCACTTTGAACTCGTGTCCTCTAGTAATTGAAACCCCCACTCTGGGAAAAAGCCTCTTGCTGTCCACCCTGTCTATACCTCTCATGATTTTGTTTTACTATGTTAAAGGTGCTATCTAATGGAGAATGATGGAATAGTCGAAGTTTCACACAAGTACGTTTCTCCATTTATTTACAATGATTTCATACCAATTACCATCAATTTTTATCTATATATTAAAAAGTTAAAATATACCTTTGGTTTCCAAATGACAAACTTCAGCAATGTTTATTAAAACCATCTGTAGTTCTTTAGATATATTCCGCAGTGTAGTTGGAGGCCTGGTGCCCAGCAAAAGTTTTGACACGGTTTTGTCCTCTCCATCCCGCTGGGTGTGGATGTGATACATAGAGGAGTTCAATGAATGCAGAGCTCCAATCACCTGCAGTGAATGTAGATGTGTCAATGTCAAGTCACAGTTTTTCAAGAACAGATGGTTCACTATCACTTAGAGATCAACATGTTCACTGTCACCAGGACATCTTGAATAGAAATTGAGCTGTTCGGGCAACAGGCTTTTGTGTAGGAGGCTGAGCTCCCAGTGCCGGGCCGAAAAGACGAGGGGAACCCCGCCTCGGCCTTTTCCTGCCCGCCCACCTTGCCCCCTGGAGCGATCCTCCAGTCTTTTTACATCAACGTTTCATGAGCCGGGATCCTCGTTCCTTTAAAGACGGGAATCCCGCCTCCGTGAGCTTGCCGGCCAATCAGAGGTCTGGCAACTCAGCAGTATCAGCAGTGCCACCAGGAGCGGTGGACACTGTCGGTACTGTAGAGGCCTTGGACCCAGGCCCAGCACTGGAACCCCGAAACCAGAGGTAGGTGAGGCGGGGTCACCGGGGCCAGTCTGAAAGGACCTGGCGAGCGGGGAGTAAGGGGGTGATCGTGCAGTCCAGAAGAGGGGGTCAGGGAGAGAAGTGGTTCCTGGTGGAGGTCCTCCGTGGGCCACAGATTTCCCATGGAGGAGGAACACCCCGCCCCCCACCAAACCCACAGGGAGGGTGCCTTGTTTTACCACCCAGCCACTGGTAGGATCCCTTCGTCAGCCAATCCCGCTCCCGGTAAGATTGCTTTGCGATGGGACATGATGGGTCTTACCCCTCCCCCCCACCCTCCCCCCTGACACCTGCCATGATTCTCCATGCCCCCCCGCCTCTGGCCCCACCTGAGGGGGGACCCATAAAATCATTTATGCCCAGATGGGGCCTGAGTTCAACAACTCATCAGAAAGATGGCACCTGCAACTGTACTGCACTTAAATGTCGCCTTAGATTTTGCGCTCAAGTCTCTAATGTGGAAGTCTTGAACCCACAGCCTTCAAGCTCAAACAATGGTGCTACAAACTGATCTATGCTGACACAACACATTGTAGCACACACAGCAAAGTAAACTGATGGCAGCAGAAAGCTGGGAATTCATGTGTGTTATGAATGCCGGACTTTGTAGCAATGATTATGTTTTTTAAAAAGTGATTTTTTTAAATGTAGTTTAAGATAGAGTCAAAGAAGTCAGGTGACCTCACATCAGCTCTGCTTAAAGACAAGACAGGAATCTTGGTAACCAGGACAATAAAGAATCCAAATCAAAGACCTTTTTAAAAATCAGAGACTGCAGGGGTATAACACCTGAAGAACACTGGGTTTCACCCTCGCAGACTTTTAGATCATAAACAAAGAGTCAGTGACTCTGAGAATGTAAATCTGAATGGACATTGCCAACACCTGGAAACAATGGAAAGCCTGGGTGGCTCTGCTGTAGCCAGACTTATGGACTTTGTATATTGGAAAAGACAATTGGCTATTGAGTTTTGATTCCAGATAAAATTAACAGATTTTCAGAAGGTAGGTAGGCGGTAAGAAAGACCAGCAGAAGATCAGCGGTGACAGCCTCAGAGAGGAGTGAGAGAGGGAACACCTGCTTTCAGAACACTGATACAGTGAAAGGCTGCAAAGACATGAACATGATGTGAAAGTTGATGTTTGTTGAGAAGTAAAAGATCAACGGGATCATGAGGGATTGCCTTAGTTATAGAAGTCCAGGTCAAAAGTGCTCAGAAAAAGTGAGTAAAGAGGACAATCATTGCAACTGGGAGGAGTTTGGGACTTTTAGCTGCAAAGATTTTTCCATCAAGGACTGTGTAACATATAAGCATGGTGCAAGGTTTTCAAGTGTTTTAATAAGTAGAGAAAATGCATTTCTTTGTAATTTGGGGTATCAGCTACTTACAAAGTACTATTTAGTTAATCAGGATATTGTTAGTTTAATTGTTATAATAAGAGTCTCAAGGCGTGAAATCTTGTATAATTTGTTAAATTGGTCTGTGCAGTTTATATCATTTAACATTAATGTCTCACTGAGGTCGTAACACTGTGGCATAAGAGAATGGCCCAGATTTTGCGGTAGTAATGACCATGGAACTATTCGCGTTTGCCATCGTAACTCCTCTGAAACTAATAGCAACAACTGGATTTCTGCATTTAACTGCACATGTGTGGACTCCAGAGGCAAGTGAAATAATAAATATAAAGATAATCTCTAATCTATTAAAATAGTGATGAATAAATGACCTACCACAGAGTGCAAGAATCTCAGGTGATTCATAAGGTCCAACTCAGTCTGCTCAAAATCTTGCTTCACTTCAATTAACAAATTGAAGTACCCTTCACCCACTGTTAATAGACAAATCAGAAAATGACATGATATCCTTGGTGAACAATTCCTATGCACACTCACCAACATAAATCAGTAATTTGGTAAAGAATGCCAGTTACAAGAGGTGGATCTGCACCTCTTTGTAATCATGATTCTGATGTATTTCGCTCTGCTTCCATATTGATCATAATTTTTTTTAAGTTTTCTCCTATTTTCTAGCCAGTATTTTTCATGTCATCATTATAAATACATGAATCTAGATATCACTCCTTACAATATTAGTGTACACATAAGCCACCTGTGTCCCTGTTCATTTATTTCAACCAGATTAAAGTATCCAGTAAGACAGCAGGCAAAGTAACATCATCTGAACATATTCAGCCCTCCTGCATGCAGGATAATTTCTGGGCCACACTGTCAGGATTTATAGATGCTCCCTTACTTCAGTAAGTGGCATTTCACATCAGTTTCCGGATGTCATTTAGAGATGTTTCCTCAATAATCTGAAGCTGGATCAATTCAGCAGCCAGTTTGACAACACTGTGCAAGCCAGCAGCCTGAAAGATGGAGTTTGTAAACTAGCAGGAGCTACTGCACGTTAAACTGTTTTACACCTTAATAATTATAGTTGCGATTCATTTCTCATTAAAGATTGGATTTTATTGAATTCTAAAACAAGAACTATTGAACTGATTGGTAACAACAGAATGAGTAAAACTGACCACAGCTGTAGCTCCGTGTACTTCCCAATATCTGTGAAACATCCACATGTTACGTGGATTCAACCCTAACTGGAAATAATCTCACTGAACCATTGCAATCAGCAACAATGAGCCATAATGGTTCATTGGAGACTTCTACTTGTGTACAAACTAGAAAAGTCTCAAGTTCAATCCTTGGTCAGCTAATTTCAGCCTTCTCAGCAATATTGTTTCTAACAGCTGTTATGAACCCTGTTGGAAACCACCAACAAATGAAAAGAAATTAAATCCACTGATTGACTCCAATTTAGGAAACCAAACCAAACAGACAAGACTTCACTTTTCTAAATTTTACTTTAACACTCAAACCAAAACCAACATAAATTAAACATGAAGCAACAGACAGATTACAGTGTATATATAAACACACACATAGATATATATCACAAATTACACATTAACTATCAAATACAACAGAGATGGGTCTCACGGTTTCACTGGGCAGTCCACCCACCATACATGGCAGCAATAACAATCACACAGCTCTTCACAACTCTGACTTTCCTCAGGTAGATTTTCAGCTTCTTTCTTCAAGGATTTCGCCGCTGTTCTTCTTCTGACAGCAGCTCCCTCTCAATCCGAGCTCCGCGGGTGCGGTCTTCACCACAAGGTGCATTTCTCCAGAACCTCCTCAGCTTTGTTCACGACAGTCTTGATGGCGTGGATTTACCAGTCTTCTCTTTATCCGAGTCCATCAGCAACAACCTGCGCACTGTATGGCCGGGTCTGGTTAGTCGGCTACTTTAGGTAACAGAAACAGCTGCTCGATTCAGTCTTCACTTTCTTCTGCTTTGCAATGCTCCTGATTTGCCTCGTCAGCCTGGTCTGGGAAGGATACGGTCTCCTTGTATCGGGTTCTAAACAGTTTCCCTAGAAACCTGAAGCTGTTTTTCAAGCTTCTGTTTCATCTTTGGTTTCCATTTCTGTTTCAGTTCCAGTTTCCCTCTCAGTTAGGAACTGAAAAAACAAGCTTTGGAACCACAGATTCCTTCACACAGCTCCGGACTAGGGAGAGGAGAGATCAGTCAGGTCCTGATCACTGTCTAGTGACTGCTGTTGGGAACTGTATCTGTGCGAATGTTTGTAAGGCAGCATAAGGATCATACACAGGAGTCCACTCGGTCCATCATACCTGTGCCAGTTCTTTGAAAGAGCTATCCAATTAGTCCCACTCCCTTTGTTATTTCCCAATAGCCCTGCCAATTATTCCTTTTCAAGTGTATATCCAACACCACTTTGAAAGTTACCATTGAATCTGCTTCCACCAGCTTTTCAGGCATTCCAGATTGTATCAACTCACTGCATAAAAAAAGTTCTCTGTGTCCCATCTCTGGTTCTTTTGCCGTTGCAAGTCAAAATCAAAAGGGGTTTGAATAATTTTCTGAAGAGAAAAATTTTCAGGGCAGGGGAGTGGGACTAGCTGAATTGCTCTGGCAGAGTGCCAACATGGGCATGATGGGCCAAAGAGCCTCCCTTGGTGCTGTAACCATTCTATGATTCTATGCGTTATCTTAAATCTGTGTCCTCTGGTTGCCAGTGGAAACAATTTCTCCTCATTTACTCTATCAAAACTGCTCAATTTTGAAAACCAATTAAAAATATTCAAATTTGAGAATTAATCAAAAATATCTATACAATATATTACAATTCTTGGAGGTTTTTTGAGATTGATGATAATGATGGTGAAACCAATGGGTTTACTATGTTAAATGCACTACATAAATACAAATTGTTTTTGTAATGGCCCCAGTCCACTGAAATTCATAGTTTACACCTGCTATTCTTACTTCTATAACACCTCTCCCAGCCTGTTTGAATAAACCCAGCTGAATGACCTACCATTTTCCTTGACTGACAGTGAGCAAGATCACGGCACATTCACTGCCATTCACTACTGGATACAACAAAAGAAAGTCAAAAAGTAGTGACGTCTATCACAGAACGGCTGCGCACCATTTTCAGCACAAAAGCACCACAGCGATGTTTTTGCATTACATGTAGTTGGCCACAGTCATACTAAGCCCCCACCTGCCAAGAATGAGGCACATTCATTTTGTCACGAACATTGATTTTAAACTGTTACTGGAGTGAAGAAAGGACTTGTTAAACAGATCAGCCATGGCTGGAAAAGACATTTGCAGATTAACAGATGGCATTGGAAGGAGAAAGGACCATTCCCTGACACATTCAACCCACAATGGACCTTGATCACCAGGTATTGTGTGTACGAGGAGCATTCCAGAGACTGCTAAGGTGATACAATCCAAGACGTGGACTGACCAGTTAGTCACATGACTAACCAGCTTAGCAACCTGGGTTTTTCTGAATTGTGCAAGCAGTTTAAACTGAGTGTGTCTGTTTACTCCTGGACTGAGAAGATCTCTCTTCTGTCTGCTCCCATCTCTTTCTCACAAGCCTCTGAATCCACTGAAGACACATGAACCCCAGGAGAGAAAAGTCTCCTACTGCGAACAAGGTTTAAGAAGAATACTGGGGCCCAACGAAAAGCAAGAACTACCTACAATCAAGGACGCTACAGTGAGCTCGGAGAACCATAACAAAAACTCTTCAGGTATTGCCTCAAACTTCTCATTTTATTTTTCTTCTGCTCTTTTCTGTGTCTATTTGCATGTGTGTATTGCATATGCATGCTAGCATGGGTGCGTCGTGTATCCGTCGGCATCAACCGAATTAGAGTTTAAGTTTAATAAAATTCAACTTTTCTTCTTTAAACCTAAGAAAACCTGTTTGTGCTGATTTCTTTGCCTTATAATTTAAAAGCAGTGAACAAGGATTCACCAAGGGGGAGCTAAAAACACAGTGTGTTTAAAATTAAACCCTGTTACAGTAAGACCAGGTGAAGGCTGAAAGGGAACCTCTTTCTCACTGGGTCGTAACAACCACATATCGCATCATTACCCCATGGTACCTAGATAACAAAACATGAAAATATTTGTCAATTACATTTAAACAAATCCTCTTTCAATGGGGTGTAATACATTTCCTTGTCGTGTTTACAGCCCTCTCACTCCTGACTGATGATTGAGTGACAAAGTGGCCACAACCCTGCCCTTTCCCCACAGCCCTGCAATTTCTTTCCTTTTGAAGTGTTTATCCAATTCCCTTTTGAAAGTGACTACTGAATCTGCTTCCTCCACCTTTTCAAGCAGTCACTCCAGATCATAACAACTCGCTGCATTAAAGAAAGTTCTCCTCTCAAGAGTAGATAGGGAGAAACTGTTCCCATTGGTAGAAGGGTCGGCAACCAGAGGACACCGATTTAAGGTGAATGGCAAAAGGACCAACTGCAACATGAGGAACAGCTTTTTTACACAGCGAGTGCTCAGGATTAGGAATGCACTGCCTGAGAGTGTGGTAGAGGTGGGTTCGATCATAGCTTACAAAAGAGAATTGGATACGCATCTAAGCAAAAACAACTGCAGGGCTATGGGTAATGGGGAGGAAGTGAAACTAGCTGAGTTAGTCTTGCAGATAGCCAGCATGGACTCGACAGGCTGAATGGCCTTCTTCTGTACTATAACCATTCTATAATTCTATGATTCATCACCACAGTAGTTCTTTTGCCAATGATCTTAAACCATTCATTTGTTTTCACATGCCACGCAGAGTTACATCACTGAATAATCTTGGGGGAAAAAAAATGGAGGTGAGGTAGAAGCAAGATACCTAAGAAAGGAAAGAAACAGTGTAAAGTCTATCAGCATAGTGCAGTACCTGCTGGAATAGGTGAGGTGCACACTGATTCCCCGCTGATGTTGCAGCATTTTTGCAGTCCTGGGCAGTCGGTGTCCCATCTGCAGGTGTGATTCCCGGGGCCTTTCTCCTCTGTCGGGCACATTCCCGGGTGTGAAGCAAACTCCTCGCTCCTGTTCAAAGCTGAGACAATAGAACAGGTAGTAAATCAGTCGGGTTTAACTCTCCTTAATCCTGAGATTAAACTGTGTGAATATTATAGCATAGACACTGTGCCCATTCGTGTGAAATTCCAATCTCTGCCATGTTAATGGGGCTGTTGAGCCCTTTATTTTAAATGGACTAATGCCTACATTAAAATACCGATCAAAGGAATTTCATCCAAATGTGTGAGGTGCTCATCTGCTAATTGTCAAAATCCTGATGGTCTGCAACATATCATTTCAATGACCTGGTAACTAATGATACATGCTCTATTTTGAAACCTAGACCATCTGGTGTAAACCTCTTATTGATATGTGGAAAGTTTTTAATACTAAGTCAACAAACCACCATTAAAGCCTTTCTTAAAGATGTAGCAGGTGAAGTTCAACTTGGCCAGGTATGCAAAATGAGCAGTTATTTCATCTGGCGCCTGTTATACGTCGCACCCAATATTCAGTTATTTTGTCTTCAATAGAACTGAATTTAAGGCAGGGTGTATAACAGGTGACAAATTCACTGTGACTGCTTTTTGTGCCTGTCCAAGGCAAATCTCACCCCCTAACAGTCATCTGGATTTCTGTAAGAGAAAAGAGAAATTCCTACATTAAGAGTTTTTTGCAACAGGGAAGACCATCAGACCTAATATACTTGGGCTATCGATGCCTCTCACCAATATTGACTTGAACAGTTGCAAGTCAGTTCATTCCATTTGTTTTCCATCCAGGCCACTAGATGGCACAACTCATGGAGTAGTTAACTGGTTCATAATTGACTTTTATGCATTTTTGTGCAAAACTATTAGTTATGAGTCATGAAACACTTTCAATTTCAGGTATTAAGCTTGCCTAGCCCCACACCCCTGCATAACACCCCCCACCCACCTCCCACTCAAGCTATGTGATCTCCTGGGAGAAGTCAAAAAGAACCCAGACCAGAAACCAAAACACGAGTAGATGCAAAGTAGATCTCACTTTACTCTGCCCCTCTTACTTTGCCATTGTAATGTGATTCACATGATTCCATTTCTGACAATTTTTAGTTCTAATTTATGCTGAGTTAGAGGCAGTTTTGCACTATGAGCCCCCCATGCTAGAAGTTGAATTGGAACTGCCCAAGCACATGGCATAGGACTTTTACAGGCAACAGACATAGAAGATTTTCATCCCATCAGTCTAACTGGAGTCAAAATCCCAGAGATGCACCATCCACAGGATATCATTACACAAGTACAGATATTTTATTCTCCAGTACTTACGTAGTACACAGTAATGCCCACGTTGCTCAAATCCTTTGCAACAGTCGACTTGAGTCTCTGTTGCTTCAGCTATGGTCGTACGATAAAGTGTTTTGAAGATCAGCTTTGGGCAAACCTTCCATGGATGCCAGCCTCCACAGGATTCATATGTGGTGAATGATTTTTGATAGGACACAGTCTTTGTCACATTTCGCTTTATGGAGTACTGGCACAAGTTGTACGAGGAGCGGGAGAGTCCATTGTCTGGAAAGGAGTACAGAAAACAAGAGTGATAGAGTCATTACCGCACAGAAGAGGGCCATTTGACCCATTGAGTCCATGTCAGGTCTCTGTAGAGCAATCCAGTCTGTCCCATTCCCCCACTCTAACCCTGTAGCCCTGCAGATTTAGTTCCCTCAAGTGCCCATCCAATTTCCTTTTGAAATCATTTGTCATCTCCGCTTCCATCACCCTTGTAGGCAGAGAGTTCCAGGTCATTATCACTTGCTGCATAAAAAAGTTCTTCCTCACATCCGCCTGTATCTCTTGCCCAAAACCTAAAATCTGTGACCCCCTGGTCCTTATACCATGAGCTAATGAGAACAGCTTTTATTTGTCTACTTGACTGAAGCCTTTAACTGGTTTTCAGCTGATAGAACTTTTTAGAGAAAGAAGATAGTTTGAAATTGCACTGCAGTGTTGAAAATATTAATGCATTATTTATTTTAATCCACTATTTTAATAAGAACACATTTTAAAGATGATACTTAGGCCAAGCTTGTGGTCACCTGTATTAATGTCTCCTTCTTTGACAGTGTCAGCCTTTGTCTGATTTACACTCACGTGAAGCATCTTGGGGCGTTTTATTACGATAACGGTGCTGTATAAATTCAAGTTGTTGTTGTAGAAAGACTTGCATTTATACAGTATATTAGTTAAAAACAGAATACATGGTGAGGAACCATGAGCTGTCATCTATGTCCCACTTGTGGAGCCAGCTACAATTAAGTTGTGACTTCATCACTTGTAGTTATCAGATCAGCGGACCGGTGAGATATAAATGATATCCCAGAGCTCGTCCTCAAGTGTCCTATTTACTGCTGGTTAGAATTTTAAGGTTGCACATTATTCGTCTTTGCTAAACTTAGCCCACATCACAACAGTGAGCACAGTTCAATGAAAAGTATTTCATTGGCTGGAAAGATATTTGAGACTTCCTGAAGTTGTGACAAGCACGATAGAAATACATATCTTTTTCTTTCTTTATCACCAACAAATTATTAATATCCCAAAAAAATAGGTCTACTACTCCCAGGTAATGTGGGCTACCATTTTATGTGCACATTATCTCCCGTCCCACCTGAAGCCCCAGTGACACCTCATTCCTGTCTCACCCCTATCCGCCACAAAAAAGGGAAGCTATCACCGGACCCATAGAGTCATTACAACATAGAAGGAGGCCATTCGGCCTATTAAATCCATGTAGAGGAATCCAGTCAGTCTCATTCCCCCGCTCTATCTCTATAGCCCTGCAAGTTTATTTTCCTCAAATGCTTATCCAATTTCCTTTTGCAATCATTGATTGCCTCCACTTCTAACACCAGTGCAGGCAGCAAGTTCCAGGTCATTACCACTCGCTGTGTAAAAAAGTTCTTCCTCACATTCCCCCTGCATCTCTTGCCCAAAAGTCTTCAATCTGTGTCCCTTGGTCCTTGTACCATCAATTAATGGGAACAGCTTTCCTTTGTCTACCTTATCTAAACCTGTCATAATCTTGTACACCTCGATCAAACCTCCCCTCAATCTCCTTTGCTCCAAGGAGAATAACCACAGCTTCTCCAAACTAAACTTGTTGTTAAAATCCCTCATCCCTGGAACTATTCTGGTAAATCACCTCTGCACCCTCTCAAGGACCTTCACATCCTTCCAGATGAAACTGGTGACCGGAACTGGACACAATACTCTAGTTGTGGCCTAACCAGAGCTTTGAAGGTCTCAGCTACAGTCAGTCCAGAAGCTACACATTGCGACAAAAAAACGCCCCTAATTAGCAAATTCTCAAAACAACATTCCTGAACACCCTGAAGTTCCTTCTACTAAGGAAAGACCCCAGCTTATCATTCCAGAGATTATAGTACTGACAGCATGTACATAATTGCTTTAGACCCTCAAAAGTATTCAAGTGCAAATACAGTGGCCAGGAATTTTCTCTGTGCTGCTCCCACACTGCAACCACAACTTTCCGAGAGGAACGCTGGAGACTCCTTTGTTTTGGCCACACTTATGGCGAAGTTACAGCGGAGTAGTGGGAGCAGCTGTGAAGAAATTTGCAGCCAGTGTGATGTGTACTGTACCATGATTCACAGACCCAAGGTTAACTACAGTGAATTCAGCTTAAAGGGGATTTACTGGGTACAGTAGCATAGTGGTTATGTTACTGGACGAGTAATCCAGAGACCTGGAGCTGGATTTTGAAAGGGCCGTGGGGTCAGGAGCCAGTGCAGACACGATTTAAAACTCACAGTACCTGAGGTTGTCTCCGGAACCCGACACCACCGGGACAGTCTGTGACTTTTAATGGGAAGGCTGGGGGGAGAGAACAGGGAAGCCACTTGCCTCCAATTAAGGGGTTGTTAAGCTGCTATAGGAGCTGGTTAAGGGGGTAGGTGGGGGGGGGGGGGGATCCACACCATGATTTTCAAAGAGGAATCCGGCAAGCCCGACCAGTCTGCTGCACGATTGTACCCAGCTGTCAGCCTCGCAGCAGGCAGGGGAATAGCTTCATTGTTTGAGGAAGAATTACTTTCGGCCCACAGGGATCTGGAGCCTGGCCCAGTGCAGGATTTTTTTTTTATATTCTGGAGCCGCTGCCTCACCTGTTCATTCTGCTGTCCCTGTGAGGAGCTGCCTGCTCTCCTCAGCAAGGCAGCAACAGGCCACATCATGGCTGCCACTCGCCTTTGCCTCTGGTGCCAGGCAGGCAGCTCCCACCTCCTGCAGATACTCAGTGCCAATAATTCGGTGCCGAGCTCGCCTCCTGCCCAATTAGGGCATTATCATCTGTAGATCACGTCGTGTTGACAACACAGCTGAGGCGTGCGGTCGGGACCTGAAAATCATCCAGGCGTCAAGTCCCCAACCCCATTTTGAAAATCTTGCCCATGAATTCAAATCCCACCACAGCAGCTGGAGTAATTATTAGTTAAATAAATCTGGAATAAAAAGCTAGCATCAGAAATGGTGACCATGAAACTACTGAATTGTTGTAAAAACCCATCTGATTCACTATTGTCCTTCAGGGAAGGAAATCAGCCATCCTTTCCTGGTCTGGTCTCTATGTGACTCCAGACACAAAGCAATGCGGTTGACTCTTAACTCCTTCTGAAATGGCCCAGCAACCTCTCAATTGTTAAGAAGACTGATCACCACCACCTTCTGAAGGGCAATTATGAGGGATGGGAAATAAATGCTGGCCTGGCCAGCAACACCCACATCCTATAAACGATAAACAAAATTGGAATCAGAGCATAAAATTAGGCTTTGAGAACACAGTACAGAGATTTAAATAATGCGCAAGTGTACTTTTTTTTAAGGGAAAAGGATGTTGGATAGGCTCAATGTGTAGGTCATCCTGAAGGTGTCGACTTTTGATGGTGCAATATTTGAGGGGCACAAGGCACCCTCTGTTACCTCTCCTCAGTTTCCATTCTTCAGGTTTGAGCCTGGATAGTAATTATTGACAGGCTATTTGTCCAGGGAGTGCATCACTGCCAAGCCTGATCACCCAATATCCAAATGTGTGCACGGTCCAGCACTAGGTCACTAGATAGTGATTGGGATTTGAGACCAGGGTTGGTGTTCATTGTCCCTCCTCTGAATCCCAGGGGCACTGAAGCGAATTGTAGCACTCCAAATGCCAGCATGCCTCAGCACAGATAGGTGGCCAAGGATGGAACCATTATGTTCATTACCGCACCAGGTAAGCATTTTTGATAAATACATCAGGTAATGTAAGCAAAGCCATCGTTTCACAACCAGAGACCTTGAAAGAAAGATACCCTGAGCAAGTGCTGCCAGTGATGCCAGTGATGTTGGCCCATTACATTGTTCCAGTTCAACATGAACAAAAGATGCATTAAAGATGAACATCGTAAATATCTGGCAGCCTGGGGCCTGTTCTTGAAGACTCACTCAACACATTCACCCTCTCAACACAGCAGCCCACCCACTAGCCATGAGAGGTGCCATATCCAGCCTACAGGACCACCAGTGTTCAGACTCTTCCCAAACCTAACTAATTCCAGCCTCCAGGAACAAACAAACTGCTTCAACCCCTGACCCATGTAGCTTCCAGTGGAAACAGCCTGATGTGGTGATACATTCCCTCCACCAGCCCCTGCCCCTTGTGGGATTAGCATTCTGGATGCAGCGTAACTTTCTAAACTATGCATGGGAAATCCACCTAAATATGCAATGACTTTGTTAACAACTAAAGAAATATATCTTTAATCATCCTTGGTTTCATAAAATACATGGATGCATTTACACCTATACAGATATCACAGCCTCATAATATATGTGTGAATGTACATCAATCTGTATAATCTGCCTTTCAGCTTCAGAGACTTCTCACCGATATTACATTGTAAACTATATTCAGCAATAACAATCTGAGCTACTCAATAAAGGCAAATTCTCCTGATCCATTCAGGACACTGGGATTGAGGAGCTGAAGGATGTCTTTCTATACTGGGAAGCTGTGTCTTTGTGCAACCAAAACAACCCCTGCACGCACCCCTGCAATGGGCTTGAGATTCCCTGGGTAACCCTGGATAAGTGGTCTTGATATGGGCTGGGAAAGGTTTGCCACCAGAAGGTGGGAATGGTTTATATCTCTCTCCCCACCCTCTTCCCCCAACCCTGTCAGCAGATTAGTCTGAACCCTGGTTGGAGCCTAATTCCAGCAATCATGTTGGCTACTTAAATCAGTAGGATTCATCAGCCCCTAACAACCAGGTCTATCTGTGACGCATCATTTTATTTCAATTCCATCTTCACACTCCACCCTTACTGTTGAGTGTTCCCATCTGTGCTAATAACACAGTTACATAAAAGAAATGCCTTGCATCAAAATTATTTTATAAATCAAGATTTTGCATTCAATTGTATTTGTATAGAGAGTGATAAAAATAACACAGAATCTACTTACAGGTGTAAAACTCAGCCTCCTGCCCTAAAGCACCTACAGCAAAGAGAGCCAGGGCAATGTTTAATATCCAATTCATTGCGTGAAATGTAATATTCCAAAATATTCCACACTTCTCCTGGGCTGTCCCTCCTGTTGGTTTGTGTCACTTTGCCATGTAAGTTCCTCTGTGCTGCTTCTTTTGCCGCTCACGCTTTTCGTATTTGCTCTTTCTAACCTCTAAAGCCGAGCTGCTTTTCGAAGCTGTCAGTCATTCCCCTGTGAATATTCCACCAGGCTGTCTCATTACTATTTGTTCTGGCCCTGCCCCTTCCACCCTCCCCCATCCCCACACACACATGCTCCTCCCACTGCCTCCAACACCTTATTCTTTTGTGACGCTCTGTGACCCCACCAGTTTTAACTGCTAATAACATTTTGCATTCTTCTGCTTTAGGCACGTGGGCCTGGTGTTTCCTCTGTGGGCACAACCCAGAATTACACCCAAAACTGTGCTCCATTTTTTGCCCATTTTGAAAGACGCCCAGGTTTCCTCCCAATCTAAGTAGAATATGCCCAAACTCAAAACGGGCGTAAATCAGGAGAAACATTCATGGCCTGGGGAAATGTCATTCCCACACCAGTACATTTCTTCTTTCAGCCTTCGGAATTTAAGGTTTCAACTCAGTCAACCTTCATTTATACACATCAGGCGCAGGATTCTGCAGTTGCAGAATATCTCCCATTTTCAATTGTTAACACAAGTAACACTTTTGTGGGGCAAATTTTAACTAACACACCCGCCAGGAAACTGATGGGATCGAGTGCAATGTTGGTTTTACACGCTACCATATTGGGCAGAGTATAAAACCAGTGTTCCACACGATCCAGTGGGTTTCCTGCCTGGCGAGTTAGGTTTGTCATAAAAATGTATTTAGAGAAAAAAAAAAGAGCTGCTGCCAATATCTTCAAAAGTGAGCTATATATAACAGAACTAATTTCTTCAGCCTCTATTGAGGTGCCAGCGCCCCTTCTGGAAGATATTAATGTCGCCCCTTTTTTCTGGGTATAGGCAGTCTGAGCATTCTGCTTGCCTTTATAAGGGTGATGTAGTTCCCTTGTTGCTACCCTTCGCAGCTCATCCCAACCTTTGGAAGAGCTCTGCAGCCAGAAGAAAAAGCATTCCAACATTCCAAACAACAGCGCGTTGCTGTATTTTGCATTTCAAAGATGAAAAAAAAAATAAAGAATTAGAATTACATTTGGCTTTAATTCTTTCAGATAAATATTGCAGAACAATCCCCAAAAGAGTACTACACAATCATACAGTCGGATTTAGCTTTTATTGTGAACCCAACATTGGAGCCAATTATTCTTAGCAGTGATGCTGTCACAGCCTTTCATGTCAACAACCCAGAGAACCAGCTAATGAACCCATCCCTCTCCTCTCTGGGGTGTACCACTGCATGTGGTTCCAACAAAGACCAGTCTCCAAGGTCTCTAAGGCAAGTGCGTAATTAGCACAGAAGAATGAAAACAAATACCATGGTAACGCCTCACATGGGGACTGGGAAGAGGGATGGTGACAGAATTGATACCAGCAAAAGAGAAAGACTAAAAAGATCATTTAAACCAGTAAAATAAGAGCCTGGCCATAATGTAACATTGCAATTGTCTTAGTACTATACACAGTAGTGTCACATTTACTCAACTATGGATTTTATTTTAGGATTGAATATGAGTGACATTAGCAGTAGGGAATAGAATAATTTTCTGCTCTTGACGCCCATTATCGCGTTAAGCAGTTGCAAATCAGAAATCTTTCCATCAACAATGTGCTTTAAATCCAAACTCCGAGAAAGTTTCCTCACTGTGGCTGGATGGATGAGCATTTTCCAATTTCCAAAACCAATTCTGGGCAGTATTGTGCTGTAGACCCTCAATCGTCAAGAACAGTCCCAAACAAATTGCACTTAAGACCCTCAAAGCTAATAAAGAAATTTTCACGCTATCACTTTGGGATGGATTGAAATCCAAATCCCAGAGCTAAAAAGACAATATCCAAACACTCTCAATTCCCCAGTGAGATACATCATAATCGTTAGCAGATTAGTCAGGTAAATGAACACCAACCATGAAGTGAAATCATTATGTTTCCATTTGAATCATTATTTTTACTAAGTTCTGTGTTCTATAATATACATCTTAAACTAAAACTTAACTCTCCACAGTTCTGATGAAGGGGCCCATCCTCAGTTTGTTTGCCTGTCTTTTTCTCCTTCAGGTGTTGACCGAGCAAATAAAGGTGTTGTCACACTCACGAAAGGAGTAATTATGAACTAAAGTGAACTGGAGCAATTATGAACTGTAAGAATGAACTGGTGAATTGAATGGGCACATTTTGATCCAGACAAGATGGAGTAAGAGGTCAGGTGAGCCCTCCTGTAGTGCAAATATATGTCACAACTGTTGGAGACTGAACTTATCATCATGTCTGGGGAAGGCACTCTTTGAAGGAGTTACCCACTCCTCTGCCCTTTCCCATAGCCCTGCAATTTTTCCCCCTTACAAGTATTTAAAACACATGAAAAAAGGAAAAGGTGATAAAGGCATAAAGTACAGCATTTCAACGCCTACATCTTTTGTTTCCTTCACCAAACAAACATTTTCAGAAATTTCCAATCAACATGACCCTAAAAATATTTCAGGGTCGCACCTAGCTCATGTAAAATGTACTGTCTGTTTAAAAAAGAAATTGAGCGGGGGAGAAAATGTACTCTAAATTTACTTTACAAAAAGAAAAAAAATAACTCATACAACTGAAAGCATTATTTTCAGAGGTTCAGCCACTCCAAGCTCTTTCACTGCATGCAAGGGCTGTGCTCTCTTTAAATACATTCTATTTAAGTGAACCTATTTAATACTTAAATCTTGTTCTCTGGTGTTTGAGAGTTTTTCCACTTAAATGTTGTAACACTACTAATGGGCAAGGGAGAGACAGACAGGAATGAAATACAGGTGTGATTTGAAACAGAAAACGTATATGTTTTGACTGAATCATAGAATGATACAGCATTTTACCACTGCTCTTTCCCCATAGCCCTGTAATTTGTTACCCTTTAAGAATTTATCCAATTCCCTTTTGAAAGTTACTAGTAAATCTGCTTTCACCACCCTTTCAGGCAGCGCATTCCAGATCATAACAACTTGCTATGTAAAAAAAATGGTTCCTCGTGTTGTCTCTGATTCTTTTGCCTGGAAGGGTTCTTTTGCCTGCTACTCCCAGATATCTGAAACCACTTCTGTAATGTCCAATATACTCTTATTGTTGTTTTAAGAATATTCTGGGATTGTTATATCCTGTCTTGTTTTAGGTAATCAGTAGGGTTCATCAGCATAGTGCATCATTGCTGTAAAGTGCTTTGGAATGTTGGAAGGCTGTAATCATATAATGTTACTCTTTCAGTCTTTCTTTATGGTTTGAACATAAGAACTTAAGAAATAGGAGCTGGGGTAGTCCATACAGCCCCTCAAGCCTGCTCCACCATTCAATAAGATTTTCTACCTCAACTCCACTTTCCCACCCTATCTCTATGTACCGTCCTGTTCAAAAATCGACCAATCTCCATCTTGAATATACTCAACAACTAAGCCTCCACAACCCTCTGGGGTAGAGCATTCCAAAGATTCACAAACCACTGAGTGAAGAAATCCTCCTCATTTCGGTCCTAAATGGCCAACCTCTGTCTTTAAGACTCCTTCCATAGAAACACAAAGAGGACTAGTTACAGTCAGGTGTGCAGTGAGCACAGGATAGCAGAGTTTAAAAAATGCAACCTCTATAACTTGCAGTCTATGTGTACTTTATTGACATGTCTCTATAAATAACACACATAAGAGATATTATATGTCTCAGACCAAAATAGGAGGGGAGAACAAACCAACAACAGAAACCCATCAGAAGCCAGTCAGAGATGGTGAGCTGAACTAATGGGACCCCAGGGGATCAAAACCAAACAAATTGCTTCAATTGAAAATACTTGTAACTCCCAGTGTTCGTACATCCTTGACAACAAACCCATTGTACAGATGTATCCTGCTGCAAGCTGCAAAGATTTAAAGGAAAGACTTGCATTTATATAATTCTTTATCACATCTCTCAGAACATCCCAAAGTGCATTACATACAGTGTGTAGGCAACAGAAAAATATGTATTTGCACATAAACCCTTGAAAATTATAAACTACATAAAGAAGGAAGAATTAATTTGTATTTTATATATATTAATCAATTTATCATTTCCCAGAAACACTGGGCTGGATTTTAAGGCCACTCTAACGTTGGGAACATTGACGGGGAGGGGTGGTGGTGGTGCAATGAAGATCGGTGGGACGGAGGCCTGCCACCGACCCCGACAGTGACAGGCCCAATGCCGATCTCGGCTGTGGCCGCGAGGCCTCGTGGTGGCCATCCCTCCGCTCGGCGAATGGACCTCCATTTAAATATGCAAAGTGCTTTACATACCAGAATTAATGAGGATCCCGGCGCCTCCTAAATCGCCACATTGATCTTCATTCGGGCAGCCAACAACGCCATGCCTTCAAATCCCCATTCAGGGAAACGTGGCGTGACACCTGTGGGGAGGTGGGAGGAGGATTTTTCCTCTGTGTCGGAGAGAGGGAGCAAGGTCAAAACAATGCGGATTGGTCGGGGGGGGTGGGGGGGGGGTGGTGATGGGAAGGGGTAAAGGGCAAAGTTGTAAAACCTTGAAGGGGGGAAAAGGGCAAATTCTAAACAATTTCATTATGGGGGGAAAAGGGCACGAATGGCTGGAAATGCCATTGGGAGGCTGGGAAAATGCATTCAAACATCATGACATTATGTTTTGATGCAATGTGACTTACCTGGCCCTTTAATTTTTAAATGTCCATTAAGAGCTAAAAGCTCTTTAAAAACCTGCAACGGCTTGCCTGCCCCCTGCACGTCATCGCGGGGGGCGGGCGCAGCGGCCATGTAATTGAGCCACCGCGTTTGAAATCGCAGCTGCTCAGTGACCTGGTGCCAGTGCAGGTGGGTCGAAATTTTTTATGTCCACAACCTACTTCAGCAGTGGTCTCTTAGAATCCAGCCCATTCTACCTACAATGCATTGTATTGTGCAGTTCCGTGGGTAATCACGGCAGCCATTTTGCACACAGAACGATCCCACAAATGAGAGATGAATGACCAGTTAGTCTGTTTGTCACACTTTTGGTTGAGGGAGGAGTGCTGGTGGGGATGCTGTAAGAATCATAGAATCATAGAAAGTACACGGCACAGAAAGAGGCCACTTGGCCCATCGTGTCTGCGCCGGCCGAAAAACAAGCCACCCAGCCTAGTCTCACCTTCCAGCATTCGGTCTGTGGCCCTGCAGGTTACCACACTTGAGGTGGATATCCAGACATCTTTTAAATGAGTTGAGGGTTTCTGCCTCTACTACCCTTTCAGGCAGTGAGATCCAGACCCCCAACACCCTCTGGGTGAAAACATTTTTCCTCATTTCCCCTCAAATCTTTCTACCAATCACTTTAAATCTATATCCCCTAGTCACTGACCTCTCTGCTAAGGTAAATAGGCCCTTCATATCCACTCTATCCAGGCCCCTCACGTGGTTGTGCATTTCAATCAAATCTCCCCCAGACTCCTCTGTTCCAAAGAGAATAACCCCAGTGTATCCACTCTTTCCTCATAGCTGCACTTTTCCAGTCCCGGCAACATCCTCGTAAATCTCCTTTGTAACCTCTTTGGTGCAATTACATCCTTTCTGTAATGAGGTGACCAGAACTGCACACAGTACTCAAGTTGTGGCCTACCCAATGATTTATACTATTCCAACATAACCTTCCTACTCTATATTCTATGCCTCAGCCAATAAAGGAAAGGATTCCATATGCCTTCGTAATCACCTTATCGACGTACTGTACTTGGATTTCCAGAAGGCATTTGACAAGGTGCCATATAAAAGGTTATTGTGTAAAGTAGGAGCTCATGCTATAGGGGGTAACATATTAGCACGGATAGAAGATTGGATGACTGGCGAAAACTGACAGTATACGTAATTGGGTCCTTTTTGATTGGCAGGATGTGACTGATATCGATAGGTTGAGTGAGTGGGAAAAAAATCTGGCAGATGGAGTATAATGTGGGAAAATGTGAAGTTGTTCACTTTGGCAGGAAGAATAAAAAAGCAGAGTATTTCTTAATGGAGAATGACTGCAGAACTCTGAGGTGCAGAGGGATCTAGGTGTTTGAATGCATGAGTCACATAAATGTTAGTGTGCAGTTACAGCAAGTAATAAAGAAGGCTAATGGAATGCTAACCTTTATTACGAGAGGAATTGAAAATAAAAGTAAGGATGGTATGCTCCAGTTATACAGGGCGAATACTGTGTGCAGTTTTGGTTTCCTTATTTAAGGAATGATGTGAATGCATCGGAGGCAGTTCAGAGGAAGTTTAGATTAGATTTTTTAGATTTAGATTAGAGATACAGCACTGAAACAGGCCCTTCGGCCCACCGAGTCTGTGCCGAACATCAACCACCCATTTATACTAACCCTACACTAATCCCATATTCCTACCAAACATCCCCACCTGTCTCTATATTTCCCTACCACCTACCTATACTAGTGACAATTTATAATGGCCAATTTACCTATCAACCTGCAAGTCTTTTGGCTTGTGGGAGGAAACCGGAGCACCCGGAGAAAACCCACGCAGACACAGGGAGAACTTGCAAACTCCACACAGGCAGTACCCGGAATCGAACCCGGGTCCCTGGAGCTGTGAGGCTGCGGTGCTAACCACTGCGCCACTGTACCTGGAATGAGTGGGTTGTCTTATGAGGAAAGGTTGGACAGACTGGGCTTGTTTTCACTGGAGTTTAGAAGAGTGAGGGGAGACTTGATTGAAGTATGTAAGATCCTGAACAGCCTTGACAAGGTGGATGTGGAAGGGATGTTTCCTCTTGTGGGTGAGTCTGGAACTGTTTTAAAATTAGGGGTCGCCCTTTTAGAACAGAGATGAGGAGAAATTTTTTTCTCTCAGCGGGTTGTGTGAACTTTGGAATTCTCTGCCTCAGAAGGTGGTGGAGGCGGGGTCATTGAATATTTTTAAGGCGAAGGTAGATAGATTATTGTTAGGCAAGGGAATCAAAGGTTATCAGGGGTATATATGAACATACGAATTAGGAGCAGGAGTAGGCCACTCGGCCCTTCGAGCCTGCTCCGCCATTCAATAAGTTCATGGCTGAACTGGTTATTCCACATTTCCACCTACTCCCCATAACCTTCCAACCCCTTGCTTATCAAGAATCTCCCCCTCCCACTGTAAGTTCCTTTCCTACAGAGAACAAGGTTTAAGAAGAATACTGCGCCCCAATGAAAAGCAAGATCTACCTACAATTAAGGACTGACTCTACAGTGAGCTTGAAGATCCGTAACAAAAACCCTCTTCAGAGATTGCCTCAAGCTTTTCTACTTTATTTCTTCTGCTCTGTTCTGTCTCTATCTGCATGTGTGCATCGCGTATGTATGCTAGCGTGGGCGTGTTGAGTATCCGTAGGCGTTAACCAAATTAGAGTTTAAGTTTAATAAATTTCAACCTTTCTTCTTTAAACCTAAGAAAACCTGTTTGTGTTGGTTTCTTTGCCTTATAATTGGAAAACAGTGAACAAGGATTCACTGCGGGGGAGCTAAAAACACAGTGTGTTAAAAATTAAACCCTGTTACGGTAAGACCAGGTGAAGGCTGAGTGGGAACCCTAGACCACTTTCTCACTGAGTAGTAGCACCTACCAATACTAAAACGTTATCAAGTAGTAATAATAAACTCACCAATAGTAATAAATCTTATTTAAAAATTATTTAAAAATAAAAATTATTTAATAGAAAGTATTTAAACCTTATTTAAAAATAAAAGGTAAGGCTTACCAGCTACCCACTTGTTACTTTTTATTAATACTTCATATGTTTAATGTTCCCCGTCGCTTAGACCGAGTTCCTAAGCCGCAAATACTCACCAGCCAATCAACTCACTTCTTTTCTGTAATGTCAGGGTTTGATTTTTTTTTTTACTTCTTCAAACATCAGCATGTAGGTTCCACACAGGTCCACCACTGCTGCCGCCATGCTCCCAACTATCTCCAGGTAAGTGGAAGGCCCCAAACCTGGGTCTCTCTTTTATTCCCTCCCGGGTAGGTTCCACTCAAGGTCCGCTACTGATGCCGCCTCTCCCGAATCTCTCCAGGTCAGAACTGTGTAGTGCCACAAGATGTGCCACCTGTAAAGCAAACAGGCCCTCATCCAAAGAGCAATACCTCTGACAATGCAGCACTCCCTCAATGCTGCTTTGAATTGAACTAAAGTGTTGGCTTCAATGAGAAATAGAAAATCAAGATTCCAGCCGCAAATTATTTAAGGTAGGATCACCACCTGTCGCATTCTGGACTTCATGAGCGCTTTTAAAATAAAAACTAATCATCAAAGTCAAGTTCATTTTTTTCATTAATTTCTGTTTCTTACAACATGGAGGCATTAATTATTAGTTTTTTTTTTCCATTTTGTAAAGGGGAGCTCTCCTGTACACTTGGACAACAAATTCGTGTTTTTTTTTACTGACAAGACAACTCCAGCTGCCTTGAGGGGGAGGATCAGTTACAAGTGTTTTACTAACATATTCATGCTAATTGATACATTTAGTGTTTTTTGTGGCAGGAAGTTTTACCAGCCCACTCCCGATCAAATAACCACTACTAAAGGCCGGCTCGGGTCTCGAGCAATTCGGGATGGACAACGAATGCTGGCCTTGCCAGCGATGCTCAAATCCTATGGAAGAATTTTTTTTTTAATCAGTCAACATGTTCATTTGTGCTCAGGTGGAACCCCAGTGGGATACCAAGTGGAGACTATGAACTACATTAAGGAGCTGTGCAGTACAGATACCATCTGTAATGAAGTTCATCAAAGATACAAGACCAAGCAGGTAATTTTTGTCTCCACATCTTAACTTACTCAAAACCACTTTTGTAAAAACACATGCATTGTCGCGCAGACTGTGGTTTATACAGGTTGTAACTGACTGTATGTTGATTACCTACTTTAGCAGCTAAGCTGAACATCTGTATTATAACAACATCATTACACAACACAAAAATCCTACGGTCTTCCAAAAGATATCAATTTACAACCATACTTTACAGTTTACTAGATGCACTCAGCCCATTGTGTCTATGCTTGGGCTTATCTAAAGCAACAAAAAACTAATCCGTCTGCCCTGGTGACTTCCCAAAGCCCTGTAACAATCTCTGCTTCAAATATTTATCTGCCTGAACTGTTCTCTGTAGCAAAGCATGCTATGATTTTTGCAACTCTCTGTGTAAAGAGATGTAACATTAGAATCTATTTTATATTCTGCACTGACTGGTTAAATTCCATAGTGATATCCTAATTATATTATTTAATAGACGTCTGCATTAACAAGAGCCAAATGGTGCCAAGCAGCTGTATAACAGTGTTGTCAATTCACAACTATTACTATTAATGCAGCAACAACAGTAACAGCTGCTTTTTGCTTACATGCATTGTATTTAAATACAATGTCTCTGGCTCCTTATTACTGTTTAGTACATATTTATGTATATAATATCATGCATTTAGCATGAATCCACAATTGAGACATCACACTCTAGTGGTGGGAGATAGGTACAATATTCTGAAGAAAAGTGCAGAAAGTTACAAAAGGGCATAAGTAAATTAAATGAGTGGGCCAGACAATGGCAGATGCTGTTTAGTTAACAAACTGCAAGTCGATGACCAAAGGAATTTAAGGGATCCAGTATATAGTCACTTGCAGATACAAAAAAGATGGTGTAAATGGCTAGAATACAGAAGTGCTCCAGTAATTGTGCAGAGCGCTGATTAGAGTTTTGCATTTTGTTTTTTATATTCCACTTTAAGAAGGAAATACTGACCTTGGAGGAAGTCCAGGGATTCACCAAGATAATACCTGGGATGAATGGACTATACTATAGTGTGAGACTGAGTCATCTCCCTGGGGATTAAGAGGTTAAAGATGATCTGATTGAAGTATTTAACAATAATGAAGGAAATTAGAGAATGGTTTCTCCCTCTAGTAGGGAATCCAGAGCAAGGGGATGCAATCCTAGAATCCAAGGCAAGCAAATCCAGGAAAAGCATCCTCATAAAAAGGAATGAGAGACTATAGAACATGTTGTCCCAGAGGCATAGAGTCAGCAGAGCAGTCTAAAAGAGGATAGGAACCTATTTGGGAAATAATGCCATAAAGGGATATGGACAAAAGGCAAGGAATTGGGAGTATAACCTAGCACTGCCATGGCTAACATCAAAGTGATGAGCCAGACTCAATTTTGAATGATCTATTCTTACTCCAAGGTTCTGGATGTCACCTTTCAAAATGTTCACACGTTCACGAATATTCTCTAAAAAAAAAGATAAATCGAGATATTAATCCTGAGCTCTTCTGACCTGGAGTCTGTGATTAAAAAGAATCTTCCAATCTGTAAAATCCTCTTGGTGAGCAGCAATTAAACTCTGATTAACCTCATCCTGTGTTTACTTAGCAGCAATTAGACAACGAGGTACTCGCATATGAAAATAGAAAATGCTGGAAATACTCAGCAGGTCTGGCAGCAACTGTGGAGAGAGAAAGAGAGTTAGCATTTCAGGTCGATGACTTTTCATTAGAACTGGAAAAGTTAGAAAAGTAATAGGTTTTAAGCCAGTGAAAGGAGGGAGGGTGGATAAAGAACGAATGGGAAGGTCTGTGATAGGGTGGAAGGCAGGAGAGATTAAATTGTAAAGAGTTGGTGGTGCAGAGCCAAAGGGAGTGGTAATGGGACAAGTAAAAAAACAAAAGATGTGTCTCGAGAAGCTGTGAATGGCAGAATGATAAACAACTGCCACCCAAATGCAAAAGGAAAACGTGAGTAAAACTGAAACTTGTAAAGAAAAAGGAAACAAAATGGGGGCAGAGATTACGATTTGAAATTGTTGAATTGAATGTTGAGTCCGGAAGGCTGTAAAGTGCCTAATCGAAATATGAGATACTGTTCCTCAAGCTTGCATTGGGCTTCATTGGAACTCTGCAGGAGGCTAAAGACAAAGAGGTCAGCATGAGATCAAGGTGGAGAATTAAATTCACAGGTGACCAGATGTTCGGGATCATGCTTGTGGACTGAACGAAAGTGTTCTGCAAAGCGGTCACCCTATCTGTGTTTGGTCTCCTCATTGTTACCCTCATGACTCATTGAACAAACAATTACAACCTGACTGGTTCTTCTACACTGCAGCTGAAGGAATTGTTAACAGGTGTAACCATTTCCTTTAAGTACAGAATGTTCTAGTTAATTATAGGCCTGGATTTAGATTTTCTGGCTTGTAACTCATCATTCTACATATCAACAGTATGAACCCTTTGATTATACTCCAGCCTGTGACTCACTTCCAGGCAATCATTATTCGATATATAAACCATTTAAACCTTCCGATTAATTTCTAGCCCAATAATCACACCCAGCTGGGTATCCATTATTCTATACGAAGCACTGTGGGTGTGCCTACGCCACATGACTGCAGTGGTTCAAGAATGCAGCTCACGACCACCTTCTCAAGGGCAATTAAGGATGGGCAATAAATGCTGACCTTGCCAGTGACCCCCACATCCCATGAATGAATAAATAAAAAAGAGCCAGCATAGACTCAATGGGCTGAAAGGCCTCATTCTGTGCTTTGTGTACTATTCTATAAACTATTTGAACCTGGTGTGGTCTGGTCATTTGGGAAATCAGGACATTTCTCATTTCTCACATGACTGGTTAGGCAGCACTTTATAATCAATACCAAACCCCCATCATCAGCCCCCTTTGTCCATGAAAATCCTGCACTTACAGGGGAGCCAGTCCACTCCTGTCTGAACCCCTCAAATGGCCTGTAATGTTACCAGGAATTGTTAGCAGTTTTCATGCCATCTTCAATACTTTCTCTGTTTTTAAAAACAAAAAATGCTGGAAATACTCAGCAGGTCAGGCAGCATCTATGGGGAGAGAAGCAGAGTTAATGTTTCAGATCTCTAACCGATCATCAGAACCCAGGTTAGAGTGAATGAAGGGAGCAGAGAAATTGAGATGTCCAATGCCACACCAGCAGTTCGCAATAATTACGTTAAAACCTTTTTTTTTTTTCTTTTTCTTTGGGCCTCCTTATCTCGAGAGACAATGGATACGCGCCTGGAGGTGGTCAGTGGTTTGTGAAGCAGCGCCTGGAGTGGCTATAAAGGCCAATTCTGGAGTGACAGGCTCTTCCACAGGTGCTGCAGAGAAATTTGTTTGTTGGGGCTGTTGCACAGTTGGCTCTCCCCTTGCGCCTCTGTCTTTTTTCCTGCCAACTACTAAGTCTCTTCGACTCGCCACAATTTAGCCCTGTCTTTATGGCTGCCCGCCAGCTCTGGCGAATGCTGGCAACTGACTCCCACGACTTGTGATCAATGTCACACGATTTCATGTCGCGTTTGCAGACGTCTTTATAACGGAGACATGGACGGCCGGTGGGTCTGATACCAGTGGCGAGCTCGCTGTACAATGTGTCTTTGGGGATCCTGCCATCTTCCATGCGGCTCACATGGCCAAGCCATCTCAAGCGCCGCTGACTCAGTAGTGTGTATAAGCTGGGGGTGTTGGCCGCTTCAAGGACTTCTGTGTTGGAGATATAGTCCTGCCACCTGATGCCAAGTATTCTCCGAAGGCAGCGAAGATGGAATGAATTGAGACGTCGCTCTTGGCTGGCATACGTTGTCCAGGCCTCGCTGCCGTAGAGCAAGGTACTGAGGACACAGGCCTGATACACTCGGACTTTTGTGTTCCGTGTCAGTGCGCCATTTTCCCACACTCTCTTGGCCAGTCTGGACATAGCAGTGGAAGCCTTACCCATGCGCTTGTTGATTTCTGCATCTAGAGACAGGTTACTGGTGATAGTTGAGCCTAGGTAGGTGAACTCTTGAACCACTTCCAGAGCGTGGTCGCCAATATTGATGGATGGAGCATTTCTGACAACCTGCCCCATGATGTTCGTTTTCTTGAGGCTGATGGTTAGGCCAAATTCATTGCAGGCAGACGCAAACCTGTCGATGAGACTCTGCAGGCATTCTTCAGTGTGAGATGTTAAAGCAGCATCGTCAGCAAAGAGGAGTTCTCTGATGAGGACTTTCCGTACTTTGGACTTCGCTCTTAGACGGGCAAGGTTGAACAACCTGCCCCCTGATCTTGTGTGGAGGAAAATTCCTTCTTCAGAGGATTTGAACGCATGTGAAAGCAGCAGGGAGAAGAAAATCCCAAAATGTGTGGGTGCGAGAACACAGCCCTGTTTCACACCACTCAGGATAGGAAAGGGCTCTGATGAGGAGCCACCATGTTGAATTGTGCCTTTCATATTGTCATGGAATGAGGTGATGATACTTAGTAGCTTTGGTGGACATCCGATCTTTTCTAGTAGTCTGAAGAGACCACGTCTGCTGACGAGGTCAAAGGCTTTGGTGAGATCAATGAAAGCAATGTAGAGGGGCATCTGTTGTTCACGGCATTTCTCCTGTATCTGACGAAGGGAGAACAGCATGTCAATAGTCGATCTCTCTGCACGAAAGCCACACTGTGCCTCAGGGTAGACGCGCTCGGCCAGCTTCTGGAGCCTGTTCAGAGCGACTCGAGCAAAGACTTTCCCCACTATGCTGAGCAGGGAGATTCCACGGTAGTTGTTGCAGTCACCGCGGTCACCTTTGTTTTTATAGAGGGTGATGATAAAACCTTACTCTGTATATAATAACCTCCCTAAAAACAAATCATTATGAGTTCACAACATCTTTGTCCTCGGGTGTTTACATTACCTTTGACAAGAATGAACATTTTCAGCTTTGGGTTCGGAATGGCCTCGATACGATTACAGAAATGCACAATTCTTTCCTAGACGTGTCTGTGCATGCTCATTCTAGAAGGGGTAGGTCCCACTGCACCTTATTAACTTGTTTGTTGAAAGTATTTATTCTCAAAATTTAGGGGCAGTCAGAGCATCAGAAATTTCGCTCCCATTAGTGGTTAACTTACTTAGCATAATTATCAAATTTTAACAAAAGCACTAATGAAGTTAGCACTGGTGAGCTGGCAACTGGTAAATACATCCATGGTAAATATTTGGTGAAGTAGGTGAGAGTGACTGCCCTTGATATCAAGGCAGCATTTGACCGAGTATAGCATCAGGGAGCCCTAGCAAAACTGGAGTCAATGGGAATCGGGGGAAAACTCTCCGCTGGTGGAGTCATACCCAGCACAAAGGAAGATGGTTGTAGTTGTTGGAGGCCAATCATCTCAATCTTGGGACATTAATCCAGGAGTTCCTCAGGATAGTGTTCGAGGCCCAACCATCTTCAGCTGCTTCATCAATGACCTTCCAACAAAACAAAGAACAGTACAGCACTGGAACAGGACATTCGGCCCTCCAAGCCTGCGCCAATCTTGATGCCTGTCTAAACTAAAACCTTCTGCACTTCCGGGGACCATATCCCTCTATGAATGCGTGGCTTGAGAGATGGTGCAGGAAGGAGAGGTTCAGATTTTTGGGACATTGGGACCGGTTCTGGGGGAGGTGGGACTATTACAAATTGGACGCTCTACACCTGGGCCGGACTGGAACTAATGTCCTTGGGGGTGCTTTTGCTAACGCTGTTGGGGAGGGTTTAAACTAATGTGGCAGGGGGATGGGAACCAATTGAGGTCAGTTGACAGTAAGGAGGTAGTAACAAAAGCCTGTAAGGAACTAGATAATGAAGTCAGTGTGACTAAGGGGAAGAGCAGGCAGGGAGCAGATGATGAATATAAAGGGACTGGTGGTCTGAGGTGCATTTGTTTTAATGCAAGAAGTGTAGTAGGTAAGGCAGATGAACTTAGGGCTTGGATTAGTACCTGGGAGTATGATGTTATTGCTATTACTGAGACTTGGTTGAGGGAAGGGCATGATTGGCAACTAAATATCCCAGGATATCGATGCTTCAGGCGGGATAGAGAGGGAGGTAAAAGGGGTGGAGGAGTTGCATTACTGGTCAAAGAGGATATCACAACTGTGCTGAAGGAGGGCACTATGGAGGACTCGAGCAGTGAGGCAATATGGACAGAACTCAGAAATAGGAAGGGTGCGGTAACAATGTTGGGGCTGTACTACAGGCCTCCCAACAGCGAGCGTGAGATAGAGGTACAAATATGTAAACAGATTATGGAAAGATGTAGGAGCAACAGGGTGGTGGTGATAGGAGATTTTAATTTTCCCAACATTGACTGGGATTCACTTAATGTTAGAGGTCTAGATGGAGCAGAATTTGTAAGGAGCATCCAGGAGGGTTTTCTAGAGCAGTATGTAAATAGTCCAACTCGGGAAGGGGCCATACTGGACCTGGTGTTGGGGAATGAGCCCGGCCAGGTGGTTGAAGTTTCAGTAGGGGACTATTTTGGGAATAGTGATCACAATTGCGTAAGCTTTAAAATACTCATGGACAAAGACGAGAGTGGTCCTAAAGGAAGAGTGCTAAATTGGGGGAAGGCCAACTATACCAAAATTCGGCAGGAGCTGGGGAATGTAGATTGGGAGCAGCTGTTTGAAGGTAAATCCACATGTGATATGTGGGAGGCTTTTAAAGAGAGGTTGATTAGCGTGCAGGAGAGACATGTTCCTGTGAAAATGAAGGATAGAAATGGCAAGATTAGGGAACCATGGATGACAGGTGAAATTGTGAGACTAGCTAAGAGGAAAAAGGAAGCATACATAAGGTCTAGGCGGCTGATGAAAGACGAAGCTTTGAAAGAATATCGGGAATGTAGGACCAATCTGAAACGAGGAATTAAGAGGGCTAAAAGGGGTCATGAAATATCTTTAGCAAACAGGGTTAAAGAAAATCCCAAAGCCTTTTATTCATATATAAGGAGAAAGAGGGTAACTGGAGAAAGGATTGGCCCACTAAAGGACAAAGGAGGAATGTTATGCTTGGACTCAGAGAAAATGGGTGAGATTCTAAACGAGTACTTTGCATCGGTATTCACCGAGGAGAGGGACATGACGGATGTTGAGGTTAAGAACAGATGTTTGATTACACTAGGTCAAGTCGGCATAAGGAGGGAGGAAGTGTTGGGTATTCTAAAGGGCATTAAGGTGGATAAGTCCCCAGGTCCAGATGGGATCTATCCCAGGTTACTGAGGGAACAGAGAGAGGAAATAGCTGGCACCTTAACAGATATCTTTGCAGCATCCTTAAACACGGGTGAGGTCCCGGAGGACTGGAGAATTGCTAACATTGTCCCCTTGTTTAAGAAGGGTAGCAGGGATAATCCAGGTAATTATAGACCGGTGAGCCTGACGTCAGTGGTAGGGAAGCTGCTGGAGAAGATACTGAGGGATAGGATCTATTCCCATTTGGAAGAAAATGGGCTTATCAGTGATAGGCAACATGGTTTTGTGCAGGGAAGGTCATGTCTTACCAACTTAATAGAATTCTTTGAGGAAGTGACAAAGTTGATTGATGAGGGAAGGGCTGTCGATGTCATATACATGGACTTCAGTAAGGCGTTTGATAAGGTTCCCCATGGCAGGCTGATGGAGAAAGTGAAGGCGCATGGGGTCCAAGGTGTACTAGCTAGATGGATAAAGAACTGGCTGGGCAACAGGAGACAGAGAGTAGCAGTAGAAGGGAGTTTCTCAAAATGGAGACGTGTGACCAGTGGTGTTCCACAGGGATCCGTGCTGGGACCACTGTTGTTTGTGATATACATTAATGATTTGGAGGAAAGTATAGGTGGACTGATTAGCAAGTTTGCAGACGACACTAAGATTGGTGGAGAAGCAGATAGTGAAGGGGACTGTCAGAGAATACAGCAGAATATAGATAGATTGGAGAGTTGGGCAGAGAAATGGCAGATGGAGTTCAATCAGGGCAAATGCGAGGTGATGCATTTTGGAAGATCCAATTCAAGAGTGAACTATACAGTAAATGGAAAAGTCCTGGGGAAAATTGATGTCCAGAGAGATTTGGGTGTTCAGGTCCACTGTTCCCTCAAGGTGGCAACGCAGGTAAATAGAGTGGTCAAGAAGGCATACGGCATGCTTTCCTTCATCGGACGGGGTATTGAGTACAAGAGCTGGCAGGTCATGTTACAGTTGTATAGGACTTTGGTGCGGCCACATTTGGAATACTGCGTACAGTTCTGGTCGCCACATTACCAAAAGGATGTGGATGCTTTGGAGAGGGTGCAGAGGAGGTTCACCAGGATGTTGCCTGGTATGGAGGGCGCTAGCTATGAAGAGAGGTTGAGTAGATTAGGATTATTTTCATTAGAAAGACGGAGGTTGAGGGGGGACCTGATTGAGGTGGACAAAATCATGAGAGGTATAGACAGGGTGGATAGCAAGAGGCTTTTTCCCAGAGTGGGGGATTCAATTACTAGAGGTCACGAGTTCAAAGTGAAAGGGGAAAAGTTTAGGGGGGATATGCGTGGAAAGTTCTTTACGCAGAGGGTGGTGGGTGCCTGGAACGTGTTGCCAGCGGAGGTGGTAGATGCGGGCACGATGGCGTCTTTTAAGATGTATCTAGACAGATACATGAATGGGCAGGAAGTAAAGAGATACAGAACCTTAGAAAATAGGCGACATGTTTAGAGAGAGGATCTGGATCGGCGCAGGCTTGGAGGGCTGAAGGGCCTGTTCCTGTGCTGTAATTATCTTTGTTCTTTGTTCTATTCCCATCCTATTCGTGTATTTGTCAAGATGCCTCTTCAATGTCGCTATCGTACCTGCTTCCACCACCTCCCCCGGCAGCAAGTGCCAGGCACTCACCACCCTCTGTGTAAAGAACTTGCCTCGCACATCCCCTCTAGACTTTGCCCCTCACATCTTAAACCTATGTCCCCTAGTAACTGACTCTTCCACCCTGGGAAAAAGCTTCTGGCTATCCACTCTGTCCATGCCACTCTCAACTTTGTAAACCTCAATCATGTCACCCCTCCACCTCCGTCGATCCAGTGAAAACAATCCGAGTTTATCCAACCTCTCCTCATAGCTAATGCCCTCCAGACCAGGCAACATCCTGGTAAACCGCTTCTGTACCCTCTCCAAAGCCACCACGTCCTTCTGGTAGTGTGGCGACCAGAATTGCATGCAATGTTCTAAGTGTGGCCTAACTAAAGTTCTGTACAGCTGCAGCATGACTTGCCAATTTTTATACTCTATGCCCCGACCGATGAAGGCAAGAATGCCGTATGCCTTCTTGACTACCTTATCCACCTGCGTTGCCACTTTCAGTCACCTGTGGACCTGTACGCCCAAATCTCTCTGCCTGTCAATACTCCGAAGGGTTCTGCCATTTACTGTATACTTCCCACCTGTATTAGATCTTCCAAAATGCATTACCTCACATTTATCCAGATTAGGCTCCATCTGCCATTTCTCCACCCAAGTTTCCAACCGATCTATATCCTGCTGTATCCTCTGACAATCCTCATCACTATCCGCAACTCCACCAAACTTTGTGTCGTCCACAAACTTACTAATCAGACCAGCAACATTTTCCTCCAAATCATTTATATATACTACAAACAGCAAAGGTCCCAGCACTGATCCCTGCGGAACACCACTAGTCACAGCCTCCATTCAGAAAAGCACCCTTCCACTGCTACCCTCTGTCTTCTATGACTGAGCCAGTTCTGTATCCATCTTGCCAGCTCACCTCTGATCCAGTGTGACTTCACCTTTTGTACCAGTCTGCCATGAGGCACCTTGTGAAAGGCTTTACTGAAGTCCATATAGACAACATCCACTGCCCTTCCTTCATCAATCATCTTCGTCACTTCCTCAAAAAACTCAATCAAGTTGAGTTCCATCATAAGGTCAGAAGTGGGGATGTTCGCTGAAGATTACACAATGTTCAGCACCATTTGCGACTCCTCAGATACTAAAGCAGCCCGTGTCCATATGCAGCAAGACCTGGACAACATCCAGGCTTGGGCTGATAAGTGGCAATTAACATTCGCGCCACACAAGTGCCAGGCAATGACCATCTCCAACAAGACAGAATCTAACCATCTCCCCTTGACATTCAATGGCATTACCATCACTGAATCCCCCACTATCAACATCCTAGGGGCTATCATTGACTAGAAACTGAACTGGAGTAGCCATATAAATACCGTGACTATAAGAGCAGGTCAGACGCTGGGAATTCTGCAACAAGTAACTCACCTCCTGTCTCCTCAGTGCCTGTCCACCATCTACAAGGCACAAATCAGGAGTGTGATGGAATACTCTCCACATGCTTGGATGGGTCCAGCTCCAACAACACTCAAGAAGCTCGATACCATCCAGGACAAAGCAGTCCACTTGATTGGCACTCCCTGCACCACCTTCAACATTCACTCCCTCCACCACCGACACACAGTGGCAGCAGTGTGCACCATCTACAAGAAGCACAACAGCAAATCACCAAGGCTCCTTTGACAGCACCTTCCTAACCCGTGACCTCTACCACCTAGAAGAATAAGGGCAACAGATGCATGGGAACATCACCACCTGCAAGTTCCCCTCCAAGCCACATACCATCCTGACGTGAAACTATATCGCTGTTCCTTCACTGTAGCTGCAGCAAAATCCTGGAACTCCCTTCCTAACAGCACTGTTGGCCCCTACACCCCACGGACTGCAGCATTTCAAGAAGACAGCTCACTACCACCTTCTCAAGGGCAATTAGGGATGGGAAATAAATGCTGGCCTAGTCAGTGATGACCACATCCCCTGAGTGAATAATAAAAAAAAAATTGGATGAGGATAACTTTAGACCAAGATGCTCAAATACGACACGAGAAGTACTTGTCCCTTTCAGAGAAGTTGGACGTACCTTTTATAATTGCATCTGTCGACTATCAGTTAATACATAAATTATGTAACATAATAGTCCAGAACATCTGTATTTCAGCACAGTTTACAGAAGTAGTCTTCTTTAGATTCCCCTTCCTCCTCACCACCTTTAATGGTAAAGCCTTCATCTGTTTTGGCTTCCAATTCTAGCCTCCTGAACATCTCCAGTTTTAATTTCTCCACCATTGTCAGTCATGCCTTCTGTTGCCTGGGCCCTATGCTCTGGAATTTCCTCTCCAAACTTTTCCTCCTCTCTACCTCTCTCACCTTCGTTAAGATACTCCTTAAAGCTTACCTCTTTGACCAGCTTTCCTAATATCTCCTTGCATGGCTGGTGGTCAAATTTTGATTTATAATGCTTCTGCAAAACATCTGGGAACATCTTACTATGTTAAAGGCACTATATAAATGCATGCTGCTATTATTGTTGCACTCTGGATTCATGTTCCGAATCCCCTCTGCCTTGTGACATCGCCTCCCATCTTTAAAAACATTCTCAAAATGTCTCTCAGAAAATGCATTTTCAAGTCACCTCCTCTAACTCTTCCTGCTAAACTCCTGCTTAGTGTATGTTTCCTCTCTCCTGCTCAGTGAAGCACCTTTGGACATATTATGTGAAAGGCTCTTCATTTGTACAAGTTGTTCTTGTACTGTAATTCCACTGTGTAGTGTTAAAATTGTAGTCCCTCTTTTTGCCAGTCGGGAACCTTTTAACTTGGAGGTGTTTTAGAGAGTGTATTATAATAGAGTCATTACAGCATAGCAGGAGGCCATTCAGCCCATCGAGCCCATGTCGGCTCTCTGTAGATCCAGTCCCCTGCTCCATCCCCATAGCCCTGCAAGTTTATTTCCCTCAAATGCCAATACAAATTCTTCCTAGGCAGTGAGTTCCAGGTCATTACCACTCGCTGTGTAAAAAAGTACTTTCTCACATCACTCCTGCAATTCTTGCCCAAAACCTTAAATCTGTGTCCCCTCGTCCTTGTACCATCAGCTAATGGGAACAGCTTTTCTGTGTCTACATTATCTAAACCTGTCATAATCTTGGGCACCTCTATCAAATCTCCCCTTAACCTCCTTTGCTCCAGGGAGAACAACCACAGCTTTTTCAACCAAACCACCTAAAATCCCTCATCACTGGAACCATTCTGGTAAATCTCCTCTGCACCCTCTCAAGGATCTTCATATCCTTCCTAAAGTGTGGTGACCAGAACATGATGCAATACTCTTGTTGTGGTCTAACCAGAGCTTTATAAAGGTTGAGCATAACCTCCCGGTTTTTGTACTCAATGCCTCTATTTATGAAGCCCAAGATCCCATATGCTTTACTAACCACTCTCTCAATATGTCCTGCCACCTTCAAAGATCGATGCACATGATCCCCAGGTCCTTCTGTCCTTGCACACTCTTTAGAACTGTGCTCTTTAGTTTATATTGCCTCTCCCTATCGCTTCTGCCAAAATGCATCATCTCACACATCTCTGTACTAAATTCCATCTGCCACTTATCTGCTTATTCTGCTAGCCTATATATGTCTTGTTGCAATCGATTGGTATCATCCTCAATGTTTGCCACACCTCCAAGTTTGGTATCATTAGAAAATTTTGAAATTTTACTCTATATTCCAATATCCAATCAAAAAAGCAGTGGACTGAGCCTTAAGGAACACCACTGTCTACCATCCCCCAATCTAAAAAACAACTCTTTGCCACAACTTGCTGTTTTCTGTCCTTAAGCCATTTTTAATCCACGTTGACACTGATCCTCCTATTCCAGGAGCCTCAATTTTGTTAACCAGCCTTTTATGTGGCACTTTGTCAAACACTTACTTAAAATCACTCTAGACAACAACCATTGTCAACCTTTGTCAACCTTCTCTGTTACTTCATCAAAAACATCAATTAGATTAGTGAAGCATGATCTGCCTTTTTAAAAATTAAATCCTTAATTAACTCAAACCTCTCCAAGTTGATTTTTTTCCCCCTGCTTATTGTTTCTAAAACCTTACCCGCCACTGACATTAAATTGACCGGCCTGTAGTTGCTAGGAATGTCCTTACACCCTTTCAACATGTGAACCTATGAATTAGGAGCTGGAGTAGGCTATCGGCCCCTCAGGACTGCTCCACCATTCTATATGATCATGGCTGATCTTTTTGTGGACTCAACTCCACTTTCCTGCCTACCCCCAATACTCTTTGACTCCCTTATTTGTCAAGAAGCTGTCTACCTCTGCCTTAAAAACATTCAATGACCCTGCCTCCAACATTCACCGAGGAAGAGAGTTCTACAGACTCACGATCCTCTGAGAGAAAAATTTCTCCTCATCTCTGTCTTAAATGGGAGACCCCTTATTTTTACACAGTACCCCTTAGTTTTAGTCTCTCCCATGAGGGGAAACATCCTTGCAACATCCGCCCTGTCTAGTTTCTTGAACCAGGTGTCACATTTGCCATTTTCCAATCCTCTGGCATCTCCCCCATACCTGGGGAAGATTGTAAGGTTATTGCAAGCCCTTCTGCTATCTCCACCTTAGCAACCTGGGATGCAAGCCATCTGGACCAGGTGACTTATCCACTCTAAGCAAAGCCAGGCTTTCCAGGACGTCGTGCCTATCAATTTTCATCCTATCCATTACCTCTACTATCTCCACTTCTAGCGATATTTTGTCAGCATCCTCTTCCTCAGTAAACACCGATTCAAAGTACTCATTAAATCCTCACAGCTCCAGGGACCCGGGTTCGATTCTGGGTACTGCCTGTGCGGAGTTTGCAAGTTCTCCCTGTGACCGCATGGGTTTTCGCTGAGTGCTCCGGTTTCCTCCCACAGCCAAAGACTTGCAGGTTGATAGGTAAATTGGCCATTGTAAATTGCCCCTAGTATAGGTAGGTGGTATGGAATATGGGATTACTGCAGGGTTAGTATAAATAGGTGGTTGTTGGTCGGCACAGACTCGGTGGGCCAAGGGGCCTGTTTCAGTGCTGTATCTCTAAAATAAAAAAAATTTAAAAAAAATATTCTAGCCTTGCCCTGTGCCTCTAAGCATAATCACCCTCTTTGTCCCTAAGAGGCCCTAACCTTCCTTCTTCTTACTACCTTATCATTTACATGCCGGTAGAAGATGTTTGGGTTCCTTTTATGTTAATTGCCATTCTATTCTCATATTCTCACTTCTCCAGTCTTATTTTCCTTTTCTCTTCCCCTCTTAATATATTGTTTTTGACCTGATGCTCACCTAAAGAATTTACCTGACATGCATCATATTCTCTTTGTCCCTCGTCATTCATGGAGCCCTGGCTTTGGTTCCACTAGCTTTCACCCTTGTTGGAATGTACCTAGCCTGAACCTGGATAATCTCCTCCTTAAAGATTACCCATTGTTGCATTACCTTTTTTCTTGTCGGTCTTTGGTTCCATTTTAACCTGGCTAGATCCGTTTTCATTCAATAGAAGTTAGCCCTCTTCCAATTTAGAAGTTCTACTTTAGATTGTTTCTTGCTCTTCTCTATTACTAATCTAAACCTTATAAGAACACAAGAAATAGGAGCAGGAATAGACTATTCAGTCTGTCGAGCCTGCTGTGCTATTCAATATGATCATGGCTGATCTTGGGCTTCAACTCCACTTTCCCTCCCACTCCCCATATACTTTGATTCCCTCAGAGACCAAAAATCTGTCTATCCCAGCCTTAAATATATTCAACAATGGACCATCCACTACCCTCTGGGGTAGAGAATTCCAAAGATTCACAATGCTTTGAGTGAAGAAACTTCCCCTCATCTCAGTCTTAAAATGATCATCCCCTTGTCCTGAAACTGTTCCCCATGTTTTAGATACCCCAGCCAGTAGAAACAACCTCACAGTGTCTACCCTGTCAAGCCCCTTCAGAATCTTGTATGTTTCAACGAGATCCCCTCTCATTCTTCTAAACTCCAGAGAATACAGGTCCAACTTACTTAGTCTCTCATCATAGGACAACCCCCTCATCCCAAGGACCAATCTAGTGAACCTTCACTGCATCGCCTCCAATGCAAGTATATCCTTCCTTAAATATGGAAACCAAAACTGTACAGAGTATTCCAGAGGTGGTCTCACCAAAACCCTGTACAATTGTAGCAAAATATCTTTATTTTTGTACACCCGTCCCCATGCAATAAAGGCTAACATGCCATTTGCCTTCTTAATTGCTTGCTGTACCTGCATCCTAACTTTCTGTCTTCCTTGTACGAGAACACCCAAGTCTTTCTGAATATCAACATTTACAAGTTTCACGCCTTTTAAAAAATATTCTGCTCTTTTATTATGACCAAAGTGAATAAGCTCATACTTCCCCACATTATACTCCATCTGCTACCTTGTTGCCTACTCACTTAACCTTTGCAGCCTCTCTGTGTCCTCCCTCACAGCTTGTTTATTTCCATCTGCTTTTGTCTCATCAGCAAACTTAGATACGTTACTCTCAGTCTCTTCATCTAAGTCATTAATATAGATTGTAAATAGCTGAGGCCCCAACATTGATCCTTGCGGCACTCCATTAGTCACAGCCTGCCAACTTGAAAATGCCCCGTTTGTGCCTACTCTTTGCTTCTTGTCCATTAACCAATCCTCTATCCATGTTAATATATTACCCCCTATTCCATGAGTCCTTATCTTGCCTATTAACCTTTTGTGTGGCACCTTATAAAATGCCGTTTGGAAATCTAAGTATACTACATCTACTGGTTCCCCTTTATCTACACTACTAGTTACATCCTCAAAAAACTCTAACAAATTTGTCAAACACGGTTTCCCTTTTGTAAATCCATGTTGAATTTGTCAGATCATACTCTGATTTTCTAAGTTTTTCCAAGATTTTTCTAAGACTTCCTTAATAGATTCCAGCACTTTCCTGATGACCAACGCCAGGCTGACTAGCCTGTAGTTCCCCATTTTCTCCCTCCCTCCTTTCTTGAATAACATTGTTACATTTACATTGGAAGTAGTATAACTTCCAATCTGCTGGGACCATTCCAGGATCCAGGGAATTTTGGCAAATCAAAGCCAGCATACCCGCTAGATCTGTAGCTACCTCTTTTAGAACCCTAGGATGTAGGCAATCGGGTCCCGGGAATTTGTCAGACTTTAGTCCATTAAGTTTCTCCATTACCTTTTCCCTACTGATATTAATTGCCTTAACTTCATCACTCTTTTACCCCCTAGGTTATCCTCTATTTCTGGTATGCTACTTATGTTTTCTATTGTGAACACAGACACAAGATATGTTTTCAATGTCCTGTCATTTCCTCATTCCCCATAATAATTTCTCCTGTCTCTGCTTCTAAGGGACCAATGTTTACTTTAGCTACTCTCTTCCTTTCGATATATTTGGAACAGTTCTTGCAATTGGGTTTAATATTCCTATCTAGTTTACTCTTGTATTCTACTTCTTCCCTTTTTATCAACTTTTTGGTGGCTCTTTGCTGGTTTCTAAAACACTCCCAATCCTCAGACTTCCCAGAATCACAGAATCATTACAGCACAGAAGGAGGCCATTCGGTCCATCTTATCTGCACTGGCTTTCCGAAAGAGCAATTCACCTCATGCCACTCCCCAGCCTTCTCCCTGCACATTCTTCCTTTTCAGATAACAATCCAATTCCCTCTTGAATGCCTTAATTGAACCAGCCTCTACCACACTCACAGACAGTGAATTCCAGATTATCACCACTCACTGCGTGAAAACTTTTTCCTCATGTTGCCATTGTTTCTTTTGCCAATTACCCTAAATCTGTGACCTCTTATTCTTGATCCTTCCACCAGTGGGAACGGTTTTTCCCTATCTACTCTGTCTGGATCACTCACAATTTTGAACACCTCTATCAAATCTCCTCTAGGCCTTCTCTTCCCAAGGAAAACAATTCCAACTTCTCCAATCTATCCACATAACTGAAGGCCCTCATCCCTGGAACCATTCTCATGAATCTTTTCTGTACTCTCTCTAATGCCTTCACATCTTTCCTAAAGTGTGATGCTCAGAATTGGACATATTACTCCAGTTAAGGCTGAACTAGTGTTCTGTACAAGTTTGACATAACTTCCTTGCGTTTGTACTCTATGCCTCTATTAATGAAGCCTAGGATACTGAATGCTCTATTAACTGCTCTCTCAACCTGCCCTGCCACCTTCAATGATTTTGCAAATATACACCCAGGTCCCTCTGCTCCTGCACCCCCTTTAAAATTGCACCTTTCATTTTATATTGTCGCTCTACATTCCTCCTATCAAAATGAATCACTTCACACTCCTCTGCATTAAATTTCATCTGCCACTTGTCCACCTATTCCACCAACCTGTCTTTTGAAGTTCTATACAATCCTCCTCTCAGTTCACAATGTTTCCAAATTTTTTATCATCCACAAATTTTGAAATTGTGCCCTGTACACCAAGGTCTAGGTCATTAATATATATCAGGAACAGCAAGGGTCCCAACACTGACCTTCCTCCAGTCCGAAAAATATCAATTAACCACTAATCTCTGTTTCCTGTCACTCAGCCAATGTCGTATCCATGTTGCTACCATCCCTTTTACTCAATGAGCGATAACTTTGCTCACAAGTCTGTTGTGTGGCACTGTATCAAATGCTTTTGGAAGTCCATGTACACCACATCAACAGCATTGCCCTGATAAACCTTTTCTGTTATTTCATCGAAAAACACCAGCAAGTTAGTTAAACATGATTTGCCCTTCACAAATCTGTGCTGGCTTTCCCTAGTTAACCCACATTTGCCCAAGTGACTATTATTTTTGTCCCGCATTATTATTTCTAGAAGCTTCCTCACAACCGAGGTTAAACTGACTGGCCTGTAGTTGCTAGGCTTATCTTTACACCCTTTTTTGAACAAGGGTGTAACATTTGCAATTCTCCAGTTCTCTGGCACCCCCCATTAATCAAGCTATATTAGACTTGCTAATACTGGTTGCAAAATTATAAATCTCTTTTAATATGATACTATCCTTAACTTCCTAAGTAAGCCACAGATGGACCAATTTGCTGAGCTTTTATTTTCAATGGAATGTATTTTTATTAAACATTTTGAATTGTTATGATGCGATGATCAATCTTACCCATGGGTTCTGACAGATACTTGGTCCACTTGGCCCTTCTCATTCTCCAGCACCAGATCCAAGAGTGCCTCCTTCCTAGTTGGGCCAAGAACATACTGGTCAAGGAAGTTCTCCTGAACACATTTCAGAAAATCCTCCCTCTCCTTACCCTTTACTGTAAAATTATACCAAACGATATTTGGGTAATTAAGGTCCCCCAATATCACCACTCGAATGTTCTTGCATATCTCTGTGATTTCCCTCTGTGGAAGTGGTTCAAGAGATTACCTACCTAGGCTCAACTATCACCAGTAACCTGTCTCTCGATGCAGAAATCAACAAGCGCATGGGAAAGGCATCTGCTGCTATGTCCAGACTGGCCAAGAGAATGTGGGAAAATGGCGCACTGACATGGAACACAAAAGTCCGAGTGTTTCAAGCCTGTGTCCTCAATACCTTGCTCTATGGCAGCGAGGCCTGGACAACATATGTCAGCCAAGAGCGACATCTCAACACATTCCATCTTCGCTGTCTCCAGAGAATCCTTGGCATCAGGCGGCAGGACCGTATCTCCAACACAGAAGTCCTCGAGGTGGCCAACATCCCCAGCATATACACCCGACTGAACCAGCGGCGCTTGAGATGGCTTGGCCATGTGAGCCGCATGGAAGATGGCAGGATCCCCAAGGACGCATTGTACAGCGAGCTCGTCACTGGTATCAGATTCACCGGCCATCCATGTCTCCAGTTTAAAGATGTCTGCAAACACGACATGAAGTCCTGTGACATTGATCAAAAGTCATGGAGTCAGTTGCCAGCAATCGCCAGAGCTGGCGGATAGCTATAAAGGCGGGGCTAAAAAGAGGCGAGTCGAAGAGACTTAGCAGTTGACAGGAAAAGAGACAGAAGTGTAAGGAGAGAGCCAGCTATGTAACAGCCCGGACAACCAACTTTATCTGCAGTGCCTGTGGAAAGAGTCTGTCAGTCTAGAATTGGCCTTTATAGCCACTCCAGGCGCTGCTTCACAAACCACTGACCACCTCTAGGCACTGACCCATTGTCTCTCAAGACAAGGAGGCCAAAGATAGATAGTTCTTGCATATCTCTGATTTCCCTGCAGATTTGCTCCTGCATCTCTCTGTCTCTCACTATTTGGAGGGCTTGCATAAATTGAAATTAGGTTTAAGCCCAATTTTTGATGACAGGAAAATCAGGTACTGAAACCACCCATGTACTCGATGGGCCAAATGGCCTCCTTCTGTGCCATAAACAATTCTATATCTCTATGCTCTATGACATGGACTGTACAAAGAGCCCTGACTGCAGTGAATTTTGCAAAATAGTCTATCCTTCCAATTTTAGTAGGCTCCCTGCAAGTAGAGGGAATGAGGCCAGACATGTGACTGGCAAGGTAGCAGCTTTTAAAGGGCCATCGCTCTGTCCATTAAAGGCTGGCGCTTCTTTGATGTCTGAACAAAGTCTTTATTGGCAGACAACGAAGGCAGCAAGGAATTAGCACAGCATTCTTCTTTTGATGAGATGTCCTTGGAGATCCAGCTGTAGGAGGTGCATTAAAGAAATGGGTCTCGTTTGGAGGCAAGAGCCACCTGCTTATCAAAGTAGAGGTTAAAGTTGCTTGGATATCTTCAGAGGAAGTAATGGTGATTCCAAAATCCATATAGAGATAGGTTTTGTGGTGTCAGGAATGCCAAGAATAAGTGTACTCATTATTTTAGTATTGGGATGTAGTTCATGTAATATACTCAGCAGGGCACTAGAGGGACAGCTGGGAGTTTTCATTGTGGATAACCAGTTTTTATAAAAGCATTTTAACGAAAGTTTGTAGGTAATGTCAGGGAGTAAGGATGAATGAATATGCTTAATTAGCTTCTGTACAATAGGCAGAATGAGTCAATAAGCGTAGGTTCAGAATATCTCAAGTATCTTACAGCTGGTTTAAGTAGCAATACAATAACAGCAATTTGTATTTATACAGCACTTTTAACAAAGCAAAACATTCCAATGTGCTCACTGGAGTATTATCAGACAAAATTTGACACTGAGCAACATATTAAGAGAAGTGTCCAAAAGATTGGTCAAAGAGGTAGGTTTTAATGAGTGCCTTAAAGGGGGAAAGATAGAGGTAGAGAGGAGGAGAGGTTGAGGGAGGGAATTCCAGAGCTTAGGATCTAAGCAATCAAAGGCATGGCCACCAAAGGCAGAGCGATTAAAATCAGGAATATGCAAGAGGCCAGAATCAGAGGAACACAGATATCTTGGAAGGTTGTAAAGCTGGAGGAGGTTACAGATATCGGGAGGTCGAGGCCATGGAGGTATTTGAAAACAAGGAAGGTAGAAAGTAACAGAAGTTTGAGATTGACTTATACATTCCCACCCACCTCCACCTCCCACATTTCACCTGCAAAAATGATCCAACTTCAGTCCTTGAAGATGGGTGAAAAAAGTGCAGCAGTTCAGGTTTGCTCGAATGGATCTTGGCCCACTATACCACAAAGTGATCTTACCCTCTGAGCCTTGTTTGAGTGAACAAACTATGTTTAACAACAATGGGACAATGTTTCCTCCTTACAGCAACTACAGTGAAATCATAAACACATTTACAGAGAAGACATTTGCAACTTTACACTGAGGAAATCTCCTCATAATTTCTCCCTTGTTTAGAAAATCTCTACTGCTAAATTTGTACAAATTTATTTCCTTCTTTGAGAAGTTCTCTTCCTTCCCGAGACCATTGATGCAGCGTAAGCGGGCCAAGAGATGGTTTTCTTCACTCCTCTGTTGCTCTTGAGCTGGCTCTTGTTTCTTGCTCATTTCATCCTCCTCCTCGCCCCTCCACTATGCTCCCTACCGTGCTGCCATTTAGTTCCACTACTAAAAAGACTTACATTTCTATAGCGCCTTTCACAACAACAGGACATCCCAAAGCACATTAAAGCCAATGAAGCAATTTTGAAGTACAGTCACTGTTGTAATGTAGGAAAGCCAGCTGTCAATTTGCACACAGCAAGCTCCCACACTCAATAATGTAACAATGACTAATTCATCTGTGTTTGTGATGTTGATTGAGGGATAAATATTGGCCAGGACACCAGGGTAATTCCCCTGCTCTTCTTTGAAATAGGGATTTATTTTTTACATCCACCTGAGAGGGTAGACTGGTCTCCGTTTAACGCCTCATCGGAAAGATGGCACCTCCAATAGTGCAGCACTCACTCAGTACTGCACTGGAGTGTTAGCCTAGATTCTGTGCTTAAGTCCTGGAGTGGGAGCTGAACCCACAACCTTCTGAGTCAGAGGAGAGAGACTGCTACCAACTGAGCCACGAAAGGCACCAATCAATGTCTGATTCATATGGATAGTAAGTTATGGCAGGTTAATCAGCTTCAGAGCACATGACAGGAGAGCTTTCATCCAGTTCTTACCCAATGTTCGCCCACATGCACTTCCAGCAGTCACCACTGGATGGCAATCAGGAGCAGGATACCCTGGTTGATTATTTTCCTCATCCCTGATCCGGAGCTTTTCTGAGGCTAATTTTCACAACCAAACTGAGATTCACTAACGCGACATAAGCCAACTGAACCTGGGGCATTTCTTGCCTGCATGACGCAGCCTTGACTCCCATTTATATAGCACCTGTCACTACCTCAGGATATTCAAAGGCACTTCACCGTCAATAAGAATATAAGAAATAGGAGCAGGAGTAGGACATACAGCCTCTCAAGACTGCTCCACCATTCAATAAGATCATGTCTGATCTGACTGTGGCCTTGACTCCATATTCCTGCCTGTCCCCTGTAACCCTTGACTCCCTTGTCAATCAAAAATCTGTCTAACTCAGCCTTGAATATATTCAATGACTCAACCTCCACTGCTCATTGGGAAGAGAATTCCAAACACAAGTGACCCTCTGAGAAAAGAAATTCCCCTTCATTTCTGTCTTAAATCGGAGACCCCTAATTTTAAACTGTGTCCCCTAGTTCTAGATTCCGCCACGAGGGGAAACATCCTCTCAACATCTACCCTGTCAAGCCAGCTCAGAATGTTATATGTTTCAATAAGATCACCTCTCAATCTTCTAAACGCCAATGAATATAGGCCCAACCTGCTCAACCTTTCCTCATAAGACAACTCCTTCATCCCAGGAATCAACCTAGTGTACCTTCTCTGAACTGTTTCCAATGCAATATATCCCTCCTTAAATATGGTGACCAAAACTGTACACAGTACTCTAGGTGCAGTCTCACCAATATCGGTACAGTTGTCACAAGACTTCCCCATTTTTGTACTCCATCCCCTTTGTAATAAAGGTCAACATTCCATTTGCCTTCCTAATTACTTGCTGTATGCCCATGCTGATGTTTTGAGATTCATGCACAAGGACACACATGTGCCTCTGTACCACAGCATTCTGCAGTTTCTCTCCATTTAAAACATTCTGCTTTTGTTTTCTTCCTGCCAAAGTGGACAACCTACCATTTTCCCACTTTATACTCCATCTACCAAATTTTTGCCCACTCACTCAATCTATCTACATCCTTTTGCAGACTCTTCACAACGTTGCTTTCCTACCCATCACATTTACACCCAGAATGAAATTTTGTGAAGGGGGAGGAACTGAAGGTGCAGCTACTGGTGCACATCAATTCCTTTCAATGTTACGCTTTGTGAAGGCAGTTCTGAGGGATTATTATTGACTTGAAGAACAGGATGATTGAGATTAGAGCCAGAAAAATACAAAGAGGCATGGGCCCCATTCCAGCAAGCCTACCCACACTCTAATACACAAATCCCCACAGCCCAAGGGATTCCCCCAGTTTGTCATTGAAATGGATTAATCCTCACCTCCTAATCCCTTGAATCTATTACGTTGCAGGTAGCAATGCAACCTAGTGCCTGATGAGCCACTGCGCCGTATTGACGTGCAGCCTGATCTTGCTGAGAAGGAAGAACCCTGCCAACTTTACCAGAGTTTTTTTTCCATTCATTTTTGTGGGATGTGGGCGTTACTGGCTAGGCCAGCAATTATTGCAGATCCCTAATTTCCCTTGAACTGAGTGCCTTGCAAGGCCATTTCCAAGGGCATTTAAGAGTCAACCTCTGTGGGTCTGGCGTCACATGTAGGCCAGACCAGCTAAAGGACATTAGTGAACCAGATGGATTTTTACAACAATTGACAGTGGGTTCATGGTCACCATTAGACTAGCTTTTTAATTCCAGATTTATTAATTGAATTCAGATTTCACCATCTGCCGAGGTGGGATTTGAACCCTTGCTCCCAGAGCATTATCCTGGGCTATAGATTACTAGTCCAGTGACATTACCACTATGCCACTACCTCCACATGTGAAGATCAATAGATCTATATAGGATCGTCAGTGTATTTCCAACATGGCGAGGACTTGGTGCTTAATATACAAGGATAGAACTTGTTCAGAAAAGACAGAGAAGGAAAAAAGGGAGGTGAGATGGCAGTACTGATTAGGGAAGGCGTTGCTGTGTTGGAAAGGGAGGATCCCCTTGAGGAGACAAGGACAGAATCAATTTGGTTGGAGTTGAGAAGCAAAAAGGGTATGATCACGCTACTAGGCGTATTCCATAGGCCTCCAAATAGTGAGAGGGAGATAGAGGAGCAAATCTGCAGGGAACTCACAGAGATGTGAAAGAACTATTGAGTGGTGATCTTGGGGGACATTAATTACCCAAATATCGATTGGGATAATTTTAGAGTAGAGGGTAAGAAGGGGGAGGAATTTCTAAAATGTGTTCAGGAGAACCTCTTTGATCAGTATGTTCTCAGCCCAACTAGAAAGGAGACATTGCTGGATCTGGTGCTGAGAAATGAGGTGGGCCAAGTGGACCAAGTGTCTGTGGGGGAGCACCTGGGTAAGAGTGATCATCATATCATAAGGTTTAGACTAGTAGCGCAGAAAAGCAAGGAACACAATCAGGTAAAATGTCCAGATTGGAAGAGGGCTAATTTCAACACAATGTGACGAGATCCAGCCAGGATAGAATGGAACCAAAGACTGGCAGGAAGAGCTGTATCGGAACAATGGGTTATCTTTAAGGAAGATGATCCTTCATGTACAGGCTAGGAACATTTCAACAAGGGCGAATGGTAGGGGAACCAAGAACAGGGCTCCTTCATAGACGAGGGAGATAGAGATGATGATAAACAAAAAAGAGGGTGGTATAATGCATGTCAGGTGAACTCATCAAGAGAGCCAGACCAAATTTACAGTAGGTTGAGAGGGGAGGTGAAGAGGAAAATAAGACTGGCAAAGAGAGAATATGAAAATAGAATGGCAGTTAACATAAAAAGTAACTCAAAGATCTTCTACTAGCATATAAATAGTAAGCGAGTAGTAAGAGGTGGAGTGGGGCCTATTAGGGACAAAGACGGTAATATATGCGCAGGGCAAAGCCAATATATTTAATGAGTACTTTGTATCAGTGTTCACAAGGAAATGGAAGCTGATAAAATATAAGTAGAAGCAGAGAAAGTAGAGGCAATGGATAGGATAAAAATTGAGAAGGGGAGGTACTAAAAAGGCTAGCTATGCTTAGGGTAGATAAGTTGCCTGGTCCAAGTGCCTTGCATTCCAGATTGCTAAAGGAAGTAGTGATGGAGATAGTGGAAGGGTTTGCCATAATTATCCAATCTTCCCTGGATATGGGGGAGGTACCAAAGGATTGAAGAGTGGCAAATTTGACACCCCTATTGTTATGAAAGTGCTTCCATTTTTTGTGAAATATTTTTTGAGGACTCGTATTTAAATTATGGAAATGGATTCATTTTGGAAGGCTGAAGATTTCATAGATTCTGGACTTTGTTTTTTGTTGAAGGTTCACTGAAAGTACACTTGAGATGTGTTTGAAAACAACCTTTACTGGATATCACATGCCTTAAGAAAAATAAACAGCAGAATCCTTGGTGACTCGGGGGAGATGTTTACAGAGAAGTGACGTGTCAAGATTTATATGGTCAGGAGTTGATTTGACTTCTGAGATATTGTTTTGGTTCAGTTGGGGTGTTGAAAAGCAGTTGGTTTTGTAACCTGCTAAAAAGAAATCCCCAGTGCATGTTTCCAGCACCTCTCTAAGAGACCCTGAGAAATCCAATGTGTCAGCTCCTCTTTCTCTCCTTCTTTGAATAAACTCTGTGAATCCAGAGTATGATAACTGACACCCCTGATGCCACATTTCTCCTGGAAAGCCTACCGGACTAAATCACGATATCTCCAGAACGAGCTGCTTCTGATAAGATCCCAGGGACCCATCTACATGTACCTGGACGCCAGACCAAAAAGGACAACTGACATCCTTACATATCTTATCTTTTTCTTCAAGAATTAGCATGTATTTGGCCGAAGTATTTTTTTTGTCTTTTTTTGTAAAAGGCCTCTGCAGAGAGAATTTCTTTATTTTTGTCAGTGTATGTGAGTTTGCGAGTGGGGTATTTAAAAAGGGAACTTTCATATTTCAATCTGTGTGTGAATGCTTTGCTTCCTTACTGGATATGTCTTGTTTTTATAATAAACTGATAATTTTGTTATTTTTTAAAGAAACCTCGATGGTGTATTTTATTCTGGGATAAAGAGTAGGGTATAAGATTGATCATATCGGTAACTGGATAAAGATATAAATATATGTTGTGACCTGTGGAGAAGTGGAACTAGAAAAGACAGTGCACTCCTCCCGTCTCAGTTGTAAAACTATTCCAGAAAGGGTGTAAGGATAGTCCTGGCAACTACAGGCCAGTTAGTTTAACATCAGTGGTGGGTACAGTTTTAGAAACTATAATCCAGGAAAATATCAACGGACACTTAGAGAGATTGGAGTTAATTAAATTAGTCAGCATGGATTTGTAAAAAGCAGATCATGCTTGACTAATCTAACTGAATTTTTTGATGAAGTAACAGGGAAGGTTGAAGAAGGAAATGCTGTGGATGTTGTTTATATGGATTTTAAGAAAGCATTTGATAAGATACCACATAAAAGGCTGGTTAACAAAACTGAAGCTCATGGAATAGAAGGGTCAGTGTCCAATTGGATAAAAAGTTGGCTTATGGGCAGAAAACAGCGAGTCGTAATAAATGGTTGCTTTTCAGAGTGGAGGATGGTAGACCGTTGTGTTCCTCAAGGTATAGTGCTGGGACCACTGCTTTTTCGATTATATATAAACTTATATAAACTTAAAGTAGCCAGAAGCACTACACTACGAACAGCCAGGCGCTGTGTAAATGACTACTGGCAACACCTGTGCAGTCGTATTCAGCTGGCCTCCGACATCAGAAACATCAGAGGAATGTATGATGGCATTAAGAGAGCTTTTGGGCCAACCATCAAAAAGATCGCCCTCCTCAAGTCTAAATCAGGGGACACGATCACTGACCAATGCAAGCAAATGGACCGCTGAGTGGAGCACCAGCAGAACTGTACTCCAGGGAAAATGATGTCACAGATACCGCCCTCAATGCAGCCCAGTCTCTGCCAGTCATGGATGAGCTGGACGAACAGCCAACAAAATCGGAACTCAGTGATGCCATTGATTCTCTAGCCAGTGGAAAAGCCCTTGGAAAGGATAGCATTACCCCTGAAATAATCAAGTGTGCCAAGCCTGCTATACTCTCAGCACTACATGAACTGCTTTGCCTGTGCTGGGATGAGGAGCAGTACCACAGGACATGCGTGATGCCAATATCATCACCCTCTATAAGAGCAAGGGTGACCGCGGTGACTGCAACAACTATCGTGGAATCTCCCTGCTCAGCATAGTGGGGAAAGTCTTCGCTCGAGTCGTTTTAAACAGTCTCCAGAAGCTGGCTGAGTGGGTCTACCCTGAGGTACAGTGCGGCTTTCGAGCAGAGAGATCCACCATTGACATGTTGTTCTCCCTTCGCCAGCTACAGGAGAAATGCCGCGAACAACAGATGCCCCTCTACATTGCTTTCATTGATCTCACCAAAGCCTTTGACTCGTCAGCAGACGTGGTCTCTTCAGACTACTAGAAAAGATCAGATGTCAACCAAAGCTACTAAGTATCATCACCTCATTCCATGACAATATGAAAGGCACAATTCAGCATAGCAGTGCCTCATCAGACCCCTTTCCTATCCCGAGTGGAGTGAAACAGGGCTGTGTTCTCGCACCCACACTGTTTGGGATCTTCTTCTCCCTGCTGCTCTCGCATACGTTCAAATCTTCAGAAGAAGGAATTTTCCTCCACACAAGATCAGGTGGCAGGTTGTTCAACCTTGCCCATCTTAGAGCGAAGACCAAAGTACAGAAGGTCCTCATCAGGGAACTCCTCTTTGCTGACGATGCTGCATTAACATCTCACACTGAAGAGTGTCTGCAGAGACTCATCGACAGGATTGCGGCTGCCTGCAACGAATTTGGTCTAACCATCAGCCTCAAGAAAACAAACATCATGGGACAAGACATCAGAAATGCTCCTTCCATAAATATCAGCGACCGCACTCTGGAAGTGGTTCAAGAGTTCACCTACTTAGGCTCAACTATCACCAGTAACCTGTCTCTCGATGCAGAAATCAACAAGTGCATGGGAAAGGCGTCCGCTGCTATGTCCAGCCTGGCCAAGAGAGTGTGGGAAAATGGTGCACTAACACGGAACACAAAAGTCTGAGTGTATCAAGCCTGTGTCCTCGGTACCTTGCTCTATGGTCTGGACAATGTAAGTCAGCCAAGAGCAATGTCTCAACTCATTCCATCTTCGCTGCCTCCAGAGAATCTTTGGCATCAAGTGGCAGGACCGTATCTCCAATGCAGAAATCCTCGAGGCGGCCAACATCCCCAGCATATACACCCTACTGAGCCCAATGGCGCTTGAGATGGCTTGGCCATGTGAGCCGCATGGAAGATGGCAGGATCCCCAAGGACACATTGTACAGTGAGCTCGTCACTGGCATCAGACCCACCGGCCGTCCACGTCTCCACTTTAAAGACGTCTGCAAACGCGACATGAAGTCCTGTGACGTTGACCACAAGTCATGGGAGTCAATTGTCAGTGATTGCCAGAGCTGGCAGACAGCCATAAAGGTAGGGCTAAAGAGTGGCAAGTCAAAGAGACTTAGCAGCTGGCAGGAAAAAAGACAGAAGTGCAAGGGGAGAGCCAACTGTGTAACAGCCCCGACAGACAATTCTATCTGCAGCACCTGTGGAAGAGTCTGTCACTCTAGAATTGGCCTTTATAGCCACTCCAGGCGCTGCTTCACAAACCACTGACCACCTCCAGGCGCTTACCCATTATCTCTCAAGACAAGGAGGCCAAAGATAAATGACTTGGATCTTGGAATACAGAGTAGTATTTCAAAATTTGCTGTTGACACCGAATTTGGAGGAGCGAGAAACAGTGAGGATGATGTGTACCACCTGCAACAGGCCATAGATAGGCTAGCAGAATGGGCAGAGAGGTGGCAGATGGAATTTAATACTGACAAGTGTGGCGTGTTGCATTTTGGCAGAAGGAATAGGGAGAGGCAATATATACTTAATGGCACAGTTCTGAAGAGTGTGCAGGATCAGGGGGACCTGGGGGTGCATTTTTATCAATCTTTGAAGGTGGCAGGACATATTGAGAGAATGGTTAGTAAAGCACATGTGATCTTGGGCTTCATAAATAGAGGCATTGAGTACAAAAGCAGAGACGTTATGCTGAACCTTTATAAAGCCCAACTGCAGTATTGCATCCAGTTCTGGTCACCATGCTTTAGGAAGGATGTGAGGGTCGTTGATTTTGTAGAGGAGATTTACCAGAATGGTTTCAGGGATGAAGCATTTTAGTTACAAGGTTAGGTTGGAAAAGCTGTATTTGTTCTCCTTAGAACAAAGGAGATTGAGGGGAGATTTAATAGAAGTGTACAAGGTTATGACAGGCTTAGATAAGTTAGACAAGGAAAAGCTGTTCCCATTAACAAATGGTATAAGGACTACAGGACACAGATTGAAAGTTTTGGGCAAAAGATGCAGGGGGAATATGAGGAAGCATTTATTTACACAGTGGGTGGTAATGACCTGGAACTCACTGCCCACAATGTGGCGGAAGCAGAGACAATCAAAAAGGAAGTTGGATGGCCACTTGAGAGTTTAGACATGCAGGGTTACGGGGATCGAGCGGGGAATGGGACTGATAGCATAGCTCTGTGGAGAGCTGACATGGATTTGATGGGCTGAATGGCCTCCTTATGTGCCATAAATGAATCAATGACCTACAGAACAGCATTCACTTTATTCATGTCCTGAGAACAACAACAACTTGCATTTTTTCTTATGCATACATGGGATGTGGGCATCGCTGGCAAGGCCAGCATTTATTGCCCATCCCTAACTTCCCTTGAAGTGGTGGTGGTGAGTTGCCTTCTTGAACCGCTGCAGTCTACGTGGTGAATGTACTCCCACAGTGCTGTTAGGAAGGGAGTTCCATGATTTTGACCCAGTGACAATGAAGGAATGGTGATAAATTTCCAAGTCAGGATGGTGATTGATTTGCAGGTGGTGGTGTTCCCATGTGCCTGCTACCTTTGTTCTTCTAGGAGGTAGAGCCATGGGTATGGAAGATGCTGTCAAAGGAGCCTTGGCGAGTTTCTGCAGTGAGACTTGTAGATGGCCCACACTGCTGCCACTGTCAGGAGTGTGTTACTCACCACAGAATACTCAACCTCTGACCTGTTCTTAGACGCAGTATTTATATGGCTGGTCCAGTTCAGTTTCTGGTCAATGGTGACCCCCACGATGTTGATGGGGGGGTTCAATAATGGTAATGGCATTAAATGTGAAGGGGAGGTGATTAGATTCTCTCTTGTTGGAGATGGTCATTGCCTGGCACTTGTGTGGCATGAATGTTACTTGCCACTTACTAGTCCAAGCCTGAATGTTGTCCAGCTCTTGCTGCATGCAGCACAGGCTACTTCAGTATCTGAGGAGTTGTGAATGGAACAGAACAGTGTACAATTATCAGTGAATATCCCCACTTCTCACCTTTTAATGGAGGGATGGTCATTGATGAAGCAGCTGAAGATGGTTGGCCTAGGACACTACCCAGAGGAACTCCTGCAGCGATATCCTGGGACTGAGATGATTGACCTCCAACAACCACAACCATCTTCCTTTGTGATAGGTATTATTCCAGCCAGTGGAGAGTTTTCCCCCTGATTTCCATTAACTTCAGTCTTACTAGGACTTCTTGACACCACACTCAATCAAATGCTGCCTCCTCTTACCTTGTCTTTAATTCTGCTCATTTGTCCACGTTTGGACCAAGGCTGTAATGAGGTCTGGAGCCAAGTGGTCCTGGTAGAACCCAAACTGAGCATCAGTGAGCAGGTTATTGCTGAGTATTGATTACACTGTCAATGACACCTTCCATCACTTTGCTGATGATCAAGAGTCAACTGATGGGTCGCCGGATTAGATTTGTCCTGCTTTTTGTAGACAGGACATACTTGGACAATTCCCCACATTGTCAGGTAGGTGCCAGTATTGTAGCTGTACTGGAACAGCTTGGATAGGGGTGCAGCTAGTTCTGGAGCACAAGTCTTCAGTACTACAGCTGGGATATTATCTGAATCCATAGCCTTTGCTGTATCCAGTATCTTCAGCCATTTCTTGAAGTGAATCAAATTGGTTGAAGATTGGCATCTGCATTGGTGAGGACCTCAGGAGGAGACCAAGATGGATTAGCCATTCAGCACTTCTGGCTGAAGATAGTTGCAAATGTTTCAGCCCTGCCTTTCACACTGACATGCTGAGCTCCACCATCATTGAGCATGGGGATGTTTGTGGAGCCTCCTCCTCCTGATGGTTGTTTAATTGTCCACCACCATTCATGACTGAGTGTGACAGGTCAGCAGAGCTTCGATCTGATCCATTGGTTGTGGCTTGCTTTACTCTGTCTGTTGCATGCTGCGTCTGCTATTTAGCATGCATGTAGTCCTGGTTTGTAGCTTCACCAGGTTGGCACCTCAGTTTTCGGTCTGCCGGGGGCTACTCCTGGCATGCTCTCCTAAACTCATTAAACCAGTGTTGATCCCCTGGTTTGATGGTAATGGTAGAGTTAGGGATATGCCAGTCCATGAGATTACAGGTTGTGATTGAATACAATTTTGGTGCTGCTGATGGCCCACAGCGCCTGATGGATGCCCAGTTCTGAGCTGATAGACCTCTCTCAGTCTCCATAAGGACTGTGCAGTGGTCATTCCTACCAATACTGTCATGGACAGGTGCATCTGCAACAGGTGAGGACAAGGTCAAGCAGGTTTTTCCTTCTTATTTGTTCTCTCACCACCTGCTGCAGCCTCAGGCTGGTAGCTATGCCCTTCAGGACTCGGCCAGTTCAGTCAATATTGCTGCTACTGAGCCACTCAGTGATGGCCATTGAAGTCCCCCACCCAGAGTACATTACGTGCCCTTGCTACCCTCATTGCTTCTTCCAAATAGTATTCAACATGGAGGAGTACTAATTCTTCAGCTGAGGGAGGGCAGGGTAGATGATAATCAGCTGGAGGTTTCTTTGTCGGTGTTTGACCTGATGCCATAAGATTTCATCAGGACTGGAGTCAATGTTGAAGACTCCCAGGGCCACACCCTCCCGACTGCATACAATTGTGCTGGCACTTCTGGTGAACCTGTCGTGCCAGTGGTACAGGACATCCCCAGGGCAGGAGTCGGGGATATTGCCTGTAAGTTGTGATTCTATGAGCACGCTTGACTAGTCTGGGACAGCTCTCTCAATTTTGGCACAAGTCCCCAAATGTTAGAAATAAAAACAGAAAATGCTGGAAATACTCAGCGAGTCCCGTAGAATCTGTGCAGAATGAAACAGACTTAACGCTTCAAATCAATGACCTTTCATCAGAACTTCTGATGAGAACATCGACCTGAAATGTTAGCTCTATTTCTCTCTCCACAGAAATCTCCTCAGCTACTGGGCATTTTCAGCTCTTTCTGTTTTTCTGTTTCCAGCCTCCGCAGAATTTTGCTTTTGTATTAGTGTCCCCAGATGTTAGCTTGACTGGGCTGGATGTGCTTTTGTCAGTCCTGATGCCTAGGTCGATGTCAGGTGGTCTGTCTGATTTTATCCTTAATGTTTTTCTTAGTGGTGTGATGCAACTGAGTAACTTCCTAGTTTATTTCAGAGGCAGTTAAGAGTTAACCATATTGCTTTGGGTCTGGGGTCACATTTAGGCCAGACTGAACCATCGAACCGTAGAAACCTTACAGCACAGAATGAGGCCATTCAGCCCATCTTGTCTGCACCAGCTGAAAAAACTATCCACTCAATCTAATCCCACCTTTTAGCACCTGGTCTGTAGCCTTGCAGGTTACAACACTTCAGGTGCAGGTCCAGGTACCTTTTAAATGAGTTGAGGGTTTCTGTCTCCACCACCGATCCGGGCAGTGAATTCCAGACATCCAGCACTCTCTGGGTGAAAACGTTTTTCCTCATGTCCCCTCTAATCCTTCTATAATCACCTTAAATCTGTGCCCCCTGGTAATTGAACTTTCCGCTAGGGGAAACAGGTCCTTCCTGTCTACTCTATCTAGGCCCCTCATCATTTTGTACACCTCAATTAAGTCAACCCTCAGCCTCCTCTGTTCCAAGGGACACAATCTAGCCGATCCAATCTTTCCTCATAGCTGTAATTTTCAAGCCCTGGCAACATTTTTGTAAATGTCCTCTGTACTCTCTCCAAAGCCATTATGTTCTTCCTGTAATGTGGTGACCAGAACTGTACGCAATACTCCAGCTGTGGCCTAACCAGCATTTTATACAGTTCCAGTCTTACATCCCTGCTTTTGTATTCTATACCTCTGCCAATAAAGGAAAGCATTTCATATGCCTTCTTCACCACTCTGTCTACCTGTCCTGCCACCTTCAGGGACCTGTGGACATGCACTCCAAGGTCTCTCACTTCTTCTACCCCTCTCAATATGCTCCCATTTATTGTGTATTCCCTTGCTTTGTTTGCCCTCCCCAAATGCATTACCTCACACTTCTCCGGATTGAATTCCATTTGCCACTTTTCCGCCCATTCAACCAAACCATTGATATCATTCTGGAGTCTACAGTTATCCTCTTCACTATCAACTACACGGCCAATTTTTGTGCCATCTGCAAATTTCCCAATCATGCCTCCCACATTTAAGTCCAAATCATTAATATATACCACAAACAGCAAGGGACCCAACACTGAGCCCTGTGGAATGCCACTGAAAACCACCTTCCATTTGCAAAAACATCCGTCAACCATTACCCTTTGTTTCCTGTCACTGAGCCACTTTTGGATCCAACTCACCACATTCCCCTGTATTCCATGGGCTTTTATTTTTCTGAGCAGTCTGCCACGTGGGACCTTGTTAAATGCCTTACTAAAATCCAGGTAGTCAACATCCACTGCACTACACTCATCAATCCTCCTTGTTACTTCCTCAAAAAATTTAATTAATTTAGCAAGACAGGACCTTCCCTTAACAATTCCATGCTGACTATCCCTGATTTATCCGTGCCTTTCTAAGTGACAGCTTATCCTATCTCTCAGAATTGATTCTAATAATTTGCCCACCACCGAGGTCAGACTGACTGGCTTATAATTATTTTTTTAAATTTATTTTTATTTAGAGATACAGCACTGAAACAGGCCCTTCGGCCCACCGAGTCTGTGCCGACCAACAACCACCCATTTATACTAACCCTACAGTAATCCCCTATTCCCTATCACTTCCCTACACTAAGGGCAATTCACAATGGCCAATTTACCTATCACCTGCAAGTCTTTGGATGTGGGAGGAAACCGGAGCACCCGGCGAAAACCCACGCAGACACAGGGAGAACCTGCAAACTCCGCACAGGCAGTACCCAGAATTGAACCCGGGTCCCTGGAGCTGTGAGGCTGCGGTGCTAACCACTGCGCCACTGTGCCGCCCATTATTTGGCCTATCCCTCACACCCTTTTTAAACAATGGTGCAACAGTCGCAGACCTCCAATCCTCTGGTACCTTGCCTGTATCTAATGAGGATTTGAAGATGATCCTCAGCACATCCACTATTTCCTCCCTGGCTTCCTTTAACAACCTGGGATACAATCCATCTGGCCTTGGTGATTTATCCACTTTCAAGGATGTCAGACCCTTTAGTACTTATTATGCTCATTATGCTTATCATATATAATATTTCACACTCCTCTTTTACTACAATGTCTGCATCATCCCTCTCCTTTGTGAAGATAGAGACAAAAACCTCATTAAGAACCCTGCCCACATCTTCTGCATCCACGCATAAATTCCCCTGTACATCTCTGATAGGCCCTACCTCAGGTAAAACTGGGGAAAACATAGAAAATTTAAGGCACAGAAGAAGGCCATTTGGCCCATCATGTCATGTAAGGGTAGCTCGTTTCCTTCCCTAAAAGACATCAGTGAACCAGATGAGTTTTTACCTTAATCTGGCAGATTTATTGTCACCATTACTGATACTAGCTTTCTATTGGAGTTATTTAATTAACTAAATTTAAATTTCGCCGCTTCTGAGGTAGGATTTAGAACTCGTATCCCCAGGCTTCGAGGATTAGAATCATAGAATGGTTACACCACAGACGCATGCCATTCGGTCCATCATGTCAGTACCAGCAACTCACCTAGTCCCACACCACTCAACCCTCCCCTTTCCCTGCAGTTCTGCAAATTTTTCTCTTCAGATAATTGTCCAATTTTCTTTTGAAAGCCATGATTATTAGTCCAGTAACATAGCCACAATGCTACTGTGTCCAATTATATAGTACCGACTTAACCCCTAACCTCCCCTAATGAGAGAGGAAGTACTAGAGGGTCTGACTTCCTTGACCTAACTGGTAATTACCAGCTGAGCCCATTGCAGAAAAAGAAGTTCCACGGCACTTCACATGAACATAATCAGACAAAAATTGACACTGAGCCTAAGAAAGAAACAATTAAGACAGGTGATCAAAAGCCTGGGTTAAAGAGGTAGGTTTTAAGGAGGGCCTTCAAGGAGGATGGAGATGTGGAGAGGTTCAGGGAGTGAATTCCACATCTTAGGGCCTAGCCAGTTGAAAACACAACCACCAATAGTGGGGCAAAGCGAGTGGAGGAGGCAAAAGGGCAGAATTGGAGAAGAGTTTTCAGGGAGTTGTAGGAGGTTACAGAGATAGGGAAGGGCAAGGTCATGGAGGGAAAGTGTAAACTCTTGAGGTACTTAGTCATAACATACTAAAGAGGAAAAAAACAGTTTGTTCTTTCCAAAGTTATTTTGCTAATTAAACCTGAAGTATTCCAATTAGGAATATTTTGTTTTATTTTTGATCCGAGATGACGGCATTTGCTCGTAGCTGATCACACCCGATTTTGTTTAGAAGGTCCAGTTCTTTTTATGATGAAGTGTTGTTACTTGAAGAAGGAGGAGAACAAGAAGAGTTATGGGTTAATCTATGGTGATTTTGCGCTTAATTATGAGTTTCATCATTAGGTTTTAATCCCTATGCCTCCACTCCTGAAGGATTCATGCTTGGGGACAGTTCCACTCACTCTCCAGTTCCTCACCCAAATATTTAAGTATAAGCCATGAGGGTGTGTCAGTAGGCTATTCAGCCAAGGCGATCATCACAGCTAAACTCAGTCCTGCCCTCACCCAACATCTACACAAATGTACTTTCCAGTAGAAGTCACTGCGAACACACCAGGAGCCTGTCAGACTTTTGTCCTCATCCTGAGGTAGTGAGAAATATAGCATTCCCAAATCCCACCCGTTTTAAATCAGTCAACTCAACATAGACTGGGATCAGTCCCTGGAAACTTCTCGATCTTGACAGTGCGATTACCTGCTGAGCTTTTTATGCTTGTAAACAAATGCACAAAAAATGTTTGCCAACAACATTTTTGTAAAAGCAGTTTCCCTTTAATTCCCAAGAAGGCAAACACATCTGTTTAAGGAGAGATGTGACCTGTGCGAGAGAAAAAAAAGCAAAACCTACATTAAGCCAAGAGGAAATCATATTTTTTGCCTCAAAGCTTTGCATGGCGGGAACCTACCTGTGTGGAAATTAGAATGTGTTCCCAATGAGAATGAATGCCTTAGATGCAAATAACAACAACCTTAAACTTAGTGAAATGTCCAAGCATTTTACAAGAGGACTGGGGAAATCAGGTGTTGGGCAGGAATTGAAGATGTAGGTTTTGAGGGTATTCAAAGCCAGTGGAAGGGTTTTGGGAGAGAATTCTGGAATGCATGGGCGTATTGGCTGAAGGCTTTGCTGTCTAAGGTGGAGTGGAGGCAGTGGGAATGCAAACTATGCAAAACACCAGAAAAGCTTGGACAGAAGGCTGGAAGATGCTGCTGAGGTAAGAGGGAAAGAGAGCATGGAGAAATAGGTAGATAAGGAGAAGAATTTTAAAGTTAATGCACTGGGACGTGGAGCGCCAGTGGAGGTGGCGATCACAAAGGTGACATGTCAGTAGGACATAGAGTGGGAGAGGGAGCAGGCAATAGAGTTATGAAGGAGCTGGGGTTTGAGTATAGAGGAGCTTAGGAAGTCAACAGAGTAAATATTGGAAAAATCAAGTCTGGAGGTAACAAATGGTTGCAGTTCCATTGGAGGTGAGATAGGGGCAGAGGTGGGACAATAACCAGAGGTCATAGATTTAAAATCATTAGCAAAAGATTTAGAAGGGAGAGGTGGGAAATTTTTAACTCAGGAGTTGTCGGGATCTGGAACGCTCAACCTGAAAAGGTGGTGGAAGCTGATCCCATAAATAATTTTAAAAATGAGATGGGCAGGTCCTTGAGGATGAGGAACTTACAGGGTTATGGATAAAAATTGGGGTTTGCTACCAAACGTGACTGCCCTTTCAATGAGACAGCACAGGCATAATGGGCTGAATGGCCTCTTTCCATGGTTAGGTTTGTAAGATACGGAAATGGAAATAAGCAGTTTGGCGATGAATCTGTGTAAAGTTTGAAACCTAGCTTAAGGTCAAATTGGGAACTGAGGTTATGGCAATCTTGGGTTTAACCCAGCCGAGCAGCCAGGGAGGGTGATGGAATCAGGACCGAACACATGGTGAAAAGCAACAGGAAAGTTTTGGTCCTGCTAATGGTTAGCGGGAGGAAGTTTTGGTTTATGCATGACAGCAACATGACAACAGTTGTGAAGTCAAAGATAGTGGCAGAGGTAAAGCTGGATGTCGTCTGAATACTTATAGAAGTTGACCCTATTCAGATTCTTAATTTCCAAAGGAAATAGCCAGCCCTCTGTGTGGTACAGCAGCCTGGAAGTGTAACCCATCATAACTAGATTCACGTGTATAGAATAATGTCCCAACTCCAGGAGAATGCTCAGTTGGAACAACGTATTCTCAATGAAGATCCTCAATATCTCTGAAACAGGAGATCCTCAGGGATGTGGCTGTTGGATACAAATATTCAAAAGAAAGTTGTATTGTGCAATGAGTTTCACCTAAGGGAGTCTATTAAAATTTTGTAATCCAAAATTAATTCATTTAAAAATAATAATTCAATGGATACTATTTCTGAGCTATTCCTAGGAAGCTACTTGGCCATCATGTGAACAATACCATAGCAACAACTTCTTCAACCCCGTGCTGATTAATCCCCCAAAGCTCTGTTTACAAAAGAAATAGAAACAGAACTCGGCCATACGGCTCCTCAAACCTGCTCCACCATTCAATAAGATCATGGCTGGTCTTCTACCTTGACTCCACCTTCCTCCTCATCTCCATATCCCTCAATTCCCTTTGTGTCCAGAAGAACATATATTTAAACAGCCTGACAAACAGAAGGTTAGAAAACTAAGAGTAGAAATACCCTAAACAGAGAGGATCTACAGAAAGGGAAGCCAGTACATAAATAAACTCACATGACAGCCTGTAGCAGCCAAGTATGGATAGGAAGCCCCAACAATGATGTAATTGAGAAACTGAGGCCTCGTCTTCCCTCTCATGTGCACGTGAAAGATCACAATGCACTATTCGATGAAGAGCAGGAGAGTTCTGCCTGGTATCCTGGCCAGCACTATCCTACAAAAAAAACCTAAAAATAAAACCTTAATGACTGTTTGCGCGATCTTGCTGTGTGCACATTTTCTGCCGCCCTTCCTAAATTGCTATAGTGACAATGGGCATACAAGTGGCAGATGGACTTTAAGACAGAGAAGTGTGAGGTGATGCATTTTGGTGGCAGAGATAGGGAGAGGAAATACAGACTAAATGACATAGTTCTAAAGAGTGCGCAGGGTAGAGGGACATGGGGGTTCATGAGCACAGATCTATGAAGGTGGCAGGACATATTGAGAGTGCGGTTAGAAAAGTATATGGGATCTTGGGCTTCATAAATAGATGTATTGAGTACAAAAGCAGGAAAGTTATGCTGAATCTTTATAACCTTTATGTAGTTAGGCCACAGCTAGAGTATTGCATCCAGTTCTGGTCACCACACTTTAGGAAGGATGTGAGAGTCCTTGAGAGGGTGCAGAGGAGATTGACAGAATGATTCCAGGAATGAGGGATTGTGGCTACAAGGTTAGGTTGGAAAAGCTGGGGCTGTTCTCCTTAAAGCAAAGGAGATTGAGAGGAGATTTCTTAGAGGTGTACAAGATTATAACAGGTATAGGTGAGGTAAACAAAGAAAAGCTTGTTAACTGATGGCACAAGGACTTGGGGACACAGATTTAAGCTTCTGGGCAAGAGATGCAGGGGAATGTGAAGAACTTTCTTATGCAGCGAATGGCAATGACCTGGAACTTGCTGCCTACAACGGTGGTGGAATGGGGACAATGAATGATTTCAAAAGGAAATTGGATGAGTACTTGAGGGAAATAAAGTTACAGGGCTACGGGATAGAGCGGGGGAATGGGATTGATTGGATTTCTCTATAGAGAGATAGCATGGACTCGATGGGCCGAATGGCCTCCTGCTGTGCCATAATAACTCTAGGACTACTCCTCAAATGTACTTAATTGGCTGTAAAGTGCTTTGGTATGTCCTGCGGTAGAGAAAGGTACTATATAAATGCTAGTTTTTATTTTTCTATATGGCATCCTAATTGCAACTGGATGTTGTAAAAGTAAAGGGAAGTGTAGAAATTTCACAGCTGAGAAACAAAGGCTTTGAGGCCAAAGAGTTCACCGAATTTTGTCGCCCATCCTTCCATCTCCAAGAATCGTCTCCTGAATATCGACTTGGATAAAATCTGTCTTTGTTACGAATGGCATATTCTGATGACCTCCATACCACTCTTTGTTTCTTCTGTAGATTTACGGTTATAAGTTTATATGTTCCATCATAGTTCTATATTGCCTTTAAATAAACATTGTCAATAAAACACCATGAAAACAATCGATAAAAATTAAAAGTTCATTCTTGAATTTGTAATTCATAGATTCAATATTAAAAAACTGTTTTAACATTTGCATTACCTGAAGAGTAGGGGAGTTCTTCACAATTTCCTGGACAATATTAATCCCTCAACCAACAATTAAAACAGATGATTTGTTCATTTATTTTCATTGCTGCATATGGGACCTTGCTAAGTAAAAATTGGCTGCCATGTTAGCTATATTTTAAGAAAGTGACTACATTTCAAAAAGTACGCCAATCACTGTGAAGCACTTTTGCAACATCCTAAGGCCACAAAAGGCATTATATAAATGCAATAAAAATAGAAAATGCTGGAAATACTACACAGGCCAGGCAGCAGCTGTGAAAACAAGAGAAAAATGAGAGAGCACCTCATCTTTCGATACGGCAACTTACAGCCTTCTGGACTCGCTGAGTTCAACCATTTCAGCCCCTAATCTCTGCCCCCATTTTATTTCCTTTTTCCTTGTAAATTTCAATTTCACTCTCATTTTTCACTTTTTTTTTCTCTCTCGAACAGCAGTTATTCATCATTCTGCCATTCACACCTCCTCTAGACACATCTTTTGTTTCTTTACTTGTCCCATTACCACTTCCTTTGGCCCTGCACCACCAACTCTTTTTGTCATGTGATCTCTCCTGCCTTCTACCCTATCACAGACCTTCCCTTTTGTTCTTTTTCCACTCTCCCCCCTTTCATTTGTTCAAAACCTATTACATTTCTAACTGTTCCCAGTTCTGATGAAGGATCAGTGACCTGAACGTTAACTCTGCTTCTCTCTCCACAGATGCTGCCTGACCTGCTGAGTATTTCCAGCATTTTCTGTTTTTATTTCAGATTTCCAGCATCCGCAGTAATTTGCTTTTGTACCATATTAATGCAAGTTCATTCTTTCTTTCTTTTCTTTTTTTATGATGTTGTGGAGATTTTTTTGTTGCTGTTTGGACCGAATCGCACGATAGTCTTGTTCCCAGGTTGCTCAGTTGGTGCTACACATGCCTCCAGGAAACTAAAGTAACAGAGTTCACCGATGGCTTTCTCTTCAAAATATTCTTTGCCTTCTGGGTTGTGGTTAGGAAAGTGGAGCCAGAAAGGCGCCGATACATGTACCGCAAGATGCTGATCAGGAGAACTACCAGCAGTATTGTACCCATCGATATGAAAATCACCATCATCAGGCTTGGCTCTGATATGAAAATACAGAAAACAGGTTACAGCACATTTATGGATGCACAAACCTCATGCCCTGTCCTAGACTCATAACATTTTATATTGTAGAAGGAGGCCATTCGTCCCTTCGTTTCCATGCTGGCTCTCTGAGTCATCCATTAGCCACACATCCCTGCCTTCTTCACATCGACTTTTACACTTTTCATTTTCAAGTAATTATCCACTGTCCTCTTAAAAGCTATTATGGATTCTGTTTCTGGGTAGGGCATTTGACTTTTGTTTAAAAAAGAAAATTTGTCTAATCTCTCTTTGTTCTTTTGGTAATGATCTGAGATTGATCCGAGGTTGATGCCCTCTGGATACTGAGTCACTAACTGCTGGAAATAGATTTTCCCTATATACCCTATCAAAACCTCTCATAATCTGGTACATCTCTGTCAGCTCTCCTCAACCTCCTTTGCCAATTTTCTTTAGCGTCACCTCATCGCCAAAACCTCTCAGCTCTATATTATCCTGTATTTTCTCCAAGGCTTTTACCTCCTCCTGAAAGTAGAGTGCCCAAAACTAGACTTTAAATTCCAACTACAGGTTGACCCGAGAGGGGCCGATTGGGGGCGTTCGGGCAGATTGAACGGCAGGGGGTGCAATCAGGGGATCTACAGGGTTGGGGGTGGGTGTGTTCAGGGGGATTGAACAGCAGGGGGGGCACGATCATGGGATTTACTGGCAGGGGCGACGTTCGGGGAATTGAACGGAGGGCGGCACAATCGGAGGATTTACCGGTGGGGGCGGTGGGGGGGCATTCAGGGGGACTGAATGGAGGTGAGAGAGGCGCGATTGAGGGATTTACCTGGGAGGGGGAAACGTTCGGGGGGATTGAACGGAGGGGAGTGCAATCAGAAGGGTTGGTGATCTAGGGTCGGGGACGAGGGAAAGGAGGAGGAAGTGGGGAGGGTGTCGATCTCTGGCGGTGTGGAAAGGTCAGGGCCTTGTATGGTGGATCAGAGGCTTGAGTGGGCAGTGCTGGGGGTGGGGGGAGTTGGGGCCTGGTGGGGGTGGGGGAAGTCAGGGACCTTGAGTAGCGAAGGTCATTGGGGGGGGCCCCAATCACAGTAGCTCCTCAGGAAGGCAGCTGGATCCAGGAGGTAGGTGTGAAAGCACTTACCTCCTGGTCCACCAAGTCTTCGCCTCGAGGACGCTACAAGGTTCCACGATGCTCGGGAATCCAAGCTGACAATTATTAAATTTGAAAAGTTGAATGACAATGACACTCACAGCCTCATTATCAAATTTAAAGTTCCAAACCACTTCCTTGAACAGGGTGGCCACCCACCCACTTTCCGGCCTCAGTTAAAACTGGAAATGGGCGGGTTGGAGGAATGTTTGGATCGGCAAACAGATTTTTCTGACTTTAACCACCCTCCAATCCTGACCCAAAGCAGCCTGTTTTTTTTCAGCTAAAATTTTGCCCAACTGCAAAGGTTAAGAAAACTGTATAATGACTGACTGACTTCCACATCGAGTTGTGAGACATCTTTTAAACATGAGATTAGCTATGTCAGCATAGCTCAGGAGAGAGCACTCTGGCCTCTGAGTCAGTGGGTTGAAGTTCCATTCCAGAGACTTAAGCACAAAAATCTAGGTTGATACTGAGGAAGTGCTGCACTGTCAGAGATGCCACCATTTAGATGCGACGTTAAAACTGAGGCCTTGTCTGCCCTCTTAGGTTGGTGTAAACGATCCTAAAGTACTATTTCAAAAAAGAGCATGGGAGTTACCCCACTGTCTGGCCAATATTTATCTCTCAATTAGCATCACTAAAAAATAAATGATCACATTGCTGTTTGTGGGAGCTTGCTGTGTGCAAATTGGTTGCTGTGTTTCCTACATTACAACAGTGGCTACAATTCAAAAGTTCTTAATTAGCTGTAAATGCTTTGGGACTTGCTGAGGTCGTGGAAGGCGCTACATAAATGCAAGTCTTTATTTCTCCTTTCTTAGCTTTGTTGATTTTCCTCCTGTCATGTAATAACAATTAGGGCAGTGGGGATACAGGGTTCTGAGGTACCACACAGAATTAAATAATGCTATCATTCTTCTGCTCCTTTCAATTCTCTCCTGGCTCTCCTGGCTGATGCGTGGGTACAGATCTAAGGATGCAAGCAAGTTCTTAATATACGAAACTTAATAGTGAGTTAATCGTTGAGGCCCTGGAGTTAATCCTCACCTGATATCCACACAGGTGCATTGTCCAGTGGTGATATGCAGCAGGACCCATGGATAATTTCTCCCCTACCAAGACAGTAACTCCAAGGAAAAATGCATCACCCCATAACTGGCATGAGTAAGGCGAACTAACTCAGCAAAGATTGGAGGCAGGATTTTCACTGCCGGCTTCTGCACCCCACTGTCAGGCTCAAATACAGGTCATTTATTATGTGGGAAACAGTCACTCATTGTGATTTTCCATGCTTTGGCCAATTAGTGGAGAGAGGGCAAGCTCACCTTCCAATTAAGGATGGTGGTGGGAATACAGGCCCAGATTCCTCAATCTTTCTTCATAGGACAGTCCCACCGTCCCGGGAACAAGTCTGGTGAACCTTCGTTGCACTCCCTCTAAGGTAAGGGGACCAAAACTGCACACAGTACTCCAAGTGCGGCCTAACCAAGGTTCTATACAATTGAAGCAAGACTTCACTACACCTGTACTCAAATCCTCATGCGATAAAGGATAACATACCATTAGCCTTCCTAATTGCTTGCTGCACCTGCACGTTAGCTTTCAGTGACTTATTGACAAGGACACCCAGGTCCCTGTATCCATCTACACTTTCTAATCTCTTACCATTTAAGAAATACGCTTCACATCTGTTCCTCCTACCAAAGTGGATAACCTCACATTTTTCCACATTCTATCACATTTGTCACGTTCTTGCCCACTCACTTAGTCTATCTAAATCCCCTTGAAGCAGCTTTGCATCTTCCTCATAACACACATTCCCACCTAGTTTTGTGTCATCCGTGAACTTGGAAATACTACATTTGGACCCCACATCCAAATCACTGGTATATATTGTGAACAGCTGGGGCCCAAGTACTGATACCTGCGGTACCCCCACTAGTCACAGCCTGCCAACGCGGGAATGACTCATTTATCCCTACTCTCTACTTTCTGCCTGTTAACCAATCCTTAATCCATGCCGGTATATTACCTCCTATCCCATGTGCTTTAATTTTGCTAACCAATTTCGTGTGGGCAACTTCATCAAAAGCCTTCTGAAAATCCAAGTATACCACATCCACTGACTCCCCTTTATCAATTCTGTGAGAAACATCCTCAAAAAACTCCAACAGGTTCATCAAACATGATTTCCCATTCATAAATCCATGTTGACTATGCCCAATCAGATCATTATTATCCTAAGTGGAATCGTAAGTGGGGTTTCCTGCCCTATGGCTTAATACTACACTGGGTGGCACATCTATACACTAGGAAAGCCTGGGACCTGTGATATAATTATTCAATGTAATAAGCCAGCAGGTGGCAGGGGCACAGAACAGATCCCTTACCTTTATCTTTAGCCTTGATTTTCAGGACAGTGATTGGTCCAATCTCAATGTAGTTTTCCTGGAAAGAGGGTGAATTTGCCATATAGATTTTTCCCAGCAGCTAGAATAAAAGAATATATTGATCTGCACAAGATAAAACAAGAAGCTTCCATTTTACATTGTTAACTTATTATTTTGTGAATTGCTTGCCAAAATATTAACATTTGAACAGAATATGCTGGAAATACTCAGCAAGTCAGGCAGCATCTGAGGCGAGAGCAACAGTTAATGTTTCAGGTCAATGACCTTTCATCAGTTCTGACGAAGGGTCATCAACCTGAAAGATTAGCCAGAATTTAACGCCCTAGACCCTCCTCCCCAGGAGCGGGCTATGAGGCAGGGGTGCGTAAAATCGAGTGAGGTGGGGCAGGAGGTGCCATGCCTATGTCCTACCCACCCCACTGTTACTTTACCAGCAGTGGAGGAATTAGCAAATGGCCCACCCGCCCCCAGCTAATTGAGGCCTTTAAGTGGCCAATTAGTTGCCACTTAAGGGCCTCTTCCCACCATCGCTGGTATTTTACCAGCAGCGGACGGGCATATCAGCCCTGAGAAGGTTGCCTGGTAATCCTGAGATCCTGAGGGGTTTTGACAGGGTGGATGTGGAAAGGATGTTTCCCCTTGTGGGAGAACCTAGAACGGGGGTCACTGTTTAAAAATAAGGGGTCTCCCATTTAAGACAGAGATGAGGAGAATTTTTTTCTCTCAGAGGGTCGCGAGTCTTTGGAATTCTCTTCCTCAAATGGCGGTGGAAGCAGAGTCTTTGAATATTTTTAAGGCAGAGGTAGAACTTATTGAACTTATTGAATGGCGGAGCAGGCTTGAGGGGCTGAGTGGCCTATTCCTGCTCCTAATTCGTATGTAATACAAGGCAGCCTCCTTGCGAGCTGGTCAGGAAGGGCAGACCTCCTGATCAGGTGCCCTGTGCCCCATGGAGAGCCCCCCCCCAGCTGCATGGGCTGCCCCTGCTATAACTACCCCCTCGTCCTGCTCTCCGACTCCCAACCCCTCGTCGGGGTCCAGCTGATTGTCTCCAGCAGGTCCAAACCCCATTTACCTTCCTGAAGGCCGGCGTCCATCATCCTCTTCCTGCTGGGTGCAGTCCTAGCATTGGCCACCACTCCTGCTGGGACTGAGCAGCTGCTGGCCCTCTGACTGGCTGGCAACTCTTGGAGGTGGGGCTTTCTGCTTCGGCGGGGTGGGGGGGTGGTCGGAAGTCCCGACCGAGCCCAATTAAGGGCCTGGGCCACACAAAATAGCAGCGTGGCTTCCAAACCCAGTGGAAGTGGGCTTGAGCCATTGCCTCAACATTAAATTCCAGCCATTAATTCTGTTCCTCTCTCTCTAAAGGTACTGTCAGACCTGCTGAGTATTTCGTAGAGTCATTTACGGCACAAGAGGAGGCCATTCGGCCCATCAAGTCAATGCCAGCTCTTCATGGAGCTATACAGTCAGTCTCACTCTCCCGCTCCATCCTCGTAGCCCTGCAAGTCTATTTCTCTCAGTCGGCCATCCAACTTCCTCTTGTGGGCAGCAGGTTCCAGGTCATTTCAAGCATTTTCGGTTTTTATTTCAGATTGCTAGCATCCACAGTATTTTGCTTTTGTATGAATATTTGAAGCTTTCTTTTAAGATAAAATCTCCCTCTGTTATTCAATCCACTCTCTGCTGTACCTGCTCCATGCAACCCAGTAGAGGAGAAGTGGACCTGTTCATGTATACTGGTTGTCTTTTGCTTTTTGTTCCTGTATGTGTCAGTTAGAAACATCAACTAAGGGACACAAATGCAATCCCAAGCCTTTGAGTTCCTTTTGTTATGCTAAAATGGGAAGTATGTTCCTCCTGAATGTAATGGCAGGTGTGCAAATTAAACGACTTAACAACACACAGCACATGATTTTTGCCTCCCTTCCACTCCATTTAGCGGGCCACTGGAGGAGAATAAATCAAAGGAATAAACAGTCATGTCCAACAATTTTCCATTTACAAATCCAGTCAAAGTGACACTCAAGGTGGAATGATGATTCCTCTTTCAACAAACAAACACCTGAGCAAGTAAATAGACACTTGGTGTGGTGCTGAACCCTACAGAACAAGCAAGTCCAAGCTTAATCTTGGCGTTGAGTTAATATCAGCAGGGCAGTGGGGAGCGTAATACAATTTGCCTCAGCATCTCAACACTAGGAAGTGAAGAAAAACTAAATCAACCAAGGATCTTGTGAGCACTGGATGAGGAAAATATCAAGATTAATTGCGATGCTCCCATTGTCAAATAGACTCATTTGGGTAGATCTTGACCTTGTGCAATAATGTAGAATGGATGGTAATGACGTGACAGCTCATTTTACCTCCCAATTTTCATCTCTTTTGAAGTCAATAAGTCCAAATCTAGTCCATTTGCAGGGTGACACAGTGCTATTTGGGTGAGGAAGCTGACTAAAGCCATGGAAACAGGCCTGAGGACTGGTCACTGTCATTTGGACAAGAGGAGAAAGGCAGAATAGGAATAAGAAGATAGAAAGTTGAATAGATTTTGATGACTGGACATAAATTAATTTTCATCTGGAATGAAACAGAGTACAAGCTAATCTGCTGTACGTGGAGACATTATAAATAACTTTGACTTTTTTTCTAGTTAGAGGTTCTAACAACGGCTTAATCTGTGAACCTCTTTAGAGTTTTTCCAGAAATACTGTGCAAAATCACAGAATCATACAGCACACAAGGAGGCCATTTGGCCCATCGTGACTATCATGGAATCATCACAAACACGTACACGATATCACTGCATAGAAACTCGAGCAAAGCTCCCCTCGCTCACTATTGATAAATCATGTGCATTTCACTCACATCTCTGGTGCAGGTGCATTTGTTTTCAGCACAAATTTGCAATTCACATTTCATGAACGTGGAGTTCTTTACAGCAGATGCCTTGACAGACAGCAACACCAACGAGGAATTTCCATTGTGAAAAATAGAGACTCCGTTTGATTTCAGACACCTAGTGGCAAGAAATAAGACAGACTGATTACCTACTGGATTGAAACATTAAGCATCCTTCACCTTATAACATTTTATCCCTTCCTTTCCTGAAGGACCTGACACTCACTAGGGTCCAATGGGCACTGGGAACCATGATTCTTCCTCTGTGCCCCCAGACAGCATCACAATCAAGCCTAGTTGTATTCTTCAAAGGTGCCAGCCTTGGTTCAGTTGTTGGACTGTTGCATCTGAGTCAGAAGGTCAAGGGTTCAAGCCCCTTTCAGAGACCTAAACTTATAACTCAGGCTGATGCTTCAGTGCAGTACTACAGAAGTGCTACACTGTTAGACGTAACGTCTTTCAGATGATCCCTTAACCTGCATCATTAAATCAGATTACATCAGCAAATAAAAACAAATTATCCTGTCATTATCCCATTCTAATAAAAGATCACTGACCTGAAACATTAACTCTGTTTCTCTCTCCATTCATGCTGCCTAACCTGCTGAATATTTCCAGCATTTTCCTTTGCACTGATTGACTGCTGTGTTTTCCCCTCGTTAGAGCAGTAACTACATTTCAAATTGTACTCAATTGGCAATAAAGTGCTTTGGGATGTCTTGAGGTGATTGAAGAAGCTCTTTTTATGCAAAAGAAAGTCCTTTCATTGTTTACCCAATATATAAACAGTACTGGAACCATTTTTGCACAATAGAAATGCTATTTAAATTCAAGTTGCTGTTAACCTACACTAATAGCGTTGGTCTTTCAACTAGGCACCTCAATAATAAAAAGCAAAATTGGGTGACATACCAGAGGGCTGTAGCCATACTTGGAATTGTATCCCAAGAGGAATGGACAAATGAAATGGGTGGGCTGAGCAGGGGATGTGGGGAGGGCAAGTGAAAGGAATTAATATAGCCGTCTATAAATTGCACTGCGGCAACTCGCCGGGGTTCCTTCAACAGCACCTTCCAAACCCTTGACCTCTACCAGCTGGCAAGACAAGGGCAGCAGATGCATGGGAACACCACTACCTGCAAATTTCCCTCCAAATTACACACCATCCTGACTTGGAACTATATCGCCATTCCTTCATTGGTAAAAATCCTGGAACTCCCTTCCTAACAGCACTGTGGGTGCACCTACCCCAGATGGACTGCAGTGGTTCAAGAAGGCAGCTCACCACCACCTTCTCATGGGTAATTAGGGATTGGCGATAGCCAGCGACAAACACATCCCAAGAACAAATAAAAAAAATCAGAATGTGCATTCATTATGATTCTTAGTAATCCTTAGTTAAGATAAAGACCATGTGTAAGAACAGTAAAGTTGTTTTCCATGAGTTATTTACTCTTTAGCTCGAACCGCTTTCCTTACCCGTCTTCTATGAGTTGGTCCCCTTCAGATTCTTGTGATGATGGCACTGCACGGCAGTTCTTTATGAAGAGTTTAGGGTTTTTGGTGAGCCCTGTCTGGATGCTTACAGTCACATTCAGACTTTCATTTTCGTGAAAAGCAAAGGATTGCTCATTACTCAAACATGCATAGTCAACCAAGAAGGATCCTTTGATTCCAGCTGTGCTGTGAATTATTTTGTACCTGCAAGATGTTAAGTATATACCAATGTGTGTACCACATATAAACAACTGAACTCATCAAATAAAGCAGCAACATGCATGGATCTGTCACTAATTTGTCCTGCTAATATGACAACAGCAATGTGCATTAATATTGCGCCAGTAATGCAGTAAAATGCCTCAAGACGCTTTACAGCAATGTCATCAAACAAAGTTTGACAATGAACCATTTAAGGAGATATTAGGACAGATAATCAGAAGTTAGGTCTAAGAGGTTTTAAGGAACGTCGAAAAGGAAGAGTGAGAAGTAGAGAAGGAGAGGGGTTTAGGGAGGGAATTCCAGAGCTTAGCACCTTAGGATATTGAAGGCATGGCTACCAAAAGTGGAGTGATTAAAATCCAGATTGCGCAATAATCCAGAATTGGAGGAGTGCAGAGATCTTGGAGGGTTGTAGAGCTGGATAAAATTACTGAGATAGGGAGGGACGAAGCCATGGAGAGATTTGACAACAAGGATGAGAATTTTAAAATGGAGGCGTTGCTGGTCTGGGAGCCCAGCAACGTTGCTGTGTCAGCACAGAGATGATGAAGAACGGGACTGTTTAGAATGAGATGTAGATCTCCTATGAAGTTGCGCTCAGGAAGTTGGAGGATGGGCTGTTTGATAATGACCGGAGCACTATACCAATGTAGCACACTGTGTATTATTCTGCTGCTAATGTACAGTTATGTTTAAAGAGCCTGTCCTTCTAAGGCCACGAGGTTTCCTCGCTGTAATCATTCTGGAATCAATTACAAGTCAATTTCTATTGGTGTGAGACAAATTGTACATGGTTTGATGCTGGTAAATTTACAGCTCCAGCTTAGTTTGTAAACTTTCCTCAGAAATAGCAATTGACCAAAAATTCCCCTTGAAAGGTAATGTTGGCCTTTTAACTTTTTATATTTTGAAGTACGACCTTTAAAGAGTGCCGGATACTTTCAAAAGTTTATTATCTATGTGCAGATCTCCCATAATGTTGCTCACATTAAGTCGTAGAATATACTTCTTTGTAAAAATTAGACCATTATAGCATGTACCACAAAATTTATTATTTAGCTGGATCTATGTATAATTGGTATGTCCCTTTAAGGCCACAAGGTTGAATTGTTGTAAATAGGAATCTGCTGAGGTTAAACCCTCTTTGGCATGATCTTCGGATTAAAGAGTATTTTTTGTTGCTGGGATCGATTCACTGTAAATTGACAGACGCGTGTAAATCCCCAACACTTCCCACGGTCAGAAGAAACTAACAAGAAACAACTTGCATTTTTCTCCTTTTGTATATTCTTCTTATATGTACGACAGAGTAATTCTCCTGTGAAAATCAAAAAAACTCTAACAGGTAGATGAGTATTTTATTTATACAGTGAGTTACGATGTGGAATACGCTGCCTGAAAGGGTGGTAGAAGCAGATTCAATAGTAACCTTCAAAAGGGAATTGGATAAATAATTGAAAATGAAAAAAAAACTTGCAGGACTATGCGGAAAGAGCAGGGGAGTGGGATAGTTCTTTCATACAGCCGGCACAGGTACGATGGGCCGAATGGTCTGCATCATTCTATGACTCCAAGCGTAAATTATCTGATAAAAAGATGGATAGATGTTGATGGCCTGTGGAATTGCTCAGAGTAAGGCAGTAGGTGGGCTACTTTAAAGATAGGAGTGTTAAATGAGGTTATCGGGGCTATTTATTAAAGACAAGTACTGGGAATGGAGCAGAAGATTGGAGCAGTTTATTCAATGAAGGGCAATAGTGGGACTGACGTACGAGGAGAGATTGAGTCGGTTAGGATTATATTCACTGGAGTTCAGAAGAGTGAGGGGGGGGGGATCTCATAGAAACCTATAAAGTTCTAACAGGACTTGACAGGATAGATGCAGGAAGGATGTTCCCAATGGTGGGGAAGTCCAGAACCAGGGGTCATAGTCTAAGGATATGGGGTAAACCATTCAGGACTGAGATGAGGAGCAATTTCTTTACCCAGAGAGTGGTGAACCTGTGAAATTCGCTACCATAGAAAGCAGTTGAGGCCAAAACATTGTATGTTTTCAAGAAGGAGTTAGATATAGCTCTTGGGCTTAAAGGGATCAAAGGGTATGGGGCGAAAGCGGGAACAGGCTACTGAGTTGGATGATCAGCCATGATCATAATGAATGGTGGAGCAGGCTCGAAGGGCTGAATGGCCTACTCCTGCTCTTATTTTCTATGTTTCTATGAATGTGCTGCATTTATATATTTTAAATTTGATTGTGTTGGCTATTAATTTTTGAATTTAAAGATTGGGCAAATTTGTAAATCAAAGCAGCTTTTAGCTATTATTTATTTTAATATCTGTGTCATTTATTTCTAAAACGAGAACAGGGAGATTTGAATTAATTAGCATATAAAGACTATGGGAATTCACTTATCAAATACTAGCTCAGGAATGGTATTTGTGTCGCGATGAAAAATTTATTGCAAGATCGGGCCATTTAATTTATGATGAGGAATAGAGTTCAGTTATTCGTTCAATTAAAGTTCAGGGGCCTTATTTGTGCCAACAGTTGGAATTAATTTAAAATATTTATTTATTAAAAGAATAGAATTTTAAATGAGTGGAGGAGGTAAAAAATGCAATGCTGCTACGGGGACTACATATATTTGTTTCTGACAGTTTGAGCATTTATTTATTTATAATGCTAAGTTTTGTTTTAAAAGGTTTTAATTTTAAAGTACTTTGGTCAAGTAAAAAATGCAGATTTACTGCAAGACCTCCACAGTTGATGCTCTCCAACTGGTCAACATAAGCAGCCTGGATAAATCCCCCCAAACAACCTAGTAAGTGATGAGGAACTCTCCATATAGACGATGATGAGTGCACATTTTCCGCCCCTTCTCCAATTAACCCCAGGTTACTTATTTTTGCTTTTCATGTTGCTTCAGAGACTGCACTTACATCATTGGATGTTGGGGAGAAATTGAAAATTGACAGACCGTGATGTTGGGTCCCTCCAAATACAGGTGTAAACCTTCTTCGTTTTTCCTTTCTAGCCACAGATCCGTGATGACATCTGTGATGTTCTGTAACATAGCAAAAAAAGTGACTTTTTTATTATCCCTGCTAACCAATAAATGTATCCTGTCAGCAGAAGGTTCCTGTGGTTGCTTCAGACTCGAGTGTATTTGTGATTCATTGACAATTAGAGGAAGAAGAAAGTTTAGTGGGAGCACTGCATAGAAAGAACTTGCATCTTTATAGCGCCTTCCATGATCTCAGGAAGTCCCAAAGCATTTAATAGCCAATTAAGTATTTTGAAATGTAGTCACTGTTGTAATGTAGGAAACACAATAACCAATTTGTGAACAGCAAGCTCCCACAAAATGCTACGTGATAATGACCAGATTATTTGTATTTTTAGCGCTGATTGAGGATGACTATTTGTCAGAACAAGAGTGATAAGTCTCTTGCTCTTCTTCAAAATAGTGCTATGGAATCTTTTACATCCACCTTAGAGGGAAAATGGAGTCTCGGTTTAATGTCTCATGCAATAGATGGCACCTCTGACAGTACACCACTCCGTCAGTACTGCACTGGAAGTGTTAGGCTAGATTAGTACAAAGTCTTTGGAGAGAAACTTGAACCAACAAGCTTCTGACTCAGAGGCGAGAGTGCTACCACTGACCCACCCTAACACCATATAACTAAGGCAGAAATAATTTTTGAAAATTCTGGTGGACAGCCGAACCGCTATGGAGCTCAAGTTGGAGAATCAGGCTTGTGATATATGGCTCTATCTGACTGGTACTGTATGCCACCACACCTTCACTGCTGAGTTCAGGGTAATGGAATTACCCTTTGTATATAAAGTACCCTCCGGTTTTCAATCCAAGATAGAGAAAGTACATCCCCATGTATACTCCCTGACACATTCCTTCCCATTGAACATATCTCCCTTGAAATAGTAAATAGCAAAAGGCAGGTGAAGGATGGTCATTTGGGTGATGTGTTGAAGGGATGCCCATATCTGCAGAACTATAAGCAGATCCTCAGGAAAGGATCAGAGAAAATTAGAATGGAAAAATTCTCCTCAAGAGAATAAACCAAGAGCTTTATTTATTCCACCCAAGGCCTTCAAACACATTCCTGTAACTGTTTATCATTATGATCAAAATATAAGAATAGATCATTTAACAGTGTCATGGTCCTGTAGGTTTTTTTTTCCGGGAATATGTGGTTTGCCTTTAAGACTTGCAAAGGATCAGTATTGCTTTAAGAAACAGCAAGCCTCGGGAGTTATAGGAAGATGCATTTTTGTTGCCTTAGAAACAGCCATTTGGAGACTGCAATTCAAAAGGTACATTCTCATTACCATGGATATAGCCACTGGGAGTGAATATTAAGAGATACATTTGTTACAATTCAATTTTGAACTGACTTTTTAGTTGAAGACAGTTTGTTCTAACAGAACACAGACACAGAGGACACACAGACAGACAGCTGTGGTGTTGAGCGCCTGAAAAAAGAGCTCTCAACCATTTAAACTGAAGGAATAGGATTTTTTGTCTGTTAATTATTATCTCTCAAAATTCTAAAAAAAAGTCAAACCAAAACAGAGATCTCTGGCAATATAAACTGAAGGAAGGGAAGTTAGACTGTGACAATCTTTTATCTGTCAAAAACTTTAAAGTCAGATTGATTCTATTGAAAGTGTTGGCAAGTCATTAATTATTGAAATTCGGTGGAGAAGGAAAGCATCACCTACTGCTGGAGTTAGACCACGCACTGCTCTACTCTGGAAGAACCTTTTTCTCACATCAGACGGCTGTGAGGACTTCAAGCTACATTCTGTGAGGACTTCAAGTAACATTGGACTAAATTTGCAAGGACTCTAATTTTTTCTATTTTAAATGTTGTTTATATCTTCATGGTGTTTAAGAATTTAGTTTTTCTGATTAAACAGTTAATTTGTTGATTTAAAGACACCTAGTTTGGTTAGCCTCATTCGGGGGTTAATAGATGGTACAATTTGGCTGGGTCTTTCTTTAATTTGGAAAGTTTTAAATGATATGTTAGGTGATCTGTGGAGCTACGGAATTGAATTAACAGTGCGGTTCCCCCACCACAATCAGAATCGTATATTTTGATTGGGGGCTTTGACTGGAGCGGTCGGTCATAACATATTTATTGGGGGCTCATCCGCGATTTGAATAACATATTAATTGGGGGGCTCGCTCAAGATTTGAATCACATATTAATTGGGTTTCTGGATTTGAATCATATCTTAATGGGGGAGCTCGCTCGCAGTTGAATCATAGTTAATTTGGTGGCTCGCATCTGGAATCAGAATCAGACTAATCTGGAGAGTTTGCATTTGGAATCATAGTAATTACTCATCTCTGAGATAACATATTTAAATTGGGGTCTTGCGTTTGCCATCAGATTAATTGCTCTCGAGTCTGGGATCTTATCAATTGGAAACTTGATTGTTGAGATCTAAAACTGACACCAATTACAAAGAAAGTAAAGAAAGGGGCGGCACAGTGGCGCAGTGGTTAGCACCGCAGCCTCACAGCTCCAGCAACCCGGGTTCAATTCTGGGTACTGCCTGTGTGGAGTTTGTAAGTTCTCCCTGTGTCTGCGTGGGTTTCCTCCGGGTGCTCCGGTTTCCTCCCACATGCCAAAGACTTGCAGGTTGATAGGTAAATTGGCCATTGTAAATTGCCCCTAGTATAGGTAGGGAAATATAGGGACAGGTGGGGATGTGGTAGGAATATGGGATTAGTGTAGGATTAGTATAAATAGGTGGTTGATGGTCGGCACAGACTCGGTGGGCCGAAGGGCCTGTTTCAGTGCTGTATCTCTAAACTAAACTAAACTAAATCAGGTCTCTTGTATAATAAGGTACAGTCTATTAGTGGTTGTAGCAGAGTTTTTGGGAAAGCAGAATGTTTCCCTGAGTGACTTTATAACTTTAACTAAGAACAAATTAAAAGAATTGGCAGCGAAATTGGGGTTGGAATAGAAATTAGGTGCCAAATAAGCAGAGATAATTGACATAATAGCCGAACATCTGGAATTGGTAGTAGAAGATGATGATGATAATACAGATGAAGGGCAATACGAGGAACAAGAAAGAAATAGGTCCGAGAGTGATGCAGTGGTATTGGCTAGGTTTCAATTAAAAACAAAAAAACTTAAGACAGAAAAAGAATTAAGAAAACTTGAACTGGAAAAAGAGGAAAAGGAAAGGGAAATAGAAAAAGCAATAGCAATAAGGAAACTTGAATTGGAAGAAAGGGAGCAAGAGAGAGCATTTCAGAGAGAAAGTGAAAGAGAAGAGAGGGAATTTAACTTAAAAGAGATGAAACTAAGACAAAGGGGTAGTCTTAAATCCAGGGAAAATTCAGTTCAAGAAGAATCTGAATTTCAATCAGGACCTAACATGAAGTTATTTAAATTTATACAGCCTCTTCCTAAGTTTGAGGAAAGGGATGTAGAGGCATTTTTCATATCTTTTGAAAAAAATAGCCAAACAGATGAAATGGCCGAAAGAAAACTGGACATTGCTCATGCAGGGCAGGCTGGTAGGCAGAGCTCATGAAGCTTATGCCATACTTTCTGAAGAGACTTCTGCAGATTATGAGATGGCACAAAAAGCTATTCTCTCTGCCTATGAGTTAGTCCCTGAAGCTTACCGTCAGAAGTTTAGGAACTTACAGAGATTAACTGGGCAGACAAATTCAGAATTTGAGAGGGTGAAACAAATTAATTTTGACAGTTGGATACGAGCATTAAAGATAGAAACCCTATATGAGAACCTTCGAGAATTGATTTTCTTAGCAGAGTTTAAAAACTCCATTCCTTCAGTAGTGAGAACGCATATAGATAACCTGAAAGTTTTGAAAGCTAGGCAAGCAGCAGAGATTGCTGATGATTTTGAGCTTGTGAATAAGCCAACCTATTTTGTCCTTCACCCACATAAACCTGAGAAGGATAGAAAGTGGCCGAGTAAAAGGAAGGCAAGTAGCCGGGGACAAGAAGGAACAGCTGGGAATGCCCCAGGATCACTTCCTCAGGTCAGAAAGGAAGGTGCTGGGGGTAGAAGTGAGGTTCGCAAGCCAAAGTATTATCATTGCAACAAAACGGGTCATCTTCGTTCAGAGTGCTGGAAATTGCAAGGTAAACCCATAGGACTTGTTGGGGTACGCAAAGTTAGTGCAGAGGAAAAGACTCTGACTGAGAGTATAGAAGACCAGGCTATAGCTTTAACGACAGCGGTGAATGTGAAACCAGATACTAAAGCTAAGAGGAGTGTAGAGGTTTAGAATAAAATACCTGAGAGTTATAATGATTTTTTTGTCAAAGGGGAGCGTAACTCCGTATCCTGTAAGTGAGGCAAGAAAACCTATCATTATACTCAGGGATACAGGAGTGACCCAAACACTCTTGCTGCGGAACGATATCAGGTTTCCACCAGGATGCACCTTGAATACTGGAAAGGTTTGGTAAATGGAATTGGCGGGGTGTGTATACCTATACCTTTGTATAAAGTATGCCTAGAGAGTGACTTCATGTCTGGGATTGTAACTGTAGGTGTTGTCCACAGTTTACCAGTAAAGGGAATTGAGCAACTCCTAGGAAATGATTTGGCATGATCAAAAATATCAGTTTCTCCTATGGGTACAGAGGAACCATGTGAAATTAGGGAAACGGAGCAATTACAGGAACAAGTTCCAGGAATATTTCCTGCATGTGTAGTTACCTGAGTAATGGCTAAACAGGATCAATTGTCAAAGGAAAAAGGGGCACCACAAATAGATAGTCAAGTATCTGAAACCTTATTTGGGGATTTAGATAATTCAAATGAGATGTTTAACAGATCGTCTATCATTGCAGCACAGCAAGCTGATCCAGAGATCTACCAAATAGCACAGACGGCTCTGTCAGAAGCTGAGGTGAAAGGTGTTCTGGAAGGCTATTATATGGCAAACGGGGTTTTGAGGAGGAAATGGAGACTGCCCCATAGACCTGCCGACAAAGACTGGACAGTTGTTGAACAGATAGTGGTACCACCTAAATATCGCTAAGAATTATTAAGGTTAGCACACGACATTCCCTTTTCAGGACATAGGGGAATTTGGAAGACCAAATCACACATAAGCAAACATTATTACTGGCCAGGTCTTACAAAGGATGTGAGACAATTTTGTAGGGCATGCCACACCTGTCAAACGGTGGCAAAACCACAACCTACCACAAAACCAGGGGATGAGGCATTAGTGTTGTTACCGTCACAGGGAGAACCAGTGAAATTACGGTTCAGTGGCCCATATAGAGTGATGAAAAGAGTGGGTAAGGTAGATTACTTGATTGACACCCCTGATCGCCGGATGAAGAACCGATTGTGTCACATTAATTTGCTCAAACCATATTACTGCAGGGAGGAGGATAAGCCAGTACAGGTATGTCAGGTAATTGGGACTGTGGAGAAGGATTGAACCTCCAACTATCCCATTAGCAAATGCAGAATGGCTAGGAAAATTAAACAATAGGCTTTTATACTTAGAGGCAAAACAGCATGAAGTCCTAACCAGGGTTTTCACAACGTTTCAAAAGGTTTGTAAGGATAAGCCAGAATGTACAACTTTAGCCACACATGATGTGGGTATAGGGGGAGCCATTCCTTTAAACCGACATCCTTGTTGCTTAGGTCCAGACAGACAGGCCCAAGTGGAAGCAGAGGTACAATGCATGCTGAAGGGCAGCTTAGATGAACCTAGTCAGGACAGCTGGAAATCGCAGGTGATCTTGATGACTAAACCTGGTGGAATGGCTCAAACTTGCATCGACTCTAGAAAAGTCACTGTGGTAAAGAAGGCAGGCTCCTACCCAAATACTCATTTAAAGGACTGTATGGACAGTGAGTCTTAAAGAGACAGATGTGTTGGAAGAATACTGTCAAATTCCTTTGACACCCCAGGTAAGAAAAAATCAGCATCTGTTACACCGGACAGGTTTTTCCAGTGTCACGTGATGCCACATAGGTTAAGGGGTACTCGAGAAACTTCTCAGAGAACAGTGAAACCCAATAGTTGTCAGTGCTCCTAGCTCTGCAGCTCACCTGGCTGAGGTGATGGACAATCGGGACACTTGGAAGGAAAACACGAAACAATTGGAAGACCATGCTTGTAAATTTAAAATGGGTTAATTGGAACAACCTTTTGAAGATTTAAAGCCGAAATGTTCTGGTGGAACTTGTTGCTGTAGTCTAAATTTTTTTTTAGAAATGTGTATATTTGTAAATGCGTAAAAAAAGTTAGCATTTTCAATTTGTATTTTTTTTACTCATTGTAATGAAACGCATTTCAGGAATGGCGTTTCATTCCGCTAGGGGCAGAGGTGTCATGGTCCTGTAGTTTTTTTTTTCCGGGAATATGCGGTTTGCCTTTAAGGCTTGCAAAGGATCAGTATTGCTTTAAGAACCAGCAAGCCTCAGGAGTTATAGGGAGATGCATTTCGTTGCCTTAGAAACAGCCATTTGGAGACTGCGACTCAAAGGGTGCATTCTCATTACCATAGATACAGCCCCTGGGAGTGAGTATTAAGCAATATATTTGTTACAATTCAATTTTGAACTGGCTTTTTAGTTGAAGACAGTTTGTTCTAACAGAACACAGACACAGTGGACACACAGACAGACAGCTATGGTGTTTAGCACCTGATAAAAAGAGCTCTCAACCATTTAAACTGAAGGAATAGGATTTTTTGTCTGTTAATTATTATCTCTCAAAATTCTAAAAAAAAGGCAAGCCAAAACAGAGATCTCTGGTAATTTAAACGGAAGGAAGGGAAGTTAGACTGTGACAATCTTTTATCCATCAAAAACTCTAAAGTCAAATTGATTCTATTGAAAGTGTTTGCAAGTCGTTAATTGTCTAGGGTGGATTATCCTGTTGACTGGTATAAAGATAGTTATGGTCGCAGCTTACCAGTCTGTTAATCAGCCTGCAAATCCTTCCACTACATTGTACCATTCTCTGAAGTGTGAAGATTTGATAAAAACAGCCCAGTTGTTTAGCGTGTGCATGCCTTTTCTTTCACTCACCAGACACAAATCGTTCACGTGCAGAATTCCAAAAGCGTCAGACATGTTTCGGCTGAAAGAACATCCTGTGTCATTTGCAAAGTCTAGAATTTGAGCCATTTTTTCAAGTTCCCACACAAGGGGGTTTGGTATCACAGCTTGGGCTCCACCACAGGAGGCTGTATCACTGTATGAGCATGCAAACCTGCTGCCATTCAGCCCAGTCAAACATGTACACCAGTACATCCCACTGATGGCTTTGCAGTTGTAGACACATGTGTTGTTCGCACACTGACCAAAATCTGTAATGGAAAAAAAAGATGATAAATTATGCAGGTTGGAATTGATGAATTATGCAGATGGAATGCGAATAACCGCTCTGCTGCAGGATGGGTATTATTGCGTGTTAACTAAAATGAAAGCCATCTGCTGATTGGGCCCAACGTTGCCCTATTTCTGCATGCTGGGCAAATTTGATCGGCCAAAGTTATATCCAGTTGTGGATATTTGATTCGTGTAAATAAAAAAAAGATTAAACAGGGCACAAAAATTACATATCTGCTTTGGCTAATGCCTGGCCCCATCCTTCTCTGTTAAAACACATTAGATTCCTAGTAATTGGTATGGCTCAGAAGAAACTCCCCAAGGGCCAAGTAGGTAAACGAGTGCTGAAACATACAGAACTGAAAATCTCAAACGTGACAGCCACAGTGGTATTATAATTGACCTCAGCATCGAAAGGGATTAGGAATGGGAAGGTTAGTCAGGATTACTGTTGAGTGTGCACGAATGTATGTTTTATCGAGTAATTTGAGGCTGGTTCTAGATAAATGAGCGTGAAAGCTAGCAGATTTAAAGGCCCAAATAGTTCACTACTTTAGTGAAGGATCTAACACCTCTACCCAAGTTGACTCCAGTCCCACACTTAAGGGCCAGTTTTAACTCCCAATGATTGTTATGCGGTTGGGGCCCCAGGCAGATTGTAAAACGCCCAGCCCTCTGCACAGTGAGGCCCGGGAGACTTTATTTATTTATTTAGAGATACAGCACTGAAACAGGCCCTTTGGCCCACCGAGTCTGTGCCAACCAACAACCACCCATTTATACTAACCCTACAGTAATTCCATATTCCCTACCACCTACCTACCTACACTAGGGGCAATTTACAATGGCCAATTTACCTATCACCTGCAAATCTTTGGTTGTGGGAAGAAACCGGAGCACCCGGCGAAAACCCACGCGGTCACAGGGAGAACTTGCAAACTCCACACAGGCAGTACCCAGAATCAAACCAGGTCCCTGGAGCTGTGAGGCTGCAGTGCTAACCACTGCACCACTGTACCACCCCACTCCATCAGTCTCTTACCTGAACAAGTGAGAAGCGCTGGCTGAGGAGCAGTAGCAGAGTTTGGGGCTACAGAGTTCAACAGTTTCCTTGTGGAGCCGAGAGGAGCACTCCTGTTCCTTCTGGCCCCATAAAGAAACAATTGGAAAAAAGCAAAATTAAGAACCCAACCCCTCAGGACCCCTCCTGCCCTGACCTACCTGGGTTCAGCGCTGCTCTTAGGCCTTGGGTGGATGCTCCACGAGCAGCAACCACTGCCTCTATGGTTGTGCTGCTCAGTTAAAGAGCTGCCGGCTTCTGATTGGACAGGCCCGGTGGAAGGCCCGCTGCTGTCCAGTTAAGTGCCTCATTCACCCTTGATTCAGCAGGCCTCCCACAGAAGGGGTGATGTGGGGTGCTTGGCGGCGCTTTTGCCTGAGGTCGAGACCCCGTCGCCCAGATAAAATCTCGGCCACAGAGTGGCACCCAACTTATCATTTGGACATTGTAGGTCCTGTTAACTGCCTCTCTTAACTATGCACAGCTGAACATGCATTCAGCATGGAACTTTCAGGTGAGGTATTTTTGACTTTCTTTTGCTGCTGTCGCACAGTCTTCTTGGAGGAGTACTGAAAAGTTGTTGAAGTTAGAAGACAGCGGTGCTGGACATTTCCAAGGATTTCCGTGGATGTTGAAGGCCTCTGAGTGGAAAGCCTGCTGTCACTAATGGGGGCTATGGTTGCAGGTCCTCTTGGGCTCCAACACAACAGGGAGATGGAGTACAGGCAGCAGAGAGGAGAAGCTGTGTACAGAGGGTGGCAGAGGCGGGCTCTCAATAGAAGGCCGTATGCCAAGAGCAGTGTCTGAGGTGGCTACAATTCACCAAGGAGGTGGTCACTGAACTGTGCCACCTTCCGTAATCAGACCTGTAACTGCAGCGCACAGCGAGGGCATCATAGCGATGTTGCCAACATCTCACAGTTCGCCATGCATAACTGCATCAGGGAGATCACAGAGACCCTCTACACAAGAAAAGGGAACTTCATAGTCTTCTGTCTGAGCAGGAGGAACATGACCTTTGCCAGGGTAACGGGTAGCACATGGCTCTGCAGGTGCCGCATCTCCAAGGGAAGATATATCGGAACTGTAATACTGTAATTGTTGTGCAGCCATGCGCAGAGCAGCATGTTGGTGAATGCCAGCTATTTTGGCAGCAGTTCATCCTGCATCCTGCACCAGTTAGCTGTTCCTGCCATATTTGAGCCACCACAATGACTCAGAGGGTGGCTGCTTGTTGACAAGAGCTACCCTTTCTACATGTGCTCATGGCTCCCCTCCTTCACCTGACAGTATGCGGACCATGCTGTGACTAGGAATGTCGTGGAGGAAACAACTTGTGTTCTAAAACAACGGTTCCGCTGCCCGGACCACTTGGGTGAAGGGGAGTCCTACAATACTCGCCGGAGCCTATCTCCAAATTTGTGGCCTCTTTCTAAATAACCTGACTCTCACGAGGTTGCAACTCTTGCGACCAGGCCTTCAGCGAGACTCTCAGGAGGAGGAAGGGAGGAGGCTTCTGGGACATCATCACTGTCCCTGAGTAGTTCATCAGACTTTGGCTTCCCTAAAAACATCCCTGTATCACCTCTTCTCCATAATTCCCCACCTTTCCATCCCTCTGCTACAGACCATCACAGTGTACTCTTGGCCAAAATCCTGAAGTAAAAGACACCACAAGAAAAAGCAATCTGTAACAATTTTGTCCAACGCGTGATATCCAAGAAATGACTAAGGCACTGGATACTGCAAAGGCTATGGGCCCTGACAATATTCCAGCAATAGTACTGAAAACCTGTGCTCCTGAACTTGCCGCACCCCTAGCCAAGCTGTTCTGGTACAGCTATAACAAAGGCATCTACCCGGAAATGTGGAAAATTGCCCAGGTATGTCCTGTACACAAAAAGCAGGACAAGTCCAATCCGGCCAATTACCGCCCCATCAGACTACTCTCAATCATCAGTAAAGTGATGGAAGGTGTCATCGACAGTGCTATCAAGCGGCACTTGCTTAGCAATAACCCACTCACTGACGCTCAGTTTAGGTCCACCAGGGCCACTCAGCTCCTGACCTCATTACAACCTTGGTTCAAACATGGACAAAAGAGCTGAACTCAAGAGGTGAGGTGAGAGTGACTGTCCTTGACATCAAGGCACCATTTGACCGAGTATGGCATCAAGGAGCCCTAGCAAAACTGGAGTCAATGGGAATCAGGGGAAAACTCTCCTCTGGTTGGAGTTGTACCTAGCGCAAAGGAAGATGGTTGTGACTGTTGGAAGTCAATCATCTCAGCTCCAGGACATCACTACAGGAGTCCCTAAGAGTAGTGTCCTAGGCCCAAACATCTTCAGCTGCTTCATCAATGACCTTCCTTCAATCAATAGGTCAGAAGTGGGGATGTTCGCCGATGATTGCACAATGTTCAGCACTATTTGCGACTCCTCAGATACTGAAGCAGTCCGTGTAGAAATGCAACAAGACCTGGACAATATCCAGGCTTGGGTTGATAAGTGGCAAGTAATATTTGCGCCACACAAGTGCCAGGCAATGACCATCTCCAACAAGAGAGAATCTAACCATCTCCCCTTGACATTACCATTGCTGAATCCCCCACTATCAATATCCTGGGGGTTACCCATTGACCAGAAACTGAACCAGAGTAGCCATATAAATAGTGCCACAAGAGCAGGTCAGAGGCTAGAAATCCTGCAGTGAATAACTCACCTCCTGACTCCCCAAAGCCTGTCCACCATCTACAAGGCATAAGTCAGGAGTGTGATGGAATACTCTCCACTTGCCTGGATGGGTGCAGCTCCAACAACACTCAGGAAACCCGACACCATCCAGGACAAAGCAGCCACTTGATTGGCACCCCATCCACAAAAATCCACTCCCTTCACGACACAGTGGCAGCAGTGTGTAGAGTCATAGAGAGATACAGCACTGAAGCAGGCCCTTTGGCCCACTGAGTCTATGCCAACCATCAACCACCCATTTATACTAATCCTATATTAATCCCATTTTCCCCCTCACATCCCCACCTTACCTAGGAGCAATTTTTACAATGGCCAATTTATCTATCAACCTACAAGTCTTTGGCATGTGGGAGGAAACCAGAGCACCTGAAGGAAACCTATGCGGTCACAGGGAGAACTTGCAAACTCCACACAGGCAGTACCCAGAACCAAACCCAGGTCGCTGGAGCTGTGAGGCTGTGGTGCTAACCACTGCACCACTGTGCCACCCCACTATACTGTACCATCTACAAGATGCACTGCATCAACGTACCATGGCCTCTTAGACAGTACCTTCCAAACCCGCGACCTCTACCACCTAGAAGGACAAAGGCAGCAAATGCATGGGAACATCACCACCTGCAAGATCCCCTCCAAGCAACACACCATCCTGACTTGGAAATATATCATCGTTCCTTCGTTGTCACTGAGTCAAAATCCTGGAACTCCCTTCCCAACAGCACTGTAGGTGTACCTATTCCACATGGACTGCAGCGGTTCAAGTAGGCAGCTCACCACTACCTTCTCAAGGACAATTAGGGATGGGAAATAATTGCTGGACTCGCCAGCGATGTCCACATCCTAGGAACGAATAACGAAAAAAACTTCCAATAATATATATAAAACTGAACTGGTCCAACTTTTTCATTCCCTTAGTGCCTTTGCCTGGCCTGGAGTGTCTCTATAGTGGCTGCAGCACAGTACTGTCACTGTGGTAGTAATTTATCGTCATAGGCAAATACCCTGGAGATGTGAGTTAAAATCCCACAATGGCAGTTGATAGAGTTTCTAATTAATTAATAAAAACCTAGAGGTTGAAAGCTAGTAATAGTACCCTGCAATTGTCATAAAAACCTTTTTGGTTCACTAATGCACTTTAGAGAAGGAAATCTGCTATCTTTAACAGGTTAGATTTACAGCAATGTGGTTGACTCTTAACTGCTCTTGGAAGTGGCCTAGCAAGCCCTCAGTTGCCAAGGGCAATTAGGGATGGGCAACAATTGCTGGCAAGTGACAACCATATCCCATGGAAGAATGAAAAATAAAGGTAGGTAGAGGGCTGCTGTCTTTCAATGGGGGATACTGCAGGTGGCCTTGCAGGATGACCTTGAGCAGAGGCGGCCCAGCTTTGGACTGTGCTTGGGTTGTAGCAGTCTAGGCTAGCTCACTGAGAGGCATTGGTAGTAGTGGGAGCACAAATGCTGTCATCCTGAGAAGAGCAGGTTTGTGAACCCCAGTGCTACTGCCACTCCCTGGGGGTGTCACCTTAGTAATCTGCTGGAGAACAGGTTGCTGGACTGCTGTGAGAGTCTGCATGCCCCTGTGAGTTCTGGTATCTGCAACCATGATGGCAGCAATCTGAGCCTGCATAGCACCTCGACAAACTTTATGTGCTGCCTGCATCACCTTGATTGGGTGCAAAATAATCAGGCATCTCAATCCCTGAGTCTGAAAACTGGCCCTGTCCAATTTTTTTTAGCCCTTTATGTTTGTAACTATACCAATGAATTTTATTGGGAATTTGAAATCTAACCTGTGCAATTTTGGTTGTATTTTGAGCACAATTTCATTGTTCTTGGGATGGGAAAGACATTATCTATTGTCCTCCCTTGTTGCCTTGACAGCATTAAAAGCCAACCCAGCTCGCTTAATGGAAATAAGGCACCTGGGCAATTAAAATGGACAGTGTAATTTACCCACTCTTGCCACCTTGCAACCTTAATCTGCACTTTTGAGCAGATGAGAGGGAAACTTGCTGGAAGGCAATGGAGTCCTTTAAATACCCAGATGAGGCTCACAATGTCATTGGGGCCCGACTGCAATTGTAACCAGAGACCTGTGTGGGGAAACCATCATGACTTCTGAGTCAGGCTAACAGGAGCCCTGCTCAGACAAGGCCCTAAAAGGTAATTTAATTCTAATCCACTTTTCTAGGGATTTGGTGAGACCACACCTGGATTACTGTGTAGAGTTTTGCTCTCCTTGCCCAAAGAACTTGCCTGAGATGGGGTGCAACAAAGGTTCACTAGACCCATTCTTGGGGTGAGAGGGCTGTCCTATGTTGGGGAGGGGGTTGTGTAGGGGGTCAGCCGCAAGGGGTTCTCAGCGGGCCCCCCCGCCCAATGCCTGGTCCCTTGTTCAGGCACTGTGCCTTTTAACGAGTGACCCTCCCCCCCACCACCTCCCACCCCTACCTACCCTGGAGCCGGCAAGCAACGGTTTTTCTTGCTGTGCAAGCGGCAGGCCTGCCCGTCATTCGGCTAATTTGGGAGGCGAGATGAGGCTCTCAATTAGGCATTAATTGCCTCAATTGGCAGCAGAATGGGAAGGCCGATTGCAGACCTTACCGTCCCAGACATAATTGCAGCGGAGGCATGAAGGTTGCGGGGTCCCTCCCACCAGCATCCCACTCGATTATATGCTCTGTCCACCTCCAAGTCCGCTGTTGGGGAGAGCATAAAATTCCCCCCTCTATGTTTCTGGCATGCATAGTATGCCCATTGTAGCACCTTTCCCAGCATGGCGCGCAATGTGACTGCAGCAGAAATGGCAGAATTGGATTGGCCGCCATTATCAGCACCCCAGGACTCCTGTAGCGCTGACACCAATGGTACTACAGAGCCCAATTTTGTGGCCAAAGTTTTCAATGAACCAGTGTAATTGGGCAGCATAATAGAACATAATTGTTTTTTTTTTGTCACTCACTATTCCTTGATGTATTTAAGAATGGTAATCTGGTGAAGTTTTATTAATAGCTAAAAATGGGGTTATCACAAAAAATAAGCATTTTTAATCAGGACATCCAGTCCTCCAACTGTGAGTAACCTGATTTAAAATCACTGAAAATGACTTGAAAGAACTGTACTGAACCAGTTAGTATATTCATAGATGTGCACTATTCAATGTTATAGTAAATTATTATTTCCTGATATGAAAATACATTTAAAATGTGCCTATCAGTGCCTGACCGCCTAAGAAAATGAGCACAATTTGAAAAGCTTTCCCAAACCAGCACAATTGGCAGGATCTCACAATTTCGACCTGGGGGCATGGCCATTTTTGCGGGCAGGGCCAATTCCCAGTGAATTGATTGTTCAACCAACCAGGAAAACCTATTGAAAACACGAATGAAAACGTTTTTTGGCTGTAACTCACTTACATTTAAAACTTCCCGGTTTTTTGTGCTGCCTCCGATGATCTTGCCCATGTTGAAATTCTACCCCCTTACCTTCAATGTTTCCGTATGACATGCTGAGTCCACTCTCTGATCTCAGGGACTGGTTAACAGCGGAGATCAGCACAGAGTTCATGATGGCAAGGGTTACATTCTCCCTGGTGTGTGTCAGGAGGATGAAGTCAACGATCACACTGCCCTTTCTAAATCCTTCTACCAACACAGTGAATTCAAGCGTACGGTGCAAAGTTACTTCTGCAGCTTCAGTCAGCAGCTGAGATAACTGGCAGACAGAAAAATACATGGTGTTTAGTGACAAATTTCTTTCAGCAACACCTGCCTCAATAGGTCTGGGTCATGTGTTGCAGAGTCAAAGGAATGTCCCTATCAGAGGAGTGGTGCCATCACTACAGCTCTGCATGGTGGTGTCAGCTGTGGCTCAGTTTGTAGCAGTCTCACCTCTGAATCAGATGGCTGTGGATTCAGGTCCCCGACCAGTACTATACTGAGGGCGTGCTGCCCTATCTGTGGTGCTATCAGATGGGTTATTAAAGCAAGGTCTTCTCTGTCCTCTCAGGTGACTATAGAAGATCACAGGGCCCTGTTCAAAGAAGCAGCACAGCTCCATTGAGGCTGATTTTTGTCCCTGAACCAACACCTAAAAACAGATAGCCTAGTCATTACTGTTGTGGGAGTTTGCTATGTACAAATTGGTTGCTGCATTTCCTATGTTGCAGCAGTAACTACACTTCAAAAAAAAAGTATTGGCCGTAAAGCATATTGAGGCATCCTGAGGTTATGAAAGGTACTATAAAAGTACAAGATCTTTCATTACATTTGCTTCCTGAACTCTTACCTGGGCCACAAAGAGCTCCTCCAGTTTTCTGTAGGCGATGCTGGTTTCGTTGTCAAGCTCTTTGGTGAAGTTCCAGTTGGTGATCAAAATGGAAGCTCTGAATTTGGTAATGGCTGCAAAATATACAAATTAAAACAGCCAGTTGAGTTAAAACTCTCTGTGACTCTTTAGATTGGTGGCTGTGTGCTGCACATGGCCTTTGCCTTCGAGGCTAGGGAAGTGATTCAATCAGATGGACTCCCCGATTCTGATCTCTATCCATTGACCCCTCCCATCCCTGGTGGACATGTATGGACTTCAGGTGAGCCCCCCCCCCCACTCCCATGGTGCAATAGCCCAGGTACACTGGCTATTTAGGCTTAAATATAAAGAAAGGTCAAATTGATGAGGTATCAAAGGACTTTATCATGCTAAAGGAGAGAGAAAAGTGAAAAAATGGGATCAGGTGAAACTAAAAATTGTAGAATGAATTAAAAAAATTAAAAATGTTTAAAAATCCATGATGAATTTTTTTTAAATTAATTTAGATCGCCCAGAAATCACTGCTGGCGATGCTGTCCCATGAATGCTTAATGCACATCCTGAGATTGTGAAAGGCGCTTTAAAAATGTAAGTCTTTTTTTAATATCTAATTCCTCGCTCCAGTCTTCAGCACTGGTGAAGTACACATAACGGAAATCTCAGAACTGGTCTCTTCCCTTGACAGATGCTGAGCAACCCGCTGTGCATTTCCAGCTGTTGCAGTTTCTCAATTAAAATTCCTTGCTCCACAGTTTTAATTAATCTATAAACAGGCAAACATCACTGTTATAAAAGCAAGGAGGAGTCTGATATGAGTGCATTAAGTGTCAAGGCCATAATCTGACCAATAGTAATCGTACCTTTTTATGTTAGAAATAAAACAGTGAGCGTTACTTTAGTGGCAATGATTAAATTCGAACTCTACTTGGTGTGTAAAGGACAGTTAAACATGTTCTTTTTCAAACATTTGTCATATCACAGCACACAGCCACCCGCTCTCTCAGGTGGATGTATAGGAACCCATGGCACTATTTTGAAGAAGACCAGGGGAGTTATCCTTGGCGTCATGGCCAGTATATATCCCTCAATCACCATTATTTTAAAAAAATACAGATTATCTGGTCATTAACACATTATTATTTGTGGGAGCTTGCCATGTGCAAATTGGCTACATTACAACATTGACTACACTTTAAAGGTACTTCATTGGCTGCAAAGCGCTTTGGGATAGCTTAAGGTTGTGAAAGGTGCTATAGAAATGCAAGACTTTCTTTCTATGGCCACAAGAGTGATTCTTCCCCAGAGTTCATCTCCACAACATAATGCATTGCAAGAATGCACATGCCAATGTATTGAATTTAGGTCTCTGCTATTTATTAATATGCTTGACTTTGGCAACAGCTGGGCTTGCAGTGGACAACCCCCAGCTGTGTTTTCAGTTTGTGCCTCATCACAACCTGTTTTTGCCATTTTAGCACTGGATATTTCAAAGTCAGTTCTTTGTGCAAGAGTACCTGTTTCCATGGTAATGGCGGCTGCTCTATCTGTCTGTACCGTTGTCTCAGTTGGAACAACTGTTGCAGTTGTGCTCCTCCGTCCTGCCTGGCTGACTGTCTGTGTGTCACTGGCAGCATCAGTTGTGCTCCTTTGTACCCGCGTGGAACCTGTTGAATGAGTCTCTCTTGATTTCCCAATTGGAGTTGTTGATTTTTCGACTGTAACATTTTCCATGTCCACTGTACTCTGGGCCACAGCGGTTGTGTTGGTTGCATGTAAACTCCATGTTTCTTGCATCACATTGCAGCTGGTTATACTCTCACCTTGTGCTGTCCATGTGTTCCTGATTTGCACAATGCTACCTGCAGAAGAACAAGGAACAAGTCCAGTAAAAGGAAAGGGATCAGTGTCTCTACATAACATAAAAGTGCCCAATGTGAGGCACATGTCTAACTATCTGTTGCAATATCTCTTTAAATGGTAGGCGGGGTCATGCATTGTTAGAAAGAGTATCAATGTTTTATTAACCATATATCATAAAGGAACTTACAGCAGTTCAAGAAGCTCTATGAGTCTGCTACTTCACTGAACCACACACAAACACACAGGAGAAAGAGAAAAAAACAAAGGAATCACATGGTGATGACTCAAGTCGCCACACATATTCAAAAAATGGGAGCCCCTCTATAGGAAAAGATATACTATCTATTTCAGAGTGCAACACATGGAGTAAATCTGAAATTTAACCGAAACAAAAAACACACTCATAAACAGGCACCCATAAAAACAAATAGCCCTTTAATCAAGATGAAGGATAGCACTGTCTTTTCCATCTGTGCACAGTGATTGGTATCTGACGACCAGGAATTTGGGGTGTTGTAGCTATTGTAACTTGCTTTGGAGACTGTGGACAGTTTAGAGATGTCCTTAATCTCAGGAGTTTTGCTTACAGGTACCTCATCAGGATAAATCAACTGATGCCAATTCCTGCGGGAATTATATTTCTCAATCCTCATCTTTTGGTAAGCACTGCAAATTCTGTGGGTGCAAATTGTGTACCACTATCCTTTATAAGTTGTTTGGTATCCCAAATCTTGCAAGCAATTATTGCATTCTCTGAGAACACTGCATGCAGTAACAGAAGTCTACGATAAAGTTACTATAATAATCAAATACAATTAGCAGGGTGAGGCTTTGTAACTCGCGAAACTCAGCCTCAACCTTTGACCAAGGCTTAGTCTCAATCTGTAATAATGGTTCCTTGGAGAACCCTGTTAAACCAAACAGATATCACACTTCGCACTGTATTGTTTAAGCTCTGTTGACACCCTAGGTCAATGGAGGCTGTCACAAATTCTGCTGATGCAACCTTCCATGCAGTTGTGTCTTGCATGAGCTTCTTATGCAATACAGTTACCATGCTCTGCTGTTCTTTGAATATCAATTTCCCTTGGACAGTTAGTTCCTATGGAAAGTCAAAATAGGAATGGAGGCACTGAGGTACCTCTAAATTGCTCCCAACTAGCCTTGCCAAATGATAACCCACGCAGTTGCTTCTGAGAAGGGTCATCAGCAGTAGCACAATTCAGTTGTTGCCAGTGTGAATCTCAAACTGGAAGTGATTCATGATGATCAATTTCATCCAGCTCACTAGCAGGTACGCACTGTTCAGTGTTTCTGCTAGAACTATCTTCTCCACTTCCTCATAAGACACTTTCAGACAAAACTTTTGGGGGGGAAATGTCTTTGTTATATCATTGTGAGACCCCACCCAGGCCACGCAGGTAACGGCCTACGGCACTGCTTGCCCCGGGGAATCAATGTAAGTCTGTGTAGCGCCGCTGCTAGGTGAACAAGTTTTTTCCCCTTGGAGCATTCTTTGAAGTCTTTTTGACACACTGTTTAGTGGCTTGAGAACTATTGATTCTGGTGGACAGTGACCCATTTCAATATTCACCACCATCCAGCCATAGACGTAAGATTCAAATTTATCACAGGCAAACACAATCGCTAGTTCTTTCTTGATTTGTACATATCTTGTCTCTGCTGAAGTCAATGCTCGATGCTTATGTGACTGAATGTCTACATCATTGCTGCTCCAAGTCTAGATTGAGATGCATCAAAGAGTGACTTTTTCCTTGAGATTATGATACCTAAGACTGGTGTGTGAGTGGCCACTACTTTGTGGCATGGCAGCACCAATTCTTGTGATCCTCCCCAGAACTACTCTGAGTCCTTCTGCAATAAATCCTGACAGGCTTCGTTATGTCTGACAGATGCAAGGGAAACTTACTCAGATATTGGGCAAGTCCAAGCAGTCACAGAATCCCCGCTACATCCATTGGTATCGGCATCTCCAAAACCACTTTAACTTATTTTTATTCTTTCACGGGATGTGGGTGTCACTGAAAAGGCCAGCATTTGTTGCCCATCCCTAGCTGCCCTTGACAACTGAGTGGCTTGCTAGGCCATTTCAGAGGGTAGTTAAGGGTCAACCACATTGCTATTGGTCTGGAGTCACATATAGGCCAGACTAGACAAGGATGGTAGAGTTCCTTCCCTAAAGGACATTAGTGAACCAGATCAGTTTTGACAACAATTGTTGATAGTTTCATGGCACTATTACTACAACTAGCTTTCAATTCCAGTTTTTTTATTAATTAACTGTATTTAAATTCTACCAGCTTCCATGGTGGGATTTGAACCCTTGTCCTCAGGGAATTGGCCTAGGCCACTACACCAGCTTCTCCCCAACTTCAGCTGGATCCACACAAAGTCCTCTTTCCATAGCAACGTGTCCAATATAAGGTGCATCTTGCCCACGAAGTTCCATTTTATCCATGTTTAATACCTGTCCATGATCGTTGTGTCAATGTAGGAAAGCTTCCAGGTGTTTACCGTGGTCTCAAATTATTATTTCAAACATTTCGCCAAAACCCACGATCACAAAATCATCTGCAGTGGCCTCTAGCTTTTGCAGTCCTTCCACCAGCTCATGCATCTTTCACTGGAAAATTTCAAGCACTGAGCTGATCTCGAAAGGCAGATGCTTCCAGAGGTATCGTCTGAAAGGTGTGTGCAATGTGGTAAAATATCATGACTTTTTGTCGAGTCACATGTGCCAAAACCCATTGCGAACATCAAGAATTGTGAAGGTTTCAACACCATGTAGGCGTATAGCTATATCATAATAATGTGATACAGTGCTGCACAACAGGCTTGTGAGTGAAGTTTTAGCTCATTGAATAAAAGGGGCAGTAGCAACATGGATACAAAATTGGCTGTGTGACAGGAAACAGAGAGTAATGGTTAATGGATGTCTTTCAGGCTGGAGGAAGGTTTGTATTGAAGTTCCCCAGGGGTCAGTGTTGGGACCCTTCCACTTCCTGATATATATTAATGACCTAGACCTTGGTGTACAGGGCACAACTTCAGAATTTGCAGATGATACAAATCTTGGAATCATTGTGAACTGTGAGGAGGATAGTGTAGAACTTCAAAAGGACATAGACAAGTTGGTAGAATGGACAGACAGGTGGCAGATGAAGTTCAATGCAGAGAAATGTGAAGTGATTCATTTTGGTACGAAGAACATGGAGAGACAATATAGAATAAAGGGCACACTCTAAAGGGGATGCAGAAGCAGAGCGACCTGGGTGTATATATGTGTCCAGTTCTGGGCACCGCACTTTAGGAAAGATGTGAAAGCATTGGAGATAGTGCAGAAAAGATTCATGGGAATGGTTCCAGAGGTAGGAAATTCTGTTATGAAGATAGATTGGAGAAGTTGGGACTGTTTCCCTTGGAGAAGAGAAGGCTAAGAAGTGATTTGATAGGGGTATTCAAAATGATGAGGGTCTGGACAGATTCGATAGGGAGAAACTGTTCCCACTTGTGAAAGGATCAAGGACGAGAGGGCATAGATTTAAAGTAATTGGCAAAAGAAGCAGAAGTGAAATGAGGAAAAACTTTTTCACCACAGCAAGTGGTTAAGGTCTGGAATACACAGCCTGGGAGTATGGTGCAGGCAGGTTCAATCGAGGCATTCAAAAGGGAATTAAACTGTTATCTGAACAGGAAGAATTTGCAGGATTACAGGGAGAAGGTGGGGGAACGGCACTAGGGGAATTGCTCATTCAGAGAGCCGGTGCAGACATGATGGGACAAATGGCTTTCTTCTGTGCTGTAACAATTCTGTGAATTCTGATAATGCTCTCACTTAATAGATTTAGATTTTTTTTAGATTTAGAGATACAGCCTGAAACAGGCCCTTCGGCCCACCGAGTCTGTGCCGACCATTAACCACCCATTTATACTAATCCTACACTAATCCCACATTCCTAGCACATCCTCACCCGTCCCTATATTCCCCTACCACCTACCTATACTAGGGGCAATTTATAATGGCCAATTTACCGATCAACCTGCAAGTCTTTTGGCTGTGGGAGGAAACCGGAGCACCCGAAGGGAACCCACGCAGACACAGGGAGAACTTGCAAACTCCACACAGGCAGTACCCAGAATTGAACCCGGGTCGCTGGAGCTGTGAGGCTGCGGTGCTAACCACTGCGCCACTGTGCCGCTCCGGTTAAGTGCCGCTTTGGTTAAGTCCTTGGGATCTAAGCAGATGTGTGTTGTACTGTTCTTCTTAGGTACAGCTACCATCAAACTGATCCATGAGGTCTGCGTTGTTACAGGCACGATGATGTCTGTCTGATTGGACTATCCAGGATTTCCTTCAGCTTAATGATGTCCATGCCCAGACAGGCCTTTCTACCCAGCAGAGGCCATGTACTTGTGCTATTGACGAGCTTGAAATTAGGAAACATTTCTACACACAAAGGGTGGTAGAAGTTTGGATCACTCTTCCACAAATGGCAACTGATGCTAAATCAATTGTCAGTTTTTATATCTGAGATTGATAGATTTTTGGTAACCAAACGTATTAAGAGATGTGGGGCCAAGGCTTGGAGTTAAGTCGCAAAACGGCCATAATCTCATTAGATAGCGGAGCAAGCTTGAGGGGTTAAATGGCCTATTCCTGTTCCTATGTTCTTACAGTCCTGCTAACACTTATAATCGACATGTTGGACCAAAATTTGGACTTGTCCTTGTCCTCCAATGGAGAGACTTGTTCCTCCATAAGCCACAATCGCAAACTTAAGTGGTTTCACCTTTGCTAGCTTAAAGTCTCTTGTTGCAGTTTTGTCCAAGTGAAGTGGAGCTATGTTACATTGTGCACCCAGGTCTATTTGAAATTTTAAGTGGTTGCATGACTCCAGATTAAGTGTAACACATTCCGAACCAATTAGATTTCCCGCATTGCTGACAAAGACTTCTTTTGTCCTTGGTTCTTCATCTATTGCTCTATCTGTTCGTGTGCAGGCAATTCCTTTCCACTGCAAAATGGTTGTGCTTTCCACGTTTGTTGCACATTTTCTCAAAAGCAGATCGTGATTCTCTCATATGGAACTCATGTTCCTTCGCACAGTTCCAGCACTCACCAGTCTTTGTGGATTCTTTAGCATTATCCCAAAGTTAGCTTCTATTGCATCTTGGGTTTTCCTTGGCTTTCTGTACCACACCCACATGCTGTCCCCTTGACTCCCAATGACTCTAAGTTGCACCACCATGCTTTCAGATGTGTGACATATCTCAACCATCTTCAACAAAGTTATATTAGCCTCTCGAAGCAGTCTCTCTCACATCCTTGAATCCATAATCCCAAACATTAATCAGTCTCGGATTATCTCTTCTGGTGTTATGGATTGGAATTTGCGCCCTTTGGTGAGTTTTCACAATGCTGTATGGTACTGGTCATATGTTTCATCAGTTCTTTGCATTCTCCTGTTGAACATCTATCTCTCAAAGGAAACATTTACAGGAACATAGGATATAGGATCAGGAGTAAGCCATTCGGCCCCGGTGCCTGCTCCCCCATTCAACCATATCACAACTGATTTTCTACCTCAACACCATTTTCCCTTAATATCTTTAATATCTAGAAATCTATCGATCTCTGTCTTGAATGTACTCAATGACTGAGCCTCCACAGCCCTATGGGGTAGAGAATTACAAAGATTCACCACCCTCTGAGTGAAAACATTTCTCCTCATCTCCGAGAAAATGTGCAACTAGTGTGGAAAGCACAACCATTTCACACTGGAAAGGAATTGCCTACACATGAACAGCTAGAACAGAGTTGTCCAACGTACGGCCCACAGATGTATTTCAGAGATGAGAAATTTTGCATTGTCTTCTTCTTCCAGACAGGCTTTTTAAAAAAATCGCAAGTCAGTTTCACAGCTGACAGGTGCTGCGTGAGAGCAGGAACAGCAGTTTCTGAACTTTTTTTAAAAGCCCACCGGAAAACTCCAATTCAGTTGGAAATTCAGAAACGCTGTTCCCATTCTCATACAGCATCTGTCAGCTGTGTTGAGATTTTTTTCAAAACTGACCAACCACAATACTGCTGTGCTGAGCGTTCCCGCTCTCTGCAACTAACAGAGACAGAGAGTGGGGGGGAGAGAGAGAGAGCAACAGAGTGGGGGGGGTGGGGTGGGGAGAGAGTGAGCAGGACAGAGAGAGAGCGAGAGAGAGAGGGGAGAGAGAGGGAAGGGGACAGAGAGAAGAGTGGGGCAGAGAGGTGTACAGAGAGAGCAGAGAGAGGAGAGGGGAGGGGGGGAAAGAAAGAGGGGGAAAGAAAGAGAGGGGGGAGCAAGAGGGAGAGGGGGTGGACAGAGAGCAGGACGGGGGAGGGGACAGGGAGAGAGGGCAGTCACAGAGAGAGGGGCAACAGAGAGAGAGGGGGTCAGAGAGAGAGGAACATAGTGAGAGAGACAGACAGAGGGAGAGCGCGGGAGAGACAGTGATCAAGAACACTCCATGTTGCTACAAGTGAGCGGGCAAACATTGACTACTTGTGCAAGTACAAGAAATGCCAGGTAGCTCACTAAATCTGTGTTCAACATAGTGATGAGAAAGTAAGTCAATAAATTGATCTTCTCATTTAAAGCTTCACAAAAATGCACATTTGTTGTTGTTTTGATTAATACTTTTATTGCCTTTATCTTTCTGAAATTGTCTCACCAGCCTCCTTTGTAAGACAAAAATTGTAATGTGGCCCCCCACGTGAAAAGTTTGGACAACTCTGAGCTAGAGCAATAGATGAAGATCCAAGAACAAAAGAAATCTTTGTCATCAATGTGGTCAACCTTATTGGTTCAGAGTGTGTTACACTTAATCTGGAATCATGCAAGTACTTAAATATTCAAAAAGACCTGGGTGCGCAATGTAATGTAGTTCCACTTCACTTGTACAAAAACGCAACAAGCTGCATCTACCCTGTCGAGCCCTGTAAACATTTTGTACCTTCAATGAGATCATCTCTCATTCTTCTAACCGCTAGAGAATATAGGCCCAGACGCCTCAATTTCTCCTCATAGGACAATCCCGCCATCCCAGGAATCAGTTTGGTGAACCTTTGTTACATCGATGGCAAATATATCCTTCCTTCGGGCAGGCGACCAAAACTGTACACAATATCCCAGGTGCGGTCTCACCAAGGCCCGATTCAATTGCAGCAAGACTTCTTTACTCCTGTACTAAAATCCTCTTGCAATAAAGGTCAACATAGTATTTGCCTTCCTAATTGCTTGCTGCACCTGCATGTTAGCTTTCAGTGATTTATAAACAAGGACACCCAGGTTCCTTTGAACATCAACACTTCCCAATCTCTTACCATTTACGAAATACTCTGCATTTGTTTTTCCTACCAAGATGGATAACTTCATATTTTTCCACATGATATTCCATCTGCCATGTTCTTGCCCATTCACTTAGCCTGTCTAAATCCCATTGAAGCCTCTTTGCATTCTTCTCACAACTCACATTCCCACCTAATTTTGTGTCATCAACAAATTTGAAAATATTACATTTCGTCCCCACGTCCAAATTATTGATATATATTGTGAATAGCTGGGGGCCAAGTATTGATCCTTGAGGTATCCCATTAGTCACAGCATGCCAACCTGAGAATGACCGAGTTATTCCTACTCTCTGCTTTCTGTCTGTTAACCAATTCTCAATCCATGCCAGTATATTACCCCCAATTCCATGTGCTCTAATTTTCTTTACTAACTGCCTGTATGGGACCTTATCGAAAGCCTTCTGAAAATCCAGATACGCCAGGTCCACTGGTTCCCCCTTATCTATTCTGCTAGTTACATCCTCAAAAAACTCTAACAGGTTTGTCAAATATTATTTCCCTTTCATAAAGCCATGTTGACTCTGCCCAATCCTTCTTTTTGCAGCGGCGACAGGGAGAGCGAGGTGGCAGCTGGGTAAGTGAGTTTCAACTTATATAAACTTAACTTTTTGTTTCGGCAGTTTCTTTTTGCAGCGGCAACAGGGAGAGAGAGGTGGCAGCTGGGTAAGTGAGTTTACAACTTATATAAACTTAACTTTTTGTTTCGGCAGTTTCTTTTTGCAGCGGCAACAGGGAGAGCGAGGTGGCAGCTGGGTAAGTAAGTCCTATATATTTGGGCAGCAGCTGAACCCGAGACACTACACCTGTCGTGTCTCCCACCCGCCCTCCTCCTCTAACCAAAAAAAAAGGACTCGGTGGTGTGCAGATAAGCTAAGGCTTTTTCTATTTCTCATTTTTTTTATCGTGAGATTGGTAAAAACTTTTCGTTCCTTTCTCATTTATCTAAGTTAAGACTAAGTTAATCTTAAGATTAAAAATGGCAGGAGATCTCAGACCCGTGTTATGCTCCTCTTGCTCAATGTGGGAGCTCAGGGACACGGCTGATGTCCCTGACTCCTTCACGTGCTGGAAGTGTGTCCAGCTGCAGCTCTTGTTAGATCGCATGACGGCTCTGGAGCTGCGGATGGACTCACTTTGGAGCATCCGCGATGCTGAGGAGGTCGTGGATAGCACGTTTAGCGAATTGGTCACACCCCAGATTAGGATTGCTGAGGGAGAAAGGAAATGGGTGACCAAAAGGCAGAGAAAGAGCAGGAAGGCAGCGCAGGTGTCCCCTGCGGTCATCTCCCTTCAAAACAGGTATACCGTTTTGGATACTGTTGAGGGAGATGGCTCACCAGGGGAAGGCAGCAGTAGCCAGGTTCATGGCACCGTGGCTGGCTCTGCTGCTCAGAAATGCGGGAAAAAGAGTGGAAGGGCTATAGTCATAGGGGTTTCGATTGTCAGGGGAGTAGATAGGCGGTTCTGTGGTCGAAAACGAGACTCCTGAATGGTATGTTGCCTCCCAGGTGCACGGGTCAGGGATGTCTCAGATCGGATGCAGAACATTCTGAAGGGGGAGGGTGAACAGCCAGTTGTTGTTGTGCACATAGGCACCAATGATATAGGTAAAAAATGGGATGAGGTCCTACAAGCAGAATTTAGGGAGTTAGGAGCCAAGTTAAAAAGTAGGACCTCAGAGGTAGTAATCTCAGGATTGCTACCAGTGCCACGTGCTAGTCAGAGTAGAAATGAAAAAATAGTCAAGATGAATGCGTGGCTTGAGAGATGGTGCAGGAGGGAGGGGTTCAGATTTTTGGGATATTAGGACCGGTTCTGGGGGAGGTGGGACTATTACAAATTGGACGGTCTACACCTGGGCCGGACTGGAACCAATGTCCTTGGGGGTGCTTTTGCAAACGCTGTTGGGGAGGGTTTAAACTAATGTGGCAGGAGGATGGGAACCAAATGAGGAGGTCAGTGGACAGTAAGGAGGTAGTAACTAAAGCCTGCAAGGAACTAGATAATGAAGTCAGCGTGACTAAGGGAAAGAGTAGACAGGGAGCAGATGATGAACGCAAAGGGACTGGTGGTCTGAGGTGCATTTGTTTTAATGCAAGAAGTGTAGTAGGTAAGGCAGATGAACTTAGGGCTTGGATTAGTACCTGGGAGTATGATGTTATTGCTATTACTGAGACTTGGTTGAGGGAAGGGCACGATTGGCAACTAAATATCCCAGGATATCGATGCTTCAGGCGGGATAGAGAGGGGGGTAAAAGGGGTGGAGGAGTTGCATTACTGGTCAAAGAGGATATCACAGCTTTGCTGAAGGAGGGCACTATGGAGGACTCGAGCAGTGAGGCAATATGGGCAGAACTCAGAAATAGGAAGGGTGCGGTAACAATGTTGGGGCTGTACTACAGGCCTCCCAACAGTAAGCGTGAGATAGAGGTACAAGTATGTAAACAGATTATGGAAAGATGTAGGAGCAACAGGGTGGTGGTGATAGGAGATTTTAATTTTCCCAACATTGACTGGGATTCACTTAGTGTTAGAGGTCTATATGGAGTAGAATTTGTAAGGAGCATCCAGGAGGGTTTTCTAGAGCAGTATGTAAATAGTCCAACTCGGGAAGGGGCCATACTGGACCTGGTGTTGGGGAATGAGCCCGGCCAGGTGGTTGAAGTTTCAGTTGGGGACTACTTTGGGAATAGTGATCACAATTCCGTAAGTTTTAGAATACTAATGGACAAAGACGAGAGTGGTCCTAAAGGAAGAGTGCTAAATTGGGGGAAGGCCAACTATACCAAAATTCGGCAGGAGCTGGGGAATGTAGATTGGGAGCAGCTGTTTGAAGATAAATCCACATTTGATATGTGGGAGGCTTTTAAAGAGAGGTTGATTAGCGTGCAGGAGAGACATGTTCCTGTGAAAATGAGGGATAGAAATGGCAAGATTAGGGAACCATGGATGACAGGTGAAATTGTGAAACTAGCTAAGAGGAAAAAGGAAGCATACATAAGGTCTAGGCGGCTGAAGAAAGACGGCTTTGGAACAATATCGGGAATGTAGGACCAATCTGAAACGAGGAATTAAGAGGTCTAAAAGGGGTCATGAAATATCTTTAGCAAACAGGGTTAAGGAAAATCCCAAAGCCTTTTATTCATATATAAGGAGCAAGAGGGTAACTAGAGAAAGGATTGGGCCACTCAAGGACAAAGGAGGAAAATTATGCATGGAGTCAGAGAAAATGGGTGAGATTCTAAACGAGTACTTTGCATCGGTATTCACCAAAGAGAGGGAAATGATGGATGTTGAGGTTAGGGATAGATGTTTCATTACTCTAGGTCAAGTCGGCATAAGGAGGGAGGAAGTGTTGGGTATTCTAAAAGGCATTAAGGTGGACAAGTCCCCAGGTCCGGATGGGATCTATCCCAGGTTTCTGAGGGATGCGAGAGAGGAAATAGCTGGGGCCTTAACAGATATCTTTGCAGCATCCTTAAACACAGGTGAGGTCCCGGAGGACTGGAGAATTGCTAACGTTGTCCCCTTGTTTAAGAAGGGTAGCAGGGATAATCCAGGTAATTATAGACCTGTGAGCCTGACGTCAGTGGTAGGGAAGCTGCTGGAGAAGATACTGAGGGATAGGATCTATTCCCATTTGGAAGAAAATGGGCTTATCAGTGATAGGCAACATGGTTTTGTGCAGGGAAGGTCATGTCTTACCAACTTAATAGAATTCTTTGAGGAAGTGACAAAGTTGATTGATGAGGGAAGGGCTGTAGATGTCATATACATGGACTTCAGTAAGGCGTTTGATAAGGTTCCCCATGGTAGGTTTATGGAGAAAGTGAAGTCGTATGGGGTCCAGGGTGTACTGGCTAGATGGATAAAGAACTGGCTGGGCAATAGGAGACAGAGAGTAGCAGTGGAAAGGAGTTTCTCAAAATGGAGACGTGTGACCAGTGGTGTTCCACAGGGATCCGTGCTGGGACCACTGTTGTTTGTGATATACATAAATGATTTGGAGGAAAGTATAGGTGGTCTGATTAGTAAGTTTGCAGACGACACTAAGATTGGTGGAGTAGCAGATAGTGAAGGGGACTGTCAGAGAATACAGCAGAATATAGATAGATTGGAGAGTTGGGCAGAGAAATGGCAGATGGAGTTCAATCCGGGCAAATGCGAGGTGATGCATTTTGGAAGATCCAATTCAAGAGTGAAGTGTACAGTAAATGGAAAAGTCCTGGGGAAAATTGATGTGCAGAGAGATTTGGGTGTTCAGGTCCATTGTTCCCTGAAGGTGGCAACGCAGGTCAATAGAGTGGTCAAGAAGGCATACGGCATGCTTTCCTTCATCGGACGGGGTATTGAGTACAAGAGTTGGCAGGTCATGTTACAGTTGTATAAGACTTTGGTTCGGCCACATTTGGAATACTGCGTGCAGTTCTGGTCGCCACATTACCAAAAGGATGTAGATGCTTTGGAGAGGGTGCAGAGGAGGTTCACCAGGATGTTGCCTGGTATGGAGGGCGCTAGCTATGAAGAGAGGTTGAGTAGATTAGGATTATTTTCATTCGAAAGACGGAGGTTGAGGGGGGACCTGATTGAGGTGTACAAAATCATGAGAGGGACAGACAGGGTGGATAGCAAGAAGCTTTTTCCCAGAGTGGGGGATTCAATTACTAGGGGTCATGAGTTCAAAGTGAGAGGGGAAAAGTTTAGGGGGGATATGCGTGGAAAGTTCTTTACGCAGAGGGTGGTGGGTGCCTGGAACGCGTTGCCAGCGGAGGTGGTAGACGCGGGCACGATAGCGTCTTTTAAGATGTATCTAGACAGATACATGAATGGGCAGGAAGAAAAGAGATACAGACCCTTAGAAAATAGGCGACATGTTTAGATAGAGGATCTGGATCGGCGCAGGCTTGGAGGGCCAAAGGGCCTGTTCCTGTGCTGTAATTTTCTTTGTTCTTTGTTCTTTGTTCCATTATTTTCTTGAGTGCCCAGTCATCACATCCTTTGTAATAGATTCTAGCATTTTCCCTACTACTGATGTCAGATTAACAGGTCTTCATGTGTCGTTGACAATACTGTGAAATCAGCACCAACTCTATCTGCTTCCTGTTTTTACCACAGTTCAGTCCAACCACATGGAGTAGGCTTCACCTGCTTTTACCCCGATGGCTGTGAAAAGTGTCGTGACCTGCACTCGCTCTGAATTCCGGTCAAGAACCATTGCAAAAGTGTAGTTTTCCCAGGCTAACTCGAATATTTTCCATTTCTCTGAAGCACTCAAGTCAGTGATCTTGAGAGCTACAGACGGTGGTATAGCACCTCCCAATGCCATTGTTAGATGCTTTCCATTTCGCTTAACTTATGAAACCTTGTAGGCTATCTATATGTCCACCGAAACAAAAGTAAAAGCTGCTTTAAATAATCAGTACCACCGCTGCCACTATGTGTCAATACATCGTTAAATAATAGGTAGAGCCATATATTGTTAGAAAGAGTAGCAATGTTTTATTAAGCATATAACAAAAGTGCATTTACAGGAGTTCTGGGGGCTCTGTAAAGTCTGCTGTTTCACTGGACCACGCATTCACACATAAGAGAGAAAATGAAGGAATCACATGATAATGCCATGCAGGTACAACAACATGTGCCCATCTTACCTCCAAGTTTAACATTGCATACGTATTCGCTGGTACTAGTAAAGTTGTGGAATCCTTGACGGAGCCAATCAAGACTGTAGTTCTGATTCACCTCCAACATAAAACCAAGGACTGGGTACTGCTGGTGTCCAGAAGTTGGCTCTGGGCATAGGACGTGGACATTTGCATCAGATATGTTGTGTGTTAACAGTGCAGCTGTCAGCTGTAACATACAATTAGAGCGTATGAAAATTATTAGAAATGCCAGCTATTTGTTAATTACTACTGTTGTGGTGATTATTAGAGAATGTTATCATGCCAACCCAGATCCCTTAAGCTAAATCCCAATCTTGCCTGACCACTTCACTCAGAGTTACAGCATATATTTCCAAACTGGGATCCACTTACACTAAAGGCACTGCAAGAAGATTTCATAGGAGAGTGTCTGCAATGTTGTTATACTTCTGCACTATTGGAACCAGGCACACCATGCTCTGATGTTTATTTTGTATTTGTTAATTTATTGGTATGTTATATCTTATTACTACAGACCAATGTAAAATATTTTCTGTAATGGGTAGCTGAGACGGTTCTTTTTGGGAAGCTGGCAATCTTTTTAAAGTCAGGACAGGGAGGCCCTGGAGCGTGAGTATATTTTATGGTGCTCCCACAGATTAGGTCAATGTTTTCTGGGAGTCCCCAAGACTGATGTGAAGGGTTTCCTGTAATGTGTCAATGTTTACAGGAGTGTGCCAGTGGGAGTGAGAGTGGGAGTGGGAGTGAGAGTGGGAGTGTGCCAGTCATAGCAATCTTCAAGATAGTGTCAATATGTGTTGGTTGTCCCCAGCCAAAAAGGTTGGAAGTAACTGCTTTTGAGCATAGGCTTGCCTGAGCTCATTGGGAAAGTGGTTGTGTTAGGGGTCAGAGACCTTCAATATTGCTTGAAGTGTGGTTATCTATGAGAATGTTCTTGGAATATCTATTACTTTGTACTGGAGTGCAATGCTGTAAATCAAATTGAAGACTGTTTACTTAACTTAATCCAGTGGCAGAACGGTCGGTAACCAGGAGACACAGATTTAAGATAATTTGCAAAAGGACCAGAAACGACATGAAGCAACATGTTTTTACAGAGAGAGTTGTTATGATCTAAATTCATTGCCTGGGTGGTTGAAGCAGATTCAATAATAATGTTCAAAGGGAAATTGGATAAATGCTGAATGGGATAAAAAACTGGTTGAGCTATGGGGAAAGGAACAGGGGAGTGGGACTAGTTGGATAGCGCTACCATAGGGACAGTATAGCCAATTTGGACACAGAAAGCTCCCATAAACAGCAATATGATAATGACCAGATCAACTGTTTTAAGCGTTGGGTGAGGGATAAATATTAATCAGGACACCAGGAAGAACTCCCCTGCACTTCTTCACAATAGTGCCATGGGATCTTTTACATCCACCTGAGAGGACAGACGGGGCCTCGGTTTAACAACTCTTCTGAAAGGTGGCACGTCCAGCAGTACAGTACTCACTGGCGGTGTCAACCTATATTTTTGTGCTCCAGTCTCTATACTGGAGCTTGAATCTATGACATTCTGACTCAGAGGTGAGAGACCCATAAGTGTTCACCAGTCTCTTAGGCTGGCTGATGGGCCTGCTGTGTATTTCCAGCATTAGCTACTGTTAAGACCGAGATGGGAGGAGTGCACTGTCTTTTCTAGTTCCATTTCTACACAGGTCACAACATATATTTTTTAAACCTTTACCCAGTTACCGATGCTATCAATCATATACTCTACTCTTTATTCCAGAATAAAATACGCCAATCAGGTTTCTTTAATAAACAACAAAATTATCAGTTTATTTTAAAACAAGACTTAACCAGTATGCAGCAAGGCATTAAAACACAGATTGAAATATGAAAGTTCCCTTTTCAAATTCCTCACACACACACACACTGAAAAAAATACAGAAATTCTGTCTTTAGAGCTCTGTTACAAAAAAAACGACAAAAAAGAATACGTTGGCCAAATACTTGCTAATACTTGAAGAAAAAAGAGAAGATATGGAAAGATGTCAGTGTCCCTTTTTGGTCAGGTGTCCTAAATATGTATAGAATATGCTGTCACTGGGATATTTCTCGAGCAATTCTTTTCAGGTGACATTGAGGATCAGTTTGGCAGGCATCCAGGATAAATGCAGCATCAGATGTTTCTGGCAGGCTTTTCATGAGAAATGCATCCTCAGTTTCTCTATTTCTTACACTTGATTCTCAGGAAGTTTTAAACTGAAGAAAAACTTCCCCAAAGAACCACAAGTTTATTTGGATGCCAAAAAGGGGCAATTAAAGCAGCACTGGTACCAAGAGAAGACAGGCTGTAATAAGTTTTAGGATTTATGAATGAATGGAATGAATGCAAGAAATGCATGGATTTTGCTGTTTATATTTTCTCTCGACCCTTTTAATAAAATGCGCCTTTTGCCAAATCACATTTCATTCCACTGGGTGTGGAGGTGTCATGCTAGACCCCCACCTGCCAAGAATGAGGCATATTAATTTCACCATATGGACATTAAATTTCAAATTGTTGCTGGGAAGAAGAGATGGCCTGTTCCAAGTGCTGCCAGACACTTGGCTGCAGGATATTTACATACCAATAGGGACAAGAGAGGTTACTTCCCTTACTTCCCTTATCCATTTAACCCACAATGTACTTTGAGCACCAGACATTGAAGGCAGGGAAGTGCATTCCAGCCCCTGCTAAGATGATACAATCCACAGAGCCAAGACGTGGTCAGACCAGTTAGTCACATGACTAATCTGCTTGGCAACCTGGGTTTTTTTGAATTGTACAAACAGTTTGAACTGAAAAAAGACTGTTTGCTCCTGGACAGAGAAGATCTCTCCTGTCTGCTCCCATCTCTTTCTCACAAGCCTCTGAATCCACTGAAGACACATAAACCCCAAGAGAGAAAAGTCTCCTACAGCGAGCAAGGTTTAAAAAAATACTGGGCCGCAACAAAAAGCAAGATCTACCTACAATCAAGGACTCTACAGTGAGCCCGAAGAACTGTAACAAAAACTCTTCAGATATTGTCTCAAATCTTTCCACTTTATTTTTCTTCTGCTCTTTTCTGTCTCTATTTGCATGTGTGTTTGCATATGCATGCTAGCGTGGGTGCGTCGTGTATCCGTAGGCTTCAACTGAATTAGAGTTTAAGTTTAATAAATTTCAACTTTTATTCTGTAAACCTAAGAAAACCTGTTTGTGCTGGTTTCTTTGCCTTATAATTGGAAAGTGGTGAACAAGGATTCACCAAGGGGGAGCTAAAAACAGTGTGTTTAAAAATAAAACCCTGTTACGGTAAGACCAGGTGAAGGCTGAGAGGGACTCCTAGACACCTTTCTCACCTGGTCGTAATAAAGCAAATGAGACAACATCACAGCAATTTATAGAAACGTCTACCCCAAAAGTCTGTTCACTGATCACAACCCCAACTACTCATCATTAGCAATCCTTTATTTTTCCAGAAACACAGCCAGTTACCTCTTGAACCAAATTTACTATTTATTTCACTGAGCTTCTCTAATAATTTATTTTCCGAGTCCAAACTAAACTACCTTACTTTCCCTTCTTACTCCTAACTGAATATTTGTTTAACTGTGTCCTTGGTTTTTGAACCATTCACCCACAATGAATAATCAGGTCATCTCAAAGACTCCTCTTTTCCAAACACAATCGAGTAAACCTCGATAGAAATAAAATCAGGAGAACTGTAAAACGGGTTACCAAGTAACTATTACCCACTTCCCACTATCACACCAAGTCAAGATCTAATCCATCAAATCTAACATTTTAATCCTTCCTCGCAACATAGGTTCCTGCTATCTGGAATTATGATATCACTTGTCTTCCCCTGAGTGTCCGAGAAACTACTGTTCCCCTGCAAAACCTACTCAACTAACAATAACTGAACATGGAATAATCACTGGAAAACAACTGATAACAAATAATAATAACGGTGATATGAATGTTCTTGTGCTCAAGTCCCACTCCAAAGACTTGAGCACACAATATAGGTGATACTACAGTGCGCTACTGAGGCAGTGCTGCAATGTTGGAACTTCCTCATTCAGATGAGATATTAAACTACGGCCCTGTCTGCTGTCTCAGGTGGACATAAAAGATCCCATAGCACTATTCTGAAGAAGAGCAAGAGAGTTATTCCTAGTATCCTGGCCCTCAACCAACATTAATAAAACAGATTATTGGATCTTAGCATATAATAGTTTATGGGACCTTGCTACGTGCAAATTGTCTTCCTATATTACAACCAGTGACTACACTTTTAAAAAGTACCCCATTCACTCTAAAGTGCTTTGAGATGTCCTGAGGTCATGAAAAAGTGCTGCAGAAATGCAAAGTTTTCTTCTTTATACATACTAAGATATACTAATGAATGCTTCATGAAATGGAATAGGTGATAAAGAGGTAAAGGCATGTGTACAAATGAGGGGCAAAAGAGAGTATCAGAGCTTGTTATTAAGAAGCCGCTTCCCCATCATTCCATGTAAAATAGCCTACAGACAATCACTAACTTGGCTGACACATGAAGAGTAGCCACTTGGGTGTGGTACCATCAAGTAGTACATGTGGAAATGTGCCCAGCACAAGGTAGCACCTTCACCAGAGCAAGAGCAAATAATTCTAAACTGGAGGAAAGACATTTTTAAAATTTATTACAGCCTCCGTTCCATGCTTATTAGAGATGATCAACTATTAGCCTTTCCTGTTGAACATCCAGGAATATATATTCAGTGGCTTTACGTACCCAACTACTGGCATTTCTTAATAGGTCCAAATAATCCCAATTACTGTAGTTGGTGCCCATCTCAGATACATTCAACTTCGCCCATCCTAGGTAATAGTCAATTCCATCTGTAAAACAGAGAGGGTAAATATAAAATAAAAACAGAAAATGCTGGAAATACTCAGCAGGTCAGGCAGCATCTGTGGCAAGAGAAACAGAGTTCCATCAGAACTGGGAGAATTTAGAAACGGAATAGGTTTTAAGCAAGTGAGAGGGGGAAAGATGAGAAAAAGAACAAAAGTAAAGGTCTGGGATAGAAGACATAAGAGATTAAACGACAAAAGAGTTGGTGGTGCAGGGCCAAAGGGAGTGTTAGTGGGACAAATAAAGAAGCAAAAAACGTGTCTAGAGGAGGTGTGAACGGCTGAATGATGAACAGCTGCCACCTGGAAGCAAAAACAAGAGAAAAACAAGACTAAACCAAAGCGATGCTCTATATTGGGGAGACCAAATGCAGATTGGGTGACCGCTTTGCAGAACACCTCCGTTCAGTCCACAAACATGATCTCAAACTTCTGGTCGTCTGTCATTTTAATTCTCTGCCTTGCTTTCACGCTGACCTCGGCCTCCTGCAGCATTCCAATGAATCTCAACGTAAGCTTGAGGAACAGCACCTCATCTTTTGATAAGGCACTTTGCAGTCTTTTGGAATCAACACTGGGTTCAACAATTTCATACTGTATTCTCTGCCCCATTACGTTTTATTTTACTTTGCAAGTTTTGGTTTTACTCACATTTTTCTCTGTTTTTGCTTTCAGATGGCAACTGTTCATCATTCTGCCATTCACACCTCTAGATACAGCTTTTGCTTTTTTACTTGTCCCATTACCACTCCCTTTGGCCTTGCACCACCAACTCATTTGTCATTTAATCTGTCCTGTCTTCCACCCTATCACAGACACTCCCTTTTGTTTTCTTTCTGCCCTCCCCCATTTGACCGACTAAAAACCTATTACATTTCTAACTTTTCCCAGTTCTGATGAAAGGTCTTCGACCTGAAATGTTAACTCTGTTTCTCTTTTCACAAATGCTGCCTGACCTGAATGTTACCAGCATTTTCTATTTTTATTTCAGATTTACAGCTTCCTCAATATTTTGCTTTTGTGTTGAAGTTAAATATAATGCATCTCTGGAAAGGCAGCATCATAAAAGTTTTATGTTGGACCTAAAAGTACTGTTTCATCATGGTTCAATACAAATGGCCACATTTATGCAAAAATCTGGCTGATGATACAGTGAGCATATCCAAAAAGAAGCTGACCTGTACAGATCAGGAAGCTCCCAAGTTCCAGTCATAGTATATGCTGGGTTACAATCATTAAATACAGTGCCGGCTCTTTGACTGTGCACTCCAGCTGATCTCATCCAGAACAAGGATTGGGGATTTGAGATTGGTTTTAGCATCCAGGGCTAGGAAGGGAAAGATTTGCAGGGGTTCCCAATCCTATCCTCTGTCCAGAGACTTTTACTGGAGAGCTTGCATAATGTGGACCCCAGGTACAGATCAAGCTTGAATAAATGTCAATCCTCACTGTCTTGGCTCTCACATAACGGTCACCTGGCTGAAGTGCCACAGATCAACCAGGACCCATAAGATAAATTCACTGACCATATGCTCCTATCCTGGAGTTGTGCCCAAGGGAAGAACAGGTAAGAGGTAAAACTACAAAAATATAACATTGATTCTTCACAGCAAGCTCCTTTTGAGTACGGTTCCTTAATGGGATTGTAGAATTGATGAATTGTACATTGCTTTTGCTTAGCACCTTTTCTTCAGTTGGCACACAGCACTGCAGCAAGTCAACAGGCTTATTTGATCAATACCTCCCTATCTCACAATCTGTACCTGCAAAATGACAAGTGTAGCAAGATTGTGGAAATGTAATCAACTCTGAGTTTCCTTCCAATTCACACACTAACAAGACTTGGACATATACCATTGTTCCTTCATCGTCACTGGGACAAATTCCAGACATTATCTAATGCAATCGTGGGAACAGCATCAAGACTTCAGATTTTAAAGAGAAGGCCCACCTCTCAGGACAACTAGGGAAAGCAATAAAAATGCAACTTTTCATGCACTGCCCACGTCCAGAGAGGAGATAAAAGAAAATACACTGTGCGGGAAATTTTAGCCACAAAATCATGTCTAACCACTCCACCATGCACTGGAGTTTCCACGTGGCATTGCTCATCTTTCCAGGTGAAGGTTTTATTGGTAACTTTTTTTCATTTTTATTCCTATCAAGATGCTGTGAAATAGAACGCTTTCCCAAGTAAAATATTTAATACCAAACACCCACAGTTCAGGTATAGTGTGGTGAGATGCGAAGTAAAGCTCACTCTACTCTACTCTAACAATGCACCTCAGCTCCAACCTCAGAATAGCACTCTTCAACTGCACCAGTAAGAAAGATTGCACATCCTACACCAGCCATTCTGGTGACATATGCGAGTGGATTGTCAATTAAATGCCAAACTGGAGGCAGCATTCTGTTGCAAGCCTTTGCCCACTCGGAGCTGGCTTGAGATGGCTAACAGAAGACCATTACAGCCAACAGACAGAGGACATTTCATTCCCATCAACCTGGGTAGAATTCACATCCGCTACCGGAAATGAAAGGATCCCGCTGCATCATCCAACCCCATGTGTGTTTTGGTAATCCTATTTTTTTTAAAAAGCTGCGACCTCAAGTTATCATCAAACAGGAAATAAATTCCCAATAAGAGATGAAACAAATATACGTTAGATTGTTTCAATTTTCTTTCATCTGGCTTGTGTACTTGAGAGTTCACACACCTTGATTCTGAAATAGGACACATTTGCGGATGATACCATTTGTACAGCAGAGTTCAAATCCCTGGCAGTGAGTATCAAGTCTGCACTCCCCTTGGTACAGTTGGGATAATTCTTCCTCTGTTTCTCCACCGTCAATCTGGAACATTCTAATAGGGAAGTGATCAACACAATTTCCTGCGTTCATTGAGAAAATGCTGACATTCTGTAGTGCTGCAGAACAAATGGAAAAAGTATGTTAGATACCTGATAGAAAAAGTGGTTTCCTTGGAATATGGGTTTTCTTGTGGTGGTTGCGAAACTTAAGACAGGGAACAGAAGATACATTTTTAACAGTGCTGTGAGGCTGTGGAAAGCACTACCAGAGTCAGTGATTGAAGCAGAGACCATTAAAGGCCAGCTCGGGTCTGCAAATGCAACCTGACCCGAGCCCGACAGAACCACATCCGACCCGAGCCCAACCCGGCCTGAATCTTTTCATATTTTTCCCACGCCCGACAAGCTTAAAAAAACTGTAACTAAACAATCTTTCTGGTCCAAAAAGTACATTAAGATTGGAGCCACTTGGTGATAGAGTGTGTCCGACCCGGCCTGACACAACCCGAGCCCGAATGCCAGACCCGGAAGAGCGACCCAACCTGACCCGAACCCGACACGTCATCAGGTCCCGTTGGGCTCAGGTCGGCTAGCCGTGCTCTAGAAACCATGCCAACGTTTAAGAATAGGTTCAAGAGGCAGTTGAAGGAAGGGAAGATAAAGTGATATTGTAACAGAGCAGCCACATTGGATTAGGATTACAGCTCATTGAGGGTAAATATTAACAGGGACTGGTTGAGCGAAATGGCCTGTTCACAATCTAATTTCTTTGTAATTGTATTGAGGTCATTTATGGCATAGAAGGAGGCCATTCAGCCCATCGAGTCCATGCCGACTCTCCGCAGAGCAATCCTAGCATTGACCCCTGGGAATACCACTGTCTACCATCCTCCAGTCCGAAAAACAACCATTTACTACAACCTGCTGCTTCTGTCCTTAAGCCAATTTTGTTATCCAATTGGACACTGGCCCTCCTATTCCACGAGCCTCAGTTTTGTGTGGAACTTTATCAAATGTTTTCTTAAAATCCATATCGACAACATTCACCGCATTCCCTTCATCAACCTTCTCTGTGAGTTCATCAAAAAATTCAATTAGATTAGTCAAGCATGATCTGCATTTACAAATCCATGCTGGCTATCCTTATTTAACTCAAACCTCTCCAAGTGCCTGTTGATTTTTTTTCCTGATTATTATTTCTAGAACCTTACCCACCACTGATGTTAAACTAACCAACCTGTAGTTGCTAGGACTGTCCTTACACTCTTTCTTTGATAAGGATATCATATTTATCACTCTCCAATCCTCTGGCACCTTCCCCATATCCAGGGAAGATTGGAAGATTATGGCAAACCCTTCCGTTATCTCCACTTCCTTTCGCAACCTGGGATGCAAGCCATGCGGACCAGGTGACTTAACTGCCCTAAGTACAGCCAGCCTTTCCAGTACCTCCTCTCTCTCAATTTTTATCCTATCCATTGCCTCTACACGCTCCACTTCTACTGATATTTTGTCAGATTCCTCTTCCTTAGTAAATACTGATACAAAGTACTCACTAAGTATTCCAGCCTTGCCCTGTGCTTCTAAGCATATATTACCCTCGATGTCCCTAATAGGCCCCATTCATTGCAGCAGCTTATTTGGAAGCAGAGAGTGCTGAGCGAGTGATCAGTTGGGGAGGTCAGTTTCAATTTAAACTTAATTTTCCTTTTGTTTTCGGCAGACCAGGGGGCTGCTGGGTAAGTAAAAACCTATATATTTGGGCTGTTTCTGAACCTGAGACACTACACGTGTAGTGTCTCCCACCCGCCCTCCTCCTCTAACCAAAAAAAAAAGGACTCGGTGGTGTGTAGATAAGCTAAGGCTTTTTCTATTTCTCATTTTTTTTATCGTGAGATTGGTAAAAACTTTTCGTTCCTTTTTCATTTATCTAAGTTAGGCTTAAGATTAAAAATGGCAGGAGATCTCAGACCCGTGTTATGCTCATCTTGCTCAATGTGGGAGCTCAGGGACACGGCTGATGTCCCCGACTCCTTCACGTGCAGGAAGTGTGTCCAGCTGCAGCTCTTGTTAGACTGCATGACGGCTCTGGAGCTGCGGATGGACTCACTTTGGAGCATCCGCGATGCTGAGGAGGTCGTGGATAGCACGTTTAGCGAATTGGTCACACCGCAGATTAGGATTGCTGAGGGAGAAAGGGAATGGGTGACCAAAAGGCAGAGAAAGAGCAGGAAAGCAGAGCAGGTGTCCCCTGCAGTCATCTCCCTCCAAAATAGGTATACCGTTTTGGATACTGTTGGGGGAGATGGCTCACCAGGGGAAGGCAGCAGTAGTCAGGTTCATGGCACCGTGGCTGGCTCTGCTGTTCAGAAGGGCGGGAAAAAGAGTGGAAGGGCTATAGTCGTAGGGGATTCGATTGTAAGGGGAGTAGATAGGCGGTTCTGTGGTCGAAAACGAGACTCCCGAATGGTATGTTGCCTCCCAGGTGCACGGGTCAGGGATGTCTCAGATCGGCTGCAGAACATTCTGAAGGGAGAGGGTGAACAGCCAGTTGTCGTTGCGCACATAGGCACCAATGATATAGGTAAAAAATGGGTTGAGGTCCTACAAGCAGAATTTAGGGAGTTAGGAGCCAAGTTAAAAAGTAGGACCTCAGAGGTAGTAATCTCAGGATTGCTACCAGTGCCATGTGATAGTCAGAGGAGAAATGAAAGAATAGTCAGGATGAATGCGTGGCTTGAGAGATGGTGCAGGAGGGAGGGGTTCAGATTTTTGGCACATTGGGACCGGTTCTGGGGGAGGTGGGACTATTACAAATTGGACGGTCTACACCTGGGCCGGACTGGAACCAATGTCCTTGGGGGTGCTTTTGCTAACGCTGTTGGGGAGGGTTTAAACTAATGTGGCAGGGGGATGGGAACCAAATGAGGAGGTCAGTGGACAGTAAGGAGGTAGTAACTAAAGCCTGCAAGGAACTAGATAATGAAGTCAGCGTGACTAAAGGAAAGAGTAGGCAGGGAGCAGATGATGTACGCAAAGGGACTGGTGGTCTGAGGTGCATTTGTTTTAATGCAAGAAGTGTAGTAGGTAAGGCAAATGAACTTAGGGCTTGGATTAGTACCTGGGAGTATGATGTTATTGCTATTACTGAGACTTGATTGAGGGAAGGGCACGATTGGCAACTAAATATCCCAGGATATCGATGCTTCAGGCGGGATAGAGAGGGAGGTAAAAGGGGTGGAGGAGTTGCATTACTGGTCAAAGAGGATATCTCAGCTGTGCTGAAGGAGGGCACTATGGAGGACTCGAGCAGTGAGGCAATATGGGCAGAACTCAGAAATAGGAAGGGTGCGGTAACAATGTTGGGGCTGTACTACAGGCCTCCCAACAGCGAGAGTGAGATAGACGTGCAAATATGTAAACAGATTATGGAAAGATGTAGGAGCAACAGGGTGGTGGTGATAGGAGATTTTAATTTTCCCAACATTGACTGGGATTCACTTAGTGTTAGAGGTCTCGATGGAGCAGAATTTGTAAGGAGCGTCCAGGAGGGTTTTCTAGAGCAGTATGTAAATAGTCCAACTCGGGAAGGGGCCCTACTGCACTTGGTGTTGGGGAATGAGCCCGGCCAGGTGGTTGAAGTTTCAGTAGGGGACTACTTTGGGAATAGTGATCACAATTCCGTAAGTTTTAGAATAATCATGGACAAAGACGAGAGTGGTCCGAAAGGAAGAGTGCTAAATTGGGGGAAGGCCAACTATACCAAAATTCGGCAGGAGCTGGGGAATGTAGATTGGGAGCAGCTTTTTGAAGGTAAATCCACATTTGATATGTGGGAGGCTTTTAAAGAGAGGTTGGTTAGCGTGCAGGAGAGACATGTTCCTGTGAAAATGAGGGATAGAAATGGCAAGATTAGGGAACCATGGATGACAGGTGAAATTGTAAGACTAGCTAAAAGGAAGCATACATAAGGTCTAGGAGGCTGAAGAAAGACGAAGCTTTGAAAGAATATCGGGAATGTAGGACCAATCTGAAACGAGGAATTAAGAAGGCTAAAAGGGGTCATGAAATATCTTTAGCAAACAGAGTTAAGGAAAATCCCAAAGCCTTTTATTCATATATAAGGATCAAGAGGGTAACTAGAGAAAGGATTGGCCCACTCAAGGACAAAGGAGGAAACTTATGCGTGGTGTCAGAGAAAATGGGTGAGATTTTAAACGAGTACTTTGCATCGGTATTCACCGAGGAGAGGGGCATAACGGATGTTGAGGTTAGGGATAGATGTTTGATTACTCTAGGTCAAGTCGGCATAAGGAGGGAGGAAGTGTTGGGTATTCTAAAAGGCATTAAGGTGGACAAGTCCCAGGTCCGGATGGGATCTATCCCAGGTTTCTGAGGGATGCGAGAGAGGAAATAGCTGGGGCCTTAACAGATATCATTGCAGCATCCTTAAACACGGGTGAGGTCCCAGAGGACTGGAGAATTGCTAATGTTGTCCCCTTGTTTAAGAAGGGTAGCAGGGAAAATCCAGGTAATTATAGACTGGTGAGCCTGACGTCAGTGGTAGGGAAGCTGCTAGAGAAGATACTGAGGGATAGGATCTATTCCCATTTGGAAGAAAATGGGCTTATCAGTGATAGGCAACATGGTTTTGTGCAGGGAAGGTCATGTCTTACCAACTTAATAGAATTCTTTGAGGAAGTGACAAAGTTGATTGATGAGGGAAGGGCTGTAGATGTCATATACATGGACTTCAGTAAGGCGTTTGATAAGGTTCCCCATGGCAGGCTGATGGAGAAAGTGAAGGCACACGGGGTCCAAGGTGTACTAGCTAGATGGATAAAGAACTGGCTGGGCAACAGGAGACAGAGAGTAGCAGTGGAAGGGAGTTTCTCAAAATGGAGACGTGTGACCAGTGGTGTTCCACAGGGATCTGTGCTGGGACCACTGTTGTTTGTGATATACATAAATGATTTGGAGGAAAGTATAGGTGGTCTGATTAGCAAGTTTGCAGACGACACTAAGATTGGTGGAGTAGCAGATAGTGAAGGGGACTGTCAGAGAATACAGCAAAATATAGATAGATTGGAGAGTTGGGCAGAGAAATGGCAGATGGAGTTCAATCAGGGCAAATGCGAGGTGATGTATTTTGGAAGATCCAATTCAAGAGTGAACTATGCAGTAAATGGAAAAGTCCTGGGGAAAATTGATGTACAGAGAGATTTGGGTGTTCAGGTCCATTGTTCCCTGAAGGTGGCAACGCAGGTCAATCGAGTGGTCAAGAAGGCATACGGCATGCTTTCCTTCATCGGACGGGGTATTGAGTACAAGAGTTGGCAGGTCATGTTACAGTTGTATAAGACTTTGGTTCGGCCACATTTGAAATACTGCGTGCAGTTCTGGTCGCCACATTACCAAAAGGATGTAGATGCTTTGGAGAGATTGCAGAGGAGGTTCACCAGGATGTTGCCTGGTATGGAGGGCGCTAGCTATGAAGAGAGGTTGAGTAGATTAGGATTATTTTCATTAGAAAGACGGAGGTTGAGGAGGGACCTGATTGAGGTGTACAAAATCATGAGAGGTATCGAGGTAGAGGGTGGATAGCAAGAAGCTTTTTCCCAGAGTGGGGGATTCAATTACTAGGGGTCACGAGTTCAAAGTGAGAGGGGAAAAGTTTAGGGGGGATATGCGTGGAAAGTTCTTTACGCAGAGGATGGTGGGTGCCTGGAACGCGTTGCCAGCGGAGATGGTAGACGCGGGCACGATAGCGTCTTTTAAGATGTATCGAGACAGATACATGAATGGGCAGGAAGCAAAGAGATACAGACCCTTAGAAAATAGGCGACATGTTTAGATAGAGGATCTGGATCGGCGCAGGCTTGGAGGGCCGAAGGGCCTGTTCCTGTGCTGTAATTTTCTTTGTTCTTTGTTCTTTGTTCACTCCACCTCTTACTACCCGCTTAGTATTTACATGCCGGTAGAAGATTTTTGGGCTCCCTTTTATGTTGACTGCCATTGTATTGTCACATTCTCGTTTTACCAGTCTTATTTTCCTTTTCACCTCCCCTCTCATTGTATTTGGCCTGGTTCTCACTTGAAGAATTCACCTGACATGCATCATACACCCTCTTTATTTGTTTCATCATAGAGTTATACAGCACAGAAACAGGACCTTTGGCCCATCGTGTCTGTGCCGGCTATCAAGCACCTAACTACTTTAATCCCATTTTCCAGCACTTGGCCCATAGCCTTGTATGCTATGGTGTTTCAAGTGTTCATCTAAATATTTATTAAATGTTGAGGGTTCCTGCCTCTACCACCTCTTCAGACAGTGTGTTCCAGATTCCAACTATCCTGTGAGTGAAAAATCTTTCCTTAAATCCCCTCTAAACCTCCTGCCCCTTACCTTAAATCTTTGCCCCCTGGTTATTGACCCCTCTGCTAAGGGAAAATGTTTCTTCCTATCTAACCTATCAATGCCCCTCATAATTTTCTATACCTCAATCATGTCCCCCTCAGCCTTCTCTGCTCTAAGGAAAACAACCTTAGCCTTTTCAGTCTCTCTTCATAGCTGAAATGCTCCAGCCCAGGCAACATCCTGTTGAATCTCCTCTGCACCCTCTCCAGTGCAATCACATCCTTCTTATAGTGTGGTGCCTAGAACTGTACACAGTACTCCAGCTGTGGCCTAACTAGTGTTTTATACAGCTCTATCATAACCTCCCTTCTCTTATATTCTATACCTCGGCTGATAAAAGCAAGTATCCCTTCCTAACCACCTTATCCAGCTGTGCTGCTGCCTTCAGTGATCTATGGACAAGTACACTAAGGCCCCTCTGACCCTCTGTACTTCCTAGGGTCCTACCATCCATTGTATATTCCCTTGCCTTGTTAGTCCTCCCAAAATGCATCACCTCACACTTCTCAGGATTAAATTCTATTTGCCGCTGCTCCACCCATCTTACCAGCCCATCTATATCATCCTGTAATCTAAGTCTTTCCTCCTCACTATTTACAACACCACCAATTTTTGTATCGTCTACGAACTTACTGATCATACCTCCAATATTCACGTCTAAATCATTAACGTATGCTACAAACAGCAAGGGTCCCAGCACCAATCCTTCTGGTACACCACTGGTCACAGGCTTCCACTTGCAAAAACAACCCTTGACCATCACCCTCTGCCTCCTGCCACTAAGCCAATTTTGGATCCAATTTGCCAAATTGCCCTGGATCCCATGGGCTCTTACCTTCTTAACCAATCTCCCATATGAGACCTTATCAAAAGCCTTACTGAAGTCCATGTAGATTACATCAACTGCTTTCCCCTCATCAACACATCTAGCCACCGCCTCGAAAAATTCAATCAAGTTAGTTAGACACAAGCTACCCCTGACAAAGCGATGCTGACTATCCCTGCCTCTCCAAGTGGAGATTATAATAGAGATCATAATCTCTATCTCCTTCGTCATCCAAGGAGCCCTGTGTTTGGTTCCTCTACCTTTCGCCCTAATTGGAATTTTACCTAGCCTGTACCTGAAGCATTATTTACTTAAAGATAACCCATTGTTCCATTACAGTTTTTCCTGTCAGTCTTTGGTTCCATTTTCTCCTGGCTAGATCCCTTCTCATCGCATTGAAATTAAACCCCTTCCAGTCTAGCCATTCTACCTTATTTTTTTCCTTGCTTTTCTGCATTATGAGTCTAAACCTTGTGATACAATGATCACTCTTACCCAAGTGCGCCCCCATTGACACTTGGCCCACCTCATTTCCCAGCACCAGATCCAGCAATCCCTCCTTTCTAGTTGGGCCAAGAACATACTGATACTGTACATGTAGTCAATTTATATTTCTCTCTCCTCCCCTCAGTTGGCTCACTGAACCAAACACATTTGGGTTGCAGGTGACCCACTCCAAATACTGCACCAACACACATTGTGATTCTAATGTCTGCACCAACATAAAGCTTGCTTGAAATACTGTAATTTTCATTTACTAAAGTGTTGAGTTCACCCAAAATGCATGGGCCAGAAGTTAATTCACATTCATTCAATTTTATAGCACACAAGGAGGTCCATTGTGCCTACGCCGGTTGTTCGAAAGAACTATCCAATTAGAGTGGTTAGCAAAGCATATGGCATCTTGGGCTTCCTGAATAGAAGCATTGAGTACAAAAGCAGAGAAGTTATTCTGAACCTTTATAAAGCTCTGGTTAGGCCCACAACTAGAGTATTGTGTCCAGTTCTGGTCGCCATTCTTTAGGAAGGATGTGTGGGTCCTTGAAAGAGTACAGGGAAGATTTACCAGAATGGTTCTAGGGATGGGAGAATTTAGTTACAAGGTTAGGTTGAAAAAGCTGGAGTTATTTTCCTAAGAGCAAAGCAGATTGAGGGGAGATTTAATAGAGGTGTGCAAGATTATGACAGGCATAGATAAATTAGACATGGGAAAACTGTCACATTAATGAACAGTCCAAGGACCAAGGGACACATATTCCAGGTTTTGGGCAAGAGATGCAGGGAATATGAAGAAGAACTTTTTTACGCAGCAGGTGGTAATGGTCTGGAACTCACTGACCACAAGTGCTGTGGAAGAGGAGACAATGATTTCAAAAGGAAACTGGATGGGCATTTGAAGGAAATAAACTTGCAGGGCTACAGGGATTGAGCGGGGAAGTGGGCCTAACTGAAATGCTCCATGGAGAACCGGCATGGACTCGATGGGACAAATGGCCTCCTTTTGTGCCGTAAATGACTCTGTGCCTCTAGTCCCAATCCCTTGCTCTTTGCCCATAACCCTGCAATTGTTTTACTCTTCAAGAATATATTCAATTCCCTTTTGAAAATTATTATTGAATCCACTTGCACTACCCTTTCAGGTAGTGTATTCCAGACTACACCTTGCTGCATAAAATGCCTATTCATTTCCTCTCTTATGCTTTTGCCAATTATCTTATATGTCTGTCCTCTGCTTACTGACCCTTCTATCAGTGGAAACAACTTGTCCTGATTTACTCTCTCAAAATCCTTCATAATTTTGAACAACTCTTTGAACAACCATTCTCTGCTCTAAGAACCATCCCAGTTTCTCCAGAGAAATGAAGTCCCTCATCCCTGGTTACCATTCTAATAAACCTTCTCTGCACCCTCCCATTGACCTTAACATCCTTCCTACAGAGTGGTACACAGAATTGGACACAATATTCCTGCTGAGAGGCCTAACCAGTTATTTATAAAGGTTTAGCATAATTTCCTTGCTTATAGAAAATATACGATTTAAAATATAATATATACCTTCTCCTTTTATTTATTTTTTCGCAATGTTAGTCATCCTCTATTTCATTGCCCATTACTGAAGTGATGCTAGCATTTAGCCTCTGACTGCAACAGACAATGTCAGCTATGATAGATGTCTCTCAGTGTACTTGCAAAATTGCCAGGATTTGGGTATGAGAAAAAAGGCTAGGGCTCTAGCAGTGGTAAGCCTTACTTCATTCATTGAAGATAATTAGCTTGATAATCACATATTTTAGCTCTTAGGTTCAAATCCCTCCATGGCCTCACCCCTCCCTATCTCTGTAATCTCTTCCAGCCCACAACCCTCCGAGATATCTGCGCTCCTCTAATTCTGGCTTCTTGTGATTCACTGACTTTAATTGCTCCACCGTTGGTGGCTGTGCCTTCAGCTGCCTAGGCCCTATGCTTTGAAAGTCCCTCCCTACACTTCTCTACTTCACTTTCCTCTTTTAAGACACTCCTTAAAACCTACCTCTTTAACCAAGCTTTTGGTCATCTGACCTGATATCTCCTTTATGCTTTGGTGTCAAACTCTGTTTTATAATGCTCCTGTAAAGCACCTTGGGACGTTTCATTACATTAAAGGTGCTATATAAATATAAGTTGTTGTTGTGTAGTGTACAATATAATTGGTGATATGTTTCTGGGCAAGTTGTAGGGCCTGGTTATGTTTTGTATTGTTTAAAATTATTTTCAGTTTGTTTAAGTGTCCGAATTTAGGGGTTCCTTTGTCACTGTGCAGTAACCAGGGAGACAGCATGCATCATCAGTATTAGAGCCAGTCGACACAAAAGGGGAAATGTGAGGAGTGACATTAATAATCAATAAGCTTTGAATCGATTGTAATCTCCTGACAGGAACCAGTCAGTTCCATCTGAGAACACAAAGTTCAGCTCCCCGTCCCTTATTCTGCAAACCAAATGCAGGAACCTCTCTACCTCTCTTTCGTCCTTTAACATGCTTCTCAATACCTACCTCTTTGACCAGGATTTTGGTCACCTGTCCTAATATCTCCTTATGTGGCTCAGGTTTAAATTTTGTCTGGCAACATTCCTGTGAAGCACCTTGGGATATTTTACTAAGTTAAAGATGCTATCTAAGTACAAAATGTTGTTGCAGCACCTTCAATTTGTCTAATAAATAATCAATGTTTAATGGATTTATTTTGATAATTAAAGAAACCCTTTGACAGGATCAAAAGACAAGAAATTTATTGCAGATGAGCACTTAACACATCTATATGGCATTGCTCTGTCTGCTATTTAATGGAGACATTCACACTCCTATTTTAAATGGATTATTATTGACAGCAGCAATTTAAAATATAGAGGGTGAGAAATTGGGACTGTTCGAGCCAGTTATTTGGGGGCTACAGCACTACAAGTGCCCTTCGAGCTCCAAAATGACGTCCGCAGCACATATGCGCTTGTGGGGTGAGTTGAGCCAGAGGTCATATTGGTGAGGACATCACTGTGCGCGCAGTGAACTTCTGGCAGATTGTAACATCAGTGAGTTTGCAATGTTGAATTGCTGCATGTGGTGCCATTTGAAGCTCAAACCTCCAGCTAATGCCTTTTCTTAACCTCACACAGCACATGTTCAGCAGCAGGAAGGACCACCACCCCCACCCCCTCCCACCACCAGTGCTATTTAAAGGGATCATCAACTATTTACAGGTTAGTTGGTAATTGATTGCTTCTGTCTGTGGCTTTGATTCTACAAGTGTTGGTGTTTTCTATAGTTTAAGGTTGTAGATGTCTGCAGGGAATGGGGTGGCAGGTGCTGAAGGAGTTTTTGCTGATTTCAAGGTGTCTGCACAAACCAGTCACTCCCAGACATGAGTAGATTAGTAGGAATTCCCCTTGGAATATGCATGACTTGCAGAATGGACAGAGCCAAAACAGAGGAAAAGCTGTTAGAAAACGGAGGGGAAGGGGGGAAGGGCTGTTAGCACGAGGGCACATCCACCCTTGGCGTTCATGGAGCAATTCTCCTACCTAAACCTCAATGAGGAAGTATGTTTGAGAGGCCTGCACTTCAGTAAAGATATCCGCACTGAAATCTGCCACCTTATTGCAGCCACAACTGCAACCTCAGATTAGGGCAAGGATCACATTTAATCTCTCCTGCCCTCCACCCTATCACAGACCTTCCCTTTTATTCTTCTTCCCCTCTCCCCCCACCACCACCCCCCCCCCCCCCCCCCTTTCACTTCCTCTAAACCTATTACATTTCCAAACATTCCCAGATCTGATGAAAGGTCACACAGACCTGAAATGTTAACTCTGTTTCTCTCTCCACAGGTGCTGCCAGACCTGCTGTGTATTTCCAGTGTGTTCTGTTTTTATTCCACATTGCCAGTGGCTGTGTAGGTGACCGTGACATTGAAGTTGTATGCATCTGGCTCCTTTCAGGCTGGAGCTGAAGATATTTAAAACATCTCGCAGCTTGATACCCACTGTTGTATAAGGAGGTCACTGAGGTTCTGTATTCAATGACAGCTAACTACATTTCATTCTCTCTTGACTCTGGTGCGCAGCATGCACACAATGAAAGCCATGCTGTCACACATTGTTGTGCTGACACAATGCTTTGCTGCCTGGACCACTCTAGAGGAAAGTTATTTGGCAGGGCAGGCATCAAGATTCGTGCTGGTTTGCTGCATGCTGGATAACCTTGCCACCAGAAGTGAAAAGCTCAGGTGCAGGAGCGTAAGGAGGAGGAGGAGGAACATGAGGACAAGTAGGGGAGGAGGTGAAAGAAGAAGGGAAGAGACAACCTCGACAGCCCCTTTCTGGTCAGGCTGTCTAAAAAGAACTCATCTGAGTGCGTACTAGTAACCACAACCCCAATTCCCTATTTACCAACAGTCCAACTGTGATGGAATATAGGTAGAGGCTTAATTAGGTAGCATTTGGAAATAGTTAGTGTATTATGCCTCTTAGAGTTAGGGATTGAATGGATGATCAGTTTTTAGAATTTACTGATGTTCCCCTTTAAGAAGGTAGAGTTAAATATTTCAAGGTCCCTGTTAGAATAGAATTTCTGTTGCCAGGAAACTGGAAGATAAACACACACATTGAAATATCCTGTGTGGCATCAGTAAGAGGTAGCAATAAACTTAATTAGTTTATGGGTTGTTGATTCAGACAAATCGGCACTGGAGGTTGCTGTGGGGCATCATGGAAAGGGCAATTATAGAAAATGGACTCACAGGAACAAGGTCAAGGAACAAGGAAGAGGTCAAGTAAACACAATTATAAACATTTTGACCAGATAAAAGCTCACAACTTCAAATTCCAGTAAAATATTAAGTGGAAATGGTAAATAAAAATATGGATTTTAAAAGGAACTCAGGAAGGTCACATAAATGCTGGAAGTCAGATGACACCTTAGAAATAGTATTAAAATGAGAAGTTTTGAAAGCAAAGTTTAGGTGTGTTGTATTCTCAAACAACACTTCTCATCCCATGCCTTACTCGGGGGATTTAAGGTAAAAGTTTACTTTAAATTTTGATGGATATTCTGGATATTCTAAGATAATTTTGCTGTAACATTAACAAGGTTAAACTTTTGGATTTTATGTTAGAAATAAGAATATGTGTTACATTTCTCAGTAATATTTGATATTGTGATACACTTATCCACTTAAGTTTTTTGCATGTTAAATTCTTTAATATATATAAAAAAGTTAATAAATCGTCTCATGTAGTATTCTGTATATAACTACAAGAACCCCCTCTCTGTGACTCTTTAAGTGGAGAGATATGTCTTGAAGAGAGTTTCCCAGACCCTTATAATATCTGGGATATTTATGACTTAGCCATAATATTAAAAATAAGCTAATAGTCTCTGTTGGTTTTCTTTCTTTGAGGGAAAGCTAGTGCAATTCTTTGGACCCAAATGAGTGTCTGAGAATTTGTCCGGTTTGAACTTGATTAAAGGAGATTCTTAGGGATGTATGCCTGATTTGGTTTAGTCCCAATAAGGGGTTAAGGTTATACATCACTTCACAACATCTTACCATCCTCTGTCACTGTCCATCACAGCATTCACTTGGACACAATGCAAAAATAAAAAAAGCACAAAATAAGCATGGCAAAACAAATTTATAACTTAAATTATGCCATATTGCATACAAAAGTTGCTAATCACCCTTGTGCAGTCCCTTACTGCCTGTCTTCCGCGAGACTTTGCCTGTCCTACTGCTCCTACGCAGTGCTACTCCAGTGACTTCAGCATGGCTGGTGGAGACTAAAATATGGCAGACCAGCCAGGTGTGCATTGGAATAGTCAAGTCTAGAGGTCATGACGGCATGGACAAGTATTTCAACAGCAGATGAGCTGAGACAGGCAAAGTCGGGCAATGTTATCAAGGTGGAAATAGGCGGTCTTAGTGCTGGCACAAATATGTGTTTGGAAGCTCATCTCTGGGTCAAATGTGATACCAAGGTTGTGAACAGACTGGCTAAATCTCAGACTGCTGCCAAGGAGAGGGATGGAGTCAGTAGCTAGGAAATGGAGTTTAGAGGTCTTAAAGGACCAGGTCCTGTTGCAAACAGGCATGGATGGCCGAACTGCTTCATTATCTGAGAAGTTATGATGGAACTGAACACTATTCATCAGCGAACATCCCACTCCCAATTTTCTGATGGATGGATGGTCGATGAAGCAGCTTAATTTGTTTGGTCTAGACCATTACCCTGAGTAATGCCTGAAGCTATCTTCTGTGGCTGAAATGGTTGACCTCCAACAACCACAACCATCTTCCTTTGTGCTGGGTATGACTCCAGCCAGTGGAGAGTTTTCCCCTGGATTCCCATTGACTTCAATTTTGCTAGGGTTCCTTGATGTCACACTCTATCAAGTGCTGCCTTGCTATCAAGACCAATTATTCTCACCTCGCCTCTGGAATTTAGCTCTTTTGCCTATGGATCAAGGCTGTCATGAAGTCTAGAGCTCAGCATTACTGGCAGAACCCAAACTGAGCATTAGTGAGCAGGCTATTGCTGAGTAAGTGCTGCTTGATAGCACTGTCAATGACACCTCCCATCACTTTGCTGATGATTGAGAGGAGGCCGATGGGACAGTAACTGGCCGAATTGGATTTGTCATGATTTTTGTGGACAGGGCATAACTGCACAGGTGGTGAGGGAAACAACAAGAGGTAAAAATCTACTAGAACTTCTCCTCACCAATCTACCTGTTGTAGATGCATGACAATATTGGTAGGAGTAACCACCACACAATCCTTGTGAAAACAAAGTCCCATCTTCAAACTGAGGATACCCTCCATTGTGTTGTGTGGCACTACCGCCGTGCTAAATGGGATAGATTCAGAACAGATCTGACAACTCAAAACTGAGCATCCATGAGGCACTGTGAACCATCAGCAGATGCAGAACTGTACTCAACCACAACCTGTAACCTCATGACCTCGCATATCCCTCACTCTACCATTACTATCAAGCCAGGGATCAACCCTGGTTCAATGAGGAGAGCAGGAGGCATGCCAGGAGTATCACCAGGCAAACCTAAAAATGAGGTGTCAACCTGGTGAGCCACAACACAGGACTACTGGCATGTCAAACAGTGGAAGCAGCATGCTATAGAGCTAAACGATCTCACAACCAACGGATCAAATCAAAGCTCTGCAGTCTTGTCACATCCAGTCATGAATGGTGGTGGACAATTAAACAATTGACAGGAGGAGGAGGGGCTCCACAAACATCCGCATCCTCAATGATGGGGAGCCCAGCATATCAGTGCAAAAGATAAGGCTGGAGCATTTGCAACCATCTTTATCCATAAATACTGAGTGGATGATCTATCTCGGCCTCCTCTTGGGGTCCCAGCATCACAGATGCCAGTCTTCAGCCAATTCGATTCACTCCACGTGATATCAACAAATGGTTGAAGGCAGAGGATATTACAAAGGCTATGGGACCTGACAACATCCCGGTTGTAGTACTGAAGACTTGTGCTGTAGAACTTGCTGCACCCATAGCCAAGCTGTTCCAGTACAGCTATAACACTGGCTTCCACCCGACAGTGTGGAAAATTGCCTGGGTGTGTCCTATCCACAGAGAGCAGGACAAATCCAAACCGGTCAATTAGTGCCTTACCAGTTTGCTCCCGATCATCAGCAAAGTGATGGAAGGTGTCATCAACAGTACTATCAAATGCCACTTAAACGGCTATAAACCTGCTCACTGATGCTCAGTTTGTGTTTCGCCAGGGCCACTCTGTTCTTAACCTCATTGCAACCTTGGCCCAAACATGGACAAAAGAGCTGAGTTCCAGAAGTGAGGTGAGAGTGATTGCCCTTGACTGAGAGTGGCATCAAGGAGCCCTAATCAAATTGAAGTAAATGGGAATCAGGAGAAAAACTCTCCACTGGTTGGAGTCATACCTAGTGCAGAGGAAGATGGTTGTGATTGTTGGAGGCCAATCATCTCAGCCTCAGGACATTGCTGCAGGAGTTCATCAGGGTAGTGCCCTAGGCCCAACCATATTCAGTTGCTTCATCAATGACCTTACCTCCATCACAAGGTCAGAAGAAGGATGTTCGCTGATGTTTGAACCATGTTTAGTACCATTCGCAACTCCTCAGATACAGAAGCAGTTCGTGTCCATATGCAGCAAGAACTGGACAGCATTTAGGTTTGGGCTGATAAGTGGCAAGTAGCATTTGTGCCACACAAATGCCAGACAATGTCCATCTCCAACAAGAGAGAATCTAACCATCTCCTCTTGATGTTCAATGGCATTACCATCGCTGAATCCCCCACTATCAATATCCTGGGGGTTACCATTGACTAGAAACTGAACTGGAGCATCCACATAAATACTGTGGTGACAAGAGCTGGCCAGAGGCTAAGAATTCTGCAGCCAGTAACTCACCTCCTTACTCCCCAAAACCTGTACCATCTACAAGGCACAAGTCAGGAGTGTGATCGAATACTCTCTGCTTGCCTGGATGAGTGCGGCTCCAACAACATTCAGGAAGCTCGACAGCATCCTGGACAAAGCAGCCCACTTGATTGGCACCCTATCTACCACCTTCAACATTCACTCCCTCCACCACTGACACACAAGGCAGCAATGTGTACCATCTACTTACCAAGGCTCCTTCAACAGCACCTTCCAAAACCGTGACCTCTACCACTCAGAAGGACAAAGGCAGCAAATGCATGGGAACACCACCACCTGCAAGTTCCCCTCCAAGTCACATACCATCCTGGCTTGGAAATATATCGCTGTTCCTTCACTGTCGCTGGATCAAAATCCTGAAACTCCTCTCTAACAGGACTGTGGGTGTACCTGTATCACATGGACTGCAGTGGTTCAAGAAGGCAGTTCAACACCACCTTCTCATGGGCAATTCAGGATGGGTAACAAATGCTGGCTTAGCCAGCGACACCCACAACCCATGAAACAAATTTTTAAAAACAAGTTCCGTTCCCCTCTTACCCCTGTGCTCACTGACCTACATTGATTCCCAGTCAAGCAACGTCTTGATTTTAAAATTTTCATCCTTGTTTTCAAATCCCTCCATGGCCTCGCCCTCGCTATCTCTCTAATCTCCTCCAGCCCCACAACCCTCCAAGATATCTGCACTCCTATATTTCTGGCCTCTTGTGCACCTCTGATTTTAATGCTCTACCCTTGGCCGTGCCTTCAGTTGCCTAGATCCCAAGCTCTGGAATGCCCTCCCTACACCTCTCCGAATCTCCACTTCGCTTTCCTCCTTTAAGACACTCCTTAAAACCTATCTTTTTTTGATCAAGCTTCTATTCATCTGACCTAATATCTCCTTATGTGGCCCGATGCCATACTTTGTTTTATAATGCTCCTGTGAAGTGCCTTGGGATACTTTATAAGGCTAATGGTGCTATATAAATATAAGTTGTTGCTTTTGTTGGACAACATTCAGGCTCAGGCCGCTCAGTGGTAAGTAAAACTTGCGCCACACAAATGCCAAGCAATGACCTTCTTCAAAAATAGAAAGTATAAGTACTTCCCCTTGACATTCAACAACATTAGCATTGTTGAATCCCCCACCATCAACATCCTGGGGGTCATCATTGACCAAAAACATAACTGGACCAGCCGTATAAATACTGCTGCTACAATAGCAGGTCAGAGGCTGGGAATACTGCAGCAACTCCTGGCTCCTTAAAACGTTTCCACCATCTACCAGGCACAAGTCTAGATGGGTGCAGCTCCAACAGCACTCAAGAAGCTCAGTACCATGCAGATCAAAGCAGCCTGCTTGATTGGCACCCATCCACCATCTTAAACATTCATTCCCTTCACCATCGGCGCACCCTGACGGCAGTGAGCACCATTTATAAGATGCACTGTAGCAACACATTAAGGCTTCTTCAACAGCACCTTCCAAATCAGTGTCATCTACCACCTAGAAGCACAGGGACAGCAGGCGCAAGGGAACACCACCACCTGCAATTTCCCCTCCAAGTCACACATCTTCTTGACTTGGAAATATATCGCCATTCCTTCACTGTTGCTGGGTCAAAGCCATGGAATTCCCTCCCTCACAACATTGTGGGTGTACCTACACCACATGGACTGCAGCGATTCAAGAAGGCAGCTCACCATAACCTTCTCATGAGATGGGCAATAAATACTGGCCTTGCCTTTGATGCCCACATCCCGTGAATGAATAAACAAAAACTGGGGGAAGAAAAAACAATAACTGGTCACTTATCTCACTGTAACAATAGTGACTGCGCTTCAAGGCAATTCATTGAATATAGAACATTTCGGAGACATGTCACAAGGCATTATATAATCACAAGTTCGTTCTTTTGCTGATTGTGAGTTAGTGCTGGCACAAAACAGTTGAATACATAAAACAATCAACACACATTAAATCAATTCACTGTGTGACACACTTTGAGATATTTTGATGTGAGAATATAAATGCATGATCATATATTATTATAGCAACTCTATGAGTCAGGTACCATTTACAGTTGCCACCTGTCTAGCTTTGATGGGTTATCCAGGAATTTCTAAATGGCAAAACAGGTATCAAAGGTATTTTTGGGAGCCCATTATTTAATTTACCTGTGCCTTTATAATGTGGAGGAATTTATTATTGAAATAACTAAAGAATTTGTTCATTTTAGTCAGCAATGAAGCAAATCTCAGAATGTGAGTCATGAGTGTGTGCTCTATCCTGCCATTTGTCCAGTTTTGGACTTAGAAAAAGATGCCAAACCTGAGTCCAAATGAGTTGCAAGATACAGTCTCAGAATAGCAAATCAGTAGCATGTGGTATCCTGTGCTTGGAACTTTGTTATGGCATCCACTCCCTGTGTTATTCCCCAGGAACCCACTGAACTGTTGGTTAACCTGCCCATGTGATGCTGTTGTTCTACAGGTCAAACATCATCCACAGTTAATGCACCCTGATACCTGCCTCTTTTTCTCTCCGTGCTTACATTCTCAATGCTACAGTCCAAGTTAAGGTGCTGAATGTCAGACAGCAAAATATCAATGGCAAAGCAAATGACTCAAGTTTTTTCTCAAATCAGTTGTTACAATAAATGCTGTGGTTGCAGAAATGTGACTGCTCATAATTTATTGAAGAGACCCTGGGGTCTGTTCTGACCTGAATTGTTAGATTCTGCACTTAACGTCTAGCAAGAGGCCAATAAATCTTGGACCCAGCCCAGCCTCCTTGCATCCTCCTTTCTTCAATTTTCCAAATGATCTTTCTCTAATTGGCCTGTGTTTTTATCTGGGGATCCCAGGAGATCAAGAAAAAGATTTGCATTTATATGGCGCCTTTCATCTGCCAAAACACTTTACAGCCAATGAAGTATTTCTGAAGTGTAGTCACTGTTGTAATGTAGGAAATGCAGCAGCCAACTCACACAAACAGCAAACTCATACAAACAGCAATGTGATAATGACCAGATAATCTGTTTTACTGATGTTGATTGAGCGATAAATATTGACTAGGACACCGGGAATAACTCCCTTACTCTTCTTCAAAATAATACCACAGGATCTTTTAAGTCCACCTGAGAGGGCCACGTGGGCCTCAGCTTTTAACTTCTCATCCAAAAACAGCACCTCTGACAATGCCAGCCTTGATGTTTGTGCTCAAGTCCTAGAGTGGAACTTGAGCACAAAATCTTCTGACTCAGAGACAAGAGTGCTACCAACTGAGCCACGGCTGACAGACAATCTGATGCTGATCACAGGACTTTCGGGTGGCGTGTGGCATGTATCTATTGTGGCACAAGGCATCGCAGTGGTGTGGGACAGGCTGAGGGAACCAAAGAATCTTTTCCTGTCTGTCATTGTTTGCACGCTGATATATACTTGCTTACTACAGAATTTTGTGACTTCTGGAAAAAAAAGGCTAGTATTTGTGTAGCATCTTATTGTGTTGCTTAGAATCATCTCAAATGACTTTGGACAACTTCACATACAAATGAATTGTTTTGAAATTCAGTGACAAACAGAATGGAAAATGGAATTAGGACCATTGCTCATGTCCCACTCCAGAACTTGAGCACAAAAATCAAGGCTGACACTACTGAAGGAGTGCTGCACTGACAGAGGTGTTGTCTTTTGAATGAGAAGTTAAAAGCCGAGGTCCACGCGGTCCTCTCAGGTGGACATAAAAGATCCTGTGGCATTATTTCGAAGAAGAGTGGGGGAGATGTTCCCGGGGTCCTGGTCAATATTTATCGCTCAATCAACATCATTAAAACAGATTATCTAGTCATTATCACATTGCTATTTGAGGGAGTTTGCTGTGTGCAAATTGGCTGCCGCATTTCCTACATTACAACAGTGACTACACTTCAGAAGTATGTCATTGGCTGTAAAGCGTTTTGGTACATGAAAGACCAACATGGACCCATTGAGTCAAACAGCTGTTGTATTTTCTAGGTAAAACGTGGCAGCTATTTTGCACAAAGCAAAATCCCATAAAGAGAAATGAATTAAACTGCTTTAGTCCAGGACACAGGAGAAATCATCTAACCATCCTCCAGCCTCCAGAAGTGCTAGATATTTACTATTCCTGATATTACTGAAGAACAAAGCTCCACGCAAACTTTATATACTACAAATCATTTTCAGTTTCACACAGCTCTCTCTTTTCAAAAAAAATATGGTTGCCTTGATCCTGGACATTCAAAGGCCACTGATAAAATGGCATTAGCAGTTTATCAATGTACCACCAGCTCATCCCTCAATGGAGCAGCCAATAACAGCACAAAGAGAGCTGGAAGTGGAGTGAGGCAGTGGTGGAAACTCAGGCAATTCGTACATGATTGAAAAATGTAAAACAGAGGGGCGGTCAGAAATGATGAGGAAAATCTAGAATTGGGTTGACATTAATGTCACTGGTGGTCATAAGGACTTATCCCTACTATCATAAAATGTTTATAGAATTTCTAAGGTTTATAGGCACTTTGCCGAAAACAGGTTCACATTTCCTAATTATCTCATTTGACATATGGATTGTCATCCCAATTCTCATCCCGTTTACAAGGTTCAACTTTTCAATGTTATTTCCTCAATGCTGAGGAGATCAAAGTTATCAAAGCATTACATTAAGGGAATTCAGCACCCAGACTTAAATTTGTTTATTCGTTGCACAACTTTCAGCAAAGTTTACAAGAAGACTAATAAGAATGCTCATCTAAATTTGCTCAGTGGGGTTTATCAAATATAATAATCACTGTCTCTGATATCTGAGCAATGACGTTTACCTGCTAGTACTGGCTGCTGTCCATTTGACTCAGTACGGTTCTCCACCTCAGTAGGAACCTCAGCAGTTTGTGTTAATCCAGGTTGCATGTTCCACATTGTGCTGCCAAATGTCACCACGATGTACAAAATGATTTCTCTCATAATCCTAGCATTTGATTAAATGTGTCTGTCTGAGGCCGTGAGTGTGACAGAAGCCGATCTATCCTCTGCTTTCTTCTGTCATCGTTGTTTACCACAGAAGATCTTGCATTTCTTGCACAGCACTTCCTGTTTGTGACCATTGTTCCTTCATCCAAAAGTAATGAGAATAAACTACAGTATCCTACACTTACAACAGTGGCTACACGTGAAAAAGTACTTCATTGGCTGTGAACCGTTTTTGGATGTCCTGAAGTCGTGAAAGGCACTAAATATAATTAAAGTCTTTCTTTCTTAATTATGGTGGGTAGCATTCTCACCTCTCAGTCAGAAGGTTGTAAGCTCAAGTCCCCCTCCAGAAACTTGAGCACAAAAATCTAGGCTGACACTAAGTGCTGCACTGTCAGAGGTGCCGTCTTTTTGATGAAACGTTAAACCAAGGTCCTGTCTGCACTCTCAAGTGGGCATAAAAGATCCCATGACACTATTTCAAAGAAGAGCAGGGGAGTTATCTCCAGTGTACTGGCTAATATTTTTCCCTCAATCAATATCACTAAAAAACAGATCATCCAGTCATTATTACACTGCTGTTTGTAAAAGCTTGCTGTGCACAAATTGCCTGCACAGTGGCGCAATGGTTATCACCGCAGCCTGACAGCTCCAGGGACCCGGGTTCGATTCTGGGTACTGCCTGTGCGGAGTTTGCAAGTTCTCCCTGTGTCTGCGTGGGTTTCCTCCGGGTGCTCCGGTTTCCTCCCACATGCCAAAGACTTGCAGGTTGATAGGTTAATTGACCATTATAAATTGCCCCTAGTATAGGTAGGTGGTGGGGAAATATATAGGGACAGGTGGGGATGTGGTAGGAATATGGGATTAGTGTAGGATTAGTATAAATGGGTAGTTGATGGTCGGTATAGACTCGGTGGGCCGAAGGGCCTGTTTCAGTGCTGTATCTCTAAACTAAACTAAACAACAGCGACTACACTTCAAAAGTACTTCATTGGCTGTAAAACACTTTGGGCCATCCTGAGGTTGTAAAAGGCGCTATATAAACACAAGTCTCTCTTTCCTTTTTGTATATAATGAAAGAGAGATTATATTGAACAGGAAAGATAGATATAAAAATGCACCATGGATGGCTCAGCTGCACAGGGGGGAAGGAAAAACAGTGGAAGAGCAATAGTCATAGGGAGTTTGATAGTGAAGGGAATAGACACACACTTCTGCGGTCACAGACATGTCTCCAGGATTGCCTCCCTGCCGCCAGGGTCAAGGATGTCACTGAGCGCCTGCAGAGCATATTGAGAGGGGAGGGTGAACAGCCAGAGCTTATGGTCCATGTCAGCACTGATGACATAGGCAAAAAAGAGGGATGAGGTCCTACAGGCAGAATTTAGGGGGCTAGGACAGAGATTGAAATGCAGGACCTCAAAGGTAGTAATCTCCAGATTACTCCTGGTGCCATGTGCTAATGAGTACAGAAATAGGAAGATCGAGCTGATGACTACATGACTGGAGAGATGATGCAGGAGGGAGGGTTTCAGATTTGTGAGGCATTGGAACTGCTTCTGGGGGAGGTGGGACCTGTACAACCTGTGTGGGTTGCACCTCAACAGGACTAGGACTACTATCCTCGCAGTGGGGTTTGCTAGTTCTGTTGGGGAGAGTTTAAACTAGTTTAGCAGGGGGATGGGAACCTGAGAATAGATTCAGAAGGGAGAGAAGAAAAGTTGGAAATGGAAGGTAGAAAAATAGTAAGCATGTTTGGAAGGCAGAGGAAACAATGGCTAGAAAATAGACAAGGGTGCCTGGCAGTGCTAAATGGTGTTTTCGTCAATGCAAGGTATCAAGAGAATAGGGCAGATGAAATAAGAGCACAGACTGGCAGGTGAAAGTATGATATTATAGCTATTACTGAAATGTGAATTAAAAGAGCAGGAACAGCAGCTCAACTTTCCTGGTTACCGGGTTTTCAGACGAGATAGGGAGGGGAAGAAAAAAGGATTGGGCTCCCAATATTGATTGAAGAAACAATTATAACTGTAAGGACAGATGATATGGGAGGAGGATCATCAAATGAGGCAATATGGGCTGAAGTGTAGAACAAAAAAGGGGCAATCACACTACTGGGAGTGTACTATAGACCTCCAAACAGTCAGAGGGAGATGGAAGAGTAAATATGTAGGCAAATATCTGAAGTACCAAAACGATAGGGCAGTAATAGTGGGGGATTTTTAACTAGTCTAATATTTACTGGGGTAAATTTAGAGTGAAAGGCACAGAGGGAGCAGAATTCTTAAAATGCATTTAGGAGAATTTTTTTAGCCAGTACATTGCAAGCCCAAGAAGATGTCTCTGGACTTAGTTTTAGGGAATGAAGCTGGCAGGTGGAAGGGGTGTCAGTTGGGGAGCACTTTGGTGGAAGTGATCATAATTTTAGAGCTTTAGGGTAGTTATGGAAAAGGACAAAGTTTGACCAGGAATAAAAGTTTTCAATTGGGGAAAAGCTAATTTTACTAAGATGAGATGTGATTTAGGTAAAGTGAACTGGAAACGGCTACTTGAAGGTAAATCAGTGCCAGATCAGTGGGAGGCATTCAAGGAAGAGATAATGAGGGTTCAGAGCAAGTATGTTCCCTTAAAGAAAAAGGGTGGGACTAATAAATCCAAAGCCCCCTGGATGTCAAGGTGCTTAAAGGAGAGGATAAAGAAAAGAAAGGAAGCTTGTGACAGACGCCAAACGCTCACTACTACAGAAAACCTCGAGGAGTATAAAAAGTGTAGGGGTGAAATTAAAAAGAAAATTAGGAAAGCAAAGAAAGGGTATGAAAAAATATTGGCAAATAAAAACAGGAAAGCCCACAGATTTTTAATAAATTCATGATGGGTGTCATGATCCTGGTGCTTTTTTGGGGGAAATATGCAGCATGTCTTTAAGACAGCAAATGATCAGTTCTGCTTTAAGGCAGCAAGCTTCTGGAGTTACCGAGTAAAGGTGCATCTTGGTTGCCCTGGATACAACCATTTAGAGACCAAGGACAGGACATACAATGTTGCGAATGACTTTTGAAAAACTGGCTTTTGTAGAGACACAGTCATAGACGCAGCTGGGCCAGCATGAACTGAAGAAGAGATCACTGTCAATTTAAACTGAAGGAAGTGAATTTAGACTGATTATTTTTACCCCTCAAAATTCTAAAAGTTAAGCCAGATTGATTCTCTTGAAAGTGGTTGTGAGTTGTTGATCTGCTGCGGTCATCGCTGGAAGGAAGAGGAGTTTGAAGCTTTGGATGTTGGACTGGATTCCCGAATTCCTCATTGGACTCTGGAAGATTGCGAGTGGACTTTGAATCAGAGGACTGTTTCATCAGGAAGTGTAAATCTGAAAGGACTTTATTGTTATTCCTATTTTTTAAATGTTGTTTTATCTTAGTAGGGTTGAAGATTTTAGATTTTTTAAGTTAATTTGTTGATATCTAAAGATACCTGTTTGGTGCATTGCTCCCACCGCAATCAGAATCATATATTTTGATTGGGGGCTTTGTCTTGAGTGGTTGTTCATTAACAAGAGCAATAAAGAAAGAGTAGGGTTTATTAGGGACCATAAGCGTAATCTGTGTGTGAAGGCGAAGGGCATTGGTATGGTCTTTAATGAATATCTGGCATTTGTTTTCACAAGAGAGACGATGCAAACATTGCAATCAGAGAGGAGGAGTGTGAAATATTAGATTAAATTAACATAGTGAGAGAGAATGTACTCAAGGCTTTAACATCTTTGAAAGTGGACAAATCCCCAGTCTCGGACAAAATGTATCTTAGGCTGTAAAGGGAAGCAAGAGAAGAAATAGCGGAGGCTCTGATCATCATTTTCCAATCCTCTCTGGCTACAGGTGTGGTGCCAGAGGACTGGAGGACAGCTAACAATGTACCATTGTTCATAAAGGGAGAAAGGGATAGACCAAGTAATTCCAGGCTAGTTGGCCAAACCTCGGTGGTGGCAAAATTAATGGAAAAAATTCTGAGGGACTGGATAAATCTTTATTTAGAAAGACATGGATTAGTCAGCATGGATTTGTTAAGGGAAGGTCGTGTCTGACTAACATGATTGAACTTTTTGACGAGGTAACAAAGAGAGTCAATGAGGGTAGGGCATTTGATGTACTCGATATGGATTTTAGCAAGGTTTTTAATAAGGTCGCATATGGCAGACTGGTCACAAAAATAAAAGCCCATGGGATCTAAGGCAAAGTGCCAAGTTGAATCCAAAACTGGCTCAGAGGCAGGAAGCAAAGCGTAATGGTTATTGGATGTTTTTGTGACTGGAAGGATGTTTCCAGTGGGGTTCCACAGGGCTCAGTACTATGTTCCTTGCTTTTTGTGGTCATGTCAGTGATTTGGACTTGAATGTAGGGGCATGATTAAGAAATTTGGTCATGTGGTTAATAATGGAAGAACAAAGCAGTAGACTGCAGGAAGATATCAAACGGACTAGTCAGATGGGTGGAACAGTGGAAAATGTTCAATCCAGAGAAGTGTGAGGAACAAACATGATGGGCTCAATGGTCTTGTTTTATTAATTTCATGGGATGTGGGCATCACAGGCAAGGCCAGCATTTGTTGCCCATCCCTAATTGCCCTTGAGAAGGTGGTGGTGAGCTGCCTGCTGAAACCGCTGCAGTCCATCCAGTGCGGGTACACCCCGAGTGCTGTTTGGGTGTGAATTCAGGATTTTGATCCAGTGTATGTGGAAGAACAGCGATATAATTCCAAGTCAGGATGGTGTGTGGTTTGGAGGGGAACTTGCAGGTGGTGGCGTTCCCTCGTGTCTACTGCTCTTGACCTTCTAGGTGGAAGAGGTCGTGGGTTTGGAAGTTGCTGTCTAAGGAGATGTGATGAGTTGCTGCAGTGCATCTTGTATGTGATACACACTGCTGTCACTGTGCATTGGTGGTGGAGGGAGTGAATGTTGAAGGTGGTAAATGGGGCGCCAGTCAAGTGGGCTGCTTTGTCCTGGATGGTATCGAGCTTCCTGAGTGTTGTTGGAGATACACCCATCCGGGCAAGTGGAGAGTATTCCATCACACTCCTGACTTGTACCTTGTAGATGGTGGACAGGCTTTGTGAGTCAGGAGGCAAGTTAATCACTGCGAAATTCCCAGCCTCTGATCTGCTCTTGTAGCCACAGTATTTATGTGGCTGGTCCAGTTCAGTTTATGGTCAATGGTAACCCATCCTGCACCCCCTGACTCCACCCCCCCCCACCCCCCACACAACCCCAGGATGGTGATGGTGGGGGTTTCAGTGATGGTAATGCTACTGAATGTCAGGGGAGATGGTTTGATGCTCTCTTGTTGGAGATGGTCATTGCCTGGCACTTGTGTAGTGAGAATGTTACTTGCCACTTATCGGCCCAAGCCTGAATATTGTCCAGCTTTTGCTGCATATGGACGTGGACTGCTTCAGTATCTGGGAAGTTGCAAATAGTATTTATCATTGCACAATCATCAGCGAACATCCCCACTTCTGATCTTAAGATGGAGGGAAGGTCATTGATGAAGCAGCTGAAGATAGTTGGGCCAAGGACGCTACCCCGAGGAACAACTGCTGTGATGTCCTGGGGCTGAGATGATTGACCACCAACAGCCACAACTAATAGTAAGAGTAGGGGATTTTAACTACTCCAAAATTAACTGGGATAGTTTTAGTGTGAAAGGAATTGAGGGAGCAGAATTTTTGAGGTGAATTCAGGATATATTTTTGGCCAGTATGTAGAAAGTCCAACAAGAGAGGGCACAGATTCAGACTTAGTTTTAGGAAATGAAGTTGGGCAGGTGGAAGGAGTGGCAGTGGGAGAGCATTTTGGTGGTAGTGATCATAATTCAGTCACTTTTAACATAATTATGGAAAAAGACATAGATAGGAGTTAGAGTTCTCAATTGGACAAGGCCAATTTTACTAAACCGAGGAGTGATTTAGCGAAAGTGGACTGGACAACAATGCACCAAGGCTCCTTAGACAGCACCTTCCAAACCCGCGACCTCTACCAACTAGAAGGACAAGAGGAGCAGATGCATGGGAACACCACCACCTGCAAGTTCCCCTCCAAGTCACACACTATCCTGGCTTGGAACTATATTGCCGTTCCTTCACTGTCGCTGGGTCAAAATCCTGGAACTCCTTTCCTGACAGCACTGTGGGTATACCTACCCCAAATGGACTGCAGAGGTTCAAGAAGGCAGCTCACCACCACCTTCTCAAGGGCAATTAGGGATGGGAAATAAATGCTGGCCTAGCCAATGACGCCCACATCCCATGAATTAATTTTAAAAAGCTGCTTGAAAGTAAACCAGTGTCAGATCAGTGGGAGGCATTCAAAGGGGAGATTCAAGGGATTCAGAGTAAACATGTTCCCACAAAGAAAAAGGGTGGGACGGCCAAATCTAGAGCCCCATGGATGTCAAGGAGCTTACAGGGTAAGATAAGGCAGATAAGGAAAGCTTATGCCCGACATCGAGATCTCAATACTACAGAAAGCCAAGAGGAGTATAGAAAGTGGAGGGGTGAAATCAAAAAGGAAATTAGGAAAGCTAAGAGAGGGCATGAATATATATTGGCAACCAAAATCAAGGTGAACCCTTGTTTTATCAATACATTAAGAGTATGAGGATAACGAAGGAAGGAGTAGGGCTCATAAAAAATCAAAAAGGTAACCTATGTATAGAGGCAAAGGATGTGGTAATGGTTCTTAATGAATACTTTGTGTCTGTCTTCACAAAAGAGGGGGATGATGCAGATATTGTAGTTAAGGAGGAGGTGTGTGAAGTATTGGATGTGATAGACAAGGGGAGGGAGGAAGTATTAAAGGGATTAGCATCCTTGAAAGTTGATAAATCACCACGGCCAGATGAAATGTACCCTAGGCTGGTAAAAGAAGCCAGAGAGGAAATAGCAGAAGGTCTGACCATCATTTTCCAGTCCCCAGTGGATACAGGTGTGGTGCCGGAGGATTGGAGGACTGCTAACGTCGAATCTTTGTTTAAAAAGTGAGCGAGGGATAGACCGAATAATTACAGGCAATCAGTTTAACCTCGGTAGTGGGCAAATTATTGGAATCTATTCTAAGAGACAGGATAAACTGTCACTTAGAAGGGCACGGATTGATCAAGGATAGTCAGCATGGATTTGTTAAGGGAAGTTCTTATATAACGATTGAATTTTTTGAAGAAGTAAAAAGGAAAACTGATGAGGGTAATGCAGTTGACGTGGTCTATATAGATTTTTGCATGGCTTTTGACAAGGTCTCACATTGCAGACTGATTAAAAAACTAAAAGCCCATGGGGTCCAGGGAAATGTAGCAAGGTGGATGCAAAATTTGCTCAGTGGCAGGAAACGAAGGGTAATTGTTGACGGGTGTTTTTGCGACTGGAAGGCTGTTTCCAGTGGCATTCCGCAGGGCTCAGTACTAGGTCCCCTGCTTTTTGTGGTATATATTAACAATTTGGACGTAAATGTAGGGGCATGATCAAGAAGTTTGCAGATGACACAAAAATTGGTTGTGTTGTAGGTAGCAAGCGAGGCAATTACTGGGGACACAAATTTAAGGTGATTAGTAGAAAGATTAGAAGGGGCTTGAGGAAAATCTTTTTCACCCAGTGGGTGGTGGGTGTCTGGAATTCACTGCCTTGATCGGCAATGGAGGCAGAAACCCCTAACTCATTTAAAAGGTACCTGGACCTGCACCTGAAGTGCTGTAACCTGCAAGGCTACGGACCGGGTGCTGGAAGGTGGGATTAGATTGGGGAGCCAGTTTATTCAGCCAGCGCAGACATGATGGGCTGAATGGCCTCTTACTGTGCTGTAACTTTTCTATGGATAATGTTACGATGGGGTGAAGAAGGGGTTTCAGGCTCCTCTCTGGCCCCTTTCCTGGATTGGCCGCAACAGGGTTTAACTTTTAAAACAGTGCTTTTAGCTTCACCACAGTGAGTCCTCGCTCACTGCTGTCTAATTATAATTATAAATGAACCTTAGGGTTAAACAAGAAAGTTGTTGTAAATCGTGGCGCGGAGTCAACTCCCCCTTGGCACCTTTATTCCCATCACCCACTTGATCCTGGCCGTCACGTGGGACTAAGTCCTCTTAATTCAGGCTCAGGCTGGGTGTTTGGGATATCAGGTTACAGGAGAGCCACACTCCACCTAAACCGTCGGCTACAGTTAATGGCTTAGTACAAAGAGGAGGAAACTCAGTCCTTTCTTTAACTAACAATTTACTTTATTCACGTTGTTGTACAATGTAAGAATAAGGCTTATACACTTTTAGATTTAGAGATACAGCACTGAAACAGGCCCTTCGGCCCACCGAGTCTGTGCCGACCATTAACCACCCATTTATTACTAATCCTACACTAATCCCATATTCCTACCACATCCTCACCTGTTCCTATATTCCCCTACCACCTACCTATACTAGGGACAATTTATAATGGCCAATTTACCTATCAACCTGCAAGTCTTTGGCTTGTGGGAGGAAACCGGAGCACCCGGAGGAAACCCACGCAGACACAGGGAGAACTTGCAAACTCCACACAGGCAGTACCCAGACTTGAACACGGGTCGCTGGAGCTGTGAGGCTGCAATGCTAACCACTGCGCCACTGTGCCACTTGATTAGACAAAAGCATGCAACTCAAACTGGGTTATACAGTTAATAACAAAGCTAGCTAGAATCGATCAGCACACCCACTAGGTTCCTCTGACCTTTCCCTGACCTAGTCACAGAAAACAAAGGATAATACCCGAAAAAGTGGAGAGCTGACGCTGGCCAGGCGTTCCATTCTCTCTCTCTTTTACGTTGTCGCCGCGTTGCTCATGCAGGGTCTTCCACTTCCACGATGGTTGGTCTCCGAAGTTTCTCGCTGGCTCTATGCCTGAGAATCTCTATACTTATTCTCTTTCTTATCTCTTCAAAACTGTGCTGTTGCTTTCCGGTTGGTTTAAGCCTGCTCACCTCGTTCGTATCTTCTCCTTATTGGCCCAGGCCCAATATACTGCCTGGTATCACACCGTGTCCAAATAAAGCTCTATTCCTGTGATCTCTCCCTGGTCTTGTCACATAAATTAATTAGTTCAAACTGTTTTTTACCAGTGTCAGAGCTCCGGTTACTGTAGTTCACAAGCTATTCCAGCAGTTTGTAACAGACTCTGTATTTCTTTCAGCCCCTGGCCAACAGTGTGAGTTTATTCACCTTAACACTCTAACTCAGTTAAAATTACTAAAAATACATGATGCAACCATGCTAGCATGCATATGTGACAAACACACACAAATAGATACGAAGGGGGAGACAGAATAAAGGGGGCGGGATTTGGTGTAGTAAATGGAATTCAGTTACTGTCTTTGGCTTGGATATAAAGACCTTGATTGGAGTTAAGTCTTGCAGTTCTCATTGGGGCCTAATGCACACATGCAAACCTGTTTCGCTGGTACCAGAAATCTGAAGAAGTCCTGTTAAGCTGCTTCCGTGGGTCCCTGGAACTTTGCTGACGAGAGAGACCAAAAGAGAGTGGTGTTTTCTTCTTGAAGTTCAATTGTACTCTCTCCCAAACATTTCTGTGAGGCACAATTCAATCAATTCCCAGGTTGGCCAGCAGGTTAGTCATGTGACCAGCTCTTTGCTTTGAAACAGTATCGCCTGCAAGGGTTGTTGATTTGTCAAAGCTTACAAGGCACATTCGGTGGGGGTTGTGGGGGGACGGTTGTGGAATGCTGGCTTTTATACAGACAATGGCTCTCAATGTCTTTTGATTATCACTGTTGCCCAGACCAATCTTGCTAATTGAATCAGGGAGCACTTCCATTGTCTCTCTACTCAGTTTTCTCTCAGAATGCAAATATGTAGCCATGTTTTCAGCTGTTCAGCTCTGTGGTCTTTTTAAACAAGTTATGTTCAATGTCCAGTAAAAGTTCAAATAGTATTCCATATGACAAAATTGATTTGTTTCCATTTGGCAGGTATGGTTTTGTCACAATAGCTGTAGGCTGCAGGAAGATATCGATGGACTAGTCAGGTGGGCAAAAAAGTGGCAAATGAAATTCAACTTGGAGAAGTGTGAGGCGATGTATTTGGGAAGGTCAAATAAGGCAAAAGAATATGCAATTAATGGGTGTATACTGAGAGGCGTAGAGATAGTGAGGAACCTTGGAGTGAATGTCCACAGATCCCTGAAGGTAGCAGGACAGGTCGATAAGTGGTTAAGAAGGCATATGGAATCTATTTATTTTATTTTTTATTTATTTTTATTGAGAGATACAGCACTGAAACAGGCCCTTCGGCCCACCGAGTCTGTGCCGACCAACAACCCTACAGTAATCCCATATTCCCTCCCTACACTAGGGGCAATTTACAACAGCCAATTTACCTATCACCTGCAAGTCTTTGGATGTGGGAGGAAACCGGAGCACCCGGCGAAAACCCAATCCTTTCCTTTATTAGCTGAGGTATAGAATACAACAGCAGGGAGGTTATGCTGGAACTTTACAAATCACTGGTTAGGCCACAACTTGAGTACTGTGTGCAGTTCTGGTCACCTCATTGCAGAAAGGATGTAACTGCACTAGAGAGGGTACAGAGGAGATTTACGAGGATGTTGCCAGGACTGGAAAAATGCAGCTGTGAGAAAAGATTGGATCGGCTGGGGTTGTTCTCCTTAAAGCCTGGCTACCTGACCTGAACCCGACCAAACCCGACTACATGTATCGGTTTCGGGTCGGGTCAGGTCTGTATTCAGCGTCCAGCATTCAGGCTCGGGTTGGGTTGGGCAGGCAGTACAGTTTTGTTTTGAATTGTTTTTGTTTTAGTCTATCATCTTTTTCTGTTTCAAAAATATGTTTGTTTTTTTCGGGTCAGGTCAAGTATTTAAAAAAAATTAAAGGACTCAGACTGGGTCAGATTCGGGTTGGCTGTTGTCGGGTTGGGATCGGGTCGGGTTTTAATTTTAGATCCAAGCCAGACTTTAGTTCTCCTTGCAACAGAGAAGGCTGCGGGGAAATTTGATTGAAATGTACAAAATTGTGAGGGGCCTGGATAGAATGGATGTGAAGGGCCTATTCACCTTAGCAGAGAAGTCAGTAACCAGGGGGCATAGATTTAAAGTGATTGGTAGAAAGATTAGAGGGGAGATGAGAAAAATAAATTCACCCAGGGGCTGTTGGGAGTCTGGAAATAACTGCCTGAAAGGGTAGTAGAGGCAGAAACCCTCAATTCATTTAAAAGGTGTCTGGATATGAGCCTCAAGTGCTGTAACCTCCAGGGCTACAGACCAAATGCTGGAAAGTGGGACCAGGCTGCGTGGCTCCTTTTTCAGCTGGTGCAGACACAATAGACCAAGAGCCTATTTCTGTGCTGTCAAATTTCTATGATTCTATGAACTGTCTTCCTTGGTGCTAGGTATGACTCCATGCAGTGGAGAGATTTCCCCCCGATGCCCATCGTCTTCAATTTGACTAGGGTTCCTTGATGCCACATTTGGTCAAATGCTGCCTTGATGTTAAGGGCAGTCACTCTCACCTCACCTCTTGAATTCAGCTCTTTTGTTCATGTTTGGACCAAGGCTATAATGAGATCAGGAGCCGAGTGACCTTGGCAGAACCCAAACTGAGCATCAGTGAGCAGGTTATTGCTGTTTAAGTGGTGTTTGATAGCACTGTCATGATACCTTCCATCACTTTGCTGATGATCGAGAGCAGACTGATGGCGGTAATTGGCTGGATTGGATTTGTCCTTTTTGTGGACAGGACTTACCTGGGCGATTTGCCACATTGTCAGATAGATGCTAGTGTTGTAGCTGTACTGAGACAGCTTGGCTAGGGCCATGGCTAGTTCTGCAGCACCAGTCTTCAGTACTCCAGCTGGAATGTGGTCAGGGGCCATAACCTTTGCAGTATCCAATGCCTTCAGCCACTTCTTGATATCACGTAGAGTGAATCAAAGACTGGCATCTGTGACATCAGGGACCTCAGGGGGAGGCCAGGATGGATCATCAACTCTGCAGTACTGGCTGAAGATGGTCGCCAATGCTTCAGCCTTTTCTTTTGCACTGATGTGCTGGGCCCCTCCATCGTTGAGGATGAGGATATTTGTGGTGCCTCTTCTTCCAGTTAGTTCTTTAATTGTCCACCACCATTCATGACTGGATGTGACAGGACTGTAGAGCTTTGATCTGATCCATTGGTTGTGGGATCGCTTAGTTCTGTCCATTGCATGCTGCTTCCACTGATGACATGCAAGTAGTCCTTTGCTGTAGCTTCACCAGGTTGACACCACATTTTTAGGTATGCCTGGTGCTGCTCCTGGCATGCTTTCCTGCACTCCTCAATGAAGCAGGGTTGATCCCTTGGCTTGATGCTAATGGTAGAGTGAGGGATTTTTTTTTTTAATTTCCAAAATATACTTTATTCATAAAAATCTGTAAAAATTACATTGCCAAACAGTTTCCAAACAGCACCAAAAAATACAAACATTGCAAAGGAGATCAGTTTCCTTCAATACTGTCATGAGTTTCTTCCCAACCCTTCCGTTTCACAATTGTCATGTCAATTACAGTTTTACATTTACAGCAATTGAGAATATTAACGATACAGTTCGAGGGGTTTCCCACTGATCCAGCCCCTCAGTCCAGCTTGGTGGGGGAACCTTACACTGTGGTCTTTCCCCATTGAGCCTTTGCTGCGGCTGCCCCAAGCTTTAGTGCGTCCCTCAGCACGTAGTCCTGGACCTTGGAATGTGCCAGTCTGCAACATTCGGTGGTGGACAACTCTTTGCGCTGGAAGACCAGCAAGTTTCGGGCAGACCAAAGGGCGTCTTTCACCGAATTGATAGTCCTCCAGCAGCAGTTGATGTTTGTCTCGGTGTGCGTCCCTGGGAACAGCCCGTAGAGCACAGACTCCTGTGTTACAGAGCTGCTTGGGATGAACCTTGACAAAAACCACTGCATCTCTTTCCACACCTGCTTTGCAAAGGCACATTCCAGGAGGAGGTGGGCGACCGTCTCTTCCCCACCACAGCCAACGCGGGGGCACTGTGCGGAGGGGGCGAGACTTCGGGTGTGCATGAAGGATCTGACGGGGAGGGCCCTTCTCACCACCAGCCAAGCTACGTCTTGGTGCTTGTTTGAAAGTTCTGGTGATGAGGCATTCCGCCAAATGACTTTGACGGTCTGCTCGGGGAACCATCCGACAGGATCCACCGTTTCCTTTTCCCGTAGGGCCTTGAGGACATTCCGTGCAGACCACTGCCTGATGGACCGGTGGTCAAAGGTGTTTTTCCGCAGAAACTGCTCCACGAAGGATAGGTGGTACGGCGCCGCCCAACTGCATGGTGCGGTAGAGTGAGGGATATGCCAGGTCATGGGGTTACAGATTGTGGTTGATGACAATCCTGCTGCTGCTGATGGTCCACAGTGCCTCATAGACACCCACTTTTGAGCTGTTAGATCTCTTCTGAATCTATCCCATTTAGCATGGTGGTAGTGCCACATAACACAATGGAGGGTATTTTCAGTGTGAAGACAGGACTTTGTTTGCACAAGGATTGTGTGGTGGTCACTCCGACAAATACTGTCATCGACAGATGCATCTGCAACAGCTAGATTGTTGGGGACAAGGTCTAGTAGGTTTTTCCCTCTTGTTGGTTCTCTCACCACCTGTGCAGGCCCAGTCTGGCAGTTATGTCCTTTGGACTCATCCACCTCAGTCCATAGAGGTGTAATGAGGTTGTCATTTTTTTTGTTGAAACTTGAGAATCTGTATTTGAAAAACTGAAAAGGATTTAATGGGCATTATATCATCTGGAGGTTGCTGAAATTTGTGGGTGTTTTTCTTAAAAGGAAGACCAACAAAAAGGTTGACCAGTAAACAAGTACTGGAAAGCATGAGATTTCAAATAAACACAGCAGCTGTTCTAACCTGAAGGGACAGATGTTTACAAGGAAATGATAGATCACGATTGTGGCTGTCACAGGGTTGTTGCTAAATTGTTTTCTGTTTTATTTTGAACTGTTAAAAACCAGCTGTTTTTTGGGCTGAAAGAGGCAGTTGGGATCTGCATATTGACCTGCCAGGAGATTAGAAGAGAAACCAGACAACTGTTATCTCTCTTTGAAGAATCCCTGCTCTTGAAAAGCAAAAGCCTGTATGAAGTTGTACTGTTGCCTCCTGTATTTTGAAGACAGAATGTTTGCAGAAACCTTGCATCTTTAAAAGGACTTTGCTTCGAATGTTTGAGAACTGAAACCTTTGTTGTTGGACACCTGCTGTAAGACCTATGTGAAGCCTTCTGTAGTTGAATTTCTTTGAACATCTACCCCAACAGACTGTTCATCAACCTCACCTGGAAAGATTCAGAGTGGCAGCCACCTATTCAACTTTGGGACACCTCGCCAAAACAAAGGACTTCCATCTTTTCTCTTCAGTATGTTTTTTTTTATTCCTTCTATTTCTTTGTGACAGTTGTGAACAAAAATCCCTTTTTTCTCCCAGTTAACCGGGTTATGTATGTGATTGCAAGTGAGTGTGTGTGAGGGCTAGGATAAAAGGGGCTTTAATATTTCAGATCTCGTATATATTTACTTCATATTGGTTAAGCCTTGTTTTATAATAAACGGATAATTTTGTTGTATATTAAAGAAACCTGGTTGGTGTGCTTTATTCTGGAGACAAATAGAGTATGTAATTGACTGTTTCGGTAAGTGGGAAAATTTATTGATATGCTATGACATGTGGAAAAGTGGGACTGAAGTAACAGTGCTAACCAAGCCACTCGGTGATGGACATTGAAAACCCCCACCCAGCGTACATTCTGTGCACTTGCCACCTTCAGTGCTTCTTCCAAGTGGTGTTCAACATGGAGAAGCACTGATTCATCAGCCAAGTTGGGGCAGGGGGGCAGGGTGCGGTAGGTGGTAATCAGAGGTTTCCTTGCCCATGTTTAACCTGATGCCATGAGACTTCATGGGGCCCAGAGTCAATGTTGAGGACTCCCAGGGCAACTCCCTCCTGGCTGTATACCACTGTGCCACCACTTCTCATGAGTTTGTCCTGCTGGTGGGACAAGACATACCCGGGAATAGTGATGGTGGTATCCAGGACATTGGATGTAAGGTATGTTTCCATGCTGTAAATTTCTATGATTCTATGATATCTACAAAGACTTACATTTATTCCTTGATGCCAACTTTCATTAATAGAGCATCTTTAATAGAAAAAGGTCTTCACAAAGGAAAGCAGAAACTTAGCCAAAATGGGAGATTAGGAGGTGGGGGGCGGGGGGGGCTGGTGGGTGGGTGATGAGTGTATCCTTGGTCAAATAGGTGGGTGTTAAGAAAATGCAGTGGAGAGGTTTAGGGAGGGAATTCTAGATAGTGGAATCCAAGTGGCTAAAGAGATGGCTCTGTGGGGACCTGGAACCATCTTTAACGCTCTGTGGGCCTGATTTTTATTTAGAATCATAGATTGGAGATTGGTTACTGCACAGGAGGAGGCCATTCAGCCCATTGTGTCCATGCCGGCTCTCGGCAAGAGCAACTCAGCTAGTCCCACTCCCCCGCTGTTTCCTCGTAGCCCTGCAAACTTTTTCTCCTCAGGTGCTTATCCAATTCCCTTTTGAAAGCCATAATTAAATCTGCCTCTACCACACTCTGAGGCAGTGCATTCCAGATCGTAATCACTCACTGCGGAAAAACATTTGTCCTCATGTCGCCTTTGGTTCTTTTGCCAATCACCTTAAATCGGAGTCCTCTGCTTCTCGATGCTTCCACCAATGGGAACAGTTTCTCTCTACTGACTCTGTCGAGACCCCTCACAATTTTGATATGTTGCACATGAGCAAGTAGTACGTTGATACTATCGAATTTGACACAAATATTTCTATTTGAGGAGCATGACGTTTAACCCTCAGACCTTGAAGCAGATGCAGGTATCTTTACATTTAAAAGATTCATCAAGCAGTGAGACATATGTATCAGGGAGTACCAGGGTTGATCTTTGGTTCCTGTTGAGTTAGCTAATCACAGCCAAGATGATGGTAGTACAGGATTACAATTAGTTTCACTGTCTCTGGTCGGACACTTACTTCTGTTACCTTATGATGCGGAGGCATTAATTACTGGTATTAAGATTATCAATAAATATGATCAAAAAATAAACAATCAGAATTCAAGCCGTGATCCCATCACTACCCCAACTTAAAAACGTAAGAAATGCTGGAAGGGGAAAATAGCATTTTGGTCATTTGGTCCAGAATCCATGTAATTCCACCTCCGACATGGTTTCTTCCCACTTCCCCCAGGTTCTCTCCTCTCTTCCTAACCTCTATTAATGTCTCTATAAACCTAGAACATCTTTCTCAACACGTATGGCTCTAATTCCTTTTTCAACAATGTCAACTGACCTAGAATTAGCTACTTTTTTGCCACACATCCACTATCCATTTTAGGGAGCGGAAATTCTCCTCATTTCTGATCTTGTTCAAGCCTTGTAAATTTCCTTCTCCGTCCCTCGACTCTGGTTCACTGTCCACGATAACTAGCCTACTTGACCTTAACTTCTCATTACTTAAAACTGCCACCTTTTAATTTAATGAAATCATCTCAGGTTGCTTAGTGTGATGTCAGCAGGCATACGTTACTCATCAAATATCTTTTGACATCAGTAGATGTGGTACTAGTATTACAGTTGTCTGTTCAGGTAAGTTATAGGATTATATGTATTGTACATATTTATTGATCCATTAATTATCCATACTACTGCAGCTGCTGTAATATTTCAATGGCACACAACTGTTGGTGTTATAAATGTACTACCTATTGACAAAAGTTGGAATGTTATAGACTATAGTTCTTGCCATTATTCATCTTCCTATCCAACTTAATATTAGGTATCAAGATATATTCCTCCGTGTCGATGGCTCTTTCCTCCCCAACTCACAGGCCATTTCCCTCTCCCTGTAATAACTTTTAACAGGGTACAACCCCACAAGTATCAGCTACTCCATTTTGAGTACCATACTCAAAAACTAATGTTTACAACTGAGCGAAGACACTGATCTTTCTTGGCAGGCTATCATACATGGGGTACATCATAGCCAAACCTCAGTCTCAGCCTTTCCTCACAAGATGTACACACACATTCTTGCAAAAAGTAGGTGATGGGGACAGGGGGTTGGTGGTCACAGTCAATGGTCAGTGGAAGCTCAGGGGCCTTAAAGTCAACTGCAGCACTACATGGCAGGCCCGGCTGAGATGATCTAGTTCCAACGCAGACTAGATATTTGTACTTTGTTCACTGCATTGAGGCCACACAGGTGCACAGGAATCAAAAATTTTAATTTATGTCCGTAGATCAAAAAAAGAGCGACGAGTGTGCCTTTAAGAGACTGAGCGGTCCCTGCCGAAGCGCTGATTGACAGGCGTGATTGGAAGTGACGTCCAGAACCCGCCCTAACCGTTCCGAGCCTCGGCCAATCAGGAGGCGGCGTGCGTGACGAGCGGTGCATGGAATGACCTCATCCCTAGTGTGGGATGACGTCAAATTCAAGATGGATGGAATCACTGCGGCGGCGCGCGGCACTAAATTCTGAAGCAAAAAAATAATAACCGGAAGCGGGCATTTTGCAGCGACTTTTCTTCTCCAAAGTCGGGGACGCCTGTGAAGAAGGTGAGTAATTACCGAATTTATCGTCAGTGCAAGACGGAAGTTCTCAGACTTGTCTCTCTCTCTATCTCATGTGAGGGGATAGCAAAGAAAAAAGCGGCCTGTCCTGACGTAACTCCGAGGCGGTTTCCACCTCCCTCCCCCCTTCAGCCGCGCCGGTTGGTTTGCGGCTTGGCGACCCCACTGCGCATGCGTCATGCCACGGTCATGACGTCTGGACGCATGCGCACCGGACGCGCGGGGCCCAGGCTGGATTGTCGACACTGCGCATGTGTCATTCACTACACACGTGGGGTGCAAAGTGTGGTCTCTAGCGGCTTAACTGGAGTTATTTTGCTTTAATTATTTAATTTTTTCCAATAACTTTGTTTTGAAAGAAACTCTTAATTTATGAAATTCCTACCTGTTGTAACGTGTCTCAAAAATTGTCTTGGCCATTACATGCTGGGGCGAAAGTAAATCTTAGTGAAATATTTTCATTCAAAATGTATTATGAGGGGAAATTTACATTCTATCTTCATTTTTGTGTGTTTCCCTCGCTCTGCCACACATTTTTGTCAAACTGTATTCCCTTTCGGAATCCTTCCCCGGGTTACCATTTGAGATTTTAATATGCATTTCTGAGTCTGAAGTGTTGCAAATTAAATCGAGTTCTCCGTCTACCTGAAATGAGCTTCTTACTATTGAACTGCGAAATCTGCAGTGGTGAGTCTTGGATGTGAAACCGAAATCCTGCAATGAGATCCTAGAACTATCCTTATTTTTACTTGTACGTAACTGTATTTTAAAACGGAGACATAAAATCCCTGCGTAAAATATAACGGGAAAATTCATGTGCATTGTTTCATACATCAAAATGTAAGTATTGATGTAAGCATTGCTGTGTATTTGATTACTATATACATTTTCAATAAACTTAAATCTCAGTCTATTGTGGGTAGTATACTTTTGTGCATACAATTTGATTAGGACAGTAATTATACAGGTTTCCTAAACTTGTCAATTAATCAAGCAGGAGAAATTCGTGGATTATAAATGTGGTACAGAAGATATGCTGTATGTAGTAAAGTCTATTTTGTGATATTTCAGTGGCGGAAGCAGTTAGAATCATAGAAAAATTACGGCATAGAAGGAGGCCATTCACTCCATCGTGTCTGCGCCAGCCAAAAGAAAACTAGCCACCCAATCTAATCCCATCTTCTGGTACCTGGTCTGTAGCCTTGCAGGTTACAGCACTTCAGGTGCATGTTCAGGTACCTTTTTAAATGATTTGAGGGTTTCTGCCTCCACCACAGTTCCTGGCAGTGAATTCCAGACACCCACCACCCTCTGGATGAAAAAGCTTTTCCTCATGTCCCCTCTAATCCTTCTATCCATCATCTTAAATCTGTGCCCCCTGGTAATTGACCTCTCTCCTAGGGGAAACAGGTCCTTCCTGTCTATATCTAGGCCCTTCATAATTTTGTACACCTTAATTAAGTCACCCCTCAGCCTCCTCTGTTCTAAGGAAAACAACCCTAGCCTATCTCTATTTCAGAGCATGACAGCCCCCCACTTTACTTTCATTTTTAGTTATTTTTTCTTCCTTTTTTTTTGCATTCCTTTTTACATTTTTTACAATCTTTTTTTGCATTTATTTCATTTCATCTTAGTTTGTTCAGTTTGCTTACCCACTGTTTTTTTCAGGTTGTTTTTCTTCAGGTTTGCACTTGCTGATGTTCAATATTCAGTATATTCACACCTAATCTGTACTGATGCTTTGTCTTTCAACACACCATTAACATATTGTTTGCCTTTGCTCCGTGACCTTTTGGTCAGCTATGTGGCCTGGTCCAATCTGCACCTTCTCCTTTGTTATCTCTTGCCCAACCCCCACCTCACTTGTTTATAATCTGTGACTTTTCTAATATTTGTCAGTTCCGAAGAAGGGTCACTGACCCGAAACGTTAACTCTGCTTCTCTTTCCACAGATGCTGCCAGACCTGCTGAGTGAATCCAGCATTTCTTGTTTTTGTTTCAGATTTCCAGCATCCGCAGTATTTTGCTTTTATAACCCTAGCCTATCTAATCTTTCCTCATAACTGCAACTTTCAAGACCTGACAACATTTTTGTAAATGTCCCCTGTACTCTCTCCAAAGCCATTATGTTCTTCCTGTAATGTGGTGACCAGAACTGTACACAATACTCCAGCTGTGACCTAACCAGCGTTTTATGCAGTGCTAGTATTACATCCTTGCTTTTGTATTCTATACCCCAGACTATAATGAAAGCATTCCATATGCCTTCTTCACCACTCTATCTACCTGTTCTGTCACCTTCAGGGACCTGTAGACATGTACACCAAGGTCTCTCACTTCTTATACCCCTCTCAGAATCCTCCCATTTATTGTGTATTTCCTTGCTTTGTTTGCCCTCCCCAAATGCATTACCTCACACTTCTCTGGATTGAATTTCATTCGCCACTTTTCCGTCCACTCAACCAAACCATTGATATAATTCTGGAGTCTACAACTATCCTCTTCACTATCGCCTACACGGCCAATTTTTGTGTCATCAAATTTCCCAATCCTGCCTCCCACATTTAAATCCAAATGATTGATATATACCACAAACAGCGAAGGACCCAACACTGAGCCCTGTGGAACACCACTGGAAACCGCTTTCCATTCACATAATCATCCATCAACTACTACCCTTTGTTTCCTCTCACTGAGCCAATTTTAGATCCAACCTGCCACATTCCCTGCATCCCATGAGCTTTAATTTTTCTGACCAGTCTACCATGCGGGACCTTGTCAAATGCCTTACTAAAATCCATGTAGACCACATCCACTGCACTATCCTCATCAATCCTCCTTGCTACTTCCTCAAAAAATTCAATCAAGTTAGTAAGATATGACCTTCCCCTAACAAATCCGCGCTGACTATCCCTGATTAATCCATGCATATCTAAGTGGCAGTTTATCCTGTATCTCAGAATTGATTCTAATAATTTACCCACCACCGAGGTCAGACTCCTATAATTATTTGGCCTGTCACTCGCACCCTTTTTAAACAATGGTATAACGGTCGCAAACCTCCAGTCCTCTGGCACCTCGCTCGTATCCAGTAAGATTTGAAAATGATCCTCAGCGCATCCGCTATTTCCTCCCTGGCTTCCTTTAGCAACCTGGGATGCAATCCATCCAGCTCTGCCGATCTATCCACTTTCAAGGATGTCAGACCATCTAGTACTTCCTCTCTCATTATGCTTATCGTATCTAATATTTGACACTCCTCTTTTACTACAATGTCTGCATTGTCCCTTTCCTTTGTGAAGAGAGAGTCAAAAAACTCATTAAGAACTCTGTCCACATCTTCTGCATTCACACATAAGTTCCCTTGTACATCTCTGATAGGCCCTATCCTTTCCTTAGTTAGCTTCTTGCTCTTAATGTACTGATAAAACATCTTTGGGTTTTCCATGATCTTACCTGCCAATAATTTTTCATGTCCTCTTTGCTTTTCTAATTTCCTTTTTTACTTCACCCCTGTACCTTCTATACTCGTATAGGCTTTCTAAAGTATTACGTTTTTTATGATCATAAGCTTTCTTTTTCTGCTTTAATTTACAATGTATGCTTCTAGATAACCAGGGCTCTAGGTTTGGCAATACCACCCTTTCTCTTTGTGGGGACATGCCTACACTGTGTTTGTAGAATCTCACTCTTGAATGTCTCCCACTGATTTGCCACAGATTTTCCTTCAAGTAGCTGTATCCAGTCCACTTTCGCCAGATCACCTCTCCGTTTCATAAAATTTACCTTCCTGCAATTTAGAACTTTTACTCCTGTTTTATCTTTGTCCTTTTCCATGATTATGCTAAAAGTAACATTATTATGGTCACTATCTCCAAAATGGTCAACCATTGCTACTTCATGCACTTGCACAGCTTCGTTACTGAAGACTAAATCTAGAATTGCGCCCCTCTCGTTGGGTTTGTTATGTGCTGACTAAAAAAGATATCTTGAATGCAGTTCAAGAATTTTGTGCCCTTCACACTGGTTCCACCTGGTTGAGCTCGCCCTCCTACAAAACTCCACTGTATGCGTCAATTATTTTTTACTTTTGCTAACTGCAATATTTGGTTCAACTTTGCTATAATTTGATATTTTTCTTAAAGTTAGGCAAGATCTTATTGTGTTTTACGACATTAAGATGACAACAACAATTTAATTTGTTTGAATCCCTGCAATCAGGTTTCCTCCCCTGCCACAGGACTGAAACAACTCTTATTAAAGTCACAAATGACATCCTATTTGACTGTGTCTGAGGTAAACTTTCCCTCCTTGTCCGTCTCGGCCTTTGACGTGGTTGACCACAGCAACCTTCTCCAATTCCTCTTCACTGTCGTCCACTGAGTGGGACTGCTCTCACCTGGTTCCATTCTTAATTATCTAATCGTAAGCAGAGAATCACTTGCAATGGCTTCTCTTCCTGCTCCCACACTGTTTCCTCTGGTGCCCCACCAAGGATCTATCCTTAGCTCCTTCCAATTTCTCAGCTACATGCTGCCCCTCGGAGACATCATCTGAAAACACAGCATTAGCTTTCACATGCATGCTGATGACACCCAGCTGTGCCTCATCACCACCTCTCTCGACTCCTCCACTGTTGCTAACTTTTCAGACTGCTTCTCCAACATCCAGGACGAGATGGGCAGAAATTTCCTCCAATTAAATATTGAGAAGACTGGAGCCATTGTTTTCTGTCCCTGCTTCAAACTCTGTTCCTGAACTACCAACTCCATCTCTCTCCCTGGCAACGATCTGAAATTAAACCAGAAAGTGCTGGAAATACTCACTAGGTCTGGCAGCATGCATGGAGAGAGAAACAGAGTTAGCGTTTTGCGTCTGTGACCTTTCATCAGAACGATGAAAGCTAAAGGATTTGGCAGCAAAATGGAGGTTAGAGTTAACACCAGGAGCTAAGAAAGCAGACATAATTGAAATAATAGCACAACGTCTGCATTTGGAAGAAGAAAGCAGAGGGTAGTGCAGTTGAATTAGATAAAGTTCAGATGCAGATGAAACGGCTTGAACAAAAAAGGAGGAAAAAAATTTTAAAACTTGAAAGAGAATTGACAATGAAGAAACTTGAGAAAAATGGTAGAGAATGAGAAGGAAAGGAATTTAAATTTAAAAATATTGGAACTAAAACAAAGGAGTGGCTTTGGCTCCAAAGAAAGTTCTGGTGAGGAAAGATCGGACTCCTGCCCAGGACCCAGTGGAGAGCTGTTTAAATTTGTGTAAGCCCTTCCTAAGTTTGAGGAATCGGACGTAGAGGCATTTTTCATTTTTTTTTTGGAAAAGATAGCCAAACAGATGAAGTGGCCAAAGGAAAGCTGGACACTGCTTATGCAAGGCAGATTGATGGGCAGAGCTCATAAAGTTTATGCCATGCTTTCTGAGGAGGCTTCTGCAGATTATGAGATGGCAAAAAAGGCTGTTCTTGCTGCAGAAGAGTTAGTCCCTGAAGTGTACTGGCATAAATTTTGGAACCTCCGGCACAGTGGCGCAGTGGTTAGCACCGCAGCCTCACAGCTCCAGTGACCCGGGTTCAATTCTGGGTACTGCCTGTGTGGAGGTTGCAAGTTCTCCCTGTGTCTGCGTGGGTTTCCACCGGGTGCTCCAGTTTCCTCCCACATGCCAAAGACTTGCAGGTTGATAGGTAAATTGGCCATTAGCAATTGCCCCTAGTATAGGTAGGTGGTAGGGAAATATAGGGACAGGTGGGGATGTGGTAGGAATATGGAATGAGTGTAGGATTAGTATAAATGGGTGGTTGATGGTCGGCACAGACTCGGTGGGCCGAAGGGCCTGTTTCAGTGCTGTATCTCTAAAACAATAAAACAAAACAATTGTCTGAGCAGATGTATATAGAATTTGAGATGGTAAAGCAAATTAATTTTGATCATTGGATATGGGCACTAAAGATGGAGGCCACACATGAGAACCTTAAGGAACTAATTCTGCAGGAAGAATTTAAAAATTCACTCCCTCCATTAGTAAGAACCCATGTAGGGAACCAGAAGGTTTTAACGGCCAGACAGGCAACGGAAATTGCTGATGATTATGAGCTTGTGTATAAGCCTTTGTCCGTCATCCCCACAAATCTGAGAAGGACAGAAGGTGGGAGGGTGAAAAGAAAGCAAGTAGCCAGGACAGCTGGGAACTCCCAGGATCTCCTTAAGCCAGAAAGGAAGATGCTGAGGGTGAAAGTGAGGTCCGCAAGCCTAAGTGTTATCATTGTCACACGGTGGGACACCTTTGTGAAGAATTCTGGTAGTTGTGGGGTAAACCCATGGGACTTATTGGGATACACAAAGCCAAAGCAGAGAAAGAGGCTCTGACCAAGACTACAGCAGATTAGGCTGTACCTCTGACTGCTGCAGCTGTAAGGCCAAATACAAAAACTGATGTTGAGTGCAGGGGTTGTGAATAAGATACCTGAAAGTTATAGAGAATTCTTGTCGAAAGGAAAAGTAATTCCTTATCCCTCAAGTGAGGCAGGCAAACTTATAGTTACACTTCGGATACAGAAACCACCCAAACTCTCTTGCTGGGGAAAGGCATAACATTTCCACCAGCGAGCGCACTGAATGCTAAAGTTGGAGTGAATGATATTGGCGGGGCGTATATACCCATACCTTTGTATCCGCTGCACCTAGACTGTGATCTAATGTCTGGAACGGCACCTGTAGGAGGTATCCATAGTTTGCCAGTAGACGGAGTTGACCAACTCCTGGGAATGATTTGGCTGGAGTGAAAGTAGTACCTTCTCCAGTAGTCACAAAAAAACCAGTGAAGTTAGAGACAGAACAGTTACAGGAAAAGGTTCCAGGAATTTTTCCTTCATGTGTAGTAACCCGAGCAATGGCTAAACACGTACCATTGTCAGAGGTAAAACTGACACCATTTGATAGATGAATATCTGAAATTTTCTTTGGGGATTTGGATAATCCGAAGGAAATATTTAATAAGTCTTCTCTGTTCAAGGCTCAGCCATCTGATTGTGCCACTTTATTTTAATCGATCAGCTCTAACAGAAACTGAGGCAAAAGGAGTTCCAGAAGGCTATTATATTAAAGATGGGATTCTGATGAGGAAGTGGAAACCTCCTCACAGACCTGCGGCCGAAGAATGGATGTTAGTTCATCAGCTGGTGGTACCACCTAAATATAGCTGGGAACTATTAAGGACAGCGCATGGAATTCTTATAGCAGGACATGTGAGGATTTGGAAGGTCTAATCACATATAAGTCGACATTTTAACTGGCCAGGTCTTTCCGAGGACACGGTGCCGTTTTGTAATATGTGCCAGATTGTGGGAAAACCACAACCTTCCATAAAACCAGAACCTCTAATTCCCATACCAGTTATTGGAGAACCATTTAGTAGGCTGTTGGTAGACTGTGTAAGACCTTTACCAAAAACAAAAGAGGGACACCAATATAGACTCACTATTATGGGTATAGCTTATTGGTTCCAGAGGCCATTCCCTTGAGAACAATTTCTGCTAAGGTAGTGGCAGAGAAGTTAACCCAGTTCTTCACTAGATATGGATTACCAATTGAGCTTCAGTCGGATCAAGGTTCCAATTTTATGTTTAAGATTTTTCAGGAAGTTATGGGTAAATTGGGTAATACACAGTTAAAGTCTTCAGCTTACCACCCACAGACACAAGGAGTTTTAGAAAGGTACCATCAGACCCTCAAAACGATGATCAGGGCATACTGTCATGAATATCCCTATGATTGGGATAATGGGCTAGAATTTCTTTTATTTGCCACTAGGGATTCACCTTATGAGTCGACAGTTTTTAGTCCTTTTGAATTAGTTTACAGACATGAGATAAGAGGTCCTCTAAAACTAATTAAAGAAAGGTTTTTAGAACAGAGGATTGAATCTTCTGTGCTAGATTATGTGTCCATGTTCACGGGAGCTTGCAAAGTGGCTCAAGAACACCTTAAAGCTTCCCAAACAACAATCAAAAAATGGACGAACAAGCATACCAAGATCCGAACATTTCAACCAGGGGATGAGGTATTAGTATTACTGCCTTTACAGGGTGAACAGTTGAAAGCACAGTTCAGTGGTCCTGATAAAGTGGTCAAGAGAATTGGTAAGGCAAATTATTTGATTGACACCTCAGATTGCTGGTAAAAGAATCGGCTGTGTCATATTAATATGTTAAAATAATATCACCAGGAGGAGTATAAGCAAGCACAGGTATGTCAGGTAGTAGGGACAGTGAAGGATGAAAAGGATAGTGAGGACGAGGCAGAAGGAAGCCTAGATAATTCTCAAATTGAACCTCCTACTATCAAGTTAGCTAATATTGAATTGCTAGGGAGATTGGGCACTATGCTTTCATATTTAGATGCAGAAGAATGACCAGACCTAACAAGGCTACTCACAGCATTTAACAGGGTCTGTAGGGATAAGCCAGGATGTACAACCTTAACCACACATGATGTGGTTGTAGGGGAATCCTTTCCTATAAAACAGCATCCTTATCGCTTAAGTCCAGAGAAACAGGCCCAGGTAAAAACAGAAATCCAACACATGTTGGAAAACCACCCAGTAGAACCCAGTCAAAGCAGCTGGAGTCCCGCATGGGTATTAGTGCCGAAACCTGACAGTTCAACTAGACTCTGTACAGACTACAGAAAAGTTAATACAGTAACAAAGGCAAACTCCTAACCAATTCCTCGCTTGGAAGACAATTGACAGAGTGGACAATGCGATGTTTCTTCGAAAATAGATTTGTTAAAGGGATACTGGCAAGTTCCTTTTACACCCCGAGCCAGAGAAATATCGATCTTTGTCACACCGGATGGTCTTTTCCAGTGCCATGTGATGGCATACAGGCTAGGGGATGCCCCAGTCACTTTTCGGAGACTCGTAAACCAAGTGGTAGCCAGTGTGGTTTATCTTGATGATGTGCTGGTCTACAGGGGCACTTGTAAGGACCACTTGGAACAACTGGGAGGCTCTGTTTGGAAGGTTGCAGTCGGCTGATTTGGTGATAAACTTTGTGGAACAATTTAAAAACCAGAATGCTAGACTATTCTGATGGAGTTTACTATGACAGCCCTATCACTTAAAGATTATCCAGATTGAGGACAAAAATAATGTTATTGCAGATGCTTTATCGAGAATCTAAGTTTGTTGAATTATCTGAATGAAAAGAAGATACAGAGCAGAATTGTATTAATTACAAGTAAAGAGTGAATGGGGATGAGTATGAAAGTGTTTTAAAATCTTTTCATCTTTTTTATTACACTTTGTAATGAAACACATTTAAAAATGGTGTTTCATTTCTCCAAGGGTGAAGGTGTTACGAAAGTGTCTCTGTTTTGTTAAATATATTTTTTGAGGATTCATTTTTGAAAGATTGAAGAAATGTTAAACTTTGGGTTTTCAAAGTGGGGGGGGGTGGGGGTCATGTAAAGGCCACTTGTTACGACCAGGTGAGAAAGAGGTCTAGGGTTCCCTTTCAGCCTTCACCTGGTCTTACTGTAACTGAGCTTAATTTTAAACACACCGTGTTTTTAGCTCTCCCTGGGTGAATCTTTGTTCACCATTTTCCAATTATAAGGTAAAGAAACCAGCACAAACAGGCTTTCTTAGGTTTAAAGAAGAAAAGTTGAAATTTATTAAACTTAAACTCAAATTCGGTTAACGCCTAGGGATACATGCCGTGCCCCACGCTAGCATGCATACGCAATATACACATGCAAATAGAGATACAAAAGAGCAGAAGAAAAATAAAGTGGAAAGGTTTGAGGCAATATCTGAAGAGTTGTTGTTGCAGTTCTTCGAGCTCACTGTAGAGTCCTTGATTGTAGGTAGATATTGCTTTTCGCTGGGGCCCAGTATTATTCTTAAACCTTGATTGCTGTAGGAGACTTTTCTCTCTTGGGGTTCATATGTCTTCAGTGGGTTCAGAGGCTTGTGAGAAAAAGATGGGAGCAGACAGGGGAGAGATCTTCTCAATCCAGGAGCAAACAGCTTTCTGCCCAAACTGTTTGTACAAATTCAAAAAACTCAAGTTGCTTAGCCAGTTAGTCATGTAACTGGCTGGTTTGACCATGTCCATTTGTGTATTCAGCCATCTTAGCAGTTAACCTGGAATGCGAGCTCTCCCACCTTCAACGTCTGGTGATCAAAAGTCAGTTGTGGGTTGAATGTCAGGGAATGGCTGCTTTGTCCTTCCAAACACCGTCTGTTAATATGAAAATGTCTTTTCCAGCCTCGCTGATCTATTCAACTAATCCTTCCCTCACTCCGTAACAGTTTAAAATCAACGTTCACAACAAAAATTAATGTGCCTCGTTCTTGGCAGGTGGGGGCCTAGCATGACACCACTTGACTTTGAAAAACCGTCCCTGGAAATGTTTTTTTAAAAGGGACACAGACATCTTGTGAGGCCTTTCCGGGAAACTACTTGACTTCCAGCAACAACAACAAGCCTTTCTGGGAAACCAGCTGACTTCCAGCTTAATAAGCAGCAGAGAACTTTGGACACCTGGAGAAGTTGTTTACGAAGAAGTGACAGGTCAAGATTGATGGAGGTTAAAAGGTTGACCTCCTGTTGTTGGTTTCGCTTTTGAATTGTTTTGAACTGGAGTTGAACTGTATAAGAAGAGGGAGAACGTCCAAGGAGAGGAGAAAATTCACAAGAAAGGAGAGAAGACCACAACCCAGCTCAGCTTTCCAGCACCTCTCTAAAAGACCCTGAGAAGTCCACTCTATCAGCTCATCTCGTTTCCTGTCTTTGAAGAAAAGCCCACTAAATTAATCCTCATCACTGCCTAAAAAGAACTGTTCTGAAAGATCCCAGTGACCTGTCTACATGTACTCGGAGGCCATCTGTATGCCAGTTTTGGAACACAAGATATCTCATCTGCTGTTTTTTCAAGAATGAGCAAGTATTCAGCCCAAGTATCTAATGGAGTTCTAAAAACAAAAATCTCTTTATTTTTCCGGTTAACTGGTGTATGTGAGTGTGAGGGGCTAAGGTAAAAAGGGAACTTTAATATTTCAATCCGTGTGTTTATGCTTTACTTCATTACTGGTTAAAACTTCTTTTTATAATAAACTGATAATTTTGTTGATTATTAAAGAAACCTGGTTAGTGTGTTTTATTCTGGGATAAAAATATAATTGACCGTATCGGTAAGTGGGAAAATTTTAAATATATGTTGTGACCCGTGGAGAAGTGGAACTAGAATAAACAGTGCACTCCTCCCACCTCAATCGTAACATACTTTCTGTTTTTATTTCAGATTTCCAGCATCTGCAGTATTTTTATTATGAGATTAAACCTGTTTGCAACCGTGGTGTCATATTTGACCCTGAGATGATCTTCTAAACACATTCGTGCCATCACTATGATGGATGATCCATCTCGGCCTCTTCCTGAAGTCCCTAGCACCACAGACGCCAGCTTTCAGCCAATTTGATGCACTCTATGTGATAACAATGTTACAACCGAGGCGGGAGGTTTGCACTGTTAATTCAGTCCCACTTCTCCACAGGTCATAACATATATTTAAATTTTCCCACTTACCGAAAGTCAATCAAATACTCTGTTTTCCTCCAGAATATAGCACACCAACCAGGTTTTTTTAAATAAAGAACAAAATTATCTGTTTATTATAACCCAAGTTTAACCAGTAATGAAGTCAAACATACATATTGAAATGCTAAAACCCCTTATTTATCCTAGCCCTCACGTGCACACGCACACAACCGGTTAACCTGGGGGGACAAAAAAAGGGATTTTTGTTTGCAGTTGTTACAAAGAAATCAAAGGAATTAAAAAAACACTTAGGCTGAAAATAAGGTATGGAAGGAAGTCCTTTATTTTAATGAGCTGTCCCACAGGTGAATAGGTGACTGTCAATGGGATCTTCCTAGAACAGTTCTTTCCAGGAAATGTTGATGATCACTCTAGGTAGGCTTTCCAAGAGATGCAGCACAGAAAGCTCCAGTCAAGTTTTACAGCCGGAAGCAGCAACAAGGATTTTCTTAGGTCTCATAGCAGCAATGTAGCAGTAAAGGTTTCTTCAAATGTAGAAGGAAATAGTAAACACACTTGATGTAGGAATTCTTTTCAAGAGAGAAAGATATCAACTGTCTTCTCCTGGCAGACACACAGCAACTGACTTTTTAAACAGTTCAAAATGAAACCAAAACTGTTCAAAAGCAAGTCGCATAATAATCATAAATCTAGGCCTGTTACTACTTTGCAAACATTTTTTCCCAGGTCAAAAATACAACCCCTGCTGGGTTATTTGGACACAGGTGCCTTCCAGTCCATTTACATTTCACTCAGTCCCAAACCTTCTGTTGACTTTTTTTTTTAAAAAGAAAACACAAAGTTGGCAATCTCTAGATGAATCAATGTCCATAATTCAACTCTAATTTCTTTAAAACATATTTTACAAAAAAAAAAAATCAAATCTTTTAATATCAAGAAACAGTTGAAGGCACTGGATACAGCAAAGGCTATGGGCCCTGACAACATTTGGCAATAGTACTGAAGACTTGTGCTCCAGTACTGGCTGCGTCCCTAGGCAAGCTATTCCAGTACAGCTACAACACTGGCATCTACCTGACAATGTGGAAAATTGCCCAAGTATGTCGTGTCCACAGAACACACGGCAAATCCAACCCGGCCAATTACTGCCCACCAGTCCACTCTCAATCATCAACAGAGTGATGTAAGGTGTCGTCGACAGTGCTATCAAGTGACCCTTACTCAGCAATAACCTGCTCACTGACACTCAGTTTGGGTTCCTCCAGGGCCACTCAGCTCCTGACCTCATTTCAGCCTTGGTCCAAACATGGATGGAAGAGCTGACTCCAGAGAAGAGGTGAGAGTGACTGCCCTTGACATCAAGGCAGCATTTGACTTAGTGGCATCAAGGATCCCGAGCAAAACTGGAATAAATGAGAATCGGGGAGTGGGGGGGGGGGGGGGGGGGGGGGTAGACTCTCCAGTGGTTGGAGTCATACCAAGCACAAAGGAAGGTGGTTGTGATTGTTGGAGGTTAATCATCTCAGTGCCAGGACATTGCTGCAGGTGTTTGTCAGGTTAGTGTCCTAGGCTCAACAATCTTCAGCTGCTTCATTAATGACCTTTCCTGCATTGTAAGGTCGGATGTGGAGATGTTCGCTGATGATTGCATAATGTTCACCATTTCCAACTCCTCAGATACTGATGTAGCCAGAACTGGACAACATTCAGGCTTGGATTGATAAGTGGCAAGTTACATCTGCATCACACAAGTACCAGGCAATGACCATCTCCAACAAGAGAGAACCCAATCATCTCCCTTTGATACTCAATGGCATTGCCATTGCTGAATCCCCCACCATCAATATCCTTGGGATCACCATCGACCAGAAACTGAACTGGAGTAGCCATATAAATACCATGGCTACAAGAGCAGGTCAGTGGCTGAGAATTCTCACCTCAGGAGCCAAAAGAAAGATCTTCTCCAAAATGAAGGAAAATTGAAGCCTCTGCGAATCGACGCAATTCTACATTCTCCTGTGTCAATGAAGAACAGGCTGTCATCTGTCTTTTCAGACACAGGACCACTAACCATCTGCTCCTGCAGCCATACATCCTCCAAAAACTCCTTCATTTCAGTAACATCGCTGTGTTTGTTCCAGTTCTTCTTGAGCTGGGAGTAACTCACCTCCTGACTCCCCAAAGCCTGTCCACCATCTACAAGGCACCAGTCAGGAGTGTGGTGGAATACTGTCCACTTGCCTGGATGGGTGTAGCTCCAACAACACTCAAGAAGTTCGACACCATCCAGAGCAAAGCAGCCTGCTTAATTGGTACCCCATCCACCACCTTCAACATTCACTCCCTCCACCACTAATGTACCGTGACAGCAGTGTGTACCATCTACAAGATACACTGCAACAACTCACCTAGGCTCCTTCGACAGCACCTTCCAAACCCGCGACCTCTACCACCTAGAAGGACAAGGGCAGCCGATGCTTGGGAACACCACCATCTGCAGGTTCTGTTCCAAGCCACACACCATCCTGACTTAGAACTATATCACTGTTCCTTCACTGTCGCTGGTCAAAATCCTGAAACTCCTTTCCTAACAGCACTGTGGGTGTAAGTACACCAGATGGATTACAAATAAAAATAATAAATGCTGTAAATACTCAGCAGGTTTGCCAGCATCTGTGGAGAGAGAAGCAGAGTTAATGTTTCAGGTCAATGACCTTTCATCAGAACTGGCAAATGTTAGAAATTTAATAGGTTTTAAGCAAATAAAGCAGGGGTGGGGCAAGAGATAACAAAAGGATGGTGTTGATAGGACAGAGTCACAGAGAATAACTGACCAGAAGGTCATGGAGCAAGGGCAAACGGTATGTTAATGGTGTGATGAAAGACAAAATGTTAATGTAGAGAGGGTGTTAATTGACAGGAAAATGAACAGCCCTGGCCCAAAGCACAAACATGAAAAAAGAGAGTGAGCATGGTTTAAAAAAAAAAGTGATGAAACAAACTAAAATAAACAAAGAAAAAATAACTAAAAACAAAAAGGGGGGCCCGTCATGCTCTGAAATTATTGAACTCAATATTCAGTCCGGCAGGCTGTATCCTGCCTAATCGATACATAAGATGCTGTTCCTCAAGCTTGTGTTGATGTTCACTGAAACACTGCAACAAGCCCATGCAGGCTTGACAGCAGGCAGTTGTGTTGAAATGGCAAGCAACCGGAAGCTCGGGGTCATGCTTTCAGACTGAGCGGAGGTGTTCCGCGAAGCGGTCACCCAGTCTGCATTTTGTCTCCCAGTGTAGAGGAGACCACATTCTGAGCAGCTAATACAGTATACTAAATTGAAAAAAAAAAGTGATGAAACAAACTAAAATAAACAAAGAAAAAAGAAAAATTGCTGCTTCACCTGAAAGGAGTGTTTGGGGCCTTGGATAGTGAGAAGAGAGGAGGTTAAAGGGTAGGTATTACACCTCCTACGATTGCATGGGAAGGTGTCGTGGGGAGGGGATGAGGTGGTCTGGGTAATGGAGGAGTAGACCAGGGTGTCACGGAGGGAACAATCCCTTCGGAATGCTGACAGGGGAGGGGAAGATGTGTTTGGTGGTGGCATCATGCTGGACGTGGCGGAAATGGCGCAGGATGATCCTTTGAATGTGGAGGCTGGTGGAGTGGAAAGTGAGGAGAAGGGGAACTCTGTTGCAGTTCTGAGAGGGAGGGAAGGAAAGGGGTGAGGGTAGAGGTGTGGGAAATGGACCGGACACGGTTGAGGGCCCTGTCAACCACAGTGGGGGGGAATCCTCAGTTGAGGAAAAGGGAAGACATCAGAAGCGCTGTCATGGAAGGTTGCATCATTAGAGCAGATGCATCGGAGACAGAGAAACTTGGAGATGGATTACAGCTGTTCAAGAAGACGGCTCACCACCACCTTCTCAAGGGCCTTTAGGGATGGGTAATAAATGCTGGCCTAGCCAGCAAAGCCCACATCCTGTGAAAGACTTTTTAAAAACCTAAGACTGCCATTTCCACTTCTGTAACATCGCATTTGCACCACCTGTCTCAGCTTATTTGCTACTGAAATCCTCATTCGTGCCTTCAGTACCTCTAGACTTGACTATCCCACTGCACTCCTGGCTCGGATCTCGCATTCTACTCTCCATAAACTTGAGGTCATCCAAAACTCTACTGCCTGTATCTTAACTCACACCAAGACCCATTCACCTATCGTCTGTGCTCGCTGACCTATACTGGCTCCTGATCAAGCGACGTCTTGATTTTTAATTCTCGTTTTCAAATCCTTTTACGGCCTCGCCCCTCCCTATCCCTGTAATTTCAACTAGTCCCACAGCCCTCTGAGATATCTGTGCTCATCTAATTCTGGCCTCTTGAGCATCCCGGATTTTAATTGCACCATCATTGGTGGCCGCAGCTTCAGTTCCTAAGCCCTAAACTCTGGAATTCCCTCCCTACACCTCTCCACTTTTTTTTAAACCTCGCTTTCCTCCTTTTAAGACACTCCTTAAAACCTACCTCTTTGACCAAGCTTTTGGTCAGCTGGCCTAATATCATCATATGTGGCCCAGTGTCATTATGTTTTATAATGCTCCTGTGACCCACCTTGGGACGTTTTATTACGTTAAAGGTGCTATATAGATATACGTTGTCATTAAGATGTCCAAACCCTTTACAACCAATGAAGTATTTTTGAAGTGTGGTCTCTTTTAATCTGAAAATATTGAATATTCCCCATTCACCATTTCATGTGAATTGAAATTTAAAATACAGTTACACTACAGTGTAGAAACAGTTCAAAATACTTTAGCTCCACGCCATTGCTGTAGTTATAGAGTAAACACAGCCTGAATCTAGAGTCAGAGCCTGAACTGATGATGGAAGAAAGTGTAGTAAGACATTCTGGAAAGAGAAATCACATCAATGGTAAACTTGTATTGTAAATACACTGTTGCATTCTACACATAATGCAAGAAATTTCAATCCACTCTGCAGTTATGTCTAATGATTTTACTGGCGGCACAGTGGCGCAGTGGTTAGCACCGCAGCCTCACAGCTCCAGTGACCCGGGTTCAATTCTGGGTACTGCCTGTGTGGAGTTTGCAAGTTCTCCCTGTGTCTGCGTGGGTTTCCTCCCACAGCCAAAAGACTTGCAGGTTGGTAGGTAGATTGGCCATTATAAATTGCCCCTAGTATAGGTAGGTGGTAGGGAAAAATATAGGGACAGTTGGGGATGAGGTAGGAATATGGGATTAGTGTAGGATTAGTATAAATGGGTAGTTGATGGTCGCACAGACTCGGTGGGCTGAAGGGCCTGTTTCAGTGCTGTATCTCTAAACTAAATTATGGTAGAGGGTGATACTGAAAAATCTGCTGGCTCCAAAATATGTCCCATAGTACTGCTAATCAAATCATCAATATTTAAAAAAGTGAAAACATGATGCATTATTGCAATCAGCAGGGGTGTATAACCACCTATTAATTGGTACTGTTTTCTGGATTGTAGAAGAATTCAAGAAATCTTGAGCCTATTGACTACTATTTGTTCTGTTGAGCAACAATTTATGCATTTACAGGGATACTGTAAAAAGCTTATCCTTCCCCATCCCCTACTTAGGATTGTCTCAGATCCCTTTCTTGCATCACAAACCAAAGTGTTGCATGATTGTGGGAAATCTATTTTGTAGTTTATGCTCCACAACTGTAATGCACAAAGTAGGCCAATGTAGACTTTTCCAACTTGCTCTTGTTTTGAGATGGTCACCCACACAGAGATGTTATCTTTTTTGTGATAATTGACCACATTTAACAACAACTTGCTATTAGTAAAAAAAAAAGTCTAAACGTAGGCCCAATGGTTAATTATTGAGGCAGCCTGGGAATGGAGATTTGTGGAAAAACCCATGGTTATGATGTCAAATTCAATTCCAGTGAGATAAATGAGGAGAGTGGGCAGTATATGTGTTTTTTTAAGCTATTTGAAATGCATCTTGTGTTCCCCCTTTATAACATGCTACCAGTTCAATCTCTCAACACTCCAAAAAATTCTGGCATTTGGAAGGCATGTTACCAGTTTTCATGTCTAATTTTTGTTGGTTTGTAATGAAAATTAAAATTGCATCATGTTATTATATATATCTGTAAAGCGAATTGAACTAAAGGCGACTTATGTTCTATACATAAAAGCAAAATACTGCGGATGCAGTATTATGTTCTATACAGTTGATCATATCCAAATGGTCAGCCAGCTCTCCCCCTTATTTGGGATATTAAACGCAGGGTCCAACACAGCACTGAAGTAAACTGGCTAGCAGCTGAGTAGATTCAATTTTTTTAAAAAGTGTCTTCCTAGCCCTAGGCCTCCATGAATCTGGCAAGCTTACTTTTGTATTATCCCATGATTTGTGAGGACCGCACATCTGCAACTGGTAGCACTGTTGCAGTATAAAAGCAGCTTAGGCAACGAGTTATAAAAACAAAAAGTGCTGGAAATACTCAGCAGGCCTGGCAGCATCTGCGGAGAGAGAAACAGAGTTAACCTTTCAGGTCAGTGACCTTTCATCAGAACTCCTATTTTTATTGTACAACGGGTTGTTGGCCATTTCATTTGTTGAGATGCCATAGGTTGCTGCTAATAGACATGAAGGTGTTATTGTAGTAGGGGGTTCTTGACATTGTATCCTAAATTTGACTGGATGTTCATATTGCAAACTATATTGTATGTAACAGTATGTTAATAGGAAATGTTTATTCATGTTTGCAGTATAATCTCGTGAGGCATTCTTGGATCACTTGCCTTCATTGGTAATTGAATATCCTAAAAATGGTCAACGTGATACCATTGCAGATGCATAGATCAAAAGGGAATATGTGGTTGTTACATGATCGGACCTTTGCTGTTGGATCATGAGACTGGTATTTGTAAAGAGCAACATGTGGCACCCAGGCTTGAGCTTTACTACTGGACTCAGGAAGCAGGAAGATGCCAAATGATCGTCCTGGAGGATGGCTTAATGGGCTGTTTGTGATTTAAACTGACAAAAGAATATTTCCTGAATTTTATGGGAGGAGAACTTTGAGAGTGAAATGAGCCTCTGCAAAGGACCATTTAGCAGTCTCGCCAAATCTTAGTCCTGTTTCATAGGCTTCTTTCAATTGTGAAAAAAATAGTGATTAAGTTTTACCTGTAAAAGGGTAGATCTGCGTCTTGTTATTGTGCATACAGAAGTAACTTAAAAGTTGGGATGAATATAAGTAAATTCTGGTATTTGGTTGGCTGCAATTAAGGTAATTATTGAGCATGCAAAGTTTGGAACAGGGAGATGCAGTCCACCCATGAACACCATTTTTAAGAACTTGAATTGTACCTGGGTTGTAAACAAGAAAAATATTTTTATTTTAAAATGGAATATTAAATGGCTAAAAAAAATAGCCAAGCTTATTACCTTGGGGAGGGAAAGGAGGTATTGTGTACCAATTATGTGGAAATACTTAAACAGGACCAAAAATTACCGAAAAGTTAAACCAACTGAAATTTATTCTTGAAAGCATGTGATATTAGTCATTAATTCCAGTGGTTTTAGTAGAAATATTCTAGACTCATGCATATTATCTTGTGTTGATTACAGAATTAAACGTGTGGCTCAAAGAGAAGTTTGGAAAGAAAGGGGTTCAATTCATGTTGCACTGGCACCAATACTGATGAAAAAGGGAACTGTTAGAATTACATAGAATATACAGCACAGAAACAGGCCATTTGGCCCAGTCTGTCCATGCCAGCATTTATGCTCCATTTGAGCCTCCTCCCATCCTTCCTAATCTAACTATCAGCATAATCCACTTCCCTTCTCCTTCACATGCTTGTCTAGCCTCCCAATAAATGTATCTGTACTATTTGCCACATTCACACCATTCTCTGGGTAAAGAAGTTTGTTCTGAATTCCATATTTGATTTATTGGTGAACATTTTATATTGATTGCCTCTGATTTTGCTCATCACAAGTGGAAACACACAATCTACTCGAACATAATCTTTCATAATGTTGAAGACCTCTATTAATCATCACCCCCCTTAGCCTCTTTGAGAGAAAAAAAAAAGATTCAGCCTGTTCTTTCTTTCCTGATAGGTATGAACCTGCAGTTCTGGTATTATCCTTGTAAATCCTTTTTGCACCCTCTCCAGTGCCTCAATAATCTTTCTGTAATATGGCAACGAGAACTGTACACAGTATGCTGTGTGGTCTAACCAAGATTCCAGAAAGGTTTAGCTTAACTTCTCTACTTTTCCAATCTGCCCCTATGAAAATGAACCCTAATGCTTTGTTTGCATTTGTTATGGCCACTTTTAGTGATCTGTGTATTTGTACTCCTAGATCCCTTTCCTCCTATATACCAAATAGATTCGTATTTTCCAAATAATATGTGCATCTCCTCATTTTTCTTTCTGAAATGTAATACTTCACACTTACCTGTATAGAAATTCATTTGCCAAATATATGCCCATTCTGCAAGTTTATTAATGTTGTCTTGTAATTTGTTGCACTCCTCCTCAGTGTTGACTGTCCTCCCAATTTGATGTCCTCTGCAAATTTAGAATTTTTTTTTTATTCCAAAGTTTAAATCATAGAATTATTATGGTACAGGAGGAGGCCATTCAGCCCATCAAATCCATGCCAGCTCTCGGTAGAGCAGTCCAATCAATCCCATTCCCCCGCTCTATCCCTGTAGCCCTACAAGTTACTCTCCTCAAGTGCCCATCCAGTTTCCTTTTGAGATCATTAATTGTCTCTGCTTCCACCATCCTTGTTGGCAGCAAGCTCCAGGTCATTACCACTTGCTAAGTAAAAAAGTTCTTCCTTACATCCCCACTGTATCTGTAGTTCTTGTACATCTGTTCCTCTATCTCTCTCTCACTATTTGTTCTGTTGGGATGGGCTCCACTTGAACTGGGCAGGGATCAGCATCTTGGCAAATCGTACAACTAGGGCTGTAGATAGGGCTTTAACCAAAAAGGGGTGGGGAGGAGTCGATGAATGGAGATTTAGAAATCTAAAAGAGAAAAGTTGAGGCATTAGAGTAGTTGTAACAATTTGGGTAAAGACAAGCAGAGTGGGACAGGAAGAGTTTAATGGTAATAGTGCACCAGAGAATAAGGCCCACGCAAAGAATAGTGTTTTAAAAAATTAAAATTATTTTAAATTTTTAAAGTTGAAATTATGTTAAAGGCTCTTTATCTGAATGCACAAAGCATTCGTAACAAGATAGATGAATTAGTGGCACAAATAGAGATAAATGTGTTTGATGTAATTGCCATTACAGAGTTACATGGTTGGAAGGTGACCAGGTTGAGAAATAAATATCCCAGGGTACACAACATTTCAAAAAGACAGGCAGAATGGAAGAGGAGGAGGAGTAGGCCTGATAATAAAGGATGGCATAAGGATAGTAGGAATAAAGGATCTCGGCACAGAAAATCAGGAAGTAGGGGAGATAGTGGCATAGTGGTAATGTCACTAGTAATCCAGAGACCCAGGCTAGTACTCTGGGGACTTGGGTTCAAATCCTACCACAGCTACTGGTGGAATTTATATTCAGTTAATAAATTCAATTAATTAATAAAAATCTGGAATTGAAAGCTAGACTCAATGGTTGACAACCGTTGATTGTCGTAAAACCCATCTGGTTCACTGATGTCTTTTAGGGTAGGAAATTTGCTGCCCTTACCTGCTCTGGCCTGCATGTGACTCCAAAACACAGAAATGTGGTTGACTCTTAACTGCCCTCTGAAATGGCCCAGCAAGCCATTCAATTGTACAAAACCACGACACAAAAGTTGAAAAGGAATAAAGCCGGACAGAACATCCGGCATCGACCTCAGCACCGGAAACGACAACGGCAGACCCAGCGCTGTCAACCCTGCAAAGTTCTCCTTACTAACATCTGGGGGCTTTTGCCAAAATTAGGAGAGCTGTCCTACAGACTAGTCAAGCAACAGCCTGACATAGTCATAATCATGGAAACATACCTTGCATCCAATGTCCCAGACACCACCATCATCATGTACTGTCACACCAGCAGGACAGACTCACCAGAGGTGGCAACACAGTGATAATCAGGAGGGATTTGCCCTAGGAGTCCTCAACATTGACTCCAGACTCATGACATCTCAGAGCATCAGGTTAAATGTGGGCAAAGAAACTCCTGCTGATTATCACCTACTGACTACTGAATCAGTACTCCTCCATGTTGAACACCACTAGGAAGAAGCACTGAGAGTGGCAAGTGCACAGAATGTACTCTGGGTGGGAGACTTCAATGTCTGTCACCAAGAGTGGCTCCAGGACAGAGCAGCCACTTGATCAGCATCCCATCCATCGCCATTCACTTCCTCCACCACCAACGTACCAGTGTGTACCAAGATGCACTGCAGCAATTCGCCATGCCTCCTTCAACAGTACCTTTCAAACCTGCGACCTCTTCCACCTAGAATGACAAGGGCAGCAGACACATGACAACACCACCATCTGGAACTTCTCCTCCAAGTCACACACTATCCTGACTTGGAAATATATCACCGTTCCTTCATTGTCACTGGGTCAAAATCTTGGAACTCCCTTCCTAACAGCACTGTGGGTGTATCCGCATCACATGGACTGCAGTGGTTGAAGAAGGCAGCTCACCACCACCTTCTCGAGGGCAATTGCGGATGGACAACAAATGCTGGCCTTGCCAGCGACGCTCACGTCCCATGTAAATGCATATTAAAAGAAAAAGTATGGGTGGAGCTTAGGAATAACAAGGGTCAGAAACTGCTGCTGGGAGTAGTTTATAGGCCATTGGACAGAGGATGAAGCATGAAATAATTGGCGCTTGTAACAAGGACAGTGTAATAATCGTGGGGGATATTAATCTTTAAATAGAATGGACAAATCAAATTGGCAAAGGTGGTCTGGAAGATGAGTTTGTAGAATGCTTTTGCAACAATTTCCTGGAACAATATGTTGTGGAACCAACGAGGGATAAAGATATCTTAGATCTAGCATTGTGTACTGAGGCAAGTTTAATTAGTAATCTCATAGTAAAAGATTCTCTCAGAAAAAATGATCATAATATTATTGAATTTCCTACAAGTTTGAGAGCAACATGTTTGAGTACAAAACAAGAATATTAAACTTAAACAGCTGGCTAAGGTTGATTGGGTTAATAGACTGAAATATATGGCAGTAAATAAACAGTGGGGAAACAGAGAACAGTACAGCACAGGAACAGGCCATTCGGCCCTCCAAGCCTGCACCGATCTTGATGCCTGCCTAAACTAAAACCTTCTGCACTTCCGGAGACCATATCTCTCTTCTCATCCTATTCATGTATTGTCAAGATGTCTCTTAAACGTCTCTATTGTACCTGCTTCCACCACCTCCCCCGGCAGCAGGTTCCAGGCACTCACCACTCTCTGTGTGAAGAACTTGCCTCGCACATCCCCTCTAAACTTTGGCCCGCTCACCTTAAACCTATGTCCCCTAGTAACTGACTCTTCCACCCTGGGAAAAAGCTTTTGACTATCCACTCTGTCCATGCCGCTCATAACATTGTAAACCTCTATCATGTCACCCCTCCACCTCCGACGTTCCAGTGAAAACAATCAGAGTTTATCCAACCTCTCCTCATAGCTAATGCCCTCCAGACCAGGCAACATCCTGGTAAACCTCTTCTGTACCCTCTCCAAAGCCTCCACATCCTTCTGGTAGTGTGGCAACCAGAATTGCACGCAATATTCTAAGTGTGGCCTAACTAAGGTTCTGTACAGCTGCAGCATGACTTGCCAATTTTTATACTCTATGCCCCGACCGATGAAGGCAAGCATGCCGTATGCCTTCTTGACTACCTTATCCACCTGCGTTGCCACTTTCAGTGACCTGTGGACCTGTACGCCCAGATCTCTCTGCCTGTCAATACACCGAAGGATTCTGCCATTTACTGTATACTTCCCACCTGCATTAGACCTTCCAAAATGCATTACCTCACATTTGTCCGGATTAAACTCCATCTGCCATTTCTCCAACCAATCTACATCCTGCTGTATCCTCTGACAATCCTCAACACTATCCGTAACTCCACCAACCTTTGTGTCGTCCACAAACTTACTAATCAGACCAGCTACATTTTCCTCCAAATCATTCATATATACTACAAACAGCACAAAGGTCCCAGCACTGATCCCTGCAGAACACCACTAGTCACATCCCTCCATTCAGAAAAGCACCCTTTCACTGCTACCCTCTGCCTTCTATGACCGAGCCAGTTCTGTATCCATCTTACCAGCTCACCTCTGATCCCGTGTGACTTCACTTTTTGTACCAGTCTGCCATGAGGGACCTTGTCAAAGGCTTAAGTGAAGTCCATATAGATAACATCCACTGCCCTTCCTTCATCAATCATCTTTGTCACTTCCTCAAAAAACTCAATCAAATTAGTGAGACATGACCTCCCCTTCACAAAACCATGCTGCCTCTCGCTAATAAGTTTGTTTGTTTCCAAATGGGAGTAAATCCTGTCCCGAAGAATCCTCTCTAATAATTTCCCTACCACTGACATAAGGCTCACCGGCCTATAATTTCCTGGATTATCCTTGCTACCCTTCTTAAACAAAGGAACAACATTGGCTATTCTCCATTCCTCTGTGACCTCACCTGTAGGTAATGAGGATGCAAAGATTTCTGTCAAGGCCCCAGCAATTTCTTCCCTTGCCTCCCTCAGTATTCTGGGGTAGATCCCATCAGGCCCTGGGGACTTATCTACCTTAATGCTTTGCAAGACACCCAACACATCCTCCTTTTTGATAATGGGATGACTGAGACTATCTACACTCCCTTCCCTAGGCTTATCATCCACCAAGTCCTTCTCTTTGGTAAATACTGATGCAAAGTACTCATTTAGTACCGCCCATTTCCTCTGGCTCCACACAGATTCCCTTCTCTGTCCTTGAGTGGGCCAACCCTTTCCCTGGTTGTACGTATAAAAAGCCTTGGGATTTTCCTTAATCCTGTTTACCAACGACTTTTCATGACCCCTTTTAGCCCTTCTGACTCCTTGCTTAAGTTCCTTCCTACTGTCTTTATATTCCTCAAGGGATTCGTCTGATCCTAGCCTTCCAGCCCTTACGAATGCTTCCTTTTTCTTTTTGACTCGGCTCACAATATCCTGTGTTATCCAAGGTTCCCGAAACTTGCCAAACTTATCCTTCTTCCTCACAGGAACATGCTGGTCCTGGATTCTAATCACCTGACGTCTGAAAGACTCCCACATGTCAGATGTTGATTTACCCTCAAACAGCCATCCCCAATCTAAATTCTTCAGTTCCTGCCTAATATTGTTATAATTTGCCTTCCCCCAATTTAGCACCTTCACCCGAGGACTACTCTTATCCTTCTCCACAAGTACCTTAAAATTTACGGAATTATGGTCACTGTACCCGAAATGCTCCCCGACTGAAACTTCGACCACCTGGCCGGGCTCATTCCCCAATACCAGGTCCAGTACAGCCCCATCCCTAGTTGGATTATCTACATATTGTTTCAAGAAGCCCTCCTGGATGCTCCTTACAAACTCTGCCCCATCCAAGCCCCTAGCACTGAGTGAGTCCCAGTCAATATAGGGGAAGTTAAAATCACCCACCACTGCAACCCTGTTACCTTTACATCTTTTCAAACTCTGTCTACATATCTGCTCCTCTACCTCCCGCTGGCTGTTGGGAGGCCTGTGGTAAACCCCCAACATCGTGACTGCACCCTTCCTATTCCTGAGCTCCACCTATATTGCCTCGCAGCACCACCCCTCCGAGGTTTCCTCCCGCAGTACAGCTGTGATATTCTCCTTAACAAGTAATGCAACTCCCCCACCTCTTTTACATCCCCCTCTATCCCGCCTGAAGCTTCTAAATCCTGAAACATTTAGCTGCCAATCCTGTCCTTCCCTCAACCAAGTCTCTGTAATAGCAACAGCATCATAGTTCCAAGTACTAATCCAAGCTCTAAGTTCATCTGCCTTACCTGTTATACTTCTCGCATTGAAACAAATGCACTTCAGACCACCAGTCCCGCTGTGCTCCGCAACATCTCCCTGCCTGCTCTTCCTCTCAGTCTTACTGGCCTTATTTACTAGTTCCTCCTCATTTATTTCACGCTGTCCTACTGCTCTGGTTCCCACCCCCCGCCACACTAGTTTAAACCCTCCCGAGTGACGCTAGCAAACCTCGCAGCCAGGATATTTGTGCCCCTCCAGTTTAGATGCAACCCGTCCTTCTTGTACAGGTCCCATCTGTCCCTGAAGAGATCCAATGGTCCAGATATCTGAAACCCTCCCTTCTACACCAGCTGTTCAGCCACGTGTTCAGCTGCACTATCCTCCTGTTTCTAGCCTCACTGGCATGTGACACAGGGAGTAATCCAGAGATTACAACCCTAGAGGTCCTGTTTTTTAACTTTTTACCTAACTCCTTAAACTCCCCCTGCAGGACCTCGTCACTCTTCCTGCCTATGTCATTGGTACCGATGTGTACCACAACCTCTGGCTGTTCACCTTTCCCCTTCAGAGACATGCTTGACCCTGGCACCAGGGAGGCAACATACCATCCTGGAGTCTCTTTCACATCCACAGAAGTGCCTTTCTGTGCCCCTGACTATAGAGTTCCCTATAACTATTGCTCTTCTGTGCTTTGTCCCTCCCTGCTGAACAACAGTGCCAGCCGTGGTGCCACTGCTCTGGCTGCTGCTGTTTTCCCCTGATAGGCCATTCCCCCTCCCAACAGTACCCAAAACAGTATACTTGTTGGAGAGGGGGATAGCCACAGAGGATTCCTGCACTGACCGCCTGCTCCTTCTAGCGGTCACCCATCTATCTGCCTGCACCTTGGGTGTAACCACTTCTCTAAAACTCCTGTCTGACATTTTCTGCCACCTGCATGCTCCTAAGTGCATCCAGTTGCCGCTCCAACTGATCCATGCGGTCTGTGAGGAGCTGCAACTGGGTACATTTGCTGCAGACGTAGTCATCCGGAACGCTGGAAGCCTCACGGACCTCCCACATCTCACAGGTGAAGCACTTCACCCCTCTAACTGACATTTCTAGCACTAATTAATAAATTAATTTCAAATAAATACTTATTAAATCCTTACTAAATTGTTATTATTAACGATATGGTCCCTAGTGCTAGATTCCTACTATAAATATTAAATGCTAAGTAAATACAGTAATCTCCTCCCTCTGGTTTAGTTACTCGTTAATTAGGGTTTTAATCAATTTTTATCGATGTTTTATTTTCAATTTCAGTAAATAAAATTCCCCACCAGCCAATCAGGTCACAGCTTTCCTGTGACATCACTTTCAGGTTTTTTTTTACCAGAGGTAAGTTTTTTTTTTTTATACTTACCGGTCTGGAACTCTGCCCTCCGAGTCTTCTCCCAGTCAGCTGTGCTCTTTGGAAGCTCTTGGCTCCCCTCATTCTGAGGACAGGTAGGAAATAAAGGAGCTCCTCACTCCCTCCTTACCGAACTTCCTCAGTTACCAAACTTCTACTATAGCACTCTAATGCAACCCAAGTCAGCACTGTAAGATGGCTCACTTTTATACTGACTGACTCTAGCCCCCTGAAAACTGGTTTAAGCCAGTTATCTAATTAACAAGGTGCAGCTGCAAGCAGAGCTTGAGTGAACCCTGTTTAAAGCTGGTCTCAAACTTACCTTCTCCAACCCTAACAGCAACTATTAAGTTAATCTGCTAAATAAAAGACAGATTAGATTTAAGATAAAATTAACCCTTAATTATCCTCAGTTACCAAACTTCCACTATAGCACTCTAATGCAACCCAAATCAGCGCTCCAGTGCAAACAAACATTTAAAGAAATGATCCAAAATGTTCAACAAAAATAGGTTCGATTTAAAAACACAAAAAGTCAGCAGGAAAGATCCATCAGTGGCTTACTGAGGAAGTTAAAGATGGTATTTGATTAAAAGAAGAGGCTTATAATGTTGCAAAGAATAGTAGTAAGCCTGAAGATTGGAAGACTTTTAGAAACCAATAAAGGGTGACCAAAAGTTGAGAAAAAGGGGAAAAGAAGAAAATGAGTAAACTAGCTAGGAATATAAAAATGGATTGTAAGAGTTTTTACAAGTATATATAGAGGAGTAGCTAAAGTAAACGCTGCTCCCTTAGAGGCAAAGATCGGAGGAATTATGGCAAATGAGGAAATGGCAGAGGTTCAACAGATATTTTGTGTCTGCCTTCTTCTATTGTGAAGGCACAAATTATGTACCAGAAATAGAGGGTAAGCCAGGGGCTAATAAGAGTGAGGAACTTGAATCAATTAATATCAGCAGAGAACAATTATTAGAGAAACCTAACTGACTAAAAACCTTGGAGGCGGTACAGTTCACTAGATTGGTTCCTGGAATGAGAGAGTTGTCCTATGATGAGGGGCTGATCTAAATTGAGACTATACTTTCTGGAGTTTAGAAGAATGAAAGGTGATCTCATTGAAACATAAAAGATTTTAAACGGGATTGAAAGGAGTGGTAAGTAAGCATCGCTAGCAATTCCAGCATTTGTTGCCCATCCCGAATTGCCCTTGCGAAAGTGGTGGTGAGCTGCCTTCTTGAACCATTGCAGTGCATATGGTACAGGTACACCCACAGTGCTGTGAGGAAGAGGGTTCCTTTTTCTTTGACTCGGAGACTGTGAATGAACAGCAATAAAGTTCCAGGTCAGGATGGTGTGTGGCTTGGAGGGGAACTTGCTGGTGATGGTGTTACCATGTGTCTGCTGCCCTTGTCCTCCAAGGTGATGGAGGTCACGGGTTTGGAAGGTGCTGTGAAAAGAGGCTTGGCGAGTTGCTGCAGTGCATCTTGTAGATGGTACACACTGCTGCCACTGTGTGCCGGTTTTGGACAGACTGAATGTTTATGGTGGTGGATAGCGTGCCGATCAAGTGGGCTGCTTTGTCCTGGATGATGTCGAGCTGCTTGAGCGTTTTTGGAGTTGCACTCAATCAGGCAAGTGGAGAGTATTCCGTCACACACCTAACTTGTGCCTTGTAGATGGTGGACGGGCTTTGGAGAGTCAGGAGGTGGGTTGCTCACTGCAGAATTCCCAGCCTCTGACCTGCTTTTGTAACCACAGCATTTATATGGCTAATCCATTTACGTTTCTGGTCAGTGGTAACCCTAGGATGTTGCTAAGGGATTCAGCAATGATAATGCCATTGAATGTCAAGGGCAGGTGGTTAGATTCTCTCTTGTTGAAGATGGTCATTGCTGGCATTTGTGGGGCATGAATGTTACATACCTCTTATCAGCCCAAACAAACTGCATTCGGGCATGGACTGCTTCAGTATCTGAGGAGTTGTGAATGGCACTGAATACTGTGCAATCATCAGCGAACATCCCCACTTCTGACCTTATGATGGAGGGAGGGTCATTGATGAAGCATCTGAAGATGATTGGGCCTAGGACTCTACCCTAAGGAACACCTGCAACAATGTCCTGGGCTAGTTATGTTTGGCTTCCAACAACCACAACCATCTTTTGCGCTAGTTGTGACATCAACCACTGGAGAGTTTTCACCCTAATTCCCATTGATTTCAATTTTGCTAGGAGCTCCTTGATGCTACATTTGGCCAAATACTGCCTTGATGTTGAGGGCAGTCACTCTCCCTCACCTCTTTTGTCCACGTTTGGACCAAGGCTGTCATGGAAACTGGAGCTGAATGGCCCTGGCGGAACCTAAACTGAGCATCGATGAGCAGTTTATAGCTGAGTAAGTGCTATATGATAGTACTGTCAATGAGACTTTCCATCACTTTGCTGATGGTTGAGAGTAGACTGGGGAGGTAATTGGCTGGGTTGGATTTGCCCTTCTCTGTGGACAGGACATAGCTGGGCAATTTTCCACATTAGATGCTGAGAGGTTGTTTCCCCTGGCTGGGGAATCAAGAACTGGGGGCACAGCTTCAGGATAAGGGATTGATCATTTAGGACTGAGATGAGGAGAAATTTCTTCACTGAGAGGGTTATGACTCATTGTAATTCTCTACCCATGAGTGTTGTGGATCCTCAGTTGAGTATATTCAGGGCAGAGATAGACAGATTTTTGGTGTCTCAGGGAATTGAGGGCTAAGGGGAGAGGGCGGGTAAGTGGAGTTGAAACAGATGATCAGCCATGATTGTATTGAATGACAGATCAGGCTCGAGGGGCCATCTGACCTACTGCTGCTCCTATTTGATGTGTTCTTATGTTCGAGTTGATTTGTATCGCCCCCAGATAAGACAATGGAAAAGTCACGTGTTGATGTGATGAATTTGACAAGCCTATACGCCTTATGAATTGTCGGAAACAAATTGTAGAAATAGGTAGTACCGCACATTAGTGCCTAACTGAAATAATAAAACTGTAGAAAATTGTGTGAAACTTTGGGAAGTTAATAGGTTTAACCAGCCGCTGTATTACACTAGCAGGGTCTGTCATTAAAGTTCAGATCATTCCTTTTTAACACCATTTAAACGTTTGTAACTTTTATGACAACAAGCATGTTACTATCTACAACTGCTTTGAAACACTTTTGTGGTCATCAGGTTGAGATGCTCATACAATGGGATGTATTACTTTCATCTCTTTCCTTGACAAACACACAAATATAAGCAGTTTCATTTCACAAGTGCTGCAGCCAGAGTCAGGGCCCAGTCTAAACCCAGAATATAAAGGAATGAGACTCCCTGGAAGAGGTACAGTTCAGGCCTCAATACCCAATTTTACCATCTAAAAGTTTGACTTTGGTGTGAAGCGGAAACTGTTTTTCAAATGAATAGAACTGAAAAGCTCCCTTTACTCTGCCCCAACAATATGCCCCAGCTCCACCCTCAGAAGAGCACCCTCTACCATTGTGACTTTTCTTCTGTTTCCCAGTGGTCCATCTGAGTGAGGTTGATAATTACCTGTCAGTTAGTCAACCTCAGAATCAGAATCACTTGTATTGTTTTCCAGTGTCATTAATTCTCTAGGAAAAACTGAAATTGCTGGAAATCAGAAAGACAATGCTGGAAATACTCCAGGTCAGTCAGCATCTGCCATTGTCTAAAAGCACAAGGCACAGCAGGAAATGAGGCTCATTTCATCTGATGGATGTGTGGTATGTTACATCCACCCCTGCTCCCTACTGTCATCACTAAACCTCCTAACTGGTTCTCAAAGATGAAGGATTTATGGTTGTGTGGGCTGCTTATGTGCTTACTATGGAACCTTGTGGTGAAACACAAAGTTTCAATTAATGTTCTAATTCATCCAACATATCTCCAAATGTTCTAATGTGGGATTTAGACATTAGTTAGGCAACAGACTAAGAACTAACCTTTCTAAAACTGCAATCCCACAAATTGCAAACAGGACAAATGAGCAAATAAGAAATCTAAGTGCAAATAGAATTCATTTTGCACAGCTTCAGGACTGAGATTGGGATTATGTGAGCCAGAAATGGCTATAGATTAGATTCCCCTGTCTTGTATCACTATGTATTGCTAAATGTAAAATTTGTCACATTTTAAAGTGTACATGTCTGGGTAAATACCCTGGCCCATTTTCATTTTTATTTGGATTGCCATTGGAAAAGCTTGGTTCGCAAGGATTGTTTTAGAATAAGGATGGGGAGTGCATTATGTATGTATACAAAAATAGCTGATACTAAAGTATTTGCAGGGGAGATTAGGAACTTTCTTCCAGTTGGAAGCAGTGAAGAATGAAGCCAGCTTTTTGTCTCTAACGAAACTTTCACTGTCTTGTCACTGATTCCATCCACTTTTCTTGCTGCTTTTTCAGGCTAAACATAAATGTGTGCATTCTTGGTGCCCTGTTCATCCCAGAGCTGAGCTTCAAATCTATATCCCATCCGTCATCGTGTCCACTTATTTCCACCTTCATAGGATTGCCTGTCTCTGCCCTACTCCATCCCTGCCAGTGCCAAAACCCTTATCTATGTCATTGTCACTTCAAGACCAAATTCCAACATGTCTAGAACTCATCTACACATGTCCTGACGTGCTGAATTTAGCTTGCCTATCGCCTATTTTCTACTTGGCTGCCTCTTCCGACACATTGAATTAAAAATCCTCATCCTGATCTGCAAATCCCTGCACAGCCTCACCTCTTCATACTTCTGCCATCTCCTTCCATCCAACATTTCTTCCTGTGCCCTCCAGTCCTCTGATTCTGGGCATCTGTTCCTTCCCCTCTCTCCTTATTCACTGTTCCATTAGGTTGCAGATCCGTCAAACATCTCGTTGGAGCTTCCTCCCTAAAATCCTTCCCTTTCTATTTCTTTTCCTTAAATCTCATTTGTCTGGCCAAGCCTTCAAATTTAAACCCCAAAGGTTCCTGATTGTCACTTACAATCAAAAGATATGGTATACGTGGGAGTTTGTCATTTGTTTTTCAAATGCAAGTACCAATATCTCTGTTATAGAAAAAAAACCCAAAAAATCCTTCAATTTGTACAATAAATAATATCTGATTTGTCATGACATTGCACACTCCTGGTCTGGAGCACAGTTTTAATAATTAGCTACTAACATGGCCTGTCACTTTAAGGCCATTGGGTTTTGCCTGCAAAAACAAATTCTCCAGATAAATCCTGAAGGTAAGTAGAGTTTTATTACTGTTTAGTGAGACAAGTTAACAGGTTGCCAGGTTCTTGCAAACTCCTGTTCTCAGTCAGAAAAAGAACAGAACGTCTTTATTTTTAACATTTTTGACACATTGAAGTGTGATACCTGGAGTGTCAGAGACTTTTCAAACTTGCCTTTACTGCAACTGTGCTTTTTTTTATAGATTGGCAAAGGGCCATTCCCATCAGTTCATAAATTTAATTCTTCAGGTTATAAAAAAAACAAGTGAAGGTGCAAAGTTATACACTGGATTTTGTGGTGTGAATGTACTACCCATGCATACAGAAACAAAGAGAGGACATGATCACTGCTGGAGAAATAAAGAACTTGTATTTATATAGTACCTTTCACGCCCTCCCAGGTATTCTGAGGCACTTAGACAAGTCTCCAGGGCCTGATGGTTTCCACCCCAGGTATTAAAAGAAATAGGTGAAGAAATTACAAATGTGTGATTCATAATTTTCCAAAGCTGTCCAGAGTCAAGACATCAGATGATCAAAAATAAAGGTGCACAGAATTGGAGGTAACTTTGTGAAGTGGGTTGAAATTGGTTGGGCAGTAGGCGACAGAGGGCATAACAGGAACATTCTCTGATTGGCGGGATGTAGCAAGTAATGTACCACAGGGTGATGTACTGTAAAGGCCGGCTACCGGACCCAATGACGTGTCGTGTTTGGGTCAGGTCACACTTCCGGGTCCGGCATTCGGGCTCGGGTCGGACATGCTCTATCACCACCTCAGGTAGGTGGCTCCACTGTTAATGTAATTTTTGGACTAGAAAGGTAGTTTTGTTACAGTTATTTTGAGCTTGTGCAGATCAGCAACAAAGTGAAAAACGGAAGGTAGATTAACTGATGGTCGGGTCGGGCATGGAAAAAAATGAAAGGACTCGAGTCGGGCTCAGGCTCTGGGTCGGATGTGGTTCTATCAGGCTCGGGTTGGGTTTCGTTTGCAGACCCGAGCCGGCCTTTAATGTACTGAGGCATTCAACTTTTCACTATAATATATTAATGACTTGAATGAAGGAAGAGAGATGTATAACCAAGTTTATACTATGTTAGAAGGAACAGTAAGTTTTATGGGGGTAGGAAATTTTATAAAGTACATCGACAGATAAAATGAGCAGGCACTATGAAAGGTGGAGTGCAGTGTAGTGTGAGGTCATCCACTTTGGATTGAAGAAAGACATTAAACTATTTTCTGACATATATAAGAGACAAGGAGCTGTAGAAGAGCAAAAAAGATTTAGGTACACAAATCACTAAAAAAAAATAGTGCACAGCTGAAATCAGAAAGTTTTTTCCCCACAAAAAACAGAAATCTGAAAACTGTTTTTGCACCACACCCTAATCTCTGGACGAAAGCTGACACAATTGAAATTGACTCATTTTCAAGACTGAGATTGATATGCTTTTAATAGTTAAGGGTAAAGAAAGGCGGCGCAGTGGTTAGCACCGCAGCCTCACAGCTCCAGGGACCCGGGTTCGATTCCTGGTACTGCCTGTGTGGAGTTTGCAAGTTCTCCCTGTGTCTGCGTGGGTTTTCTCCGGGTGCTCCGGTTTCCTCCCACAAGCCAAAAGACTTGCAGGTTGATAGGTAAATTGGCCATTATAAATTGTCACTAGTATAGGTAGGTGGTAGGGAAATATAGGAACAGGTGGGGATGTTTGGTAGGAATATGGGATTAGTGTAGGATTAGTATAAATGGGTGGTTGATGTTCGGCACAGACTCGGTGGGCCGAAGGGCCTGTTTCAGTGCTGTATCTCTAATCTAAAAAAAGAAAGACATGCATTTCTGAAGCACCTTTCATGACCTCAGGATTAAAGGCCGGCTCGGGTTTGCAAACAAAACCCGACCCGAGCCATACCGAACCACCCACATCCGACCCGGCCCGAGTCCTTCTATTTTTTCCCATGCCCAACGTGACCATCAGTTAACCTACCTTCCGTTTTTCACTTTGTTGCTGATCTGCACAAGTTTAAAATAACTGTAACAAAACCACCTTTCAAGCCCAAAAATTAAATTAACAGTGGAGCCACTTACCTGAGGTGGTGATAGAGCGTGTCTGACCCAGCCCGACCCAATCCGAGCCCGAATGCTGGACCCAGAAGTGCAACCCGACCCAAACCCGACACATGTTGTCGGGTCCTGTCGGGTTCAGGTCGGGTAGCCGGCCTTTACTCGGGATGTCCCAAAGCGTTTTACAGCCGACTAAGTACTTTTCAAGTGTGGTCACTGTTACAATATAGGAAATGCGGCAACCAGTATCTGCACAGCAAGCTCCCACAAACAGCAACGTGATAATGACCAGATAGTCTATTTTTGTGATACGGATTTGAGGGATAAATATTGGCTAGGAAAGCAGGGAGAACTCCCCTACTCTTTGAAATAGTGGCATAGGATCTTTTACATCCACCTGAGGGGGCAGATGGTGCCTTAGTTTAGCATCTCATCCAAACAACGGCACCTCCGACAGTGCAGCACTCTCTCAGTACTGCACTGGACTGTCAGCCTAGACTTTTGTGCTCGGGTCCCTGGAGTGGGAGTTGAATGCACAACCTTCTGACTCAGAGGTGGGAGTGCTACCAACAAAGCCATGGCTGACACACAAGAAGTATGGAAAAAAGGCAGGTAAAATAGAGTTGAGGTACAGGTCAGCCATGATCTAATAGAATGGAAGAGCAGACTGGAAGGGCTGAATGGCCTATTCCTGGTCCTGGTTCACAACCAATTACTTTTGAACTGTGTTGTAGACAAATGCAGAAATCAATTTGTGCACAGTAGGGTAAAAGGTGGTGCTGTTTGAATGGCCACTTGGTTGACCAAGATACCAGGAGAAGTCCCTGATCTTCAAAAATGTGCCGAAATGATCTTTTACATCCACCTCAACACGCAGACGGGACCTCAATTTAATGTCTTATGGAAAACTACATCATTATGTTGCACAATATATTGCACCTTCAGCACTGCACTAAAGCGTGAGCCTAGATTATATGTTCAAATCTTGAAGTGGGGCTTAAACCAGCAACCTTCTAATACAGGTGAAACTGCTACCACTGAGCCAAGGTTGACACAGTAAAGAGAGCAATATTCCGCAGTGAAATTCAAGTGCGGACAGGGGCAAGCAATGCAATGAAAAGCGGGTTATCTGAAGTGACCTTCAGGCTAAACAGGTAATTTAAATTGAATAATGAGATGTTATTTAGTTTGGTTGTCGTTATCTTCAGCAAGGAAACAGATGTATGGAGAGAGCAGAGTAAAAAGAGATATGCACTTATTAGCACCTTACCAATCTCTCTGTTTCATATGCATTAAATTTACTGATAGACAGGCAGATGCGTCTGGCAATTTGTACACAGCAGTGAGCTGAATGATTAATCTGTTTTTAATAGTGTTAGTTAAGAGAGAGTAGTAAGAGAGTTTGTTGATTTCCTTCAGCTAATACCATGGGCATCTTAACATGGATCAGATTTCAGCTAAATGACAGTACTTCCAGCAATGTAGCACTCCCTCAAAACTTCACGGTAATGACAGTTCAGAGTATATGCTCAAATCCCAGAGTGAACTTTGAACCCATAACCACTGGATTTTGAAACCAGAATACTACCCATTGAACCAAGCTGCTAAAGATTTTAAAATACCACTATGAAAATAGGCTTGAGGAAACAACACATTCAGACTTTTAAAATAAAAAGGAAATGGGCAAACTGGAAGCTAGTAAATTCTTGACCTGAATTTGAACATAGAACCAAGGTGTTCAGTTTAATCCTAAAGTACCCTAATTTTGTAAATTAATTTATCTAACTTATTCAAACATAAAATACCCCATTCGCCCTTCCCATTCAATTTTTTCTCTCCCTCTCCTGAAGATGCTGACTTAGAGTCATGGAGAGATACAGCACTGAAACAGGCCCTGCGGCCCACTGAGTCTGTGCCGACCATCGGCCACCCACTTATACTAATCCTACATTAATCCCATATTCCCGACCACATCCCCACCTTCCCTCAGTTCTCCTACCACCTACCTATACTGGGGCAATTTACAATGGCCAATTTACCTGTTAACCTGCAAGTCTTTGGCTGTGGGAGGAAACCGGAGCACCCAGCGGAAACCCACACGGTCACAGGGAGAACTTGCAAACTCCGCACAGGCAGTACCCAGAACTGAACCCGGGTTGCTGGAGCTGTGAGGCTGCGGCGCTAACCACTGCGCCACTGTGCCGCCCTTAAACCTATACCAGGATACATTCTACTCTCCGTAAACTTGAGGTAATCCAAAACTCTGCTGCCTTAACTCACACCAAATCCTGTTTCCCTGTCACCCCTGTGCTCGCTGACCTACATTGGCTCTCGTTCAAGCAACGTCTTGATTTTAAAATTCTTATCCTTTTGTTTTCAAATCCCTCCATGGTCTCGCCCCTCTCAATCTCTATAATCTCTTCAAGCCCCTTAAATCTCCAAGATGTCTGCACTCCTCTAATTCTAGCCTCTAGTACATCCCTGTCTTAAATCACTCCACCATTGATAGCTTTGCCTTCAGTTGCCTAGGCCCCAAGCTTTGGTATACTCTCTGTGAACCTTTCCTCCTTTTAAGACGCTCCTTAAAACCTACCTCTTTGACCAAGCTTTTGGTCATCTGACCTAATGTCTCCTTTTGGGGCTAGGTGTCATACTTTGTTTTATAATGCTCCTGTAAAATACCGTGGGATGTTTCATTACATTTACGGCTCTATATAAATCGAAGTTGTTCTAGATACAACACCATGACTGCTGGCTGCCCTTGGTACCTCTCCTAAACTTCCTGTTCAATGAACCTGGGCAATGGGTGACTGCAGGCACTATAGCAAACTATGATTTTCAACTAGGACACATAGAAAATCATAATATGACTGGGCAGAGTCAACACTGATTTACGAAAGGGAAATCATGTTTGACAAATCTGTTCGTGGTTTTGAGGATGTAACAGGCAGGGTGGATAAGGGGGAACCAATGAATGTAGTATATATAGATTTTCCATAAGCATTCAATAAGGTGTCACACAATTCCTGGGATTGGGGGTAATATATTAGAGTCATAGAGTTATACAGCACAAACAGGCCCTTCGGCACATCGTGTCCATACTGCCATCAAGCATCTATCTATTCTAATCCCATTTTCCAGCACTTGGCCCATAGAATCTATGTTATGGCATTTCAAGTGCTCATCTAGATATTTCTTAAATGTTGTGAGGGTTCCTGCCTCTACCACCCCTTCAGGCAGTGTGTTCCAGATTCCAACCACCCTCTGGGTGGAAAAGTTTTTCCTCAAATCCCCTCTAAACCTCCTGCACCTTTCCTTAAATATATGCCCCCTGGTTATTGACACCTCCGCTAAGGAAAAAAGTTTCTTCCTATCTATGCCCCTCATAATTTTGTATACCTCAATCAAGTCCCCCCTCAGCCTTCTCTCCTCTAAGGAAAACAACCCTAGCCTATCCAGTTTCTCTTCATAGCTGAAATGCTCCAGCCCAGGCAACATCTTGGTGAATCTCCTCTGCACCCTTTCCGGTGCAATCACATCCTTCCTATCATATGGCAACCAGAACTGTACACAGTACTCCAGCTGTGGCCTAACTAGTGTTTTATACAGCTCCATCATAACCTCCCTGCTGTTTTACATTCTGTGCTGGGCTAGTAAAGGCAAGTATCCCCTATGCCTTCCTAACCAGCTTATCGACCTGTGCTGCTGCCTTCAATGATCTTCAGTGTACTTGGTGATCAAGTACACCAAGGTCCCTCTGACCCTCTGTACTTCCTAGGGTCTTACCACCCATTGTATATTCCCTTGCCTTGTTAGTCCTTCCAAAATGCATCACCTCTCACTTCTCAGGATTAAATTCCATTTGCCATTGCTCTGCCCATCTTAACAGCCCATCTATATCATCCTGTAATCTAAGGCTTTCCTCCTCACTATTTACGACACCACCAATTTTCGTGTCATCGGCAAACTTACTGATCATGCCTCCTATATTCACACCTAAACCATTAAATGTACACTACGTTAAGTTCTTCTTCTTCTTCTTCTTTGGCCTCCTTGTCTCGAGAGACAATGGGTAAGCGCCTGGAGGTGGTCAGTGGTTTGTACAGCAGCGCCTGGAGTGGCTATAAAGGCCAATTCTCGAGTGACAGACTCTTCCACAGGTGCTGCAGATAAAATTGGTTGTCGGGGCTGTTGCACAGTTGGCTCTCTCATTGCGCTTCTGTCTTTTTTCCTGCCAACTGCTAAGTCTCTTTGACTCGCCACGCTTTAGCCCCGCCTTTATGGTTGCCCGCCAGCTCTGGTGATCGCTGGCAACTGACTCCCACGACTTGTGATCAATGTCACAGGACTTCATGTCGCGTTTGCAGACGTCTTTAAAGCGGAGCCATGGACGGCCGGTGGATCTGGTATCAGTGACGAGCTCGCTGTACAATGTGTCCTTGGGGATCCTGCCATCTTCCATGTGGCTCACATGGCCAAGCCATCTCAGGCACCGCTGGCTTAGTAGAATTAAGTACATTAATGTATTAGTATAGATTGAGGATTGTTTTACGGACAGAGAGCAGAGTAGGAATAAATGAGTCATTTTCGGGTTGGCACATGTAACTAGTGGGGTACCGCAAGGATCAGTGCTTGGGCCTCAGCTATTTACTGTTTAAGTCAATGATTTAGATGAGGGCACTGAGTGTAATGTATCCAAGTTTGCTGATGATACGAATTTAAGTGGGAAAGTAAGTTGTGAGGAGGATGCAAAGAGGCTGCAAAGTGATATAGACAGGTTAAGTGAGTGGACAAGAAAGTGGCAAATGGAATATAATGTGGAGAAGTATGAAGTTATCCACTTTAGTAGGAAAAATAGAAAGCAGAATTTTTTTTAAATGGTGCAAGACTGGGAAATGTTGATATTCAGAGGATTCTGGATGTCCTTGTACGTGAGTCACAAAGTTTACATGCGATTACAATGAGCAACTAGGAAAGCAAATGGTATGTTAGCCTTTATTACAAAGGGATTGGAATATAAATTTAAAGAGGTCTTACTGCAGTTATGTAGGGCTTTGCTGAGAGCACACATGGAGTACTGTGTAATGTTCACCTGACTGATTCCTGGGATGAGGGGTTGTTCTGTGAGAGATTGAGTAGAGAACTAGGCCTATATTCCCTAAAATAAAACAGCAAATGCTGGAAATACTTAGGTCTTTGGAGAGAGAAACAAAGTTAACATTTCAGGACAATGACCTTTTGTCAGAATTCTATATTCTGTAGAGTTTAGAAGAATGGGAGGCAATCTCATTGAAACGTAGAAATTTCTGAAGGAGCTTGATAGGGTAGATGCTGAGCGAATGTTTGTCCTAGCTGATGAGTCTAGAACTAGGGGTTCAGTCAGAATAAGGGGTTGGCCATTTAAGGACTGAGATGAGGAGAAATTTCTTCACTAACGAAGGATTGTGAATCTATGGAATCCTTTACCCCAGAGAGCTGAGGATGCTCAGTCACTGAGTATATTAAAGACAGATCGCTAAATATTTGGATACTAAGGAATCAAGGGACACTGCAGGAAGGTGTAGCTAAGGTGGAAGGTCAGCCATGTTCTTATTGAATGGTGGAATGGGCTCAAAGGACTGAATGGCTTACTCATCCTATTTCTTATGTTCTTATACTGACTAACCTGCTCTGCAGTTGCAGCATTTTACATTTTTAAAAATTATTTCCCTCCCCTTTGCTTCTAAAGGTTTTGAACATTTAATGGAGTGAGTCTTAACAGCAACACTTGTCAGAGTTGGTAACTATCTAGCTCCATGCATCATGCTCTTTTTGATTAATTTCTCTTACACGCTGATTGCTGTAAAACTTGGAATGAATGTATTTTTCATTTTATTAGTTACACTGCAAAAATCTTAGCCACGAACATAATCTGAAAAGGCTGCCTGTTCTAGTTAGGTTTTTTTTAATCCTCATGACTTGTGAGCATTTTAGTTCCATTAAGTGCCACCATATTTGATGTGGATGGAGGGGGAAAAAGGGAGAAGGCTCAGCATCAGTTTGTGTAGGGCTGAGTTCAGCTTCTGTCTTTTCTGTCAAAGCAACATTAAAGGACCCTGTCCAGGTTGTGCCAAGATTTCTTTTGCATCCTGTCAGACTCCACCTCCCACACTGCTGCCACACGCATGGTCTGCTTCCTTCGGCATTTTTTAATCCGCCCAATATTTTCTTTTTTTTTAGACAGCTGCTATTTTTCTGATACTGAGATGTCCCGCCTTCAGTAGGGAAGTGGTGAAACACTAAGTTTATTCCATGTAGCCAACAGCAGTGCACGGGCTATGAGGTTGAGATAAGCATTCCACTGTTTTCCTTCAGTTATGATTCCTTTATGTCAAGACAAACAGATACTTTTACCTAGATGTGTCATCACGGTTTAAAGTTATCACTTCAGAAACTTACAGCCTTCAGTGAGGTTTCAGGCTGCTGGAAAAAGTGAAAAATCACTGTGCTTTTGGACCGCTGCCATTTGTAGTAAATCACACTTGTGTGACTCATCAACGGAAATAGTTACTGGTGAGTTGATGTTGCTGTGTGGCTCAGCTGATGATTGTGTGCTTTGTCACAGTGCAGCTGCATGTTTGAAGAAACAATATCCCTTTTCCTGGGTGTTCTGTGTGCCTCACATCCAAGGCTTGTCTTAAAAACTTGAAAAGCTTAAAAAAAAAAGTGCACAACGTTCTAAATGACGGAAGTCAAAGAATAATGAATTCACAGTAATCATTTTTTGTCATATGTAAGAGATATGCATCTATTCTTTTAAAAGCTTCATTTCTGCCACATCTTCCTCTGTTGGCTGAGTTATCAATTGGTTGAATTTTAATTTATGTAACTTTGTGGTCTATATAAATTTACTAGTGATTTATAAGGGATCTTCTTTTATTAATCCAACATCAAGAGGACAGTCTGTGTTAAATCAGCATGCCTATTCCACAGGGTTGCTCAATTATCTTGTTTATAAGCTGGAAGATAGTTTAGATATCAGAAAGAGCATTGTAACAATTTATTTTTCTTCCTCGGCCCAGCATTCTTCCCTGAACTAACAAGGCCAAAAAAGATGATTAACTGGCCATTTATCTCGTGGTTCATGGGACCTTACTGTGGATTTCGCCTTTGAAGAAAGAACTTGCATTTGTATGGCATCTTATCACATCACAAGTGGATATCCCAAGGCACTTTACAAACAATTGATTACTTTTGAACTATTATGTAGGCAGCGTAATTCATTGTAAGTGAAGTCTTTTGCGATGTTTCCATGAGATGTAACAAGGCATTAGATAAGTCTTTTTTTGCCCCCTGAAGATGCTGACTAATGGTGGGATATGGTTCTACAGTTGCTAACAGCTCTCCGGTATCTTACTCATATTCTATTATTCATTTGCAATTCAGGTTGGGAGCGCCAGTAAGATCGTCAACCACTGGGGTCATCATTACCATGCTTAGATAGTTCTTTTGTTCTTATCCATCAGTTACACATGTATACTTTCTAGTCGAAGTCACTGGATAATGATCAGGAGACCCTGACTGACTTTCCATAATTCTCAGGCACTTGGAATGTTAGCATCCTGCCTGAGATCAATCAGTTAACTTAGCACACTCTGGGGGAATCAAATTTGAGTGCTTCTGTTCTATGGACTAATATCAGTAGGCCATTGGGAAAGTTTGCAACCATTATTGTTTTTGAAACACTGATCTGATTCTTTCAAGAGTTTCTCTTCAAAAATTACTGTTTTTGACAATTTGCTATGGGCAGATGGGGCAAAAAACTTTCTTTTTGAGAACTGGACTTTAAAATCTGTCTTATGAATAAGTGCATTGGGAAGTCAACTTAGTTGGCAATCAAATTCATATTCAATGTGTCAGGCAAAGCCCCCACCTGCCGAGATTGAGGCACACATGATTTCGCCACATGAACATTAAAACTTAAAATTGCAAGCCGCTGACTGGAAAGACATTTTTATATAGTAACTAGCAGTGTTGAAACAAAAGGGACCCAGTTGTTGCTTCCCCAATACACAGAAGTGGTCAAACTAGTTTTAGTCACATGACTAGCTGGCTGGAGTTTTTTTGAATTTGAACTTCCAGAGGAGACAAAGCCGTGTGCTCATGGAGTAAAGGTTTCTCCTGGAACTGACGCAAGAAGACCTCTCTCCTGCCTGCTTCCATCTCCTTCCCACGGAAATTGTGAAAACACGTGAAACTCAAAGAGAGAAAAGTATCCTACGTGAACAAGGTTTTAAGAAGACGACTGGGCCCTGACTACTGAGACCATTTAAGCCCGGGGACGCGTAAAATGCGGGATGGATCCCCAGGCTAGGCGGAAGCGGGTTTGCCACCGACTTTTACGTCAGTGGCGAAATCCCTTCCGCCTATGGTAAAATCCAACCCAGTGTGTTTAAAATTAAACCCTGTTACACTTCTTCTTTGGCCTCCTTATCTCGAGAGACAATGGGTAAGCGCCTGGAGGTGGTCAGTGGTGTGTGGAGCAGCACCTGGAGTGGCTATAAAGGCCAATTCTAGAGTGACAGGCTCTTCCACAGGTGCTGCAGAAAAATTTGTTTGTCGGGGCTGTTTCACAGTTGGCTCTCCCCTTGCGCTTTTCTCTTTTTCCTGCCAACTGCTAAGTCTCTTCGACTCGCCACATTTTAGCCCTGTCTTTATGGCTGCCCGCCAGCTCTGGGGAACGCTGGCAACTGACTCCCATGACTTGTGATCAATGTCACAGGACTTCATGTCGCGTTTGCAGACGTCTTTAAAGCGGAGACATGGATGGCCAGTGGGTCTGATACCAGTGACGAGCTCGCTGTACAATGTGTCCTTGGGGATCCTGCCATCTTCCATGCGGCTCACATGGCCAAGCCATCTCAAGCGCCGCTGACTCAGTAGTGTGTATAAGCTGGGGATGTTGGCTGCCTCGAGGACCTCTGTGTTGGAAATCCGGTCCTGCCACCTGATGCCAAGTATTCTCCGGAGGCAGCGAAGATGGAATGAATTGAGACGTCGCTCTTGGCTGACATACGTTGTCCAGGCCTCACTGCCATAGAGCAAGGTAGTGAGGACACAGGCTTGATACACTCGTACTTTTGTGTTCCGTGTCAGTGCGCCATTTTCCCACACTCTCTTGGCCAGTCTGGACATAGCAGTGGAAGCCTTTCCCATGCGCTTGTTGATTTCCATCTAGAGACAGGTTACAGGTGATAGTTGAGCCTAGGGAGGTGAACTCTTGAACCACTTCCAGAGCATGGTCGTCAATATTGATGGATGGAGCATTTCTGACGTCCTGTCCCATGTTGGTCGTTTTCTTGAGGCTGATGGTTAGGCCAAATTCATTGCAGGCAGCCGCAAACCTGTCGATGAGACTCTGCAGGCACTCTTCAGTGTGAGATGTTAAAGCAGCATCGTCAGCAAAGAGGAGTTCCCTGATGAGGACTTTCCGTACTTTGGACTTCGCTCTTAGACGGGCAAGGTTGAACAGCCTGCCCCCTGATCTTGTGTGGAGGAAAATTCCTTCTTCTGAAGACTTGAACGCATTTGAGAGCAGCAGGGAGAAGAAAATCCCAAAAAGTGTGGGTGCGAGAACACAGCCCTGTTTCACGCCACTCAGAAGAGGAAAGGGGTCTGATGAGGTGCCGCCATGTTGAATTGTGCCTTTCATATTGTCATGGAATGAGGTGACGATACTTAGTAGCTTTGGTGGACATCCAATCTTTTCTAGTAGTCTGAAGAGACCACGTCTGCTGACGAGGTCAAAGGCTTTGGTGAGATCAATTAAAGCAATGTAGAGGGGCATCTGTTGTTCGCGGCATTTCTCCTGTATCTGACGAAGGGAGAACAGCATGCCAACGGTCGATCTCTCTGCACGAAAGCCACACTGTGCCTCAGGGTAGACACGCTCGGCCAGCATCTGAAGCCTGTTCAGAGCGACTCGAGCAAAGACTTTCCCCACTATGCTGAGCAGGGAGATTCCACGGTAGTTGTTGCAGTCACCGCGGTCACCTTTGTTTTTATAGAGGGTGATGATATTGGCATCGCGCATGTCCTGAGGTACTGCTCCCTCGTCCCAGCACAGGCATAACAGTTCATGTAGTGCTGAGAGTATAGCAGGCTTGGCACTCTTGATTATTTCAGGGGTAATGCTGTCCTTCCCAGGGGCTTTTCCGCTGGCTAGAGAATCAATGGCATCACTGAGTTCCAATTTTGTTAGCTGTATGTCCAGCTCATCCATGACTGGTAGAGACTGGGCTGCATTGAGGGCAGTCTCAGCGACAACATTCTCCCTGGAGTACAGTTCTAGGTAGTGCTCAAACCAGCGGTCCATTTGTTTGTGATGGTCAGTGATTATGTCCTCTGATTTAGATTTGAGGGGGGCGATCTTCTTGATGGTTGGCCCAAAAGCTCTCTTAATGCCATCATACATTCCTCCGATGTTTCCGGTGTCTGAGGCCAGCTGAATATGACTGCATAGGTGTTGCCAGTAGTCATTTGCGCAGCGCCTGGCTGCTCTTTGTGCAGTGCTTCTGGCTGCTTTAAGTGCGATGGATGTTAACTCGCTGCGGGCTTTTTTGTAGTTCAGGAGTGCAATGCGCTTAGTGGCTATGACAGGTTCCAGCTCTTCAATATGAGATTGAAACCAGTCTGCATTTCTCTTCGCACGTTTGCCGGAGGTGGTCAAAGCTGACTGATAGATGGCGTCTCTGATGTGGGCCCACTTGGTCTCAGCATCCCCTGTGGGAGTGTTTTGAAGGGCTGTTACAAGTGAATTTAGAAATTTTTGTAACAGCTGTGGATGAGAAATTCTGCTCGTGTTGATGCACGGGTGGCCCTTCTGCTTGGAATGATGCAACGTCTTTGGTCTGAGTCTAACCTTGCTGCACTCCAGGGAGTGGTCGGTGTCGCAGTCTGCACTGTGGAAGCTGCGTGTGATTTGAACACTGTTTAAGGAGGCTCGCCTTGTGACGATGAAGTCTAGCTGGTGCCAACGACGCAATCTTGGGTGCCTCCATGAAACCTGGTGACAGGGTTTAGTGTGAAAGAACGAGTTGGTGATGCAGAGGTTATGATAGGTACACAACTCAAGCAGTCTCTGCCCGTTCTCATTCATCCTTCCAACGCCATAGCGCCCAAGGCAGGAGGGCCATGAGTCATGGTCGGCCCCAACCCTGGCATTAAAGTCCCCCAGCAGGAACAGGTGTTCAGTGTTGGGGATGCTGCTAATGATATTATGGAGTTCCTCGTAGAACTGGTCTTTAGCTTCAGGTGGGGAGCAGAGTGTTGGAGCATAGATGCTGAGTAGGTGTACTGGACCAGAGGTGGTGAGCAGTCGGATGGACAGTATGCGTTACGAGCCATTTGAGGGAGGCTCTATCATGCTGAGCAAGGAGTTTCTGATGGCGAAGCCCATTCCATGCTGTCTTGGTTCTTCAGGATCCCTGTCCTGCCAGAAGAAGGTGTAGTCTTGCTCTGCTAGAGATCCACTCGCGGGGAGGCGTGTCTCCTGAAGTGTTGCAATGTCTACATTGAGTCTACTGAGCTCGTTGTTAATGATGGCGGTCTTCCGAGAATCATAGATTTGTGTAAGGTCTTCCGACAGGCCAGGACACATAGTTCTGACGTTCCAGCTTGCAAAACGAAGGACTGGTACCTTCTTTCCTTTTTTCATGTTGTTTGGTGCGGTGTTGCAGTCCACATTTCGGGCCATGACCCTGAGCTCCAAGCACCCATTGAAGCAGGTGGACTGTGGCGGGACAGAACCTTATTGACCGGGGGCTGCCCGGTTTGAGGCGGGCGGTAGCTGTCCAGTGAGGTGCGATGACCTCTCCCACCGACAAAGGCAACCCGTGGCGCCCAATCTCTATGCCAATTGAGCTGGACGTATAACCTGTAACTGCTGCCTTCCGTGTTGTTTCAGTCGCTGTGAGACAACTATGGAGTGACCTCTCCAAGGCGCGTGCCTGGGCGAATGTATGAAGGTTGAGAGTTGCCCAATCGTCAAAACCCCCCTCTCGGCCTTTCTGGTGGGGTCCAAAGGAGTGCAGAGCACGACGTTTGGCACCGGTATGGCTGCAGGAACTGCCGGAAAAATGCCAAAGGTGACACATGACCGCCTGTGGGGTTCCGCTCCGGATTTTCTGTTAGGGTTTACTCTCTTAGCCTTGGTCTCTCCCGAGACGCCCACAAGGCAGTGGGGTTGTTAGGGCCCCTACACAGGTGTAGGATGATGCCGGTGGGAGGAGGGGGTGGAGGGAAGGGGGCTGTAAGGGGGTAGGGGGGGTGCAGGGGAAGGGGGTGCAGGGGGAAGATGGTGCGAGGGGGGGGCTGGGAAGGGGTTGTGAGGGGGGTGCGGGGGGTGCTGAGCTGAGAAAGGGGAAGGGGGGGTTGGAAGGGGGGAAGTGGGGGGAAAGGGGGTGCAGGTAATAAGCCATTTCCTCAGTTCCCACCATTGACGCCTAGAAATCTCCTCCGCGTCCTTCGGGAGGTGAGTGACATCCTCGGGCGCCAGTACCAGCATTGCCGACAGTGCACTGCAGATGCTTTCCGAGCCATCTCCCACGGGCGCTTTGAAGTTGCGGCCGAGGAGCCGTTCGTGGATTTTTGCGTGTTCGGGGCACCTTTTCGCAAGGCTTCCCTAGGGTCCCGCTGCTCCTTCTTCTCTTCAATGGACTTACCGCACGCCGTGGCCGCGGACACTCTGGACGGTGAAGACAGCAGGATCGGAGATCAAAGTATCACCAGCTGTACTTTGCAGTTTCGTCCGGACACGGTCAGTCTGTGTGGCCATCTTGGTCCTCTCCTGGGCTGTAAGCTCCCTCGGAAGCTCCCTTGCTGTTCAACTCTATCCATGGCCATTTGCTCCCATTCTTAGTGTTTTCTCCCCCAATCTACCCTCTTAAACTGTTTAAACTCCCCTGGCTCTTTAATCAGTTCATTTTAGCCCTAAGTACAAGCTAACAGCTGGTTTATGTTACCTGGGCCAACTGCCCTCCCCCAGCCATACCTGCTCTTTGTTTTCTCAATGAAATTGAACGTAGTCCCTGTTACACTAAGACCAGGTAAAGATAGCAAGACACATTTCTCACCTGGTCGTAACAAATGTATGTAAACTTTTATTTTTCAGGGCATGTCCCATTTTGGACCACCTGTATCAGACTTATGTAGCTGGGTTTTTTGAAAAGGTTTTTTCCTCAAAAAATAATTTATCCAATACATAGGGAATATTTGCCAGTGCTACATAGGTAAAGACTAGTGAGTAATGTTTCACCTTATAAAACGTAATTATCTAATTTCATAGTAGTGTTCTTTTTCGTAACATACCTGGCATTGCACTTGGAAAGACCGTAAGTTATTTTTAGGGAAAGCGTCGTTGGAGACCAGGGGATATTTGGACCAGGATGTGCAGATCTGTCTAGCTCCTAAGCTCTGGAATTCCCTCCTCAAATCTCTTCACCTCTCTTAAAGTATGAGGCTCCTTAAAATCTACCCTTTTGACCAAAGTTCTGGTCACGAGCCCTAATGTCTCCTTTGGCTCGGTGTCAGTTTTTGTCTGATTACGCTCCTGTGAAGTGCGTTGAAACATTTTCTTACATTAAAGACTTTATATAAACTCAAGTTGTTGTAGGCAGCACTGTAATAGGTATTTTCAATGTTAAAGGTATCATGCTATGTGAAGCACAATGGCTCCTATTTTATAGTTAGAGTATATTGCCTTCAGATTGTGTAATATGACCACTGGGTTTTCAGAGATCACTCCTGATGGTTTAAACTAAAATCACCATTTTTCCTTCAGTAACTGGAATTTCTAATCCAAAATAAGGGTTTAAATAAAAATTTCATATTTCATAATATTGATTATGTTTATTAGTTCAGTCATTAAAACTTTAACTCAAATGCCTCGGCCTCTTCCAAAAACATGGGCTTGGACTTGATATTTTTGGTAGGACAGGGAATCTGTATTGGGAAGATGAAGTGGTAACAGATTCATTAGGAGTGAGGGGATGGGGGAAGCATGTAATTGGGGGAGGAGTGCCACATTTTTCCTGCAGCAACCTCCCCCCCCCCCCCCCCCTGCCTAAATACAGCTTGCAGCTGTTGAAGTCCCCTTCACTGCTATATTAACCACCTCCTCGCACCCAAAGGAAAGAAATAGGCAGAGGGAGAAGCAAAAACAGGAGTTAATAGGAAAGAAGGAGCAGAGGAGAAATAGCATCAGCAGAGACAGGTAAGAGAGTGACCGTATCCTCTGACTTTATGTTTGAACAACATGTAGTATTTTTCTAGCAGGTTTCTTTTCATTCAATGCTACAGTTTGCAATAACTATATGCAGGAGAATCTACTCTAAATTGCTTATGATTTACAAGGCAATAATTAAATTGAATTGACCTTTCTGTCAACAGCACTCTGAAATTAAATTGTTGCTTTGGGCTCAATGCCAAACATTGGGCTAGATTTTTCATTTCCACTGCTGAATCAGCGACGGGTGTGAATAATGGCAGTTGATCCACGAGGACCACACGTTGCGGATCCGCTGCGATATTAAACGCGGGGGCTCATTTAAATGGCCAGGGCAGACCCCCACTGTGGAGGAGGCGGGCGGCCCATCCCCGGCGATGGTATCAGGCGCCACTGCGCAGGCGCTGACATAATTTTTAAAGGGCTTCGAGCCCTACACTGCAATTTAAATTTTTAAAGGAGAAATGATACTGAAAAGTGAAATAAAGTGATCCTGACCCTCTCCCACACCCCCCACAATAAGCATAAAAGTAATTACCTGCCCTCTCCCCTCCCCCCCCCACCAAGCACTTACCTTGTGCTCCTGACCTTCCCCGCCCCCCCAATGTTCATCAACTTTAAACTTTACCCCTTCCCACCATCCTCTAGACCAATGAAATTAGTCTGACCCTGCTCCCCCACCCGCCCTGAAAGATTCACCTGCTCCCCCTCCCCACCAGTGTTCCGCCTCGGATACCCAGACGGGTATCTGAAGGCGTGGGAGTGCTGGCTGCCAGCAATGATATCGCCCCGGAATGGAGGGCAGGAGTGGGTAAGTAATTAATTAATTTATTTTAATAAATTAACATATTTAAGTTTTGGTCCCATCACCAAGCAGCGGGGAGGGAGCCACAAGGCCTCGCTACCGCCGGCAATATCGGACCAGGCCTTCCCAGCGTCTAAGCCAGTGGGAGACCTCTGCTGGAGGCATTTTCCAGCACTGCCCACCCTGACCATGACCCCCAACATCGGGGGGGGGCGGTGCTGTAAAATCCAGTCCATCGTTTTAATATTATACAGTTAAATATATTTTTTAAACCTTAATATTTAAGTGCACAGATGACAGGAAAGGTGGTGTGATTTAGGAGAAAAGGTAATAAAAATGGTTATGACCCCAGTATTATTTGGAAGGTAGAATGCAGTGCCGTAACTAACTTTTGTGTCATGATTTCTAATGTTGCTGGTACACATATTGTACTGGATACTAATTAACCTGTGCTCAAAGAGGAAAGAAACAATTTGCATTTCTATAGTGCCTTTCATGACCTAAGGACACACCAAAGCGCTTTACAGTCAATGAAGTTTTTTTTGGAAATGCAGTCACTTTTGTAGAAATCGCAGCAGCCAATTAGTGCACTGCTAGGTTCCCACAAACAGCATGAAATAAATGACCAGATAATATAGTTAGCACCGCAGCCTCACAGCTCCAGCAACCCGGGTTTGGTTCTGGGTACTGCCTGTGCGGAGTTTGCAAGTTCTCTCTGTGACCGCATGGGTTTCCGCCGGGTACTCCGGTTTCCTCCCACAGCCAAAGACTTGCAGGTTGATAGGTAAATTGGCCATTGTAAATTGCCCCTGGTGTAGATAGGTGGTAGGAGAATGGTGGGGATGTGGTATGGAATATGGGATTAATGTAGGATTAGTGTAAATGGGTGGTTGTTGGTCGGCACAGACCTGGTGGGCCAAAGGGCCTGTTTCAGTGCTGTATCTCTCTATGACTCTAATATGTTTTAGATCTTGGTTGTAGGATAACTAATGGCCTGGGTGTGTAGAGAACACCCCTGTTTTTTCTTTGAATAGTGCCTTAGAGTGTTTTCACAGAATCACCGAATTATTAGAGTGCGGATGGAGGCCATTTGGCCCTTCTTGTCTGCACCGGCTCTCTGGAATGCAATTCACTTAGTACCATTCCCCCGCCTTCTCCCCATAACCCTGCACATTCTTCCTTTTCAGATAACTATCTAATTCTCTTTTGAATGCTTCAATTGAACCTGCCTCCATCACACACTCAGACAGCGCATTCCAGACTTTAACTGTTCTCTGTGTGAAAAAGTTTTTCCTTATGTTGCTTTTGCCTCTCTTACCCATTACTTTAAATCTGTTCCTTCTCGTTCTCGATCCTTTCAGAAGTGGGACTGTTCTCCCAATCTACTCTGTCCATATCTTTCATAATTTTGAATACCTCTATCAAATCTCATCTCAGCCTTCTCTAAGAAAAACAGTCCTAACTGCTCCAAACTATCTTCATAACTGAAGTTCATCATCCCTGGAACCATTCTCATGAATCTTTTCTGTACTCTCTCCTGTGCCCTCACGTCTTTCCTAAAGTGCGGCATACAGAACTAGATGCAGTACTCCAGATTAGGCCAAACTAGTGTCTTATACAACAACAAAAACAAGAAATGCTGGAATCACTCAGCAGGTCTGGCAGCATCTGTGGAAAGAGAAGCAGAGTTAACATTTTGGGTCAGTGACCCTTCTTCGGAACAGTGTCTTATGTAAGTTCAACATAACTTCCTTGCTCTTGTACTCTATACCCCTATTAATAAAGCCTGGGATACTGTATGCCTTATTAACTGCTCTCTCAACCTGCCCTGCCACCTTCAATGACTTATGTACATATACACCCTGGTCCATCTGCTTCTGCACCCCCTTTAGAATTGTACCCTTTATTTTATGTTCTCTCTGCATGTTCTTAACATGTTTTACATCCACCTGAGAAGGCATGTGGAGCCTCAATTTAATGTCTCAACCGAAAGATAGTGAAGCACTCCCTTAGTTCTGCACTGAAATGTCAGCCTAAGTTATGGGCTCGTCTCGAGTGGGACTTGAACCCACAACCTTCAGACTGGCTGACGAGCCAAGGCTGACATCTTAGACTTGGAAGAAAGTCGGACTGTTTTCATTGAAGCAGAAAGGTTGGGGAGAAATCCAGTGGACATTTGGAAAGAGTGAATTATTTCTGTTTTTGGTGAATTGGTAACTGGCGTGACTTTAGAATTAATACCCAAAATATAAAAGGGACCATTTTCACATAAAGAATGCAAAATCATAAATGGCTTAGGAAGAAAATCATTCAGGAAATTTTAAGAGGGAATTATATAAACATTCAAAAAGAAAAAATTATTGGATACTGGGAAAGTGCACAAAAACAGTATTGGTGGATAGCTCAAACATGGAATTCACATGTCTGCATGTTGATTCTGTGCTGAAATTTCTGATTCTATGTATGCAATTACCTAGATTTGTGACCTTTGGCTATATATTGCAAATGTGACTCTTTTTTCTTCAAAAGAGGAGACAAGGAGAAACTAGGAAATTATAGGCCACTTCGTAATACTTGAATTGGCAAACTACTAGAGGCTTTATTTCAGAGTGAAATCACTAAGCGTATGGAAAAAACATGAGCCAATCAGGACCAGTCAGCATGGATTGCTAAAAGGCATGTTGTGCCTGACCAACCTCAAAGAGCTCTTTGAAGAAATAAAAGAGGGTAGATAAAAGAAATGTGGATGTGGTTTACACGGATTTTCCAAAAGTATTTGATAACGTACTGCCACAAAGGAAAAGATAATAGCACTTGGAATTAAGGTAACTGTGGTCACATAGATACAGGGATGTTTGAAGGACACAAAGCAGAGAAATTAGAAAGTAAAAGGAAAGTTATTGAACTGGAAAGATTTGATGGTTGGTGTTGGAGTTGTTTTATTTACTATATAAGTAAATGATCTGGTATTCAGAATTGAGGGAGCAAGATGAAAATTTGGGGGATGGCAAATTGTGACCGGGACTGTTGAGTGATTGCAAGAGGACATAAGTAGACTGGGCAGATAGATAGTACATGCTGTTATGTGTAGAAAACCATCTGCTGCAGTTTTGCCCAATCATTTAATCTATCAATGTCTCTTTTTGTAATTTTATACTGCCATCCTCACTACCTAATATATTGCCTATCTTTGTGTCATTGGAAAACTATGATAATATAGCTGTCTGTTGTGTTATCCAAGTCATTAATAAATATAGTGAATGGTTGAGGCCCCAGCACAGATCCTTGTGGGACATCACTAGTCACTTCCTTACAATTTTGAAGGACCTTGATTTGCAGACACACACAGGTCATTAGGATTAATGCAAGTAGATAAAGTCATAAAAATGAAAATTGAACCCTTTATTTTTATATCTAGACATGTAGAGTACAAAAACCAGGAGATAATATTGAACTGTGCAAGCCTTCAATTGGGCAGTTGGATTATTGTTTGCAGTTTCAGGCATTAAAAGGATACAAGTCCCCAGAACATGAGGGATAAAGGGTCACAGTTATAAAGAGACACTCAAGTTAGAGTTCTCTTACCTGGAGCTGAGAAAATTAAGGGGCTAGAAGATTTAAGATTATGAAAAGGTTATGATAATGTAGCTAGTGATAAGTTGGTTCTATTGATCATTAAGACAATAATCTGAAAGCAAGGATTTAAGAGGATGAGAATTAAAGGGGAAGATAGAAAATAATTCTTCAAATAATGTTCGTATAGTGAAATGTGGAGTTTTCTAGCATAAACCTTCATTAAATCAATTATTTGAAAACGTAATTTGATAGTTGCTTAGAAAATAAATTTTTTTTAAAAGTATGGAGTGTGAGATTAGAAAAAGTCATTGTTGTGGAGGAAAAACATTTGTGTGAACTTGATGGTCCAAAAGCATTATGCTATAAATTTATCTGAAGTCTTCTGTGTAGCACTCACTTTCTGTATGCTTCTTCTATCATGATGATGTTGCCCTTACATCCTTCACACCTGTCACTCTCACATGTCTCCTCTACAACCTTTCATTGTTCCAAAACCAAATCTCTCATCCATCCTCCTAGTTCCAGTTCCCAATTTCATCCACCATTTTTCCTCTGCTCCTGCACCTTTTTTAGATTGGTATTTGTCATGCTAGGCCCCCACCTGCCAAGAACGAGGCACATTAATTTTGGCATGAACGTTGATTTTAAACTTACTGGAGTTAAGAAAGAACTTGTTAAAAAAATCAGCTGTGGCTGGAAAAGACATTTGCATATTAACAGACGGTGTTTGCAAGGACAAAGCAGCCATTCCCTGACATTCAACCCACAGTGGACTTTTGATCACCAGATGTTGAAGGTGGGGGAGCTCGCATTCCAGGTTGACTGCTAAGATGACTGAATACACAAATGGACATGGTCAAACCAGCTAGTCACCTGATTAACCTGCTGGGCAACTTGAATTTTTTGAATTTGAACAAACAGTGCGGGCAGAAAGTCTGTTTGCTCCTGAATTGAAAAGACCTCTCCTGGCTGGCTTACCATAGCCTCTCCTGTCTGCTCCCATCTCTTTCTCATGGATCTCCAAAACCCATTGAAGACGTATGAACCCCAAGAGAGAAAAGTCTCCTACAGTGAACAAGGTTTAAGAATAATACTGGGCCCCAACGAAAAGCCAGATCTACCTACAATTAAGGACTCTACTGTAATCTCGAAGAACTGTAACAAAAGCTCTTCAGATATTGCCTCAAATTTTTACACTTTATTTTTCTTTGGCTCTTTACTGACTCTAACTGCATGTGTGTATCATGTATGCCTGCTAACCGAATCAGAGTTTAAGTTTAATAAATTTCAATCTTTCTTCTTTAAACCTAAGAAAGCTTGTGTGTGCTGGTTTCTTTGCCTTATAATTGGAAAGCGGTGAACAAGGGGGAGCTAAAAAGACAGTGTGTTTAAAATTAAACCCTGTTACAGTAAGACCAGGTGAAGGCTGAAGGGGCACCCTCAACCTCTTTCTCACCTGGTCGTAACAGTATCCTTTATTTTATATTGCCTTTCTTCATTCTTCCTATCAAAATATATCACTTCACTGCATTAAATTTCATCTGCCACATGTCTGCCTATTCCACCAGCCTGTCTATATCCACTTGAAGCCTTGTGTTTCTCCTTATGTTTCACAATACTTCAAAATTTTGTGTCAACACATTTTGAAATTGTGCCCTGCACACCCAGTCTAGGTGATTAATATAGATCAAGAAAAGAAGTGGTCCTAATACTGACCCCTGAGGAACTCCTCTATATACCGTCCTCCAGTCGGAAAAACAACCATTCACCACGACTCGCTGTTTCCAATGAATCCATGCTGCCAATGTCCTTTTTATTCCATGGGCCTCAGCTTTGCTGACAAGTCTGCTTTATAGCACTTTATCAAACAGCATTTGGAAGTCCATGTACACCACATCAACCGCATGACCATCATCAAACCTCTCTGTTCATCACAAAACTCAATCAAATTATTTAAAGATGATTTGCCTTTAATAAATCGGTGGTGGCTTTTGTTAACTAATCCACTTTTGTCCAAGTGACTGTTAATTTTGACCCAGCTTGTCCTTTCTAAGAGCATTCCCACCACTGAGGTTAGACTGACTGGCCTTTAGTTGCTTGATTTATCCTTACACCCTCTTTTGAATAAGAATGTAGTATTTGCAATTCTGCAGTCCTCTAAGGCCAGTGCCTCAGCAATTTTCACCCTTACTTCCCTCAATATCCTTGGATGCAATTGATCTGGTCCTGGTGACTTATCAACTTACAGCCAGCCTTTCTAATATGTCGTCTTTATCAATTTTTAGTCCATCCAGTGTCTCAACAATCTCCTTTTGACTATGACTTAGGCAGCATCTTCTTCCTTTTGTGAAGACAGATGAAAGTACTCATGCCTTCTGCCTCCATGCGTAAGTCCCGTTTTTGGTCTCTAATCGTCTCTACTCTTTTACCTTTTACTATTTATATTTCTATCAAAGACTTACCGCCCCATGAAGATGGCAGGTGTCGTCGACAGTGCTATCAAGTGGCACTTACACAGCAATAACCTGCTCATCGATGCTCAGTTTGGGTTCCGCCGGGGCCTTGGCTCTAACATGACATTCACTTGGCTCCAGACCTTATTGCAGCCTTGGTCCAAACATGGACAAAAAAGCTGAATTCAAGAGGTGAGGTGAGAGTGACTGCCCTTGATATCAAGGCAGCATTTGTCTGAGTGTGGCATCAAAGAGCCCTAGCAAAACTGGAGTCAGTGGGACTCTAGGAGAAAACTCTCCACTGGTTTAAGTCATACCTAGTACAAAGGAAGATGGTTGTAATTGTTGGAGGCCAAACATCTAAGCCCCAGGACATCACTGCAGGAATTCCTCAAGGTAGTGTCCGAGGCCCAACCATCTTCAGCTGCTTCATCAATGGCCTTCCCTCCATCATAAGGTCAGAAGTGGGGGGTGTTTGCTGACGATTGTATGATGTTCAGTATCATTTGTAACTCCTCAGGTACTGAAGCAGTCTGTGTCCACGTGCAGCAAGACCTGGACAACATTCAGGCTTGAGGTGATAAGTGGCAAGTAACATTCGCGCCACACAAATGCTTGGCAGTGACCATCTCCAACAAGAGAGAATCTAACCATCTCCCCCTGGCATTCAACGGCATTGCCATCGCTGAATCGCCCACTGTCAAAATCCTGGGGGTTACCATTGACCAGAAACTTAACTGGACTAACCATATAAATATTGTGGCTACAAGAGCAGGTTGGAGGCTGGGAATTCTGCAGCGAGTAACTTACCACTTGACTCCTCAAAGCCTGTCCACCGTCTACAAGGCAAAAGTCACTTGCTTGGATCGGTGCAGCTCCAACAACAATCAAGAAGCTCGACACCATTCAGGACAAAGCAGCCCGCTTGGTCGGCACCCCACCCCACCACATTAAACATTCACTCCCTGCAGCAGCGCACAGTGACAGCAGTGTGTACCATATGCACTGCAGCAACTCACCAAGCCTCCTTTGACAGCACCTTCCAAACCCGTGATCTCTACCACCTAGAAGGACAAGGGCAGCAGACACATGGGAACACCACTATTTGCAAGTTCTCCTCCAAGTCACACGTCATCCTGACTTGGACCTATATCGCTGTTCCTTCACTGTCGCTGGGTCAAAACCTGGAACTCCCTCCTTAACGGCACTGTGGGTGTACCTACACCAGATGGACTGCAGCGGTGCAAGAAGGCGGTTCACCACCACTTTCTCGAGGACAATTAGGTGTGGGCAACTAAAGCTGGCCTTGCCAGCAATGCTGACATACCATGAAAAAATTTTTAAAAACTGATTACACATCTGTTGCTGGTTTAAATGTTTGAATTAAGAGCATTTTTCTGAATCGAATTGTCAAATAGCATCACTGTATATAACTCATGTTTTAGTTTTGGTATTTTTGTAAATGTTTAAATTTTTTTTATTCATTCATGGGATGTGGGCGTCGCTGGCCAGGCCAGCATTTATTGCCCATCCCTAATTGCCCTTGAGAAGGTGGTGGTGAGCTGCCTTCTTGAACTGCTGCAGTCCAACTGGGGTAGGTACACCCACAGTGTTGTTAGGAAGGGAGTTCCAGGATTTTGACCCAGCGACAGTGAAGGAATGGCGATATAGATCCAAATCAGGATGGTGTATGACTTGGAAGGGAACTTGCAGGTGGTGGTGTTCCCATGCATTTGCTGCCCTTGTCCTTCTAGTTGGTAGAGGTCGTGGGTTTGGAAGGTGCTGTCCAAGGAGCCTTGGTGCGTTGCTGCAGTGCATCTTGTAGATGGTACACACTGCTGCCACTGTGCGTCGGTGGTGGAGGGAGTGAATGTTGGTAGATGGGGTGCCAATCAAGCGGACTGCTTTGTCCTAGATGGTGTCAAGCTTCTTGACTGTTGTTGGAGCTGCACCCATCCAGGCAAGTGGAGAGTATTCCATCACACTCCTGACTTGTGCATTGTAGATGGTGGACAGCCTTTGGGGAGTCAGGAGGTGAGTTACCCGCCACAGGATTCCTAACCTCTGACCTGCTCTTGTAGCCACGGTATTTATATGGCTACTCCAGGTCAGTTTCTGGTCAATGGTAGCCCCTAGGATGTTGATAGTGGGGGATTCAGCGATGCTAATGCCATTGAATGTCAAGGGGAGATGGTTAGATTCTCTCGAGTTGGAGATGGTCATTGCCTGGCACTTGTGTGGCGCGAGTGTTACTTGCCATTTATCAGCCCAAGCCTGGATATTGTCCAAGTCTTGCTGCATTTCTACACGACTTCTTCAGTATCTGAGGAGTCACGAATGGTGCTGAACATTGTGCAATCATCAGCGAATATCCCCACTTCTGACCTTATGATTGAAGGAAGGTCATTGATGAAGCAGCTGAAGATGGTTGGGCCTAGGACACTACCCTGAGGAACTCCTGCAGCGATGTCCTGGAGCTCAGATGATTGACCTCCAACAACCACAACCATCTTCCTTTGCGCTAGGTATGACTCCAGCCAGCAGAGGGTTTTCCCCCAATTCCCATTGACCTCAGTTTTGCTAGGGCTCCTTGATGCCATACTCGGTCAAATGCTGCTTTGATGTCCAGGGCAGTCACTCTCACCTCACCTCTTGAGTTCAGCTCTTTTGTCCATGTTTGAACCAAGGCTGCAATGAGGTCAGGAGCTGAGTGGCCCTGACGGAACCCAAACTGAGCGTCACTGAGCAGGTTATTGCTGAGCAAGTGCCACTTGATGGCACTGTTGATGACACCTTCCATCACTTTACTTATGATTGAGTAGGCTGATGGGGCAGTAATTGGCCGAGTTGGACTTGTCCTGCTTTTTGTGCACAGGACATACCTGGGCAATTTTCCACATTGCAAGGATAGATGCCAGTGTTGTAGCTGTACTGGAACAGCTTGGCTAGGGACGCGGCAAGTTCTGGAGCACAGGTCTTCAGTACGATTGCAGGAATATTGTCAGGGCCCACAGCCTTTGCGGCATCTAGTGCCTTCAATCGTTTCTTGATATTATGCGGAGTGAATTGAATTGGCTGAAGATTGGCATCTGTGATGCTGGGGACTTCAGGAGGAGGCTGAGATGGATCATCAACTAGGCACTTCTGGCTGAAGATTATTGCAAATGCTTCTGCCTTATCTTTCGCACTGATGTGCTGGGCTCCCCCATCATTGAGGATGGGGATATTTGTGGAGCCACCTTCTCCAGTTAGTTGTTCAATTGTCCACCACCATTCACGGCTGGATGTGGCAGGACTGCAGAGCTTAGATCTGATCCGTTGGTTATGGGATCGCTTAGCTCTGTCTATCGCATGCTGCTTGCGCAGTTTTGCACGCAGATAGTCCTGTGTTGTAGCTTCACCAGGTTGGCACCTCATTTTGAGGTATGCCTGGTGCTGCTCCTGGCATGCCCTCCTGCATTCTTCATTGAACCAGGGTTGGTCTGCTAGCTTGATGGTAATGGTAGAGTGGGGGAGATGCTGGGCCATGAGGTTACAGATTGTGGTTGAGTACAATTCTGCTGCTGATGATGGCCCACAGCACCTCATGGATGCCCAGTTTTGCATTGCTAGATCTGTTCGAAATCTATCCCATTTAGTATGGTGGTCGTGCCACACAACACGAAGGAGGGTATCCTCAATGTGAAGGTGGGACTTCGTCTCCACAACGACTGTGCGGTGGTCACTCCTATCAATACTGTCATGGACAGATGCATCTGCGGCAGGCAGATTGGTGAGGACGAGGTCAAGTATGTTTTCCCCTCTTGTTGGTTCCCTCACCACCTGCCGCATACCCAGTCTAGCAGATATGTCCTTTAGGACTCAGCCAGCTCGGTCAGTAGTGGTGCTACCGAGCCACTCTTGGTGATGGACATTGAAGTCCCCACCCAGGGTACATTCTGTGCCCTTGCCACCCTCACTGCTTCCTGCAAGTGCTGTTCAACATGGAGGAGTGCTGACTCATCAGCTGAGGGAGGACGGTAGGTGGTAATCAGCAGGAGGTTTCCTTGCCCATGTTTGACCTGATGCCATCAGACTTCTTGGGGTCCGGAGTCGACCTTGAGGACTCCCAGGGCAACTCCCTCCCTACTGTATAGCACTGTGCCACCACCTCTGGTGGTCTGTCCTGCCGGTGGGACAGGACATACCCGGGGATGGTGATGACAGTGTCTGGGACATTGTCAGGTATGATTCCTTGAGTATGACTATGTCAAGCTGTTGCTTGACTAGTCTGTGGGACAGCTCTCCCAACTTTGGCACAAGCCCCCAGATGTTAGTCAGGAGGACTTTGCAGAGTCGACAGGGCTGGGTTTGCCATTGTCATTCCCGCTGCCTAGGTTGATGCCGGGTGGTCCGTCCGGTTTTATTCCTTTTTATTGACTTCTTAGCAGTTAGCTACAACTGAGTGGCTTGCTGGGCCATTTCAGAGGGCATGTTTGAGTTAACCACATTGCTGTGGGTCTGGAGTCACATGTAGGCCAGACCAGGTAAGGACAGCAGATTTCCTTCCATGAAGGACATTAGTGAACCAGATAGGTTTTTACAACAATCGACAATGGTTTCATGGCCATCATTAGATCATTGCATTCTGGACAAAAGTTTGAATAGGTTTTCAACTAAATTTTAAATAAATTATTCAGTTTTTAGTTCGGAAAGTGTGTCTGTTCTTTTTCTTTTCCCCCCAAAAGGCAAATAAGTTGAATTTTGGTGGCTTCTTGGGAGCAAAAAACTCTGATTACCATCACCTCTGATTTGTCAATACTTTGAAAATGTAAACATTCTAATAGTAACTCAGCTGTTAACAGAGAGAGCCCATCACAAACAGAAAATCTGTTTGCAGAGATCTCTTAGAAATTGCAAAATAGTGCTATTTGGGATCCCCTTCTCCCTCTTCCCGCCCCCACCCCACCCCTCCAATTAGGATAAATGCCTTTCTCTTCCCCTCGCTGCTGAAGATTCGAGGAATCTCACTCATTTATAGGTTTCATAAAATACTGAAACAAGGTACAGATTTTGGCTCCGTAGCAACTATAAAATCCAAAAATATCATTGAATAAAAATGAAATTTGACTTGGTAAATCACCATAAGTCTTTAGCCCTGAAGCTATGCCCTGCCATGCATAATATCCCTATTGTTACAAAACAGTATATCCTGTAACTTGCTATGAGCAATGCCAATAGAGGTCTGTTGGAATATAGTAAACGTCTGCACAATTTCTATGAAACATTACCTCTAACTGTATCTTTTACTGTCACACTCTGCTATCATGGCTGTTTCCTCTCAGCCGTAGCCATTCAGTGGTAAACATTTTGGAGCACCAAATGGATCATTCAGCCTTGGTTCTCCCAGCTCTGTTATGGGTTCAAAAACCTAACCAGAGCAGCAGTGCTCACCAGGTATACATTCCAAGCTTCACGTGTTTTTTTTTTCTGTGCTGTTATCTTTATTCAATACCCATTTCGCTACTTTCCTTTTGTCTCTCCTCCCCTTCCCCTACCCCACCCTTTTCTTTAAAAACTTTTTTCTGCCTGTTGCTTGTCCTCGCAGCTGCCCTGACTCCCAAGACTCTCACCCAGCTGATCCTGAGAGAACGGTACTATCGTTAGTGACACTGGACCATTAATCCAAAGGCCTGAACTAATGCTGTGGAGGCATGAGTTCAAATCCCACCATGGAAGATGAGGGAATACAAGTTCAATTAATTAAATAACTATGTAATAATAAAAAGATCGTCTCAGTAGTAATAATCGCAGAACTATCAAATTGGCGTAAAAAATCCATCTGGTTCACTGAGGTCCTTTAGGGACTGAAATCTGTCGTCCTTACCCAGTCTGGCCTACTTGTGATTCCAGACCCACAGCAATGTGGTTGACTTTTAACTGTAAGCCACTCAGTTGTATCAGACTACCATGGAAAAGTCAAATAAGAATAAAACAAATAACCACCTGGCATCAAGTGAGGCGTCGGAAACAACAAAGGCACACCTTGCCTAATTGACCTTGCACCTCACAAACATCTGGGGACTTGTGCCAAAATTGGGAGAGTTGTCCCAGAGACTAGCCAAGCAACAGCCTGACATAGTCATACTCACAGTTCCTTCCAAACCTATGACCACTACCAGCTCGAAGAACAAGGGCAGCAGGCACATGGGACGACCACCAACATAACTAAAAACATACGAATTAGGAGCAGGAGTAGACCACTCAGCCCCTCGAGCTTGCTCCGCCATTCAATAAGATCATGGCTGATCTGACTGTAACCTCAACTCAGCAGAGTCTTTGAATATTGAGCCTATAAGGAGATGGATGATACTCCTGTGAAGCATCTTGGAACGTTTTACACATTAAAGGTGCGAGTGCAAAATGCAAGTTGTTTTATGAATTTGACCTCTTTGTTTATTTGCTAACTTATTTACCCTTCACAGGCCAAAACCACATCCATTTAAATCCATTCCAGTATTTCTCAGGAAGTTTTGGCTTCCTTCCAGAGGGCCAGAGGATTTGTAAATTTGTAAACATTTAAGCATGCCTTTGTCACTGATCAATAAAATAAATTATTTTTCTTTTGATGATGGAATTTAGATTTATTTTTACAATATCACAGGACAATGTTTAAATAAAGAAAGCCCTGCAGCATATCAGGACAAATAGAGATAGACAATGAATGCCTGCCTTGCCAGCAAGGCCCAGCTCCCAAGAAAGAGTACATTTGTAAAACTCCATTCCATGGTTCACACTTCAAGTGGTGTAGGCAATTTAAGCTGATAGGAAGTCAACATTTTTCAAAACAAAATCCTCAAGAATTTCAATGTGATTTGTTTCTTTCTAGGAAAATATATTAAAATATTTGTTAATATTGCTTACTATCATTAAACCTGTTGCATAGGTCACACCTTCATATAAGCCTTAATATGTTAAATTGGGTTACAAATCTTTGCCTTGTATACCAGCAATCTACTCGGCAACTTTGCATAAAGATTGCACGCATGTCCAATGTACTTACTGGTTTTTAGAATGCTGTATTTTTGAAGGTTGACTTTTATTTTTTCCACTTTTCCATCTTCTGCATGCTAGGGTAGAGTTTCTTGTGTAAGTCAGTGTTACTGGTGTAGTGTTCTTGGAATAAGAGGATTGTTGCATGAGGAGAGATTGTGTAGATTGAGCCTATATTCCCTGGAGTTTAGATGAATGAGAAGAAGATTAGATAAGGTGCCACACAAAAGGTTAATAGGCAAGATAAGGGTTCATGGAGTTGGGGGTAATACATTAGCATGGATTGATGATTGGTTAACGAGCAGGAAGCAATGAGTGGGCAAAAATGGGGCATTTTCAAGTTATAGAATCATAGAAAGTTTAAGGCACAGAAAGAGGCCACTTGGCCCATCCTGGCTGTGCCAGCCGAGAAACGATCCACCTATTCTAATCCCACCTTCCTGCATTTGGTCCGTAGCCCTGCAGATTACGGCACTTGAGGTGCGTATCCAGACTCCTTTTAAATGAGTTGAGGGTTTCTGCCTCAACTACCCTTTCAGGCAGTGAGTTCCAGACTACCACCACCCTCTGCGTGAAAAAGATTTTCCTCATCTCCACTCTAATTTTTCTACCAATCACTTTAAATCTATGCCCCCTTGTCACTGACCTCTCTACTAAGGTGAACAGACCCTTCACCTCCACCCGATCCAGGCCCCTCAAAATTTTGTACAAGTTAATATGATCACCCCTCAGTCTTCTCTGTTCCAAGGAGAACAACCCCAGCCTATCCAATCTTTCCTCATAGCTGCATTTTTCCAGTCCTGGCAACATCCTCGTAAATCTTCTCTGTACCTTCTCTAATACAATTACTTCCTTTCTGTGATGAGGTGACCAGAACTGCACACAGTACTCAAGTTGTGGCCTAGCCAATGAGTTATACAGTTCCAGCATAATCTCCCCGCTCTTATATTCTATACCTCGGCTAATAAAGGAAAGGATTCCATATGCCTTCTTAACCACCTTATCGACCTGTCCTGCTACCTTCAGGGGTCTGTGCACATTCACTCCAAGGGCCCTCACTTCCACTGCACTTCTCAGTATTTTCCATTATTCTTGTATTCCTTTGCCTTGTTTGACCTCCCCAAATGCATCACCTCACACTTCTCCAGGTTGAATTCCTGTCATTTTTTTGCCCATCTGACCAGACCATCAATTTCTTTCTGCAGCCTACAGCTATCCTCCTCGCTATCTGCCACAGGACCAATCTTTATGTCGTCTGCAAACTTTTTGATCGTACCCCCTACATTTACATCCAACTCTTTAATATTCTTTGGCCTCCTTATCTCGAGAGACAATGGGTAAGCGCCTGGAGGTGCTTATACCACAATATATACCACAAAAAGTAGGGGGCCCAGTTCTGAGCCCTGTGGAACGCCACTGGAAACAGCCCTCCAGTCGCAAAAACACCCGTCAACAATTTACCTTTGTTTCCTGCCACTGAGCCTATTTTGTATCCACCTTGCTGCATTTCCCTGGATCCCATTGGACTACCCTCATCTATCTTCCTTGTTACTACTTCAAAAGATTCGATCAAGTTGGTCAAACAAGATCTTCCCTTAACAAATCCATGCTGACTATCCTTGATTAACCTGTGCCTTTCTAAGTGACAGTTTATCCTGTCTCTCAGAATAGATTCCAATAATTTGCCCACTACTGAGGTTAGACTGACTGGCCTGTAATTATTCGGCCTATCCTTTGTTCCCTTTTTAAACAGAGGTACAATGTTAGAAGTTCTCCAATCCCCTGGACCACACCTGTATCCAGTGAGGACTGGAAAATGATGGTCAGACCCTCTGCTATTTCCTCTCTTCCTCCTTTTAACAGCCCTGGTGATTTATCAACTTTCAAGGATGCTAATCCCATTAATACTTCCTCTCTCCCTAGGTTTATCACATCCAATATTTCACACTCCCCCTCCTTAACTATAATATCTGCATCATCCCCCTCTTTTTGTGAAGACAGATGCAATATATTCATTAAGAACCATACCAACATCTTCTGCCCCTACAATTAGGTTACCTTTTTGGTGTTTTATGGGCCCTACTCTCTCCTTAGTTATCCTCTTACTCTTAATGTATTGATAAAACATCTTTGGGTTCACCTTGATTTTGCTTGCCAATATTCTTTCATGCCCTCTCTTTGCTTTCCTAATTTCCTTTTTGATTTCACCCCTCTGCTTTCTATACTCCTCTCCGCTTTCTGTAGTATTGAGTTCTCGGTAAGTTGTCAGACAGTAAATGGTGGAGTGCTGCAAGGATCAGTGCTGGGGCCACAGCTATTTGCAATCTATATTAATGACTTGGATTTAGAAACCGAGAGTAATGTATCTGAGTTTGCTTATGATACAAAGGTAGGTGGAAAGGTAAGCTGTGGAGAGGACACACAAAGGCTGCAAAGAGAAATAGACAGGTTAAGTGAGTGGGCACCAAGATGGCAGACGGAGTATAATGTAGGGAAGTGTGAAGTTATTCACTTTGGTTGGAAGAATAGAAAAGCAGAATATTTTTTAAAAGGTGTGAAACGTGTAAGTTTCGATGTTCAAAGAGACTTGGATGTGCTTGTACAAGGAAGGCTGAAAGTTAACATGCAGGTACAGCAAGTAATTAGGAAGGCAAATTCCATGTTGGCCTTTATTGCAAGGGGATTGGAGTACAGGAATCAGGAAGTATTGCTACAATTGTACAGGGTTTTGGTGAGACCACCTCTGGAATACTCTGTGCAGTTTTGGTCTCCATATTTAAGGAAGAATATTCTTGCATTGGAGGCGGTGCAGTGAAGGTTAACTAGATTGGTCCCTGGGATGAGGAGTTTATCCTGTGATGAGAGACTAAGTAAATTGGGCCTGTATTCTCTGGAGTTTAGAAGAATGAGAGGTGATCTCATTGAAACGTATAAGTTTCTAAAGGGGCTGGATAGGATAGACACTGAGAGATTGCTTCCGCAGGTTGGGGAATCTAAAACACGGGGGCACAGTCTCAGGATAAGGGGCCAATAATTTAGGACTGAGATGAGGAGAAATTACTCACTCAAGGATTGTGAATCTTTGGAATTCTCTACTTCAAAGATCTGCGGATGCTCAGTTGTTGAGTGTATTCAAGACAGAGATCAATAGATTTTTGGACACTAGGGGAATCGAGGGATATGGAAATGGGGCAGGAGGTGGAATTAAGGTAGAAGATTAACCATGATTTAACTGAATGGTGTAGCAGGTTTGATGGGCCATATGGACTACTGCAGCTGCTATGTTCTTATATTCCTGTGGCACATGTAAGGAACATAATAGATGAAAATTGAAACAGGGAAAGAAGGAGCAAAAACCATGAGTGATCTTTATTTGTCAATAGTCCAGGGATGATGATCAAACAAAGCTTGTGAATTGATAAAGCACGCTGAAGAAAATAATATCAATTCTGAGAAAGAAAAAGTAAAGATAGATTTTTAAAGACCTAAATAGTGAAACTGAAAGAGAAGAAGTAGCAATATTGAAACTGAAATGATTAAAAGGAAGTGAGAAGAAACTAAAATAGCAATGGAAAATATAGCATCCAAAGCACTGAATGATGTAGTTCATCTTATTTTGAGATCTATTACATTTAGTGAGTTGGAAACTATTTCTAATTTTTGTTTCTGCATGACGCCTGTTGGTGGTTATATTGAAAGTAATGGATACCATGAAGCAATCACAAGACAATCATGCGATCAAGGAGATGGATTACCATGAGAAGCCATTTGATAGAGTAATGGAGTCCTATTGTATTGTAATTCAAGTTTTCTAAACTTTTATCTTGTTAACCAAGCCTTTGGACATCAGGCTTTGTTCATTTGAAAGAGAATTAGCTTTCCTGCTTTTGGTTTCTGTCACCCTCTTTGATAGAACAAAGAACAAAGAAAATTACAGCACAGGAACAGGCCCTTCGGCCCTCCAAGCCTGTGTCGATCCAGATCCTCTATCTAAACATGATGCCTATTTTCTAAGCGTCTGTATCTCTTTACTTCCTGCCCATTCATGTATCTGTCTAGATACATCTTAAAAGACGCTATCGTGCCCGCGTCTGCCACCTCCGCTGGCAACGCGTTCCAGGCACCCACCACCCTCTGCGTAAAGAACTTTCCATGCATATCCCCCCTAAACTTTTCCCCTCTCACTTTGAACTCGTGACCCCTAGTAATTGAATCCCCCACTCTGGGAAAAAGCTTCTTGCTATCCAACCTGTCTATACCTCTCATGATTTTGTACACCTCAATCAGGTCCCCCCTCAACCTCGGTCTTTCTAATGAAAATAATCCTAATGTACTCAACCTCTCTTCATAGCTAGCGGCCTCCATGCCAGGCAACATCCTGGTGAACCTCCTCTGCACCCTCTCCAAAGCATCTACATCCTTTTGGTAATGTGGCGACCAGAACTGCACGCAGTATTCCAAATGTGGCCGAACCAAAGTCCTATACAACTGTAACATGACCTGCCAACTCTTGTACTCAATACCCCGTCCGATGAAGGAAAGCATGCCGTATGCCTTCTTGACCACTCTATTGACCTGCATTGCCACCTTCAGGGAACAATGGACCTGAACACCCAAATCTCTCTGCGCATCAATTTTCCCCAGGACTTTTCCATTTACTGTATAGTTCACTCTTGAATTGGATCTTCCAAAATGCATCACCTCGCATTTGCCCTGATTGAACCCCATCTGCCATTTCTCTGCCCAACTCTCCAATCTATCTATATTCTGCTGTATTCTCTGACAGTCCCCTTCACTATCTGCTACTCCACCAATCTTAGTGTCGTCTGCAAACTTGCTAATCAGACCACCTATACTTTCCTCCAAATCATTTATGTATATCACAAACAACAGTGGTCCCAGCACGGATCCCTGTGGAACACCACTGGTCACACGTCTCCATTTTGAGAAACTCCCTTCCACTGCTACACTCTGTCTCCTGTTGCCCAGCCAGTTCTTTATCCATCTAGCTAGTACACCTTGGACCCCGTGTGCCTTCACTTTCTCCATCAGCCTGCCATGGGGAACCTTATCAAACGCCTTACTGAAGTCCATGTATATGACATCTACAGCCCTTCCCTCATCAATCAACTTATTCACTTCCTCAAAGAATTCTATTAAGTTGGTAAGACATGACCTTCCCTGCACAAAACCATGTTGCCTATCACTGATAAGCCCATTTTCTTCCAAATGGGAATAGATCCTATCCCTCAGTAACTTCTCCAGCAGCTTCCCTACCACTGACGTCAGGCTCACCGGTCTATAATTACCTGGATTATCCCTGCTACCCTTCTTAAACAAGGGGACAACATTAGCAATTCTCCAGTCCTCCGGGACCTCACCCGTGTTTAAGGATGCTGCAAAGATATCTGTTAAGGCCCCAGCTATTTCTTCTCTCGCTTCCCTCAGTAACCTGGGATAGATCCCATCCGGACCTGGGGACTTGTCCACCTTAATGCCTTTTAGAATACCCAACACTTCCTCCACCCTTATGCCGACTTGACCTAGAGTAATCAAACATCTGTTCCTAACCTCAACATCCGTCATGTCCCTCTCCTCGGTGAATACCGATGCAAAGTACTCGTTTAGAATCTCACCCATTTTCTCTGACTCCACGCATAACTTTCCTCCTTTGTCCTTGAGTGGGCCAATCCATTCTCTAGTTACCCTCTTGCTCCTTATATATGAATAAAAGGCTTTGGGATTTTCCTTAACCCTGTTTGCTAAAGATATTTCATGACCCCTTTTAGCCCTCTTAATTCCTCGTTTCAGATTGTGCCTACAATCCCGATATTCTTTCAAAGCTTTGTCTTTCTTCAGCCACCTAGACCTTATGTATGCTTCCTTTTTCCTCTCAGCTAGTCTCACAATTTCACCTGTCATCCATGGTTCCCTAATCTTGCCATTTCTATCCCTCATTTTCACAGGAACATGTCTCTCCTGCACACTAATCAACCTCTCTTTAAAAGCCTCCCACATATCAAATGTGGATTTACCTTCAAACAGCTGCTCCCAATCTACATTCCCCAGCTCCTGCCGGATTTTGCTATAGTTGGTCTTCCCCCAATTTAGCACTCTTCCTTTAGGACCACTCTCGTCTTTGTCCATGAGTATTTTAAAGCTTACGGAATTGTGATCACTATTCCCAAAGTAGTCCCCTACTGAAACTTCAACCACCTGGCCGGGCTCATTCCCCAACACCAGGTCCAGTATGGCCCCTTCCCGAGTTGGACTATTTACATACTGCTCTAGAAAACCCTCCTGGATGCTCCTGACAAATTCTGCTCCATCTAGATGCCAGAGAAATTTAAAATGAACTACAAATTTGGTGATATGCATGTAGACACCTCCTCAAAATTGAAGGTATTTGTTGCAGTATCTTGAAGCACCAGATTTCTAATTCTTCCCACAGGGTTAACTCAACTTGTCCATTAGCACCTCACTGGGCAACGGAGCAAACAAGGAATCACAAATGTTAATTTCCACTGCATCTTTGCAGGAAGATACACCATGTAGAAAAATCTGCCACCAATAAGGAATACAAGCCTTAATACAGCCTGTCATTTTGAGATATACTCTGCCATTGGACAGAAAGGGACTACCAAACCATTTGTATTAGACTGCCTAGTGCTGCAATGCAGAGAAGGTAAGGCATTCCAATATTGGAACTGCCGTCTTTCAGGTGAGACCTTAAAACTGAGGACCTATGAGGTGGACATAAAAGATCTCATAGCATTATTTCAAAGAAGAGCAGGGGAGTTAACCCCAGTGTCCAGGCCAATAATTATCTCCAAATCAGCTTCACTAAAAAGATTATCTAGTCATTATCGCGTTGCTGTTCGTGCGAGCTTGTGCTGAGCGCAAATTGGTGCCATATTTCCTACATTGCAATAGTGACTACACTTCAAGAAGTACTTCATTGGCTGTAAAGTGCTTTGCGACATCCTGAGGTCGTAAAAGACTGTATATAAATTCATGTCTTTTATTATAGCACAGGGGAACTGTGGGATTGGTCAGACTCTCAGCACTGGCACAAATCAAAAGTCAAAAACTCGTGATGTTTATGTGTGATGGAAAGCTGCAACTAAACTAAGTTTGTGTTTTTTAAAGACTATAATAGTAACTGGAAGTGATTATATGGCAGTAGTCTAATCTAGGAACTTAGATAGTATCCTAAACGTAAGGGGAAAAGCAAGAATGGTTTTACATGAATTCTTTTTTAAATATATGCTACCTTATGGGCAGAACCAGAAGGATGTACAGTTTGGATCCAGCTGCAGTACACGCCAATGCCATCTGTTGGTGCACTCCATATTGTTGATCTGTAATATTGTTGACAATGAAGAATTAGCATCAGGCCTGCCAGGAAATTATCTTTTGGCTGCTTACCTAAAAATATCAGTTGTTGGTGTAAATCGCTTAGTGGATAATTGACAAGGCTGTAATCCATTTATAGGGTTTAAATTATCCTGCAGCCAAGAGACCACAGCTCAAGTGGTTTATGCTCATCATTCGAATCTCAGGACTTGGCTGTGAAAAGGTAAAGATGCAAAATTGTTCAAAGAATAAAGAACGGGACACGATTCAAGTGTTTTAACTCGTGAATGGAATCAGTAGAATGGATGCTAGAAGCAGAAGGGATTTGGTTTAAAAGCTAAGGAAATAGTGAGCTAAATGTAATTCAAGGAGTAACTGCTTTGCATTTAAATGGTAATCTATTCTATAAATGAATGAGTCCATTATACAGAATACAGGATTGATTGAAATTAAGTTTTTATTTCAGCAGCTGGCTATTATACAGACTTAGTGTCCAGGCAAAAGGGAAACAGACAATGTGGGCAGCTCCTGAATGTGATTCACTAGATAGTCTTTATGATCTTTCCTTGCTCTTGCCTTTTGTTTAAGCTTATAGTGAGGTGTCACATTTATTAAGCCTATAATGTGAATGCTGCCCCTTATCTATTGTGATGAGCTGTATTTGGCACCTAAAGCCTATAATTGATCTTGTGGTCGACATAATGGTTGCAAACCACTGGCTTTTGGATTATGATTTATGGCGTCCTTCAAATCCTTTGCTCAGGTTGCTGTATTGTAATCACTGCAAGATATCTATTATTCACACACAAAATGAGAAAACTCCTTGAGAGGTCTTGACTTACTCTTCTTCTTTGGCTTCCTTGTCTTGAGAGACAATGGTTAAGTGCCTAGAGGTGGTCAGTGGTTTGTGGAGCAGCGCCTGGAGTAGCTATAAAGGCCAATTCTAGACTCTTGACATACTAATTCTTAGTTAATACTGACAGAATTTTAGTTTTAGATTAGATTAGATTTTTAGATTAGAGATACAGCACTGAAACAGGCCCTTCGGCCCACCGAGTCTGTGCCGAACATCAACCACCCATTTTATACTAATCCTACACTAATCCCATATTCCCAACAAACATCCCCACCTATCCCTATATTTCCCTACCACCTACCTATACTAGTGACAATTTATAATGGCCAATTTACCTATCAACCTGCAAAGTCTTTTGGCTTGTGGGAGGAAACCGGAGCACCCGGAGAAAACCCACGCAGACACAGGGAGAACTTGCAAACTCCACACAGGCAGTACCCGGAATCGAACCCGGGTCCCTGGAGCTGTGAGGCTGCGGTGCTAACCACTGCGCCACTGTGCCGCCCCTGGGTCAGGGAGACTGGCATACATTTCTAATTGAAACATTTTACAGGGAAAAGAAAATGTTGCCACGTTAAGAATAGTCCCATTTTTTTTTTTCCCGTTGGTTTCATTCATAACCATTCTATTACCATTTAGAGCAGGGTAACTAAACAGTGGTCCCTCAGGTATTCACATGCACACTTATAGGCCTTGTTCTAGTGTCTGATACAAAATGTTGAGAACCCTTCCAGCACTCTCAGAATGTAGATTACAAACTTTTATTGTGTCTATAAACCTCACTTCGAAGCTGTTACATTCTCATGATACTTTAATACTCTTTATGTTTTCTATTGATTTCTCCACGTTTGACATTCATTGTTCTGCTGCTGTCTTGCAGGTGGAGCAGACCATGGAAGGGTTACTTCACTACATCAATCCAGCACATGCCATCTCTCTCCTGAGTGCACTCAATGAGGATCGTCTAAAAGGCCAGCTGTGTGACGTAGTCCTAATTGTTGGTGACCATAAATTCCGGGCCCATAAGAACGTTTTGGCTGCCAGCAGTGACTACTTCCGGGCTTTGTTTACGAAGAAGGAGAATGAAAGTCAGTCGGTCTTCCAGCTAGATCTGTGTGAAGCAACTATCTTTGAGAATATTCTAAATTACATCTATTCTTCATCCCTCTTCATAGAGAAGAAAAGTCTTGCAGCCATCCACGATCTTGGTGGCAACCTTGGTATCTCTTTTCTAACCAGCATTCCATCACAGACGCCTCAGATTTCCTGTGCCCCGAATCCTATTAAAAAGCTCACCAAAGTTGGTGAAGATGGAAGTAGTTCCCAGCCACGGAGCGTAATTGTATGTCAGAGTCGCAATGACCTTGATAAAAGTAACATTGATTCTGAAGCAAAGGGAGGAGATTCAAGTCAGAAAAAGGGACCATTGGAAGAAGATCCAAGCCAAAGTTTTAAGTCTTCATCTTTGATGAATGCTCTAAGAGCAAATTCTAGTGTTGTATCCAGAGATGTTGATTCAACTCACCTATTGGATGATAAAGGACAACCTTTGTTAAAGGATATGCAAGGGGCTTTAGGTGACACTAAATTCTGTGAAACCTTTAAATCCCTGGAAGATCAAAACAGTAGAATGAGGTTTTGGTGTGATCGGAGAAATTCCATGAGTGTAGATGGCACCTCAAGTTTTACTGGCAATGTTTCTGATACAAGGCAAAGTCTGACTGACCTCTTAGTGAATGGAAAGCCTTTGTCTAGGCCACATCTTTCACCTGCATTTTCATTTCATGGAACCACAGGACTTCCATATTCCCAACAAAAATCTGGGCACACAGTAAGTGCTGGCAGAATGGAAGAGAGTAATTTGCTATATTACGCCAAAGCGGGGCCCACAGTTCAACCTCCAAGACTGCCACCTAACAACCAGAGTGTTGTCAGCAGTGGTCCATTGGTGAAAAGCCTCCTTCGTAGGTCATTGTCCATGGATAGCCAAGTCCCTTGCTACGCTTCCTCTCTTGATCTAAAAGTAAACTATGGATCACAGGTATGTAAGCGAGAACCACTGGAGTTGACTTATGATTTACCATCCAAAAAGTCATTGAACACGGACTCCATGAAACAGCAACTTCTAAAGGATAAGCCACAGGTTGATCAGCCTTGTCGACCAAGACAACTTAATGTATCTCAGGCTCCTGAAGCTGATGCCATCTCACTAGCAACAGCTGTTAAAATAAAAACAGAACCCTGCAGCCCTGTCTCAGATACATCTGACATAATTAGGGTTACTGTGGGAGAAACGTCACCATCTACCAGTAAGGAGTTTTCTGTGAAAAATATAGAAAGGAACAGAAGAACATCAATGCTGCCAGTGAAGAGGAGGTTCCAGGCTGAAAATGCAAAGTTTTCCTTTGAGAAGTCAGAAGCCTTCCAGCATTCTCCCAATATAACACAAAGCTTTGAGGAAAGTTCCAGCCCTACTGCAGATGATACTAATCTTGATCTGTCGAAAACTGATGAGAACAAAGATGAATATTCTGAGTCTGAATCAGCAATAACTGGCAAACAGTTCAAGTGCAGGACCTGCTTCAAAATATTCCGATCTACAGCAGGTCTTTTCCGGCATGTTGACATGTACCATAACCCAGATAAGCCATATGCCTGCGATATCTGTCACAAGAGATTTCTCACGAATTTCAAAGTTTGGACACACTGCCAGACTCAACATGGAGTGGTTATCAACCCATCAGCGGCTACCAGCTCCAGTCCAGTCCCAGAAGAAAAATTTCAAAAGAAACTGAATGATATGATGCGTGAAAGGGAGATCAAGAAGGCCCTATTTCACAAGTTGCGGCGCAGGCAAGTTTCTCATAGTTACTCAGGCCTGCGGTCAGAACAAGGATTCAAAAAGAATTTGAAATCTGCAACCAAAGGGGTGTACATATGTACAACATGTGGGAAGCTATTTCGCTTCCTTTCACGTTATAGGCAACACATGAAAACCCATCCGGGTGAAAAGCCCTTTGTTTGCAAGCTCTATAACAAGGCTTTCAAATTGAAAGAACAAGGTGTTACTGAAAATGTGAGTGAAGATAGTATTGAACATCAGTGTGAACATTGTAATACCAAGATGTCTTCATTGGCAGAAAAGACAAAGCATGAGAGGATTTGTAGGAATGTTACTGTGTGCTGCTACTGCAGCCTTCGGTTCTGTTCCAGAGAACTAAAGCAAGAGCATGAAAGTCAGTGTGAATATAAGAAGTTAACCTGTCTAGAATGTAAACGCACATTTAAGTCTTCTTTCAGCATATGGCGTCATCAGATCGAAGTTCACAATGAAAACACAATGGCCCCAGTGGAACAATCCTGTTTGGATCCAATATGTCACAATGGTGTCTTGCCCAAAGAGGTTCAAACTGACGTAGGAGAGGACTCTATAGCCAGTCCAAGTACGTCAAAGGAAGATGATGCCTGCAGTGACACTTCAGAACCAATGTATGTTGACTCTGAAGATTCCTCTTGCTTTCCTGAAGATTTGAGCATCTCTAGTCGCAGAAACTCTAGCACTAAAGATAACCATCTACCTGATGTAGTCTCTACAAATCCCATCCATCTGGAAGACATGGCATCAGAATCAAATAGTTGTACTGGGGAACCGGAGGACCTAACGTGCAAAGGAGAACGTGGTCTTTGGCCATGTGAAAAATGTGGCAAGATCTTCACTATACACAAGCAGCTGGAGCGCCATCAGGAATTGTTGTGCGCTGTTAAGCCATTCATTTGTCATGTTTGCCATAAAGCCTTCCGTACCAACTTCCGTCTCTGGAGCCACTTTCAGTCCCATATCTCTCAGTCTGCAGACCGTCTTGAATTTTGTAAACCTGCGAGGAGCCCTTCCTCTCGTCCACCTCCTCCCCCTCCACCACCACTCCCATCACCACCCAAGGAGCAGTCTCCTGAACCTGAACAGCCCTCAAATCATTCGGACAAGTCAAGCAGTCCGCAGGCAGCAGATACACTTTTTTCCCATGCACCTCCTCTTGCAGCAGCCACCTTCGAAAGGCCATTCATGTGTAAATTTTGCCGTAGGACTTTCAAGACTGCTTTCAGTCTGTGGAGCCATGAACAGACTCACAATTGAAATAAGATAGAAGTCTCGTGATTTATTTGAAATTCCATTAGTTTTATCTATAAAGATAACTTGGAAACAAGTGCGCCAAGGGCATGGACTGAATATATGGCAATATAATGTACAATCCATTTTCCAAAGGTTTTAGAGTTGGATAAGAAAGGTGAAAGGTAATATTTGGAACTGGTATTACTGATGGAACAAAGTAAAACCTCTAGAATTTAAAAACAAAATCACCATACTTGCTACTCGGGTGCTACGTGGAAGCATATTTTTTATATGATGAGAGTTTGCCAGTGTTACACAATCATTGTTTTAAGTGGGACTGGTATAAAACCACTGAACCAGTTCATGCATTGAGATGGATCCTTTATCATGTATTTTTAACATTCAGTAATATCATCATCAAAGCAATTGTATTCTGTTAGCATCAAATCAGTTAACATTCACTGGTTCAGCCATTTTGGCAGACTGACCAGGTTCAATGGGAATGAAGAATGTGGCCATTTCGATCAGTTTTTATTCAGCACAGAAAAGATATAATTCTAAATGTGGTTTCTGCACTAGTTAAGACCGAAAGTATATCCTGTAGCTCAAGATCAGTCAGAATGGACTTAACTAGTTAAGACGCTCATGGAATTATTGGAATCTGCTGCAAGCGATGGGTCTCAGCCAGTCAGCAGATTGAAGACAAAACTGGAGCTTGATTGTCAACTACACTTCCACATGATGGGAATCTACTACAAGCAGAGGCATTTTAACCAAGGTGACTCCAAAAGATGGTTTGCAACCTACAACCAGAGAGGGCTAGAGATTATCCTCTATCATGTGTAAATGCTTGTGCACATAGTCATCTGTGATTTTTATATAGTACCTATTAAAGTTAAAAGTACTTCCATTGTGGTGTTGGATGCACTCAATGCCATTCTAGAAGTCCTGTACTGTGACCAGGACCAAAGGTAGCAGACAGTTAATTCGATTTATAAATGGTGTGAGCTAAAACTAAAGAGAAAAGAAACAAAATGCTATCTCTGAGAACCATGTTAGTCTTCCTTCAGCATTGGGCTATGCCGAAAGATGGTGACATGAGCTATACTGGAGGACTGTAGAAAAGGCGCAGTACAGCACAACTATTCTCACATCTCAAGTTCCCCATCATGTGACAAGCAATGTTGAAACACCTCCTCTTTGGGTTTGTTTACTTAATAACTGATTGTGGATTTTTTAAAACTGAATTACAGTGAATTGAAAATGAGTGAAAGACTGATTTGCTAGTAATGACAACAAATGACATCAGGGAAGAGGATATGTCCTTCAGAATCATGAGCCAAACGTTACTATTGAGGCCAATTTGTAGTAAATAAGTATTTTGTATTATAAATTAAGGTAACAGTGAAATGTAGTGGCATAGATGGAGCATTACACTAACTTTGTTTCTGTAGAATGTACTCAGGAAGGGGGAAAGTGCAGTGTGGGAGGATGGGCAACTTAGTGGCCTTTGTATTTGTGCCAGGTTCTAAGAATTTAGATTTTGTTGGAATCTGCCAATGGCTCAAATTTGTCATTTCAACACCCTCCACCCCAGCTCTAAGAGTATGCTATATGAAATTAAATGGTTTATAATGGAACTAATACAAAGACATCTGGTTACCCTGTGTTTGACATTCAAATATGGATCATATGACAGTATTCCGCTGTAGGGATGGTACGTATCAACATTATACTGGTATGTCCAGATACATAACATCATAACAATTGTTTCTTTTTCCCCCCCCAATATGCACCAGTTGTGATTGGCATAAAATGCTTCAGAAATGAGTCCCTCTCACCCCTCTCAAATTGAGGATAATAGTCCTGTCAGTGTTGCTGCAAGTTTTATCATAAACTATAATATCACAGTAATCAGTGCATCATTCTATTTAATCCTATTGTTACAAGAGAAGTTGAAGTAGTTCAGCTTGTTATTACTAAACATTTCCTTTAAAAATTATTATTTTAAAAGACAATATACAGTTTGCTGCATTGGAGTTTCTCAACTTAATTCTTGATTTCATGAGTTTAGTACTGTTTGGTACTCAGAACATCAAATTAAATTGTTTAAATTAATTAATGTATTAATCCTATTTCCTGTGGATTTGTCATTTATTGCAGTAAAACTTTATATAGTTCTATATATTATTCCTCATAATTTCCCTTGTTAACAGTATATCTTTAAGTATAGCAGAATAAAGTTGAGAGCGCTGTAGCCACACGTTGTCTTTTAATTTAAAAGGTTCTTTTCACAGTTAATACTATTGTTCAAATCCATATATTAAGAATGAAATATAATAAGATTTAGCTGAAAAAAAAATCTGTACCAATCTGCTAAATGATGCCAAGACTGGCTAAGATTCTGAACGAATTATGGACAGTGGGGCTGCAATGAATTAATTGGTTTACTATGTTTTTGCTAACCTTCAGCACTAGCTTCCCTTTACAATTGGTTAATCTTTCACTACTTCATGACTAGGCCTAGAATACAGTAAGACAGCACTGGTACTCTGAGGAGTAAGGATAGCTTATATTTAAAAGTAAACATACTTCTGCCTTTGCTGCCACCGAGCTGATCAGATTTATTGAATAATATGTTTGTTTTCAAAGCAGCAGAGAAGATCCTTGCAACAGTACAGAGGTTTTATATTGACAAGTTGCAGGTAATATCCCTGAATCACTTATTGGCGGAGGGGAGGGGAAGGATGTAGCATGATTTTGATGTAATTTGCAGGAAGATGTGCTTAATTTAAGTGCTTTGGCTGAGACTGATCACTATATTTGGTTGCACTGTAGTATACTTGCACTTTTTAAATTATTTACATTATCAAATTTTGCCCATAGTGACCAGGGTAACTCTTTCTGTCTCATTTTTATACATTAAATTCAAGGCTGTCCTTGCTCTTACTGCAGTTTTGCATCTTTTATGTGTGCAGAGGAAATTGATGAACCAGATATGAACTCATGGAACAGGTTAGATTACTAAAGATTTAAAAAAAAACACATGCTGGAATTCTAAAATAAAAACAGAAAATTATGGAATTAAACAGCAATTCAATCAGCATTTGTAAGGGAAAGATGAATTAGTGTTTCAGATGAGACCTTTCAGCAGAACTGTTCTTTGTCCTGCTGAGGGATTTCACCCAAAATGTTAACCTTTCCCGTACTGACTAACCTGCTGTTTATTTTCCATATTTGTTTAAATTTACATCAGTAAAATCTGTTAGCCAAATAATTTTGAAGCTTTTAATGGGCCAGGTGCACAGCAGATTGTAATTAGTGATGGGTAGCTTGCTTCATGGGATGTCCTTTCTTCCATTACACCTTACTGTATCACTGGGGACGTCTGTAATCCACTGTGACTTTTTAAAATGAATAATAAATTAAAAACTGATCAGCAATTGGCATTCACACATCTTGGTGTGGTTCCGAGTCATACAACCAGGAGTTCCAGATTTGGTCCCTAGTGTATGCTGAGTCAGTTGATCTTAGACAGGGCAGCATTAAGAAGTGCTACAATTGACCACAACACCCCTGCTTTCCTGCTGTTGATGACTAGTGATCCTCGCTGGAATCTGCCCTTGTCTGAACATCAATTGAGAATGTCATTGGGATCAGCTGTGATTTCTTTCCTCTCCCTTACCCATCCCTATCCAATAGTCATACAGCTTACCCAAGGTCACACTTGATGATTGACTACTTAGCTGTCTTCTGGAGAGGAGGAAGGAAAATTGAAAGAAGATGATTTATTTTTGCCAGCCCCTGACATCCAACCAGATCATCTTTCCATTGTACTTATTTTACTATTTTTTTCAATCGAGAGCCCAAACTACAATTTTGTTTTATCATTGGATGTCGACACAGTTAATTCTTTTTGAAAAAATGCCCAATTTATGCTATTCATCATCTTATAAAATTAATTCATTTGATGTCCCTTGAAGTTTTTGGTACAGTGAAAAAAACTATGCAAGTACTTTTACTCATCATGCTGTGATGAAACTTTGGAAGCTTGACCTGACCATTGGTTTTGTTTGTCCAAAGGCCTCTTGCCAGCTACTCTTCAATATAACCACACAGTATGCCCCCAATATCACAGCAAAGCAAAATTTTCATCCATTGTTTAAAAAAAAAGAAAAAGCATAGACTTCAACTTTGAACGGCAACAGAATTATTTCCTGAAAACTTGGCATGACTCGGTGGTGCAGCATTCCCTGACTTGAGATTACAGTTGCATTTGATCAGTTCAATACACAGTGGCTGTGTAGAGGTTTCTAGGATAACAGTATATATTTTCAGTTTTCAATTTATACAATCTTTGAAACAGGCCAATAATTTTCTTGTATGATCAGCGAATGAGAAAAGACTTGAGGCAGATATATTTTTTTCCTTGTGATGATATGTGTTAGGCAAGAGAAAAGATTCAGACTGCCATCAGTTCACAATATATTCCTTTAACTAACAGAGGCATATCTTAACACTAGTATAATATTTTCTAATAACATGCATCCGTCTTCATCTATATGTAAATATTCTAGGCAAGTTATTTTGCAATCCCTGCTTTCTGCTAACCCATCAATATCACAGGCAGTTGGTCACTGCAATTTTTTTTTTAGTGATGCATACAGTCGTCCTTTAACTTTTGTAGGAGGAATGATATTGCAAGACTTCATACTTTTTTATTTTAATATTCTAGTTCCAGAATGTGTTGTTTCCTTATTCTAATCAAGACTCCATGTCTAGATTTCGAGAGCCTAATATTGGATATAATGTCAAGTTGAGAAAAAGTGGATTAATGATCCACCCTAGAAATATTTGCTATGTGTTGTAAATAGGAAATAAGAGTTTAATTATGGTAGTGGCAGACATTCTCTATTATCCCAACTTTTGTTTTTGTTTTATGCTGATGAGTATCCAAGTTTAATAACATGGTTCCTTCTGACAGGAGAACTTCAAAAATCCTTTGGATTCTTTTATATGGTTAGGTTTAACACTGCTTCCAGTATGACCTTGATAACATCATGTCAGATAAATGCCGAGTTAGCTTTTTATATGCATCTTGTTCGGTGGACTTGTTACATTAGCTAATTTACATCTCAGGGGGCATCAAAGCAAGGGGAAATTGTATCAATGAATCAAGCAGTTTCAATGTATAATCAGTTTTCCATTTTAGGATACGTCCAATTAGGTTAAAGATCGTAATGTCACCTAGTTTTTATTTAGTCCGAATGGCTATCAAATTTGAAATCTTATTAATAATGTTGCCAGTCAGTCAAAAGAAAAATTAACTTGTGGCTCTGCTTGTGGCTTAGTATGTAAATGCACTATGTGGTATGTACTAAAGAGGTCAGGAAAGTCATAGGTCAGTGTCTGATTTATGCTGACTTAGCTGATCTTTATTTAGGAGAGTGAGTTGAAGTGTTATGGTTGTCTTCAATATTCCCAGGCTAGGAAGAGGGCATGGCTTCTACTGCTGGCTACTATCTATTGATTAGTGTTGGAAATATCTAGTGGTAATGATGGGTGACTGTGGTTTCCTCCTGCAGTAGAATAGCTTGCTGACACTGTATAGGTTCATGGGAAAAGTAGCCACTTGGGTAAGGTACTGAAGAGTTTGTGTTGCCTTTGAATCAGAATTAGTGACTACCTTTAAGAAAAGAGAGAAAACGTACATTGGGGAGAGAAGAAAAGTTAACTTATATGTTTATTAAGTCCAAATCATAAAGTCGGCCACTATTTTCACAGATCCTCTGAAAATAGTTTGCAATGACAATGTAGGAGATTGTAGGAGACAATGCTGCATGTGTAATGAATGAACCATTTTTACTATCATAATTCCTCTGTTGGTCATCTGGAGGCTTCTGTAGTCTAGGCCATTCAAGCTTATTTTAGTTGAACAGTTTAAAATATTAAATACATGAGCCTGACAAAAGAAGGTTTTGTGCCATTGTAAATAGCATTTCAGAGAGTGGTTTGTGTACCAGAAAGAGTAGGTTAAATGAGTGCAAATGATGTGCACAAATTTGTGAAAGAAAATGTCAATTGCCCAGAGACAATAGTGTGGAAGCCTCCAATGTTAGTGTCTTGTGCCCAATAATCTGTAGCTAACTTTCTGCTCCATTTGATATCAAAGAAAAAATTAGTCTTGAGCAGCAATTAATGCAAATAGGATGTAAAATGAAATAGCAGTGGAATATAAGTCAAAGGAGGTAATGATCAAACTGTTAGAGCTGTAGTCAGACTACACCTAGAACATTGCATGGAGTACTAGTTATTGAGAAGCAATAGAGGCATTCAGGTGCTGGAGACAATGTAGAGAAGAGCTGTAAGTCTGCTCCCCAGTGACAGGGTCTAAAGTTATGAGGAAAGACTTGGGATTTAGGGGGGGGGGGGAGTGGGGGGGAGGATGTACAGCCTGGAAAGGAGGCTTTTGAATAGTAATCTTATAGAGGCATACAAGATTGGCAGGAGTATATTAAAAGTTAAACTGGAAGTGGAACTAAGGGACGCAAGTTCAAACCAGTAAAAAGTAACTGTGGGACTGCTACTAGAAAATTATTTTTCACAGCAAGGACTGATCAATGCAGGGAATGAACTTCGAGTTTGAGTAGTGGAGGCAAAAAACTTGGAATCATCTGAGAAATAATTGGATGCTGAAGTGGAGAGTGGTCAGATTTCTGGATCGATGAATTAAGATGTGCCAAATGGATTTTCTCATCTGTATTTATCTTGTGATAGGGAAATAATGGAAAACACAGGTTCACTGTAGAAAAGATTAGATGGTATTTATTATAAACAACTATTTTAGTAGCTTGTCTCTTTTGAAGAATCAGAGTATGGAGGAAGAAGTGATGGGAGATGGGGAAGAGGTACATATTTGAATGTAGAATTGTTTCCAATGAGGATTTAAGGTAAGTACTTTTATGAAATTAAACACCAATATTTGTTAATGTAGTGTAAAAGAACAGAAACAAGGTGATCCAGTCTGCTAGAATAGTTTCCACATAAGGCGAGCTTTGGAAAGTCTATCTAATTTTTAGTGAGTGTAGATCATTAACATAAACTGCTCACAGATTAGCAATAAATTGGGTTTCACTCCGAGATGTTGGTGCAGGAAACTAATATTGCTCCATTAGGCATTGCATTTCTGAGAGTGGTGTTAAGTCGCAGCTGTGTCAGTGAAGTTGCAGCTTTACTATGCATCTATTTGTGTAATAGCTGGGAGTGCTTGATGGTCGCACTTTATTCTAGAAATGAAGAGGTATATTTTCCCTCAACATTACCTTCTGTGATCTTGATGAGGCAGAAATCATATTTTAAAAAAGTAAACAAAAAATTACTTTGTGGGTTTGAGAAGCACATTAAATATTGAGAACATAAAATTCAAGGACAAGAAAAGACCATCCATCAAAGTCCATCCATCTGATACTCCAACTCATACTAAAGCTTTATATCTTACTTTGATCACCCCTGATGCTTTTGACTTTACAAGATCATGTGGCTGATGACTCCAAATATTTCTTTATATAGAAATTCTAACTGTGCTTTAAATATTATGTAATAGTCTGGGTTTATCCTGTCTATAAAATTTGTTATGTTGTATAAGGCACCCGTAACTTTCTAAACTATAGAGTTTAAACTTTGGTCTTAAACCACTCTTGGTTTAAGCTTGTCCTATTGGCACTGGGATTAGCTGTGTGTAAAATCACTGTTTAATGAGTTTTATTTTAATAGGATCTTGATTGACATTACAACTTTGCCAGAAGCACACATCAGAAATTCAGATATGCATGGTACATGATTTTCCAATGCTTATTTTAAATGGCTAGAGATCTATATGTCAAGCGTACCCAAATTGCCAATGTCTGAGGAAAAAAACTTGCATTTTTGTAACGTTTTTCACGATCTCAGGATGTCCCAAAGCACTTTACAGTCAATGAGTACTTTTTGAAGTGTGATCACTGTTGTACATGATCTCAGCCATGATCTCATTGAATGGCGGAACAGGCTCGACGGACTAAATGGCCTACTCCTGTTACTATGTTCCTATGTAATGTAGGAAATGTGCCAGCTAATGTGGGCACAGTGAGCTCCCATAAACAGCAATGTGTTCACTTATTGATGATTAAGGGAGAAATAATAACCAGAACACAAGGTATAACTCCCCTGCTCATTTTAAAAATAATTCCAAGGGATATTCTATGCCAACATGAGAAGGCAGGCAGGTCCTGAATTTCACATCTCATCCTTAATACGGCATCTCCGACAGTGCAGTGCTCCCTTAATGCTGCTCTGAATCGTCAGCCTAGATGTTTGTGCTCAAATCACTGCATTGGAACTTGAACCCACAGCCTTCTATGGGACATGACTCCTTGCCAGGAGTGCGAAATTACTCCTTACATTGTTTTTGTTGGCATATTTTAAGAATACAAAGGAGGGGAGAGGAAAGCTAATGATGTTTGGGGGCAAAATTGAGATGCAGTTCATTTGGCCATAAAAGGCAAATAAAGACGACAAATATTTGGAATCTTCACGTTTCTGCTCAAAATTTTGTTTTCTCCTTTCTCGTTTACAATTTTGAACTATTTAAATTGCACCCTTGATTTGTATAATTATATTTCAAAGATTTACAAATCAAATTGCAGTCTCTTTTTGAACCTTCATATTTTTACAGGATTTTTATTTTCTGAATTGATATTTGCAATCTCACAGCCATATTTATGCTAATACTAATCCTGGTTTTAGCAATATATTGGGATGATATATTCCAGATTATTTCAGACCACTGATTGTACTTACACCATCTTTGGAGAATCTATTGGTGCAACTGGCCTTTTTACTTTTATATTGTACTGTATAATAATGTAGTATGTGATAAAACTCCTGTGCACCGTGTCATATCCACACTATCTTTAACTATAACTCATAATCCTATGAATATGGGAACCTGTTTTCAAAGTTGGCTAATCTTTATTAAGCTAAGTGCCCATGAACACTACATTGGTCTGATCACACTGAGTTTCTTGCACAACATTTGCATTTGTGGTGTTGTCTCTGCTGCATGCAAGCACTTCAGTGTGCCACATACTCCATCCTTTTCTATGTCTATCTATAACTTAGAATGAATCCCATCTGTCAGGCTAAGCAAACCAATGAAAACTACTTTTAGAGTACAGATGAAGGAGTGTGGGAGAGATGGCAAGGGTGGGGAGAAAGCTTAAATCAAGTTGCACCATAAATTGGCACTCTTGTTTCACCTGTGGGACCTGGATGTAAATACAGCACAGACAGATGGAGTGACTATTTCCTCTCTGATGGCTGCCAGCCATGTTCTTAGTTCAAGATTTATTTGGGCGCATCAACCAAGTTCGTAGTAGGTGCAGACTCAGCACAAAATTGTCTGCAAATTCACACTAAAAATTGGTATTCTTAGAATGCTCATCAAGGTGGTGGGTGTGGGAAAATGTCACATTGGTGCTCTTTGAGGTTGGGTTTAGGACGCATTGTGAGACAGAATAGATGGCATTATACTCTGCATTCCATCTGTGCTGTAACTGAGCTTGGAATGCTTGTTGCTGAAACTGATTGATTGTCAAATGAAAAAAGATTTATTTCACAGTCCTGATGTCCATCAGAAAAACTCACGGAGGAAACAAAACTTAACAGGTGAATGGACTTGGATCAACTATTTAAACTTGAGTGATTCACTGCATATAAATAGGTGGGTGACTGTTGTAGCCAAGTGCCTGAAAATAGGTTTCACAATTGAATGGCATTCATATGTAATGTACTGTTTCTTTTCAGAAAATAAATGAATGTATTGCAGTATTTGTACTTTGAGAGTTAAATACGTCCCTGTCTGAGATAATACTATTTGGCTATGCAATTGCAAGGAAGTAAATTGTTATTGATTTTGGGACCTGGGATGATATAGTTCTAAGAGCTTTTTATAGATATTTGTCAGGATTAATTATTGTAACTGCAACTTTATTTTTTTCGGATTTTACTTTTCTTAAAGTTAACATTTGTGTTTTTAAATAATCACGACAGATGGTTTTCATTTTGTTTTTTCTCCAGAGATGTTTTGACGATTTTCTCCCCCCTGCTGGGAAAGGGAAAATGATATATTCATGTTTAAATGATTCACATTGGAACCAGACCATGAAAAAAAGGTTCTGTGTTTCTTATGCAGTTCAGTGGTGATAACCAATTTCCATTTCAACAATTTTTCAGTGTTCTCTTCCTACAGGGTGGGTGGATGGGATAAGATGGTCTGGACTAATTTTTTTTTATATTTATGTTCCCTGTCAATGCTGCTCAAAATTGTCTAGCAAGGAGACTACCTACCAATTCTGGAAACTCCCATTGCTATGACGGTTGCCAATTTTCCCATTTCTAGACAGTCCAAGTTTCTGTGGGGTAGCCAAAAATTTCTAACCTAATTAAAACTAGACACAGAGAGGTTTTTTTTTAAACAAGTCATTATTTTCCAACTTGCTCCAATGAAGCTTTAGTTATTACAGCGATTGAACTTTTCAATGAATTTTCAGATGCCAAGCAAATCCCTGAACTGAAGCAATGATCACATCTCACCCTTGCATCTATCCTGCATATAGATCACTGATGTACTCTGTTTGCATTTCACTTGTTTCTGTCATATTAATCCCCACCCCCACCCTAGGTGACATTGAACTCTGTGCAACTGTAATGCAACATTTTTTTGCCAGTATAAGGTTGAATTTCCCATCTGGGATGTACCAGAATGAACTAGCTCAGCAAATTATGTTTCCAGGACATGGCACTTGGAGTTTTCTGTTCTGATGCAGAAATTTCAGAAATGTTTTCCCATCTGAAATACCCAGAATTGAAGTGATGGTTGTGTTATTTTTCCCAATCTCGATTTTTTTCTAATTCATAGGACTATAAAGTGTTGGAAGGGAAGAAGGTAAATGCAGTTGATGAGGTATTCATTAATTATACTGTAGGACAAAAACAAAAACTGACTTGTGTGTGTTTTTATATATGAAGATTTGAATTGAAGTAAGCCCAAACAAGTTTACAGAGCTGTATTTAAAGAGAAGGAAAAGAGAAAACAAACCTTATTATCATTTTGGTCTTTTTGTTTTGCATTAACCATGCACCATACCTGAAGAATGAACTGGTTCCAAGTTTATGCCAGTGCCACCTGGAAAGCACCTGCTGGTTAATATATGCAAAAATGATCTGGAGAAAGATACTTGTGAGTTTTTTTCTTTACTCTGAGAAAAGCATCTGCATTCTCACTGCAGCATTGTTGCGAGGCATTTGGCTTTCACCGTAGAGCTTGGCATTTGATAACCCAGTCACCCTCCAATGCTCCTTTGTTCCCCTCTCCATTTTTTTAAAAGCATGTATAGTTTTCTGCAGCTTTTGTTTAAGCGCTCCATTACTATGTACCTCCTACCACTCGGCTAAAAAGAACTGGGTGAAGACATTGTCTTCTCAGTCAAGAATTGGCATATCGGGGTGGTGCATATTGAAACTACAGTAACTGAAGTTTGTCCTGTGAAACGCCTTGGGACATTTTACTCTATTAAAGGTGCTTTATAAATGTAATTTGTTGACTAATTTAACTTCATGATATTTAAAAAGGACGAATAAGTAAAATGAAGGTGATACATAATTTCAACAGTAAATTTCACTTGAAAAAAATTGAGATGTTTAAATCCAACTGCCCTCCTCTTTTCCCTATGAACACTAAACATTTTAAAATAAGACTGCATCTAGTTTTGAATAGATGTAGATTTTGGAATGCTGAAGGTATTTTTTCCAAAATATTTTTGAGGCATAATTCTTCATCAGGCAAAAATTTATAAAAACACTCTGAATTAGTAGTTATTGTTTGAATGAAATGTCAAAATTATAGTTGTGTATTTTATCTTTAAAAAAATGTGCAAAAATGCTACTGCAGCCTGGAAAAGATCATTAGGGAGTAAATCACTGACCATGAGAACATGGAGTTTATTTTAGACATGAAAGAGGGAACTTGCAACTTACTGGTTATCTTTTACAGGGACTGAAATAGACCATAAACCTACTAAAACACAGTTATATTTGTTGATGAATATAAACTGCAAAAGCTGGAAATCTAACATTAAAAAAGAAGGAAATGGTGGCAATGCACAGTAGGTCATTCAGCGTCTGATAGAGAAAGATGGGTTTATGTTTCAGGTGGACCCTTTATTAGATGTAAACTTGCATCTGTCTTTCAACCATATCTGCTGTGTAATTCCAGGATTTTCTATTTTCATGAGTTAGTTTTATTGTACATTGGTTAATGTTATCGACAAGTTTATGATGCAAATATATATATGGGAGGGGAGGTGAAGGTAGGGATTGTGCACCATGGTCACTAACTCAGTTCAAGATTTTTTTAGATGTCCAGTTTGGCATCCAAAGGCTCTTCCTCTGTATTTCCTGTTATTTTGTGTGTGTAAAAACTGAGATAACACTGCAGGCCCGGTGAATAACAGCATTGACACATATAATATTGACTTGGAATATGTAGAAGTTACAATCTAGTTCAAGTTTCCTGAACTCAGTACCAGCCAGTTCACAAGTCATTGATTTAACAAAAAAACATGCCTCTTCCCAAATTTATTAAGGGTCTCAAATAAAATCAGATCTCAGCCTGCTTTTATTTTTCTGTGCGGGGTTTGGGGGAGGGAGGGCCAGCAATTGGGAGCTATAACTAACCATAGCACGCTTGGGCTGGACGAGGAAAATTAACCAACTTTCCTGTTCATAATAACTATTGGCACCTGGGTGAGGATAGGCTCAGACCTGTTGCACTTGAATAGCTCACTGGCACTCACTGCTTAAGCTTGCTTGGGCAAACCTGCTGGTGCCTGTGAAACTATCGCCCAGCAACTTGAGAAATCATTATGAGGAAGGGGGGTGAGGAGAAATAATAAAAAGCTCCCTTTTTATTCACAAGTGTCACACCAAGTCCTGTGTTGACAGTATAGAAAATGGAAATCCCTAAGGATTCGTGCTGCAGAAAATTTTTTGTTAAATCCTTTTGAAGATGATATTTTTCCTGGCTTGTTTGACCAATTCACTTTTTAAAAAGAAAAATCACAGTTACATCTTTTGCATTTTTTTTTTCATGTCAACTTGTATTTACAGTGGTTGCATTACATGCCAGTGTCCATTTGAAACATTTAATGTTGGTATATACTACTGATCATGTGGAATGTATTTTAAACTTGAGGTCATTTTGGTCCGTGTTGCTTTCTCTCTCTCTCTCTCTCTCTCTCAGAACATGTTGACTGCATAGAAAGGAAACTTGTTTGAGCCCTTTCAAGCCCATTATCGAAAGTGTTGTTACTTTATAACTTTATTTACTAATGAAGTCAAAAGGGTACCTGCAAAGTCTCACTAAATCTGTGAAGAGTCTAACATTTGTGATTGTTCTGATCTCTAGATTCTTTTTTCACTTCGTGCATTTAGGCACAATATTAAACTGTACAAAGCTTCAAGTTCCTTGTCTATAATCTGAATTGGACCTTTTATTTTATTCAATCTGGACTAGAAAGGGTTCTAAATTAATTGAGTTTTTAAATTGCTAAATGAGGTGTGGTTATTTTGAAACACTGTATTTTCAAAATGAGGAATACTGATTGTATATTGTCATGCAGTAGTTGTGCTCACACAGACACCAAAGATTAACCAATAGCTTTTGGCTTTTGACTGTTCTGCTCTCGAATTAACCACTTGACTTCAATGTCTTTGTGTAATACATTTATAAAGACATGGTAATAAATGAGTTGTTTCTGAACTTGACAGATTTTGTCATTTTTTTTAACTTTGTATTTTGCATTTAAAGGAGATTTTTAATCACTCATTTTATTTTTTTTAAAAGACCCAAAACAACATGGGCGGCGCAGTGGTTAGCACCGCAGCCTCACAGCTCCAGTGACCCGGGTTCAATTCTGGGTACTGCCTGTGTGGAGTTTGCAAGTTCACCCTGTGTCTGCGTGGGTTTTCGCCGGGTGCTCCGGTTTCCTCCCACCACCAAAGACTTGCAGGTTGATAGGTAAATTGGCCATTATCAATTGCCCCTAGTATAGGTAGGTGGTAGGGGAATATAGAGACAGGTGGGAATATGGTAGGAATATGGGATTAGTGTAAATGGGTGGTTGATGGTCGGCACAGACTCGGTGGGCCGAAGGGCCTGTTTCAGTGCTGTATCTCTAAATAAAATAAATAAATAAACGTAAAATCACAACAGAAATATCCTCGATCCAGAAACAACAGACTCCCTCCATCATAATAATCATGTCTTGAGTGATTCCAACACTTTTTTTATCCCACCGCTCTATCCGTAAACCTCTTCCACAATCCTGTTCAATGTTGGGCACGATTACAGCAGATAAAAATAGAAATTGAAGGCTGTCAGGCCTACTGTCATCTCACTATCCTGACCGAAACTGCTGCGAGGTGAGTAATCCTGACCAAGGTGAAACATAATCACAGGTAGGTTTTAGTATTGCACGTTTAATATAATTTTATTTCATAACTTGAAGGAAAAGTTAAAAATTGAGTGAAAGGTTGATAGGACATTTGCTAATTTTGTCCCATAGAACCGTACATGTAATTCTAACTAGTGTTGCTAATCACTGCAGCAGAAATCAGTTTCAGAAATGTTTGGGGGGAAAAGTAACAACGCTTGCATTTCTTTAGAACCTTTTATATCCTTTCATAGGATGTGAGCATCACTGGCAAAGCTGGCATTTATTGCCTATGCCTAACTACCTGCGAGAAGGTGGTGGTGAGCTGCCTTCTTGAACCGCTGCAGTCCACGTGGTGTAGGTACACCCACAGTGCTGTGTTGGGGAAGGAGTTCCGTGATTTTGAGCCAGCGACAGTGAAGGAGCAGGGATATAATTCCAAGTCAGGTTGGTGCTGAAGCCATCATCTTTGATCCCCACAACAAACTCCATTCCCTGACTACTGTTTCCCTCCGTAGCAACTATCCTAAGCTGAGTAAGACTTCACAACCTTGATGTTGTGTTTGACAGAATGTACTGGATAGGCTGGCTTGGCTTTGAGTAAACAAAGGAATTGGGAGTGGATACACAGAAGGGCTTGCCATATCTTCCAATCTTCCCTAAATGCAGGGGAGGTGCCAGAGGATTGGAGAGTGGCACATGTGACAGCTTTATTCAAGAAAGGATGTAAGGATATTTCTAATAACTAGAGGACGGTCAGTTTAACATCTGTGGCGGGGAAGGTTTTAGAAACATTAATCAGGGGGGGAAAAAATCAACAGGCACTTGGAAAGGTTTGAGTTAATAGAGCCAGCATGGATTTGTTAAAGACAGCTCATGCTTGACTAATTGATTTTTTTGGATGAAATAACAGAGAAGGTTGATGAAGAGAAAGCAATGGATGTTTTCTATATAGATTTTTAAGAGAGTTTTTGACAAAGTACCACATAAAAGGCTGGTGACAAAAATTGAGGCTTGTGGAATAGGAGGGTCAGTGTTGGCTTGGATAAAAAATTGGCTTCAGGACAGAAAACAGCAAGTCACGGTAAAAGGTTTTTCAGACTGGAGGATGGTGTCCCCCAAGGTTCAGTGCTAGGACCAATGCTTTTTTGATATTTTCTGCTTTTTAAAACTTGTATATTGGAATACAGAGTAAAATGTCAAAATTTGCTGATGATGTCAAACTTGAAGGTGTGGCAGACAGTGAGGAAGATACCAATCAACTGCAACAGGATATAGATAGGTTAGCAGAATGGGCAGAGAAGCAGCAGATGGAATTTAATACTGAAAAATCTGAGGTGATGCATTTTGGCAGAGGGGATAGGGAGAGGCAACATAGACTAAATGGCACAGTTCTAAGAGTGTACAGCCACAGAGGGACCTGGGGGTTCATGTGCATAGATCTTTGATGGTAGCAGGACATACTGAGAGAGTGGTTAATAAAGCATGTGGGATCTTGGGCTTCATAAATAGTGATATTGAGTACAAAAGCAGGGGAGTTGTGCTGAACCTTTATAAGGCTCTGGTTAGGCCACAGCTACAGTATTGCATCCAGTTCTGGTCACCACACTTTAGGAAGGATGTGAGGGCCCTTGAGAGAATTCAGAGGGTCTTCAAAGATGCAGCTGCGAAGATAGTAGATGCATTGGTTGTAATCTTCCAAAATTCCCTAGATTCTGGAAAGTTCCAATCAGATTGGAAAATAGTAAATTCTATTCAAGAAAGGAGGGAGACAGAAAGCAGGAAACTACAGGCCAGTTAGCCTAACTTCTGTCAAAGGGAAAATGCTCGTATCTATTATTAAGGAGGTTATAGCAGGGCACTTAGAAAATCTTAATGCAATCGGGCAGAGTCAACATGGTTTTGTGAAAGGAAAATCATGTTTGACTCATTTATTAGAGTTCTTTGAAGAAGTATCGAGCAACGTGGATAAAGGGGAACCAGTAGATGTGGTGTATTTGTATTTCCAAAAGACATTTGAGAAGGTACCACATCAAAGATTACTGCATAAAATAAGAGCTCATTGGTGTAGGGGGTAACATATTACCATGGATAGAGGATTGGTTAGCTAACAGGATGCAGAGAGTAGGGATAAATTAGTAATTTTTGGGGTGGCAAGCTGTAACTAGTGGAGTGCCACAGGGATCAGTGCTGGAACCTCAACTATTTACAATCTATATAAATGACTTGGATGAGAGACCGAATGTATGGTTGCCAAGTTTGCTGATGACACAAAGATAGGTAGGAGAATATGTTGTGAGGAGGATATAGAGTCTGCAAAGGGATTTAGATAGGTTAAGTGAGTGGGCAAAAATTTGGCAGATGGAGTATAATGTGGGAAAATGTGAACATGTCCACTTTGACAGGAAGAATAGAAAATCAGTATATTATTTTGAAAATATTATTTAAAGAGTGAAATGGTGACACATCCTATGGACTGGTGTGCACTAGCATGATGACCAGTTGCTACAGCAGCTTGGCAACAGGCGCCAATGTCAAAAGCAACAACTCTCAGCATCACTTGGCAGCTTCAAGTGAAGCACTTGTGGCAAAACCTACCTCTCAAGGATTGGCTTTCACAGCCATCAGCAAAGGAACATAGGACTTAGGAGCAGGAGTAGGCCATTTGGCCCTTCAAGCCTGCTCTGCCATACAATAAGATCATGGCTGATCCAGTTGTGGTCTCGACTCCACTTTCCTGTCTGCATCTACACCCCGCCATAACCCTTGACTCCCTTGTCTGTAGATGCACCAAGAGCAGATACCCCACCTAAATGGATGTTTGCTGCATGCCGATCATATTTCGTAGATGCAAGGATGTCAACTGATATTATTTAAATGGAGAGAGATTGCAGAACTCTGCAGAACAGAGGGATATGAGTGTTCTTGCACATGAATCACAAAAAAATTAGTATGCAGGTACAGCAAGTGATTAGGAAGGCAAATGGAATGTTGTCGTTTATTGCAAGGGGAATGCAATTAAAAAAAGGAAATTTTGCTACAGTTGGTGAGACCACATCTGGAGTACGGTGTACAGTTTTGGTCTCCTTACTTAAAGGATATAATTGCATTAGAAGCAGTTCAGAAAAGGATCACTCGACTAATTCCTGGGATGAGGAGTTATCTTATGAGGAAAGGTTGGGCCTATACCCATTGGAGTTTAGAAGAATGAGACGCAATCTTATTGAAGCATATACAATCCTGAGGGGCTTGACAGGATGGATCCTGAGAGGAAGTTTCCCTTTATGAGAGAGACTAAGACCAGGGGACACAGTTTAAAAATAAGGGGTCTCCCATTTAAGACACGAGAATTTTTTTTCTCTGAGAGTCGTTAGGCTGTGGAATTTTCTTCCTCAATGGAAGCAGGGTCGTTAAATATTTTTAGGGCTGAATTAGGTAGATAGGTTCATGATTCACAAAGAAGTCAAAGGTTATGGGGGGGGGGGGGGGGGGTGGGTAGACAGGAAAATAGAGTTGAGGCCACAATCAGAACAGCCATGATTTTATCAAATCATGGAGCAGGCTTCAGGGGCTGAATGGCCTACTCCTGCTTCTATGTAGGAGATTTACCAGAATGGTTCCAGGTATGAAGGATGTTAGCTACAAGGTTAGGTTGGAGAAGCTGGGGTAGTTTTCCTTGGAGAAAAGGAGATTGAGGAGAGATTTGATAGTGGTGTACAAGATTATGACAAGTTTAGAGAAGGTAGACAAAAAAAACTGTTCCCATTAGCTGATGGTACAAGGACTAGGAGACACAGATTTAAGATTTTGGACAAGAGATGCAGGAGGGATGTGAATGGGAATGACCTGGAACTCGTTGCCTGTGAGGATGGTAGAAGCAGAGACAATTAATGATTTCAAAAGGAAATTGGATGGGCATTCAAGGGAATTAAACTTGAAGGGCTACGGGGATAGAGCAGGGAATGGGATTGATTGGATTGCTCTACAGAGAGCCGGCATGGACTCGATGGGCCAAGTGGCCTCCTTTGTGCCGTTATGACTATTAAATGAGTTTCCAACCACATATCCACATTATCACTAAAACTACCTACTTCCACCTCCATAACATCACTCGACTCTGACCCTGCCTCTGCTCAGCAGTTGCTGAAACCCTCATCCATGCCTTTGTTACCTCTAGACTTGACTATTGTAATGTTTTCCTGACCAGTCTCCCATCTTCCACCCTACATAAACCTGTGGTCATCCAAAACTCTGCTGCCATATCTTAATGTGCTCCAAATGTGATTCACCCATCAACCCTGTGTTTGCTGACCTTCACTAGCTCCTGATCAGCCATCCCTCCATTTTAAAATCATCATCCTTGTTTTCAAATCTCTCTATGGCCTCTATCTGTGTAGCCTCCTCCAGCCCTATAACCCTCCAAGATCTCTTCACTCTTCCAATTCTGGCCTCTTGTGCATCCCCAATTTTAATTGCTCCATCATTGTTGGCCATGCTTTCAGCTGCCTTGGCCCTAAACTCTGGAATTCCCACCTTACCTCTCCTCTTTTAAGATGCTCCTTAAAATCTAGCTTTTGATCAAGCTTCTGGTCATTTGTCCTGATATCTGCTTCTGTGGCTGGGTGTTTTTATTGTTAAGCACCTTAGGAGGTTTTACTACATATAAATGTAAATTTGTCTTTGTGCTCAGTGTCAAATTTTGTTTGATAATGCTCCTGCGAAGCGCCTCGGGACATTTACTATATTAAAGGTGTCAGATAAATACAGGTTATTGTTGGTGGAGAATGGAGACAAATTATGTCAGTGAGGACTGGAGATGGGAGAACAGGACTTAGTGTGGGACAGGATATGAACAGCTGAGTTTAGGATTGGATGTCAACCATGTGGAAATGGAGAAAAAAATCCAAGGGTGACACCAGAACAGATACAACAACAACTTGCATTCATTTCATACATTTACTGTAGTAAAATGTCCCAAGTTGCTGCACAGAAGTGTAATTAGACAACTTTCAACATCAAGCCAAAGAGGTAACATTCAAAAGTGACAAAAGACTTGGTCAAAGCAGTAGGTTTTAAGAAGTGTCTTAAAGAAGAAAGGTGAAGCGATTTTGGGAGGGAATTCCAGAGCTTAGGGCCTAGACAGCTGTCATCACAACCCATCAATGGTGGGGCAAAGGAAGTTGGAGGATTGCAGAGATCTCATGGGGCTGATGGAGGTTACAAAGATGGGAGAGGTGAGGCCGTGGAAGGATTTGAACATGAGAATTTTAAAATTTAGGCATGGGTGAATGGGGAGTCAATGTCGGTCGGTATGCCAAGAGTGATAGGTGAACTTGGTGTGAGTTAGGATACAGGCAGCAGATTTTTGTATGAGCTCAAGCGTAGGGAGTGTGCAACATGAGAGGCTGACCAGGAAAGCATTGTAATAGTCAAGTGTGGAAGTAACAAGAGCATAGATGGGAGTTTCAGCAGCAGATGAGCTGAGGCAGGAATAGCGATATACTGGAGGTTGCAGTGGGTGGTCTTGGTGACTGAGAGGATATGGAGTCGGAAACTCAGCTCAGGGTCAAATAGGATGCTGAGGTTGTGAACAGTCTGGTTCAGTTTGAGACATTGGCTAATGATGGGGATGGAATCAGTAGCTAGTAGAGAAGAGATTTTCAGCAGTTTTAGTGGCCAAAACTGCTGTTAATAAAGTAGCAAAATGGCAAAGCAACTTCAGGATATCTGATGTGAGATATTAGGATGTGGACAAATGTAGATATTGTTTAAGATTGGAGCAGAACAGGAAGAGCTTTACCCTGCACCAAACTTGAGCACAGGGTCGTTATAATTCTGAGGCACCTCGACCCAATTTCTTTGGTAAGAGAATGCAGATCCTTCAGAATGTTGCCTGATGGTATAAAAAAAAAATCCATTACTTAAAGGCCATTTTTTAATTTTAAAAAAACAGCACAATTGCAGAGAATTGCTCTTGTACTATTAACTTGCAGTGCTGATAAGCAGGAGGAGAGACAGAGCAGAAGCAGAGACTGCAACAGTGTGCAGCAGAATGGGAAACCAACTTGGAGCAGCCGGTCAGTCGGCAGCACAGGTCAGCATCACTAGCACTCAGCAATTCTAGTCAGGCAGAGTGCTTAGGTCTCCCAGATTATGAAAGCAGGAGCAGTGAGATCACCACCAGGAGAGGAGCAATAGCAGAGTAACAAGCTGCAAGACTGGGAGAGGGGAGCAGCAGTTCAGAATGAGATATCCTGACACGTAAAAGTCAGCTTTTACATTAACCCTCTCAGTGAATATAGGTCTCCCTGAGAGCTAAGTATTAAGTAGGACGATCATTCCAGCAGGAGGCTCCCTCATCTCAACAAACTTCTTGCACCAATAATTTAATGGCCACATTACTGAAACTGGGAGTACTGCATTCCAGATATCTTTCAAATTGCTCCCAATGTTAAAGATTGCTCCAGAAATGCTCCAATCTTTAAGCTGCTGAAGGGTTTTTAAAATAGTACATAGCAAACTTCCAAATACTGTCATTCCCGATGTCATGAGCTTGCTGAATCCATGTAAATGAGGCTGAAGCCAGAAGTTCCAGTAAGGTCAGCACACCAACAGTGGCATGCTAATTAAAGCACCCCACTAATTCTTGTCCCATCAGGAATTTCTACATAAGAATATCAGCCCTCGCGCCTCTTCTGCCATTCAGTTATAACTTAGCTGATCTCCACCTCGACTCTATTTACCTTCCTTTGTTCCATATCCCTTGATACCCTTACCCACCCAAAAAAAATTATTTCAGTCCTAAAAGCTCCAATTGTCCCAGCATCCACAGCCTTTTGAAAGAGCTAGTTCCAAATTTCTACCACCTGAATGTGCCCTTGTTCTTGACTAGAAGAAATAGTTTATCTGGATCTACCCTATTAAATCCTTTTAAAATTTTAAGCACCTTTACCAAATCACCCCTTAATCTTTTATCTTCTTCTTTGGCCTCCTTATCTCGAGAGACAATGGGTAAGCGCCTGGAGGTGGTCAGTGGTGTGTGGAGCAGCGCCTGGAGTGGCTATAAAGGCCAATTCTACAGTGACAGGCTCTTCCACAGGTGCTGCAGACAAATGTGTTTGTCGGGGCTGTTACACAGTTGGCTCTCCCCTTGCGCCTCTGTCTTTTTTCCTGCCAACTGCTAAGTCTCTTCGACTCGCCACACTTTAGCCCCGCCTTTATGGCTGCCCGCCAGCTCTGGCGAAGGCTGGCAACTGACTCCCACGACTTGTGATCAATGTCACAGGACTTCATGTCGCGTTTGCAGACGTCTTTATAACGGAGACATGGACGGCCGGTGGGTCTGATACCAGTGGCGAGCTCGCTGTACAATGTGTCCTTGGGGATCCTGCCATCTTCCATGCGGCTCACATGGCCAAGCCATCTCAAGCGCCGCTGACTCAGTAGTGTGTATAAGCTGGGGATGTTGGCCGCCTCGAGGACTTCTGTGTTGGAGATCCGGTCCTGCCACCTGATGCCAAGTATTATCCGGAGGCAGCGAAGATGGAATGAATTGAGACGTCGCTCTTGGCTGACATACGTTGTCCAGGCCTCGCTGCCATAGAGCAAGGTACTGAGGAAACAGGCTTGATACACTCGGACTTTTGTGTTCCGTGTCAGTGCGCCATTTTCCCACACTCTCTTTGCCAGTCTGGACATAGCAGTGGAAGCCTTTCCCATGCGCTTGTTGATTTCTGCATCTAGAGACAGGTTACTGGTGATAGTTGAGCCTAGGTAGGTGAACTCTTGAACCACTTCCACAGCGTGGTCGCCAATATTGATGGATGGAGCATTTCTGACGTCCTGCCCCATGATGTTCGTTTTCTTGAGGCTGACGGTTAGGCCAAATTCATTGCAGGCAGCCGCAAACCTGTCGATGAGACTCTGCAGGCACTCTTCAGTGTGAGATGTTAAAGCAGCATTGTCAGCAAAGAGGAGTTCCCTGATGAGGACTTTCCGTACTTTGGACTTCGCTCTTAGACGGGCAAGGTTGAACAACCTGCCCCCTGATCTTGTGTGGAGGAAAATTCCTTCTTCTGAAGACTTGAACGCATGTGAAAGCAGCAGGGAGAAGAAAATCCCAAAAAGTGTGGGTGCGAGAACACAGCCCTGTTTCACGCCACTTAGGATAGGAAAGGGGTCTGATGAGGAGCCACCATGTTGAATTGTGCCTTTCATATTGTCATGAAATGAGGTGATGATACCTAGTAGCTTTGGTGGACATCCAATCTTTTCTAGTAGTCTGAAGAGACCACGTCTGCTGACGAGATCAAAGGCTTTGGTGAGATCAATTAAAGCAATGTAGAGGGGCATCTGTTGTTTGCGGCATTTCTCCTGTATCTGGCGAAGGGAAAACAGCATGTCAATGGTCGATCTCTCTGCACGAAAGCCACACTGTGCCTCAGGGTAGACGCGCTCGGCCAGCTTCTGGAGCCTGTTTAAAGCAACTCGAGCAAAGACTTTCCCCACTATGCTGAGCAGGGAGATTCCACGGTAGTTGTTGCAGTCACCGCGGTCACCTTTGTTTTTATAGAGGGTGATGATATTGGCATCGCGCATGTCCTGAGGTACTGCTCCCTCGTCCTAGCACAGGCATAGCAGTTCATGTAGTGCTGAGAGTATAGCAGGCTTGGCAATCTTGATTATTTCAGGGGTAATGCCGTCCTTCCCAGGGGCTTTTCCGCTGGCTAGAGAATCAATGGCATCACTGAGTTCCGATTTTGTTTTTTACCAAATCACCCCTTAATCTTTTATACACGATGGAATACAAGCAAAGTTTATGCAACCTGTTATCATAACTTAACACCCGCCCCCCACCACAATAATTCTGGCAAATCGGCTCTGCATTCCCTCCAAGGCCAATATTAACCATTCTGAAGTGCAGTGCCCAAAACTGATCACAGTACACCAGATGGGATCTGACCGAGACTCTGCCCAACTGAAGTGTAACTGACTCTCCCTCTCATTCAACACGCTTCCTGTGGGGAATGACAAACTGCAGTGAGACATCTAATGAGCAAACTTATAATGTTTTTGGCATTCAGAGTCTTGTTCCTGAAATACCAGCCCAATAATAACATTGAACCCATTTCAAAATCCACCATAATTGCTAATTTGGGTACTAAATTTAGGCTGACGGAGTTAATCCCATCACAACTCCATTGAAGTAGCCTTAACTCTAACTTGTTTCTTTTCTCAAAAGAAAAAATACATTTGCTTGAATTCCTATAAATCTCTTTAATGTCAAATTTGTATTATAGTTTAAGATTTTGCGTGCTTATATTATGTGCAATTTTCTTCTGCTGTGCTACACAGTCCACTGTTATAGACAATATACACAACAGTTGTGCTGTAAAGGAATCCTTCATTTTGCATAACAGTGAGCAACCTGCCTTTATATGTACAACACATTTAAAATAAAATCATAACTAACTTATTTATTTCTAGTGTGCAGATCTATCTCAGTGAAGTTGCTAGCTTCTGCATGAAGAATATGTTTATTATTTAAGAATTGCAACTTAGGCATCTTTTCCCCCCACCCCTTCCCTTTATTCCCTTCCTGAAGGCACTGACTTGTTCTTATGTATCATTCCAGAGACACCAATTTTCCATTACATCCCCTAAATGGCTAGTTTCGTGTGTTAGTCCAATGATTTTTAGTGGGCTAATTGGCTGCAAAAGGTATCACAAAAGCCTGCACTGTGCAGTAAGAGTCACTGGATAGTGCCCAGAGGCAGGAAGCCTGACAGTTTATTTTTCTTTGCTCCCTCCATTGTCCAAGGCCATTGAGACCAATTGTAACACACCTACAGGAACTCCAGCTGAAATCAGCTAGCTCAGCACAAATTAACTTAATCAATCTTGGTCACAGACCTGAAACGTTAACTCTTCTTCTCTCTCCACAGATGCTGCCTGACCTGTTGTGTATTTCCAGCATTTTGTTTTTATTTCAATCAATCTTGGACCATTACATGGCTTAGTTCTGCCTTTGGTAGAGTGTAAAAGGTGCTGGAGAAACTATATTTGGAGGCTGGATATGAGAGCATTGACTCATCCAAGATTGGGTTGCAGAGAGGCAAGCAGCTGCTGATCAATCTCTACATCTCTAACTGATAAAACCTGTGTTCAACAGTACGTAGGATGGTGGCAATGCAGTCACACATTCTATTGGTGACTTGGGCTACTTACCATGCCATCCACACTTGTTCAATGATGAACTAGTGACCATTCTACTTGGGTAGGCAGAATCTCTTTGGAGTCAAGATGATAATGATATGCCTGGTGATGGAACTTCAGAATCAAGTTTCACTTTTGCAGACTCAGTACATTAATACCTAAGCCAGGTAGATCCACAGTGCTCTGTATCAACCAGCCTGTCTCATTACCAGTGTTTGGAGGAGTGGGCATAATTTGGATCTGGCATCCTCCTACTGAACTCCAGCTCACCCTGCAAGTAGGGAGGCCCTATCTGGACAAGAACCAAGGCGCTTACCCATGACTCCATGCTGGGAGGCTATGCGGTTTTCGCTGCATAAACTCCAACAATACCATTTGCCTACACTAAGCCTTGGACCCTGTGCTTAAGTTCTCTGGATGGAGATAAGTTCCTGCTACAGGGAGAGGATGCACACTCCTTAAGGAGAATTTCTGCTTATGCAAACTTCTTAATAGTTTGGTTTGGAGACTCTTAAGCATGGTAATGGGTTTCTGTTCATGGCAGGTACCCACCTCACCAAAAAAAACACAAAATGGCTCAGTAACACACCAGGTTGTGCCGTTACCCATTGGGGAAAGTAGCCCCTTTGCATTTGTTGTTGTAATAGGGAAAATGTTCCAACACAATTTCTTCCAATTGGTTTTTATAGCATACTAGTTTTTTGACATTTATTAACATATGTAAAAAAAAAACTGAAATTAACACTAGAAATTATGTACAAAGGCTTCCTTCCAATCACTTGGGCAGAGTGTAATGCTCCACACAAAACTAGCTCCACTATCAGTGGCACAGCCTTCAGTCATCATGTTCTGTACTTTGAAATTCTCTCCCTAAACCTCACCTTCACTTCACTCCTTTCCCAATCTCCTTTGTAGGATTATATATGTGCCAGTTGTTGATGCTGCGCTGATAAACCAAAGACAAACAGACCTCTCAGATGTCTAAACAGATGAGCTACCTGGAACCATCAAGTATCATAAAGATCTAAATGGATTTTCGGTTTATTCAGTTTTATTGAAGAGGATTATGCCTTACAAAAGTTAAAACAAGGCCTCTGAAATCAATTTCTGAATACTGTAACTCCACTAATATTTTAAATATTATTTATATGCTTTTCTGATAGATCTTTTTCTCCTCTTTACACTCAACCCCCTCATTTTACTTCTTCTCCTTAAGATAATAAACTGTTGGGTACAGTTCCACAGTTGCCAGCAGTTCTGTTATTAGTGGAAATCCTTTGTTTGTGAGCCTATGTAATGGATACTAGGTAGACTATTTTACTCTGAAGGGCATCACCTGTGAGTCTGGCCATGTCCTTGCTTGTAGTCCTCGCACATATGATACTTTCCAGTGGTGGGGGTGAGGGTAGAGTTGGTGATTTGATAGGGAAATTATCAATGGCTAAGAATGGAGTGCTTGAACATGGCTGTCCTGTTAATGCTTCTCCTTTTTGCAGCCCTTTCTAGTAACTTGCAATTTTTTCTGACCATCTCCGACTATTTGAGAAAAATAAATACATGTAAACTTTGCAAGATCTTCTTCATGCTGAGCATCACTAACAGAATGAAATTTTATAAGAAATAGCACAGCGTAGCAGATATAATCCAGTGATATTTCAAATTGGACAGACTCTCCCAAAAATGGCTAAAGAGGAAAAGAAAGCAGCAGAACATGAAAGTCTGGGAAAAGGAGTAAAGTAAAAATGCAACAGTGTCGGTTTGTTTTCTGATAGTTATCGGACATATTATAAAGCCAGGGTATCTTTGATCAACCTCCTCATGGTGGTACTAACAGATGTCCCAAGAGAATCAGTGATCTGGTAGCTGATTTTGTACAAGTAAGGCTGTACGTCTCTCAGGCCCGTGTCAAAGACATTGTCCACCTCCGACTGTGTGGGCATTTTGGGCAAGTACTCGTGCCGGTTCATAACCTCTATGATGTTGATGATCTTCTCGCCTAGTTTCTCGCCCACCTTCTCGCGGCAGATCTGCCTCTCCTGTTCATTGGCCAGGTTCACAACATTGAGTTTGAAGGCCCAAACCTCCCATGGGATGCACTCATCTGAGAACGGCCAGCGTGACTTCTTCTTCTGATAGAACTCCAGGGAGATTTGACCGCTCCCATCACTACCAGAGTTACGAAGGGCATCCTACAGTTAAAGGAGAAAAATGACATGAGAAAGATTGATCGTTGGTGAGATCTATTGCTCTAGAATATCAACCAAATCCCAATTGTTAGCTTAGAGTCTTACTGCACAATTCCCCTGAATTTAAGATTTAGAGTAACTCTAAACGATGTAAAACAGAAGGTCCCAAGTTTGATTTCTATTGGCCGGAATTTTATGGCCCCCAATAGAGTGGGCTGGTGGCGGGGGCCTATTCTGCAATTTTACGCGGGGTGGCAGGGGTGAGAAATGGCCCGCCCACCCCAGGCCAATCAAAGCCTTTGTGGCCAATTAACTGGCACATAAGGGCATCCTCCCGCCGCCGTGGGTAATTTACCCTCAGCGGCCGGACGGTAAAGGCTCTTCTTTCGGGCTAGGGGGGCCTTCCTGATCGGGCACCCTGTGCACCATGGAGGGCTGCCCCCAAAGCCCCAATAGCCCCGACGCACAACACTCCCCCCACCTACCCTAACTGACACCCCCTTTGCCTTGCCGGGGCCTGCTCGATTGTCCCTGGCGAGGCCCGAAAAACTTACCTTTTTTCTGGGGCTGTCCTTCCGGTTGCCTTCGATGGCTGGGTGTAGTCCCAGCAATGGCCACCACTTCCAGTGACGCTGCTGGGACTAACAGCTGCGGCCCGCTGATTGGCCGGCAGGTCCATTCGGCAGCACTTCCTGCCTCAAGGAGGTGGAAGTCCCGCCCAAGACCAATTAAGGGCCTGGGAAATGAAATATCCAGGCCCGGCGGAGGTGGGCTTGCCACCGACTTTTCTGCTGGTGGGCAGGGCCTCCCACCCAATGTAAAATTGCAGCCATTATGTTCCAAGTTGTTCTCATCCATGGTTCTCTGAAGGGAGGAAGTGAGGGGTGAGCAGTCAGTCGGCCAAGGATCCAATTGCTATTAAAGTGATTCCTCGGGGTATGTGTACAAGTGTCAGTGTTAGGCATGAACAGGATTGGATTACCCCTCTTGATAGAATCATAGAATGGGTACACACAGATGAAGACCATTCAGCCAGCTCTCTGCAAGAGCAACTCAGTTAATCCCATTTCCCTGCCCTTTCCCTGTGGTCTTGCAATTTTTTTCTGTTGAGTAGACAGCAGTTTTTTTATTTTGAGGGCTTAGAAGAATAACCACTTGGGCAAGGTATCCAAGGGTGGGCAGCACCAGTGAAACTGAACCCTACAGAGAGTTTTAGTGTCTTTAGAAGTGAAAAACACATCTTACTGCAATTGTGGGTGTCAAAGCATCAACATACTGTGCACCAAAATGGTCAGCTGCAGATTTTTCCTCTCAATTCTCAATGCAGTTAAGTTTTCAATTTGAGATGTCAGGAGCAAGTACTGCATGCAGTTTTGGGCACCAAACCTCAGGGAAAATATATTGTTATTGAAGGGGTTGGGGTACAGCATAGATTCACAAGAATACTACCAGAGCTTAAAAGATTAAATTATGAGAACAACTTGGTTTGTATTCCCTTGAGTTTTGAAGGTTCAGGGGTGATCTAATCGAGGTCTTTAAAATGCTAGGACGATTTGATAAGGTAGATACAGAGAAACTGTTTCCTCTCGCGGGGAAATCCAGAACAAGCAAACATAATGTTAAAACTAGAGACTGACCATCAAAATCAGTATTTTTTCACTGAGATGGTAGAGGGAATTTTGAAATCTCTTCCACAAAGGGCTGTGGATCCTAGGTGTAGTTGGATCTTTCAACATTGAGATAGATTTTTTTTCTCATATCAGGGTATTAATGGATATGGAGCAATGGATTTGAGGTACAGATTAGTCATGATCTAATTGAATGTTGGAACCGGCTTGAGCACTGATTGGCTTACTCTTGTTCCTGGAGGCAAGAGATAGCTCCACAGAGATAGGAGGAAAATGAGGTGAAGGGCGAGTAACTCTAGGATGGTCACATTCACCTCCCAGTACTTTGATATTGTTCGGACCCCTGGGTATGGGTCATTACTCTATTGTCCAGGGTAGAGTACAGGGAAACCTACAGACATTTTGTTTCCATATATGTAACTCAGCAATAGAGTACAGCCAAAGTATTTCAACTTTATTTAGTATTTCATCAATTTTGCTATGATCATTGCTCTCCGAACTTTCTTCTCTAAACTTGTTCCTCTAAAGTTGCAAAACATGGTGCACACACTCACTCTTCCTTTAAAACACTCCTTAAAACCTACCTCTCTGACTAACCTGTCCTCATATCTCCTTGTGGGGCTCAATGTCAAGTTTAGTTTGATAATGTTCCTGTGAGGTGCCTAGGGACATTTTACTACGTTAAAGGTGCTATATAAATGCAAGTTGTTGCTCCTCACTGTGCTGAAATCATGGACTATTACAGTATCTGTTGCTCTTAGGACCTCAAAACTCTAATTACGTACTTCCCTCAGTCTCTCCTACAGGCTTTTGAAAAATCAAGCTTGGTGTCACCCAATAACTACTCTACTCATCTCATCTCTTCTCGGGCTACAAATCGGTATGTTCCATTTTTGTGGGAACAGGGCGATCGGGACTCGCAGCCTGCCTGTTCCGATCGAGGTGGGCAGCACATAAATTTGGTGCACCCACCTCATCCGCATGACTGTAGCCTGTGGCCAAGCGGGTCCTGTGCTGTTGGTGTCCTCTTCGCGCTGCCAGCTGCCTCTGCACTCAGCAGGGAAGCAGATCAGCATTGAGCAGAAACCACCTTTATGAAACTCTGGTTCGGCCTCAACTGGAGTATTGTGTCCAATTGTGGGCACTGCGCTTTCGGAAGGATGTGAAGCCTTTAGAAAGGGTGCAGAAAGGATTCACAGGTCAATGGTAGCAGGGATGAGGAACTTTAGTTACATGAATAGATTGGAGAAGTTTAGGGTGTTCTCCTCAGGGAAAGTAGAGATGGATTTGATAGAGGTGTTCAAAATTATGAAAGCTCTAGACAGAGTAGTTAGAGAGAAACTGTTCCCATTGGAGGAAGGGTTGAGAACCAGAGGACACCGACTTAAGGCGAAAGGCAAAAGAAGTAACGGCGACATTCGGAAAAACTTTTTTATGTAGTGAACTATTAGGGTCTGGAATGCACTGCTTGAGGTGGAGGCAAGGCTACAGGGAGAAGGCAGGGGAATGGGACTAGCTGAGTTGCCCTTAGAAGTGGTACAGACCTGAGGGGCTGAATGGTCTCCTTTTGTGCAATAACCATTCTATGATTCTCATTTTACAGGCAGGCTGTCCCTCTTAAAGGGAAGCTGCACTGAATAATAATGCTGGATTTAAATGAAGGAAAAGTGAACACCAGGACAGAGAGATGGTTCAAGGGTGGTGGATGCATTGCTGGAGGCATTAGTGGTGGACATGGGCAGGAGAAGAGATGCCCTCAAGCACCACCCTCAGAAGCGAGTGGAAGCAGGTGGCCAGGAAGATCAACTCCCAGAACCTGAACCGAGGACTTGGCAGCACAGAATCACAGAATTGTTACAGCGCAGAAGAAGGCCATTCAGCCCATCATGTCCGCACTGGCTCTCTGAAAGAGCAATTCCCTCAGTCCCATTCCCCTGCCTTTTATGCTGGCTTTCTTTAATTAACTCGCATTTGTCCATGTGACTATTGACTTTGCTCTGAATTATTTTTTCTAGAAGTTTTCCCACCACCTAAATTATACTGACAGGCTTGTAGTTGCTGGGCTTATCTTTACACCCTTTATTGAACAAGAGTGTAATGTTTGCAATTTTCCTGTCCTCTGGCACCACCCCTGAGTCTAAGGAAGACTGGAAAATTATGGCCAGTGCCTCTGCGATTTCCACCCTCACATCCCCCACTATGCTTGGATGCATCTCATCCGGCCCTGGTGTTTTATCCACTTTAAGTTCAGACAGCCTATCTAATACTTCCTCTTTATCAATTTTAAACCCCTCTAGTGTCTGACTTACCTCCTCTTTCAACATTGCCTGGGTTGCATCTTTTTCTTTGGTAAAGACAGATGCAAAGTATTCATTTAATGCCTCAGCTATGCCCTTTGCCTCCATGTGTAAATCCCCTTTCTGGTCTCCAATCTGCCCCACTCCTCCTTTTACCACCCTTTTACTATTTATATGCTTATAGAAAACTTTGGGATTTCCTTTAATGCTAGCTGCCAGTCTCTTTTCATGCTCTCTCATTGCTTCTCATATTCGCTTTTTCATTTCCTCTCTGGACCTTCTATATTCAGCCTGGTTCTCGATAGTATTTTCTATCTGGCATCTGGCAGTGCCACAAGAAGTCTAATTACTTCACGCAGCTGGTCAACGCATCTCCTACACACCACACTACCAACCTCTCACTGCTCAATACACGACAATAACTCACCCAACAGCACTCCGTGACACTCAGGACGCGCACCTAAAATCCAGCTTCTTCATCTGATCCTCACAATGCTGCCAGCTCACATATTTATACTTTCCAACATAACATGGGTGGTCAGTTAGAGTGCTAACTAGCAGAAGTGACTGGCTGTTTTTTTTCCACTTCCCCCATTCACCCAAATCTGGTGACACTTTAGCTGGTTTTGTGACAGCCTTCAGTGGTAGTCATAGAGTCAGAGAGAGCTCCAGCACTGAAACAGGCCCTTCGGCCCACCGAGTCTGTGCCGACCATCAACCACCCATTCCTTGTATTCTTGTATCTTGAGTAAGGAGATTATGTGTCAAATACCACTTCAGAGACTTGAGCATATAATCTAGCTTGATACTTCACTCCAGTGCAGTACTGTCAGAGTTCTGCACGGTTGGAGATGCCATCTTTCGGATGAAACATTAGACCATGAAGAACTCCCCTGCTCTTCTTCGAAATCGTGCCATGGGATCATTTACCTCCACAAGAAAGAGCAGATGGGGCCTCGGCTTAACGACTGGTGGCACCTCCCTGAGCACTGCACTGGAGTGAAGTTTCAGCCTTGATATTGTGTTCAAGTCTCTGGAATGGGACCGAGGCCACAGGCTGCTGATTCAGGGACGAGAGTGCTATACAGACTGAGACAAGGCCCACACTGTAATTGTAGGCCGATCTGCGAATCGTTACGAAAGGAATGCAGCCAGAGGCAGACAATGGAACCACTTGAATTTGAACAGAGTGGCACCATAAAACGGTGCATTATGAATTGGTCACAATCCCGATTCATGACGAACCGAAACTTATATCTGTTGTCTCGTTTTTAAAAAAAATTGGGTATAAAGAGGAAATTCACCTTAAACTCGCCTACAGATCTACGCAACGTGCGGTCCAGCTCATCGGATGATACCCGCACATAGGTGCAATCGACGAAATCACAGTCGACGTCCTCAGTGCCCACGGTGCCGATGGAGTAGGTACCCTCCTTCTTGTAGTGGAATTTGCCCGAGCTCCTGTGCAGGAGTACGGTGTGGAGCACGGCCAGCACGGTCTCCTCGATCTGCCTGGCTTCCACCGTCAGCTCCAGAGTCTGGGATCTGCAGTTCATCCTCGCACCGATACCAGGATCAACGTCCGGCCCTTGTCTTTATCTCTTGAAACGCAACTGCTGAGGGGTGACACTGATGGAACCCTGGAGAAACAATGTAACCATTTAACAATGAATCGAACCCGGGTCAGTTTCCGCTACAATGTAAACATTCTATCCGGTGACATCATCCAATTCGGAAATGGTGGGGGGGGCGGGAGTTAATTTCAGTGACTACAGTACCCTGACTAGGACAAAACACGCCAAAGAAATTAACGCGCGTAATGTTTGTCAGTTTTCTTCCCCCCTGCTACTTGAAATACATTTACCCTCTTGATAATTTCTGTTGTCTCCTTTCTACCATCCTCATCTTTGGGAGAGAATTGAGAGGAGGTGGCTTGGAAATGAAATCATTGTACAGATCAAAATCATGAGTGGTCTAAACAGAGTAGAAAAGGAGAAGCTTTGGTTAGTGGTTAGCACCGCAGCCTCGCAGCTCTAGTGACCTGGGTTCGATTCTGGGTACTGCCTGTGTGGAGTTTGCAAGTTCTCCCTGTGACCATGTGGGTTTTCACCAGGTGCTCCAGTTTCTTCCCACAGCCAAAGACTTGCAGGTTGATAGGTAAATTGACCGTTGTAAATTGCCCTTGGTATAGGTAGGGGGATGTGGGTGGTTGATGGTTGGCACAGAGTTGGTGGGCCAAAGGGCCTGTTTCAGTGCTGTATCTATAAATAAAAAATAAACTGTTCTTATTGGCAGAAGGGTTGAGAACCAGAGGACACTGATTTAAGGTGATTGGCAAAAGAAGCAAAGGCAACATGAGGGAAAACGTTTTTACACAATGTGTGGTTAGGATCTGGAATGCACTGCCTGAGAGTGTGGTGGAGGCAGATTTAGTTGTGGCTTTCAAAAGGGAATTGGATAGTTATCTGAAGAGAAGAAAGAAATTGCTGGGCTGCGGGGAAAGGGCGCGGGAGTGGGACTAACTGATTTGTTCTTGCACAGAGCTGGCACAGACAAGACGGGCCAAATAGCCTTATACTGCACTGTAAACCATTCTATGATTCTAGGTTGTAAACCCATTTAAGCATAGGGAGCTGTTTTTGAGAGATAACAGATGCATTAACTTTTCAAACTGGAAGTGTTGAAAATTATTCCAAATGACTCAGATTTGACAACAATTTGCATTCATATAGCGCCTTTAACATAATAAAATGTCTGAAGGCTCTTCACAGAAACGTCATCCAACAAAATTTGACATCGAACCACGCAAAGAGGTATTTGAACAGGTGACCAAAAGCTTCCTGGGAAGTGCCTTGTGTCCCTTAAGTGAGCTGGTTGCCTTTTTTGTGTGGAAGTTCATCCCCACAGCACTGATGCCATAATAGGACCCAGGAGTGTAACAATGAAACCACCTGGTGATCTAAATCACATCTCAGTGTCTTAGGTTTGTGTACTCCTTTAATGACTCCGGAGGCACACTTTACACTAGGTGAGGTGCTGTTTGGTTCAGTTTATAAGCTGCTTTATTTAACAGTAGATAAAACATACAGAACACCGAGGATGATGAAAATCATTTGGTACAGTTAGAGAGATACAGCTCTGAAACAGGCCCTTCGAGTCTGTGCCGACCAACAACCACCCATTTATACTAATCCTACATTAACCCCATATTCCCTACCACATCCCCACCACCTACCTAGGGGCAATTTACCTATCAACCTGCAAGTCTGTGGCTGTGGGAGGAAACCAGAGCACCCAGCAGAAACCCACACAGTCACAGGGAGAGCTTGCAAACTCCACACAGGCAGTACCCAGAACTGAACCCAGGTCACTGGAGCTGTGAGGCTGTGGTGCTAACCACTGCACCATTGTGCCATCCTTAGTTCAACTTATGTTTGTGCATTGTTGCAAAAATAAAGAACATGTACACATTTGAGAGAATTCTTTTTGAACAAAGAATGGTAGATTTTTTTTTGTCCTCCCAACAGTGCAGAGGTTATTTCTCCCTTTCTGCTGCCTGGACTCCTTTCGCCATCTTTCTGCTGCTTAACTGACTTGCTGATGTCTGTGTTGATTTTTATAAAGCCTTTCTTAAAAGACGAGCAGATACCAAAGAAATGTATCAACACTGAGGTGCTTTATGTTTCCTGAATGACCAGAAACTGCTAATAAATCCCGGATGATGATATGACCTGCTTCCTCATGTACACTGACAACACCCACTCTCCATTCTCCACCACCTCTTCAACTCCTCCACTGTCTCTGTGTAGTTAGACAGCATGCCCAACATCCAGTGTTGCACAAGCCACAATTTCTCACAGTTAGATATCAGGAAGATTGAAGGCATCATCTTCTCGCCCCACTCCCCTGCCCCCACTCTCCCCACCATGAACTCCACATCCTTGCCACCATCTCTACTCCCTCACCCTGGATACTGTCACAGGTTGAACCAGACAATTTGCAACCTCGGCACTCTTTTCAATCTTGAGCTGAGGTTCCAACTCCATATTCTTTCCATCACAAAGACCACTTAGGACCACCTCCACCCTAAATCAGCTCATCTGCTGGAGAAACAAGCAGGGTGGATAAAGGGGAACCAGTAGATGTGGTGTATTTGAATTTCCAAAAGGCATTCAATAAGATGCCACACAAGATACAAGCTCATAGTGTTGTGGGTAATATATTAGCATGGTCAAGGTAACTATTACAGTTGTGATGCGGGATGAGAAGTTAGAAGGTTCATCAAATGAGGTTGTATGAATTGAGCTAAGGAACAAAAAAGGGTCTATCACACTGCTGGGAGTGTGCTACAGACATGTAGGCAAATCACTGAGAACAATAGCACAGTAATAGTAGGGGATTTTAACTACACCAATATTAACTGGGATAGTTTTAGTGTGAAAGAAATTGAGGGAGCAGAATTCTTGAGGCACATTCAGGAGAACCTTTTGGCCCAGTATGTAGCAAGTCTAACAAGAGAGGGCGCAGTTTTAGATTTAGTTTTAGGAAATAAAGATGGGCAGATGGAAGGGGTGGCAGTGGGAGAGCGTTTTGGTGGTAGTGATCATAATTCAGTCAGTTTTAACATAATTATGGAAAAGGACATAGATAGAACAAAGAACAGTACAGCACAGGAACAGGCCATTCGGCCCTCCAAGCCTGCGCCGATCTTGATGCCTGTCTAAACTAAAACCTTCTGCACCTCCGGGAACCGTATCCCTCTATTCCCATCCTATTCATGTATTTGTCAAGATGCCTCTTAAACGTCGCTATCATACCTGCTTCCACCACCTCCCCCGGCAGCAAGTTCCAGGAACTCACCACCCTCTGTGTAAAGAACTTGTCTCGCACATCCCCTCTAAACTTTGCCCCTCTCACCTTAAACCTATGTCCCCTAGTAACTGACTCTTCCACCCTGGGAAAAAGCTTCTGACTATCCACTCTGACCATGCCGCTCATAACTTTGTAAACCTCTACCTCCGTCGTTCCAGTGAAAACAATCCGAGTTTATTCAACATCTCCTCATTGCTAATGCCCTCCAGACCAGGCAACATCCTGGTAAACCTCTTCTGTACCCTCTCCAAAGCCTCCACGTCCTTCTGGTAGTGTGGCGACCAGAATTGCATGCAATATTCTAAGTGTGGCCTAACTAAAGTTCTGTACAGCTGCAGCATGACTTGCCAATTTTTATACTCTATGCCCCGACCGATGAAGGCAAGCATGCCGTATGCCTTCTTGACTACCTTATCCACCTGCGTTGCCACTTTCAGTGACCTGTGGACCTGTACGCCCAGATCTCTCTGCCTGTCAATACTCCGAAGGGTTCTGCCATTTACTGTATACATCCCACCTGCATTAAATATTCCAAAATGCATTACCTCACATTTGTCCGGATTAAACTCCATCTGCCATTTCTCCGCCCAAGTCTCCAACCGATCTATATCTTGCTGTATCCTTTGACAATCCTCATCCGCAACTCCACCAACCTTTGTGTCGTCTGCAAACTTACTAATCAGACCAGCTACATTTTCCTCCAAATCATTTATATATACTACAAAGAGCAAAGGTCCCAGCACTGATCCCTGCGGAACACCACTAGTCACATCCCTCCATTCAGAAAAGCACCCTTTCACTGCTACCCTCTGTCTTCTATGACTGAGCCAGTTCTGTATCCATCTTGCCAGCTCACCTCTGATCCCATGTGACTTCACCTTTTGTACCAGGCTGCCATGAGGGACCTTGTCAAAGGCTTTACTGAACTCCATATAGATAACATACACTGCCCTTCCTTCATCAATCATCTTTGTCACTTCCTCAAAAAGCTCATTCAAATTAGTGAGACACAACCTCCCCTTCACAAAACCATGCTGCCTCTCGCTAATAAGTTTGTTTGTTTCCAAATGGGAGTAAATCCTGTCCCGAAGAATCCTCTCTAATAATTTCCCTACCACTGACGTAAGGCTCACCGGCCTATAATTTCCTGGATTATCCTTGCTACCCTTCTTAAACAAAGGAACAACATTGGCTATTCTCCAGTCCTCTGGGATCTCACCTGTAGCCAATGAGTATGCAAAGATTTCTGTCAAGGCCCCAGCAATTTCTTCCCTTGCCTCCCTCAGTATTCTGGGGTAGATCCCATCAGGCCCTGGGGACTTATCTACCTTAATGCTTTGCAAGACACCCAACACCTCCTCCTTTTTGATAATGAGATGGCTGAGACTATCTCCACTCCCTTCCCTAGGCTCAACATCCACCAAGTCCTTCTCTTTGGTGAATACTGATGCAAAGTACTCATTTAGTACCTCACCCATTTACTCTGGCTCCACACATAGATTCCCTTCTCTGTCCTTGAGTGGGCCAATCCTTTCCCTGGTTACCCTCTTGCTCTTTATATATGTATAAAAAGCCTTGGGATTTTCCTTAATCCTGTTTGCCAATGACTTTTCTTGACCTCTTTTAGCCCTCCTGACTCCTTGCTTAAGTTCCTTCCTACTGTCTTTATATTCCTCAAGGGCTTCGTCTGTTCCTAGCCTTCCAGCCCTTACGAATGCTTCCTTTTTCTTTTTGGCTATGCTCACAATATCCCGCTTTATCCAAGGTTCCCGAAACTTGCCAAGCTTATCCTTCTTCCTCACAGGAATTTGCTGGTCCTGGATTCTAATCAACTGACATTTGAAAGACTCCCACATGTCAGATGTTGATTTACCCTCAAACAGCCGCCCCCAATCTAAATTCTTCAGTTCCTGCCTAATATTGTTATAATTAGCCTTCCTCCAATTTAGCACCTTCACCTGAGGACTACTCTTATCCTTATCCACAAGCACCTTAAAACTTATGGAATTATGGTCACTGTTCCCGAAATGCTCCCCTACTGAAACTTCGACCACCTGGCCGGGCTCATTCCCCAATACCAGGTCCAGTATGGCCCCATCCCTAGTTGGACTATCTACATATTGTTTCAAGAAGCCCTCCTGGATGCTCCTTACAAATTCTGCCCCATCCAAGCCCCTAGCACTAAGTGAGTCCCAGTCAATATAGGGGAAGTTAAAATCACCCACCACTACAACCCTGTTACCTTTACACCTTTCCAAAATCTGTCTACATATCTGCTCCTCTACCTCCCGGAGGCCTGTAGTAAACCCCCAACATTGTGACTGCACCCTTCCTTTTCCTGAGCTCCACCCATATTGCCTCGCTGCACGACCCCTCCGAGGTGTCCTCCCGCAGTACAGCTGTGATATTCTCCTTAACCAGTAATGCAACTCCCCCACCCCCACAGGAGTGCGAATTCTCAATTGGGGGGAATTCAAGGAGTTGAGAGTAAACATGTTCCCACAAAGACAAAGAGTGTGACGGCCAAATCTAAAGCCCCATTAATGTCAAGGATAAGATAAGGCAGAAAAGGACAGCTTATGTCCAACAACAAGAACTTAATACTACAGAAAGCCAAGAGGAGTATAGAAAGCGGATGGGTGAAATCAAAAAGGAAATTAGGAAAGCAAAGAGAGGGCATGAAAGAATATTGGCAAGCAAAATCAAGGTGAACCCAAAGATGTTTTATCAATACATTAAGAGTAAGAAGATAACTAAGGAGAGAGAAGGGCCCATAAAAGACCAAAAAGGTAACCTAATTGTAGGGGCGGAAGATGTTGGTATGGTTCTTAATGAATACTCTGTCTTCACAAAAGTGGGGGACAATGCAGATATTGTAGTTAAAGATGAGGAGTGTGAAGTATTGGATGTGATAAGCATAGAGAGAGAGGAAGTATTAATGGGATTAGCATCCTTGAAAGTTGATAAATCACCAGGGCCAGATGAATTGTACCCTAGGCTGTTAAAAGAAGCAAGAGTGGAAATAGCAGAAGGCCTGACCATCATTTTCTAATCCTCACTGGATACAGTTGTGGTGCCGGGGAATTGGAGAATTGCTAACGTTGCACCTCTGTTTAAAAAGGGAGCGAAGGATAGGCCAAATAATTACAGGCCAGTCAGTCTAACCTCAGTAGTGGGCAAATTATTGGAATCTATTCTGAGAGACAGGATAAACCGTCACTTAGAAAAGCTTAGGTTAATCAAGGATAGTCAGCATGGATTTGTTAAGGGAAGATCTTGTTTGATCAACTTGATCGAATCTTTTGAAGAAGTAACAAGGAACATAGATGGGGGTAGTGCAGTTGATGTGGTCTACATGGATTTTAGCAAAGCTTTTGACAAGGACCCACATGGCAAACTGGTTAAAAAATTTAAATCCCATGGGATCCAGGGAAATGCAGCAAGGTGGATACAAAATTGTCTCAGTGGCAGGAAACAAAGGGTAATTGTTGACGGGTGTTTTTGCGACTGGAGGGCTGTTACCAGTGGCATTCCGCAGGGCTCTGTATTGGGTCCCCTGCTTTTTGTGGTATATATTAACGATTTGGACGTAAATGTAGGGGGCAGGATCAAAAACTTTGCAGACAACACAATGATTGGCCGTGTGGTAGATAGCGAGGAGGATAGCTGTAGGCTGCAGGAAGAAATTGATGTTCTGATCCGATGGGCAGAAAAGTGGCAAATGGAATTCAACCTGGAGAAGTGTGAGGTGATGCATTTGGGGAGGTCAAACAAGGCAAAGGAATACACAATAAATGGAAAAGTACTGAGAAGTGTAGAGGAAGTGAGGGACCTTGGAGTGAATATTCACAGATCCCTGGTGGTAGCAGGACGGGTTGATAAGATGGTTAAGAAGGCACATGGAATCTTTTCCCTCATTAGCTGAGGTATAGAATATAAGAGCAGGGAGGTTATGCTGGAACTGTATAATTCATTGGTTAGGCCACAACTTGAGTACTGTGTGCAGTTCTGGTCACCTCATTATAGAAAGGATGTAACTGCACCAGAGAGGGTACAGAGGAGATTTATGAGGATGTTGCCAGGACAGGAAAAATGCAGATATGAGGAAAGATTGGATAGGCTGGGGTTTGTTCTCCTTGGAACAGAGAAGGCTGAGGGGAAATCTGATTGAAATGTACAAAATTTTGAGGAGCCTGGATAGAGTGGAGGTGAAGGGTCTATTCACCTTAGCAGAGAGTCAGTGTTGAGGGGGCATAGATTTAAAGTGATTGGTAGAAAAATTAAAGGGGAGATAAGGAAAACATTTTCACCCAGAGGGTGGTGGAGGTCTGGAACTCACTGCCTGAAAAGGTAGTTGAGGCAGAGACCCTCAACTCATTTAAAAGGAGTCTGGATATGCACCTTAAGTGCCATGATCTGCAGGGCTACAGACCAAATGCAGGAAGGTGGGTTTAGAATAGGTGGATCGTTTTTCAGCCGGCACAGACATGATGGGCCAAGTGGCCTCTTTCTGTGCCTTAAACTTTCTATGATTCTATAGAGGATTGGCTAACTAACAGGAAACAGAGAGTCGAGATAAATGGGTTTTTTCAGGTTGCCAAACTAACTAGTGGAGTGTCACAGGGATCAGTGCTGGGCCTCAACTATTTATGATCTATATTAATAACTTGGATGAAGGGACCAAGTGCATTGTAGCCAAATTTGCAGATGATGCAAAGATAGGTAGGAAAGCTAGTTATGAGGATGACACAAAGTGTCTGCAAAGAGATATAGATAGGTTAAGTGAGTGGGCAAAAATGTGGCAGATGGGGTATAATGTGGAAAAATGTAAGGTTGGCGGGAAGAATAAAAAGTAGAATATTTAAATGAAGAGAGACTGCAGAGTGCTGCAGTACAGAGGGATCTGTGTGTCCTTGTACATGAATCACAAAAGGTTAGCATGCAGGTACAGCAAGTAATTAGGAAGACAAATGGAATATTGGCCTTTATTGCCAGGGGGATGGAAGATAAAAGCAGGGTGTTGGTGAGACCCCACCTAGAGTACTGTGTACAGTTTTGATCTCTTTACTTAAGGAGGGATATACTTGCAGTGGAAGCAGTTCTGAGAAGGTTCGCTAGGCTGATTCATGGGATGAAGAGGTTGTCTTATGAAAGGTTGAGCAGGTTGGGCCTATACTTATTGGAGTTTAGAAGAATGAGAGGTGATCTTATTGATATATATAAGATGCTGAGAGGATGTTTCTCCTCGTGGGGGAATCTAGAACTAGTTTCATAAGGGGTCTCCCATTTAAGATGAGATGAGAAGGAATTTCTTCTCTCAGAGAGTTGTTTGCTAGTTACAATTTATATTAATGACTTAAATGAAGAGACAGAGAGTAACGTATCTAAGTTTGCTGACGATGCAAATGCAGGTGGAAAAGTAAGCTGTGGGGAGGACATAGAGAGGCTGCAAAGAGATATAGACAGTTTAAGTGAGTGGGCAACAAGATGGCAAATGGAGTATAATGTAATGAAGTGTGAAGTTATTCACTTTGTTCATAAGAATAGAAAAGAATATTTTTTGAAAGATGTGAAACTTTTAAATGTTGATGTTCAGAGAGACTTGGGTGTACTTGTACAAGGAACACAGAAAGTTAGCATGCAGGTACACCAAGCAATTAGGAAGGCAAATGTCATTTTGGCCTTTATTGCAAGGGGATTGGAGTACAGGAATAAAAAAGTCTTGCGACAATTGTGCAGGGTTTTGGTGAGACCACATCTGGAATACTGTGTGCAGTTTTGGTCTCCATATTTAAGGTAGGATATACGTGCATTGAAGGCAGTGCAGGGAAGGTTCACTAGATTGGGGTTGTCCTATGATGAGAGGCTGAGTAAATTGAGCCTGTATTCTCCGGCGTTTAGAAGAATGAGAGGTGATCTCATTGAAACATATAAGATTCTGAAGGGGCTGGATAGGATAGACATTGATGGATGTTTCCGCTGGTCAGGGAATCTAAAACACGGGGCACAGTCTCAAGATAAGGGGCCGATAATTTAGGACTGAGATGAGGAGAAATTACTTCACTCAAAAAGTTGTGAATCTTTGGAATTCTCTACCCTAGAGGGTTGTGGATGCTCCATCGTTGAATATATTTAAGGCTCGGATAGACAGATCTTTGGTCTCCTCAGGGAGTCAAGGGATATGGGGAGGGGGTGGGAAAGTGGAGTTGAAGCCTAAGATCAGTCATGATTGTATTGAATGGCACAGCAGGCTCGATGAGCTACTCCTGCTCCTATTTCTTGTGTTCTTGTGTAATCTTTGGAATTCTCTATCCCAGAGAGCAGTGGAGGCTGGGTCATTGAATATATTCAAGCTATACTAGACAAATTTTTGATCTATGTCAAAGGTTAAGATGGGCTGGCAGGAAAGTGGAGTTAAGGACACAATCAGATCAGCCATGATTTTATTGAATGGTGGAGCAGGCTCAAGGGGCTGAATGGCCTACTCCAGCTCCAATTTCTTATGATCTTATGATCCTCCTGTTTTTGTCAACTTCAGACTCGACTTTCCCAATGCTATCCTGGCTGGCCTTCCATCTCTTATAAACATCAGCTATCCAAAATTGCTGCCTGTATCCTATCCTCCACTAAGTCTCCTTCACCATCCTCCCTGTGTTAACTAACCTACATTAGCTCCTGGTCTCTCACTGCTTCAGATTTAAAATTCGCAGCCTTGTGTTTATATCCCTTCATGGCCTCACCTCTGCCCCATCATTATAACTCCTTCAAGCACTATAACTGTGCCTAAATTATCCATTCCTTTGATTCTGGCCTCTTGAGCATCACCTCTCCAACGGTGGTTGTGTCTTCAGTCACCTCCCTAAATCCTTCCACCGATTCCACTACTCCTTCAGCCTTTAAGACCCTATTTAAAACCCAGCTCTTTGATCAAGTTTTTGGTCACCCCTCCCAAAATCTCCTTCTTTGGCTCAGTGCCCAATTACGTTTTGATTACATGTTTGTAAAGTGCCTTTTCTATATTCAAGGAACTGCGTGAATGCAAGTTGTTCTTGGTATGTACTTTTGTAAGATGATTTTTTAGACACCTCCATTCCAGTCTGAAAACCTCACATCTCTTCAGTCCTTCCTCAAACTTAGACCCCTGACACTGGGGCTGAGCTCAGTAAATCTTCTCTGCACAGCCTCCATTGTTGGAATGTCTGCTGCTTTTCATATATTAACAGCATAACTCCCAGCCAATAGATAGTAAAAGGTACACCAACCTGCAGGCTGTAGCTATTATATGCAAGATTTGCCCTTAGCCCAACCATCACCAAAGAAATTAAGCTTCTACAACAGACGATTGGAAAAGTTTCAAAATTATGAATTTGTACTTTATAAGAACTTATAATTTGTTAAAACAGATAATTGTTTTGGGAGCAGAGAGAAAAATGACTCTCAAACCCTTTCGCCCATGACATAAATTTTTAATAAGTCAGTAATTTATTCTTAGAAGGGTCTCTTCTGTATCTTACACTGTTTCTCTTACATGTCAGTGAAACCAGCCTATCTCCATCTCCTAAACCCCTGTTCTCTAACAAAAACACAGCCAATAAGCCAACTCTTTCTTCGAATTTTATCTTTTCCTTCCAGTCATCAATCTTAATCTTAATGCCAAAGGGATCAAGGGATATGGGGAGAAAGCGGGAACAGGGCACTGAATTAGACAATCAGCCATGATCTTTTTTGAATGGCGGAGCAGGCATGAAGGGCCGAATGGCCAACTCCTGCTCCTATTTTCTATGTTTCTATGTTTAATATGGACAACCACTTTGTACTGTACTCTACTGACAGATATGATCATTTTCATTGACAAACCTATTGTATTGACTGACCTGATGTCAGTGAATATCTTCTATACATTAAACATGACACCATAGCACACAGCATGTGATAAGTGGCAGTAATATCACATAACCTTTAAGAACGATAATATAAACAGAGGAGAAGGAAAATACACAGAACCTCCAGTGCTCTGTGTCATGAAGTGGGAGGATGATGGTTAGAAACAAAACAACATTTTATATAGTGCCTATTCAAATCTTTCAGATATATCTCACAGCATTTCACATACAATAACTTTGAAGTGCACTTATCATTGTTATATAGAGAAACACAGCAGCTATTTTGTGCTTGGTAGCATTTTTGGTGGTGTTGGCTACAACCTTAGAAAGACTCTGACACACATAGATAGATAAATAGACAAATAAATGGATAGGCAGTTGGATGCATAGACACAGAAAAAGTAGATGGACATGGATAGATAAGCAGACAGAGAGATTGGTAGATAGATATGAGTAGCTAAATTGATAGTCATTTACTGCACAGAGGAGGCCATTTGGCCCATCAAGTCCATGCCACTCCGTAGGGCAATCCAGTCAGTCCCATTCCCCCACTCTGTCCCTGTAGCCCTGCAAGTTTATTTCACTCAAGTGCCCATCCAATTTCCTTTTGAAATCATTCATCGACTCTGCTTCCACCACACTCATAGACAGAGAGTTCCAGGTCATTACCTCTTGCTACATAAAAAAGTTCTTCCTCACATCCTTTTGTATCTCTTGCCCAAAACCTTAAATCTGTGAGCCCTAGTCCTTGTACCATCAGCTAATGGGAACAGTTATTTTGTCTACCCTATCCAAATCTGTCATAATCTTTTACACCTCTATCAAATAGTCATAGAGTCATACAGCATAGAAACAGGCCCTTCGGCCCAACACGTCCATGCCCACCATAATGCCTGTCTATACTAATCCCACCTGCCTGCATTAATTCCATATCCCTCTATGCCTTGCTCATTCAAGTACCTGTCCAGATTCCTCTTAAATATTGCGACTGTTCCTGCCTCCACCACCTCCTCAGGCAGCTCATTCCAGATACCCACTATTCTTTGTGTGAAAAATGTACCCCTTTGATCCCCTTTAAACCTCCTCCCTCTCACCTTAAATCTATGTCCTCTAGTTTTAGTCACCCCTACCATGGGAAACAGACTCTGGCTATCTACGCCTCTCATAATTTTATATACCTCTCAGCCTCCTTCGCTCCAGGGAAAACAGACCTAGCCTATCCAATCTCACTTTATAACTCAAGCCCTCCAAACCAGGCAACATCCTTGTGAATCTTTTCTGCACCCTCTCTAGCTTAATCACATCTTTCCTGTAGTGCGGCGACCAGAACTGCACACAGTACTCCAAATGCAGCCTAACCAACGTTATGTACAACTGTAACATGACATCCCAACTCCTGTACTCAATGCCTCGGCCGATGAAGGCAAGCATGCTATATGCCTTCTTCATCACCCTGTCTACCTGTGTTGCCACTTTCAGGGAACTATGTACTTGCACCCCAAGGTCTCTCTGCTCAACAACACTCCCCAGGGCCCTGCCATTCACTGTATATGTGCTGCCCTGGTTTAACTTCCCAAAATGCATCACTTCACACTTGTCTGCGTTAAATTCCATTTGCCAATCCCTTGCCCACTTTCCCAGTTTATCTATATCCTGTTGTAACCTTAGACAACCTTCTTCACTGTCCACTACACCACCAATTTTGGTGCCATCTGAAAACTTACTAATCATGCCCCTACATTCACATCCAAGTCATTAATATATATGACAAACAACAGAGGGCCCAGCATCGATCCCTGCAATCTCCTTTGCTCTAAATAAATAGACAGGTAGACAGATAGTAGGTAGACAAATAAATAAATAAATAGTAGATAGACAGATAGATAGAAGTACATAGAAAGGTAAATACAGAAATAGACAACCCTCTGAGATCTCTACGCTCCTCCAATTCTGGCCTCTTGAGGATCCCAGATTTTAATTGCTCCACCATTGGTGGTTGTGCCTTTAGTTGCCTAGGCCCTAAGCTCTGGTATTCCTTTTCTCGAGCTCGCGACCTCTCTTTTTTTCCTTTAAGACGCTCCTTAAAACCTACCCCTTTGACCAAGTTTTTGGTCATCTGCCCTAATATCTCCTTATGTGTTTCGGTGTCAAATTTTGTCTGATAATCGCATCTGTGCAGTTGTGTGGGATATTTCATTAAAGGTGCTATATTAATGCAGGTTGTTCTTGATGGATAGGTAGAGTGAATAAATAGAAACATGAATAGATCGATAGAGACAGTGAGTGACAGATAAATAGAGAGGTAGACAGAAATAGAGAGGGATAGATAGAGATAAAGAGTGATAAATAGAGGTAGATAGAAGTAGAGAGAGATAGATAGATAGAGATGTAGATAGAAATAGCGAGGGTTAGAGATAGCGAACAATAGACAGATACACAGGTAGAGAGAAATAGAGAAGGATAGAGAGAGATTGCGAGCGATAGACAAATAGAGAGGTAGAGAGAAATAGGGATAGACAGAGATAGACAGGCAGAGAGAAATAGGGAGGAATAGAGAGAGAGATAGAAAATGATAGGTAAATAGAGAGGTAGATAGAAATAGAGAGGGATAGATATCCAGTAGATGGGCAGAGGTAGACTTTTTTTCCCCAAAAATATACTTTATTCATAATTTTTTAAAAATACATTACAAAACAGTTCAAATTTGACATTTCGGAAAGTACAATAGGGATCAGATTCCTTCAATACAGAACATGAGTTGCCTCTTGCCATTCCATTTGATTTGGGTAGAGATGGAGAGAGAGACACTGAGTGATGCTGCGGCCTGGCTCCCGGATCGCTGCTGCTTTAAGAAGCCCCGGGGCGGGGTTTGGAAGGACTCCGCCCCTCAGTGACTGCCCGGAGAGTGGAGCTGGAGCTGGGACAGGGACAACGGTAGCTGGAGGCGGATGGCTGGGTGGTCGCGGTTTGGCGTTTGCTCTTTGTGAACAGTGAGCTGCAGACTCGGGAGTGTGGGCGGTCTGGGGCGCCCCGCCTGCTCACATTGCGAGCGGATGCGGCTAGTAATTGAGGCCGGGGATTGAGTACTGCGGTGTAGGCCTCTGCCCATCGCTGGGGGGGGGAATGGAGATAGTAATGAAGGGTTGAAGATAAAGCCAAGCAAGTAACAGAACTAAATAGTTTTAAATAAAAGTAACTTAAATTGTAGATTAATTATTTGGTAAGCTTCCCGTTAATTTTCGTAGGGTTGACCCTGTTTTGCTCCATTTTTAAGGATATGATGCCTCCAATTTGGGAAAATAATTTCAATTAATGTATTTTTAAAATGTGTAGTGTCTAATATTTTATATATATATTTCCTTTCCTGCCCCTATCTTGGGGCTGGTCTGTGGTTTGGCCTCTGCCATGTCTGAGTTGATTGTTGGGATGGAGCCCAGTTTCTTGGATGTGCTCAGGTGGGTTGGTCTTCTTGCCCTTTTTTTGGCCTCTGTCCTCACCCTGGTACTGTACGGGCTTCAGCGAGTTTCCGGGGCTTCCTGGAGGAAGGTTAAGGCTGGCGCTAGGGCTGCAGTAGGTTCTTCAAGTAATCCCTCTGAGGGGGCATCTGTTCTTCTCTCCTGGCTGCTGTCCTTGGAGAGCTGGAACCGCGAGTGGCAGAAAGCTTGGGTCATGGCTCTCAACGAGATAGCCTCAAAAAATGGGGTGAGTTTTCAGCTCCAGACTAACCTCCTTCACTTGCAGCAGATGATGTTGGCAGCGTGTAAAGCCATTTGGCCAGTTTCTGGCAGAGAAAGATGGATGTAGGGGTGATTGAGTTAGGCATTAAGTGTGATGAGTCTTGATTTAAGTACAGTAAAACTGTAACAATATAGAAAAATGTGTAGAATGGAATATTTTGAGCTTCATGTACATTACATGACTTTTTATTTATTCATGGGATGTGTACTATTACCTTTTTAGATGGTGATAGTGAGCCACCTTTTTGAATAAGACTGAGTAGCTTGTTAAGACATTTCAGAAGGTGGTTAAAAGTCAACCATATTGCTCTGGGTTTGGAGTTATACAATTGAGGCTGGGTCAGGTCAACAGATTTCCTCCCTTAATGGACATTAGTGAACTAGGTGGGTTTTTTTTTTAAATGACAATCCAGTAGTTACATAGTCATCTTTACTGACACTTGCATTTTATTCTGGATTTATTTAATTAACTAGATTTAAATTCCCCCCAGATCTGCACTCATGTGCCTGGATCAGTCCAGGCATCTAGATTCTAGTCCTGCAACGATCGCTGTGCTACCATTTCTGGTGTGAAATGTTGAGCTGTCTTTCACTCTTTGGTGTTGCATGTTTTGCAATGTCTTTCTGGAGTTTGCAGTGTTTCTTTTAATGCAGGTATCCAACATTTCTGCCCTTTTCTTGGATTGAGAAGGGGAATAACTTCCTGCGGAGCATTGAGGCATTCTGTTGTAAACTGCATATGAGATCAGAAATATAGGTCACAGTTTGGAGTATTTATTTGTACGGTGTCATTGTGGTGGAGGGTACTGCAGTTTACTGTGGGGAGCCTGCATGCCTATAGTTCTCGTCTGCTCTATTCGTTCTGTTCCTTCGTCTCCTTCTGTCACTCTTGGCTCCGGTCTCCTGCACCCTGTGTGCAGTGACAACAATGCGTGGAAGATTCTGTGCCATTAAACATCATTAAATATTAAAATCAAATTTCCCAACTCTGGTGAGCTATAGTGACTGAAGTGTAGATAGTGGATCTTTTCCTTTTTTTTAAAAAAAGAGATATTTTTGATTGGAAAGCCGAGGTGAGTTTTTGTGAGTGACCTTGTATGTGAGGATCTGGTGTAACTGAACATGTAGGAATGTTCCCACTAGGATTTCAGTTAAAATATTGTGGTGTATTCACAAAATGTTCATGTAGTTTTTTTGACAGCAAGTGTATGATTTTTCATTGTTTTTGTCCTTCAGAATTTCTGTTGCATATGGAAGGAACATTGTGTATGAGCTGTACAGCGCTAGGGTCAAGAATTGACACTTCCAGGTCATGTCCTTGCTGGTTGGAGCAATTTTAAATGATAAATCAACATCAGAATACAAGAAGCACATCTCAACATTTAAATTAGCTTGTGTAATTTTTTTCCCTATAGAGGATTGATGCCAATTATACTGTAGAAAAAAAATGGAGTTCAGCTAATGAGCTATAATGTTGTATCAGTTTATTAATTAAGTGGCCCTTAGCTGAAGTGCCAACTTGGCTGTGCAGTACTTGAGTCATTAGGTTGTGGGTTTAGCCCTGCTACAGGCTTGAGCACATTTTTTAAAAAAAAAGCTTGCACTTCAGTGCAGAGGAAGTGTTGCACTGTAGGAAGTATTGTCTTACAGATGAGATGTTTCACTGCAGTTTAGTTGGACAGCAAAGATACCATGGTACTGTTTGAAGAAAAGTAGGGAAGCCCTCTTCGTGCCCTAGCCCATATTTATTTCTCAACAATACCACTAAAGCTGTCATTTTTTTGTTTATGGGACTTTGCTGTGTTCAAATTGTTTGCTTTGTTTCCCTACACTGTAACAGTAACTGTATTCCAAAAGGTACTTAACTGGCTGTAAAGTGCTTTGAAGCATCTTGACCTGAGGGTTTCTATATAAGTGCAAGTTTCCCACTTTCTTTCTATTCTCGGAATTCATTGGAGAAGTTCAGATAATGCACTATGAAAGAAGAATGTGATACTCTGAGTGATTTCTGGATAGCTACAAAATGTGAATCTTTCAAATGCCTATTTACACTATATAGTTTCTTGTGTTCTTTTTGACATTTTATTTTACCTTTTGGTGAGATGATTGCAGGAAAGACGATGTAATGTGGGCTAAAATCCACTTCCTCTTCACTCTGAATCCTTATTTTGTTGAAATGGAAATCCATTGCAAGGTCCACTATAATTTATTATTTCTCCAGGACTGTAAAACTTTTGATCTCTCAGCATGTCCCTTCCTCTTCAGCTTATAAAATGATTTCAAACAAGCCTTTTGTTGTCTAACCACTTGGTTTTCTTGTTTTAATCACTCCTGCTGCTCACTCGTCACAAACATCTCTCTCTCTCTCTCTCTCTCTCTCTCTCTCTCTCTCTCTCAACACCATGGTAGTGGTCTGCACTATGGATGGAGTTTTGGTTTCTCAATTTTTTTGAATAAAAGATAAGTATTGACAAATGTGCATCACCATCGTGCAAAGTGCTCAACCACAGATTTATCCCCCTTCCCCCCACTCATTGCTGATCTCTTTTGCACTGCAGCAGGGAGGTGATGAGTAGGGTGTTGGGAACTCTGCAGTGAAGGAGAGGAATGTAGAAAGAATATGCACCGGCTGTCTCCACTGAATCAAGAGCTAGTTTGTTTGTCACACTGTGTATCCCTTCAGTTGTCGTTGCACGCGGACTGGGGAGATTGGAAGGTGGAAGAATTGGTGGTGGAAAGTTAACCTATATTCATAAAGGATAAAAGTAAAAGAGAATAGTGGATGCTTAGATAAAGTATGACATTTAATTAAGGTGTTCAAATGTGTAGAATGGTTCATGTAAGTCACCTAACTCCTCGGGTTGTATTTTTTAAGTATCCTGTGTTGCACTACCATTGATTATAGTTAAGGGGTCCAGCTGTAAACTATTAACTCAAGGGTTACAAAAGCAAAAACGCAATAATATCTCCACGGGTTTGGGAACATGGGAACAGGAATAGACCATTCAGCACCTAGAGCTTGTTGTCAAAATTTGAATGTGGAAGTGAAAGTATATGTTAACATTTGGGTGTAACACTTTGCCAGTTCTGATTGGCCTCACCCCAAATATTTCTTCCAGATACTCATTGACCTACTGTTTATTTTCAGTATTTTTCCTGCTTTTTTGGTAAAATTAGTTCCCAAGCATTGTTTGTTTTAGCTCTGCAATCTATTTGTTCATTCGTATCTGTGGATTTAGTGTTTCATTGGGTGAGAGGGGGTGGTGGGGGGGCTTTAATACTATAACTTGAGCTTTGGGATATTGGCAAACATTACCTTCTCTTACCAGCTGCTGTGACTCTTTGGAAATAACTGCTATCAAAAAAAAATCTTACAGCACAGAAGGAGGCCATTCAGCCTGTCAGCTCTTTTGAAAGAGCTGTCCAATTTTGACCCTCTGTTCTTGCACCCCCTTTAGAATTGTATTTTTTAAAATTGTGTCTCCATGTTCTTCCTATCAAAATGAATCACTTCACATTTCTCTGCATTGAACTTCTTTTGTCACCTGTCTGCCCATTCCACCGACTTGTCTATGTCCTTTTGAAATTCTACACTATCCTCCTCACAGTTCACAATGCTTCCAGGTTTTTGTATTGCCTGCAAACTTTGAAATTGTGGCCTGTACACCAAGGTCTAGGTCATTAGTATATATCCGGAAGAGCAAGGGTTCCAACGCTGGCCCGCATGGAACTCCAGTACAAACCCTCCTCTAGCCTGAAAAACATCCGTTAACCACTACTTTGTTTCCTGTCGCTCAGCCAATTTTGCATCCATGTTGCTACTGCCCCGTTTATTCCATGAGCTATAACTTTGCTCACAGGTCTGTTGTGCAGCACTGTATCAAACGCCTTTTTCAAGTATACTATTTATTAGAATATAGCTATACGCCTACATGGTGTTGAAGCCTTCACAATTCTTCACAAACCTGGACATAGCAGCAAAGAATGCCTCTAACTGAGCCAGGCTGACACTTGGGTTGAATAATCGGGTCAAGTGAAAATTCTTACATGGTAGCATTTCAAATAATGCATACTTTTTTGATCGCTCTGAGTAAATGCACCATGTGGTGCTGTACAGAATCTTAGAGAGCAGGAAAGTCCCAGGTTCAATCCCTGGTTTATGATTAACTGATCTCAAGATAATTTAGAATTGGGTCACGATACAATTAGTCAATGCATCGGGATCTGTTAACCAATCCCTGCTAGATTACACCATTTACAGCATAGAAACCAGACATATGGCCCAACTGGTTTATACTGGACACAAGCTTCCTCCCAAACTACCTTATCTAACCCCATCAGCATACTTGTTTATTCCTTTCTCTCAAATGTATAAACATGGAGTAAGCAAAGGATTGGCTTCCTGGTTGTTGCTCCCACATAAAATAGTGTCAGCCATGGCTCATTGGGTAACACTTTTACCTGAGTGAGAAGTTTGTGGATTCAAGTACCACTCCAGAGCCTTGAGCACAAAATATAGGCTGACAGTTCATTGCAACACTGAGAGTGCTGCATAGAGTCACTTCGAAACATATAAAATAGGAGCAGGAGTGGGCCTTTGGGCCCACTCCACCATTCAAAAAAGATCATGGCTGATTGTCTAATTCAGTACACTGTTCCCGCTTTCTCCACATATCCCTTTGGCATTAAGAAATATATCTATCTCCTTGAATACATTTAATGACTTGGCCTCCACTTCCTTCTGCAGTAGAGAAATCCACAGGTTCACCACCTGTGAAGAAATTTCTCCTCATCTCAGTTCTAAATGGTGTACCCAGTATCCTGAGACTGTGACCCCTGGTTCTGGACTCCCCAGCCATCGGGAACATCCTCCCTGCATCTAGCCTGTCTAGTCCTGTTAGAATTTTAGACGTTTCTATGAGATCCCCTCTCACTCTTCTAAACTCTGGTGAATTTAGGCCTAGTCAACCCAATCTCACCTCATATGTCAGTCCTGCCATCCCAGGAATCAGCCTAGTAAATCTGCTCTGCATCCTCTCAAGGATCCTCACATCCTTCCTGAAGTGTGGTGACCAGAAATGGATGCAATACCCTAGTTGGGGCCTAGCCACAGCTTTATAAAGGTTCAGCATAACTTCCTTGCTTTTGTACTCAATGCCTCTATACTTCTGAAGCCCAAGATCCCATATGCTTTATGAACCATTCTTTCAATATATCCTGCCACCTTCAAAGATCGATGCACATGCAACCCCAGGTCCCTCTTCTCCTGCACATTCTTTAAAACTGCCATTAAGTCTATATTGCACTTTCGGAATTGTTGTCTTTCAGGATGAGAAGTTAAACCAAGGCTCCATCTGCCCTCTCTGGTGGACGTAAAAGATCCTATGATGCTATTTTGAAAAAGAGCAGTGGTGTTCTCCAATGTTTATTCCTCAACAAGCACCTAAAACAGACTCTGGTCAGTATCACATTGCTGTTTATGGGACTTTGTCACGTTTCTGGCACTACAAGGGCAGCAGATGCATGGGAACACCAACAACTGCAAGTATCCCTCCAAGCCACACACCATCCTGCCTTGGAACTATATCGCTGTTCCTTCACTGTCACTGGGTCAGAATCCTGGAACTCCCTTCCTAACAGCACTGTGGGTGTACCTACACCTCCGGGACTGCATCGATTCAAGAAGGCAGCTCACCACCTTCTTGAGGGAAGTTAGGGATGGGCAATAAATGCTGAACGAATTTTTAAAAAAGTATAAGTGACCGCTCTTCAAAAGGTACTTTATTGGCTGTAAAACACTTCGCACCATCCTGAAGCCGTGAGGTGCTATGTAAATGCAAGTCTTTTCTTAAAGTAGTCCATCAGCATTCATCACTTAGACTTCATATCAAGAATAGCACTTGGGCAGGATGCCAGAGAATTGCTGATGCTCGTAGAATTGTACCTCAAAGAGCTTCTGCCTTTAGCATAGAATACAAAATGAGAGAAGAGAGGCTCCAAAGTGTCGTCTTCTTTTTGATGTACATGTTTGAGTTGCATTTTGATGATGCATCATTTCACCTGTCACCTACAGAGAATGTCTGTATCAAAATTCTCATGTGTGTTCCTGCTGTTGAGTATGCAGCATTATTTATTCTTGGGTTTAACAAGCTCCAGAAACTGCTTCGAGCTGGATGATAGTGAACCTTTTTACGACAAAGACTGCAGTTATGTCTCTGCCTTGGAGTCACTATTTCCGTTTAGAAATATTTACACGTGTGTGTAAATATAACAGGCTGCAGTTGGAAATTACTCCTTACTGACCTGGGTGCTGAAATTTCCAGCTCTTGGGGCTTGAGAGAAAGCAACATGCCATCTTCGAAATGACCATTATGTGATCCCACCATCTCCAGTCCTTCTTTATTGTTTGTGATATGGTTAATGTTGTTACTGATCCCACTGACATCCTCTTCATGGCTGAGTTTTTTTTTTAAACCTATAGGGTTACACACTGGGGTGTAGATAGGCAGTATAATTAGCCTGTTATTCTGGGGCTGGGCATGTTGCAAGCTGTGAGCGGAGTCTTGAAATTCTGTATTCTGCCTCTATGTTTCTCTCTATTTGAGCCAGCATATAATTTCTGTTGCTTTCTGTTAAGGGGCATTTTCTGTAATTTCCTTTTAGTAGTAGTTGACTCCGTACTTGGAAGCTGGGACTAGGGGGTTCCAGAAGTGTGTAGGTAATTGCAGATTGTCCCGGGAATAGTTTCCGACACACTCTACTCCTGATGATTTGGTCCTTGCATTCCTTTGAAAACACGAAAGCAGTTGTGACACATGCCCACAGTACAACTGCATCACTGGGCACAAGCTCTAAGCATAGGACGATCTGTACAGAGAAAAGAGGGTTGCACCTGGCAGTGTTCTAACTGAGGAGTTCGGATGCTTTAAACATGACCGAAGCTTGGACTGGAGACTAAAATTGATGAAAACATGGTAAAGGGCCAAGGTCTGCAGTTGAGGCTTAAGCAAAGTTGAAGGGAACAATGGAGACGATCAGCTTGATTAGGTCATGCCAAGCCTGAGAATGATAGGAGGGAGGTCAGCAGTTCAGTTTTGGGAAAGAATAAATAGCAGTAGTTTTTTTTCAGGATGTCATATTTGGTACATTTCCTATCGTGTGCTCCTCCCGGTTAGAATTGGAGGCTGTGATTGAATTAATTTCAGCTCTGTTGGGGATGAAGGAGGATCATGCAGGACAGAATATCTGCTATGCCGAAGGAGCAAGCTCAGAGGAGCATTGACTGTTTTTAGTATGGGGCAAGATAAGAAAGAGAGAAGTTGGAAAGAAGGATGGGTTTCAGATAACAAGCTTTTTCTTTTCAGTTTGAGTGTGTCAGGGCAGATGTGGTATCAGTGCTGAATGCACTTGGACTTTATCGGGTTTGGGGGAGAGGATTGTGTTTTTAAAGTTCTGGTAAATCTGCATTACATATCCTCGAAGGCCAATATATCTTTCCTGAGGTATGGTCTAACCAGAGCTTTAGATATCTGTAGCATAATGTCCAGCCCCTTTTCATTTCAGCCCCTATACTGGGACACTGGCACCAGTACTGGGGAAAGAGAGAGCTGTTCTGTTGGGATGGGCTTCACTTGAACCATGCTGGAACCAGTGTCCTGGCGAATTGTACAACTAGGGTTGTAGATAAGGCTTTAAACTAAATAGTGGGGGGAGGATTCAACTGAAAGGAAGTTTTAAAAAGTCGAAAAGTAACGAGAGAGCAGAGGTGCAGGATAGTGAAGGAGCATACGTTAATCAGAGAGTGACAGGAAGGGACAGAGAATACAAGCAGAAGAGTACAGCAGAAATTAGAACCAGAGTAGGTAAAACTGGTAAAAAGTCAAGGCTTAAGGCTCTTTATCTGAATGCATGTAGCCTTTGTAACAAAATGGGGTGGCGCAGTGGTTAGCACCGCAGCCTCACAGCTCCAGCGACCCGGGTTCAATTCTGGGTACTGCCTGCGTGGAGTTTGCAAGTTCTCCCTGTGTCTGCGTGGGTCTTCTCCGGGTGCTCCGGTTTCCTCCCACATGCCAAAGACTTGCTGGTTGATAGGTTAATTGGCCATTATAAATTGCCCCTAGTATAGGTAGGTGGTAGGGAAATATAGGGACAGGTGGGGATGTGGTAGGAATATGGAATTGGTGTAGGATTAGTATAAATGGGTGGTTGATGGTCGGCACAGACTCGGTGGGCCGAAGGGCCTGTTTCAGTGCTGTATCTCTAAACTAAACTAAACTAAGATAGATGAGCTGACGGCACAGGTAGAAATAAATGAATATGATTTGATAGCTATCACTGAGACGCGGTTGCGGGATGACCAGGACTGGCATCTTAATGTTCAAGGATATTCGTTCCTGAAGAATAGGCAGAAAGGAAGAGGAGGTGTGGTCGCTTTGTTATTAAAGGAAGGGATTAGTGCAGTTGTGAGTAATGATATAGGTGCAATAGATCGTGATGTAGAATCAGTTTGGGTGGAAATAAGGAATAGCAAGGGAAAGAAATCACGGTGGGAGTGGTTTATAGGCCCCTGAAGAGTAGCCTCTCTGTAGCACAAGATATTAATCAGGAAATAATGGAGGCGTGTAAGAAGGGCACTGCAGTTATCGTGGGTGATTTTAATCTGCATATCGACTGGACAAATCAAATTAGCATGGAAGACTAATTTGTAGAATGCATCAGGGATTGTTACTTCGAGCAATATGTTGCAGAACCTACCAGGGAACAGGCTATTTTAGATGGTATTGTGTAATGAGGTAGGATAAGAGATCTCATAGTTAAGGATCCTTTAGGGGGAAGCAATCATAACATGGTAGAATTTCAAATTCAGTTTGAGGGTGAGCAACTCTGGTCTCAAACCAGTGTCTTCAATTTAAACAAGAGCAATTGGAGGTATGAAGAAAGAGTTGTCTAAAGCGGGCTGGGACGACTGACTACAGGGGAAGTCAGTAGATTAGCAGTGGCAGACTTTTAAGCAGATATTTCATATCACTCAGCAAACATTTATTCCAGTCAGAAGGAAGGTCTCGAAGAGAACGATGAACCACCCATGAGTAACAAAGGAAGTTAGAGAGTATCAAAGACAAAGGCGTACAAAGAGGCGAAAACGAGTGGTAGGCCAGAGGATTGGGAATTTTTTTAGAAACCAGCAGCGGATGACTAAAAAGCTAATAGAGGGAGAAAATTGATTGAGAGTAAATTGGCAAGAAATGCAGAAAACAGTAAGAGCTTCTACAGGTATATTAAAAAGGAGTAATTAAAGTAAGTGTGGGATCCTTAGAAGATGAGACTGGGGAATTTGTAACAGGGAAATGGCAGATAATTTAAACCAATATTTTGCATCGGTCTTCACGGTGGAGGACATTAGAAACATCCCAACAATAATAGATGAACAAGGTGTAAATGGGAGGGAGGAACTTGTAACAATCTCTATCATGAGGGAAAAGGTGCTGGACAAACTGGGACTAAAGGCAGACAAGTCTCCAGGACCTGATGGCCTGCATCCAAGGGTTTCAAAAGAAGTGGCTGCAGACATAGTGGAGGCATTGGTCATAATATACCAAAACTCACTGGATTCTGGGAGGGTACCAGTGGATTGGAAAACCGCTAATGTGACACCCCTATTCAAGAAAGGAGGGAGACAGAAAGCAGGAAACTATAGACCAGTTCTATAGGTATATCAGGAATAAAAGAATGATAATAGTTAGAACAGGGCCAATCAAGGATAGTAGTGGGAAGTTGTGTGCGGAATCAGAGGAGATAGGGGAAGCGTTAAATGAATATTTTTCGTCAGTATTTACAGTAGAAAAAGAAAATGTTGCTGAGGAGATTACTGAGATGCAGCCTACTAGGCTAGATGGGATTGAGATTCACAAGGAGGAGGTGTTGGCAATTTTGGAAAGAGTGAAAATAGATAAGTCCCCTGGGCCAGATGGGATTTATCCTAGGATTCTCTGGGAAGCCAGGGAGGAGATTGCAGAGCCGTTGTTGTTGATCTTTATGTCGTCATTGTCGACAGGAGTAGTGCCGGAGGACTGGAGGATAGCAAATGTTGTCCCCTTGTTCAAGAAGGGGAGTAGAGACAGCCCTGGTAATTATAGACCTGTGAGCCTTACTTCGGTTGTGGGTAAAATGTTGGAAAAGGTTATAAGAGACAGGATTTATAATCATCTTGAAAAGAATAAGTTTATTTGCGATAGTCAGCACGGTTTTGTGAAAGGTAGGTCGTGCTTCACAAACCTTATTGAGTTTTTCGAGAAGGTGACCAAACAGGTGGATGAGGGTAAAGCCGTGGATGTGGTGTATATGGATTTCAGTAAGGCGTTTGATAAGGTTCCCCACGGTAGGCTATTGCAGAAAATACGGAAGTATGGGGTTGAAGGTGATTTAGAGCTTTGGATCAGAAATTGGCTAGCTGAAAGAAGACAGAGGGTGGTGGTTGATGGCAAATGTTCATCCTGGAGTTTAGTTACTAGTGGTGTACCGCAAGGTTCTGTTTTGGGGCCACTGCTGTTTGTCATTTTTATAAACGACCTGGATGAGGGTGTAGAAGGGTGGGTTAGTAAATTTGCGGATGACACGAAGGTCGGTGGAGTTGTGGATAGTGTCGAAGGGTGTTGTAGGGTACAGAGGGACATAGATAGGCTGCAGAGCTGGGCTGAGAGATGGCAAATGGAGTTTAATGCGGAGAAGTGTGAGGTGATTCACTTTGGAAGGAGTAACAGCAATGCAGAGTACTGGGCTAATGGGAAGATTCTTGGTAGTGTAGATGAGCAGAGGGATCTTGGTATCCAGGTACATAAATCCCTGAAAGTTGCTACCCAGGTTAATAGGGCTGTTAAGAAGGCATATGGTGTGTTAGCCTTTATTAGTAGGGGGATCGAGTTTCGGAGCCACGAGGTCATGATGCAGCTGTACAAAACTCTGGTGAGGCCGCATCTTGAGTATTGCGTGCAGTTCTGGTCACCGCATTATAGGAAGGATGTGGAAGCTTTGGAAAGGGTGCAGAGGAGATTTACTAGGATGTTGCCTGGTATGGAAGGAAGGTCTTACGAGGAAAGGCTGAGGGACTTTGGGTTGTTTTCGTTAGAGAGGAGGAGGAGGAGAGGTGACTTAATAGAGACATACAAGATAATCAGAGGGTTAGATAGGGTGGATAGTGAGAGTCTTTTTCCTCGGATGTGGATGGCAAACACGAGGGGACATAGCTTTAAGTTGAGGGGTGAAAGATATAGGACAGATGTCAGAAGTAGTTTCTTTACGCAGAGAGTAGTAGGGGCGTGGAACGCCCTGCCTGCAACAGTAGTAGACTCGCCAACTTTAAGGGCATTTAAGTGGTCATTGGATAGACATATGGATGTAAATGGAATAGTGTAGGTCAGATGATCGGCGCAACATCGAGGGCCGAAGGGCCTGTACTGCGCTGTAATATTCTAATTCTAATAGTTAGCTGAACATCAGTCATTGGGAAAATGCTAAAGTCCATTATTAAGGAAGAAATAGGACATTTAGAAAAACATAATTCAATCAAACAGAGTCAACATGGTTTTATGAAAGGAAAATCATGTTTGACAAATTTGTTCGAGCTCTTTGAGGATGTAACAAGAGAGAAAGGGAAACTGTAGATGTAGTGTGTTTGGATTTTCAGAAGGTGTTTGATAAGGTGCCACATAAAAGGTTATTGCACAAAATAAGAGCTCAGGGTATTGGGGGTAATGTGTTAGCATGGATTGAGGACTGGCTAATACACAGAAGGCAGCGAGTTGGGATTAATGGGTCTTTTTCAGGTTGGAAAGCCATAACTAGTGGGGTGCCACAAGGATCAGTCCCAGGGCCTCAACTATTTACTATCTATATTAATGACTTGGAGGAAGGGACAGAGTGTAGTGTATCCAAATTTGCTGACTATACAAAAATAGGTGGGAAGGCATGTTGTGATGAGGGCACAAAGAATCTGCAAAGGGATATAGATAGGTTAAGTGAGTGGGAAAAAACTTGGCAGATGGTGTTCTATGTGGGAAAGTATGAGGTAATCCAGTTTGGTAGGAAGAATAAAAAGGCAGATTATTATTTAGATGGAGAAAGACTACAAAATACTGCAGTACAGAGAGATCTGGGTGCTCGTGCATGAAACACAAAAGGTTAGCATGCAGGTGCAGCAAGTAATTAGGAAGGCAAATGGAATTTTGGCCTTTATTGCTAGGGGGTTGGAGTTTAAAAATAGGGAAGTCTTATTACAACTGTACAGGGTGTTGGTGGGGCCACACCTGGAGTACCGCTTACAGTTTTGGTCCCCGTATTGAAAGAAAAATATTCTAGCATTGGAGGCAGTTCAGAAAAGATTCACTAGGCCACTTCCTGGGATGAAGGGGTTCCGAATGTCAGTTCTGAAGAAGGGTCACTGACCCGAAATGTTAACTCTGCTTCTCTTTCCACAGATGCTGCCAGACCTGCTGAGTGATTCCAGCATTTCTTGTTTTTGTGCCTGGGATGAAGGGGTTGTCTTATCATGAACGGCTAAATGGGTTAGGCCTTTATTCATTGATTAGATTAGTTTAGTTTAGAGATACAGCACTGAAACAGGCCCTTCGGCCCACCGAGTCTGTGCCGAACATCAACCACCCATTTATACTAATCCTACACTAATCCCATATTCCTACCAAACATCCCCACCTGTCCCTATATTTCCCTACCACCTACCTACACTAGTGACAATTTATAATGGCCAATTTACCTATCAACCTGCAAGTCTTTTGGCTTGTGGGAGGAAACCGGAGCACCCGGAGAAAACCCACGCAGACACAGGGAGAACTTGCAAACTCCACACAGGCAGTACCTGGAATCGAACCCGGGTCCCTGGAGCTGTGAGGCTGCGGTGCTAACCACTGCGCCACTGTGCCGCCCTCGGAGTTTAGAAGAATGAGAGGTGATCTTGTCTCAACATTTTAAGGGGGCTTGACCAGGTAGATGTTGAGAAGATGTTTCCACTGGTGGGGAAATCTCGAACTAGGGGGCGTAGTTACAGAATAAGGGGGCACACATTTAAAACTGAGATGCAAAGGAATTTCTTCTCTCAGGGTAGTGAATCTCTGGAATTCTCTACCTCAGAGTTGTGGAGATTAGGCCACTAAATGTATTTAAGGAGGAGGTAGATAGATTTTTGAAATATCGGAGAGTCAAGGGTTAGGCGGAGCAGGCCCGAAAGAGAAGTTGAGGCCTGGGAAAGATCAGCCATGATCTTATTGAATGGCCTACTGCTGCTCCTATTTCTTATGTTTACGATTAGCCTTTTAAATTTTTTTGTACACCTCCACTAGCTTTTAGTGATTTCTGTTCATGGAGCCCTAAATCTCTCTCTCCTTAGCTTATTATTTAGACAATAAACTTGGATGTCTGCATCTGTGCCATTGTCCACCTCAAACACCGAAGATATGGCCAGACTATTTGTTCTGTACCACAGGCAACAGAAGTTACCAACACTAAGCCAAGCCTCTATATTTAAGCCAGGAATGCAAGAGACGGGGGTGCAGCTAAATATTATTTATTTATCCAAAAGGTCCACAAACTGTACCAATGTCAAATCTTTTCATGTGCCTTCTGCATCCATGTTACCACAGTTGACTATTATGTGTTAAGCTAGAGTAATGTGGTGTAACTTGCCTTTGGTTCCCCAGCCTAATTTCTACAAATCTTGCTCTTGGGAGTCACTCATATCCTGTGGTTAGTTTAGTGATAGTAACATTTAATGACATCAAACTTGTAGAACTTGTTTCTGGCTGCATTCACTATGTTATTTAAAAAAGAAAAGTAGTTTGACTCCTGAGGTTCAGCTGATGGCAAGAAAACTGTTTAATTATATAGTTAGTTTGCAATGTTTTTCCATTACATCTTTGTGTGTGTATGCACTTCTTGTTTTAAGTACCAAGTGTCTGTATCAAGGGCAATTGGGGATGAGCAACAAATGCTGGCTTGGCCAGCAACGCCCACATCCCATGAATGAATTTTTAAAAACTCCCAGTTCAGGTACAGCATGGCTAGATGCAGAGTTAAACTCCCTCTAATAAACTTTACAAAAGAAATCCCTGTGTGACATCTTTATTTCCCCAACCAGACATACTGTGATGGGACTATGGGGAAAGAGTGGTGGGGGAGGGTGATTGGCTAGCTTTTCCAAAGAGCCAGCATGGGCACAATGGACAAAATGGCCACTACCTGTGCTGTAAACTTCCATATGGCCAATTTAGCACATGCCTCAAGGATCTGGATTGATGCTGTTGAAAGGCCTGAGGCAACTAATGTGTGTCCAAAACTGGTCAAGTTACTGCAAGTTCATAAAGAAAGATCTTGCAATTGGTAATAGGGCTGAATTTCGCATCCAGTTTATAATTTGGTTGGATGCTGGGTAGGATTGAACCTCTTCGAGTTCTGTCATAGTATTTGTGCTGCAGGTGTTTCTTATGATTTTCTTAAATGTATTTGTGTGAACTTGCTTAGAAGAAGCTACTGTTAGACATATCAATATTCCTCTTTCTTGTTTGATTCATGCCTTGCCAAACTTGATGTGGCTGGAGAGAGTAGCATGAGTATTCCACATCTGGAGTACAATACAAGTAATTACAAATCTATCATTGATCACAAGAAAGCATATCACACAACATTAAACATTTCAATGCAATTTCTTTTCTCCACTATAGCATACAGGTACAAATAGGCTTTTTAAAAATTTTTTTTAATGACAACACCAAAACCCTGTTGCCACAGGTTGCTAATCTATCTTTGGGGTTTGCTGTCAAATAATTAAGAATTCACTTTGTTTTGCAGAGTTCACTCCAGCTCACCGTTGATAAAGTGGGTCCACATGCATCTCCGCTTGCTCTGAGTCATGTCACCAGCATTATCCAATCAAAACAACACTTGGTGAGTATAATGCTGTGTTTGCCTTAGGATTCTTGTAGGTTTATCTAGTTTCTGGTGGCGAAGTGAAATCCATTCGTGTTTCTTCAGTCTTTTGAATTAGATAAAGCTTTTTCTCTCTGTTATGTTCCCGACGCAGTGCCGTTGACGGGTAAGATGTGAATGTGTGCCCTATAATTGCTTATGCAGTGACTTCCCAATCTTGACGTTTAAGTTGGATAAACACTGAGCTTGTATTTCCCCTACAGGGCTTGCAAGTTTGGGTACATTCTCACGCTTATTTCATAGTGACAGGCTGAGGAATGGCATTGACTGAAGTCTGCTAGGTTGTTTGCTTGTTGCTTTTGATAAACTTGGAATTGTTGAATGGCTGTGTGGACTTTCTCTTGACCCTGATATTGTTTGCTTGAGTCCAATAGAGCTGTATTCGTAATAGAGGGTATTCGTTGTGTAATATCTTGAGTTAAGTTTCAAACTGAACATCTATTATCTCTCCAAATATGGCAAAGTCGACATTTCCTGCCTTAACTGGAAGCATCTTGTTGAAGTAGATGTGATTCAAACAAATGACCAGGTCTTGAAGCCCATGTAGTCGAGGCGAGTCACAAGCTGAGCATTGTTACAACCAGGTTTAGTCATTCCTTATCTTTTTTTTTTTGGAATTGTAGTGGAAATGAGGTTTGGAATTTTATTTTGATGTCTGCTTAATTATTTCAAAGATGAACTTATCCATCTGGTAACTTTGCAATTGGAGTGACCTAGGTTTTGAGGGGCTGCGTTTGACTTGTAATGCACTAGTAGTTTTTCCGCATGTCAGAATAGGATGAAACATTGAGTTTTATCTTGTCATTTTATTTCCTTCCACTTCAAATAATTCTGTAACTGGAGATGCACAGTCTGTTCTGATCTCTCTCACTGCAAAGAAACCACATTTTTAAGAAAAAACATTTTATTAATCTGAAACCAAGATGTTCGATGAACTGGAGGTAGAATTGGCAGTGATGGTGTATTCTTGCTGTGGCAGGAGATTAAAAGATACGTAGATGGGAAATGATCAAAATCCTCAGCTTTAAGCTGTGGCAGCCTTTTTGTTTCCAGTTTGTTACCTCTGATGGGCCTGAGATTGGGAGGGACACATGCTTCCTCTTCATGAATGAGTATCTTGAGTGACTTGTATGAGCAGGAAATGTTATGTGCACACACATATATTTTGTTCGTATCAATAGATACAGTAGATTACCAGAGTTTGGTGTTATGGTTCATATTTGATTTTAGTTGGTTATTTCTGAAAGAATTAAGATATTATATAATATTTTAACCTGGTCAATGATTATCTTTTAAACAATCCCCATCCCCATACAATTGTTTAAGATTATTAGATTAGAGATACAGCACTGAAACAGGCCCTTCGGCCCACCAAGTCTGTGCCGAACATCAACCACCCATTTATACTAATCCTACACTAATCCCATATTCCTACCAAACATCCCCACCTGTCCTTATATTTCCCTACCACCTACCTATACTAGTGACAATTTATAATGGCCAATTTACCTACCAACCTGCAAGTCTTTTGGCTTGTGGGAGGAAACCGGAGCACCAGGGGAAAACCCACGCAGACACAGGGAGAACTTGCAACCTCCACACAGGCAGTACCCAGAATTGAACCCGGGTCGCTGGAGCTGTGAGGCTGCGGTGCTAACCACTGCGCCACTGTGCCGCCCGTACAAGTTTACAATAAGTAGTACAACTTTTTTCTGAATGTTATTGGTAATTAATTCATTGGGCTGTACCAGTTAGCTTGATTTCCCACAGAATTCATTGTCGAATATTACACTCTATCAGGAAACAGGACACTCTATCCATTCATGTCTGACTGACTGTTATTTTATCCACATGAGGCTCCTCGCTTAATCCTCCTCTTAAATTTTCCCCATGTCCTTTTCATTTTTTAAGTAACTCTCAAGTTCCTGAAGAATTATTGTACTGTGCTTGAACATTTTTGGTAGGATGTTTCACATTCTAACTATACTTTTTGTTTACAGTTTAGCCATAAACCTAAATTCATGCCCCCCACCCCCCAACCCTGCTGTTACTGTATTGCCAAACAATGGAAACAGTCTATAACTAATGACTTTATCACCTGGACCTAAAGGGTTAAATTATGACGACAGCTTCCATAAACTTGGCTTGTATTCCCTTGAGTATAGAAGATTTCTGGGGGTGATCTGATCGAGGTGTTTAAAATGTTCAAAGGATTTGATACTATTTACTTTGGGAGAATCAAGAAGAAGGCAACATAATCTTATAATTAGAGTCAGGCTTACTAGGAATGAAATAGAACCATAGAAAAGTTACGGCACAGAGGCCAGTCAGCCCGTCGTGTCTGCGCCAGCTGAAAAAACTAGCCACCCAATCTAAGCTCTTGGTCTGTAGCCTTGCAGGTTACAGCACTTCAGGTGCATGTCCAGGTACCTTTTTAAAAGAGTTGAGGGTTGCTGCCTCCACCACCGATCCGGGCAGTGAATTCCAGACACACACCACCCTCTGGGTTAAAGGATTTTCCTCATGTCCCCTCTAATCCTTTCACCAATCACCTTCAATCTGTGCCCCTGGTAATTGACCTCTCTGCTACGGGAAACAGGTCCTTCCTGTCTAGCTAGGCCCCTCATAATGTTGTACACCTTAATTAAAACTCCCCTCAGCCTCCTCCTGTTCTAAGGAAAACAACCCTAGTCTATCCAATCTTTCCTCATAGCTGCAAATATCAAGCCCTGACAACATTCTTGTAAATCTCCTCTGTACTCTCTCCAGAACAATTATCTTTCTTTGGCCTCCTTGTCTCTCGAGAGACAATGGGTAAGCGCCTGGAGGTGGTCAGTGGTTTGCGAAGCAGCGCCTGGAGTGGCTATAAAGGCCAATACTAGAGTGACCGGCTCTTCCACAGGTGCTGCAGATAAAATTGATTGTCGGAGCTGTTACACAGTTGGCTTTCTCCTTGCGCTTCTGCCCTTTTTCCTGCCAACTGCTAAGTCTCTTCGACTTGCCACACTTTAGCCCCGCCTTTATTGTTGCCCGCCAGCTCTGGTGATCGCTGGCAACTGACTCCCACGACTTGTGATCAATGTCACAGGACTTCATGTCGCGTTTGCAGACGTCTTTAAAGCGGAGACATGTACGGCTGGTGGGTCTGATACCAGTGACGAGCTCGCTGTACAATGCGTCCTTGGGGATCCTGCCATCTTCCATGCGGCTCACATGGCCAAGCCATCTCAAGCGCCGCTGGCTCAGTAGGGTGTATATGCTGGGGATGTTGGCCGCTTCGAGGACTTCTGTGTTGGAGATACGGTCCTGCCACCTGATGCCAAGGATTCTCCGGAGGCAGCGAATTGAGACGTCGCTCTTGGCTGACGTATGTTGTCCAGGCCTCGCTGCCGTAGAGCAAGGTACTGAGGACACAGGCTTGATACACTTGGACTTTTGTGTTCTGTGTCAGTGCGCCATTTTCCCACACTCTCTTGGCCAGTCTGGACATAGCAGAGGAAGCCTTTCCGTTGCGCTTGTTGAATTCTGCATCGAGCGACCGGTTACTGGTGATAGTTGAGGCTAGGTAGGTGAACTCTTAAATCACTTCCAGAGCGTGGTTGCTGATATTTATGGATGGGGCATTTCTGACGTCCTGTCCCATGATGTTTGTTTTCTTGACGCTGACGGTTAGGCCACATTTGGTGCAGGCAGCCGCAAACCTGTCGATGAGTCTCTGCAGACACTCTTCAGTGTGAGATGTTAATGCAGCATCGTCAGCAAAGAGGAGTTTCCTGATGAGGACCTTCTGTACTTTGGTCTTCGCTTTTAGACAGGCAAGGTTGAACAACCTGCCACCTGATCTTGTGTGGAGGAAATTTCCTTCTTCTGAAGACTTGAACGCATGTGAGAGCAGCAGGGAGAAGAAGATCCCAAACAGTGTGGGTGCAAGAACACAGCCCTGTTTCACGCCACTCAGGATAGGAGAGGGGTCTGATGAGGCGCCGCTATGCTGAATTGTGCCTTTCATATTGTCATGGAATGAGGTGATGATACTTAGTAGCTTTGGTGGGCATCCAATCTTTTCTAGTAGTCTGAAGAGACCACGTCTGCTGACTAGGTCAAAGGCTTTGGTGAGATCAATGAAAGCAATGTAGAGGGATATCTGTTGTTCACGGCATTTCTCCTGTAGCTGGCGAAGGGAGAACAGCATGTCAATGGTGGATCTCTCTGCTCGAAAGCCGCACTGTGCCTCAGGGTAGACACGCTCAGCCAGCTTCTGGAGCCTGTTAAAAGCTTCCTGTAATGTGGTGACCAGAACTGTACACAATACTCCAGCTGTGGCCTAACCAGTGTTTTTATACAGTTCCAGCATTACATCCCTGCTTTTGTATTCTATACCTCTGCAAATAAAGGGAAGCATTCCATATGCCTTCTTCACCACTTTATCTACCTGTCCTGTCACCTTCAGGGACCCATGGACATAACCCCTCTCCATATCCTCCCATTTATCAGGAAGCACTTTTTCCACACAAAGATTAGTAGAAATCCAGAACTATCTTTTTTTCCAAACCCCTCCCCTCTTTTCCCCCCCCCCCCCCCCAAAAAAAAAGCTGTGGATGCTGCGACACTTGGAGCTTAAAACAGAGAGTTTTGTTGGATATGAGTGTTAAGGGTTATAGAGCTAAAGTTGGTAAATAAAGGTTGATATATAGATCAGCCATGATCCAGTCAAATGGTGGGACACATGAATGGCTGAATGGCCTACTCCTGTTTAAGTTCCATTACCCTTCCTAATGTGACTTTCTGGAACATATTACCTGTATTACTATTGGGGAGAGTCAATGTAATATAAACAGGCTTTCTTCCCAGGTTCCTGTATGAATTGCACATGCTTCCAATTAACATTGCTGAAGATTTAGACTGATGAGAAAGGGAGGGAAAGATGGAAGAAATATTTGTATCTCCTTCACATGTGAAAGCGAGTAGATTATGTTGATAGTGATCATGTCACAATACGGCAACTTGGTACCACAGAACATGCAACAGCCTTTTGTGATACGCAGCCCTAAAATAAAACGCCTTTAAATGTTAGTCACTGTGTGGTATAAGCATCCCATTACAAGAAGAGTCTGGTTAACAGGAAGGTAATTCACTGATTTATACGCTTGGTGTTATTTGGGCTTGTATTGCACTGTTTCCCACCATGTATGGTCCATTTTAAATTTATCTGTGCAACATGGTTTCTTGGTCGGAATTTTATGCCGCCCTGCCACCATCCGGCTCATTGGGGGCATGGCGTAAAATGGAGCAGGAGGGTTCTGGGAGGCTTTCCCGACCCACTCATGCCTCCACGCCCCCCCCTCCCTTTAGTAGGATGGGGCGGGTGAAAAACAGCCTGCTTGCCTCACGTAGATTTTACGTGTGGTAAGCGGGCGTCCTGGTGCCGGGAAAAGCAGGTGGCTTCTGATAGTCTCGGGGGTGGGGGCCCTGCACATCAGAGTGCCCGATGGAGGGCTGCCCCCATGACCTAACTACCCCAAGACGCAACACGCCCCTCTTTCTCTTTTTTTTTTTCTCTTTCCTTCCCCCCCCACTCCCCGTGACCACCCTTGTCTTGCCGGAGCCCGACTAATTACCCCCAGCAAGACAACCAGTGCTCACCCGCCTTCCTGGCTCCCAGGCATCTTCTGTGCATGCTGGGCAGCCGTCCCAGCAGTGGCCACCACTCCAGGTGGCGCTGCTGGGACGAAGAGCTGCCAGCCTGCTGACTGGCCAGCAGCTCAGTGAGGCGAGACTTCCTCCCTCAAGCGGTTGGAAGTCCTGCCTGGGGACCTGTAAAATATGAAACTGATCCCCAGCGAGGTGGTCGCGGGTTCGCCACCGGCTTTTGTGTCTGAGGCCGGCTCCTGTCCCCCCACCGTAAAACTCCGGCCCTTGTATTTAATTAGACTGCTTTTGAAATATAAATGAGTAATGATGACTAAAAATGACTAACTTTTGCATGAATTATAAAATGATATACCATTTATAATTTTAAATTGAGACCGTGATTATTAGTATTGGTGTAGTTTTCTCGTCTCCTTTGCTTCTGAGGAGAACCCTGACCGTGGATCATTTGTTTTTCTGCAATAATGCAGCTAGTAGTGTGGGAATTGAAGGTTTCTTTTCTGAGTTCTCACCCAATGTCCACACAAGGATCCTTTTCAGAAGACATCACAAGATGATCGTGAGCAGGGACCTTGACTGACACTCTGTCTATTCCAATTCTTTCTGTGACTGCTTCCTCTCCCACCCCCCACCCCCCCTCTGTCCCCAGCTCAAGTGCCAATTGTTGCACCCCAAATTCTCACCTGGCTAAGAAAACGTGGGACTTTCTGTCCGGCGCGCGCGCAGGTTAAGTTCACTTTGCTATTAAATTATTGGAGGCAAGTTAATACTTTTGTTTTTGTGAAAATATTGTCACTCTATTGATATTGTCACACGGATTTCACACGGGCATGCCCCTAGGGCTGCAATCTAATCAGAAGATTTTGGTAGCATTGTGAAGGAGAGGCAAAACTAATGAGTCCTGTCGTTATCTCTGGTTTAGATGGAAACCTTGAATTTGTTTGTATGAGAGATCTGCGCCCATGATCGCTGCTTTTAGTTGTTGTGTGATTGCATTGCTGAACTTGACTGCAAATTGTTTTCATTGGAGTTACTAGAAAATTCTACATAATGTGTACTGACCAAATGCTGTCGAACCTTCATTCATTTAAAAAAAAAATCCACTGATAGCTTAGTTGATAAAAGTAGTACTCGACATTGCTGAGCCATAAGAGATCAGGAAGGGTTCAAGTTCTATCCTTCATCTATATACGGAATTAGCACTTCCAAAGACTGTACAATTGGATTCTGCATCCCTTAACTAAACTAGGGAGAAAAAAGTCATCCAGGGTTTCTGCTCCTGATGGCTCCACCCCATTTTCCTGTAGACTATCTGTCTTGTCTTGCATGAGGAATGATCACTTGTGGGAGTCTACCCCAGCATGTGTTTGCACCTGCAGGTGAAGGGAAAGGGAGAACGAAACCAACTGGGTTTGCCTTTCAAAGAAAAATCCTATTTAAGTAGCTACAATCATTTTGGACCAGTAAAATATAAAATCAAGATCTATTAGTATAGTACTGCCTTATGCATCTAGTGTGTGAGAAACTACATGCAATATGCTAATTGATGGGAAGTGCAGTGAATTTGGTACAGACTCTGCAGTGAAGCTTGCTGTGAATTTGGTTTTAGGTTTTTGGATGCCATGTGACCGGAGAGCACACTCAGTTTTCTATCACTGTGACCCAGGACTCGCCTGTTGCCATGGGACTGAAATCTTATTATATCCAAGTGTCTCCACTTCATATTCAGGTACAACTTAGAAGAATTACGAACAGCTCTTATTTCAAGGAGGCTGTTAAACATTGACATGGCACCAACACTTCTTTTCGTGAAATTTCAGTTTTCACTTGCGCAACCTCTTTAAATACAAAGAATGTTTTGTTTATATACATTTGGATATCTGTCTCTGTTTCTCTTCCGTTTCCCTGCATGTATGTGGTTTGCCACAAAACAGCAGTGATGTGTTGGAGATGATTGGCAAAACAGATTTTTTTTGTTTGGCAAATGGCTTTTTTCCGTCAAGATTCTGAATGCTTGAATCATGCTTCTCTGATCTATTTTCTAATGGGAACCAAATCTAATTAGCTGGGATGGGAGGTGAATTGAGTGATAGAATTTTACTTGTGGTGGCCATATGATACTCTTGTGAAATTCTAAGCAGCATTGTAAAGCCTGGATTTCAGCAAATTGCAAAGAGAAGGCTGCAACACATAACTGGCATGACCTGACCTGCCAATATGTATCCTAACCCGAGGAATAACCATGTCTGGTTACGAAGGCCTGCTTCATCATGATCTGTGTTGGGTAATAGAATCCCATTGCTCTACCTGTTACAATGGAGCCAATACAAAATTACTGCTCTAGACCCTTGGTGGCAGTGTGGAGGCAATACACAACAGCCCGCTTTGATTTGGCTTATTTTATACCAGGTTTTGCACCACTTTAATTCCAACAGCAATATGAAAATCCCATAATGAGGGTATTGGCATTTTGCTTACAATGATGTCTGTCATTTATTGCACTTAATTCTGGAACAACTAAATTGCTGCAGCTTTCTGTTCAATTTACAGCTTTATTAATGATCCCCTGGGTTCTTGTTTTTTTTAAAGCTGTTCTTCTCTTGTGAAAAGCTTCTCTACCAAGTGCACTAAATTCATAAAATCAATTGCATCGCCGGAATCCATTGACTCCATTCTGTCCTATAAAGATCCTGGTGCATTTGTAAGCTAATGCTGTCTTTCCACTGACACAAATTGACTGTGATTTATTGTCTTTTGTTCTTGCTATACGCTTCTGAATTACTTCATTATATGTTCTGTTTTTAAAAATTTACCATCGATGTTGATCTAACTGATGTATGATTCCCAGGGGTATACTTCTAAATGAATAAATTGGTACTCATCCCCAGTCCCTAAAGATCACTAAAGTTTCCATGACTTGCTATCGGTTAAACTGATCTGAAATGAATTCGGTTTCTGAAGCAAGGACACAGCGCCATAGGCTAAAACACTGCTTTCATTCACTTCAAATAGGAAAGCCAAGAGTATGTGTTCTTTTCTTTACAGTTAATTACCCACTAATGAAAATTGCAGGGCTATGTAGTATTTTTAGCAGCAAATTATTAACTAGAGAAAAGTTGGCAAGCTTGACTTTTGTTAGGAGAAATTTCACCCCATAAATTAAAACCTTTAATCAATAACTTGTAACTTTCACTCTGTTTGCCCTTTTTGAGGACGGTGATTATTCATCTCCCTCAATGTTTAAACTAGGTAAAGCTCACAAGTGTGCAGCTGGTCCTTGATCTGTTGGAAGCATGGGAACAATGGCTTTTGTTCCAAAATTCCATCGTTATTTTTCAGACATTCAGTTTGAGCAATTAGAGATGCTGTTGTGACTTTACACTACTGAAGCAGGAGCAAACATGGGTGCATTTTGCACGAACAGCAATGCTGGAGTGAGACAAGAAGAAAGCGAGGCTTCTATGTTGCTATGATGAGATTTTGAATATAAACCTGTTGTGAGAAGTCCAGGAGGTGGTATTTTTTATTTTAGCTTTACACTAGTTGCAGTATAACTACAATCGATAGACTTTTAACACTTAAATACAACTCGTTATTGTAAATTTTATCAATCTCTTGTTTAAAGTAGAAGAAAAAAAAGTATTCCACAGAGGAATAAGAAAGCCGTATGGGAGGTGATGATCAAAAACTTGGTCAGAGAGATGGGGTTCCAGGGGAATTCCTGAGCATAGGGACGAGGCAGCTGGAGGCATGGCTGTTACTGGTTGGGTGAGCTCCAAATATGGCAGCCTTTTTTTGTCAACTGTGAAAAATTAAACTAAGATGTGAATTGGAGCATTTGGAAGGCCAGTGGTGATGTAACGTGCAGCATAGCCAATGAATTTCAGTAACGTGTGGCAACATTCATAGACCAACAATTAGTAGAGAGATGTGGATTGATGAGAAAGTAATTGGAAGCAGCCAATGTGGATTTCAGAAAGGATAATGCTGGACAAATTTTAATGAGTGTTCTTACGAGGAGGTGAAAGATATAGCAGAAAGGGAGGGCGTACTTGGGTTTTCAGAAGCCCTTGGACAAAACACCATATGAAAGACTCTCCGAGAAGATGAGCATTGATTTGGGGCGAGTTTGTATGAAAGAATGGTTAGAAAGAAGGGAATATAGAGGAGCAGTTAAGGCAAGTTTGAGTGATTCAGATTGGCTAGTTCTGTTCTGATTGCTTCTGTTTGCTGCATGTGAATGATTTGGACTTGGGGCTAGAGGGAGTGGTGTCCAAATTTGCTAAGGGCGTTAAAATAGGCATAGTAAATCAGTGCATCAAAGGAAACTACAAGGGATTATTAATGAGGTGGTGGAAAGGGCAAAAAAAGGGACAGATGGAATTCGATATCAGTAAATGTGAAGTGGTACAATTTTAATAAAATCTAAAAATAGAACCCAGATATGTGGAGAAGCTGAGGGATTAGGGAGTTCAGATTTACACAAAATTAAAAGCAGCACTGCAAGTGAATAAGGGCGCAAAAATAGCTGAAGGAATATTGGGTTTTATGATGGGTGTAGGATATAAAAGTGGAAATATAATGGTGAATCTCTATTGAACCTTTATTAAAACCATATTTGTAGTACAGTGTGCAGCTTTGGACTTCAACCTTTAAAGAAGGCTGAAATAAAAACAAGAAATGCTGGAAATACTCAGCAGGTCTGGCAGCATCTGTGGACAGAGAAACAGAGTTAACGTTTCAGGTCAGTGACCCATCTTCAGAACTGGCAAATATTAGAAATGTGAAAGGTGATAAGCAAGTAAAGTGGGGGTGGGGCAAGAGATTACAAAGGAGAAGGTATAGATAGGACAAGGTCACAGAATAGCTGACCAGAAGGTCATGGAGCAAAGGCAAACAATATGTTAATGGTGTGTTGAAAGCCAAAGCATTAGTACAGATAGGGTGTTAACAGACTGAAAATTGAACAGCCGCAAATACAAACATGAAAAAAAAACAGTGGGTAAGCAACCTGAACAAACTAAGATGAAATAAAATGAAACAAACACACAAAAATATATAAAAAAGAAAAAATAACTAAAGATAAAAGTCAAATGGAATGGGGTGGGTGGGTGGGTGGGTGGGTGGGGGGGGCCCCCCCCGTCATGCTCTGAAATTATTGAACTCAATGTTCAGTCCGGCAGGCTGCAGTGTGCCTAATCGGTAAATGAGATGCTGTTCCTTGAGCTTGCGTTGATGTTCAATGGAACACTGCAGCAATCCCAGGATAGAGATGTGAGCATGAGAGCAGGGGGGAGTGTTGAAATGGCAAGTAGCCGGAAGCTCGGGGTCATGCTTTCGGACTGAGCAGAGGTGTTCCGCAAAGCGGTCACCCAGTCTGCGTTTCCTCTCCCCAATGTAGAGGAGACCACGTTGTGAGCAGCGAATACAGTATATTACATTGAATGAAGTACAAGTAAACGAATGCTTCACCTGAAAGAAGTGTTTGGGGCCTGGGATAGTGAGGAGAGAGGAGGTAAATGGGCAGGTTCTTACACCTCCTGCGATTGCAGGGGAAGGTGCCTTGGGAAGGGGACGAGGTGGTGGGGGTACTGGAGGAGTGGACCAGGGTGTCGCGGAGGGAATGAATCCTTTGGTATGCTGACAGTGGAAGGGAGGGGATGATGCGTTTGGTAGTGGCATCACGCTGGAAGTGGCGGAAATGGCAGAGGGTGATCCTTTGGATATGGAGGCTGATGGGGTGGAAAATGAGGACAAGGGGAACCCTGTCACAGTTCTGGGAGGAAGAGGAAGGGGTGAGGGTAGAGGTATGGGAAATGGGCCAGACACGGTTGAGGGCCTTGTCAACCACAGTTGAGGAAAAAGGAAGACATATCAGAAAAGCTGTCATGGAAGATGGCATCATCAGAGCAGATTTGTCTGAGACGGAGAAACTGGGAGAATGGAATGGAGTCCTTACAGGAGGCAGGGTGTGAAGAAGTGTAGTCGAGGTAGCTGTGAGAGTCGGTGGGCTTATAATGGATATTAGTGGACAGCCAATCCCCAGAGATGGAGACAGAGAAGACAGGGAAGGGAAGTGTCAGAGATGGACCATGTAAAGGTGAGCGAAGGGTGGAAATTAGAAGCAAAGTTGATAAAGTTTTCTAGTTCGGGGCGGGAGCAGGAAACGGCACCGATACAGTCATCAATGTACCGGAAAAAAGAGTTGGGGGAGGGAGCCTGAATATAACTGGAACAAGGAATGTTCGACATATCCCACAAAAAGACATGCATAACTAGACAAGCGGGTATACATAACAACACCTTTTACTTGAAGGAAGTGAGTGGAGTTGAAGGAGAATTTGTTCAATGTGAGAACAGGTTCAGCCAGGCGGAGGAGGGTGGTGGTGGTGGATGGGGACTGGTTGGACCTCTGTTCAAGGAAGAAGCAGAGAGCCCTCCAACCGTCCTGGTGGGGGATAGAGGTGTAGAGAGATTGGACATCCATAAAGGAGGTGGTTGGGACCAGGAAACTGGAAATTGTCAGAATGACGTAGGGCGTCAGAAGACGCACTGATGTAGGTGGGAAGAGACTGGACCAGTGGAGAAAAGGTAGTCAAGATAGGTTGTTGAAGAAGGCTGTTGAGGCAGTAGAAAGGAAACAGCACAGATTCAGTAGGATGCTAATACAAAAGCAAAACTCTGCAGATGCTGGAAATACTCAGCAGGGCTGGCAAAATCCATGGAGCAAGATCAAATTAGCATATCAGGTTGATAACCTTTTCATTTGAACTGGTTCAACAATTCCTATAATATTTGCACCACACAAGTAGCAGGCAATGACTATCTTAAATAAGAGAGAATTTAACCATCTCCTGTTGATGCTCAGTGGCATTACCATCACTAAATACCCCACTATCAGCATCCTGGGGGTTACCATTGACCAGAAGCTGAACTGGACCAGCCATATAAATACTGTAGCTACAACAGCAGGTCAGAGACTAGGAATTCTGTGGCGAGTAACTCGCCACCTGACTCCCCATGCCTGTCCACCATCTACAAGGCACAAGTCAGGAGTGTGATGGAATACTGTCCACTTGCCTGGATGAGTGTAGCTCCAACAACACTCCAGAAGCTCGACACCATCCGGTACAAAGTAGCCTACTTGATTGGTACCCCATCCACCACCTTCAATATTCACTCCCTTCACGGGTGCACAATGGCAGCATTGTGCACCGTCTACACGATGCACTGCAGCAACTCACCAAGGCTCCTTCGACAGCATCTTCCAAAACTGCGACCTCTACCACCTAGAAGGACAAGAGCAGCAGATGCATGGGAATGCCACCACCTTCAAGTTCCCCTTAAAGCCCCACACTATCCTGACTTGGAACTATATCGCTGTTCCATCACTCGTTGGGTCAAGCTCCTGGAACTCCCTTCCTAACAGCACTATTGGTATACCTACACCCCAAGGACTGCAGCAGTTCAAGAAGGCAGCTCACCACCACCTTCTCAATAGCAATTAGGGCTGGGCAATAAATGCTGGCCTAGCCAGCAAATCCCACATCCCATGAACGAATTTTTAAAAAAAGTCATTGACCTGAAATGTTAATTCTTTGCCTCTCTGCAGATGCTGCCAGACTTTTCTGTATTCGTTCATGGAATGTGGGCTTCGCTGGTAAGGTCAGCATTTATTGCCCATCCCTATTTACCCTTAACTGAGTGTCTTGCTAGGCTATTTCAGAGGGCAGTTGAAAGTCAACCACATTGCTGTTGGTCTGGAGTCACATTTAGACCAGGTAGTCTAAGGATGGCTGATTTCTTTCCCTAAAGGGCATTAGTGAAGCAGAGGGTTTTTATGACAATCTAGTAGTTACATGGTCACCATTACTAATGCTAGCTCTTTATTCCAGACTTGTCTCAGGTTTATTAGTTCAGGGCTCTGGATTACCAGTCCAGTAACATAACCACCATATTACCGTGCCCTGAGTATTTACAGCATTTTATGTTTTATCTTGCTGCGATGTTGCCTGTTATGAGGGAAAAGCAAATACAGTGACAAATGGAAAATTAAGGTTGTTTTCATTCGAACAAATTATGGGTGATTTGATCGAGGGGTTTAAAATTATAAATGGTAGGACAGAGTAGATTGCAGCAAACTATTTTGGTGCCATTTAAGTGCAAGTTGTCCCTTTGCCTGTTTCTCCATCTTGGTCGCTCTATAGACTAATTTTATGTATTAAAAACTACAACATGGAGACAGGTTGTTAGGTCCATCACGAATTCTAATACCCTTTGTTCCCTTTCATGCCTATCTAACTTAATGTTGGCACAGTGCCCATTTCAATCACTAACTTTTTGGTGCTACATTTCACAGCCTCAGAACCCTTGTTACCCCTGCTTACTGTTCTAAATCTCTTGCATTTAATCTTAGATCTATGCTGCCCCTGGAAATAGTTATAGAAAACTGTGCCCAAAGCACTTCAGAAGCATGGGAAAAATTAACTAAGCCACTGAAGGAGTGGGCGAAATCTTAGAGGTGGATTTTAAGAAGGATCTTAAAGGAGAGGAGAGAAAGTATAGATGCAGAGTTCAGGAAGGGAATTTCAGAGCACAGAACCTAGGTGGCTGAAGGCAAAGAAGGGATATGCACTAGAAGCTAGAGTCAGGATCAGAAAGTTTAGCAGTTGTATGGAAGTGGGGTGGGGAGGGGCGGTGGTAGTGTAGCACTGGAGGAGGTTGAGAGATTAAAGAATAGGATGTTGCAGGATAAGATATGGACAGCAGCGTTTCATAACTGAAATTTCCAAAGGCTGGAGGATGGGAGGCAGGGTAGGAAACAATGGGACACTTGAGTCAGGAGAAAACAGATGGATGGATGATTTTCGGTGGCAGATAGGCTAAGGTCGTTGTGGAGCAGATAGTTAGGCAGTCTTTTATGATGGAAGGATGTAGGTTTGGAAGTTCAACTTAAGGTCGAGATTCTGAATAGTCATCTTCAGCTTAAGATGGTGGCCAGGGTTGTGGTTAGCGTTGTTGGTAAGGGTATGGAATTTGTGTTGGAAGCTGAAGATGATGGCGTCAATATTCCCAGTGTTTTATTGAATGAAGTTGCAGCTTATCCAAGGGCGGATAATGGGCAAGTAGTCTGACAGCCGAGATTGAGATGAGTTGGGTGTCATTAGGGTAGTGTATCAGCCATGGCTCAGTGGTAGCGGTCTCGCCTCTGAGTCAGAAGGTTGTGGATTGAAATTCCACTCCAGGGCTTCACAAAAACTACGGCTGACATGCCATTGCAATACCAAGGGAGTGCTGTACTGTGAGAGGTGCTATCATTTGGATGAGATGTCAAACCAAGCCCCCCTCAGGTGGACATAAAAGATCTCGCGGTACTATTTTGAAGAGCAGGGGAGATATTCTCCCGTGTCCTAGCTAATCTGTATCCCTTAATTAACATTACAAAAACTCATTAGCTAGTTATTATCACGTTACTGTTTGTGGGCGCTTTCTATGTGCATATTGGCTGCTGCCTTTCCTACATTACAATACTAATAAATGTAGGTCTCTTTAAACATGCAGAAGCTGCCCCCTCTCCCCCCACTAATCTGGAATGATGTCGCTAAAGGACTGTGTAGAGGAGGGAGTGAAGGTTGGAATCTCCAGGGAGCTTCTATCATCATATTTGGAAGAGGAAGAGAAGCCATTGATGGAGATGACTAAGCTATAATTGGAACCAAGTGAGGCCAGTTCTCAGTCAAGGCAAAAGAGGAGAGGCATTGAAGCAGGATAATGTCTTTGATCATGTCAGATTGTAGAGAGGACGAGCAGTGGGGTTGAGCTACAGTTGAAGTGAATGTAAATCATGATTAGGGCCATGTAAGTGGCAGCTGGACACTGTAAAGTTCACTATATAACTTGGGCCTACTACTCTTACATTATTCTGAACAGGTCAAGCTGCTAGTATGTAGTATAACTGAGTCGTTAATTGGGGTTGTGAAGGGGGGGGAAATCTTCCTTTCATAATTCTGCCTGTTTCCATAGCTAGAGATTCATATTCAAGAAGTTGATGATGTCCAAGTCACATGGAAACTTGTGGATTCTCAAAACTTGAGTTTGAAAGTGACACCATCAGTAAGAAAGGAGGTGAGTAACTGACTTTTTTTTGTTTTACTTTTAATTGTTTTATTGGCTCCCTGAATTTAGAAGATAGGAAGCAGATTCCAATGCACGTTTCGATTTGTCAAAACTGACCCTGATCCTGTTCAAAGCCAAGCGTTTTCCAACTGGGGCTACTGGACCGTGATCTTGAATGACAATCCTATTTCACTTTTTGGACCCTTCCCACCAAGGCCACATGAACTGAAGCCATCTGTCACAATGCAGTTAGATTTCAGCTAGACAGCACAGCCTCGAAACCAAACCATTTGGCTTGGTTTCACTGAATAGGATTCTGATAATCTCAGCATCTACACAGGCTGGGATCTTCTTAAACTTGCCTACTTGAGGGAAGTGACTGGACTTGGTTCTGAACTTGTGCCCTTTGAATCTGACACTTTTAACCATATTCTGAAACCTGGTTCTTATCTGAATTAGGTGTCTGAAGAAGATGCGTACCTGGAGACGATCTACACGATATTACAGGATATGTTGACATCTGCCTCTCCTACGGTCTTACTGAGTTTGAAGGCTGCACCTTTAAAGGAAAGCCAAGTGAGTATGAGGTCTTTCAACCTGCATTGTCTAATTTCTGAAGTGAATATTCACACTGAAGCCCTCACTTATCACTGTTCAGCCTAACCAATTGGGATTATGAATCCCCAAGATTCATATTTGCCTGTAACTCTTTATGCATGTTCATTGCGTAGAATGGATGCAAAATTGTGCTAGATGACCCATGCAATAGAAGTTTCTTTATACACATCCAGCCTGTAGTTATGGACACTGTTTTATTAGCCCTTGTGTATCTGATGAAGCAAAAAGCGCAATTGACTGAAATACGCACTCCGCGTTTGTACAAAAAAAATCAAAGGCCTAATGTAATAACCTTTATAACTAGAGGGCTAGCATATAAAAGGGAAGAAGTTTTGCTACAGCAATACAAAGCCCTGGTTACACCACATCTAGGTACAGTTATGGGCACTGCACCTTTAGAAAGGATGTCTTGGAAGGAATGCAGCGAAGATTCACCAGAATGTCACCAGGACTCCAATGGTTAGATTGAGAAGAGATCATATTAACTAGGCTTGTATTCCTGAGAATATAGAAGGTTGAGGGGTGATTTGATTGAAGTTTTTAGGGTTTGATGGGGTAGATGGAAAGAAACCTTTGCTGCTGGGAGGAGTCTAGGACAAAGAGTCATAACCTTAAAATCAGCTAGACCATTTAGGACAGAAGTTAGGAAACGCTTCTTCATGAAAAAGATGGTAGACATGTGGAACTCCCTCCCACAAAAGCAGCAGATGCTAGCTCAATTCATTTTTAAATCTTGAGATCGATAAATTATTTTGCTAGTCAAGGGTGTTAGGATACGGATCACTGATCTCATTGAATTGTGGAACAGGCTCAAGTCACTGAATGGCTTACTCCTGTTCCTATATAGAGAGAGAATCCTTCTTTAGACCTGAAAGGTAAACATATTTTAAGAGAATGAAGGAGAGGGTGGAATCATAGAAGGAAAAAATATTCTCCAAATATAGGTTGGTTTTGTGAAGATTTTTTCTTTTTCTTTGAAAAGATGAGGAGAGGCAGAGGGGTTTAGGGAAGAAATTCCATAGACTAAGACTGGGTGGTTGAAGGCCTTGTCACCAATATTGGTGGGATGGAATGAGGAAGAGGAGATGTACACAAGAAAGGACAGTTGGGAACAGACAGCAGGGAAATGTAGGACTGGAGAAGGTCACAGAAATGAAATGAGATGAGGCCATGGAGGGATTCAAATTTGAAATGCTGGATGGGCAGCCAATGTAAATTGGTGAAAACAGATGCACTGGGTGAGCAGGATTAGTACAGGACAAGATATCTGTACCAAGTAGATCCAGTAAACCGAGCATTTATGAGTCCAGTTATCTCTTTGGCTACAAAAAGGCTGAGCATGTTTAAGCCCGATCTATTCATTAATGATTCAGCCAGTTGTGTATAAGTTTGATTGCCCTTGAGCACAGGAGAATTAAGATAAGAAGTGTACCAGGGCAACAGCAGCAATGGGAAATGCTGAGTGATTTGGCAGGAGTGAGGGTGTTGAAAGCATTGTGAGGGAGCAGGCAACAGTGGCAGATGGAGTTTGAGTGAATTTGTGAGGGACCTGGGGCTATTTTGTTTTCTTTCAGTGAGTTGGGGTAAGGGTGTTGGTGGAGAAAGGCAGAAGCATGTTTAAAGGCGACAAAGAAGTGGTCATATTATTCTTGCCGATTGAGATCTTGGAGGTGGTAAGGCTGTGTAAGGTCAAAGGGGTAAGAAATAGTGGGAAGGGGTTTGTGATGGGGGCCATTGAATGAAAGAGGCAGATAAGTCATGGGAAGAGAGCTATGGGAGTTTAAGTTGAAATCACTGAAGATGAGAGGGAAGGAAGCCGATCTTTGGATTTCTGTGGGAGGTGCTTGCTTACTATGTGCATTCCCTGCAGAGCAGAGAACTCTGAAGTGGGGTGTCTTAACTGGTAGAAGAAAGATTACGAAGCGTGGAATGGAAAATGCCCTATTCATTAGGTGATGGTAGGTTTGGGTACTTTTACTGACTTTGCATAGATGGAAAGTCTTTCATGTTGAAAATGATCCGTGCCCATCTGCTTTAATTGTATCTGGTTTACACCATACATGACTACTCAATTGCCTCTTAAGGTAAACCACCAGGTTATGGGGATACTGGATATCATTGGGCAGTTTTATTATTTGGTAAGCCATTCTGTACTTGTATGTTCTTTAAACTTAATCATTGTCAGTACATAATCAGCTGGTATAATTTACCTGCGTAAGGACTGATTTAATTCTTGTGCAATTTTTTCCCCCTCCCTCCTTCCTCTTTAGAAGTTGCCAATCCCTCAAAATTTACCAAGTATAGAGTTGCCCTCACAGATCTTCTCACCTCCCAAACCACCAAGAGCTCACGAGCGAAAACTTCTTGTGAAGATCATTAAAGTGGATGATCTGGCTGATCCTGATATTGCAGGTAACCACCTCCAATTAGGTGTCATTTGAGTTCCATAGCATCCTAGCAGGCGGATACTGTGTAAAACACACACCTGTTACACTTGACTAAAATGCTGGTGATATAATGTGACTTTTTCAAGTTGTGCATTACTGTAGCCCTATTGACAACAGTGAATTAGGAAGTTGAGCTATTTCAACAACAATAACAATTTGTATTTATGTGGTTCCTTTCATGTAATAAAACATCCCAAGGCGTTTCACGTGCATTATAAAGCTAAATATGATATCGAGCCACAGAAGAAGATAGCAGAGCAGGTGGCCAAAAGCTTGGTCAAAGAGGTAAGTTTTAAGGAGCATCTTAAAGGAGAAAAGAGAGGTCGAGAGGCAGAAAGGTTTAGGAAGAAAATTTCCAAGCTTGGGCAAGAGATGCCATTTGTTACAATTGTAGACTTGTTTACACCTATGACTTGAATATTAGGACCTTGAGGATATTAATCTTAAAATTGTAGAATTTTTAAAAATAAAGTTCAATGAATAATTAACTTATATAAAATTCTGTTCTCTTGTGGAATTAATTCTAAGCAGTGATGTATTAAATGCTGGAAATACTCAGGTCATGTAGCATCTGTAGAGAGGTAAATAGAATTAACGTTTCAGGTCAATGACCTTTCATCACCCTGATGAAAGGTCATTGACCTACAACGTTAACTCTGTTTCTCTCTCCACAGATGCTGCCTGACCTGCTGAGTATTTCCAGCATGTTCTGTGTTTTTCCTACAGAATTCCAGCATCTGCAGTATTTCGCTTATGCATTAAATGATTTCGGTTTTACAGTCACCATGTAAAATTAGATTTAATGTTCTGAATGTGTTTGGTATTGTCAGAGCATATCCGTCCATACTGTATTGTCGAGTTGGACAATCCAGCGCAGAAAGTCTCCAGCTCGGTGATGAGCAGTATTTCCAACCCCTTGTGGGACCAGCAGTTTGTGTTGTGAGTATGGTTTTTCCACATTTTAAAAGACACTCATTTCTCGCTGTCTCCCGCTTTTCTTGTTGCCATTGTATTACTTCTGAGTTTGTTGAGTTCAAAAATAGTTTTGTGTGAGGTGTCTTTAAATTTGTAATACTCAATCTCAAAAACAACCACTATTTGAAGCTTGATGCATTTTTATACTCTTATCTACAGTTTAAGAACATAGAAATAGGAGCAGGAGTAGACCATATGCCCCCTCAAGCCTGCTCTGCGTTTCAACAGATCATAGATATTCATCTGCCTCAACTCCCTGAGAGATCAAGAATCTATTTATCTCAGCCTTGAATATACTCAACCTTCCACAATCCACTGGGGTAGTAGAGAATTCTAAAGATTCACAGCCCTCTGAGTGAAGAAATGTTTCCTCATCTCTGTCCTAAATGTTCAATGCCTTTTATTGTGAGATGTTTTAGATTCCCCAGCCAGGGAAACAACCTCTCCGTATCTACCCTGTCAAGCCCCTTCAGAATTTTGTATGTTTCCATGAGATCACCTCTCACTCTTCTAAACTTCAGAGAGTATAGGCCCAATTTACTCAGCATCCCATCATGGGACAACCCTTTCATGCCAGGAACCAATCTAGTGTAACTTCATTATATCGCCTCCAAGGCAAGTATATCCTTCCTTAGATATGGAGTCCAAAACTAAGCACAATACTCCAGTTGTGGTCTCACCAAAGCCTTATACAATTGTTGCAAGACTTCCTTATTCCTGTTCTCCAATCCCCTTGCATTAAAAGCTGCCATTCCATTTGACTTCCTAATTACATATTGTACCTGCTGCTAACTTTTTCTGTGTTCCTTGTATGAGTACGCCCAAGTCCCCCTCAACATCAGCATTTAAAGGTTTCATGTCTTTTTAAAAAAAAAAAAAAATTCTGCCTTTTTTTTATTCTTACTACCAATGTGAATAACCTCACGTTTCCCCACATTATACTCCATCTGCCACCTTGTTTCCCACTCAATTAACCAGTCTGTATCTGCAGCCTCTGTGGTTTTGGTTTCTGGGCATTTGACCTATTCAAATTGCCAGTAATGTTTTTTTTTACTCGTTCGGGGGATGTGGGCTTCGCTGGCTAGGCCAGCATTTATTGCCCCTCCCTAATTGTCCTTGAGAAGGTGGTGGTGAGCTGCCTTCTTGAACCGCTGCAGTCCTTTGGGTTAGGTACACCCACAGTGTTAGGAAGGGAGTTGCAGGATTTTGATCCAATGATAGCGAAGGAATGGCAATATAGTTCCAAGTCAGGATGGTGTGTGACTTGGAGAGGAACCTGCAAGTGGTGGTGTTCCCATGCATCTGCTGCCCTTGTCTTTCTAGGTGGTCGAGGTTGCGAGTTTGGAAGCTGCTGTCAAAGGAGCCTTTGAGTTGCTGCAGTGCATCTTGTTGATGGTACACACTGCTGCCACTGTACGCGGTGGTGGAGGGAGTGAATGTTGAAGGTGCTGGATGGTGTGTTAATCAAGCGGCCTGCTTTTGTCCTGGATGGTGTCGAGCTTCTTGAGTGTTGGAGCTGCACCCGTTCAGGCAAGTGGAGAGTATTCCATCACACTCCTGACTTGTGCCTTGTAGATGGTGGACAGGCACTTGGGAGGCAGGAGGTGAGTCGCTCGCCACCAAATTCCCAGCTTCTGACCTACTCTTGTAGTCACATCATTTATGTGGCTGGTCCAGTTCAGTCTCTGGTCAATGGTAACCCCTAGGATGTTGATAGTGGGGGATTCGTGATGGTAATGCCATTGAATGTCAAGGGAAGATGGTTAAATTCTCTCTTCCTTGAGATGGTCATTGCCTAGCACTTGTGTATGGGCACAATTAAACATTGCTTTTATTTTATTTATTGCAGTTGTTTTTCTGGTTACAATACATTGTCATGTCACGCACATTCATACTGTACAGTGTGCAAAGTTCATGTCGTACTTTGAGACTTTTTGCTGTGACTTGGCTGGTGGATGATTTTTGGGGATTGACTCTAGTTAGTGGTGGCAATCTTGTGTAGGAGTATTGCTCTTGTTCATAACTTTGTTTAGGTGAGGTATGTACCTTTTCCCCACATTCAGATGAACTTACAGCTTGGATTAGTACTTGGAACTATGATGTTGCTATTACAGAGACTTGGTTGAGGGAAGGACAGGATTGGTAGCTAAATGTTCCAGGATTTAGAAGCTTCAGGCAGGATAGAGGGGGATGTAAAAGGGGTGGGGGAGTTGCATTACTGGTTAAGGAGAATATCACAGCTGTACTGCGGGAGGACACCTCTGAGGTGTCATGCAGCGAGGCAATATGGGTGGAGCTCAGGAAAAGGAAGGGTGCAGTCACGATGTTGGGGGTTTACTACAGGCCTCCCAACAGCCAGCGGGAGGTAGAGGAACAGATATGTAGACAGATTTTGGATAGATGTAAAGGTAACAGGGTTGTAGTGGTGGGTGATTTTAACTTCCCCTATATTGACTGGGACTCACTTAGTGCTAGGGGTTTGGAAGGGGCAGAATTTGTAAGGAGCATCCAGGAGGGCTTCTTGAAACAATATGTAGATAGTCCAACTAGGGATGGGGCCGTACTGGACTTGGTATTGAGGAATGAGCCCGGCCAGGTGGTCGAAGTTTCAGCAGGGGAGCATTTCGGAACAGTGACCATAATTCCATAAGTTTTAAGGTACTTGTGGATAAGGATAAGAGTAGTCCTCGGGTGAAGGTGCTAAATTGGAGGAAGGCTAATTATAACAATATTAGGCAGGAACTGAAGAATTTAGATTGGGGGCGGCTGTTTGAGGGTAAATCAACATCTGACATGTGGGAGTCTTTCAAATGTCAGTTGATTAGAATCCAGGACCAGCATCTTCCTGTGAGGAAGAAGGATAAGTTTGGCAAGTTTCGGGAACTTTGGATAACGCGGGATATTGTGAGCCTCGTCAAAAAGAAAAAGGAAGCATTCGTAAGGGCTGAAAGGCTAGGAACAGACTAAGCCCTTGAGGAATATGAAGACCGTAGGAGGGAACTTAAGCAAGGAGTCAGGAGGGCTAAAAGGGGTCATGAAAAGTCATTGGCAAACAGGATTAAGGAAAATCCCAAGGCTTTTTATACGTATATAAAGAGCAGGAGGGTAACCAGGGAAAGGGTTGGCCCACTCGAGGACAGAGAAGTGAATCTATGTGTGGAGCCAGAGGAAATGGGCGAGGTACTAAATGAGTACTTTGCATCAGTATTCACCAAAGAGAAGGGCTTGGTAGATGATGAGCCTAGGGAAGGGAGTGTAGATAGTCTCAGCCATCTCATTATCAAAAAGGAGGAGGTGTTGGGTGTCTTGCAAAGCATTAAGGTAGATAAGTCCCCAGGGCCTGATGGGATCTACCCCAGAATACTGAGGGAGGCAAGAAGAAATTGCTGGGGCCTTGACAGCAATCTTTGCATACTCATTGGCTACAGGTGAGGTCCCAGAGGACTGGAGAATAGCCAATGTTGTTCCTTTGTTTAAGAAGGGTAGCAAGGATAATCCAGGAAATTATAGGCTGGTGAGCCTTATGTCAGTGGTAGGGAAATTATTAGAGAGGATTCTTCGGGACCGGATTTACTCCCATTTGAAAACAAATGAACTTATTAGCGAGAGACAGCATGGTTTTGTGAAGGGGAGGTCATGTCTCACTAATTTGATTGAGTTTTTTGAGGAAGTGACGAAGATGATTGATGAAGGAAGGGCAGTGGACTTCAGTAAAGCCTTTGACAATGTCCCTCATGTCAGACTGGTACAAAAGGTGAAGTCACACTGGATCAGAGGTGAGCTGGCAAGATGGATACAGAACTGGCTCGGTCATGGAAGACATAGGGTATCAGTGGAGGGGTGCTTTTCTGAATGGAGGTATGTGACTAGTGGTGTTCCACAGGGATCAGTGCTGGGACCTTTGCTCTTTGTAGTATATATGAATGATTTGGAGGAAAATGTAGCTGGTCTGATTAGTAAGTTTGCGGATGACACAAAGGTTGGTGGAGTTGCGGATAGTGATGAGGATTGTCAGAGGATACAGCAGGATATCGATCGGTTGGAGACGGGCGGAGAAATGGCAGAGGGAGTTTAATTTGGACAAATGTGAGGTAATGCATTTTGGAAGGTCTAATGCAGGTGGGAAGTATACAGTAAATGGCAGAACCCTTCGGAGTATTGACAGGCAGAGAGATCTGGGTGTACAGGTCCACAGGTCACTGAAAGTGGCAATGCAGGTGGATAAGGTAGTCAAGAAGGCATACGGCATGCTTGCCTTCATCAGTCGGGGCATAGAGTATAAAAATTGGCAAGTCATGCTGCAGCTGTACAGAACTTTAGTTAGGCCACACTTAGAATATTGCGTGCAATTCTGATCGCCACACTACCAGAAGGACGTGGAGGCTTTGGAGAGGGTACGGAAGAGGTTTACCAGGATGTTGCCTGGTCTGGAGGGCATTAGCTATGAGGAGAGGTTGGATAAACTCTGATTGTTTTCACTAGAACGACGGAGGTGGAGGGGCGACAGGATAGAGGTTTACAAAGTTATGCGCGGCATGGACAGAGTGGATAGCCAGAAGCTTTTTCCCAGGGTGGAAGAGTCAGTTACTAAGGGACATAGGTTTAAGGTGCGAGGGGCAAAGTTTAGAGGGGATGTGCGAGGCAAGTTCTTTACACAGAAGGTGGTGAGTGCCTGGAGCTTGCTGCCGGGGGAGGTGGTGGAAGCAGGTACGATAGCGACGTTTAAGAGGCATCTTGACAAATACATGAATAGGATAGGAATAGAGGGATATGGTCCCCGGAAGTGCAGAAGGTTTTAGTTTGGACAGGCATCAAGATGGGCGCAGGCTTGGAGGGCCGAATGGCCTGTTCCTGTGCTGTACTGTTCTTTGTATTCCCACCTGCAAGAAGGTGCCTCTACCCTAGTTTGAGCTGCGCAAAGTAAAGATCAAGCCTGTGTATGCATCTTACTCCTGTAGATCTGAGAATTTCCTTACTTGCCTTGATGTGGCTTTAGAATCTTGGAATGGATACAACACTGAAGGAGGCCATTCATCCCATCGTGCCTGTGCTGGCTTTTTCCCCATAGCCCTGCACTTTTTTTCCTTCAAGTATTTATCCAAATCTCTTTTGATGCAAAATTTCATTTTCTATGAGATGACCGATGAGCAAAATATGCTAATATTCTGTGGGGTGATTAACTTAATATTACAGAAAACACCACATTATAATTGAAAGGTTATAAATACACTGTTAGGATTTTGGAAAGTACTTTAGTACTCCACAAAGTTCAAGTAAATCTGAACCCATAGTCATGACTTATTTGAACAGTGCACGTTGTGTGTTTATAAAAAAAAAAAAAAATGTTTTTAAAGTTTGTCTCGCATTTTGTCAGCCTTCCTGTTACTGTCCCTGGGAGAGTTTCTGCTGTTTGATCTAGTGTACGCATTTCTGGTTTTGTTAGAAATGGTGGAGAGTGAAAATGTCACTTCCTTTGTGTGTCCGTATGTGTAGTCATGAGCTTTAATGTCATTCTGTATAATGAAGATTTATTGCGTGTGTTCTTAAATTTGTACAAAATTTGACCAATTGTGAAGAGGGTGCTGGGTGAGGAGAGGAATCCTGATGCAGTTACACAATCCCACTGGGGGGAATATTAACCCCCCAAAAACGATTGGATTTGGGTTGGGTGGCATGTTTCGGGGGGTGTGGGGTGGGATAAAAAACAAAACCTGACCACTTCTGGTTTTTACAGAGGCAGAGCGGGCAACCAACCCGCTCGCAAGAGGCAGGTTGGTCATTTAGGTATTATAATGAGGATGCGTACCTCAGAATTAACCACTATTTTAAATGCAACCATGTCCAGTTGGGCTTCTGGGGCATTGGGGTACCCATCGGCTAAAGGGCGGCAAGGACTACTGGAGTCAGGTGGTTACCTGCTTCACCACCTGTTTTTACCCCATCCGCCCCCCCCCCCCCCCCCCCACCCCAAACCTCCAATCAGACTCTTCTGATTTTTTCCCCTCCCAGCCAGTCCCTCAGCCTAGCTTGCTGTAGCTGTGAGATGAAGAAAAAACTGTTCATCAGGTCTGCCGTTAAATTCGGCAGGACCTGAGGGAAACCTGTTCTTCCTGGTTTCCCTGCCACCCGCCCCCCCCACCCAACCATCCCTCCAACCTGCGCTCTCTCCGCTTCAGAGCTAATATCCAGCCCATTGTCTTTGAATTACAGCTCTTTGAAATATACAACAATTTGCGTTTATATAGCACCTATCCCAAAGGCCTTTGCAGAAGTGTAGACAAACAAATATTGACACCAAGCAAAAGAATGAGACATTAGGCAAGGTAGCCAAATGCTTGGTCCAAGTGAGGTTTTAAGCCAACTGGAAGGAGGTGCAGAGGCAAAGAAGTTTAGTGCTCGGAACTTGGATGGTCGAAGGGCAAAGGAAGTGGGGCTGCACAAAAAGTCAGAGTTAGAGGAAAATAGAATGCTCAGGGGTTTGCAGGGCTGGAGGAGGCATGTGTGGGTCTGTGGGTGTTTGTGTAATCTATTAGGAAATTTTAAATTTGAATGCAAAGAAGCCTATAATTACCGGCTAATTTTATCCCTTTCTTCCCCCCCAATCCAACAGCGAGTTGAGTGCCAAGTCGAAGGAACTTCACATGCAGATTTTGGAGGATGGAAGACCCTCAGAGAGTGCGTAGCTGACAACATCATTGGGTTGTGCCAACTAATTATTTTTGTAATTGAACATTCATCATGTGAGATTAAGTGCTCTGATACATGAAACCATTTAAATTTTACTATTTCTGGGTTAAGTTTTTAAGTTTGTTGCACGCGACTGGAGTGACCTCCAGTTGAGGCTTTTGTTTGTTAGAACAATTCAGTTCATTGTCCCATTTCTGTTCCTATGAAATTCAGCTACTTGAGCATGCTTGGGTTGAATTGTACTTCAACTTCATTTATTTGCCTTTGCTCCATATCACTTGCTAAGATTGCCAAATGAAAAAATATCTCTCTTGAAAATTTCTAAGATATTGACCTGGCCTTTTGGGAGAGGAAGAGTTCCGGATTTCCTCTACCTTTGTGCATTTTTGTTTAAATGTTTTCTGCTTTTTACCCCTAATTTTGATATTCTGTTCCCTTGTTCCGGATTCCCCCATAAAAAGAAATAGTTTCTCTGTATCTTTCCTGTTGACTTTATCATTTTTAAAGACTTCGATTAGATTGCCCCTCAACTGTGTAAAATGGAATAAAAGCCAAATTTATGCAGCCTGTCCTCATAGTTTAGCACTTTAAGCCATGGTGTAATTCTGGTGAGTCTGCACTGTACCCCCTCCAAGGCAAATGTAAGGTGCCCAGCATTGAACATAGTACTCCAGGTGGGATCCAACCAAGGCTCTATCCAACTGAAGCATAACTTCTTCCCCTTTGCATTCCAGCTCCTTTGAGATAAAGGCCAACGTTCCATTAATCTTTTTGATTTGCTTTTTGTACCTATGTTCCAGCTTTTAATAATTTGTATACATAAACACTCAAATCCCTTTTGATCCTCCCGCAGTTCCTAGTCTCTCACCATTAAGATATTCTGATTTGTCTTTCTCCGATCCAAAGTGGCTGAGCGCGTGCTTCCCCAGATTGTACTCCCATCTGCCACAATTTGCCCCATTATTTAATCTCTCTCTGCTCCTTTGTAAGTTCCTGATACCATCTTCACAACTTATTGCACTTCCTAACTTGGCCGGGACTTTACGAGCATAGCTGAGGAGTGGACGCCAGGGCCTGAAGTGGGTGGCGCTGATCTTCCTGACCTGATCCCCGATTACACCACCATCTTGTGACAGCCAGCCAATTAACTGCCAGCTGGCAGTGTAGGGTGGCATGACTGTTCATTGGTTGGAGGCGGGCATTTAGGCAGCGGTCACGGCATCGGCTGCTGTTGACGGATGTTCTGCGCCATCTTTAAAGGGCTACCAGCACTGGAACACGGCCAAAGCCCTCTTTGAGTAAAGCCAGCCTTCCCTGAAGATCCAGCCAGCAGTGCAGGCCTGCTGGAGGGCCTGCCTCCTGAGTGGACAATACCCACGACAGGTGGGCACTCCTGGGGCCACTCTGTCAGAATGCTTCCTCCAACCACCCCACCCCACCTCCTTTCAACCCCCTTTCAGTGTACCCAAGTGCCAGCCTAGCCAGATGTCACTATGGAGGCTTGACCCCAAAGCCCTGGCACTGGAACTCCCCCTCCTCACTGCAGTGCTATAGCCATGGTGCCCCAGCCTTCCTGTAAAGGCACGCGGCGATGACCTGAGCTGCCACCTCGTTGCCCTGATGTACTTGCCGGATCTCTGACACCCTGTGTCCCCTGTACACTTTTTGGGAATTTGGAATGGGCCCATAAAATACCAGTCAATTGCTACTTTTCCATTGCCTGAAATACCTTTGTTTTTCTCTAACCAGTGACATTCCCACTAGACTTGCCACCTGTTCCTTGTAAAATCTGGACCTGTTGTGACTGATGCAATTTTACCGCCCCCACCCCACCTGCCTCCAAGGCCGGCCGTAAAGGGGCTGGAAAATCCTGGCCTTAATGTCATCTGCAAACTTCTGTGTCTGAAATAGCAAAATCTAGTTTTACATTTGTGTAAAATAAAAAGTGAAATTGCTGGAAATGTACAGCTGATCAGTTCAGACTTTGATGGGTGGAAATGTCCATTAGTTCTTACGAATGATCCCACCTGAAAGGTTGACTTATTTCTCTCCAAATGTCTCTGATTCACTGTATTTTGAGGGATTTTATTTTATTTTGACCATATTACTTCCTACTGTAGATGCAGTCCTTGGTGAGGTGACAGTGCCTATAGACCTGTTCAAGAAACAGCCCAGTGGGAGACAAAGCTTTCGTCTGGCGAACACACAGAATGGCAATAGTTCAGGATCCATCACAGCTGAGGTAGTAACCAGACAAACTTATTTCAGTTCTGAGTTGTGCATCTCTTGGGAGTACTGTTATTTTCAAAATAGCATTTTATGATCATTCAAGTTGACCCACACTATTTTACTGTCCTAGATTGTGATTGAATCAAATAAAAATGGTTAGCGCTTAATAAAAATTGGGTGGTAGGAAATATGCAATCTGAAACAAAATCACTTTACATAGTCATATACAGCACAGAAGGAGGCCGTTCAGCCCATCAAATCCATGCCAGCTCTCCATGGAGCAGTCCAGTCAATCCCACTCCCTCGCGCGATCCCCATAGCCCTGCAAGTTTATTTCCTTCAAGTGCCCAACCAATTACTTTTTGAAGTCATTGATTGTCTCTGCTTCCTGCATACTCATGGGCAGTGAGTTCCAGGTCATCACCACTCGCCTAAAGGAAAAGTGAAGAAAAGTTCTTCCTCACATTGCCCCTGCATCTCTTGCCCAAAACCTTCAATCTGTTTCCTCTCGTCCTTGAGTTTTATTAGTTAATGGGAACAGTCTTTCCTTGCCCAATTGCCATAATCTTATACACCTCTGTTATATCTTCCCTCAATCTCCATTGCTCTAAGGAGAACATTTCAAAGAGAACTGTGATCTGATTATACCTACAAATACCCCCTACAGGGATATTCTGTTTTAAAGTGACTTGCCATCTCCTGGAATCTGAAATATCTTGATTCTTGAGGTGAAGGATGTTGTTTCTGGGAATAGGATATTTTTCATTTAGTTATCTAGGGTTGGTAATCACTCCCAGTCAAGTTTTTCCATGTTCGAGGTTAGTGGTAAGCTGCATCTACTAGGCCTTGATTTCAAAGGAGCGGCTTCTAACTGCACCAATGCCGACATTTCTTCATTCCCATTCCAATCATCCTGTAACCTCTTAGTATGCATTACTATTTTTGTTTTATTTGCCTCTGCGGGATTTTTAATTTGATCTTTAGTCCGCTATAATGCAGGGTCCTGCTGCATGCCAAGTTCCAGTTCCGATTTCAGTTCAAAAGGCAGGAAAAGAAGACTTGATCCAGCCTGCTCGTGCTTGGCTACAGGCCATAGCTGGCAAGGGACAAAAAACTGAGGGAAAGAAAATATCTCTAACTTGTCAGAAAGTATTTTAGTGCGAAACTGGCAGAAAGGAATTGCCGAGCTACAATATTGAAAGACTGAGCAGAGTGTTAATCTGTTCATTGTGTATCAATTGTTTGATTATATGCAAGTGGGGGTTGTACTTGAGCATTTATAAGCAGACACTTACTGAGACTGGTGGAGGATTTGAGTGAGGAGCTACATGTTTGTAAGCCTTTTACTCTGTACAATAAATGTACAACTGAGTAAAGATGAGCTCCAACATTATCCTTGCATAACAAGCTTTCTGGAGTTTAACACTGAGCATCCATTCCCTGTCCTCTAGTAATGCCATGCAGTTCTCCTATTTTGGATGTTTGTGAAGAGATGTATTGGACGTTCAGTGCCAATTTTTCTTGTAATGAAGCAGTTCACCTCCACGATGCACTCCTCATTCTCCTGTTGTTACAGTCAAAGTATGTTGCACCTTTTCTTGGTTGAATCTTTTTCCTGATCTTCAAACTGGGAAATCCCTTGCCTCCAGAACTGATTTGGTTAGAATTGAGAAGCAGTAAGGGTGTGATCATGCAATGAGGGGTATTCTATAGGCCTTAAAATGGAGAGAGAGAGAAACAAATCTGTAGGGAAATCGCAGATGTGCAAGAACTATAGAGTAGTGATAGTGGGGGACTTTAATTACCCAAATACTGATTCGGGTAATGTTTAGAGTAAAGGAAAGGAGGGGGAGGAATTTCTGAAATGTGTTCTCGGTTCAATTAGGAAGGGGGCATTGCTGGATCTAGTGCTGGGGAATGAGTTGAGCCAAATGGACCAAGTGTCTGTGGGAGAATATTTGGGTAAGAGTGATCATTGTATCATAAAGTTTAGATTAGTAATGGAGAAGAGCAAAGAACAATCTAAAGTACAACTTCTAAATTGGAAGAGGGCTAATTTCTATGGGATGAGAGGGGATCTAGCCAGGTTAAAATGGGACCAAAGTTTGGTGGGAAAACTGGTAATGGAATAATGGGTAATCTTTAAGGAGTAGATGTTTCAGGTACAGGCTCGGTGTATTCCAACAAAGGTGAAAGATAAGGGAACCAAAACCCAGATCTCCTTGGATGATGAAGGAGATAGCGAATATGATGAAACAAAAAAGGGTGTATGATGAATTCTTCAACAAGAACAAGGCCAAATACAATGAGTTGAGAAGGGAAGTGAAGAGGAAAATAAGACTGGCAAAGAGAGAATATAAAAATAGAATGGCAGTTAACATAAAAGGTAACCCAAAAATCATCATCCTGCATATAAATAGTAAATGGATAGTAAGAAGTCGGGTGGGGCCTTTTAGGGAAAAAGAACATGATGTATGCTTAGAGACGCAGAGCCAGGCTAGAATACTTAATGAGTACTTTGTATTGGTTACTCAGGAAGAAGATGTTGACTAAATATCGCTAGAAACAAAGGTGGTAGAGGTCATGGATGGAGTGAAAATTGATGGGCAGGATGTACTGGAAAGCCTGGCTAAGTTGCCTGGTCCAGATAGTTTGCATCCCAGGTTGTTAAGGGAAGTGGAGGTGGAGATAGTGGAAGTGCTTGCCATAATCTTCTATTCCTCCCTAGATATGTGGGAGGTGCCAGAGGATTGGGAAGTGGCAAATGTGACGCATTTTTTTATTCAAGAAAGGGTGTAAGGTCATTCCTAGCAATTACTGGCTGGAAAATTTAACATCAGTGGTTTGGTAATGTTTTAGAAACCATAATGAAGGAAAAAACTCAACAGGCACTTGGAGAGGTTTGAGTTAATTAAGGAGAGCCAGCACGCACTTGTAAAAGACCGATTGTGTTTGACTAATATAATTGAATTTTTTGGTGAAGTAGCAGAGAAGGTTGAGGAAAGGATGCAGTGGATGTTGTCCATATGAATTTTTAAAAAGGGCTTGACATAGTATCACTTAAAAAGCTGGTTAACAAAATTGAGGTTCCTGGTTCCTCCCGCTCGCAGTCTCCCTCCCCTGCCCTGCCTATCTTGTTGCTCTCTTGCTGCCCCTTCCCCGTTTCCTCCATGCGAGGAAGAAAGGCAGCAATCGTGGGAGGGAACGGGGAGCAGAGGGGAGGAAGTGGTGAGGCCACGAGCGAGTGATCCAAAGGTAGGTGGGGGGTGAAGTGGGGAGAGAGTGACCGAGGATGGAGAAGTGGCGAGGCGGGGAGCGAGTGGTGAGCAGATGTTGTAGTACGCGAATGACGTTTTCGCGTACGTGCACAAATTAGTCCTGGCAAGCCAGGTGCTGATGTAGGCTGCGTCTGCACAACACCATACTGTCAGCAGGAGTCCATTCTGTGCATGTGCGAATCTGGGAGCACTCTGATAACATCGGCACTGGGCTGTGTTGTCAGGAGTCACTTTGGTTTTTAGCCTAGGTTTCTCTATGTATTAAATACACAATCATCGAGCATTGCTGCCCTCCTCCTGCCTTGTAACCTAATGCACCCAGGGTTAGTGATGAAATGAAGGTTTTAAGTATTCACTATTGTACTCAACACATCGGACTCCAATATGCCCTAGGATTGCAATGCCTTGCCATGATTACTATTCGGTGCTTCCTGTTGAACAATCCTGCCATTAGAATTTAAATAACTTTCTCTTGCATGGTTTACATTCCTGCTTCTTTGTTTGATTTTGCCCGCCAGCTGCTCCCGCTGTTTAAACAACTTTTTTCCTCCTTTTTAAAGCCAACTGAAATAGACTGAAGGCAAGGAAAAAAATGAAGGTAATGTAACTGTGGGTTTTCTTCCAACCATATTCATCCCTTCCCTCATAACAGACTGACCACTTGTTGAGCTTCACAGGCCATGGTTGCCTGTACTAAGAGCCCATTATTTGTAAGTGATGGTCGACAGGCTATTCAACTGTGCATTTGGAGGTTGGGAACATGGGTAGAGTTAGGGAAGAAGCATTGCATCTTAACTCTATCCTGTCCGTGTCCAGGGTCCACATGTGCACTTCCAGTAGTGATGTGACTTTTTTTTCCTTCCTTCCACCCACGCAAACCTATTGTCATTTGAGGCTACTTGTAACATCCCTATTGCTTTCCTGGCTGAGATCAAATAAAAAGCAAAGGTTGGGAACAAATTTGAAGCTTTCTGGTCAGTAAGGGTCTAACGCTTGTTAGATAAAATTCTTGAGCTATGGGGAGAGCGCAGTTCAAGTTTAGCATTTTCAAGGAGATACAGATGGTGAGACGCCTTGTTCTCTGCCTATAGTACATCAGAGCTGTAGGAAAGATCTTTTGGGAAATGCAATATTTCACAATTCTTTGTTCCCACGGTTGAATCCTTCTCCCTCTATCTTGTATTTCGGTCGTAGCTTGGAGATGTGTGATGCAAGTAGGTTTATAATAGCTCTTAAATGTGAACACCATAATCTTTGTCTGATTTCAGTTCTGTTACATGGAACCTAACGAAGTTAAAACCCGGCAATCTCCCTCACCACTTTCAGCAAAGAAAGTGGAAAAGGATCGAACGGTCATGCCTTGTGGCACTGTTGTTACCACAGTAACTGCTGTTAAGACCAAGCCTCGAACAGATGGGAAGTCTTCTGGAATGCCTACAGGTAATAAAAGCTGATTGAAGTAGTTATATTTGTCTTTTGAAATCCAAGTGTTTAAAATCGAAATATCATGATTAAATCTCTCATTACTTCGGAATGACACTGGGGCTAAAAGGGTTAAATAAAGAGGACAGGTTACACACACTATACTTGTATTCCGTTGATTTATAGAAGATTAAGGAGTGATCTCACGACAACCGAAGTGGGAGCAATGCACTGACAATTCAGTCCCATCACTCCACAGGTTGCAACATATTATTAAAGTGTTCCCACCCAACTGGCAAACAGCCAAATTAAACATTCTTGTAACACTCAGAATAAAACAGACCAAACCAGGTATCTTTAGACAACAACAAATTAACTATTTATTAAAAACTAGCCCTTTCCTATCCTGAGTGGTGTGAAACAGGGCTGTGTTCTCGCACCCACACTTTTTGGGATTTTCTTCTCCCTGCTGCTTTCACATGCGTTCAAATCCTCTGAAGAAGGAATTTTCCTCCACACAAGATCAGGGGGCAGGTTGTTCAACCTTGCCCGTCTAAGAGCGAAGTCCAAAGTACGGAAAGTCCTCATCAGAGAACTCCTCTTTGCTGACGATGCTGCTTTAACATCTCACACTGAAGAATGCCTGCAGAGTCTCATCGACAGGTTTGCGTCTGCCTGCAATGAATTTGGCCTAACCATCAGCCTCAAGAAAACGAACATCATGGGGCAGGATGTCAGAAATGCTCCATCCATCAATATTGGCGACCACGCTCTGGAAGTGGTTCAAGAGTTCACCTACCTAGGCTCAACTATCACCAGTAACCTGTCTCTAGATGCAGAAATCAACAAGCGCATGGGTAAGGCTTCCACTGCTATGTTCAGACTGGCCAAGAGAGTGTGGGAAAATGGCGCACTGACACGGAACACAAAAGTCCGAGTGTATCAGGCCTGTGTCCTCAGTACCTTGCTCTACGGCAGCGAGGCCTGGACAACGTATGCCAGCCAAGAGCGACGTCTCAATTCATTCCATCTTCGCTGCCTTCGGAGAATACTTGGCATCAGGTGGCAGGACTATATCTCCAACACAGAAGTCCTTGAAGCGGCCAACACCCCCAGCTTATACACACTACTGAGTCAGCGGCGCTTGAGATGGCTTGGCCATGTGAGCCGCATGGAAGATGGCAGGATCCCCAAAGACACATTGTACAGCGAGCTCGCCACTGGTATCAGACCCACCGGCCGTCCATGTCTCCGTTATAAAGACGTCTGCAAACGCGACATGAAATCGTGTGACATTGATCACAAGTCGTGGGAGTCAGTTGCCAGCATTCGCCAGAGCTGGCGGGCAGCCATAAAGACAGGGCTAAATTGTGGCGAGTCGAAGAGACTTAGTAGTTGGCAGGAAAAAAGACAGAGGCGCAAGGGGAGAGCCAACTGTGCAACAGCCCCAACAAACAAATTTCTCTGCAGCACCTGTGGAAGAGCCTGTCACTCCAGAATTGGCCTTTATAGCCACTCCAGGCGCTGCTTCACAAACCACTGACCACCTCCAGGCGCGTATCCATTGTCTCTCGAGATAAGGAGGCCCAAAAGAAAAGAAGAAAGAAAGAAAAGAAGAATCACTATTAAGATAAACCTATGTCTAAAGACCTTTTTATAATTTCTTCTTTTAACCTAACTTCCCCCGTGTTCTCTCTCATTCAAAAATCAACAGTTAACCAATTTCTTTTTTAAAAAAAAGTTTTAAAAATTAGCAGTTTCTCGAATAAATAAATAACTGGGTTGTTAGTCTTTGTGGGTTGCATTCCTGATGGGTGAGGTATCCTAGTGAAAAAAAATAATCAAATGCCACTTGAAGTCTCCACACTGATTTGATGAAACCGTCTTAGTAGAAAGGCATTCAAAGCACTTCGGCTGCAGTAGGTGTCAAACAGTTCTTGAGTATAGCAATAGGTCCACTTGGATTTTAAAACTGACAGTCTCTCAGTCGAAACTTTACTGCGAGTTCTGTCAAGAAAGATTCAATCTTGAAGCAAAGACTTCCAAAGATTGGAAGTAAAGCAAAGGTATTTTGCTACCTCCAGCAAAACAAATGATCTCTTCAAAGGGGTTTTTCCTCAGGCAATTAACATGGTCTGTAGCTCATTGTAGAATTTCTGCTGAGAGAAATGGACAGCTCCTTCAGTAAGCACGCTTTGCTGAGTATCTCAAAACTGGTTTAGCTAATTTTTACATAGTTAAATTGAAACATTATATCATGTGACGACCTGTTGCCTAGGTAACAAATACAGCTGTGGCACACTGTTCTCAGAAATCTAACCCTTTTCTCTGTCTTAAAGGTACACTGTTTCAAACAGAGGAGAAAATAAATACAGTTCCGTGACAATTAAAGGATATATAGTTCCTCTTTTTTTTTCTGGTGAGGAAATCCATAACAAGTGGGCATAATCTTCAAATTAGATCTAGGCCATTCAGGACTGATGTCAGAAGCACTTCACAAAGGGTAGTGGGAATCTGGAATTCTCTTCCTCCAAAAGGCTGTTGAGGCTGTGAGCAATTGAAGCTGAAATTCATAGATTTTCTTTGTTAGACAAGGGTATTCATGGATATGGAGCCAAGGTGAGTAAAAGAAGTTAAGATACAGACCAGCCATGATTTAATTGAATAGCAGAACAGACTTGAGGGGCTGAATGGCCTACTCCTGTTCCTATGACTCTCTCTGAACTTAGCATACTGCTGAAATCTTTAAAGTTACCTTTTTTCCTATGAAAACACCAACTTATTGGAGTATGGTTCCACAGATGCTGAGCACTATCCAGTATCTTCCTCGCCTAATTGGTTTGAACATGAAGATTGGCTGAGACAGTGAGTGTCTATAGGTTATTCTAATGTTGAGAGATTCCAGGCTGAGCCTGATCCCATCCTGACCAAAGATTCCCATCCACACTTTTTTCATGAGGAGTGAATAGACAGTGATCACAACTGGACACTGACTTTTTTCTGTGTCTCGGCCGAGAGTATATACACCAGTTGCAGGTGCACAATAGCAGATCTACCACAATGCTGCTTATAGTAAGTTGGAGGGTAAACCACTTTATAGGATCAAGAGCATCACAACATATAATGCACAATAAAGGATTTGCTTAAGTACAACTTAGTTCATCCCTTCAGGCTATAAGGCGTAATCGCTGAGTCTTGAGGTCAATCGGAAGATTTTTTTGGTTGCTGGAGGATTTTATACATAGATGGAAATCCCAATATTTTCTTTAAAAGAATGTTTTGCCCCTATCAGTGCGACATGTGTGAAAAATGTCCTATTACTAAATATATGAACTAAATTGCGCTATCCTGCCTATTGCAACTGCAGTTTCCAGCTTTACCTCTGCCAAATGTTCTAGGGCGTATTCTAGGTGTATCTTTGCAGGGATGCAACAACCTGTATTCTGCCCAAATCTTCAATTCTGCACATGGGGAGCAGGCTTTGATTACATCTTAAAATATATATTTTATAGGTGTATACAAGTTATGCACCTAAGTGGAGATTGTAGGTCAGGAGGAACATTGAAAGAAAATGTTATATACTGCTGGTTGCAGGGTTTCTCAGAGGTGAGAAGCTAATGTTACCACTCTTAAGATTTCCAGGAAACCTTAATGAAAGTGAAACTAATAGTCACTATTTTTCAATGCATCTTAACCTTCATACACATTCATAATTCTTTGACTATATAGCATGTATGTGTATTAAATGTGAGAATAAAATCGCCTCCCAGATATCTTTGCTAATCTGTGATCATCTACAAGTAGAATAGCCATAATTTTTTGGGGGGTTTTTTTGCCTGTTATCCAGCTTCCTCTTCCAACTATAAGACCAGGATGGTCTGAACCATGGATTTGCCCCTTCATATCGGCAGATTATAGAAGTGTAAATTGTATCTGGTCAGGCTGGTTCTTCCTATCTTTTCTGCACCTCCTACCAATCCCTATCACACTGTACTTCACCATCTTCCATAGACAGCAGAAATGCTGTCTAGTTACCCTGTCAGACTGAAACAAGAGCAAAATACTACAGATGCTGGAAATCTGAAATAAAAACAAAAAATGCTGGAAATACTCCAGGTCGTGTAGCATCTGTGGAGAGAGAAACCGAGTTAATGTTTCCATTTGACCTTTCATCAGAACTGGAAAAAAATTAGAGATCTAACAGGTTTTAAGCAAGTATAGAGGCTGGGAAAGGGTGAGTGGGGTGGAGGACAAAAGGGCAGCTTTGTTATGAAAGGTGGGATTAATTAAATGACATTTAATTATCATTTAATCTCTCCTGCCTTTCACAGACCTTCCCTTTTGTTCTACTCTTCTCTGCCATTGTAACACCTGTTACATCTCAAATTTTTCCCCAATTCTGACGAAAGGTCGATCTGAAACACTAACTCTGTTTGTTTCTGTCTCTCCACAGATGTTGAGATTAAAACATACCTTTCATTAGGAGTTCAGTGCCAGAGTGAATTCCTGATAACAATCAACTTCAAGCCTTTTTTTCTTTAAAAATATTGCAGACTCTCCCATAAAGACCTCTGCAGAAGTGAAAGATGCTGATGAGGATTCCTTGGCCCTGGGAAACTCTGGACAGGGAGCAAGAGTTAGTAAAGTCTTGTCGTCATCTGATACAGGTACTAATTGTCTGGTGTTAAAGGTGCTTTTCCTGGGACGACTTGTTTTTATGATGGTATGAGCGTCCAGATCAGGCCCATCGGAGAACCTTCCAAACTTGTGCAATTTGTGGGAGGGGTGGGAGTGCTGAGGACAGGAACACTTGTTTTTTTTTTTTCCATTTTAGGTACATGGTGTCAGCATCAGTTACTCCCAGGGGTAAGATAGTACAGTTAGATGGGAAGTAAAGCTCTTCATAATCTTCCTCAACGATGTGCTTTGGCATGCTCTGCACAAGTCTGGCATCTAGTGGCATTGCTGGGTGCAGTTAGCAAATTTGTGATGAGCTCTTTTTTTTTTCCTATTGATATAGGTTAACTACTTTTTTAACATAATATTGCAATATCTTGAATCGTTGTAAATTTATGCGCAAGCATTGTTTGCCTAAGGATGTATAAGCCCTTTCAGTGTAGTGCTTCATGTGAAGCTCCATTATGGAGCACAACTGTGCAGAAGTAATGCTGGAGCTTGCTGCACAGGCTTCAACGCGGTTAGACCACAATTGGACTGTGGTCACACTGTGAACAATTCTGATTTCCATATTATAAAAAGGTTATAGAGGCACTGGACAAAGTACAAAAAACATTTACTAGAATGATGCCAGAACAGAGAGGTAAGACCCATCAGACAAGATTAAAGAGGCTGCGTCTGTTTTTCTCTCGAAAAGGGACAACTGAAGGGTGATCTAATGGAGGCCTTTAAGATTATGAAAGGGTTTGATAGGGTAGATGTGGAAAATATGTTTTCAGTTGGGCATGGTAGACCTGACCTAATGGCCATAAATATGAGAGTCACTAATAAATCTAATAGGGAATTCAGAAGAAATTTCTTTACCCAGAGAGTGGTGAGAATGTGGAACTCTCGACCACAAGGCGTAGTTGAGGTGACTAGCATAGATGCACTTAAGGAACAGCTGTATAAAAACATGAGGGAGAATGGAATAGAAGGTTATGTTGATAGGGTTAAATGAATAAGCGTCAGAGGAGGTTCACGTGGGGCATAAACACCAGTATGGAATGTGTTGGGCCAATGGCCTATTTGTGCTATAATTACTATGCAATTAAAAAGGGGTAAATCTCTTGAACCTAATGACCTGGTACCATCCTAACACTTTTTTTTGCATTTTAACGTTTGAACTTTGTTTTCTCGAGTCACGTGAGTGTGGGGAAAAAGACATTTTCCCCCATAGGATGAAAGGAGAAATCCTAAATTTAGTGCACTTTTCTAGTGTCCAGAACAGCATTGATTGAAAAATTGGGATAAAATTACAATCACAGCTGGATATGGGAAGTAAATGCAATATAACTAAATGCATTCTTTCAGGCATTCAAAATGTACGCTGGCTTCAAAAAAATTACAATTTGAAAGAAATCATAGCACGGCATCCACTCCCCTGTTGTGTCTCTTCATCTTTTGTTTCATTGCTCATATCCATTTTCTTTGTAGCAATAATGAGCTCACAAGTACATGCATTGCCAACTGCTGTGCCTTTTATTTTAGTAGGAAGTACAAAGTCCATGCTTTTGGCAGTTGGTTGACTTGCCAGGCCTTCACTGCCCAGTATCTTCCAATTTAGTTTGGGTAACCATGGTGATGAAACAAGTGTTTTTCTACCCTTTGCTCCCACCCCTGTTCCCCCGGTTCATTTCAGTTCAGTTGCCTTTGTTGATGCAAAACTCTGAAAGGTCCAAGCTGAAGAATGAGTGCAATGATTTAGCGAAGACAATAAATTAGTTAAGTGTCATCTGTGGCTCAGCAGTAGTACATTTGTCTCTGTGTCAAAAGATTGTCGGCTCCAGTTCAATGACGTTTGAGCATAAAATTCAGGCTGACAATCCCAGTGCAGTACTGAGGGAGTGCTGTACTGCCTGAGGTATCGTCATTTTATATGTTAAATCAAAGCCCCATCTGCTCTCAGGTGGCTGAAATAGCTCCCATGGCAGTATTTTGAAGAAAAACAGGGAAGTCTCCCCAGCCAACATTTATCCCTCCATATCATATCTATCTGGTCATTTATTTCATTGCTGTTTGTGGGACCTTGATGTGCAAATTGGCTGTCGCCTTTCCTTCATTTGACTACATTTCAAAAGTACTTAAGTAGCTGTGAAACACTGAGATTGTGAAAGGTGCCATATAAATTCAAATCTTTTTACTTCCTTTCTAAAAAGATTGGAACTGTATTAATTCCACTGTTTCTCATTAATTGTCCCCATGGGCTATAACAGTGTAGCAGAGAGTGGGCAGACTAATCAAGCACTTTGGAAATTTCAGTTCTTGAGACAAATTTGAGGGGATGCCAAACGAGGGAAGCTCTGGTCTTTCTCCCTTGGAAGTGTGATGTTTGGCAACTCTACATTCTTGGGGAAGAGTCAAACTCTGACTTTCCCCATTTCCATCCATAGTTCACAAGTGTTGCTGATCTAATGTGCCTGCTAAATTCCAAAGTTTGTAAGAGTTCTACAATGAAGTACTTGGATATAGGCTGAATGGGTGGCTAAGTACTGAAGCTGAACAATAATTACACTGTACACGGGCACCAACCTGCTCCTTAATATAACAAACGTTGTCTTTATTTTAATATACAAAAAGTAAGATTTCTAATTCAGCACGAAAGAGAGGGACAGTGCACAAACATTGTCAGTGGGTCTTGAGCATGGCATCATAGAAAGGAATAAGGCAGTAGAGCAGAATTTTCTTCTGGTATAACTTGGATTCAGTTGCAATAGTACAAGGTGTAGCTTTTGTTTTATCAGCAGTCTGAGAACAACACCGTGTTCAGAAGAGTTTTATACATTGATTTCAACCTTTATATTCTTGCAGAGTTGCTGCAGTTGTGTGGCACAGACCCAGTGGCTGAAGCAGCAATTCGACAACTAACTGAGTCTGCAAAGCATACTTTGAAATCTCCCATCAAGAAAAGTACAATTGTAATTTCGGGTGTTACAAAGGTAGGTTCTATATCCTGTTGGAGATGATCCTCTGTATCTTAGTCAACAATTCTGTTCATTCTTCTCCCTTTCTCAAACAATGTCTACACTTCCCAAATTCAGGGTCCATTTTGGGTGTTATGGTGGGGGGGGGGGTGCTGCTGCTGTGAGGGAGAAGGGGTATATTTTATTTGGAATGTGATAATTGTGGTCTTGTGATTTTCTTGGTTTGTCTTAGCAAGTTGGTGATGGTTTTTTCGATCACATTGGTCTTGGAGCTTGTTAATTCCCAACTGTTACAACCAGGTGAGAAAGGTGTCTCGGGGTCTGTTAGTATCTTCATCTGGTCTTCTTGTAACAGGGTTTAATTTTAAACAGTGTTTTGAGCACCCATTTGTGAATCCTTGTTCACAAGGCAAAGAAATGAGCACATCAGGCTTTCTTCAGTTTAAAGGAGAAAAGAGAAATTTATTAAACTTACTTAAACTCTAATACAGTTCACACCAACGGATATATGACCGGCCCACGCTAGAATGCACACGCGATATACACATGCAAATAGGGACAGAAAAGAAAAGAAAAATAAAATGGAGAGGTTTGAGGCAATTTCGGAAGAGTTTCTTGTTTGCCGTGCTGTTTCCAGGTCGCTGCAGAGTCCTTGAGTGTAGACAGCTCGTACTTTTCGTTGGGGCCCAGCAATCATCTTAAGCCTTGTTCACTGTAGGCGACTTATCTCTTCGTGATCATATGTCTTCACTGGTTTCTGATGCTAGTGTGAGCGAGCTGAGAGCAGACAGGAAAGAAGTGTCCTCAGTCTAGGAGAAGAGTGCATTCAGAGTTCAAATCTCAACAGCCAGCTGGTCATGTGACTCATACTAGTCTGACCACTACTTTATATTGGGGAAGCAACGACGGGTCCCTTTTGTTCCAACACTGCTAGTTACTATGCAAATGACTTTCCAGTCAGGGGCTTGCAATTTTAAGTTTAATGTTCACGTGGCGAAATAATGTGTGCCTCAGTCTTGGCAGGTTGGTGGGGGGGAGGTGGTTTGCCTGACACCAACCAAAAGGGAAAAAGTTACTGATGTTGAGGGCACAATGTGGGATTACCCTTTCAGTGTTACAATTTATACAGGTATAAACACTGCTGGGGCACAAAACCAAGATTGTATGTGTGGTTTTTATATCTGTTTTTGGGATGTGGGCAATGCTGGCATGGCTGCATTTATTGGCCATCCCTAGTTGTCCTACTAAGAAGCTGGTGGTGGACCTTCTTGAGCTGCTGCAGTCCTTGTAGTGATGGTGCTCCCATAATGGTGGTGTATTTCCAGGATATTGGAGCGACAATGAAGAAATTGTATATGTTCAAATCGGGATTGTGTGTGACTTGGAGGCAATTTTGCTTATTTTGGCCTGTTGGGAGACTTGTATACAAATTAGACTCTTAACCACTCAAATTTGTTTTGGAAAAATTAGCCAGTATTTGCATAAGTGTCTGAACAATTTGTTTCACCAGGTCTTGTCTCGGCCTCTTAAAAATATCTGTTGGTTATTTATCCAACTCCATGAGGGATGTCTTCTCAATGCATCCTTGGTTCCTATTCATAGGATTTCATTTAGTGGTTCGGGGAGAGGATCTTGAGCATTGCTCACAGTTGGTCGACATTGAGTATTCAGTTCAAATTTAGACTTTTTAAAATATTTGAATTGGCTGCAAACAATTCATAATCTGCAGAGATTATTTCTCATCTTGCCCTCTAGGCTCCCTTGGTTGTAGATGATGAAATGACACTGTCAGCTGATTACGCAGCTGCGATGGATGCATCCTTGAGGCAGGAACCTCAGCCACACCCTTCCTCCGAGTGCATTGTTAGGCTCCCATCAGAACAAACATTAACTCACAGTTTACCCATTACTGAGCTTTGTGCTGCCGAGGGAACTTCGTCAATGGCAACTGCTCGGCAACTGGATCAGTGGAATGATGGCTCTCAGGAAGACCTGGACTTTGAACAAAGGTCCAATATTTCCATAGGTGGCTCAGAAACAGGAACAGTGAAACAATCCAGAGGTAAATGTTCTGTTTGAGTTCCAAACTCTGGATTTTATTTTAAATGTTTTGGAGAGAAGTGAAAAGCCACTTTCATGCACTGGAATCTCTTTTCTCTCCAGAGTTATAGAGAGATAAAGCACTGAAACAGACCCTTCGGCCCACCGAGTCTGTGCCGACCAACAACCACCCATTTATACTAACCCTACATTTAATCCCGTATTCCTACCACATCCCCACCTTCCCTCAATTCTCCTACCACCTACCTACACTAGGGGCAATTTACAATGGCCAATTTACCTATCAACCTGCAAGTCTTTGGCTGTGGGAGGAAACCGGAGTACCCAGCGGAAACCCACGCAGTCACAGGGAGAACTTGCAAACTGCGTACAGACAGTACCCAGAACTGAACCCAGGTGGCTGGAGCTGTGAGGCTGCGGTACTAGCCGCTGTGCCGCCCCCCACTGCACCACTGTGCCAAGTCCTCTTACATAGATCTGCCATCATTAGACATACTATTTATCACTCTTCTTTGCCCCTTGCTGCAAGTATAGAGGCCCCCCCACCTCCTGCCAAGTTTCAAGATAGGGGAGGGAAGAAGCTCTTTGATATTTTGATGCAGAAGATAGTTGCATAGATTTTTGGAGACTTCAATGCAAACCATTAGACTCCCCTCGCTGACAGTTTGACAGAGATTCAAAGACTCCGCAAAAAAATTGCTGTCTGTAGAAAGTCTATAATGCTCACTATTGGCACACAGCATTGTGCGGTCAACTGACCAGCTTGCAAATGATTTGTTACAAAGCCTCAGCAATGTCAATGCATGGTGCCATGGGTGAGAATATAAGTTCAGTTAATAGTGAGCACCAAATAAGGAGGGATGGGAGGAGGAGGCATTGGTAGTGAGAAAGAAAATTTAGGGGGAACTTCATTCCCACCTAATTTCCAAGTGGGAGTAGGGATTGAGAGGCCTGGGAGCCAGCTGTCTGTCTGTCTCTCACCTTAATCAGGAAAAGGGAAGAAACCATTGTAGTTATTGGGTTTGAATTGTCTCAAGATTGGGCAACACAGTGGCGCAGTGGTTAACACCGCAGCCTCACAGCTCCAGCGACCCGGGTTCAGTTCTGGTACTGCCTGTGCGGAGTTTGCAAGTTCTCCCTGTGATCAGGTGGGTTTCCGCCAGGTGCTCCGATTTCCTCCCATAGCCAAAGACTTGCAGGTTGATAGATAAATTGGCCATTGTAAATTGTCCCTAGTGTAGGTAGGTGGTGGGGATGTGGTAGGGAATATGGGATCGATGGAGGATTAGTATAAATGGGTGGTTGTTGGTTGGCACAGACTCTGTGGGCCGAAGGGCCTGTTTCAGTGCTGTATCTCTCTATGACTCTTAGTTTGCAGACTCCTTTGCTCCCTGGCCAAATTTTCGCTTCCTCCCCTGCCTCTTTCCACAGAAGGCGTAGCTTTTGCTGGAGTATGATTCTGTAGGACACTTCAGTACCTCCGCTAAGTGTGTGTGTGTGTTATTCAAGGTAGAAGAGGAAAGAAGTATTGAGGTGCACCTTACTCATAGAAACATAGAAAATAGGAGCAAGAGTAGGCCATTCAGCCCTTCGAGCCTGCTCCGCCATTCATTATGATCATGGCTGATCATCCAACTCAGTAACCTGTTCCCGCTTTCGTCCCATACCCTTTGATCCCTTTAGACCCAAGAGCTATATCTAACTCCTTCTTGAAAATATACAATGTTTTGACCTCAACTGCTTTCTGTGATAGTGAATTCCACAGGCTGACCACTCTGGGTGAAGAAATTTCTCCTCATCTCAGTCCTGAAAGGTTTACCCCGTATCCTTAGACCATGACCCCTGGTTCTGGACTCCCCCACCATCGGGAACATCCTTCCTGCACCTACCCTGTCAAGTCCTGTTAGAATTTTATAGGTTTCTATGAGATCCCCCCTCACTCTTCTGAACTCCCGCGAATATAATCCTAACCGGCTCAATCTCTCCTCTTACGTCAGTCCCGCCATCCCAGGAATCAGTCTGGTAAACCTTTGCTGCACTCCCTCTATAGCAAAAACATCCTTCCTCAGATAAGGAGACCAAAACTGCACACAATATTCCAGGTATGGCCTCACCAGGGCCCTGTATAATTGTAGCAAGACATCCCTGCTCCTGTACTCTAATCCTCTCGCTATGAAGGCCAACATACCATTTGCCTTTTTTACCACCTGTTGGACCTGTATGCTTATCTTCAGCGACTGGTGTACGAGAACACCCAGGTCTCGCTGCATATTCTCCTCTCTGTTTATAGCCGTTCAGGTGATGATCGGCCTTCCTGTTTTTGCAACCAAAGTGGATAACCTCACATTTATCCACATTATACTGCATCTGCCATGCATTAGCCCACTCACTCAACTTGTCCAAATCACCCTGAAGCCTCTCTGCATCCTTCTCAACTCACCCTCCCGCCCAGTTTTGTGTCATCTGCAAATTTGGAGATATTGCATTTAGTTCCTTCATCTAAATCATTACTATATATTGTGAATAGCTGGGGTCCTAGCACCGATCCCTGTGGTACTCCGCTAGTCACTGCCTACCATTTGGAAAAAGACTCATTTGTGCCTGCATTCTTCCAACCGGGTTACTGAATTAGTGGGCAGGAGCTTGACTCTTTTTTTTTTCCCCCATTTCAGCTGAAGAGTTGAGAGACCAAATGAAGTACTCCCACAGCTGAAATCTGCTAACACTGGCCAGAAGAAATCAAAACTGGCAATGCCTGATCTGCTGCCATACGGCACAAAGGGTTTCCGTGCTGAATCATTAGGGAAATTGATAGTGTGTACAAAAACCTGGGTTTCTGCTTCCGTTAAGGGTGGGAAGGGAGACCCTGAATGCGCAGTTTTTTTTTCTTATTGACTATTTCTGTGCAGGACCTGATTTGCCATGCAAATTTGAATTCTTCATTTAGGTGGTTTTATGCGGAGTGGCGCCAAATTTTTTTTCCGACGGAGGCGACATCAGAAGGAGCCTGGGATGAGCCAGTCGCACAATGACCTGGTTTATCTGGAGCAGCCAACGCCCCTGGAGAAAGAGAGGAAGTCGGCCAGGATGCACATTAAAAGGCTTTTCCCGAAATCCAAAAACAAAGCTAAATTCAACAGCTCCACAGTGGACTAAAATTCCTGAGCACTTTGAGCTTAACACTCTCCCTCTCTCTCTTGTCCTCTTCTCTCTTGCACTCTGCACTGTGATTAGGGAATATGCAAACTCCATAAGCCTCACCATATTATTTGACTTGCAGTTAGAGGCTTGCTACATCAGAACTATTCCAGTTTAGAAGGAAACCTATTTTTAAGATGCAATTTTCCTCAAATGAGTTGAAAGTGGCAACACTTTTTTTTTTGGAAGTGGGGGGTTTGATGGGCTTCCGTTAGCTTTTGGATTTTCTGTCATGAGCATCAGATATAGTGCAAGTCTTTGGAAATGTTGGGACACTTTCAACACTTTTTCCATGTGTCCAGTTCCTACTGCAGATGAACCTCCATCTGCTTAAGATGCAGCCTTCTTGTTCAGCTGAGATCTTCATTAATTATCTGAGCTAACGTTGCCAGATTAGAGGCAGTTTTGCAATATAGATTTATGTTCTGTGTCCAGACTAGTTTCAGTTGGCTTTTGCCATATGAATGTAAAATTATTGAAGTTTTTTTTTTGTAATATAAAATGGGGTTTAAGCCCATGTAACTTGTCATTTCCTCAATTCCATTGTTCTATTTTTGTTTCTTCCTCGAAGCTCTTCTTTCCATCTCCATCCCCACTCCATCCTCATCTCCCATTTTTCTGGAGTTCTATGAAACTGAGAGGCCTACTCCCAGGCTTCAGCGGATGGGACCATGCCTCGGCCTACTACCAGGCCTCACTGAGCCAATTAGAAGGAAGTGAACGAGTAATATTTTTGCATTCTCCATTTTTGTTTTTGTTCCCTCCAGATTCAGCCCTGACAAGTGTGTCATTCTGTGAGCAATTTGTGGTTAGAACACTGGGTTTTTCCCCTCACCTTTTTGAATGGTGCCGATCTAATGACGATTTTATCTTGAGAATTGTGGATGAATGAAATGGTGGAGTGGTGCTTTTTTTGTAGAAGCTGCCAGATAGCCATGTTCTAGCAGGGGTGGGCAGAAGGAGATATGTGCTATACTGGAACCAGCACCCTGTTTTGATCCCTTCCTAAGAATTCCTCTCAGTGCGGGGTGGGGGCAGGGGGTATGGAAAACAATGTTAGCACTGAAATAAATTCCCTGAAACAGGTTGCAGGATCTCAGAAGAGATAATCAAGTGAGTGCAGTGAGCGGAATGACTGCTTTCCTTCTAAACCAAAAGTAATGGAACACTAATGAAAAATGTTGATATGATTGTTGAATGAGTAGCTTTTAAGCCTGAACTTGGGAGACCTTGTTTAATATGTAATGTTTAAGCCAAAATATCAAAACAACTAGATTTGGTGTGTGCCAAAAATAAGCCATATCTTTTAGCCTGATTGACACTACAGGGGCTTCAGGAATGAACTCAAAAGCATTAATTTCCCCTCTATGGTATTGAGAATCCCTGAATTGCCGGAGCTTTTGACTAAAGATTACAAGCTGGCTCTTGGCTTTTTATGTAGCTTACAGTTTGGGAATGTCAATTTATGAAGCAAGGAAAAGGAACACTTAAGGGAAAAAGCACCAGGACGCACACAATTGTAATGACTGAGTAAGTAATTATTCTCTGTATTGAAGGTATTTGAAATAGGACAGAAATTGCAGTTTGCATGTATGAAACACCACCCTCTTTTCTGTTGGGTAGTATTTTAAGGATTTTAACATCATTAATGCAAAAAAATCTTGAGCTTCCTGTAAGGCCATGTGAGCAGCTGCTGCACTCTGCCACTTTAAGTGCCACATGTTTAGTGGAACCAGAGGAATCTTCCGAAACTAACTTGAATTTTTTTTTTAAACTGACCACAGAGGTTGTCGCCTGAATCCCCAATTTTCCATAATGTCCCCAAGTTTCTATTCTGCCCAGTAATGTCCTGCTGCTGTGCTATTTTTGAAGCCGTGAGGGAGGCACTTCTTTCTAGCTGTGCGTGTGTGGGCAACTAAAAGGGTTAGTGGGCTGCAGATACCCAGATTTGAAAGTGCCATTTAATTGTTGATCAGCTTGGAGAGTGAATACCTGACAATCTCAGGGCATCCCCAATGTGGGCTGAGATTTTAGTCCAGGCTTCAGATTGAAGCATTAATTGGGACTGTGTCTATCTGTGGAAGGACACAACAATAGGACAAACCTCTCATTTTTGTACCCTCCTACCTCTGGTGACTTTTTAAAAAAAAAAATCATCCTATATTTGGTTTACAACTGTGACCAAATGCCATCCTACTTTTTGTGCTGTGACTTTATTTTTGCTACTGCCAATTTTGCCTAACAGTATTTAGAGATCATTGAATAACTGTGTGGAGGTCTGCCTGTCATCCGCTTCGGGATGTACTGGAACTTAGCACTGCTTAGGTTATAGCCATATTTTAGAACTGCCACTCTACACATACTATTGATGTCCTTTTGACATCTAGCTATGCTGATGAAATATTTATTATTACAAACTAAAATGTAGTGAAAAATCCCAAACTATACAAATTCTGTAGATGAGAGCAAAAAAATTGTACTCTTCCAGAAATCTATTCAAGTCCTGGGGCTGTATTCAGTTTCCGAGGACAGATCTCCCCCAGGATGCTCCATTTTACTATACTGCCTGTGCCAAGTACTGAATGGGGCATAAAGACTAATGAATGCCTTGATACTCTTTCCCATGCAGTTCAGTTGGCCAAGTTGGCATGATTTTTGACAGACCCTGTGAATTTTGTCACTTCTTTTAAACTGTTTTTCCCTGCTTTCTTCACTCTACCACCCCTATCCCATTTCTATTCCATTAGTTATTTTGGGCGGGGGAAACTGGTGTGCTGGGTTTACATGATGCTGTTCTTCCATTGTGGGCTTCCAGGTATTCTTTATAGCTGTGATTTATTTTTTATATATTAAATGACATTACAAGTAATGATGTAAGTAGCGTAGTCTCAAATTATTCCTAGTGAGTGACCTATCAACTACTTGCGTGGTTTCTGTCAATTTCAGACTTTAGTGTTCAGTACTGACCTCTCCACTGACAGTTTAGAGGGTGTGGTATCAAAGTACTGTATACATTTCCATAGTCCCCATTCTTTACATTTTTTCTTTCTCTCTCATTATATAAAACTGGCAACTCCTTGCATGTGAATTATTGTATGTCGTCTAGGGGATTAAACCCATGACCAAAGAGCAAAAAAGGGCTGTGTATCCTATTGCTACCACCTACAAATACAACCTCTAATAATCTTTTATTTCTATTTAAAATGTACTGTTTCCATATAAACTTGTAAATGTTTTTATTTAGCACAGGCACAATGATTGTAGGTTTCTCATAAACTGTAACTGGAACCTTCCTTTGGTGCTCCCTCCCTACCTGGAATTAATAAAGGGGAAAATAAGTGTATGATGTTTATGGAACTGAGCCAGGAACCAGAACTGGAAATGGATTGCACACTTAAGTTATTGATTATTAAAGCAAATGCTGCATGTTAATGATCTTGCTTAAAAGGAGAAACACTGAAGTTACCCAGTTGCCTTCATATGTAAAACTCGTGTCTTAATTCATGTAACTAATGCAATAAATGTTGAGAATCGTGACTTTTTTACTCTTTTTTTTTTGTTGCTGTGCTGCTCAACAGAAATTGCTTATTAGCCATAGGCATAGCTAGAGCAACACCTTTTTAGTCACATGTACTCATTTAGCACAAAAATGCCTTGGGCACAATGCAAGTAAATGTACTTCACATACCAAATAAATGCATTTTTTTTTTTTGCCTTTGAACGCCACAGTGCTTTACAGCCAATTAAGTACTTTTGAAATGTGATCACTTTTCTAATATAGGAAAAGCAACAGCCAATTTGCACGCAGCAAGGTCCCACAAACCGCAATGTGATAATGACCAGATAATCATTTTTTTTTTAGCCATATTGGTTGAGTGACACCACAGAACTCTGCTCTTTGAAATATTGCTAGGATCTTTTACATCCACCTGATGCCACTTCAACAGTGCAGCACTCCTTCAGAATTGCAGTGGGAGTGTCAGCCTGGATTATGTTTCTTCATTCTCAGGATGTGGATGTCACTGGCAAGACCCTGTTTTCCTTTGACGATGGTGATGAGCCCCCTTAATTCTTGAACCACTCCGGTCAGTGTGGTGAAGGTACTCCCACAGTGCTGTTAGGTAGGGAGATCCATGAATTTTACCCAGCTACAATAAAGCAATAGAGATTATATTTCCAATTCAGGATGGTGTATAACTTGGAGGTGGTGGTCACATGCATCTGCTATCTTGTCCTGCTAGGTGGTAGAAGTCACAGGTTTAGTAGGTTCTGTCAAAGGAGCCTCGGCGGTGCATCTTGTAGATGGTGCACACTGCAGCCATGATGCGCTGTTGGTGGAGGGAGTGAATGTTAAGGTGATGGATGGCGTGCTGAGCAAATGGGCTGCTTTGTCCTGGATGGTGACTAGCTTCTTGAGTGCTGGAGCTGCCCTCGTCCAGGCAAGTGGGTAACGTTGCATCACACTCTTGATTTGTGTCTTGAAGATGATGGAAAGGCTTTGGAGAGTCAGGAGGTCAGACACTTGTAGAATACCCAGCCTCTATCTGTTCTTGTAGCCACAGTATTTGTGGCTGATACAGTTAAGTTTTTGGACAGTGGTGACAACAGGATGTTGTCAGGGGTGGGGGCCATCTCAACAATGGTAATACTTAGGAGAGGTGGTTAGACTCTTATTGGAGATGATCATTGCCTGCACTTGTGTGATGTGAATATTAGGTAGCAGTGATCATATGATTAAATTTTACATTCAGTTTGAGCGAGAGAAGAGTGGGTCCAAGACTAGTATTTTGAACTTAAATAGGGGCAATTATGAGGGCATGAAAGCAGAGCTAGATAAGGTGGACTGGCAAATTAGGTAAGGGACAGGTCAATAGAGATGCAGTGGCAGACATTTAAGTGGATATTTCAGAATAGATACATTCCAACGAGAAAGAAAAATTCCAACGGGAGGACCACAATCCGTGGTTAACTAAAACAGTTAAAGATAATAAACTTGAAGAAAAATCATGATTGCACAAAGATGGGTGGCAGGTCAGACAATTGGACATAATATTTTTTTAAAAAAGCAAAGGATGCCTAAAAGATAAGGAAGGAAAAATTAGAGTATGAGAGAAAGCTAGATAGAAATATAAAAATAGTTTCTAAAGATATTTTAAAAAGAGTTAACAAAGTGAGTGTTGGTCCTATAGAAAGGGAAAATTAATAATGGGAAATAAGGAGATGGCAGATGAATTGAACAGGAATTATGCGTCGGGTTTCACCATAGAGGATACAAGTAACATCCCAGAAATAGCTGTAAATTAGGAAATGGAAGAGAGGGAGGAACTCCAGAAAATTACAATCACCAGGGAAGTGGTACTGAGGAAATAGTTGGAGCTGCGGCTGACATGTCCTAATGGACTTCATCCTAAAAGAAGTGGCTCATGAGATAGTTGAAGTGTTGGTTTTAATTTTCCAAAATTCCCTAGATTCGGGGAATGTTCTATTAGATTGGAAAAGAGCGAATGTAACTCCTTTATTCAAAAAGGGAGAGGAACAGAAAGGAAACTACAGGCCAGTTAGCTTAACATCTGTCTTAGGGAAAATGTTAGAAGCTATTATTAAAGATGTTATAGCAGGGCACTTAGAAAAATTCAAGGTAATCAGGCAGAGTCAACATGGTTTTGTGAAAGGGAAATCATGTTTAACCAATTTATTGGAGTTCTTTGAAGAAGTAACGTGCTGTGGATAAAGGGGAACCGGTGGCTGTACTGTACTTAGATTTTCAGAAGACATTTGAGGTGCCACATCAAAGGTTGTTGCGGAAAATAAAAGCTCATGGTGTAGGGGGTAACATATCATGGATAGAAGATTGGCCAGCTAATAGGAAACGAGAGTAGGTATAAATGGGTAATTTTCTGGGTGGCAAGGTGTAACAAGTGGTGTGGCACAGGGATCAGTGCTGGGGCCTCAACTTTTTACAATTTCTGTAAATGTCTTTGACGAAGGGACTGAAGGTATGGATGCTAAATTTGCTGGTGATACAAAGATAGGTAGAAAAGTAAGTTATGAAGAGGATATGGGAGGCTACAAAGAGATGTAGATAGGTTAAGTGAGTGGGAAAAGATCTGGCAAATGGAATATAATGTGGAAAAATGTAGAATTGGCCACATTGGCAAGAATAAAAAAGTATATCTAAATGTTGAGAGATTGCAGAGGAATCTGGGTGTCCTAGTGCATGAATCGCAAAAAGTTAGTATGCAGATTCAGCAAGTAATTAGGAAAGCTAATGGAATGTTTTTTGCGGGGGAAATTGCACACAAAAGTAGGGAGGTTATACTTCAGTTATATGGGTATTGGTGAAATCACATCTGGAGTACTATGTACAATATTGGTCTTATTTAAGGAAAGATGCAAATGCATTGGAAGCAGTTCAGAGGAGGTTTACTAGACTGATACCTGGAATGGGCAGGTTGTCTTGTGAGGAAAGGTTGGACAGGCTAGGCTTGTCTCCGTAGGGAGTTTAGAAGAGTAAGAGGCGACTTGATTGAAACATATAGGATCCTGAGGGGTCTTGACAGGGTGGATGTGGAAAGGATATTTCCCCCTGTGGGTGAATCTAGAACTCGGGGTGACCCTTTAAAAATAAGGGGTCGCCCATTTAAGACAGATGAGAATTTTCTTTCTCAGAGGGTCATGCGTCTTTGGAACTCTTCCTCAAAAGGCAATGGAACCAGAGTCTTTGAATTTTTTTAAGGCAGAGGTAGATAGAGCCTTGATAAGTAAGGGGCTGGAAGGTTATTGGGGGTGGGTGGGAATGTAGAGTCGAGGTTACAATCAGATCAGCCATGATCTTATTGAATGGTGGAGCAGGCTCCAGGGGCCAAGTGGCCTACTCTTCCTAATTTGTATGTTTGTATTACTTGCCACTTAACCAGCCCAAGTCTGGATGTTGTCCAGGTCTTGTTGCCTGTGGGCACAAACCTCTTCATTAATGTGCAGGAGTGGGACTTGAACCCAAACCTCTGTGAGGCAAGCAAGCTGTCACTGATCCAAAACTGACACTAAATAACAACTGAGATTTAAGAGATCACATGCCTGACTACTGTATCCATTACTTTTTTATTTACCATTCAAAAATTCAGTTGGCCACATCTACATTCACAACTAGTTGCACATTATTAGCAGCTAACATTGGACAATGCTGGTCTATTTAGGCTACTCAAACCATCCATCAATTTCCTTACTGCTATTTCTGGAATTATTAGCCCTCTATGTCCTTTCCTAATGGGAATTCATCCTGTCCTTTTTTTAATAACCTGCGATGGCCCTCTGTTCCACTACACTGTTGGTAATCTGTTACATAAATATATTCCCTAAATTTCCTTTTTTTTGATGTCCTAAATTTTAAACTGTCCTCTCATCCTTGAATCCTGTGCCCAACAGAACATTTTTGGAACCAATTTCTCATTTCATTGAAAATCTTTAATGAAATACCTGCAGCAATGTCCTACAAACATAGGAATGTCAACCTTAGTGGGAGCACTCTCCTGAATCAAAAGGTTGTGGGTTCAAGTCTCATTCCAGAGACGAGCAAATAATCTAAACTGATACTTCAGAGTAGTAGCAAGGGAGCGCTGCACTGTTGGAGGTGCCATCTTTCAGATGAGAGTTAACTGAGACCCTGTTTGCACTGTTGGATGGGCATAAAAGATCCCATGGCACTAGTCAAAGATAATTTGGTCATTATCACTTTGCTGTTTGTGGGAGCTTGCTGTAGAAATTGGCTGCCAAGTTGCCTAAATTACAATAACTGCACTTCAAAAGTACTTAATTGCCTGTAAAGTACTTTGGCATATCCTGAGATTGTGAAATATGCTATAGAAATGCAAGTATGTTTTTTCCTCTCATAACATCTTGCTTCATTCTTTGAAGAGGATGAAATTCCACAGTAGAGAATCTTTTATAATTCAACCACAAATTCCGGAATCAATTTATTTGTCATCATCTGGACTCTCCAATAATACATCTTTATTTTATTAACAAACCAAAACTGAACACACTGCTCCAGATGTGACCTTACTAAGACCAGTTAAAACTCTTAGATATTCACATTGTTACAAAAGTACTTCCATTTTTTGTTAAATTTTGAGGACTTGTGTTTTATTTGTAAAACGTGCCAGATTGTGGGAAAACCGCAACTGCCATAAAGCCGGTACATCTAATTCCCATACCAGTTTTTGAGGAACCATTTAGTAGGGTATTGTTAGACTGTGTAGGACCTTTACTGAAAACAAAAGTGGGTCACCAATATATGCTCACTATCATGGATATGGCTACTCAGTTTCAAGAGGCCATTCCCTTGAGAACAATTTCTGCTAAGATGGTGGTAAAGAAGTTATCCCAGTTCACGAGATATGGATTACCGATTGAGGTTCAGTCAGCTCAAGGTTCCAATTTTATGTCTAAAATTTTTCAGGTAATTTGGGTATAACACAGTTAAAGTCTTCAGCTTACCACCCACAGACACGAGGGCCTTTAGAAAGGTACCATTAGACCCTCAAAACAACGTTCAGGGCATACTAACATAAATATCCCCATGATTGGGGTAAAGGACTAGAATTTCTTTTGCTAGCCACTAGGGATTCATCTTATGAGTCTACTGAATTTAGTCCTTTTGAATTAGTTTATGGACAGGAGATAACAACAGGTCCTCTAAAACTAAAGGTAGGAGTTAGGTAGTAAGTTTTTTTTTTAAAAAACAGGACCTCTAGGGTTGTAATCTCGGGATTACTCTTTGTGCCACGTGCCAGTGAGGCTAGAAATAGGAAGATAGTGCAGCTAAACAGCTGGTGTAGGAGAGAGGGTTTCAGATATCTGGATCATTGGGATCTCTTCAGGGACAGATGGGACCTGCACAAGAAGGACGGGTTGCATCTAAACTGGAGGGGCACAAATATCCTGTCTGCGAGGTTTGCTAGCGTCACTCGGGAGGGTTTAAACTAGTGTGGCGGGGGGGTGGGAACCAGAGCAGTAGATCAGCAGGTGAAATAAATGAGGGAGAACTAGTAAATCAGGCCAGTAAGACTAAGAGGAAGAGCAGGCAGGGAGATATTGCGGAGCACAGCGGGACTGGTGGTCTGAAGTGCATTTGTTTCAATGTGAGAAGTATAACGGGTAAGGCAGATGAACTTAGAGCTTGGATTAGTACTTGAAACTATGATGTTGTTGCTATTAGAGACTTGGTTAAGGGAAGGACAGGATTGGCTGCTAAACGTTCCGGGATTTAGATGCTTCAGGCGGGATAGAGGGGGTGTAAAAGGGGTGGGGGAGTTGCATTACTGATTAAGGAGAATATCACAGCGTACTGTGGGAGGACACCTCGGAGGGCTCATGCAGCAAGGCGATATGGGTAGAGCTCAGGAATAGGAAGGGTGCAGTCACAATGTTGGGGGTTTACTACAGGCCTCCCAACAGCCAGCGGGAGATAGAGGAGCAGATATGTTGACAGAATTTGGAAAGATGTAAAAGCAATAGGGTTGCAACATGGACGTCCAATCTCTCTACACCTCCATCCCCCACCAGGTTTGAGGGCTCTCCGCTTCTTCCTTGAACAGAGGCCCAACCAGTCCCCATCCACCACCACCCTCCTCCGCCTGGCTGAACTTGTTCTCACATTGAACAACTTCTCCTTCAAATCCACTCACTTCCTTCAAGTAAAAGGTGTTGCTATGGGTTCTAGTTACGCCTGTCTTTTTGTGAGCTATGTCGAACATTCCTTGTTCCAGTCCTACTTAGGCCCCCTCCCCCAAATGTTTTTCCGGTACATTGATGACTGTATCGGCGGCGTTTCCTGCTCCCGCCCTGAACTGGAAAACTTTATCAACTTTGCTTCTAATTTCCACCCTTCTCTCACCTTTACATGGTCCATCTCTGACACTTCCCTTCCCTTCCTCAACTTCTCTGTCTCAATCTCTGGGAATAGGAAAAAAAAAAGCAGATCTGAAGAAGGGTCACTGACTGGAAGCGTTAACTCTGCTTCTCTCTCCACAGATGCTGCCAGACCTGCTGAGTGTTTCCAGCATTTCTTGTTTTTATTTCAGATTTCCAGCATCCGCAGTATTTTGCTTTTAATAAAGCAACAGGGTTGTTGTGGGTGATTTTAACTTCCCCTATATTGACTGGGACTCACTCAGTGCTAGGGGCTTGGATGGGGCAGAATTTGTAAGGAGCATCCAGGAGGGCTTCTTGAAACAATATGTAGATAGTCCAACGAGGGAAGGGGCCGTACTGGACCTGGTATTGGGGAATGAGCCCGGCCAGGTGGTCGAAGTTTCAGTAGGGGAGCATTTTGGGAACAGTGACAATAATTCCATAAGTTTTAAGGTAGTTGTGGATAAGGATAAGAGTAGTCTTCGGGTGAAGGTGCTAAATTGGAGGAAGGCTAATTATAACAATATTAGGCAGGAACTGAAGAATTTAGATTGGGGGCGGTTGTTTGAGGGTAAATCAACAGCTGACGTGGGAGTCTTTCAAGCATCAGTTGATTAGAATCCAGGACCAGCGTGTTCCTGTGAGGAAGAAGGATAAGTTTGGCTAGTTTCGGAAACCATGGATAACGAGGGATATTGTGAGCCTCGTCAAAAAGAAAAAGGAAGCATTCGTAAGGGCTGGAAGGCTGGGAACAGACGAATTCCTTGAGGAATATAAAGAAAGTAGGAAGGAACTTAAGCAAGGAGTCAGGATGGCTAAAAGGGGTCATGAAAAGTCATTGGCAAACAGGATTAAGAAGAATGCCAGGGCTATTTATACGTTTATAAGGAGCAAGAGGGTAACCAGGGAAAGGGTTGGCCCACTCAAGGACAGAGGAGGGAATCTATGCGTGGAGCCAGAGGAAATGGGCGAGGTACTAAATGAGTACTTTGCATCAGTATTCACCAAAGAGAAGGACTTGGTGGATGATGAATCTAGGGAAGTGAGTGTAGATAGTCTGGGTCATGTCAATGTCAAAAAGGAGGAGGTGTTGGGCGTCTTGAAAAACAGTAAGGTAGATAAGTCCCCAGGGCCTGATGGGATCTACCCCAGAATACTGAGGGAGGCAAAGGAGGAAATTGCTGGGGCCTTGACAGAAATCTTTGTATCCTCATTGGCGACAGGTGACGTCCCAGAGGACTGGAGAATAACCAATGTTGTTCCTTTGTTTAAGAAGGGTAGCAAGGATAATCCAAGAAATTACAGGCCGGTGAGCCTTACGTCAGTGGTAGGGAAATTATTGGCGAGGATTCTTCGGGACAGGATTTACTTCCATTTGGAAACAAACAAACTTATTAGCGAGAGGCAGCATGGTTTTGTGAAGGGGAGGTCATGTCTCACTAACTTGATCGAGTTTTTTGAGGAAGTGACAGATGATCGATGAAGGAAGGGCAGTGGATGTTGTCTCCATGGACTTCAATAAAGCCTTTGACAAGGTCCCTCATGGCAGACTGGTACAAAAGGTGAAGTCACACGGGATCAGAGGTGAGTTGGCAAGATGAATACAGAACTGGCTCGGTCATAGAAGACAGAGGGTATCAGTGGAAGGGTGCTTTTCTGAATGGAGGGCTGTGACTAGTGGTATTCCGCAGGGATCAGTGCTGGGACCTTTGCTGTTTGTAGTATATATAAATGATTTGGAGGAAAATGTAGCTGGTCTGATTAGTAAGTTTGTGGACGACACAAAGGTTGGTGGAATTGTGGATAGTGATGAGGATTGTCAGAGGATACAGCAGGATATAGATCAGTTGGAGACTTGGGCGGAGAAATGGCAGAGGGAGTTTAATCCGAAAAATGTGAAGTATTGCATTTTGGAAGGTCTAATACAGGTGGGAAGTATACAGTAAATGGCAGAACCCTTCGGAGTATTGACAGGCAGAGAGATCTGGGCGTACAGGTCCACAGGTCACTGAAAGTGGCAACGCAGCTGGATAAGGTAGTCAAGAAGGCATACGGCATGCTTGCCTTCATCGGTCGGGGCATAGAGTATAAAAATTGGTAAGTCATGCTGCAGCTGTACAGAACCTTAGTTAGGCCACACTTGGAATATTGTGTACAATTCTGGTCGCCACACTACCAGAAGGACGTGGAGGCTTTGGAGAGGGTACAGAAGAGGTTTACCAGGATGTTGCCTAGTCTGGAGGGTGTTAGCTATGAGGAGAGTTTGGATAAACTCGGATTGTTTTCACTGGAACGATGGAGGTGGAGGGTCGACCTGATAAGAGGTTTACAAAGTTATGAGTGGCATGGACAGAGTGGATAGTCAGAAGCTGTTTCCAAGGGTGGAAGAGTCAGTTACTAGGGGACATAGGTTTAAGGTGCGAGGGGCAAAGTTTAGAGGGGATGTACGAGGCAAGTTTTTTTACACAGAGGGTGGTGAGTGCCTGGAATCTGCTGCCGGGGGAGGTGGTGGAAGCAGGTACGATAGCGACGTTTAAGAGGCATCTTGACAAATACATGAATAGGATAGGAATAGAGGGATATGGACGCCGGAAGTGCAGAAGGTTTTAGTTTAGACAGGCATCATGATCGGCACAGGCTTGGGGGGCCAAATGGCCTGTTCCTGTGCTGTACTGTTCTTTGTTCTTTGTAAAGATAGTTCTTCAGAACAGAGGGATGAATCTTCTGTGTTAGATTATGTATCCGTGTTTCAGGAACGGCTCATGAGAGCCTGCCAAGTGGCTGACCTCTTGCCAAACAACCATGAAGAAATGGGCTGACAAGCACATCAAGACCTGAACATTTCAACCAGGGGCTGAGATGTTAGTATTACTACCTTTACAGGGTAAACCACTGAAAGCACGGGTCTGTGGTCCATATAAAGTGGTCAAGAGAATTGGTAAAGTCAATTATTTGATTGACACCCCAGATCGCTGGATAAAGAATCGGCTGTGTCATATCAGTATGTTCAAGCAATATCATCGCCAGGAGGAGGATAAGCAAACACAGGTATGTCAGGTAGTAGCGACAGTGAAAGATGAAAAGGATAGTGAGGATGAGGCAGAAAGAGACCGAGAATTCTCAAATTGAACCTCCTACTATCTGGTTAGCTAACATTGAAGTGTTAACAAGTTTGGACACTATGCTTTTATATTTCGATGTAGAACAAGAAGAAGATCTAACAAGGCTACTCACCGCACTTAAAGAGTCTGTGGGGACAAGGCAGGATGTACAACCTTAGCCATGCGTGCTGTGGATATAGGGGAAACCTTTTCCAAAAACAGCATCCTTATCGCTAAAGTCCAGAGAAACAGGCCCAAGTAAAAGCAGAAATCCAATGCATGCTGGAATTACTACCAAAATGAACCCACCGCTGGGTGGATCACTACCTAGAACTGTACTCCAGGGAAAATGTTGTCACTGATTCCGCCCTCAATGCAGCCCAGTCTCTGCCAGTCATGGATGGGCTGGACGAACAGCCAACAAAATCGGAACTCAGTGATGCCATTGATTCTCTAGCTAGTGGAAAAGCCCCTGGGAAGGACGGCATTACCCCTGAAATAATCAAGAGTGTCAAGCCTGCTATACTCTCAGCACTCCATGAACTGCTTTGCCTGTGCTGGGATGAGGGAGTAGTACCACAGGACGTGCGCGATGCCAATATCATCACCCTCTAGAAGAACAAGGGTGACTGTGGTGGCTGCAACAACTACTGTGGAATCTCCCTGCTCAGCATAGTGGGCATAGTCTTCGCACGAGTCATTTTAAATAGACGCCAGAAGCTGGCTGAGCGTGTCTACCCTGAGACACAGTGTGGCTTTTGAGCAGAGAGATCCACCATTGACATGCTGTTCTCCCTTCGCCAGCTATAGGAGAAATGCCGCGAACAACAGATGCCCCTCTACATTGCTTTCATTGATCTCACCAAATCCTTTGACGTCGTCAGCAGACGTGGTCTCTTCAGACTACTAGCAAAGATTGGCTGTCCACCAAAGCTACTAAGTATCATCACCTCATTCCATGACAATATGAAAGGCACAATTCAGCATAGCAGTGCCTCATTAGACCCCTTTCCTATCCTGAGTATCGTGAAACAGGGCTGTGTTCTCGCACCTACACTGTTTGAGATCTTCTTCTCCCTGCTGCTCTCACATGCGTTCAAGACTTCAGAAGAAGGAATTTGCTTCCACACAAGATCAGATGACAGGTTGTTCAACCTTACCCGTCTTAGAGCTGACGATGCTGCATTAACATCTCACACTGAAGAGTGTCTGCAGAGTCTCATTGACAGGTTTGCAGCTGCCTGCAACGAATTTGTCCTAACCATCAGCCTCAAGAAAACGAACATAATGGGACAGGATGTCAGAAATGCTCCATCCATCAATATCGGTGACCAGGCTCTGGAAGTAGTTCAAGAGTTCACCTACCTAGGCTCAACTATCACCAGTAAACTGTCTCTCGATGCAGAAATCAACAAGTGCATGGGAAAGGCGTCTGCTGCTATTTCCAGACTGACCAAGAGGGTGTGGGAAAATGGTGCACTGACACGGAACACAAAAGTCCGAGTGTTTCAAGCCTGTGTCCTCAGTACCTTGCTCTATGGC